>NC_088376.1:56975000-59375000 GCF_037993035.2 Macaca fascicularis
CAATCATAGCTCACTGCAGCTGTAAACTCCTGGGATCAAGCAATCCTCCCACCTAAGCCTCCTGAGTAGCTGCAACTATAGGCATGCACCACCATGCCCAGCTAAATTTTTTTTATTTTTATTTTTGTAGAGATGAGGTCTTACTATGCTGTCCAGGCTGGTGTCAAACTCCTGGCCTCAAGCAATCCTCCCATCTCAGCTTCCCAAAGTGCTGGGATTACAGGCATAAGCCACTGTGCCTGGCTAAAAATATACATTTTATTCAAATATGAGTGGAACATTTACAAAATATAATTATATACCACATAATTTTATTTTAAATCATTAAAAAATAAAATTTAAAACTCTTTATTGAAGATAAGCCAAATCACCATATAATTATGTGTCTCTCAGTCATGAGTGAATAATTCATTACCATAATAAGTAGATGTTTTTTCTGTCATAACTGCAATCTTGTTTATTAAAGAGTAAAATTATATAAGACAATGATAACTCTAATTATTGCTAAAAGCTGTCTGTGTGAAAAATTATGCGAATGAAAAGAGATATGACCTAGGTCTCACAAATTTTCTGAACAAGTAGCCTTGTGAGAGAATCTTGGACTACATTGGTTTGCATGTCAATCTTAGAAATCTCTAAATTCAATAACTTTTGACATATAAACTCTGGGGCAGAAGACAGAAATTTCAGTATTATATTTTGAAAGCTATTTAGGCATAATGGATGCTAATGTTAGCTAATTCAGACACACAACTACTCAGGCAGCATATTTGTGCAACTCACAGCTCCACCACCAATATTGACCCTACTTTTCCTGTGTGTGTGTGTGTGTATTGAGTACCATAAAGGCTCTTGTAACTGGTAACAATATAAGTAACAGTATTTGGAGCAGCATGCCTTGGGGCTAATTCCATACTGATAGAACACCATAGTTCTCTTCCTTTGCCAAGAAGCATTGCCTAACATTAAACAGAACTTGAGTCTAAGTTTGGGCTCCTTATTTGTTGAGGCAAGAGGAAGAATCTTGTAAAAAAATTTCCCCTAAAAAAAAGATAGTTGCTCAGTTGTAAATGGAGTCCTTATATATTAAAATAAAAAAAGTATTCATTTTCACTGAACATGTTTTTGATTGTCAAGAAAATCTAGAACTGTACGTTCTGAAACCAATTCATACATTTCCTACAAGGCATTCATCTTTGATCCAGATTGCATTTTTTTCTCCCAAGAATATAATACATTCAATTCACAACAACTTCACAAAAAAATTGTAATAGGCAATTTGATATTAATCATTGAATTTCTTCCTCCTAATCATACAAACTTTATTAGCGAGAGAGAGAGAGAGGAGAAAGAGAGGAGAGAAAGAGAGAGAGAGAGACTTTGTGTACATAGGTAGTAGTGTACTGGTTAATGTTTAACATCTGGCCTCTCCCTGGAGGGGGAAAAAAAAAGGTGCTGGTTTGTAACATTTGCTGGTTTCCATGGTGTAAATACTCCTTCTATGACTGATTTCAAGCTGCCAACATGATTCCTAAAAATCTAACAATCAGCTGTTATAAGCCAGTGCAGGCCAGTTTCAGCACACCAGTGGGGGAAAATGCTTTTAAACCGTCAAAATTGAATTGATGAAAGTGTCTGCATTTTGCTACTCTGATTATGCAGTTTAGGGAATGTAATTTATGATAAATGTAATCTTTTATATTCAGTTATGTTTTTACCTAGGTAAAATATTTGGCAACATAAATATCAGCCTTTTATATCATAAGATCTCAGAGAGAGAAGGTTGAATATAATTACACGTGCACAAATCAACAATATAAAAATTAATAACTGCAGAATAAAAGCTATAAAAATATCCCTTTCAGCCAGAACCACCATCTTCCAGTAATTCGCCAAAATGATGAACACAAAGGGTAACAGGAGAGTCACCTGATAATTGTTCTCTCGGCCTTTTAGAAAATATAGAATTGTTCCTTTGGCCACATACATGGTAATCTATAAGAAAGGGGATATTGTAGACATCAAAGGAATGGATACTGTTCAAAAAGGGATACCCCACAAGTGCTACCATGGCAAACCTGGAAGAGTCTACAGTGTTACCCAGCATGCTGTTGGCATTGTTCTAAACAAACAAGGGCAGGATTCTTGCCAAGAGAATTAATGTGCATGTTGAACACATTAAGCACTCTAAGACCTGAAATAGCTTCCTGAAACGCGTGAAGGAAAATGATCAGAAAGAAAGGAAGCCAAAGACAAAGGTACTTGGTGTCAGTCAGCCCCACCCAGAGAAGCACACTTTGGAGAAAAATGGAGAGGAGCCTGAGCTCCTGGAACCTATTCCCTATGAATTCATGCCACAATAGGTATATAAAGATAAAAGACCTCTGGACTATAAAAAAATATATAATATATTTAAAACATATATATATAATGTATGTAAGTACACACACACATAAAAGGCACTTTTTAAATTATTTATTTATTTATTTATTATACTTTAAGTTCTGGGATACATGTGCAGAACATGCAGGTTTGTTACATAGGTATACACATGCCGTGGTGGTTTGCTGCACCCATTAACCTGTTATTTGCATTAGGTATTTCTCCTAATGCTATCCTTCCCCTAGCCACCCCCCACCTCCAAACAGGCCCAGTGTGTGATGTCCCCCTCCCTGTGTCCATGTTTTCTCATTGTTCAGCTCCCGCTTATGAGTGAGAATACGTAGTGTCTGATTTTCTGTTCTTGTTTGCTGAGAATGATGATTTCCAGCTTCATCCATGTCCCTGCAAGGGACATGAATACATCCTTTTTTATGACTGCATAGTATTCCATGGTGTATATGTGCCACATTTTCTTTATCCAGTCTATCATTGATGGGCATTTGGGTTGGTTCCAAGTCTTTGCTATTGTGAACAGTGCTGCAATAAACATATGTGTGCGTGTGTCTTTATAACAGAATGATTTATAATCCTTTGGGTATATACCCAGTAATGGGATTGCTGGGTCAAATGGTATTTCTGATTCTAGATCCTAGAGGAATCGCCACACTGTCTTCCACAATGGTTGAACTAATTTACACTCCCACCAACAGTGTAAAAGCATGCATAAAGGGCACTTTTCAAAGTAGAGCCTAAAGACAGTAAGTAGTTTTCTGTGGTTTCTTTCTTTTCTTTCTTTTTCTTTCTTTCTTTCTTTCTTTCTTTCTTTCTTTCTCTCTCTCTCTTTCTCTTTCTTTCTTTTTCTTTCATGTGAGTAGATAATAACCATTACTTTCATGCTCTGTTCAACCCTGAGAAGAGCTTTTCAAGCTGTATTCCAGAAATGCAACATTAAAGTCATGCTGAGAGCTTTTCCTCTTAAAACAGGTAACAACTTATTATATAGATGTGGGGAGATATCATTTAGCTACACTCCAGCTACACTCCTGGCCTGAGTCACTCTGACAAGTTTTGTATGATTTTCAAATAGGAGAAATGATCTTACTGACACTTTCTTCCAACCTAGAATGGTTTAATTAGGAAACTGGAAGATATGAAACCTCATTTTTCCCCTTACTTATTGTACCATGTATCTGCTATTGACATTTTTGAAAAAAGACATCATTTTCCACATGTTGGGAAATTTTGTTATATTCAGTTTTATAAGTTATGCAGCTTAATTATCCCTTATCCAAAATGCTTGGAACCACAAGTGTTTCAGATTTCAATTTGATTCAGATTTTGGAATATTTGCATTCTACATTTTACCCTGGTTAAATATCTCAAATCCAAAAATCAAAAATCTGAAATGCTCCAATGAGCATTTCCTTTGAACGTCATATCAGCACTCAAAAGAGTTGAATTTTAGAAACATTTCAGATTTCGAATTTTCAGATTTGAGATGCTCAGCCTGTACCAAACAAAACACATACACATAAAATGTTAGAAATTTTTCTATTCATATTAACTTTCTAAAAACTGCATTTTAAAATAGAATCTTAAGAATAAAAGGAATTCAGATGCTGCCTCAAACATTAAATGACACTGTGTGTTCAACTGACACTGCCAAGGGCATAAAAAACTTGGGTATGGTGTCATGAAATGTTTATATCCTTTTCTCCCAATGTAAGACTTAAAAGAGAGTGTTGGATATTGCAGCAAATTAGTAATTTTAAAGCATAACTTAGTGTATTAACTTAGGAGCAAAACAAATGATGTACATTGATTACTCAGTTGAGTTTGATACATTAACTGGAAATACATAAATGTACGATTACATTTGAAATGGACCATAAGAGTTAAAGTGCTCTAGTTATGTTGAAATACATTTAACTAAATGTCAATTACACCATTAATATCATTAAAATATAGTTTCCAAATAAATTATCACCATTGACCCTTTTTTCTTATTTCTGAGCTTATTCATTTAATGTATTTTATTTCTACTGTAGTCAAAATGCTATTCGTAAGCAAATAACAACAGAAAAATATGTAAGTATGTAGATAGCAAGAAGGTTTACATCTGCAGTTTTCCAACTGAGATATAATCCTGAGGCTGCCTAACACTTTCCATGGGATATAAAGACAAAGATAGTTTTATGGAAATAAATTTAGTTAAAATGATTCCCTTTAACAATTTCCCTTCTTCTGCTTCACAAAAGAAAGAAAACTACCTTAGGGGCATAAAAAAATCTCTGGGGCATTACAGAGGATATTTGAAATGTTGGTGGAGGTATTAAGAAAATTAAGATCATGTCCAGGAAATGCAGTACCTAAAAAAAGAAAAGAAAATTAAGATTAGGTAACAAATCATTTTTTTTTTCAATTGAGGGGTATTCAATTATTTTTCTTAAAAAAAATGTAAAGAGTCTAATTCAATTGTCAATGATAGGTCACTAAAAGTGCTTTTGATACGAGACTACTAGTTAGGATTCTTCAGATAAACAGAACCAATAGGAGATAGAGATAAATATATAGATAGATACAGAGAAAGAGAGAGAAATGGAGATAGAGAGAGATAGAGACAGAGACAGAGACAGAGGGGGGAGGGATAAAGATAGAGATAAAGATAGAGGTGGGGATAGAGATAGAGATGGAAACAGAGAGAGAGAGAGAGAGACAGAGATACATAGAGAACTATCTTAAGGAATTGGGTCTTGCAGTGGGGTTAACAAGTCTGAAGTTTGTAAGACTGGCTGGCAGGCTGGAAATTCAGGTAAGAATTGACATTGCAGTCTTGAAACCAAAATCTACAGAGCAGTCAGCAGGCTGTAAACTCAGGCAAGGTTTCTATGCTGTCTGCAGTCTTAAGGTAGAATTGCTTCTCTTTTGGGAAACCTCAGTCTTTTCTCTTAAGACATCCAATAGAATAAACGAGGCTTAGCCACATTATTGTAGGCAATTTGCTTTACTCAAGGTGTATTGGTTGTAAATGTTCATCACCTCTACAAATACCTTCATGGCAAAATCTAGACTAGTGTTTGACCAAATAAATGGGCACCATAGCCTTGCCAAGGTGACACATAAAGTTAACCATGACAGGGATATATGTGTTTTTTGCATATGACTTGAGTCAATAAAACTGACTGACATTACTGTAACAAAACCTTCATTCTCATCTACTTAAGTGAACATAAGCTTTTCATCTCTAAGGAGGAGAAATAAAGCAAAGTTGATGCTCAACCCTGCCTAACAATTAGTAATATTCATCCATGTCTACAATAAGCTAATTATTTTTAAAAATTATATCTATCCCCCTAAGAAATGGATTTGCTTAATAATTATGTATCAAAATGTGTAATATATTCATGCCATTTAGTCCTATTTCGTACTAATAACTATAATGAATACTCAATCCAAAAGAAACATTTGAACAGTTAGAACCTATGGACATGAATTTTTAAAATTAGTTCCCAAATGAGTACTCATGCATTTGTTGCTGAATAATATGATTAATAAGGGATTTTTAAGCATAAAAATCAATTAGGTTATAATTCAGATGCAGAAATACAAGTATGAAGAAAACTACAAGTGAAAAAATGGAAGATTTTAAAGCATAAAAATATATTGAATTAAGAAACAATTCTGTGGGGGGATGGAATGGAAATAAAAGAACAAAACTACAAATGAAATTTCTGGTTTGAACTTTTCAATGGGTTGTAGCTAGTAACAGATTGCTATGGTTTTTGTTATATTGAGTGCTTTTAAAATGGCTTTATTCTAAAAGGTCAATATTTATATTATACTGAAAATTACACCCCTTATCATTGTTTTTAGTGATGAAAAGAAATTTTAATGTCCATTTAAATGTGCAGGAGGGTATATAGCTTTTTAGAATTCTTTTAGCAGGTGTGTAAGAAAAAAATTAGGGGACTGCTGTCATACATGATATGCCTTAAGAATACAAAAGAAATTTCTTTCTAGAAATAACTGTGCTAAGTGGAGGAAATTTTTCAAGTTCTCAAGTCTACATAATATACTGCTACAACACAACCGAACCTTAGAGATCATCTTATGCAGGTTCATTATGACAAAGTCGGGCCCAGAAAAGGTAATAAGAGGGTCTTTTCACCCACTCTAGTTTTGCCAACATTGTGATGTAGAGACCTCTTGCTGAGATGATCTGGCACCCTGCTATGCAGACAAGGATGTAAGGGCAAATATACAGTATCAGAATGGTACATGTGAACATTGTACTGGAATTTTGTTAAGAAATTTTATTTACTTAGCACCTCCAAGTTTATCATTTTTTGCTAAAGATACATTAAAAGTTTGTCCCTGAACTTTCAGAATTTAACAGATATTAATATGGACCTATTTGACAGTCTGATCCTGGCATATAAACTCTTGAAGTATAAAAAAATGGCTACCGAAGGTCATGCCCTTCAGATCCCAAATGCTAGAATCGAAGGGGAAGCTGAGTGCTTTACCTGAGGTAAAGTGCTTAATATAATCATGACGAGGCTTTCTAAAAGAAAATATGGAGAGAAAATACCAAAGCAGTATTGTATTCATTTGTATCAGTTTATATTAGGGTAATAATGTTGTAGGTGATTTTTTTCTTTTCTTTCTTTTCTTTTTTTTTTCTTTTTTACAAATTTTGTTTAACGGGATCATACTACTTTTACAACAGAAGATTGTTTTCAGAAATATTCAGAATTTCTATGTTTCCTCACATTCACAGAATTTGGGGAGTAATAGACTGAAAAGCACTATCGGGAGGAGAAGATAAATAATTTTAGAGCTTTAAATAGAGATCTACTAAGGAATATAAGGACTGATAAAAAATAAATATCAAGGCATTTATGCCTTTACATTTTCTATTTAATACAATTATTTCATGTAATCAATTGAAAAAGAAATAAAGCCCCACCCTGTTGGGTTGTGACACATCAGACTTAGCCCCAGAGTGGTATCACTGTCAAAGAGGCACAATCCAAACAGGCAAAAAAGGTTTCAATGGAATTTCATTCCTTAGTTAAACCTCTGTAAAGACAGTAAGGAGATCTATTTCTAGGCACTCAGCAAAATGTCGCAGTTAGCACATCTTGTTTTCCCTTCTCTTCTCCAGTGCTTTCAAATTCCACATCCACTAGAGCCTTTCATTTGCCAAACCCAAGGTAAGAGGCAAAAAAGAAAAGAAAAAAGAAATCAATCAATCAATAAAAACTTTCTCTTCAACCCCCAGTCTGAAACTGTCTCTCTTTCTCAACTCATCGATTTGCTGAGATTCAACCGCTTTGCTGGGTCCTCCTCACCTTTCCCCTTCTCAAGTTGGTGATGGATATGGGTTGGATTGGGAGAGTGGGAGTAGGCTGGGAGTTACAGGATTGCTGAATCATCTTGCTTCATCTTTACCTTTATAAAATTTGTTAAAATTAAACTTTTACAAAATCATAACAGATACACTGTATCATTTCCTGCAACATCAACGACAACAACAAAAAATCAAAATTTGTAGTGAACGTCCACCTTCTTTTAAAAATGACACTGACAAAAACTCTTGGAGTCATTGAAACCCTGTGAAGTGTGTACTTCAGGGAAATCTGTGTTGATATGCATGTGTGCCATGTCAGAATCACTCACTACAGGAGTACAGATGCAGTGTCTGCAGAAGCATACAGAAGCCACATAGCACCGCTTGGAAAGATTCATCAGCACCAGCCATTTGCTTTTTCTCATCTTTGCTTAGAAAATTTCTCTTCCAGCCACCACAACTGGGATATCTCCTGCTCAGTGGTAAATCACTTTTATTTCATAAAATGGCCTCCTAGAGCAGTTTTTAATCTATTTTACTACCACGATGATCTGCCTGATCACACTAATGTCTTCAAGGTGACAGTACTCACTGCACAATTCTCAGCCTCCTGGATCACACCACAGCCCCTTCACTGCCTTCACTGCTGCAACATAGCAAATAGCAGGTCATTCTTGAATTGCTGAAAAAAAAAAGATGAATACATTTTAAAAAACATTCAAAATAATTCCAAAAAGGCATGAATCAATTTTAAAATACTTTCAAGACAATTTCATTGTTTGATATTGATTTTCTGGATAACTAATCTACAAAATTTAGCCATTGTTTCCTCCACCCAAGTAAAACATAGAAAGAAGAAAAGATATGAAAGAGGTAACTGGAGAAAGATACACAGTCAAGACATTCTATAGATTGGCCCCCAGAGAATATATTCTTTCACTCTGCCTGAATTGTCACATTGAATTAGCCAGACTAAATAAAACTCCACTGTTGGAGATACTTTGGGTTAACACATATCTTCCTTTAAAGCACAAACAATCTTGTTTAAATCAGCTTATTTCCATACTAAAAGGTGATTAGAAAGAGTTCATAAAAGATGGATTTCATTTGAGAGGTATGAAGGGTTTTTGTAGGGGAGAAATAGGTAATATTGGAGCAAGGAGGCCTTCCAGGAGAAGGGAAGGGTCAAATATTATAAACCTAGGAAAGCACTGAAGAGAGAGTCTAAAGAGGTTGGAAAGTATGAGCAGAGAGTTATGATACAAAAGATACCCTGTGAGCATTATAATTTTACCCAGGGCAGTGTTTTGCCCTGGAAAAGAGGAGGAAATGTCTTTTAGCACTGAATACTACCCACAGACCCTCTTCATGGACGAGCCCTCCTCCTTGTCTAGCTTCTATTCAGTTATTCACTTATGCAACATTTATTAATAGTCCTCTGTTTTTAAATTACAAGAAGAGTTAGATGGGGATTTGGGGGCTGGTTGATAAGCTAGCTATCATCTACAGCTCGACTTCATAGGGAAATGTGCACCAAGTACCCTAATATATGAACTCAACTTATTGTGAGAAATGCATATAAGAAATGTCAGTATATTTTTAGAAAGCAAACAGAAAGCTGAAAAAAATTTAGCTACTTATAAGTAGCTAAATAGAATGCGTACATTTTATTGTCCTACTGAAACAATATATGTATTTTTAGTCATTTATACAGTAATATAAATTAGTTTAATCTGATTGATTTTTTTTTCCTAATTCTTAAGCTGATACTATTGCCAGGAGGGGGAAATTTATTTTGGTTTGAGATCTAGGCGGAAAACATCATTTGTTAATATGGATCACGTTTGGAGGTTTTACAGGCCGAGATACAGAGATGAAGAAAAACAAACAAACAAAAACTTAGGGCAGTTTAAATCTAAAGGTCTGCTGAAAACCCAGTAGGAACTCAAAAATGTTTTTGGACAAATAGGCTATATATGATCAACTCAGGAGTGAAACATTAAGTAGAGAGATATTCCGTCTCATTTGTATTTATTAGGGACTACTCTATGGAAAAAGAATGAAAGACTGCTGGTTGGTGAGTTTGAGGAGAAGGTGCCACAATCTAGCATATCCTACCTGAGGTATTAACTCAGCCAGAACAAAAGAAGCAGAGGGGAGAGGGTTCTTATGGAATTATAAAAAGTAACTCAACGCTAGCATTAAGTCTTTAATGGAGTTTGTTGTTAAAAGGAATGAGACACTGAGGCTTCAAATGACTTAACAAAATACATTTCACACCCTGAACTCGGCCTTCTATTTTAGACCAGTTATATATCTCTCAGTTTGTCTCCATTTATAGACAGAAGAACACACTGAATTAGGTCATTAATAAGACACACACAATGCACTGCCTTCTCAGTATAAGCAACCATGAAAATTCGTTCTGGGGAAAAGTAAACCTGTCCTTCAACATTTCAGTTGTTGAAGGTTGCGCTGAATTAGATTGCAAAGATTATATAATGTTTCTGGGGGTTGCAGGCCTTTCATCCTCTCAGCTGGCATGAAAACTGCTAGGTGCTCTTAAACAGCACTAGAATTAATATGTGTGCGTGTCCTATCAGTTGGTTTATACAACACATCCTTGGCTTTTAAGAAATGAACTTGATTAGCCTTCCTCCCAGTAATAGTCTGTCATTGTCCAAGACTAGGGGAAGTAGGTTCTCACTTTAAGAGATTTTAATCCCTGTAAAGAAGAGTTCTTAAAAGGATCAGAATTGTAGAATATTAGAGTTCAATTGATCTTAGAGTATTTTTTAGACTAAACCCCTCTTTTTATAGATGAAGCCACTGAAGATCAGAAAATTATTTGTCCAGAATCACACACCTAGCTAATGGAAGGAGAGACCCCAGGTCTTAGCCTATTGAGATTCAGGTTTACATACTTACATACTAAAACTCTGCTGTACAGTCTCCGGGGAACTTCTTAAAAGTGAAATTCCCATATGCCACTCCAGACAATTCATCAAAATCTCTGGGTGAGGAAACTTGGCTTATTTTTTTTTTTTAACTTTCCCAGGCAATTCTAATGTGGAACCAGTTTGGAAATCACTAGTCTAGAAAAAGAGTCTATCATCTTTGGCAAAGACAAACAAATATCTCCCTTTCTTTAGCATGTTCTTGGTTCTTGGTGTTCTTGTTCTTGGTGTTCTTGGACCTATTGTCCTGGGTCTAACTGTTGATAGAAACCCCTTTCACACTCAGAAGTGTCCCAGTATGCATGTCCCAAGCTACATCCTATCTTTAATCTATTTGACTTTTAGGCATTGAAATGACATCTCCCATGGCAAATGCAAAAGTCCCCCTAAAGAGTTAAAAAGTTATAGCTATGAGTCATGGTGCCAAAAAAAGAATACAATTTATCAGCTACCCTGGAATTCTCCCCTTAAGAAAGAGATATTTCTATGTCTGTATTGAATGTTGGCTTCCTAAGCCTAAGGTGACAATGTAGCCAGGTTTTGAAGGACTTTGGGAAGGCTAGCTTTCTGGGATCTCCCTAAATTTAATATTACAGGAGTTCCCTACTTCCCTTAACAACAAATAGCAATTTATTAATGTTAGATGCAAGAGGAATAAAGGAATCCTGGCACAAAACCAAGTTATTAACGAAAATGCCTACATATGTGACATATCCAGAGAACTCATTCGTACCATTGAAGGAATTGTTAACTTCCTGCATGTTTTTTTTAAATCTCCATTTCTATTTGTTGGTATTGTTTATTTTAGTCAGGGTATTTTCAGTTTTAAATAACAGAAATGCAATTCAACTAGCGTGTGGTAAAAATTAATTTATTGACTATATAGAAGGGAAGAAAATGAATGGTCCCAACATCAAACATTTTGCACTAACCTAATAGATTCGGGACTAGATCACCTTGAAACATCACAGTGTACTCCATATATATGTACAACTATTACATGCCAATTAACAACAAAATTTTAAAAATTAGCCTTTTCCTCACGTTTCAGCTCTGCGTCTTTCTAGGTGTGGACCTCATTCTCTCATATTGTTGGCAGGCTGTAGCCGCACGATGAGTAGGATAGTTTCTAGGGGTCTTAGGTTCCTATCCTTCCAGTAAGGGGACCACAGAGGTAAGAAACAATTTTCCGACCTTGTCCCAATAGGAATATCCCAAGGAGTCTGATTGATCGATTGATGTCATTAAGCTACCTCTCAGCCAATGTATGCAGCCAGGAGAATGAGTGTTTCTGTTTGCCACGACTGTTACTCCCATCCACTAATACTGGGGTATATAAGGAAGGAGCCTATTATATAAGTAGGAAGGTGCATATGGGAAAACTTGTTGTGCAGTTTAAAACAATAACTACCACAAAATAATACCACCATCCTTATAGAGCCTCAAAAAATAAACACTTCAATTCAATAGATTAGTAGAGAAAATATCAAAACATATTTAGGGGTAGACCTGCTTGCTTCTAAATTAAAGGTAAGAGGTATGCTGGATGAAAAAATATAAAGCTTATTCTTCTAAATGCACTGTTCCAAATTCATTGAAATGGAGTGAGAATGTCCTTTCTTCACATAAGCACCTGAACCTCTATTGGGAAGTTGCCATTACAAACGCAGTTACATGCGAGTGAAAAAGCAGCTGAAATCTCTTTTTTTCTAATAGGATTCTGAGTGCAGATGGAGAAGCATCAAATTACACAGGAAGTCTAGAAAAGAATGAAATCCAGACCCAGGATGTCCTAACCCTTCCCTGACCCTTAAAAACAAAAACTGTGCAATTGGCACTTTAATGCTTTGTATTCACTTATCAGGTGGTAGCAAGAATTTGTGGATTACGGAAATGGAGCCTGAAGAAAGCAGGTTAAAAAAAAGGGGGGGGGCATATGAATAGGGATCTAATTCTTTTTCTGATAAATTTTAGAATATATTTCTTAGACCTTTGTCTCTGAGTTGGAACTACATTCAAATGTGAACAGAAATATTGATTGAACACAGCTGGTGAGCATTTTAATCTCACAGTCCAAGAGGATGAAGCAGGAGCCTGTGAACTCCTCTCCAGTATAATCTCTGTTTATTATCAGATGTTTTCATACATTCAATTCTGCTCTAGGAATGCACTTTCAACACTTTGTAAATAAGAAATAGGAAATGTGAATGAGTCCGTAATTAATTTACAAAGAATGAAACTGAGGCATGAAGAAGCTAGTCTCCTTCTGAGAATTCCCGTAAATTATCATGGAGTCAAAAAACCAATTCCTGAAAGAGGATATGGTCAGTGCATTTGCAATGTTAGAGAAGGAAATATTTTTCCAAGCTCAGCTACTAACTACTGTACTCATTTCTATGCTTCAGGGAGTAACTTGTGATTCTTTAGATAGATCAATATTTCTCCAAGTTATAAATGTTAGCATAAATGCACATTATTGGCTATCACCTCATCTTTGCTGATTTAGTATCCATGAAGAAAGGGCCTGTCCTAGAACCTTCATTTTAATAAGCATCCTCACATATTTCTTAAGCAAGCTAAACTTTAAGAACTTCTGCTTTACTATTTATTAATTACCAGTACACTATTTTCCACCTCTAGTATATGATTTATTTTTCTCTTTATATTTAACTTTTAATAAAAACAACATGTGACCAGTATTGCCTTTTGTTCCTTAAGGAACTTAGGAAAGCATTCCTTAAGCACAATTCAAGGTATATCTAGCCTACATGAGACATATAAACAAAAATTCTCTATTATCCATTCAACAATTATTTACTGAATAATTATTTTGTGACAAGCTTCAGTCACTGTACTGGAGACAGAACAATGACCAAATAGACAAAAATCACTGCCTACATGGAATTTATATTCTAAGTGAAAGAGAGGTTTCTAATAAGACTTAAAAGATGAAAATATACAATATGTTAGATAATAATACTTTCTAAGGAAAAAATAAAACAATATAGCAATAGGTAGCACATAGGTGCTATGGTTTGAATGTATCCCCTCCAAAATTTACGTGTTAGAAACTTGTTCCTCAGTGCAGCAGTGTTGAGGGAACAGGCCTAATGAGAGCCATTTAGATCATGAAGCTTCTGCCATGCCCCTATAAAAAGTACTCATGGGAGTGGGTTCTCTCTCTCTTGCTTTTCTGCCACGTGAGGACACAACATTCCTTCTCTCTGGAGGAAGCAGTGCGTGAGGTGCCATCTTGGAACCAAAGAGACCAGGCTCTAATCTGACGGCACCTTAATCTTGAACTTCCCAGTATACAGAACTGTGAAAGAATAAATTTCCATTCCTTATAAATTACCCAGTCTGTATAATTCTGTTATAGCAACACTAAACAAACCAAGACAATAGGTGAGAGGAAAACAGTATTTGAAATTTTAGACAGGGCAGTCAGGGAAGGTTCCACTAAAGAAGGTAACATTTAATTTCAGGCCTTAGAAGGTAAAGAAGTGTGGATATTTGGGAAAGGAGAATTTCTGGCAGAGACCAGCAAATGCAAAGATCCTAAAGGAGCAAAAGCATGCCTGGTATGTTAGATGAAGACGAAAGCGATCAGTGTGCGGGGAGCAAAGTGAATGAGAGAGCAGTGGCAAATAAGGTCAGAGAGCTGGAAAAGGGCAGATCAAACAGTATCTTACAGGTTCTTCTAAAGACTTTGGTTACATTATAAATGAGATGGGAAGCAATTTGGACTAAAGATTCTGAACACTGTTCTTTCTATTTAGAAGGCAAAAGTAAGAGAGGGAGTATAATAGCATGGCTTAGAATGCAAACCCCTGACTGTGGAGGATTTTTACTTCCAGCAATACCTAGTTCAGTGATTTGGGCCAAACCTGCTAAAGATAATAAAAAAAGACTAGCTAATATTTTTTAACTTCCTAAATGCATTAAAGAACTAACAATGCAATTAGGAATTATCAAATTTAGGAGAAATTTGGAAGAAAACAGGAATCTAAAGAGATGAGCCTAACATTCAAAACAACCCCACCAGTGGGCATTTGTAAATCCAAAAAGAGACGATTAAAAGGTTGTGCAACACTTTATACAATGTCACTTGAATAGGAACATATAAGTAGTGGTCAAAGTTGGTGAAACTAGAAAAGAACTCCCTATTTAATTTGGGGCTCAGAAGGGCTGCAAATTGCATTCCATGAATAAGTGAACAGGAAATAATGAAAGAACTATATGGACTGCAGCATCTCTCTGCCATCAAATTTTCTGGGTAACACAGAATATCTCAAATCCTAAAATTAGATTTCGGAGATCCTAGATTAGTACTGCCACCAGGCACATAAAAGAAACAAAAGTAAATCTTCCCTGGAGGAATTAACATCATCTTAGGCCTCAAATTATTTCTGTAAATAATTTTTTTCAAATACACTATGCAGCACCTAATCAAAGATAACGAGAAACATGAGGAAACAAGATAAAATGAACAAGATCTGGTACAAATAACAGTCAGCAGAAACATGCATAACTTTTTCAGTTAGTAAAGTTGTCGGAAACAGAACATAAAACAATTACCATGTTCGTGAAGTGAAGCTAAAAGGCCGACTTTTAACTTTCCAAAATGAGCTAGAAACTGTAAAAAGTAAACATGGCTTATTTTTAAAAAGAATTAATTTGATATTGAACATTCCTAGCACAAAGAAATGATAAATATTTGAGATGATGGAAATGCTAATTACCCTAATCTAATCACTCTACATTATGTGTATGGAAACATCACTAGTACCCCCACAAATATGTACAGTTATTACCTATCGATTAATAAAAATAAAAAGGAAATTCTAAAGCTAAAAATACAAATAAGCTAAATTAATAACTCAGTGGATGAGTTTAAGAACAGATTAGGCCGGGCGCGGTGGCTCAAGCCTGTAATCCCAGCACTTTGGGAGGCGGAGATGGGCGGATCACGAGGTCAGGATATCGAGACCATCCTGGCTAACACGGTGAAACCCCGTCTCTACTAAAAAACACACACAAAAAAAACTAGCCGGGCGAGGTGGCGGGCACCTGTAATGGCGTAAACCCGGGAGGCGGAGCTTGCAGTGAGCCGAGATCGCGCCACTGCACTCCAGCCTGGGCGACAGAGCGAGACTCCGTCTCAAAAAAAAAAAAAAAAAAAAGAAAAAAGAAAGTAAAAGAACAGGTTAAAGAAAGATGAAAGATAGGTCAGGAAGAACTACTCACGATGATGCACAGAGAGACAAAAAGTTGAAAAATACAGTAAGGAGGGTTTGAGTCATAGAGAAAACAAATATCTAGCGTACATTTAATTGGAGTTGTAATAAAAGATAAGAGACTGGGACAAAAATATTTACATAATATTGGCTGACAATTTTCCAAAATTGATAAAAGAAGCAAGCCACAGCTTCAAGAGACTGCAGGGCAGATTAAAGGAAATTTACACAGAGATACATCATAGCAAAACATAAAATCAAATAAAAAAAGAACAACCTTAAAAGCATCCAAGGGAAAAATAAAATATAAATTCTTAGGCCGGGCGCGGTGGCTCACGCCTGTAATCCCAGCACTTTGGGAGGCCGAGGCGGGCGGATCACAAGGTCAGGAGATCAAGACCACGGTGAAACCCTGTCTCTACTAAAAATACAAAAAATTAGCCGGGCGCGGTTGTGGGCGCCTGTAGTCCCAGCTACTCGGGAGGCTGAGGCAGGAGAATGGCGTGAACCCGGGAGGCGGAGCTTGCAGTGAGCCGAGATCACGCCACTGCACTCCAGCCTGGGCGACAGAGCAAGACTCCGTCTCAAAAAAAAAATATATATATATATATATATATATATATATATAAATTCTTTTCCAAGGAGCAACAGACTAACAGATGAGTTTCCAAGAGCACCAATGAATGAAAACTTAAAGAGTAAAATATCCTTAAATATCCTTAACATACCAGTAGAAACACAACTTTCCACTTAGATTTTTATACTCAGTAATATCATTCTTCAAAAATGAAAGTGAAATATATACATTTTCAGATAATAAAAAATTGATATTCAAAGTTAATTCAAAATCAACTTCCAGTAATAGTAGGAGATAAGTGGCCCTGCAAATGTGCGACAGATAGTAATTATAAAACATTAAAGACATTAAAATTGCCTAAAGTTACTGAGAAGTATCTAAAAGCATAAATAAAAATACAAAAACTGAGTGGAAGAGCTAAGAATTGTGAGCTCACAACATAAAAATCACAGAGACCCAAATGCAGAATCTGAACTACTTAAATGCCTGACTGATAACTATTCGTATATTTTGAGACTCCAGGAGACACCACAGACAAGTAGGCAAAGGGAAGAAAATGTGTATTCTTGAAAAAATATAGTGATATAGAGCAGAATCTATGAACTGGATGCTTTTCTTAAAAAAGCATATTCCCAATTATGAAAAGTTCAAGTAATAGAGAACCTAAAGGTCAGAATACAGATCCCAAAGCGAACAAACCTGCGGGAAACTACTTGTATCATAGAACCATTCCATGCACTTTTTGCCCTGTTCTGTCTTTGCACTGCTTTTAAAACCTGGTTCTCTGTGGATTTTCCCTATGCTGAAAAACTTGGTGGTTAGTTAAGTATTTTGGCCCATGTGGCACTCACTTCAGAGACAGTTATTATGTCTATAAAAATATTCAAAGAATTAGCCAGGCGCAGTGGCTCACGCCTGTAATCCCAGCACTTTGGGAGGCCGGGGCAGGTGGATTACCTGAGCTCAGGAGTTTGAGACCAACCTGGCCAACATGGTGCAACCCCATCTCTACTAAAAATACAAAAATTATCCAGGCATGGTGGTGCATGCCTGTAATCCCAGCTACTAGGGGGGGCTGAAGCAGGAGGATCGCTTGAACCTGGAAGGTGGAGGTTGCATTGAGCCAAGATGGTGCCACTGCACTCCAGCCTGGGCAACAGAGTAAGACTCCATCTCAAATTAAAAAAAAAAAAAAAAAAAAAAAAAAAATTCAAAGGATTGAAGAAAAATATGGTGTCAATGAATAAATAGGCATTTTATAGTTTTAACATTTGTACTTCTTTGGCTTTAGAATTATTACTTAACAATTTTTATTTCTGTCAAGAAATAATATTTCTTAATATAATATTTATTATAATAAAATATAATAATAGTCATATAAAATTATTATGGTAATATTTGTATTATTATAAATATAATATTTATTTCAACCACGAAATAAATATTATTGTTAAATAATAATTATAAAGCTGAAGAAATACAAATGATAAAACTGTAAAATCTCCTAGATGTGCAAAACAACACATCAGAGATGCCAAAAACCACAGAGAATTAGTCAACCAAATTGGTTGAACTAGTCAGTTATATAAGAAAAAAAGGATAGAATAAAAAGGTTAAAATTGATGAACTATATTAAAATGAAGAACTTCTATTAATCAAAAACACTATTACTGAATATTCTCACTTATAAACAACTCTAAACAACAAGAACACATGGACACAAAGGGGGAAAACAGACACTGGGGCTTTCTTGAGGGTGGAAGTGGGGAGGAGGGAGAGGATCAAAAAGCTGCCTGTGGAGTATGATGCCTATCACCTGAGTGATGAAATAATCTGTACACTAAACCTGGGTGACACACAGTTTACCTATATATAACAATCTGCACGTGTGCCCCTACACCTAAAATAAAAATTAAATTAACAAAAAGAAAAAACGAATCTGCTGAAGATGTGGAGAAATTGGAACTCCTCTGTACTGTTGGTGGGAAAAAAAAAATGATGCAGCCATGATGAAAAATTGTGGAGATTTGTCAAAAGTTAAAAATGAGAATTATTATCCAGCAATCTCATTTCTGAGGACGTATCTAAAATATGCAGTGTAGGCCCTGGAAGAGATAGTTGCACACCCATGTTTATTGCTGCATTATTCATAAAAGCCACAAGGCAGAAGCAACCCAAATGTCCCCTGACATGAACAGTTAAAGAAAATGTGGCACATACATAGAATGGAATATTATTCAACCTTAAAAAAGAAACCTTGTCACATTCTATGATAAAGATAAACCTTGAGAATATTGTATTAAGTGAAATAAGCCAATAACAAAGTAATAAACACTGTAGGATTTTACTTATATGAAATAATCTTAAGTAGCCAGTCTCATAGAAACAGAAAGTAGAATGATGCTTGTCAAGGGCTAGGGATTGGGTAAAATGGGCAGTTGTTACTTAAAGGGTATTGAGTTTTCATTTTGCAAGATATAAAAGTTCTAGAGGTCTTTTGCATAACAACGTGAATATAGTTAACACTATTGGACTGTACACTTTAAAAGATTTAAAATGGTAAATTTTATGTTGTGTGTGTTTACCAAAATTAAACGCAAAAACATGTAACTAAAAAAAACTATAAAAGAGTAAAAATCCAAGTCATAGAATGAGAGAAAACATATAAATCTAACTGAGATCTCATATCAGGACTACATTAAAAACTTCTGCGAACTAATATGAAGGAGAGATGACTATGGTAAAAGCATATTGTAAAAAGAATGGACAGGAAACTTGAAAAGGGAATTCAAAGAGAGACATCCAAATGACTTGTAAACAGAAAAAGATTCTCAACTTCATTAGTAATTAAGAAAACACAAATTAAAGAAAAAATATGTTCTCACTACATATTTGTCAGAATGACTAAAATTAAAACAACGAAAATTCTCACACTCTGCTGGTGGGACTATAAATTGGTCAAGAATTTGGAAAATTATTTGACATTAACTGCCGGAGTTGAACATACACATATCCTATCCTCAGCAATTCAGCTTCTAAGTATGTCCCCTGCATGTGCAACAGGAGACATGTCCCAAGTGTTCATAGTAACATATTTATAATAACCAAATACTGAAAATAACCTAAAGGGTCATAAAAAATAGAAGAATAAGTTGTAATATCCTCATTCAATTGAACACCAAAAAACAATGAAAAGGAACAACTATAGAAACAATTAGGAGTAAATGAACTAAAATTCCAGAGACAGAATCGTCCTTCCTAGATGAGATGTTGATCATGATTGCCAGCTGTTTTCTTCTCTGGGGGTATTTGCTGGTTTCTCTTCTGCTGGTTTCTTTCTGCTTACATTTTTGGCATTAAAATCTCTAGTTGAAACTTTGCTCTCAGCTCATACCAGGAATTGGCAGAGTTTTGGTGGCTCTGAGGAGCTCCTACAATAGATTAAAAAATACAAAAGCCCAGTTTTTGTAATTTTCTTTTCTTTTTTCTTTAAGAGACAAGGTCTCCCTCTGTCACTCTGGCTGAAGCACAGTGGCACTGTCACAGCTCACTGCAGCGTCCTCAAATTCCTGAGCTGAAGTAATCCTTCCACCTCAGCCTCTTGAATAGCTAGCACTATAGGCATGACACCATACCTAGCTAAGCTTTTTTTATTTTTTGTAGAGACAGGGTATCTCTATATTGCCCAGGATTATCTCAAACTCCTGGCTTCCAGTGATCCTTCCACCTTGGTCTCCCAATGTGCTGGAGTCACAAGTGTGAGTCGCTGGGCCTAGCAATTTTCTTTTACTATAACATCCTGCTCTGATTTTAGTTTTAGAGTTTACTAGCCTGTTAAGATGAGTTGAAGAGTATTCGTTCTTTTTATATTCTACAGAAAAGTTTTAAAGCATTGAAATTAACTCCTTTATGAAGGCTTGATAAAATTTTCTAGTAAAACTGTTGGTGTCTAGTGTTTTCTTTCTGAGGGTATTTTTATGGCTTTAATTTCTTTAGTAGTTATGTGAGTACTAAAAATTATTATTCTAGATTGAGCTTTGCTAAGTTATGCTTTTCTAGCAAATTGTTCATTTTGTCTATGTTTTTTATTCATTGGCGTAAATTTGTTCACAGCTCTCTTCTAAATATCTGTTAATTCTCCAGTGATATCATTTTTCTTTGATTTACCATTTTTTATTATGGATATTTTCAAACATAATCAAAAGCAGAGAGATTAGAGCAAACTTTATAACTATTTTCTATCTTTCCGTTTTGACTTTTTGGATCATTTTGCACCTGAGATTTTTCTTGGAGATTACATACTAGACTTTTGGTTTGTAATCCAACCTATCTCTGTCTTGTTAGTGGAGAACTCAGATTCTTTTTACCACTTCCTTTTTTCATAAGTTTAAGTTTCTAATTCCATTTTTTTCTATAGTTCTGAAGATTACACACTGTATTCATTTATTGGTTAACTTTAAGATTTTAACATGCAAACTTCTAAAATTTTTTCTACAGTTTTCAACATTTTCAACATCTAAAATTTTTCAACATTTCAAACTTTCTCCAAATACAAATATTTTACATTTAACTCTTTTCATACCCCCTCATCATACATATTAATTTTTCTAAATATTTATATTCTATCACAATTTAATTACCCAAATCAAATATGACATTTATGCCATCCAATTTTTCTTCAGATTTACCTACATATTTCCCAGATATCTTTCTCACCAGTCCTTCTTACATGTCTGAATTCCAACTTACTTCCTTCTTAGAGAACATCATACAAATGTTCAAATATAATTTACATATTATATTAGTTTCCTAGAACTGCTATAACAGATTACCATAAACTTAGTGACTTCAAACAGTAGAAATTTACTCTCACAGTTGCAGAGTCCAGAAGTTCAAAATCAAGTTGTCTCCCTCCAAAGGCTCTATGGGAGAATCCTTGCTTGCCTCTTCTAACTTCTGATGGTTTCTAGCATTCTTTGGCTTGTGGCAGCATAATTCCAAACTCTGCCTCCAGGTTCACAATGGTCTTTTCTCTGTGTCTCTCAGTGTCTTCTCATTTTATGAGGACAGCAATCACTGAATTTGAGGTGCCAAATCCAGAATAATTTCTTAAGATCTTTATCTAATTGCATCTGCAATGACCCTATTTCCAAATAAGGTCAGATTCTGGGATTCTAGGTGGGCATGAATTTTGCGGGGACACTATTCAACCTCTACATGTACCCAACAATATACCAATTTGTACAGAATAAAATGTAAAATTCATTTTTTTTGTATATTTAGAATTCTGTAGCCATCTCCCCAATCAATTTCAGAACATTTTCATTGTCCCTAATAGGAATCCTGTACTGTTAAATACATCTGTTAAATTTTTCTTTAGTGAGAAACTTGGTGGTTGCAAATTTTTTCAGTTTTCCAAATCTGAAAATACCTTTATTTTGTATTCATTCTTAAAAGTCAAGCAAAAGTTATAATTCTAGATTGACATCTATTTTCTCCTAGCAGTTTAAATAAAATTCCACCATTTTCTGGATCTGTTATTGCTATTGAGAAGTCTGCCATTAGTCTAATTGTCATTTCTTTGTAGCATCTGTCCTCTTTCTTTGTTTTTAAAATCTTCCCTTTATTTTTAGACTTTTGCAGTTTCACTATGATATGTTCAAGTATGATTAGAATTTGTCATAATTATCAAATCTTTAGATTTGTATATTTCATCATATTTAAAAAATTAGCCATTATATTTTCACAAAATCCTTCTTTTTGTTTTTTTTTTTTTTTTACTCTCCCCTTCTAGAGATAGACCCTGGTAATGGGGAATCAGATTCCAGTTAGCTCAGCAGATTGCTCTGTTCTGGTCCCATTTTCAGCAGAGGGGTTGTACTCTACAATTCTGTGACTGACTGTCAAGCCAACTCAGAGAATCGTGCTATTAGTCACAGAAGAAGCTGTGGAGAAACACGAGTTCCTCAGTATAAAGCCATTTCCATACCATTTCGGGGAAAATTCAAAGCCCATGCCTTCCTGAGAACAGCAGGTATGTTAAGCCATCTTTCCAGATTAGGAACTGTGTTGCTATATTACAAATGAAGAGAAATGTTCCCTGGAATTATTGCTTGGCCTATAGATAAATATTTGAGTTTAGCAACTGATCTCTATTGTTTTTTTTTCCTAATCTTCCAGAGTAAAAGTGTTATAGAAATCCCATCAATCATATTTTGCTGTTTCAAAGAAAACACACGATATTTAGCAATTATTGTAGCTGATATCCCAGTATATAATTCTAGTTAATTACTGTCAGTTATTATGGTTTTTTACAATATTTATTCTTCAGTGAGCAAAACTCAGTCTCGGAATAAGACATTATCTTATTCATTATGCCAGAAATGAATTTCTAAAATACATTATTAAAATAAACTATTACAAATCCAACTGTCTCAATGGAAGCTGTGTCTTTGTCATAAACCTTACTCAGGATACTTGGAAACTATAATTTGAAAAACAGAAATAAAACATGTCCCAGGGCTATGGTCCATTTGTCAGAACATTTCCACGTACATACTTTAATGTGATCTCTCTACATAATAAAAGATATTTACATATGTTTGGCAGAAGTTCTTGCTGTATTAATGTGTTTTTCTTCTCTTTTTTCCAAGAAGGTAGACAGTGTCTTTCTAATATCCTCTCCTCAGTGTGGTGGCCACTGCCAGGCCTGCCCACAGAAAGCCCTTAAGTAGACTTAAATGGAAAACTCAGATAAGGAGAGACTGTCCCTGTGCTAGCAAAGCAACAATTTCACAGCCTGGAACCCAGATTTTTGGTCTGGTTCACATGCTTCCTAGAGAAGGTTAAGTATTACCTTTCAGGGCAATATGTTATTTCTGGGTGCTGATGTGGCTGGAAACACAAAGAACAGCAAGCTCATCCTCAACCTGGCAGGCATTCCCCCTTTTCAGGGGCTGCCAAGACCCCTGAGATTGGCTGTGCCTCTGCCTGATATGCAGGGGAAAGCAAGGAGCTGCACCTACATACTTGTGTCCCTGTCTTTATGTGTTTCTGCTTTGCTATTGTAATGCTTCAGGAGTAAGCTGAGTCCAAGTTATAGTTCTTACCACTCCTCAAACTCAAATCAGATTCCATTGTCCAGTCCAGATGCTCAGAGATATTTGTAGGGCATGAAGCAAAAGCTGCTCAAAGGTAATCTTTTGTGAAAGTCTCTATCCATTGGAGATATTATGCTAGTTGTCCTGGGGTTTCTTTGAGGGTGAACGTGGCAGTCTGTGTCTTTGTTGGACAATGGGACATGGATGGTCTTGGACAACTGAAGGGGAAGAGAGTTCTAGAAGGTCGACATCTTGCTCCCTGGGAAGCCCAGGGTGGGTAGCAAGCCCACAGAGGAGTTTTGTTCTACACATGGCACTGAAAACACCGAACTATTGAATTTCAAGAGTCTATGGGTATTTGTGCCATGAAGAGTAACCACATAGGGCTAGAAATCTGAGGACCTGCCTTCCTTTCCTAAGCACCACATACACCTTCTGTATCATCCTAGATGGAGGAAAGAGCCATGGTAAGGATTAATACCTTATTTCTTACCACTTCTCAGAATAGAGAAACCAGGTCAGGGTTCAAGTTGATTTAGAGAAAATAAAGTAACGGATTATTTCCTCTAGATCTGACTATGTGGTTTATGATTAATACTATATACTGTACATATTTACAATTTTTCTTTCAAGCTAAGTAAAATTTCAAGAATATTATCCATCACTTACTCGTACTATACACACATACACACACACAAACGCACACATAGGTATGTACACACACAACGGAACACATTTTTCCGTATTCTATTTCTCTTTTGTGTGTTATTTTTCATTTTCCAAACTCCCAGACTTGTATGGTCTTCCTCCCTATTATTGTGATTCTCCTCTCTATGTTTTTCTCTTCTTTTGCAATATAATCCTTACAAACCCTTTGCAGATGCATCTTTTCCACCCTGTCGTTCATCTTCACCTTCTTCACCTACCAAGAACCACTGATAATTGTCTCCACTATCATTATCTTTGGTTGTGGGATAGTGCTGTTGTGTCTCCCCCTTCTACATGATTTTCTTTTCTTTTGAAGTGATACACTCTTCTTTCCTGCTTTGAAACTTTAAATATTTAACTGGTGGACTGAAAAGATGTAGACTTCTTTTGCAAGAAGCTTAGTAGTGAAATGAAAGAAACAGGTTGGGCACGGTGGCTCACACCTGTAATCCCAGCATTTTGGGAGGCTGAGGCAGACGGATCACTTGAGGTCAGGGGTTCGAGACCAGCCTGACCAACGTGGTGAAACCCCATCTCTACTAAACACCAAAAATTAGCCGGGCATGGTGGCGCAAGCCTGTAGTCCTAACTACTCAGGAAGCTGAGGCAGGAGAATTGCCTGAACCTGAGAGGCGGAGGTTGCAGTGAGCCAAGATCATACCACTGCACTCCAGCCTGGGGGACAGAGTGAGACCTTATCTCAAAAATAAATAAAAATAAATAAATAAATAAATAAATAGTTCATTGTAATAGCAAATCGAGAAACAAGATATGTTCAGCATAGGAGAGACATGAAAATGCTTCTCCTCAGAAGGAAAAAAGTGAGTAGTAGAACAGGAGGCACTGACTATGAGAGAAAGAAATGGGTAATTAAAGAGCCAATTCCTATGAAAGGCAAGAGGGAGTAATATCAAGGGTAACTTGAAAAAGAAGGGACATTTTAAAATTAGAATAAAGATGAGAATTATTAAATATATAAAAATATTAAATATAAATTCTTAAATATAGAGAAATATTAAATATACAAAAAATGTGATGTAAAATTGAAGGAAGTTAATGGGGTTCCTATCACACTTGTCTCACTGTTCTCAACAGAGTAGGAGATATTGACACTGGCCAAGAATGAGCTCAGAGCTTAGCAAGTGGAAAAAGTTTGAAATAACGCGAATTCTGAAGAAGTAACAAAATAATAATAGCCACAACGATAAAGATAATAATGGCATTATAATATAATAATTGTAGTCTTCTGTTTTGTCCCTCCAGTTAACCTCAGCTTCTGTCATATCCTTCACTTCCTCCATTTGTGTTCTTATTTTAGGGTCTTTGTTCTGTCTGCTGCAAGCCTATTGGCCACATTCGCTTTCCTCTTTCCATCCCTTGGTTCCTCTATACTCTTCTTCCCTCTTTCTTTCCTCCTCTACTCACAAAGCCAAGTTCTACTGGTTCCTTTTGTTTGCAAGAGCTTTCTTCTCCTTATGTTCTTGCTATACCTCACATTTAATTTCATCTTCACTTTTCCCCACATCCATTCCAAAATCTGTAACTTCCTTGTGTTAATTCCTGAAGCCAAATCTACTGATTTTTCCCTTCCTTTCAAGTCCCAGGGACTTTCTCTTTATTCATTTGGTAGCTGTTTTCATCTCAGTTATTTCACTTTACCTTCCCTTTTCTACTGCTAGAAATAGGCCAGCTCTTCCTACCTCCTCTGCTTCTCCCAGGGCAACCATGAGGATTTTCATAGCTAGCTTTCCTTTCTCAGAGGTTATCATAGTCTCATCTTCTAAGGAAGATACTGTCATGCTCTTTCTTCCATCCCAAAAGCTCAATAGTTGACAAGTAGACAATTTCTGGAGCCATAGTAAAAGTATATTTTAGCCTTAAACTTCTTCTGCGCTTGCCACAATAGTTTAATTCAAACTGTTTTCCCACCTTTTTTGAGGCTAGTGATTTCTTTAAACGAACCCTAGCAGTTCTTATATTCAGGTTTTCCTTCCCAAAGATAAAGAACAACCTTCATACTTGGTTGACTAAGTGAATTGCTCTATAAATCCTCTAGCATTCTGTAATTTCCTCGCCTCTGAAACTGGAGGGGAAAAATATAAATCTAGCCTTCAACCCATTTGTGCTTGCTATCTGTGCTCTAACAGACTATTTTCTCAGCCAGATATGTGGCAGAATACAGGCGGCCTCAAATTCTCCAGTACTCTTCTCATGAAGAGATGACTGGATCTACATCCACATCCCTAGAATGTGAGTAAGTTCTGTTCCTGCTTTGACCAATAGCATGTGGTGGAAATGATGCTGTTTCAGTTTCTGGGCCCAGGCCTTAAAAGACTGACTGCTTCCACTTTCTCTCTATTGGAAGAGTCACTCTTGGCACCCTCAGTCACTGTAAAAATGTCAATCACCTGATAGAGAGAACAAGTGGAAAAGCCTGAGGCCACCTGGAAAGGAAGGGTTCAACTGAGCCTAGACTTCTAGCCATACCTAGGAAGGCCTCAGACATGTTAGTAAAGCCTCCAGGCCAGATCAGCCACTCATAACACTGAGGAACCCCAGTCAATGCCATGTGGAGAAGAATCACCCAGCCACTTGCCTAAATTTCCAAACAACAAAGGCAAATGTATGTGTAAAATAGAATCTGTATTTGCATATGTATATGTAATGTCTATATGCAAAATTATTATTGTCTGAAACCACAGTTTGGGGGATAATTTGTTATGTAATAATAGATGAAGGAGGAAGGTCTTATGGGCACACACAAAGGAATGCCACTCATGCACAAATAGATAAAGTTCATTTGTTCCTCAGTGACCTTAGAATAAAGTATTATCCCCATTTCACAGATCAAGAAAATAGCAAAAGCACTGTAGAATCAGCATAATATAAGGTTAAGAGGGTGAAGTTTGGAATTAGAGCATCTGGTGTCAAAGCCCTCCATTGTAACTTACCAGTTGTATAACTTTCTGAAACTGAATTGGGCTTCAGACAGTGCTCAAATGAATATATTATATTGAGTTATATACCATTAAAAGTAGAAGGCATCTTATTCATCCTTTCTATTTGATAGCACAATAGGGTGACTATAGTCGATAATAGCTTAATTGTACATTTCAAAATAACTAAAAGAGTATAATTGGATTGTTTATAACACAAAGAGTAAGTGCCTGAGGGGGCACATATCCCATTCTCTATAATGTGATTATTTCACATTGCATGCCCATATCAAAACATCTCAGGTACTCCATAAAAATATACATATACTATGTACCCACAAAAATTAAAAATTAAAAATCTTGTAAAAAGTAGAAGGGATCTTGACATCATCTAGTCCAGTGGTTTTAAAACCATGCTGCTTCAGAAACTTTTGTGTGAAATATAAAACTGAGGATGCATGCCAGTCACCTGGAGCCAGATTCTAGAACAGTGTGCTCCTCACAAAGAGTAGCAGGGAAGAAAGACTCCTGTGATGCTCAAAAAAGTGTGTGGAGGGTGCAGGTGGAGGGTTGGCGAGGGGAATTCTTCACGCCCCATCTCCCAACAGGCCCCAGTGTGTGTTGTGTGTGTTGTTCTCCTCCTCTGTGTGTCCATGTGTTCTCATCATTCAGCTCATGTTTATAAGTAAGAACATGTGGTGTTTGGTTTTCTGTTCCTGTGTTCATTTGCTGAGGGTATGGCTTCCAGTTCCATCCATGTGCCTGCAAAGAACATGATCTTGTTCTGTTTCATGGTTGCATAGTGTTCCATGGTGTGTATGTACCACATGTCTTTATCCATTCTATTAGTAATGGACATTTGGTTGATTCCATGTCTTTGCTATTGTTGCAGCACTATTAACAATCAGAATTTTCTTAAAAGTTATTGCTGCTAAAAGAAAATAAACTAAAATACTAATATTTACTATATCTGTATGTTAAACTAGTACCCAAACTCCTAATTTCAAAAATGAGGAGAGTGCCAGGGGAAGTGACTTTTGCCCAGAATACTCTTGCCCATTCTCTTCAGATATTCCTGTTCATCCCTCAGTTCTCAGACAAGACTTCACTTCCTTCAAAAATATTCCTTCCGCTTTGCATGTTCATTTCTGTGACTGTTTCTCTTTCAACTTTTTAATCAAAGCGCTCGCTGCTACATTTCAACAATCTAAGATTCACATTTTTCATATTTTAATATTGCTAAAATGAGGGTGCATGATTTAATCGATAACATCACCAACCAGTTATGACACAGTTCTGTAAAAACTTTCTACTGGGAGCTTCTGGTGACATCAAAAAAAGCATCAAAGCATCAGAGATTCATTACAATGCAGGTTATTTGTAACATAATGATATGCTTAAATGTTTGTTTCTTCTACCGGACTAGAAGCTACAAAAATGCAGCCATACCTTTCTCATTCATTGGTAAAGCTCCGCTCTCTGACACATAATACATTCTCAGTGAGCATATGTGGCATTGTCCAAGTAGATTTAATTTCTATTCTCAGAATGAAGAAGTTGATAAAACATTTAAATACAAATGACAACAACAATTTTCTTGATAATTAAGTTCTTCATTTCCAATGAGTAAAAGTCTTTTTATAGATTAGACACAATTACTTTAAGGTTAGTTTAGTATTTGACAGAGATAAACACACTATAGCACAGAGAGACTGGTATCTTCGAACACTGCAAGTGGTTTTGTAGATTGGTGCCAACTTTTAGAAAGCAATTTTCCAAATTTTATTAATAAGGACTGTTAGTATTGTTTGTTGAAATCTGATTCTGATTAACTTAAGCAAAAAGAAAGATTAAAGGGATCACTGTTGAAGAAATAATTGAACTACCGAAGGGCTATTCTGTGTGGAAATCAAGGACTGAGGATGCATGCCAGAGTGACCTGGAGCCAGATTATGGAGCACAGTGCTGCTCACACAGAGTGGCAAGGGAGAAAGAGCCCTTCTGTGACACTCAAAACAGTGTGGAGGAAGTGGAGAATTCTTCTTTAGTGAATGCCAGCTAATAGAGAAGGAATGATAAGAATTAGAAAATCACCATTTTATAAACCACAGTTTATAAATTGCTTCAGGCAGGGATCCTCAATTGTTACTAAAACAATTCCTTGTGATCCTGTTGGAGAAGTCTATATCCATAGATCTGAAGTGTCATCCCCATAAATTCCTTACTAACTGTAGAAAAAGAAAATATCTTTACAACGGGAAAGTGTGGCAGTCAGCACCTTTAGCAGGTAATCAAACCCAGCTTTACCAGTAATGGCTTACCTTTTGATATGATAGAATAAGAAACGCAAAACATCACCTATGGAGTATTTGTAACAAAAATGTCATTTTGCTTTTATTGTGAAAAAATTTAAGTAGAAAAGTAACTAAAAATGCACATTTCTCTTAACTTTAAAGTTGCACTAGTCACTAAAATATTAACATTTTCAGTAATTTTACATATTTCCTCCCTGAAAATACATTAACATCTGAAAATATTTGTCTTCTCTGGCACTTTTCCTCCAAATTCCTTATTCATCATCATCTGCATATATGCTTTGGAAAAATGTTTGGAAAAAAAATCCAATTGGCACTAAACTAGCCACTTTTACTTTAATAAATAGCAGATAAGTAAATAATTTACTGATGTTAAATGTTAATCTCAAATTACAATATTTATTTTAGAATGATAGAGGTGTGCATTACAGACTCACTGTCTAAATAGCTTGATAAAATTGTTTCTTAAAATGCACCACATGGAGCAATAATTCACCAAGTTATTTTGCACCAATATACCCACCAATAACAACTTTAATAAACTAAATTAAATATAAAACATGTTTTTTTGAGGCATCAAACAACTAACAAGCCAGTAATAAATTGCAGGGACAAAACCTAGGATTGAAAGAAAGCTCAGAGAGGTAAGTCTGACATTTGAGACTACTCTTTTCTTACAGGAGTTTGCTGACTTTAAAAGTGGCAACTAAAAGTCTGAGAAGCTGCGCATAGCTTTGAGCAGACCACAGAGGCTGCTGGGACAGAAGTTGGGATTCTGGGATTTACCAAGAAAAGATTACCATGACAAAAAAAAAACACAACAGGGATTTGACTGGGACATGTAAGGGTTGCATCTGAGAGTTAGAGTGAACAAAAAATAAACCAGCACTAACAGAGACTGAAACCCAGTTTTGAGTCATTACTGCACCTAACTGAATGAATGTTTAGCTAGGACTGCTAGTTCTGACTACTTGTCAGACACAAAAGTAAATCTCTAGAAGAAGATAACATCTTCCACAATCTTAAAATAGCTCTACAAATTTTTACATATACTTTCTGGGACTCAATAAAAAATAACTGAACACATGAGAAAGCAACAATTGATAATAAGAAACCAAAAGAAAAAAAGAAGGCAGACTCCAGATAATGGGGTTATTACATGCAGTTGAAAATAAGTATGAGTAGTGTTTTCAAGGAATTACAAGTTCAGACTAAGAATTTTAGTAAAAATTTTTAAACTATATATAAAAGAACTTAATAAAAGGATTTAAGAACATATCAGACAAAGATGAAAAAAGAATTAGTGAATTGAAAAGTAAGTAAAATGTTTCATATTTTAAATGTAGAATATATGAAATACAGAGGCTCCCCAACCTATGATGGGGTTACATCCCAATAAACCTATCATAAGTTAAAACAACTTTAAGTCAAAAATGCATTTAATACACTTAACATACTGAACATCATAGCTTAATTTAGCCCACTGTAAATGTGCTCAGAACATTTACATTAACTCCACAGTTAGGCAAAATCATCTAGCACAAAACCTATTTTATAATAAAATCGTGTTGAATACTGTACACAGTGTATTAGTCAGTTCTTGTACTGCTATAAAGAAACACTTGAGACTGGGTAATTTATAAAGAAAAGAGTTTTATTGGTTCATGGTTCTTCAGGCTGTACGGGAAGCATGGCAGCATCGTCTTGGCTTCTGGGAGGCCTCAGGAAACTTACAATCATGGCTGAGGGCAAAGCAGGAGCAGGCGTCTTACATGACAGAAGCAGGACCACGAGAGAGTGCGGTGCTGCTACACACTTTTAAACAACTGGATCTTGCAATAACTCACTCACTCACTATCACAAGAACAGCACTGAGGGGATAGTGCTAAACCATACCCATGATCCAATGACCTCTCACCAGACCCTCTGACATTGAGAATTACAATTCGACATAAGATTTGGGCAGGGACACAGATCCAAACTATATCACACAGATAAGCATTCTGTAGATATGATGGGATGCAAAAACACAACATTCAAAAAAAGCTGGGGATGCAGTACACAGTTGTTCACCCTTTGGATCATATGGCTTACTGGGAGCCACAGCTTGCTGCCAGTGCCCAGCAACACAAGAAAGTATCATACCACATATGACTAGTCCAGTATCACTTTTACACCATTGTAAAGTCAAGAAACCATTAAGTCAAACCATCCTAAATTGGGGAGGATCTGTGTGTGTATCAGCAAGGTCTACCTTATGATTATTTATAATTTCATTAAAAAGGGAAGAGATAACCTAGCAGAAGCAATATTTGAAGACATAATGAGCAAAAATTATCCAAAATTGACAAAACACATAAGGTCTTTAAAATAGAGCCTGGGAATACTCTAACCTCATTTACTTTAGTAAACTTATATGCTATTGTTTTTATGTATTTTAAATTCCATATGTATTTTCAGCCCCAGAAAACATTATCTTCATTATAATTTTATTATTTATTCAGTTATTATTTATTTAAATGTACCCACATTATTTCTTCTCTCCACTATTCACTTCTTCACATATTTTCAAGTTTACATCTAAAATCACTTTCTTTCAAAAAAGACTTTAGTATTCGCTTTGAATGCTTTGCTGGTGATTAATTCTGGTTTTTGTGTGTCTGAAAAGTATTTATTTCCTCCTTACCTATTTCGTTGTAAAGATTTAAGAATCCTTACAAATCCCAAGCAGGAAAATAAAAAAGAAAGCTAGACATATGTATATATGTATAAAACTACAAGAAAATACATACAACATGAAAATCTTAAAAGCAGTAAGAAAAAGTCAGATTACCATCAAAGAAGCAACAATGGGTCTGGTAACTGATTTTTCAGTGAAAACAATGGTAGCCTGGAGGCAATGGAATGATATCTCCAAAATGCTTTCTTAAAAATGTGGACAACCTAGATTCTATAACTAACAAGTATATCCTTCAAAAGTGGATAGAGCTGGGCACAGTGGTATGTGCCTATAGTCTCATCTACTGGGGAGGCAGTGGTGGGAGAATTCCTTGAGCCCAGAAGTTTGAGAATGAAGTGTACTATAATCACACTTGTGAATAGCCACTGCCCTCTATCCTGGGCAGCATGGCAAGACTTTGTCTCAAAAGATAAAAAGTAAAGAGGAAATAAGGACTTTTCAGACACACAAACACTAGAATTAATTACCAGCAAACCAGCCAAAAAGAAATACTAAAGAAAGCGTTTCTTGAAAAAAAGTGATTCCAGATGGAAACTTGAAAATATGGGAAGATAAAAAGAGTAGTGGAGAGGAGATATATGTGAACATATTTAAATGATTATTAACTGAATAAATAATAAAATTAAAGTAAAAATAATACTTTATGGGGTTCCACATACATAGGGAATTAAAGTACATAAAACAATAGCATATAAATGATAAAACTGAAGTAAGTGAAGTTAGAGTATTCCAAGGCTCTTGTGTTGTTTAGAAAGTGGCAAAAGATAGAAATTAATATTCAAAGATGTATATTGTGATCTCTAAGGTAACCACTAAAAAGAACAGTAAAAGAATTTATAACTGTAAAGACGGCAAAGGGAGAAATGTAATAATAGAAAAGAATTTATCAGAAGGCAAAAAAAAATTGAAAAAGAAAAATAGGACAGATGGGACAAAAACAAAGCAAATTGTAATATAGTGAACTTAACCCCAAATAAATCAGTAATTAGATTAAATATAAACAAAGTAAATACTCCAATTAAAAAATAAAGATTGTCAGAGTAGATTAAGAGGGAAAAAACACTCTAAGCTACCTGTAAGAAACTAACCTTATATAAAAATACACAGACATGTTAAAAGTAAAAGAATGGAAAAGTATATACCATGCAAACACTAACCAAAAAAATTACTAGAGGTAAAGAGGAAATTTAATAATGACAAAAGTTTCAATTCACTAACAAGATGCAATAATTCAAATTTTTATGTATTTATAGAAAGGCCTCAAATATATAAAACTGTTAAACAATAAAAGGTTTTAGAAAATGCAGTTTATTAAAATCAGTCAAAAAGTAGTGCCTTCTAAATTTTATCACTTTAGTAACAATGAAAAAACCACTGGAAAAAAATCTTAGTAAATCTTTAAAAGAGAAGAAATCCAACTTCTACATTTTGCATCTTAAATTCATATATTGCAATCCATTCCCATCACACAGGTGACCTGAAAGAAAAAGAATCTACAATATGCCAGAATCTCCACAATGCTGCAAACATTTTATTTGCTTAAATATAATGACACCTTCAAAGGTATAGCTACTCTCTTTTCTTAGTTTTAAGAATAAACATATATTTGTAGTCCATGATGTTTAGAATGAGTCCATTTTCATGAATTAAAAGAAAGTATATCTTGAGTCTCCTACATGATATTTTCTAAGCCATCACTGAACATCTCTATTTTTTATTTATTTGTTTGTTTGTTTATTTATTTATTTTGAGATGAGATCTCACCATGTTGACCAGACTAGTCTCGAACACCTGACCTCAAGCAATGCTCCCATCCTGGCCTCCCAAAGTGCTGGGATTACAGGCATGAGCCACCATGCCCAGCCACTGAACATCTTTAGACAATGGTTTATGTTAATTTGCCTACAAGCTTTATACTTATACAGATTATTTACATAAGTAAGGGTAACAGAACTATACGTCAACTATTATTACCAACAATCATATTTATTGATCTGTTTTAGTGTCTCAGTGCACCTTATAACTTCTCCCCAAATTCAATGTCTTGCTAGTCCCATACAGGATGTGGCAAGGCCAAATTGGCTACAAAGGGCCCAGACAGGGATCTGAGATTAATTAGAGTTTGGGGTAGGCAAGTAGGAGAATCAAGGGAGTTTCAGCTAATGCAGGGCAGTTGAGAAGCAGACACCTGGGCAGAGTCTAGAGTCTAGTCCACACGGTGAATTCCTAAGTTGAAATGGTTATTGCGGATCCACATCCACAGATGATTTTGTTCCCACTCTGTATATGTAAACTTGGACCTGTAGGCTTTCCCCATTATAGTAAGCCCTGACAATATAATAATTACTAGGACTACTTTATCCCCAAGAATTAAATATCTAGGAAATTGAAAAAATTTGGAATTGGTATTTGTCAGATTTTGAATTCTCAGTCCAGGTTTAAACTCCACTTCTGTAACCTTACTTGTTCAAATTCCTTTATCATGTATCTAACTTTTGGTATCTACATAACCTACATGGTACTTGTTCTAAGAGGTTAAATAAACTCCTGAGGTTTTGCATACAGGAAAGGAAAGATGTTTAACAGACTTAAATAAGAATTACCATGGTCCTACTGTTCCTGCCCAGTGGGGGACCTTTTTTAGTTCACACTCAAACGACAAATTACTTTCCCATCACAAAAATAAGTGAAATAAAGCCCTTCACATTGCAGCATGCATGTAGAATACAGAGGCAATAGACAGAGTACTGAAAAAGAAGCCGAAGCTGCAATCCAGCAAATAAAAAGAGAATCCATTTCCAAGCGAATAAAATAGAATAAGCAGAAGGCATTAAACAGGAAGCACTGGATGGAAGCCACCTCCTTCAAAGACAATTGATAATGTCTCTATATTGACAACAAACTCAGAGCAATGATAGAATTTTTTTAAAAAACCATTTTGTAATGGGTCATTAAGACACAGACTTAAGGATATAACTTTCCTAGCACAGATAGGCACAAGACAGGAGACATGTGCAAAACAATACAGACAACTCAAGAAAATAAAACAGGTCAGAGATAAGTCTTTAGCTTCTCTTGGTTAAATGATTCAACAATAACTTTAAAAAGAAGATGTGAACATTAATTTCTGGGTTAGTTCATTATTCATGCCCTATTATGAACACCACAGAATACTTTATATAGTTCTCATTTCAAAATATAGGCTTAACAATTTTCAATTAATTTCTCCTGTTGCTGCTAAAATTTTTTAAGTTAAAAACTCTCCAACCTCAGTATACATAATTTATCATACTAAATGGACCCACTTAATTATTTTGACCAAGATATTGCTACCCAGAGAATCAAATAAGTTAAGGAATTTATCACACACGTTGGGCTTTCATGGTGAGGAATAGAGAATAGTAATACATTTCATGTTATTCAGGTGGATGCGCAAGGTTCTTCCAACTGCACAGCAGACGCTTGACCCCTGGCAACCAAATGAATTCCAGTCTCCACCAAATGCTGATCCTGAAGCTTTTTTAAAAACCCTTTTTTTGAGCCCATATTCATCTCCAACTACTTTTCTTTGACTGACTTTTCCTCTATACAAAATGTTGGTAAGTTGCCAGATTGAAATAAGTTGAAGAGCCTGTGGGAGACGCAGAAAAAGATAGAGAATGGGGATGTCTCACTAGATATTTTGTATGAAGGAGGGCGTTAAGACCAATCTGCTGTACTACAGTTTGACAGTGGCTACATTCTTTTGCTTAAAGCCACACTAAGTGTCTCCTAAGACTCATCAATATACTTTCTTTTTTAATTTCATGTGCTCTTCAACTACTTATTCTGATATAGAAACTGTAGACTTTGGGGAAATGAAGCTACTGTCAAATCACAGCATAACAGGGAGGGAAGCAGGATCTTTCTCTTCTCTCATTGGCTTAATCCAACATCAAGTCAGAGACAAGGGAGCCTGGCTGATATAATTCATAAAATTATGTTCCCAGGGCACGGAGTAGCATGGAGAAGCGTGGACAGACAAACAGAATATCCATAATTCTCCCCAGTTTTATCTTTAAGTCTGACAACTCTCCTCAACGATAATTTTATTTCCTTCTGTCTGATCATTAAATGTTGGAATGTCATAGTCATTCTCAGGCTCTCCTGTCTTTTCACTCCACACTATACACAGGAGAGATCCTTCATACTTATGGTTGCAATTACCACCTACACACCAATGATCCACAAAATGTGCAATTCCAATCCAGACCTCTCCCCTGAACCTAAGACCAAAGTATCCAAGTGCTTCTTGGATATCTCCTGTTCAGTGTTCCAAACTCAACATGTTCACAACCACCTTCCTAATCTTCTCCTCTAAATGGGACCCCCTTCCAGAGTTTCCCCTCCCTACAAATGACTGCACTAGTCAGAACATTCCGCAATCCCACAATCATCTTCTTCACATTTCATATGCAATACATTACTATACACAATGGATCTGTCCCAAAAAAAATCTCTCAAACTGATCCACTACTGTTTATATCTACCACCACCAAGGCACAAGGACCTCTATCTGCACCAAGACTACTATTGACCACCTCACTCCTACCTCCACTCTAATCTGTTTTCAACTTAGTAGACAAAGTCATCTTTAAAAATACTCATAAGTCTGGTCATTTCACAGCCTTGCTCTAAAGCCTTCAATCATTTCTTAGTCTCTGATCAGAACTTCATCATGATCTACAAGGCTTCCTACAGATTCTCCCCCTCCTTATTCCTTCTCACTCTGTGCTCTTGTCATACTGCCATTAGTTCCTGAGAAAGGCCGAGCCTCTGCCTGCCAGAGGAGATTGTGCATGACTCCCTTTGAATGAAATGCTCTGCTGTGGCCACCACCTTAATCCTTTGGCAACACAATTGCAACTCGCCCTCCAGATCTTAGCTCAGAGAAGTTGTAATTTTTCTAGGAGAAAGCCTTCTTGCCCCCTCCCTCCAAGTTAATAGGCTCCTTCATAGCACTGTGCATCTTTCCTTCATAGAACTTACCTCATTTCTCGGTTTTAGTTATTGTGTTGTTGTTGTTGTTGTTGTTTTGCAGACTGGGTCTCGCTCTGTTGCCCAGGCTGGAGTGCAGTGGTGCAATTACCACTTACTGCAGCCTTGAACTCCTGGGATCAATCAATCTTCCCACCTCAGCCTCCCAAATAGCTAGGACTACAGGTGCACACCACCATGTCTGGTGAATTTTTTGTATGTTTTGTGGCGACAGGGTTTCACCACATTGCCCAGGCTGGTCTCAAACTCCTGGGTTCAAGTGAACTGCCTGCCTTGGCCTCTCAAAGTGCTGGGATTACAGGTATGAGCCATTGCACCCAGCCCTCATTTCTAATTTTGAATTTGTTGGGGGGGGAGGGGCAGTGATTATTTGATTAGTATTCCCTGTCCTCAGTAGACTGTAAGGTCCATGTGAACAGGACCGTGTCTACTTTGGCTTACAGTATTCACAGCACTGTGCCTAGTATATGGTATATGATTGGCAGATATATCTGCTGAATGGAAGTGGGAATAGATGACTGGATGAGTGAATAAATGAATGAATGGAAATAGTCAACATTAATCTTGCAGTTGGCAAGCACTGTCATTCCAGCTGGGAGGTCTTGGGTGGTGGCTAATAATACGAGAGACTGAGACATGAAATAGAATGTAAAAACTGAAATTTTAATAATTTCAAGATTTGTGTAACTAAGAAACTCTATTCAAGCAATCCCTTGGGTGGGCCCTGCCTCAGGCAAGCTGGGACTTCAGCACCCCAGGCCAGAAAGAAAGAGGAAGAGCCTAGGACCTACAGCACACATCAGTGCAGGACCTGCTGTAAGGTGAGGAGCTCAGGAAAACAATCCAAGATGCTTAGGTTAACACTTGGGCACTCAGAGTTGACAGAGAGGTTAACACAGAGTTCAGTTCCTGTTAGAAAGAGCCGTCCTGCAGAGGTCTGCCATACCTGTCAGTCACCTGTAAAGACTTTCCAATCAGATAATACACATGAGAGCCTGGAGAGAAGACGGAAAGGAAACTGTTCGAACTGGCTGTCTGATCAAACTGGCTGTCTTTACATGGCTGAGTGCTCTTGTTGCAGGGAAACCATTTGTGCATCTCAGTGTTCCTCACACGGATGCCAGCATTCCTTTTTTTCACTTCCAAAATGTTTTCCAGCTCTCATGTAAATCTGGTCTATAATTCAGCAAAATTATTTTTAGGAAGATAACACACTGTTTCATCTTTGAACCTAAAGTGAATTAAAAATTGTAAAAACTTGTTTTGGAAATAATACAGTGACTTCTCTGTATCTGAATATACCATGCAACTATGGGTGAAAAACAAAACCTGCAGCAAACAACTATAATTTGTAAGGTTGCATTGTTAGCCTGAGGAGATGCCAAGGGTGTTTGAAACTAGGATTTTTTAAACGCCATGACAACTGGTATTCTTTAACATCAGATAAATTGATTTTATCTATCTACAAAAAATTATCAAGTCTCAGACTCCCTGGCAAGTTGTATTTTGTTTGTTGTTTGTGAAACTTTTCAAGCTTTTATTCATTTTTTATGTCTATGGTATTCCTACCTTGATGTGACCATTTTCAGTTATTTGTAGAGCCTGACTGGATGCATGCAGTGTGCATACAGAGAGTGAAGGAAAGAAAGAACAGACCCAGGAAATGCCTTTCCTCAGAGGCATGATAATGCCAAGGCTCAGACTTGACTTTGCAGTTTTCCAAACTTGTCTCTGTTTCCATTAGCAACTGTGAAATACAACCAGCAGAGTGTTTCACATGGAGACTGCTTTTGCCAGGAGCAGGAGGTTGCATAATTAGATTGAATGTGCTTAATCTCTCCTAGAGCTAAAACATGGAAAGATTTCATTTGATGAATTAAAAAAAAAATAAACAGTGGAAAGTATTTAAAACTGAAGCATTTGTGGTTTTCTAACGTCAATACATAATGTCTTTTCCTGGTTTGGTTTCAGAAGTTGCACACCAAAACTGCTACATCTAATGGTGAGGTTTGTAAAAAAATGTGTTGTGGTTGCTTCTTACAATGGGAGCCAGAATTAAAAAGTGATTGCATCATAATATCGCTCATTAGAGAGTCAGGGGAAGAAAACAAAGCTATCCCATTCAGTGAATGACCTATGATGCTGAGGCATTATGTTTGGCCTGATGGGGGAGAAGTGAACCAAAGTCGTGCCTCTATGAGCTTGCAACTGATTAAGAAAAATTGTAGCATTAAAAATAATAAATAATGTAACTGTGACTATTTTGCATGTCTTGTCAAACAAATTCCTTTGTGCTAACAAGGATTAGAGATTTCTTGCAAGAATATGTCAGTTGAACTGAACCTTAAAAGAAATAAATAAATGCACAAATACCATCTCATTCTTGCACTAGTCTAAAATTCCACCACAACCATGATCAAAGTATCCATTTTGAAAACAACGAATGGCTTTTCTGAGTGTTTTAAACTCTATTTATTTATTTCTTTATTTTCTATTAAGTTTAAGTACCAGAACTGGTACTAACTCTAATCGCCTAAACTAATACATAAATTCTCATCCTTAAGGTAACTAAAGAGATTGGTTTTGTTTTCTTTTAAATTTCACAGTCACATAGGTATGTTTTTTGTTTGTTTTACCACAGGTAAGGATTAAATCAGGCTGAAATATGCTAGTTTTAAAAGCTTTACTTATCACACTTTCATCTGAAAATAGCTTCACCATCTAATACATCAAATGCTTCCTCTTCCATATACCTAATGTGTAGTTACCTCCCACTAGATACCATTTCTGCCAAGAAACTGAAAGGTCCTTACTCTCTTCAGACCTGTTCATCCCAACAGTCTTTCCTATACACACACACACACCTTTCCATGCACTAAACTCAGGGCCTATGAAAGATGTTTTGTTCTTCTACAGACCACACAAGATTTGTATCATTTTTCTTCTATTCTTAGTGCAGAGATAATTATTTTCTTCCCAGCTGTTAAGTTTCCATTCATGTACATGAGGTATGTGTGGTTCATTTTGGGATTCTCAACCTCCTAAAAAATAGTGGTTGCTGCATGTATTAGTCCATTCTCACACTGCTATAAATAAATACATGAGACTGGTGATTTATAAAGAAAAGAGGTTTTCATTGGTTCCTGGTTCCTCAGGCTGTACGGTAAATATGGCAGCATTTGCTTCTGGGGAGGCCTTAGGGAGGTTTTACTTGTGGTGGAAGGCAAAGCAAGCAGGAGCAGGTGTCTTACAAGGCCGAAGCATGACCAAGAGAGAGAAGGGAGAAGTGCTACATACTTTTAAACAACCAGATCTCATGATAACTTACTCCTAAGCCGTTCATGAGAATTCTGCTTACATGATCCAATCACCTTCCACCAAGCCCCACCTCCAACACTGGGGATTAGAATTCAATATGAGATTTGGTGGGGACACAGATCCAAACCATATCATTGTATGTCACGACGTGTCACATTGTGGAATAAATATATATATTTAATTAAGTGTATTAATTAATGCTTTTTTGGTTGTGAGAGAATTCAATTTGGCATATGCAAAGAAAAAATTAGGTGGGGGGAGGGTAGAGTAAAAATTAATTTCCTCATGAGACTCAATAGGCCAAGGGTACCTACCTGACAAGATTAGACTGGTCTTAGAGAATGATTGCATTTAAGAACCCAACCTTGTCTATGTGGTTCTCTCCATTCCTTGATTTTGTTTCTCTTTGTATATATTGACTTTATTTTCTCCTACTATAGATGGCTTTCTCCTTGTGGCATTGGAAGGAAAAGGATGGTTGTAGACAGCTCCAGGTTTATATTATTCTAGTCAGTTCACTAAGAGAAAAGACATATTCTTTCTTCCAGTGTCCACATAAAAAATTCTACAGCAGTATGACAGAATCAAGCAGTTCTTGATTGTCAGACACACAAGAAATGCATGGAGTGGAGGAATAACAGTTCACCAAATGAAAGGAGATGCCAAGACCCAAAGATGTGAGTGTGAGATAATGGCCAGATAAAAACAACAGATGTTGATAAGCAGTATGGCAGATGCTTTTGGTGTCCACTCCATATCCTCTTGATCCAGCTCTGAGTTCAACTGTCACTGCGGTAGATGGTTTCTGGCATGCTGCTAGCTTCCCCTCTTGAGTTCCTGGTTCTACTCATTTATCTGCCAGAGGGCTTTCTCTACACTGTGAAAGCTTGCACCATCACAGAGTCTCATGACAAAGCACAAGTGAGTTAACTACCAGGTATTGTCAATCCTCACTCAGAGAGGACGAATTGGTAGGTAAAATCCTAACCTACTCATTGTCCAGTGGGACAATTCTGAGGTATGTTCAATATGCTTTCTTAGAATGTCTTTAGTGGGATTGAATTCCAATTGCCTACAAAGAGCTGGTTTATTTATACTTTTTATTGGTTCTTTTTCTTTTCCTGTCTCCCTTTCATATTACCTCACTTGGCTGCCTGAATTTACATCCCAAATAAACCACCACCACCCAAGTCCTTATGTCAAGGCCAGCTTTGCGGGGAGCCCAAAGAAAGACAACCAACTTATCCACTCAATTTTCCAAATAATAACTGCATTAGACACTGGGAATATAACACTAAACAATATAGGTATAGTCTCTCTGGGAGATGATAGAAAAGAAATTTAACCTCTAATTATAATTACTATCATATTATTCTCATTGGCATTCTTGGTGCCAGTTAAGATAAAGAGAATGGCTGATTATATAGGCTTACTTCACTTAATAAAGGTATTGGCTAGAAAAGAAATTTAACTCTCAGATCACAGTGGAATAAAAATAGAAATCAATGCGAAGGACATTTCTCAAAACCACTCAATTACCTGGAAATTAAACAACTTGCTCCTGAATGACTTTTGGGCAAACAACAAAATTAAGGCAGAAATCAAAAAATTATTTGAAATAAATGAAAGCAGAGTCACAGCATACCAAAACTTCCAGAATGCACCAAAAGCAGTGCTAAGAGGAAAGTTTATAGTGCTAAACACCTACCTCAGAAAGTTAGGAAGGTCTCAAATCAATGATCTAATCATACCTAGAGAAACCAGAGAAACAAGGACAAACTAACCCGAAAGCTAGTAGAAGAAAATAATTAACTAAAATTAGAGCAGAATTTAATGTGAGACCCATACAAAGAATCAACAAAATATCCATACAAAGAATCAATGAAATAAAAGTTGGTAATTTGGAAAAAATAGACAAGGTTGATAGACTGCTAGCTAGATTAACAAAGAAAAAGAGAGATCCGGCGGAGCAAGATGGCCAAATAGGAACAGCTCCAGTCTCCAACTCCCAGCGCGAGCGACACAGAAGACCGGTGATTTCTCCATTTTCAACTGAGGTGCTGGGTTCATCTCACTAGGGAGTGCCGGACAATCGGTGCTGGTCAGCTGCTGCAGCCCGACCAGCAAGAGATGAAGCAGGGCAAGGCATCGCCTCACCTGGGAAGCGCAAGGGGGAAGGGAATCCCTTTTCCTAGCCAGGGGAACTGAGACACATAACACCTGGAAAATCGGGTAACTCCCACCCCAATATGCACTTTAAGCAAACGGGCACACCAGGAGATTGTATCCCACACCTGGCCAGGAGGGTCCCATGCCCACGGAGCCTCCCTCATTGCTAGCACAGCAGTCTGTGATCTAACTGCAAGGCAGCAGCGAGGCTGGGGGAGGGGCGCCCACCATTGCTGAGGCTTAAGTAGGTAAACAAAGCCTCTGGGAAGCTTGAACTGGGTGGAGTTCACAGCAGCTCAAGGAAACCTGCCTGTCTCTGTAGACTCCACCTCCGGGGACAGGGCACAACTAAAAAACAACAAAAGCAGCAGAAACCTCTGCAGACACAAACGACTCTGTCTGACAGCTTTGAAGAGAGCAGTGGATCTCCCAACACGGAGGTTGAGATCTGAGAAGGGACAGACTGCCTGCTCAAGTGGGTCCCTGACCCCTGAGTAGCCTAACTGGGAGACATCCCCCACTAGGGGCAGTCTGACACCCCACACCTCACAGGGTAGAGTACACTCCTGAGAGGAAGCTTCCAAAGCAAGAATCAGACAGGTACACTTGCTGTTCAGCAATATTCTATCTTCCGCAGCCTCTGCTGCTGATACCCAGGCAAACAGGGTCTGGAGTGGACCTCAAGCAATCTCCAACAGACCTACAGCTGAGGGTCCTGACTGTTAGAAGGAAAAGTATCAAACAGGAAGGACACCTACACCAAAACCCCATCAGTACGTCACCATCATCAAAGACCAGAGGCAGATAAAACCACAAAGATGGGGAAAAAGCAGGGCAGAAAAGCTGGAAATTCAAAAAAATAAGAGCACATCTCCCCCGGCAAAGGAGCGCAGCTCATCGCCAGCAACGGATCAAAGCTGGACGGAGAATGACTTTGACGAGATGAGAGAAAAAGGCTTCAGTCCATCAAACTTCTCAGAGCTAAAGGAGGAATTACGTACCCAGCGCGAAGAAACTAAAAATCTTGAAAAAAAAGTGGAAGAATTGATGGCTAGAGTAATTCATGCAGAGAAGGTCATAAACGAAATGAAAGAGATGAAAACCATGACACGAGAAATACGTGACAAATGCACAAGCTTCAGTAACCGACTCGATCATCAACTGGAAGAAAGAGTATCAGCGATTGAGGATCAAATGAATGAAATGAAGCAAGAAGAGAAACCAAAAGAAAAAAGAAGAAAAAGAAATGAATAAAGCCTGCAAGAAGTACGGGATTATGTAAAAAGACCAAATCTATGTCTGATTGGGGTGCCTGAAAGTGAGGGGGAAAATGGAACCAAGTTGGAAAACACTCTTCAGGATATCATCCAGAAGAACTTCCCCAACCTAGTAGGGCAGGCCAACATTCAAATTCAGGAAATACAGAGAATGCCACAAAGATACTCCTCGAGAAGAGCAACTCCAAGACACATAATTACAAGATTCACCAAAGTTGAAATGAAGGAAAAAATCTTAAGGGCAGCCAGAGAGAAAGGTCGGGTTACCCACCAAGGGAAGCCCATCAGACTAACAGCAGATCTCTCGGCAGAAACTCTACAAGCCAGAAGAGAGTGGGGACCAATATTCAACATTCTTAAAGAAAAGAATTTTAAACCCAGAATTTCATATCCAGCCAAACTAAGTTTCATAAGTGAAGGAGAAATAAAATCCTTTACAGATAAGCAAATGCTTAGAGATTTTGTCACCACTAGGCCTGCCTTACAAGAGACCCTGAGGGAAGCACTAAACATGGAAAGGAACAACCGGTACCAGCCATTGCAAAAACATGCCAAAATGTAAAGACCATCGAGGCTAGGAAGAAACTGCATCAACTAACGAGCAAAATAACCAGTTAATATCATAATGGCAGGATCAGGTTCACACATAACAATATCAACCTTAAATGTAAATGGACGAAATGCTCCAACTAAAAGACACAGACTGGCAAACTGGATAAAGAGTCAAGACTCATCAGTCTGCTGTATTCAGGAGACCCATCTCACATGCAGAGACATACATAGGCTCAAAATAAAGGGATGGAGGAAGATTTACCAAGCAAATGGAGAACAAAAAAAAGCAGGGGTTGCAATACTAGTCTCTGATAAAATACACTTTAAACCATCAAAGATCAAAAGAGACAAAGAAGGCCATTACATAATGGTAAAGGGATCAATTCAACAGGAAGAGATAACTATCCTAAATATATATGCACCCAATACAGGAGCACCCAGATTCATAAAGCAAGTCCTTAGAGACTTACAAAGAAACTTAGACTCCCATACAATAATAATGGGAGACTTCAACACTCCACTGTTAACATTAGACAGATCAACGAGACTGAAAGTTAACAAGGATATCCAGGAATTGAACTCATCTCTGCAGCAAGCAGACCTAATAGACATCTATAGAACTCTCCACCCCAAATCAACAGAATATACATTCTTCTCAGCACCACATCGCACTTATTCCAAAATTGACCACATAATTGGAAGTAAAGCACTCCTCAGCAAATGTACAAGAACAGAAATTATAACAAACTGTCTCTCAGACCACAGTGCAGTCAAACTAGAACTCAGGACTAAGAAACTCAATCAAAACCACTCAACTACATGGAAACTGAACAACCTGCTCCTGAATGACTACTGGGTACATAACGAAATGAAGGCAGAAATAAAGATGTTCTTTGAAACCAATGAGAACAAAGATACAACATATCAGAATCTCTGGGACACATTTAAAGCAGTGTGTAGAGGGAAATTTATAGCACTAAATGCCCACAAGAGAAAGCAGGAAAGATCTAAAATTGACACTCTAACATCACAATTAAAAGAACTAGAGAAGCAAGAGCAAACACATTCGAAAGCTAGCAGAAGGCAAGAAATAACTAAGATCAGAGCAGAACTGAAGGAGATAGAGACACAAAAAACCCTCCAAAAAATCAATGAATCCAGGAGTTGGTTTTTTGAAAAGATCAACAAAATTGACAGACTGCTAGCAAGACTAATAAAGAAGAAAAGAGAGAAGAATCAAATAGACACAATAAAAAATGATAAAGGGGATATCACCACCGACCCCACAGAAATACAAACTACCATCAGAGAATACTATAAACACCTCTACCCAACTAAACTAGAAAATCTAGCAGAAATGGATAATTTCCTGGACACTTACACTCTTCCAAGACTAAACCAGGAAGAAGTTGAATCCCTGAATAGACCAATAGCAGGCTCTGAAATTGAGGCAATAATTAATAGCCTACCAACCAAAAAAAAGTCCAGGACCAGATGGATTCACAGCTGAATTCTACCAGAGGTACAAGGAGGAGCTGGTACCATTCCTTGTGAAACTATTCCAATCAATAGAAAAAGAGGGAATCCTCCCTAACTCATTTTATGAGGCCAATATCATCCTGATACCAAAGCCTGGCAGAGACACAACAAACAAAGAGAATTTTAGACCAATATCCCTGATGAACATCGATGCAAAAATCCTCAATAAAATACTGGCAAACCGGATTCAGCAACACATCAAAAAGCTTATCCACCATGATCAAGTGGGCTTCATCCCTGCGATGCAAGGCTGGTTCAACATTCACAAATCAATAAACATAATCCAGCATATAAACAGAACCAAAGACAAGAACCACATGATTATCTCAATAGATACAGAAAAGGCTTTTGACAAAATTCAACAGCCCTTCGTGCTAAAAACGCTCAATAAATTCGGTATTGATGGAACGTACCTCAAAATAATAAGAGCTATTTATGACAAACCCACAGCCAATATCATACTGAATGGGCAAAAACTGGAAAAATTCCCTTTGAAAACTGGCATAAGACAGGGATGCCCTCTATCACCACTCCTATTCAACATAGTGTTGGAAGTTCTGGCTAGGGCAATCAGGGAAGAGAAAGAAACAAGGGTATTCGGTTAGGAAAAGAAGAAGTCAAATTGTCCCTCTTTGCAGATAACATGATTGTATATTTAGAAAACCCCATTGTCTCAGCCCAAAATCTCCTTAAGCTGATAAGCAACTTCAGCAAAGTCTCAGGATACAAAATTAATGTGCAAAAATCACAAGCATTCTTATACACCAGTAACAGACAAACAGAGAGCCAAATCATGAATGAGCTTCCATTCACAATCGCTTCAAAGAGAATAAAATATCTAGGAATCCAACTTACAAGGGATGTAAAGGACCTCTTCAAGGACAACTACAAACCACTGCTCAGTGAAATAAAAGAGGACACAAACAAATGGAAGAACATACCATGCTCATAGATAGGAAGAATCAATATCGTGAAAGGTTATTTATAGATTCAATGCCATCCCCATCAAGCTACCAATGACTTTCTTCACAGAATTGGAAAAAACTGCTTTAAAGTTCATATGGAACCAAAAAAGAGCCCGCATCTCCAAGACAATCCTAAGTCAAAAGAACAAAGCTGGAGGCATCATGCTACCTGACTTCAAACTATACTACAAGGCTACAGTAACCAAAACAGCATGGTACTGGTACCAAAACAGAGATATAGACCAATGGAACAGAACAGAGTCCTCAGAAATAATACCACACATCTACAGCCATCTGATCTTTGACAAACCTGAGAGAAACAAGAAATGGGGAAAGGATTCCCTATTTAATAAATGGTGCTGGGAAAATTGGCTAGCCATAAGTAGAAAGCTGAAACTGGATCCTTTCCTTACTCCTTATACGAAAATTAAATCAAGATGGATTAGAGACTTAAATGTTAGACCTAATACCATAAAAATCCTAGAAGAAAACCTAGGTAGTACCATTCAGGACATGGGCATGGGCAAAGACTTCATGTCTAAAACACCAAAAGCAATGGCAACAAAAGCCAAAATTGACAAATGGGATCTAATTAAACTAAAGAGCTTCTGCACAGCAAAAGAAACTACCATCAGAGTGAACAGGCAACCTACAGAATGGGAGAAAATTTTTGCAATCTTCTCATCTGACAAAGGGCTAATATCCAGAACCTACAAAGAACTCAAACAAATTTACAAGAAAAAAACAAACAACCCCATCAAAAAGTGAGCAAAGGATATGAACAGACATTTCTCAAAAGAAGACATTCATACAGCCAACAGACACATGAAAAAATGCTCATCATCACTGGCCATCAGAGAAATGCAAATCAAAACCACAATGAGATACCATCTCACACCAGTTAGAATGGCGATCATTAAAAAGTCAGGAAACAACAGATGCTGGAGAGGATGTGGAGAAATGGGAACACTTTTACACTGTTGTTGGGATTGTAAACTAGTTCAACCATTATGGAAAAAAGTATGGCGATTCCTCAAAGATCTAGAACTAGATGTACCATATGATCCAGCCATCCCATTACTGGGTATATACCCAAAGGATTATAAATCATGCTGCTATAAAGACACATGCACACGTATGTTTATTGCAGCACTATTCACAATAGCAAAGACTTGGAATCAACCCAAATGTCCTTCAGTGACAGACTGGATTAAGAAAATGTGGCACATATACACCATGGAATACTATGCAGCCATAAAAATGGATGAGTTTGTGTCCTTTGTAGGGACATGGATGCAGCTGGAAACCATCATTCTTAGCAAACTATCACAAGAACAGAAAACCAAACACCACATGTTCTCACTCATAGGTGGGAACTGAACAATGAGATCACTTGGACTCGGGAAAGGGAACATCACACACCGGGGCCTATCATGGGGAGGGGGGAGGGGGGCGGGATTGTATTGGGAGTTACACCTAATGTAAATGACGAGTTGATGGGTGCTGACGAGTTGATGGGTGCAGCACACCAACATGGCACAAGTATACATTTGTAACAAACCTGCACGTTATGCACATGTACCCTAGAACTTAAAGTATAATAATAATAATAAATAAATTTTAAAAAAAAAAAGGAAAAGAGAGATCCAAAGAAGCATAATCAGAAACGACATAGATGACATTATAGCCAATCTCTTCAGAGTCTATTATGAACACCTCTATGCACAGAAACTAGAAAATCTGGAGAAAAATGAAAAAAATTCTGGAAACAAACAACCTCCCAAGATTTAATCAGAAGGAAATTGAAACCCTATTCAGAATAATATTGAGTTCTGAAATTCAATCAATAATAAAAATTCTGCTAACCAAAAAAAGCCTCAGACCAGATGGATACACAGCTGAATTCTACAAGATGTACAAAGAAGAGATGGTACCAATTCTACTGAAACTTTTTCAAAAAATTAAGGAGGAAGAACTCCTTCATAACTCATTTTATGAAGTCAGCATCACCCAGATACCAAAACCTGGCAAAGACACAACAAAGAAAGAAAATGAGAGGCCAATCCCTGATTAACATAGACAGAAAAATCCTCAACAAAATACTAGCAAACCAAATCTAGCAGCACATCAAAAAGTTAATGCACCATGATCAAGTAGGCATCATTCCTGGGATGCAAGATTAGTTGAACATACACAAATCAATAAATATAATTCACCACATAAAGAGAATTGAAGACAAAAACCACATGATCATTTCAATAGATATGAAAAAAGCTTTTAATAAAATCCAAGACCTCCTCATGATAAAAACCCTCAACAATCTAGGCATCAATGGACAATACCTCAAAATAATAAGAGTCATCTATGACAAACCCACAGCCAATATCATACTAAATGGGCAAAAGCTGGAACCATTCCCCTTGAGAACTAGTCTAAGACAAGAACACCCAGTCTCACCACTCCTATTCGAAATAGTTCCAGAAGTGCTAGCCAATCAGGCAAGAGAAAGAAATAAAAGGCAACCAAATAGGAAAAGAAAAATTCAAACTACCTCTCTTCATGGATGACATGATTCTATAACTAGAGAACCTGAAAGATTCTGCCAAAAGGATCCTGGAATAAACTACTTCAGTATAGTCTCAGGATACAAAATCAATGTAGAAAAATCAGTAACATTTCTATAAACCACAATAATATTCAGGCTGAGAGCCAAATCAAGAACACAATCCCATTTACAATAGCCACATGAAAAAAAAAATACCCAAGAATACAGCTAACTAAGGAGGTAAAAAATCTCTACAAAAAGAACCACAATACTGCTTAGAGGGATCATACATGACACAAACAAATGGGAAGACATTCCATGTTCATGGATTAAAATAATCAATATCATTAAAATGGCCATCCTGCCCAAAGAAATATACAGGTTCAAAGTTGTTCCCATCAAACTACCAACATCATTTTTCACAGAATCAGATTAAAAAAAACTATTCTAAAATTCATGTGGAACCAAAAAAGCCTGAATAGCCAAAGCAATCCTAAACAAAAACAAAAAAAGCTGGAGGTATCTCATTACCCAACTTCAAAGTATACTGTAAAACTACAATAACTTAAACAGTAGCATACTGGTACAGAAACAGACACATAAATCAATGGAACAGAATAGAGAACCCAGAAATAAAGCCACACACCTACAGCCATTTAATCTTTGACAAAGTCAACAAAAACAAGTCATGGGGAAAGGACTCCCTACTCAATAAATAGCGCTGGGATAGCTGGCTAGCCATATGCAGAAGAATGAAACTGGACTCCTGCCTTTTACCATATACAAAAATTAAATCAAGATGGATTAAAGATTTAAATGTAAGACCTCAAACTATAAGAATCCTAGCCGGGCGCGGTGGCTCACGCCTGTAATCCCAGCACTTTGGGAGGCCGAGGCGGGCGGATCACAAGGTCAGGAGATCGAGACCACGGTGAAACCCCGTCTCTACTAAAAATACAAAAAATTAGCCGGGCGCGGTTGTGGGCGCCTGTAGTCCCAACTACTCGGGAGGCTGAGGCAGGAGAATGGCGTGAACCCAGGAGGCGGAGCTTGCAGCGAGCCGAGATCGCGCCACTGCACTCCAGCCTGGGCGACAGAGCGAGACTCCGTCTCAAAAAAAAAAAAAAAAAAAAGAATCCTAGAAAAAAACCTAGGAAACATCATTCTGGACATTGGCCTTGGTAAAGAATTTATGACTAAGTCCTCAAAAGCAATTAGCACAAAAACAAAAATTGACAAATGGGACCTAATTAAATGAAAGAACTTCTGCACAGCAAAAGAAACTATCAACACAGTGAACAAACAACCTACAGAATGGGAGAAAATATTCAAAACTATGCATCTGATAAAAGTCTAATATCCAGAATCTATGAAGAATTTAAGCAATTGAACAAGCAAAAAAGAAATAACACCATTAAAAAGTGTGTGTCATGGTTACTAGTAGGTGTCAATTTGATTGGATTGAAAGATGCCCAGATGGCTGGTAAAGTATTGTTTCTGGATGTGTCTGTGAGTGCGTTGCTAGAGGAGACTGAGATTTGAGTCAGCGGACTGGGAACAGAAGACCCATCCTTAATGAAGTTGAGCACCATCTAATTGGCTGCCAGTGCAGTTAGAATAAAGCAGGTGGAAGAATGTGGGGTGACCTTGCTTGCTTCTTTATCCTGTGCTGGATGCTTCCTTCTGCTCCTCCTGCCCTTAAACATCACACTCCAGGTTCTTCAGTCTTTGGACTCTGGGACTTGCACCGTGACTTGACAGGAATGGCACTGTTGGCTTCCCTCATTTTGAGGCTTTTGGATTCAGACTGAGCCACTACCAGCTTCTCTCTTCCCCAGCTTGCAGATGGCCTATCATGGGATTTCATCTTGTAATAAACTCCTATAGGATACACACACACACACACACACACACACACACACACACACACACATGTCCTATTAGCTCTGTCCCTCAGGAGAACCCTGACTGACACAGTGGGCAAAAGACATGAACAGACACTTCTTAAAATAAGACAAGCAGTCAACAAACATATCTACATCACTAATCATCAGAGAAATGCGATTCAAAACCACAATGAGATACCCTCTCACACAAGTCAAAATGGATATTACTAAAAAGTCAAAGACAACAGATGCTGGCAAGGCTGTAGAGTAAAGGGAACTCTTATACACTGTTGGTGGGAGTGTAAATTACTTTAGCCATTATGGAAAGCAGTTTGGAGATTTCTCAAAAACCTTAAAACAGAACTACCATTTGACCCAACAATCCCATTACTGGGTATATATCCAAAAGAAAATAAACTGTCTACCAAAAGACATATGCACTCATATGTTCATCACAGCACTATTAACAATAGCAAAGGTGGCTGTGCGCGTTGGCTCACACCTGTAATCCCAGCACTTTGGGAGGCCAAGGCAGGCGGATCACCTGAGGTCGGGAGTTGGAGACCAGCTTGACCAACATGGAGAAACCCCATCTCTACTAAAAATACAAAATTAACTGGGTGTGGTGGCCCATGCCTGTAATCCCAGCTACTCGGGAGGCTGAGGCAGGAGAATCCCTTGAACCCGGGAGACAGAGGTCACGGTAAGCTGCGATTGTGCCATTGCACTCTAGCCTGGATGATGGAGCCAGACTCTGTCTCAGAAAATAATAAAATAAAATTAAAAAGAAAATGGCAAAGGCATGGAATCAATCTAGGTACCCATCAACAATGGATTGGATAAAGAAAATTTGGCACATATGCACCATGGGATACTGTGTAGCCACAAAAAAAAATAAAATCATGTCTTTTGCAGCAACATGGATGCAGCTAGAGGCCATTATCCTAGGCAAATTAACGCAGGAACAGAAAACCAAAAGCAGATATTCTCACTTATAAGTGGGAGCTAAACATTGGGTATTTCTGGACATAAATATGGCAACAATAGACACTAGTGACTACTAGAGGGAGGACAGAAAGAGGGGATCAGCGATTGAAAAACCAAGTAATGGGTACTAACCTCATTACCTGGGAGATGAGATCAATCATACCCAAACCTCAGTATCGTACAATATACCCATGTAACAAACCTGCACATGTACCCCCTGAATCTAAAATAAAAGTTAAAATTATTCTTTAAAAAGATGAAAGAGCAGAGGGAATGAATTATCCATTCAGGTTCATAAAAATACGTTTTCTTTTTTTCAAAGTGGAAAAATATTTTTAACTATTTGTTTATGTGTATTTGTTTTCATTTGTCATACATTATAAAATTAGAATTTGGGTCCCACTCAAAGCCTTTGTTCCCAATTCTAAGAATAAATCAAATTTGAGACTGTTATAAATGAATTCAGGCCCAGCTTGTCTCTTAGCTCGTCTTCCTCTCATTCGATTTGTTGTCCATCTGCAGATTCAAATTTTGCTGAAAATTATAGCGCAAATTCTAATCTTCAGCAAAAGAAATTTAAATAGTTCTTGCCTGGTACTTTGGGATTCAGAAGGAGATTATCTCTGACCTCAAGTCTCACAAATCACAACAAGGCTTTGGTCTTAATCCTGAGACTTGGGTGCCCACTGTGAATCATCTTTTAACAACTGAGTTTATACATCATCCCTGACCAACAGCTAATGTATCCATTGTTTTCCAAACCAAATGGCTGCAACAAAAAGGAGGTACATTGGTCCAGGCAACTAAAAAGTCCAGAGGTAACGCTGTTCTTAGGCATCACACAAGCCAAGGTTTACTATATCCTTAAGAGTTTTGTCTTCATTTCTCTGCAAATTTCCAGTTCTGCCCATTGTCTTCTGTCAGACTTTTCCTTAACATCGTTTCCCTCATGGTATCAAAACTGGCTGCAATAGTGCCAAAGAAGGAAGAGATCATCTGCATCGCAGCCATCTTAGTAAAAGTCCTGACATTCACTGTGGGACTACTAGAGGGAGGACAGCAGGAGGGGGTCAAGGTTTGAAAAACCAAGTAATGGGTACTATGTTCACCACCTGGGAGATGGGATCGACCGTACCCCAAACCTCAGCTTAGGTCGTGGACTCTATGCTAATTGCCTTTCATTTTAGTTCTTTAGCTTTTTGTCTTAGTTATCTGCCTTCTTACTCATGCTATTTAGCACTGGATCTCATCTTGTTCTTTCCAACCTTCTGCTAAGGATCTTGGTCCTGGGTCTAGTGGCTAACTTTCCTAAAGGCAACTCTCTGGGCTTTTGACCTTCAAACATCACTTGATTTCCTCTTGACTCTGCCCCACAAATCTCCCAGGATGCCCTCTTTAAGCCCCAGTGCTTCCATTTTCTTTTACCATACTGTTTTGTCTACCCTGACCTGCTCGTCAGATCGATACCATCAGCTCATGTGGCTAAGTCTGTTCACCGGCCAAGCGTCAGGTCTAACCCCAGCTCCACACTCTCTATTCCACCTGTCAGTTTGTCAGGTGCTGCTGGGCCAAATCCAAGGTATGTTTTTTTTGTTTGTTTGTTTGTTTTGTTTGTTTGTTTTTAATTCTCAGCACTATACATTTAGAAAGAGGTAGAAATCTAATGAAAAGATAAAGAAAGCTACTCAAAACAATTTACCGATATTATTTTGAAAAATGCTGATTAAGATTTTCTTCTGGAAAGAACAATAGGAATTACAGAGTGATCTAAGAAGATTAATTTTATTTACTAGTGACATTTTGAGCAAAGTATTTTCAAATAAATATGTTTAAGGTGGTAAAAGTAGAATGCTACTGAATAACTTTTCAGATTCATAACAAATAGAAAAAGGTTTAGAATAGGTTTAAATCATTTGCACATAGCTCATCTGTTTATTCAAGTCCATACTTCTAGTGTTTGAGAACAGCTTGTTCCTTTTTTATTGTCTTAAACATCTCATCTGCAGACTCATGTATAACATTAAGCTGCTTTAAAATATTTTCACCCCCTTTTAAATGGTTCAAAAATAAATTTTATGCTGTGTCCCATCTGGCTGAGTATAAATTATGAATTGACCAAAGCCAAAATTATAACATTTTATGGACCAGGAACTAGCCTTTGGAAACAGAATTACGTGAGTGGCTGAGGTACACTAAGCAGTCAGCCTTCCATTCCTGAAGATTGTGTCTCCCCATAGAGGTATTTCCTCCTAAAATATTGCTCTCTTATATCTTTCATTAAAAGTAAAAAGGCCCAAAATAAAAACCTCTCCAGACTCAAAACTAATGTACTATAGTGACTGGCTCTTTCAAAACAGTGCAATCCTTCCGTTTGAGGTCCTCCATGTTGCTCACATTAGTGATTGATAAAGTGCTAATTAAACTAATTGGGTGTTTGTGATTACACATTTATTTATGTTCCTTCTTAACCTGATATATCTGTATCAAGAACAAAATATGGCTGTTTTCAGAAAAAAATAAAGAGAAATAGAATTTTAGGTCCCCCCAAATCTTGAAGATTTTCAAATGCAACCATACATCTGAAAGATTTTCAAAGGTATTTCTAAAAATTATTTTACTGTTGAAATGTGCATATAAAAGTTTTCTATTGGCTCCCAGAGATAAAATCTGTGTCTTTAAAAAATCATGTACTAGGCTGCACATGGTGGCTCACACCTGTAATCCCAGCACTTTGGGAAGCCAAGGCAGGCAGATCACCCAGGGCCAGGAGTTCAAGCACTCAGTCCCTTAGTGCTTCTTATTATCTCCCTGACATCAAAGCCAAAAATCCGTTGCTATTTATACTAGCAGTGGTTTTCTTTTGGCATATAAATATTTTTCTATATTCATAGTTTTTGTTTGACTTGTTTCACTTTGTTTCGTTTTTAACAGAAGAGCTTTACTCTGTTGCCTAAGCTATAGTACAGTGGTACAATTATAGCTTACTGTAGTCCTGAACTCCTGGGCTCCAGTAATCCTCCTGCCTCAGCCTCTGGAGTAGCTGGGATTACAGGAGTTCGAGACTAGCCTGGCCCAGACCCAGGAGTTTGAAACCAGCCTTGCCAACATGGCAAAACCTTGTGTCTACTAAAAAAAAAAAAAAAAAAAAAAAAAAAATTAGCCAGGTGTGGTGGTACACGCCTGTAATCCCAGCTACTCCAGAGGCTGAGACATGAGAATCATTTGAGCCTGGAGGCAGAGGTTTCAGTGAGCTGAGATCATGCCACTACCCTCCAGTCTGGGCAACAGAGCGAGACCCTGTATAAAAATAAAATAAAATAAAATAAAATAAAATAAAATAAATAGTCTTATCTGATGATAAAAGTCAGCCACATTTTCCAAGACTGAGAAGCAAGTAAGAGAATAAACACCATGTCAATACTACTCAATGCTGGTTAAACAGTGACTATTGTAACTTCCAGATAATTTCTCCTGTCAGATGACATGGCGATTTTCTTCTTCTTCTTCTTTTTTTTTTTTTTTTTTTGAGACAGGGTCTTGCTCTGTCATTGAGGCTGCAGTGCAGTGGCACAATCATGGCTCACTGCTGTCTCGATTTCCTGGGCCCAGGTGATCTTCTCACCTCAGCCTCCTGAATAGCTGGAACTGCAAGGTGCACGCCACGACAGCCAGCTAATTTTTGTAATTTTTGTTTTGCCATGTTGCCCAGACTGGTCTTGAACTCCTGGGCTCAAGTGATCTGCACGCCTTGGCCTCCCCAAGTGCTGGGATTACAGGTGTGAGCCACTGCACCAAGCTGACATGGTTATTTTCTAAGAAAATAAAATATTTCATTGTTCGGCAAACAAGCCTTTTATGCTTCCCCATTTTCACTCCTAAAAGGAAATATTAATGTGATACAGGACAGGTGAGCCCCAAAATTGGGGCTTAGCCCAAGAGAGTTCTTGGCATACCCAGGAAAGGATTCCAGGATGAGGCAGTGGTGTTAGACAGTAATCTTTTATTGAATGATTCTGCTCCTTGTGACCTAACTCATAGGCAGTGTGCCCAGAGTTGGCAATGTACGGGCTGCTGGCAACTGTGCTTATATCCACTTATGTCCACTTTTAATTACATGCAAATTAAGGGGCAGGTTAGTGCAATTTGAGAGGTGGGTTATTTAGAACTTTCTAGGAAAGGGCAGTAACTTCCAGGTTGTTGCCATGGCATTTGTAAACTGTCATGGTGCTGGTCTTATGCTAATGAGCTATAAGGGCCACTAGGGATCATTTTCATTACCATCTACTGGTTTCTGTTGGTTTCTTTACTTTATCCTGTCTGGACCAGATCATGTTTTGGTCAGCAGGATTGTGACCACGATACAAGTCCTCCTGCTCTCCTACCTCTAATGCATTTATCGTTATCATAGCATGAAACTGAATAGGATACAGTTTCATTACCTCGTGTTTCTTCAACTTTCAATATATGTTTTAAGTGTTTGCAATGACAGTTAAAGCAAATATTGAAAAATATGCATGCTGACCTTTTTAGGAGTTTTAAAGTTACTACTTAGCAATGCAGTGTCACCTTCTCCAAGAAGTCCTGGTGGACATCGGCTCTCTTAACTAGGTGATTTACTGCTGCGCTTTCATAATACCTCGGACGGATCTGTCAGATACGTCACACTCTGTTAGTACTGAATATACAAATCACTAAGATAGGAATAATAACATAGTGTGGGAGATAGGCATATGAACATGAGAAAATGGGGAAGCATAAAAAGCTTGTTTGCCGAACAATGAAATATTTTATTTTCTTAGAAATGAGCAATATGTTCATATGCCTATCTCCCACCTCAGTTGTAAGGGAAGGGTTTTTACTGATAACTGTGCCAGTGAGGTACTATCAGTACTGAATATACAACTCATTAAGATAGGATTCTATACTCTGGGACATCCCAGCCTTATGATCTGGCTTCTAGGTGCTCCCCACTATCCACAGAGATTGCAAATCAACAAGCTTAGGATAGAAGAGGCTGGTACATATGTTGTCTTTGACTCACGTAATATTTTAGAAAAATTTCAGTCAATATTTAAAATGTGAATGATTTCAACAAATCTCAGGATTTCAGCTGTTCTTCAGAAATCTGAAGATCTGGCAGTACTTGACCTGGTTTCTTATGTGGCATTAGTCAACTATCACTAAGAAATAGTTATTCCTTTGCACAGGGCATGTGCTTCCCATGTTATCTCAGTCCCTAGTGCTCCTCATTATCCCCTTGACATCAAAACCAATAATCCATTGCTATTTATATTAGTAGTGCTTTTCTTTTGGTATATAAATATTTTTCTGTATTCATTGGTTTTGTTTGGTTTGTTTCACTTTGTTTTGTTTGTAAGAGACAGGATTTTACTCTGTTGCCCAAGCTGCAGTACAGTAGTACAATGACAGCTCACCTCGAACTCCTGGGCTTAAGTAATCCTCTTGCCTCAGCCTCCCAAGTAGCTGGGATTATAGGCACCACCACCCAGTTAATTAATTAATTTATTTTTTTGTGGAGACAGATTCTTACTTTGTTCCCCAGGCTGGTCCCAAACTCCTGGGTTCAAGTGATCCTCCCTCCTTGGCCTCCCAAAGTGCTAGGATTACAGGCATGAGACACCATGCCAAGCCTATTCATGTTTTTTAATTAAAAAAAAAGATCAAGAGAGCCATGGGATTTTAAAAAATATACCAACCTGCTTTATTTATCTGCTTACCTGAACTTATTTCAATAGCCTTCTGATTAATTCATTCAATACACTCATAGGTGTGTGCTCCAGGATTTAACTGGTCTCCCCACCTCGATTTCTCCCCTATTCTAACCCATCCTATATACCCTTATGGTATCATCACTATTTTCTATCACCTATAATAGTAACAGTGGTGGTAATAGTAGTAGTAGTAGTAGTAGTAGTAGTAGCAGTAGCAGCAACAGCAATACCAATAGCAGCAGTAACAAAAGCAGCAATCGTTAATATCTACTGAATGCTAATGATAACTAGCTGTTTGGCAGTGTCATGTGTACATTACTTGCAGTAACATTTAATTCTTATGTCACCAGGTCAAATAGGTAAGATTAATTATTACAGACTCTGCATGAACTCTGACCGATTCCATGCAGACACAACTCAACAGCACCTTGCTTCATGCCTGCATCACACATCCACTTCTGCTCAGTGCTTCTCTGTTGTTACTGGTCACGTGGACCCCAACCAATTGTGTGGTGCAACTCAGAAGAGCAGAGAATTCATGCCCCACCAGACAAGGCTTTGACCATTAGGTGATGGGAGTCAGTGAATAAATTCCTCCCCTCAGAAGTGAGAAAAATCCTTTATAATTAACATCAAGTGGCAACCAAGTAAGTAACACATCCTCATATTGCATGTCCTCTCTTCCTGTCCCACTCCCCTCACTCTTGCTTCCAAAGACTGCACTCTCTGTGAAGTGCCAGTGCATGCACATTTGCCTCAGGCTCTGCTTCCTGGAAACCCACACTGACCTTCTTCCCCCACCATTTTTGCTTACATTATTTATATTGCTTTCAAAGACCACCTCTTCATATTACTCATTTTTTAGTTGCAAGAGATTAAAAAAATGAACTCTGCCAAGACCAGCTCGGCCATGGAGACCCTGACCCAGCAGTGCTAGAGGAATTAAAGACACACACACAGAAATATAGGATGTGCAGTGGGAAACCAGGGGTCTCACAGCCTTCAGAGCTGAGAGCCCTGAACAGAGATTTACCCACATATTTATTGACAGCAAGCCAGTGATAAGCATTGTTTCTATAGATTATAGATTTACTAAAAGTATCCCTTATGGGAAACAAAGGGATGGGCGGAAATAAAGGGATGGGTTCTTTCTGGCCAGTTATCTGCAGCAGGAACATGTCCTTAAGGCACAGATCACTCATGCTATTGTTTGGGGTTTAAGAAAGCCTTTAAGCGGTTTTCTGCCCTGGGTGGGCCAGGTGTTCCTTGCCCTCATTTTGGTAAGCCCACAACCTTCAGCATGGGTGTCACAGCCATCAGTAACTTATCATAGTGCTGCAGAGATTTTGTTTATGGCCAGTTTTGGGGCCAGTTTATGGCTAGATTTGGGGGCCTATTCCCAGCAGAACTCAAGCTAAGGTTAGTCAAAGAAATTACAAGGGTTCTTGAATATTTCCCTTGGCAGGGGAGGGAGGGCTACAGTTGGTCCTAGGAAAAGTGAAAACAGTGCTCTCTTGCACTCTGTCTCTCATTTTCATTTCCATTCTCATCTCTGCTCTTACAGATATATCAGCTTCATTTTCACTGCAATAGTCCAGCGTCTTCCCTGTGTTGTAGGACACGGTAGACGAGAGTTCCCAGCATGTATTTCCCATGGCTCCCATACATTGAGAGTTGACTGCTTCTATTCCATGAAATTCAGATTGAGAATTCCCAAGAGCAGGTTCTAACTGATCTGGTTTAGGATGGGTCGGCAAGGAGTCAGGGAAGGAAAGTCACAGAGGACTGATATGGCCTCGAGGGCTCACTCCCAGCGGAATCTTTATGGGACAGGACTCTACCAGAACATGGCCTGTCAATGCCCAACCTGTGGTACTTCCTGCATAGACCTCCTCTGATCCTGAAAGTCATCATGTGGTAATTAAAAGAGATTGGGCCACCATGTATTCAGCACAAAATGCCAACTCTGAATTCTTCCCAACATACCATTCTGAGCCTCAGTTTTATCATCTGTGAAGCAGGTAAAATAATGACTACCATGTGACAGAAGAAATGATTTTTAATGTGCCTAACGTGTAACAGGTATTCAATAAATTCCATCAACCAAAATTAATATCTATCTCTCCAGGTGCAATGGCTCATGCCTGTAGTCCCAGCAACTCAGGAGGATCGTTTGACCCAGGAGTTGGAGGCTGCAGTGAGCTATGATCATACCACTGCACTCTAGCTTGGGCAACAAAGTGAGATCCTGTCTCTTTTTTTTTTTTTTTAAACTTTTTTTTTTTTTTTTAATTATACTTTGAGTTCTAGGGTACATGTGCATAATGTGCAGGTTTGTTACATATGTATACTTGTGCCATGTTGCTGTGCTGCACCCATCAACTCGTCAGCACCCATCAACTCGTCATTTATATCAGGTATAACTCCCAATGCAATCCCTCCCCCCTCCCCCCTCCCCGTGATAGGCCCCAGTGTGTGATGTTCCCCTTCCCGAGTCCAAGTGATCTCATTGTTCAGTTCCCACCTATGAGTGAGAACATGCGGTGTTTGGTTTTCTGTTCTTGTGATAGTTTGCTAAGAATGATGGTTTCCAGCTGCATCCATGTCCCTACAAAGGACACAAACTCATCCATTTTTATGGCTGCATAGTATTCCATGGTGTATATGTGCCACATTTTCTTAATCCAGTCTGTCACTGATGGACATTTGGGTTGATTCCAAGTCTTTGCTATTGTGAATAGTGCCGCAATAAACATACGTGTGCATGTGTCTTTATAGCAGCATGATTTATAATCCTTTGGGCATATACCCAGTAATGGGATGGCTGGGTCATATGGTACATCTAGTTCTAGATCTTTGAGGAATCGCCATATTGTTTTCCATAATGGTTGAACTAGTTTACAATCCCACCAACAGTGTAAAAGTGTTCCCATTTCTCCACATCCTCTCCAGCACCTGTTGTTTCCTGACTTTTTAATGATCGCCATTCTAACTGGTGTGAGATGGTATCTCATTGTGGTTTTGATTTGCATTTCTCTGATGGCCAGTGATGATGAGCATTTTTTCATGTGTCTGTTGGCTGTATGAATGTCTTCTTTTGAGAAATGTCTGTTCATATCCTTTGCCCACTTTTTGATGGGGTTTTTCGTTTTTTTCTTGTAAATTTGTTTGAGTTCTTTGTAGGTTCTGGATATTAGCCCTTCATCAGATGAGTAGATTGCAAAAATTTTCTCCCATTCTGTAGGTTGCCTGTTCACTCTGATGGTAGTTTCTTTTGCTGTGCAGAAGCTCTTTAGTTTAATGAGATCCCATTTGTCAATTTTGGCTTTTGCTGCTGTTGCTTTTGGTGTTTTAGACATGAAGTCTTTGCCCATGCCCATGTCCTGAATGGTACTACCTAGGTTTTCCTCTAGGATTTTTATGGTATTAGGTCTAACATTTAAGTGTCTAATCCATCTTGAATTAATTTTCATATAAAGAGTAAGGAAAGGATCCAGTTTCAGCTTTCTACATATGGCTAGCCAATTTTCCCAGCACCATTTATTAAATAGGGAATCCTTTCCCCATTTCTTGTTTCTCTCAGGTTTGTCAAAGATCAGATGGCTGTAGATGTGTGGTATTATTTCTGAGGACTCTGTTCTGTTCCATTGGTCTATATCTCTGTTTTGGTACCAGTACCATGCTGTTTTGGTTACTGTAGCCTTGTAGTATAGTTTGAAGTCAGGTAGCGTGATGCCTCCAGCTTTGTTCTTTTGACTTAGGATTGTCTTGGAGATGCGGGCTCTTTTTTGGTTCCATATGAAGTTTAAAGCAGTTTTTTCCAATTCTGTGAAGAAACTCATTGGTAGCTTGATGGGGATGGCATTGAATCTATAAATAACCTTGGGCAGTATGGCCATTTTCACGATATTGATTCTTCCTATCCATGAGCATGGTATGTTCTTCCATTTGTTTGTGCCCTCTTTTATTTCACTGAGCAGTGGTTTGTAGTTCTCCTTGAAGAGGTCCTTTACATCCCTTGTAAGTTGGATTCCTAGGTATTTTATTCTCTTTGAAGCGATTGTGAATGGAAGTTCATCCATGATTTGGCTCTCTGTTTGTCTGTTACTGGTGTATAAGAATGCTTGTGATTTTTGCATATTAATTTTGTATCCTGAGACTTTGCTGAAGTTGCTTATCAGCTTAAGGAGATTTTGGGCTGAGACAATGGGATTTTCTAAATATACAATCATGTCATCTGCAAAGAGGGACAATTTGACTTCTTCTTTTCCTAACTGAATACCCTTGATTTCTTTCTCTTGCCTGATTTCCCTAGCCAGAACTTCCAACACTGTGTTGAATAGGAGTGGTGAGAGAGGGCATCCCTGTCTTGTGCCAGTTTTCAAAGGGAATTTTTCCAGTTTTTGCCCATTCAGTATGATATTGGCTGTGGGTTTGTCATAAATAGCTCTTATTATTTTGAGGTACGTTCCGTCAATACCGAATTTATTGAGCGTTTTTAGCATGAAGGGCTGTTGAATTTTGTCAAAAGCCTTTTCTGCATCTATTGAAATAATCATGTGGTTCTTGTCTTTGGTTCTGTTTATATGCTGGATTACGTTTATAGATTTGCGAATGTTGAACCAGCCTTGCATCCCAGGGATGAAGCCCACTTGATCATGGTGGATAAGCTTTTTGATGTGTTGCTGAATCCGCTTTGCCAGTATTTTATTGAGGATTTTTGCATCGATATTGATAAGGATATTGGTCTAAAATTCTCTTTGTTTGTTGTGTCTCTGCCAGCCTTTGGTATCAGGATGATGTTGGCCTCATAAAATGAGTTAGGGAGGATTCCCTCTTTTTCTATTGATTGGATTAGTTTCAGAAGGAATGGTACCAGCTCCTCCTTGTACCTCTGGTAGAATTCGGCTGTGAATCCATCTGGTCCTGGACTTTTTTTGGTTGGTAGGCTATTAATTATTGCCTCAATTTCAAAGCCCGCTATTGGTCTATTCAGGGATTCAACTTCTTCCTGGTTTAGTCTTGGAAGAGTGTAAGTGTCCAGGAAATTATCCATTTCTTCTAGATTTTCCAGTTTATTTGCATAGAGGTGTTTATAGTATTCTCTGATGGTAGTTTGTATTTCTGTGGGGTCGGTGGTGATATCCCCTTTATCATTTTTTATTGTGTCTATTTGATTCTTCTCTCTTTTATTCTTTATTAGTCTTGCTAGCAGTCTGTCAATTTTGTTGGTCTTTTCAAAAAACGAACTCCTGGATTCATTGATTTTTTGGAGGGTTTTTTGTGTCTCTATCTCCTTCAGTTCTGCTCTGATCTTAGTTATTTCTTGCCTTCTGCTAACTTTCGAATGTATTTGCTCTTGCTTCTCTAGTTCTTTTAATTGTGATGTTAGAGTGTCAATTTTAGATCTTTCCTGCTTTCTCTTGTGGGCATTTAGTGCTATAAATTTCCCTCTACACACAGCTTTAAATGTGTCCCAGAGATTCTGGTATGTTGTATCTTTGTTCTCATTGGTTTCAAAGAACATCTTTATGTCTGCCTTCATTTCGTTATGTACCCAGTAGTCATTCAGGAACAGGTTGTTCAGTTTCCATGTAGTTGAGTGGTTTTGATTGAGTTTCTTAGTCCTGAGTTCTAGTTTGATTGCACTGTGGTCTGAGAGAGAGTTTGTTATAATTTCTGTTCTTGTACATTTGCTGAGGAGTGCTTTACTTCCAATTACGTGGTCAATTTTGGAATAAGTGCGATGTGGTGCTGAGAAGAATGTATATTCTGTTGATTTGGGGTGGAGAGTTCTATAGATGTCTATTAGGTCTGCTTGCTGCAGAGATGAGTTCAATTCCTGGATATCCTTGTTAACTTTCAGTCTCGTTGATCTATCTAATGTTGACAGTGGAGTGTTGAAGTCTCCCATTATTATTGTATGGGAGTCTAAGTCTCTTTGTAAGTCTCCAAGGACTTGCTTTATGAATCTGAGTGATCCTGTATTGGGTGCATATATATTTAGGATAGTTAGCTCTTCCTGTTGAATTGATCCCTTTACCATTATGTAATGGCCTTCTTTGTCTCTTTTGATCTTTGATGGTTTAAAGTCTATTTTATCAGAGACTAGTATTGCAACCCCTGCTTTTTTTTGTTCTCCGTTTGCTTGGTAAATCTTCCTCCATCCCTTTATTTTGAGCCTATGTATGTCTCTGCATGTGAGATGGGTCTCCTGAATACAGCAGACTGATGGGTCTTGACTCTTTATCCAGTTTGCCAGTCTGTGTCTTTTAATTGGATCATTTAGTCCATTTACATTTAAGGTTGATATTGTTATGTGTGAAACTGATCCTGCCATTATGATATTAACTGGTTATTTTGCTCGTTAGTTGATGCAGTTTCTTCCTAGCCTCGATGGTCTTTACATTTTGGCATGTTTTTGCAATGGCTGGTACCGGTTGTTCCTTTCCATGTTTAGTGCTTCCCTCAGGGTCTCTTGTAAGGCAGGCCTAGTGGTGACAAAATCTCTAAGCATTTGCTTATCTGTAAAGGATTTTATTTCTCCTTCACTTATGAAACTTAGTTTGGCTGGATATGAAATTCTGGGTTTAAAGTTCTTTTCTTTAAGAATGTTGAATATTGGCCCCCACTCTCTTCTGGCTTGTAGAGTTTCTGCTGAGAGATCTGCTGTTAGTCTGATGGGCTTCCCTTGGTGGGTAACCCGACCTTTCTCTCTGGCTGCCCTTAAGATTTTTTCCTTCATTTCAACTTTGGTGAATCTGGCAATTATGTGTCTTGGAGTTGCTCTTCTCGAGGAGTATCTTTGTGGCGTTCTCTGTATTTCCTGGATTTGAATGTTGGCCTGCCCTACTAGGTTGGGGAAGTTCTCCTGGATGATATCCTGAAGAGTGTTTTCCAACTTGGTTCCATTTTCCCCCTCACTTTCAGGCACCCCAATCAGACGTAGATTTGGTCTTTTTACATAATCCCATACTTTTTGCAGGCTTTGTTCATTTCTTTTTCTTCTTTGTTCTTTTCGTTTCTCTTCTCGCTTCATTTCGTTCATTTGATCCTGAATCGCTGATACTCTTTCTTCCAGTTGATCGAGTCGGTTACTGAAGCTTGTGCATTTGTCACGTATTTCTCGTGTCATGGTTTTCATCTCTTTCATTTCGTTTATGACCTTCTCTGCATGAATTACTCTAGCCATCAATTCTTCCACTTTTTTTCAAGATTTTTAGTTTCTTTGCGCTGGGTAAGTAATTCCTCCTTTAGCTCTGAGAAGTTTGATGGACTGAAGCCTTCTTCTCTCATCTCGTCAAAGTCATTCTCCGTCCAGCTTTGATCCGTTGCTGGCGATGAGCTGCGCTCCTTTGCCGGGGAAGATGTGCTCTTATTTTTTGAATTTCCAGCTTTTCTGCCCTGCTTTTTCCCCATCTTTGTGGTTTTATCTGCCTCTGGTCTTTGATGATGGTGATGTACTGATGGGGTTTTGGTGTAGGTGTCCTTCCTGTTTGATACTTTTCTTTTATCAATCAGGACCCTCAGCTGTAGGTCTGTTGGAGATTGCTTGAGGTCCACTCCAGACCGTTTGCCTGGGTGTCAGCAGCAGAGGCTGCAGAAGATAGAATATTGCTGAACAGCAAGTGTACCTGTCTGATTCTTGCTTTGGAAGCTTCCTCTCAGGGGGGTACTCTACCCTGTGAGGTGTGGGGTGTCAGACTGCCCCTAGTGGGAGATGTCTCCCAGTTAGGCTACTCAGGGGTCAGGGACCCACTTGAGCAGGGAGTCTGTCCCTTCTCAGATCTCAACCTCCGTGTTGGGAGATCCACTGCTCTCTTCAAAGCTGTCAGACAGAGTCGTTTGTGTCTGCAGAGGTTTCTGCTGCGTTTGTTATTGTTTACTGTGCCCTGTCCCCAGTGGTGGAGTCTACAGAGACAGGCAGGTTTCCTTGAGCTGCTGTGAGCTCCACCCAGTTCGAGCTTCCCATAGGCTTTGTTTACCTACTTAAGCCTCAGCAATGGTGGGCGCCTCTCCCCCAGCCTCGCTGCTGCCTTGCAGTTAGATCGCAGACTGCTGTGCTAGCAATGAGGGAGGCTCCGTGGGCATGGGACCCTCCCGGTCAGGTGTGGGATATAATCTCCTGGTGTGCCCGTTTCCTTTAAGCGCAGTATTGGGGTGGGAGTTACCCGATTTTCCAGGTGTTGTGTGTCTCAGTTCCCCTGGCTAGGAAAAGGGATTCCCTTCCCCCTTGCGCTTCCCAGGTGAGGCGTTGCCTCGCCCTGCTTCAGCTCTCGCTGGTCGGGCTGCAGCAGCTGACCAGCACCGATTGTCCGGCACTCCCTAGTGAGATGAACCCAGTACCTCAGTTGAAAATGCAGAAATCACCGTTCTTCTGTGTCGCTCGCGCTGGGAGTTGGAGACTGGAGCTGTTCCTATTCGGCCATCTTGCTCCGCCCTCCGAGATCCTGTCTCTTAAAAAAAAAAAAAAAGTAACATCTGCCTTGAACATTTATGTAACATAACAAATATTTGTATCACTTTATCTCTTTGTCATTTTTTTGTGTATATTTTATCTCCCCTATTTGATCATATATTCCCTAAGGGCAAGGAATATTTTATTTCTCTTCTTTGTTCTCTTAACCTTGGTATATTTTCCAGCACACTGGAGGTGAAATATAAATATTTATTAAAAGAGTAATTCAACTGTACTCTATAAAGTGATCTGGTTTTTATTTGCAGATTATTACAACTTTTTGAAAATGATTAGTTCTTCCTCAGATTCAAGTAAAAGTAAATCTTTTAACTTTAAATGAGAAAAAATGTTTTCTTCCTCTCTCAAAATTTACTAAACGCCTTCTGTGCAGCAAGTACTGTTAGAAGTACTAATAATTAAAAAATGGAATAAACTCCCTCCGTCCTTAAAGAGTTGAATATTAACTTGTTGATGTAGTTATTTAATTTTCACATGTATTTTTCTTCATATGTTCTTCATATGCTAAAAAAATAAACATCTTTAAAACTGGCTTTCTTTCTATTCCATGTTGCCTTCAGTTCCACACCCATGATGCAAGTAGAAACTGTTCATGTGCATTCGATTACATCAAAATGGCTTGTATATTTTCTTCTGTTAATTACAGTGATTTAAAAATTTATAAACTATTTCCTCCTCCACTCCATTTGCCATATGCACACCATATTAGTTACACATCTTTGGCTTAACACAGCTAGGGCACAGAAATACTTAATATATGTAAATAAAAGGCTTTAACCACATACATTTTCTGGGTTTTACATATAAAACTTATTATTTCTCAACATTTAAAAAGGCTTGCCTATACAAACAGTTTAAAGAACTCATTTTAAGTAAAGAATGACAGTTAAGTCTTTCGTCAAACTAAAAAAAAAAAAAAGTCATTCTGTTACAGCCTGTTTCACCCTTTAAGGCTTAAACCATGTTTTCTCTGACGATTGTAATGGGTTCCCCACAATTTTACCAGTCCTATGTAACTGCAGGTTCTAGATGAAATAAAGAACCCCACCCACTCTGGACACCGTAAGCCAAATGAGCCTCACTTTGCCCACCCCAATGTGTGCTCAAAGCTAGGAACTCCAAGCTGGTCTCCCTTTTCTCTCCTTTCTTTTATCAGGAAATGCCTTTATCATTTGTGATGAGCATAACAAATCCAAACATCTGGTTACAGACATCATTGGCATCCCTGGAGCTCACTCAATTGCAAAGCATTCCACATAGAAATACGTACTTGTAGAGCCTCAAGAAGCCTTGGAGATCAAGAAGTACTGGACCTTCATTTTGCAGATGAAGAAAAAGCTCTATCAAAATGAACACTGAATTGAATTTGGCTGACTTGCCCAAGGGAACATACGAGTTGGTAAAGGAGCCTGCATGAATGATTACATAGCCTGTTTTAGGAGAAGGACCTGCTGACCTCTAAATGCTAGCTATACAGTCGTCCCTTGGTATCCTGAGGGACTGGTTCCAAGACTCCTCCTTGAATACCAAAGTCCACAGATGCTCACATCCCTTATAAAAAATGGTGTAGTATTTGTATATAACCTGTGCAAGTGGAATCTTGGTCAAAACATATCTTGGGGTCTTGGTCCCACTCCACTGCCAAGTGTTCCCATGGAGGTTCACACCCCAGCAGGCCTACTTTTCCAGACAGTATGCAAAGATTCATATTCTTTCTTTTCTACCATCAGAACACCTGTATTTCCTAGTCTTCCCAGCCAAATTGGTTAAACCAATCCATCCTTCACTGTACATCATGGATTTAATCCTTGCAAGATGGTTTGCTTGTTAAAAGAGGCATTTTTGTTAGCCCTGAAAAATGATTAATGATAGCACCAGGAAAGGATTGGGGTGGGGCTTAGCAGCAGCTTTAAAACGTCTGTAAAATGAATTTCAGCTGGTAGATGCTTCAGAATTTTTATGTAAGAAAGCTCAGCTGACTCATCCTGTTTAGAAGGTGGTACTGTGGGGCTTTTGGTGAAACTGCATTTGCCTAGCAAACCCATTGCTTTTTCACAGATTTTCTAGGAAATTACTTGGAGTGGCTTTGGAGACAATGAGAGAAATCAAGCCAAGTTGTCCCTTGACACATCAACAGATTATGCTACTTCTCAAAACGGATAGTATTTGGTCTAAGGAGTATTCGGTCTAAGGAGCTGATCCAAAATCTTTTTTCACAAATTTCTGCCTTCCCAATCCTGGTTACAGTTGTCTTAATGTTTTCACGAAGTAAAAAACAATCAACATAAGCCATGAGTATTGCCCTAAAAACACTCTATATACTTCTAAAAGCAGTTTTAGCAGAAGTAGAAAACAGCCAGTTTATACAGAGATGACTCAACCTTTTTCCATTTTAAGAATGATGTGAAAACCAGAAATTTAATATTATAACATACATGTGTTTTGCACACTTTGGAAGGAAGGAGTGTGAAAAGCACTGCTGAATGTATCAAACTGATAGCAGTCCAAGATTCTGCCTGATTGCATCCTGACATACAGTCTATAGCATCAGGTAGTAGGAAAAGAAATTTTGGGGGAGTGACTAAATCCACACGTTAGCATAGGTAGTCATCCACCTCAAAATAGCCAAACGGTCAGTCACGAGGCCTCAGATAACTGGAGGAAGTTATAAATTTCTTGAAGCTTATGCTGAATCTTATTCGTATTGCTTTTTCCCTCCACCTCTCATTGAGATCCAAGCACAAAACAGATGCTTAATAAATGTTTCCTAAATGGAAAAATAAAGTACAGTTCTCAACTTAGTTTATTATCGACTCTTCCAAGAACATATCATAGCCGGCAAGCTATTTCTCTAATCCGTATTTTCTCAATTGGCCCAATTATTATGAAACATGATCCTTTCCATATATATATGTTATTTTTGTCCTTTATTAAATATATAATTTTCATAATTTCCCATAATTATTTTTCACTAACACAAAAAGGAATAAAAAACAAAAGAATAAAAGAAGTGAAAATTATGATAATCAAAGAAGGAAAATGCTTACATATGCATTTTAGAAAAAATATGCCACTTATAGTTTCATATTTAAGCTTTTTCATGTCATAAGTTTCTGAAGACTTATGTACTTTTTTTATATTTTATTATAACATATGATATATGCTAGATTTCCACGTTTAATAAACCAGCAACTTAAAATAGTTATTAAGCCCTCTCTGTAGCTCCACTGCCCAGAGACACTATGGATAATCTTGTAAAAACAGCTTGTTCACCATAGATTGTAAGCCTGATCTGATGAATATGGCACCTGCCTGGGCTTGGGTCCAGATTTCAAGTTTGCACTCAAAGCTTCCTGGCAGGAGAAAAAAGCTAACACACGTCTGGTTTTACTACAACATGCTCTCCCCACTTTGGGCTGCCACTCTGACTTCTGTTTCTCCCTTAATTCCTAAGTCCTTTTCAAAGCCTTTTTTAGCTCATCTCTCTTTCTTTTTTTTTTTTTCTTGAGACGGAGTCTCGCTCTGTCACCAGGCTGAAGTGCAGTGGCACGATCTCGGCTTGCTGCAACCTCTGCCTCCTGGGTTCAAGCGATTCTCCTGCCTCAGCCTCCTGAGTATCTGGGACTACAGGTGCACGCCATTACACCCAGCTAATTTTTGTATTTTTAGTAGAGATGGGATTTCACCATGTTGGCCAGGATGGTCTCGATCTCTTGACCTCGTGATCCACCCACCTCGGCCTCTCAAAGTATTGGGATTACAGACGTGAGCCACTGTGCCTGGCCTTTCACCCCATCTCTTAATGTTTCATTACTGTAGGACTAGATTGGGTATATTCTTCCCATGGTCTAGCTGTTGGCATAGAGAATCATAGCAGTTGAGGATTCTCACTCCTCTACCTAACTAAGGTAGCAATTATCTTGATCATCTTCATCCCCTTTGTGGCCACAATAATACCCTGATCATCATCCTTCCATACACCTAGAAAAACCAGCTTTCTCAAAAATTCACTGACCTTTCTATAACTGCAAAGCTTAGGAGTTAGAAGCATTAACTCTGGAGTTAGACTGTCAGGTTCAAATCCTGACTCTACCTCTTACCTGCTGTATGACCTTGGACAAATTAGCCTTCTAAGCCTTTGTTCCTCACTTGTATCGTGGAGATGATGATAAAAAAAATAATATTGATGTTAAAGGTTGTTATGAGGATTAAATGAGATAATATATGTAAAGCACCTGGACAATAGTGTACAAAATAAGTTCTTAATAAGCTATGACTGTTACCATTACCTTTTTGCCTCACATTTTTTAGGGTATGTATTGAGAGTTGCAGATTCAAAAATGCAAGAAACTTGAAAATCAACTGGTCCAGGGTTAAAAATACTCAAATGCCTACAAGGCCAAGATAGGCAATACGATTGATATGATTGAAACAAACTCACAAGATGAAGGACAGTAGGGAGAACTGTGGTCACCTGGCTAGACAGCACTCTAGCTGCCACTCAAGGTGAAGCACATTGCTGTCATATGAGATCAGGAGCCTGGTATTACCAGATTTTCCAGTTTTTCAAGAGAAGCTAGAAATCCAGATTTGTATGTAATTCCAGTGTATAAATGTCGACAGTCAATTCAAATTCTTATAAAAGGCTTTATTGGTTTAAAAAAAAAGAAGCATGGCAGCTTTTACTTTACAGCCTCTAATCTAATTGCATCTCATTTGAAAACTGAGAAAACAACATTATCAAAAAAAGTGCTATATGCCCAAGTGTGCACACAACTAGCTAAAGGCAAAACTAATAAAACTCACATCTCCCCCTGACTCCAGGGACCTCTTATGTCCTTTCCTATGGTGCTCTTTTCTCCTTTACATCTGTTTCTAATCTGCAACTAAATGCTGTTATTCTGTACTCTCCACTCCATTCTCATGGTCATCACGTTCACTGGGTTGCAGTTGTATCATAAACTTCTCACTGGAATTTCTGTCACTCCGATTCACCTTGGTTGGTTTGCTAAGATCAGACTAACCTTCTTGACATTAACTCTCACACCCCTGCCCTAAATTCTTCAAGAATTCCTTATCACTACTGCATCAGTGCCAAGTACCCTGGCCTGTTATTCAATCATCTGGCCTCAAGTTGGTTTCCTTCTGCTTTCCTCAGGCCTCTGCAGCTGGCCTGCATCCTGCCTGCTCCTGGAACAAGCTGGGTCACATTAACTCAGTGTTTCCTAAAGTAAGATAAAAATAATGGGAGCGTATAATAAAACAAGAACAAAGAGACATACATTGGTTTTGCTCAATACCAATGCATTCTTCTTAAAGTATATAAAAGATAAAGAGAAAAACTTCAAGAAAAACCCACAAAGACAGATGACTTACCTGCAAAATGATAATTTGACTCATTACCCACAACAGAAGCTAAATAATAATGCAGTCATATTTCAAATGTTTATGGAAAATCTAGAATGTTATACAAAAACTGAAGTATTTCTTCCAAGCCTAGAAGAAATACTTTTTATTTATTTATTTATATATATGTATTTTTTTTTCTGAGACGGAGTCTCACTGTGTCACCCAGGCTGGAGTGCAGTGGCTTGATCTCGCCTCACTGCAACTTCCACCTCGGGGGTTCAAGTGCTCCTCCTGCCTCAGCCTCTTGAGTAGCTGGGACTACAGGCACGCACTACCACGCCCAGTTAATTTTTGTAGTTTTAGTAGAGATGGGTTTTCACCATGTTGGCCAGGCTGGTCACGAAATCCTGACTTCAAGTGATCTACCTGCCTCGCAAAGTGCTGGGATTACAGGTGTGAGCCACTGCATCCGGCCACGAAAATACTTTTTAGCCTCACAAAAATTCAGTGTGCCACTCATAGATCTTCCCTAAAACAATTTTAAAATTATTTCTGTTGCAGCAGGACAAATTACCACAAATTTAACAGCTTAAAACAACACGTATTTATTATCTCACAGTTTCTTTTGGTCAGGAGTTCAGATGTGTCTTGGCTGAGGTTTCTGCTTCAGGGTTTCTCACAGGCTATAATCAAGGTAATGGGCAAGGTGCATATCATCCAAAGGCTTAACAGGGAAGTGAGGTCACACAGGTGTTGGCAGGATTTGGTTTTTCTGTTTTGAACTGAGAATCTTAGTTCCTTGTTGGCTGCCAGCCATAAACTACCCTCAGTCCCTTATCACATGGACTTCTCCGTAGGGTTGCTCACAACATAGCAGCATCGTTCATAAAAGCCAGCAAGAGAGTCTACTAGCTAACCAGAAGTTACCGTCTCGTGCAACCTAGTCATGAAAATGACAATCTATAACCTTTGGTATGTTCTATTGGTTAGAACTAGGCCAGCCCACACTCAACACAAGAGAATTATGGAAGGGCACAAGGACTGGAGGTCAGCTTAAAGTCAGTCCACTAAACCAGAGCAAGAGAAAAAACCCAGAAAAAAAGACACGGATTATAAGGAAAATGGTTTTTATGTTATCTGCTTGATATTTGGTGCCATAGGTGGTTATACTTACTTTTATAAGTTTCTCTGCACCTCCTAAGCTACTTTTTACTTATTTTTGCCGTTATTATGTGAAAAATCACATTATTAGTGCACTACAACTTGGATGAGCAAAGCGTTAAGGACTTAGGTGTTGTGATGGCTGTGCTCCTTTCACAATTCTTACATACTTAGACAGTACGTCAGTGTGTTTAAATGAGAAAGAAAGGAAATTTATGGCTCAGGGTTACAAAAAGGTACTGAATTGAAATAAGCTTGATGCTCCTTAAGTAAAAGTGCACAAGGCATATGCACGAGAATCAGCACAGACAACTGCTTCTTCCGTGGGAGGGGGGTGGGGAAGAAGGAATGGAAGATTTACTTCCTGTCTGGTCCCACTGAAACCGCAGGAAGGGAGGCAGTTTTTCCATTGGTGTTTGGCTGGAGTAGGGCAGATATTGCCAAAAGGCTTTTCTGCTGTTAGGTTATTCTTTTCCCAATCTTCCTGCAATGGGAATAGGCTTTCTTGGAGCTTTTTGTCTCATGCCTACTGGCAGCTCCAGTTTGGAGACAACAACGTCTCAAGACGATGTGAAAGGCAATAAAGAAACCTAAGAAGCTCACCATCATGTCATCTTTCAACTCTCAAGGTCCCTAGACCATCTGCCTTATTCTTTCTACATTTTTGAATCTTCCTGTGCCTGTTTGTTGTATTGTCTCTAGGGTTTTTTGGTTCTAGGATGGAGAACCTGGAAAGAATGGGGCTACCCCATGTTGGCTGGAACATGATCCATATTTTTAAATAAGTGTAACAAAGTAATTTTAAAAGAACACATTTGAGATAATTAAAGGAATTTGAGTATCAACGGAGGATAAGATGATAGAGGAATTGTTTTTAACTTGATTTGGTTTGGTGTGATAATTGTATTGTGATTATATAATGCCTTCAAATACAGATTTTTAAAAATCATTTTTCTTTATTCTTTGGAGATGTTTCCTGAAGTATTTTAGGTGAAATTATTTGACATCAGGAATTCCTATAAACTATATCTGCAAATTTTTTCTAAAAATTAGAACAGGAGAAAGAGGAAAAAAGAAAAAAAAGAGGCCAAGCGCAGCGGCTCATGCCTGTAATCCCAGCACTTTGGCAGGCTGTGGTGGTAGGATCATGTAAGCCCAAAAGTTTGAGACAAGCCTGGGCAGGATGGAGCTACAAAAATAAAAACTTAAAAATTAGCTGGGAATGGTGGCACACGCCTGTAGTCCCAGTTACTTGGGAGGCTGAAGTGGGAGAATCCCACTGCCAGGAGTTCCAGGCAGCAGTGAGCTATAAGGGCACCAGTGCACTCTAGCGTAGGTCAAAGCAAGACTCTGTCTCAAAAATAAAAAGGAAAGATAGAAGAATGAAAAAAGGGAGAGAAGACAGATATAACAAGCAAGAAGCAAGCAAGTGTGCCAAGATGCTGGTAACTGTTGAATCTGGCTGATAGCTAAATGGAAGTCATTATACTATTTTCTCTACTTTTGGGTATGGCTAAAAATTGTTATAATAAAAAGTTTTGTTAATTTAAAAATCATTCTCGTGATATTATGAAGAAAAGATTGGAAGGGGCAATCTAAGAATTGGGGATACCAGCCAGAGGCAACTTCAGTAAACCCACAAGATATAATGGTCGTTTTGACTAGGATGGTGGCAGCTAGAGGAAAAGAAGACAAAAAAGTGAGCAAAAGATCTGGGAATTCATGACAATGGTTTGGGAAAAATATCTGAAGGAGGATTAAGTATCAAGTATGACTGCCAGGTATCTGGTTTGTGTTACCTGTGACAGGAAAGATGGGAGAAGGTACAATTTTGGTACAGAAAAGTGAGTAGGGAGGATTTGGTTTTGAATATGAGAAGCGACCAAGTGAAGTGATTTAGGCAGCATGCAATATAAAATCTTAAGCTTAAGAGCAAGGTCTAGATTGGAAGTGGTACAGCATTGGAAGTTGTTACATAAATGTTAGATGAACCATAACAATGGGTAAGAGAGTCATAAAGAGAAAAAAAGGGCAGGGCTTAGGACAGAGCCCTAAAAGACTTGAGAATCTACAAATCAGGAAAAGGTGATTTTTCTTAAAAATGGCCAAGCCGCAGGAGAACCTAGCATCCAGATCTTAGTTTCTAAATGCCATTTGTTCATTAATTTATTAGATATGATTAGTTAATAAGTAGGGTGGGCCCTTAATCCAATCTGACATACTCTTATAAGAAGAAAAAGGGCCAGGTGCAGTGGCTCACACCTGTTTGCTAGCACTTTGAAAGGTTGAGGCAGGCCGATCACTTGAGGTCAGGAGTTCGAGACCAGTCTGACCAATACAGTAAAACCCTGACTCTACTAAAATACAAAAATCAGCTGGGTGTGGCAGCGCCAACCTGTAATCCCAGCTACTCAGGAGGCTGAGGCAGGAGAATCATTCTAACCCTAGCAGGCAGAGGTTACAGTGAGCCGAGATCATGCCACTGCACTCCAAACTGGGCGACAGAGCAAGACTCTGTCTCAAAAAAGAGAAAGGACACTGCCACTTGAGGTGGCAGCTTCAGTGGGAAGTCAGAGCGCCAACTGAGTGAAAAGAATATCCATTCATAGGAGAAATCCTGCATAGGCTCTCAGAGTTGGAGCAAGAGAGTGAACAGGCATACAAGCCACCAGACACAGAGTGTCGATGCCCGTTTGGAGTGGCAGGAAAAATGTTCATTGGCAACATTTAGGCAAGTTGATTAAGTGAATATATTAAGGAATATAAGAGCCAAGTTTCTCACTCGCAGAAAGGGGAATTAAAACAAAGGAAAAAAGACAACTAGAGGCCGGGCGCGGTGGCTCAAGCCTGTAATCCCAGCATTTGGGAGGCCGAGACGGGCGGATCACGAGCTCAGGAGATCGAGACCATCCTGGCCTACACGGTGAAACCCCGTCTCTACTAAAAAATACAAAAAAAAAACTAGCCGGGCGAGGAGGCGGGCGCCTGTAGTCCCAGCTACTCGGGAGGCTGAGGCAGGAGAATGGCGTCAACTCGGGAGGCGGAGCTTGCAGTGAGCTGAGATCCGGCCACTGCGCTCCAGCCTGGGTGACAGAGCGAGACTCCGTCTCAAAAAAAAAAAAAAAAAAAAAAAGACAACTAGAATTAACTCTGTGATGAACAGAAATTGGAGCTATTGACAATAAACTTACGCATTTCAATAAATATAGATAGATATAGAAATAAACACAGTTGTGTGTGTGTGTGTGTGTGTGTGTGTGTGTACATATGCATACATCTATTCCTTAGCTTAGTTTTCTGAGAAACAGCAGGAGTACCTAGTACCGAGATCTGATTTCTAAATATTATTCGCTACTAAAAGGAAGCAGAAACTTCTTGGAAAAAATGGCAGATTCCAGGGCTGGAGGAGAAAAAGTACAAAATGATTGACTTTTGTGCTGAAAAAGTAATAGAACGTGTCAAAAGCACAAGACATCAACTTGCAGGGGTTCTCATTGGCCAAACTGGGGGAACTTCGAACATTAAAATCAATAATGATATTAAGAAATTATAGTTTATTGAATAAAATAGAAACTATGAACCCTAAGAGATATAAGTAAATGAATAAACTGAAAGTTTAATGAAAAGCAGGATATTTACATAGTCTTAAAGGACTCCCAACAAAATACTTCTAAAATTATACAGTGAAAAAGAGTAACTTTACAGTGAAGAAACCTGGCAGACACCACCCTGATCAAGTAATAAAAGTGAAAAATATTAGCAATGGGGGTCGTTAAAATCATGTGCACCTGACAGGATGTATTGAGAACACAGCATCACTTCTGTGATATTCCTGCCAATGATGTGTCACCTCAATATAATCATGAGAAGACTTCAGACACATCCATGCTGAAGATTGTTCTTCAAAATAACTGGCTGGTATCTTTGAAAGTATCAAGGTCATGAAAGTGGGGAAAAAAACCGAAAAATGTTTCTAGAGTGGAAGAACCTTGAGAGAAATAACAATAAAAGCAACACATGATCCTGAAATTAATCCTTTGGTGAAAAAGAACATTAGTGGGACAATTGATAAAACTGAAATAAAGTCTGAGGTTTAGGTGAGAGTAACATATTAATGTTATAAAACACATGTTAAAATATCCAGGGAACACAGGGCATTATATTGATAACCTTCTCTTAAATGGCCCAGAAAAAAAAACTTCTTTGCACTTGCAACTTAAAGACTGTTGATTCTTTTATGTTTTATTTTTTATTTTTTTTTTTGCATTTGAAGAACACTTCAAAACATAGTACAGTGCAAAATGCCAGACTCTAGAAGATACAAGACCTATACACAAGGAATTTACAACCCAGCAAAGGATTGAGACATGCACACCTGTATACCTGGTAAATCAAATTGAGCCAAGGATCAAATTTGACTGAAAAATTTTAACAGAGTTCTTGCCATACCACATTTCACAACATGTATTAAGGAAGGTTAATATTCCTTAACAAAATTGCCCCTGACTTGATCCAACTGATTTGCAATACTGAATATATGTATTCTTTATACTTCAATCCAACCCCTGGTAACTGACTAGGGTGAAATTGAAGGCATGGCCCAATTTTGTAAAGTAAATTTATAAAGGAATTTGTAAGTGAAGAAAATGGAGCTCCAGGGAACAAAAATAAAGAACCCTTTGTTTTACACCCACTATACCCAGTGCCAAAGTAGCATTTATTTTCCAAAGTATCAATCATCCCCCACAGAAAACTAATTTCTAAAATAGAAGAGGAACCCGGAGTAAATTTGTTACAATGATTTTCAAGACTCCTCATAAAACAACAGAAGAAAACGATCACTAGAGGGCACAGCTGTGTTGCTCTGAGGCATATATATATAAGGAAATTTCTTCAATTTTATATCTAAATGAATTTATACCATCATTACACCTTTGAAATACAGTAGGTAAGTGAGTTCATTTCCAACAATGTGGGTGCAAGCCTTTGCCTGATACAGGTGATTTAGTGGCGGAGGGGAATTAAAAACGCTGTCGGAAAATTAAGACACTCTCATTTCTGGACTGCAATGTCATTTATATTTTTTTCTGGTTCTCAGGTCATATCTATTATTTTGTAGCATTTAAAATAGGACAATGTGTCTCCCCATGTTTAAGTTGAATCTCATTAAGAAGAAGACTTTTTGCTTTGTGTAACTGTTAGCCAGCACTGCAGACACCATTCCCTTACTGGCAGCTTTCCATTTATTTAAACCTTTGGCTTTCTACTGAGAATTAAATTTGAAATTTTCTTCTTTTAAATAACATCATCAGTAACTCAGAGTGATCACTTCTATGCCACTCTTACTGTTGGATAGTGAAGTTGTGAAATCTTAGTGCCTAATATTCTGTAGAATTTTTTCTCTTCAGTTAGGTCTCCTCTTCAATGAAGCAATGATGAACAAGAATTTTCTAGGATATTTAGCAGCCTGTGGTGTGTGATGTGTGGAAAGTGGGCTGAAAGCCGTTCCGCTGTCATTGCTACGTACCCCACGTCCACCCACCTGACACCTCTCTACTCACACTTGCCCACTTTCTCACATATACCTTTCCCTGGTCTTTCTCAAAAATAACTCACCCCAAAACACTGGTTAAGCATCTGAGCAATGCAAGGTGGAGTAGAAAATGGTAAAAATTTATGCACACATTAAGAGCCTTATAATCTAGTTAGAAAGGCAAAGCCTAAAACTACAAAAATGTTTCAAACACATGATTACTTAAGGAACAACTGAAATTATGTGTTTAAGGGATGCAGTGGTTCAACCCTGTAATCCCAGCACTTTGGGAGGCCAAGTTGGGAGAATGGTAAGCCCAGAAGTTGGAGACCAGCCTGGGCAACATGGCAAAAACATATCTCTACAAAAAAATACAAAAATTAGCCGGGTGTACTCGTGTGCACCTGTGGTCCCAGCTACTCGGAAGGCTGAGACCAGCAGATCCATTGAGCCAGGGAGGACGAGTGTCTGCAGTGAGTCGTGACAGTGCCACTGCAATCCAGCCTGGGAGAAAGAGCGAAACCCTGTCTGAAAAGAAAAATGTTTTAACAGTCTATATTCTAAATTTCCAGAACAATGTCAATATTCTGACTCATTGTCACTTCATGTGTTAAAAAAATTTAGCATAGTATTTAACTTCAGTATCTTTAGGGGCTCTGAATAACTGGATTAGAATACAAGTTTTGTCAACTATTATGTAAATTCATATTTCTCATCTGTAAAATGTGAAAAGTAGTGCCTATCACTTAGAGTTAATAGGAAGATTATATTTTCTGGGATAACGTACAGCAAGTAGTTAGCGATAATGGACAATTACATCATTGTGATATGTCAAAGTATATGTTCAAAACCTTTTATTGGAAAATCGTATTATTGTGGCTACATATCAGGTACCATGCAAAACTCTAGATAAAGATGAATCATACAGTTATTGCCTTCAATGAGCTTACCATCTAATACTAGCATTAGTATTATAAATATGGAAGAGTATATTTATGTCATAAATGTATATAAACATAAAAATACATACCCAGGAGGCTATTCTCAGATTTTTTTTTTTTTTTTTACCATTGGGGTGCATGAGCAACAAATTTAGACCATTGACAGGTATATTAACAACTGATTATTGTACTGTGTTAAAATATTCTGCTGTCATGGTATGAATTAAGTGTTATGGGAGCCCAGACGCAAGATACATCTGGACACTCTAAAGTGTAGCTCAGAATTCATCATTCAGGAAAATACAAGAACAAAATTTCCAGCAGATGTAGTAAGCATGGGCTTTGGGTAAGAAAAAGCTGTGCTGAAATACTGACTCTAACACTTTCTAGCTGTGTGACCTCAGTGTGTGTGTGTGTGTGTGTGTGTGTGTGTGGAAACACTACTACTACCCACCCCAGGGCTGCCTGAGGATCTTTTTAAAAAAGACATTACGATAATATTCATTAGTTCAGTGCAGTTCTCTTGCTGTAGGTCTCTTTTCCCCTTGTTGTCTAAGGAGGATGCTCCTAACTAGATGTCTCTGCACATGCCAAGCCAGCAAAGCACTGAAGGGTAACTGGAGTTTTGAATTCTTCTGTTATTGCTGCTCCAAAGTTGTTTGTGGTTAATACCTGGATTTTAGCCCCTCATAACCATTCACTTTACCTGGGTTTCTGAAACCTGCTGCTTACCTACATGGACTTCTGATCTTCTGTCGAGCCCTGAACTGTTGCTACTGACTATAAACGTTTCTTGGTTTTTGTACTCCCATGTTTTCCTAATCTTGCTTCTCCCTGCTTCTGGTAGCAGCACTCTCATTTCCCTTGGCAACCCATCTATTTTTCATTCAGTCTGTAAGGCTCTGGGACTCTAGCCAATCACAAAAATGTATCTTCCCCGCTAGAGAAATTGGGTCCAGAATGGAGTACAATGCAAGTCAAAGAGAGCCAGGCCCAAGACACTTATTGGAACTTAGCAGGGCACACTTTCTCCTTCTTCTAGATTTGGAGCTGAAGTTGCCAGAGGAAATCATTAAGACAGCACCTGACTGAGAGTGAAGCCAGTGGAGTAAAGTATAATCAAAAGACAGTAATTAAAAAAAAAAAAAAATTAGCTTCCTGAGGACTTTTTTAAGGGCCTGGATCCACCAATACCTGAAGCCAGTAGATGTGCTAGATTTTTCAGCATATAAACCCGTAATTCTTTTTCCATTAAGCCTGGTTTTGGGCTTCTATCACCTGCAACTGAAAGAGTCCTAATACCTCTGAAGTGTGTTGGCCAATGCAGTCTTCTAACTGACTTCATTTAATATTGGCTGCCTCTGCCTCTCTAAACTAAAGTTCCAGCTTACTGCCATCATCGACAACTGAATTTATTACAAAGTACAGAACAAACCCACCTGCTTTCTCAGATCTGTTACATCTATACTAATTGTGTCAATCTACACTGTGCTTATGGATTACTTCTACACTCTGAAGCTTATGGTAAAATCAAAATAAGTTCAATCCGTCAATTCTCTATTTTTGAAGGGCACAGACTCTACCGCCTCATACAATCTTAATGCTACTACTACTACTAATAATAACTGTAAGAATAATAGCTGAAATTTATCCAACATCTGCTGAGTAACCAGCACTACACAATTAATGGGTTGTGTTTTGTGGGCTGCAATTATTATTTTTTAAAAATGGAGTAGGATGGAATAGAATCAAGTAGATTATAATGAAATGGAATGAAAAAGAAAATATCAGATTGCATCCAATAGGCTGGGCATGGAGGCTCACGCCTGCAATCTCAGCACCTTGGAATGCTGAGGCAGGCAGATAGCTTGAGCTCAGGAGTTCTAGGCCAGCTTGGGCAACATGGCAAAACCCAGTCTCTGCAAAAATGCAAAAATTTCCCAGGTGTGGTGGCACATGTCTTTAGTCCGAAGTATTCGGGAGGCTGAGTTGGGAGAATGACCTGAGCCTGGGAGGTCAAGGTTGCAGTAAACCGAGATCATACCACTGCAATCCAGTCTGGGCAACAGAGCCACCAACTCTGTCAAAAAAAAAAAAAAAAAAAAAAAAAAAAGGCAAGAATTTAAGTATTGGTTTGCAAATTTTTATTTTCATTTATATCGTGTGTCTATGTGTGCATATATGTAACGATTTGCAACATGAACATATTTTCTAAATGTAGGTTGTGATGAAGGTCATTTGTCCAAAGTCACAAAAATAGGAAGTAAGAGAGCCAGCTCTGACTCCAGGCGTAGACTGCCAGCTGACTTTCAAAACCATATGCCACTTATGGATAAGGAAATTACGCTTGGAGAAATCAAGTCATAGGGGGAAAGTGATAATACCTACCATATAGAATTGTAAGGATTAAGTCAGATAATATAATTGTCTGATACATAACTGAGCATAATGAAAGTTAATATTATACCATTTCAGAAGTTTTTTCATGTAACAATATATTAACAAATTTCGATTTCTTTAGTCTTTTACAACAGCATTTTAAATGCCTGCAATGTATTCCTTTGTATTTGCAGTTCTTTGCTTATTCGATCTGATACCATGAGACATTTAGGTTGTTTTCATCTTTTAACTACTTGCAATAAAAACTAACAGCGGCCGGGCATGGTGGCTCACACCTGTAATCCCAGTAATTTGGGAGGCCAAGGCAGGTGGATCATGAGGTCAGGAGATCGAGACCATCCTGGCTAACGTGGTGAAACCCCGTTTCTACTGAAAAACACAAAAAAATTAGCCAGGCGTGACGGTGGGCGCCTGTAGTCCCAGCTACTCTGGAGACTGAGGCAGGAGAATGGTGTGAACCATGGAGGCGGAGCTTGCAGTGAGCCGAGATCATGCCATTGCACTCCAGCCTGGGTGACAGAGTGAGACTCCGTCTAAAATAAAAATAAAAATAAAATAATAATTAAAAAAAAACTAATAGCTTATGGCAACATCTTCTGTATAAATATTTCACAGGATAAATTCTGAGAAGGGGAATAGCTAAGTCCAAGGGCATACATGTTGTAAACTTTAGAAAGTTTAAACCAATTTACACTTTGCCCCAGCAATTGCTCTAAGTCTGGCATCTATAAATATGGGGTGTTATTTGTCAAGAGTTTTGAAACAACTTAAGAATCTATTTGTAGGGTAAGTTACTGCTGTCACAGTAAGACCAACAAACAACAAAGCTGGCTTTGTGCAAATCTCATTAAAGCATCCCCGTGCTTGATCTTCAACTTCCTTACCCTCATCTCCTCCCCACCCTTGACTCACTCAGCTTTACATCTCTCTTAGAGCACTCTTAGTTTCCTCACGTAAGTAACTATTGCTGCCATCATTGGATACACTCTCTGGAACCCGACAACATCTATCTCCTGACTCTATAGGAATTGAGCAGGATCTTACTCTGTTTCCTAAACACAATCATACTGAGTGCAACGACACTGTCTGCTTGACTGCTTTAGCAGACTCTGACAGGTATTATTTGTAAACACCCAATACTCTTTTCCATATCCCTTCTTTTAGCAGCATCCCTGTCGTTTTCCAGACCTTTGTTTTAAGGAACAGCCCCCTACCCTCCAGTTCCATGTGATACTAGCGAGGGCCCTTCATCATAGTAACTCATTCTCTCTCCTAATGAGTGAAATAAAGATCCAATCTGAACCTATAACAGTAGCATATTCTTCTGAACAGAGAAATTGGTATAAGGGACAGACACAGGACACATGAAGGGCCAATCAGAGTCTCTCTCTGAGCTCAATGTACAAATTTTGAGTGAAGAAACTTCTCTCCACGTGGCTACTAAACTATGATTATGACCTGTGGTACTGCTGGCACCTATCTTCCCCAGATGTCTAGAGAAAGTTGTCTGCTCCAGAAGTAGTCCAATACACCCAGAGGACAGAGATGAGCAGATCAAGAAATCTGATGACATCATCGGCCCTGCATTTAGCAGTGCTTGAAGTCAACACCAACAGACGTCTGAGTGAAAAAAAAAAAAAACACAAAAAACGAAAACTTGTTGGCCAAGGACAGTTTCATTGGTTTTCTGCTTCTAGTGATTAGGAGAGTCCTGACTGGCATAGTCATAAAATGAGCAAAATTAACAATATATATCTTGAGTTTGGATTAGGGAGGCATACAATCCGGAAATATTATATGGTAAATAGGGCAGGAATGGAGTTGGGTTGTAAAATAATATAAATAATAGTAGTTGTAAGAGAATGATGAATGCAAAATAACTCTAAGAAAGATATTCATTTTTAAAGGCAACATAATGAATTTAAATAAAAGAGACAGAGCGTGGAGACTCAGCTATGGTTTCAATCTACCTCTAGACAGCTACATGTCCTTGGCCAATTCACATCACCTCTTAGGGACTTCATTTCCTCATCTAAAAATAAGTACACTGAATAGTTTAATTCTAGAATCTCGTTTACCTCGAAAATCTAAGTTAACAGCCCAGTAAAGTTATTGTGCTATAACCTGTGTTTCTAGGAAATGCTATTTTCTGATTGGCTTAGGCCTAGGTTACTGTCTGTTGAAGGCAGCAAGGGTGATATTACACTGCACGTGGAGGTGTAATGAAGCATATTACATTTGCTTTATTTTACTAATGATATTTTTCTACTCACACTTAACAAGTCCAGGATTCAAATCTGCCAATTAAAACTATCATCTTATTAGATCTTTTAGTCCTTAATGAAGACAAAAGAATAATTTTCCATTTTTTGTAGTTTTATGTGCATATGGACTCTGCAGAGGAATTTCTGAAAAGTAGCTCTTGAACAAGCAGCTATTTCTTAGCCACAATTTACAGCATATTTGCCATATGGAGTCCAGGGTCAGTACTGGGTAAGCTCAATTGTTACCATATTGAGTGCATGTGCACAGTGGGTGGGCAAGTTCATAAGCAGGGCCTTAGACAATGATTGCAGACTAACTAGTCTAGAGGCCAAAGGGTACCTATGCATGCAAAATGGTCCAAAGAGGTCTGTAGAAACCTGGAAAATGCATGCCTTGTCTGAAGTAGGCAGCTGCTACTCAGCTCTAGTTTATTGTTGCCACGAGGGAGTGTGTGCTCAGCACTGCCAGAGAGAATGTCTGATTCAAGGGAAGCCAGAAATCTGTACTTTTTAATGCAAAATCTCCTGATTTTTAAAATATTGGCAACTTATTCAAAATTTTAAAATTATTATGCAGACCAACAATGTGTGGTCCTAACAAAACCCATCTGTGGTCTACCAGATTGTGACCTCTGCTCTAATAATTGTTCTAGAAGGGGTCAAACATTCAGAAGGAATGGTGGTAAGTCAAGGTCATTCATAACCTATATTAATTTTATGAAATGCTCAATGACTTCATCATCCATTAAAGTGGGTATTTTGGGACAAACACAGATGCCTTCTAAAATCACTGTGTGGTATTGTAATTGTGTCCTCACTAACCCCTCCTCTAATGTGTAATAACCATGTGGCTTGGGTGGAACTGATTCCAATCCCACCGCACAATAAGAAATGTATTTTATTTCATTTCTTGGTGGTGCATTTCTTAATGTAGTTTGCATTTGAAAACACTCAAGAAGAAGAGAGTTACAGAATCTATCACACACACACCATTTCTGAGAAAATACTCAAGTGAATATTACAGTTGACTCAGTAATATAAAAAATATGGAGCTGAAATGTCACTAAGCAAACTATAGTGACTATAATCAGTCAAGGTTCTAGTTTGCAGAAATTAATTTAAGTTAATTTAACTAAGGTAAATTTGAACAGAAAAATAACCTATTGGGAGTATACTGGGTACTATATTATTTATCTATTGCTGTACAACACATTCCTGGTGATTTAAAACATCGTTTATTGTCTCACAGTTTATATGGAAGCACAGCCTCGCAGGTCCTGTGTCTTTGGATCTCTTGTATGTCTGCCATCAAGATGTCAGCTGGGGCTGCAATCACCTTAAGGTTCAATTAGGTATGAATCTATTTCCAAGCTCATTCAGGTGGTTGTTGGCAGGATTCAGTTCATTGTGGGTCACGGGACCTCAGGCCTCAATTTCTCATGAGCCATTAGTAGCCTCCCATAGTCCTCTGCCACATGGACTCACAGGGTGGAAACCACTGCAGCAGTCGCTGAATACTGCGCATCTCCTCCCGCGCTGCCAACTCAGCCAGTTCTGAACTCTAGATACCCTCTACAACATTATTTAGAATTAATGTCTAATTAGCTATTGAAATAATCTGCAAATATTGTAAAAATTATGAAAGTATTTTTTAAAGAGATGTAAAATTAAAATAATTTATTGTAATCACAAATAATAATAACCTGAAACTATTAGAAGAATTAACTTTTTTATCCTACAAGGGGAGAATTAATAAATGATGGTATATACATAATTTTTAATCTTTTATTGTGAAAAAGTTCAAGCATAAACAATAAAAGAGAATATTGTTATTAACCCTCGTGTATCCCCATCCAGCACTGGTGATTATCAACATTTTTTTTTTTTTTGGTCAATCTTCTGTCATCTCTTCCATATACTTTTTTCTGGCTAACATATTTTAAAGCACATTCCAACCAATATAAATGATATGATATTGATGCTAATAAATAAGTGGCATTCAAAATTATTTTTAAAAAATTTAAGGCCATAATTAAATTTCTGTTTGTTAAATGTCTACTGTATGCCAGACATCTAGGCAAACATACAATGATAAGAATTTAATATAACTTTTCAAGCTAAATCAGTGAGTGTTTATGTGCTAAATAACACAGTTTAAAAATATACATAATAAAATTTGTGAGAAATTATACTAATAGATTGAAAAAAAATCAGACAATCTATGTCTCTCAGTCTTCTACAGAACAAACTAACAAATATAATATACATTATATAATTTAGCATTATATATATTGAGCTTTTTACACGTGGACAATGCATATTCTTTTCAAAATTCATGATGCATTTTATAAAAGGGTTTCTTAATATATTCCAAATAATACAAGTAATAAAGGCACGTTCTTTGACTACAATATAATAAAAGTAAATATTTGTATGGCAACAAAACACAAATAATAAATAAAAGTCCACTTATTAACTAGAAATAAAATGTACACTACTGAGTCACAGAAAGTCACAGCATCAATAGCAGACTAATTAGAAAGCACCAGTGACCTGTAAGCATGACAACACAACCTTTAAATTTATGAGAAGTACTTACACTTTACTCAGAATAAAATGCATACTTTTAAATACTTTCATTATCCAATAAGAATTAATAAAAATAAGGCCAGGTACAGTGGCTCACATCTGTAATCCCAGCACTTTGAGAGGCCAAGGCAGGCGGATCACCTGAGGTCAGCAGTTCGAGACCAGCCTGACCAACATGGAGAAACCCTGTCTCTACTAAAAATACAAAATTAGCCAGGTGTGGTGGTGCATGCCTGTAATCCCAGCTACTCGGGAGTCTGGGGCATCAGAATCGCTTGAACCCGGGATGGGGAGGTCGCGGTGAGCTGAGATCGCGCCATTGCACTCCAGTCTGGGCAACGAGAGTGACACTCCATCTGAAAAAAAAAAAAAAAAAGAATTAATAAAAAATATGTGTCAATTATCTATTCATTGCCTCTCGGCTCCAAATTTACCCTTTGTGATTGCTCTGTAAAATGAATCTGGGTTGGTCTTTCAAATATTTTTTGCTTGCTGGCTGGCACTGAATATTTATCAGTAAAGAGTGTTGGAGAGACACTGCAATAGGAAAAGGATCTTGCTTCCTGGTTCTGGTGTGCTTACAAGGCAGGTTCCTAAGAGAGTGAGTGGGTGGCTTTCTCCAGCACCACGCTCCTGAAGCACTCATAGCTTCTTGAGGGCTCAACTGTTGCAGTGCATGGCAGCCACAGCACCTAGAGGTTAGCAGCCTGCCAACTGCAGTGCTTGCAGTTTCTCCAATGCCAAGCTCTTACACTGCAGTGGACAGCAGCACTCAGGGGCCAGAAATTCTCCCACTCCATGCCCCAACATCCCCTTTGGGTGCTTTTGTAGCAGAGTGAGACATCTTCCTGTGAACAATTTTTCCTAGCATCCTCAAGGGCAGATTTTTGGCAAGTTTCAGAGAGCAGATTTCCAGCAAGTTCCACTGATGTAGTATCACAGAGACTTCTTTACCATCCAGTGAGCCAAGAGGGCATTCTCTCCAACAAGGTCAGGTGTCAGTCGCAGGGATGGGGCGGGGCAGAGAGTGGAAGCTTCTTGCTTGGGTGCTCTATCTCAACCCAGAGAGTAGTGGCTGTTCCTTATATGTGCTCTTCCTGTGTTTAGTGTTCTTTTTACTTCTTACCAGTCAATCCCTAATTACTTCAATGCCTTAATGTGGTTAATAATTCTTTATACTAAACCTTCCCTGTTCAAATTATGTGACTTATCTCCCTCTTCTAATTGGATCCAGACTGATACAAACTATTCAATTCAAGAAATTAGAAAAAGAATAAAACAAAAGAAAAACAGAAGACATTACTAGTGATAAAAAAGAAATAAGTAACGTAGAAAAAAGAGTCAGCAGAATTGATAAATACATATAAGAAACCTTTAAAAAAGTTGCCAAATTTAAATAGGCAAGCTTGTATGGCAATATTAATCAAATAAATAAAAGTGGCGGCCGGGCGCGGTGGCTCAAGCCTGTAATCCCAGCACTTTGGGAGGCCGAGATGGGCGGATCACGAGGTCAGGAAATCGAGACCATCCTGGCTAACCCAGTGAAACCCCGTCTCTACTTAAAAAAAACAAAACAAAACAAAAAAAACTAGCTGGGCGAGGTGGTGGGCGCCTGTAGTCCCAGCTACTCGGGAGGCTGAGGCAGGAGAATGGCGTAAACCCGGGAGGCGGAGCTTGCAGTGAGCTGAGATCTGGCCACTGCACTCCAGCCTGGGCGACAGAGCGAGACTCTGTCTCAAAAAAAAAAAAAAAAAAAAGGGGGGGGGCTGGGTGCGGTGGCTCAGGCCTGTAATCTCAGCACTTTGGGAGGGTGAAGCAGTCGGATCACTTGAGATCAGGTGTTCAAGACTAGCCTGGCCAACATGGCGAAATTCTGTCTCTACTAAAAATACACCTGTAATCCCAGCTACTCAGGAGGCCGAGGCAGCAGAATCACTTGAACCCGAGAGGCAGAGGTTGCAGTGAGTCGAGATTGAACTACTGCACTCCATCCTGGGTGACAGAGTGATATGCCATGTCAAAATAATAATAATAATAGTAATAAGAGTACACAAATGCAGAATATTAAAAATGGGACAGAAAATATAACAAATCTTAGAAACAGAGGTGATTAAGGCAGTTAAGAGAAGAATTCAATACATCTGAGAAAATGCAAAAACAAAAATTGATTCAAGAAAAGCTATAAAATCCAAATACATAAATAACCCTGAGAGAAATATTAAAGGGCCATCGCACCAAAAAAAGCCTGGTTCAGGCAGTTTCACTGTGAAGTTTTCCAGTTTTCAAAAAGCAAGTGAGTCAGTCTTAGGCTCTTTAAACTGTTTCAGAGGGTATGGAATGAAGAAAAGAGTATCCTCATTGTAACACTTCTGTAGATCTCATAGTAAAGTACAGACAGTAATATCTGTGAGGCACTAAGATTAAGAGTAAACATGAATAAAGCAACTGATTCAGTGATGTGTACACTAAGAGAAAAGGAGGGAAAGAAACACTGTTGTTGAGGTGCCTATTACTAGTGCCAAAATACTACTGTAAGACATGCCGTCTGGGCAAAAGTGCCCCCAAAGAAAGTTTGGTTACTTTTTTTTTTGAGACGGAGCCTTGCTCTGTCACCAGTCTGGAGTGTGGTGGCGTGATCTTGGCTCACTGCAATTTCTGCTTCCCAGGTTCAGGTGATTCTCCTAGTTTGGTTACTTTTTTAAAAATAATCACAGAGTGAAATAGGCCTCTCTATAATATCTATATTAGGGGACAGTAATAGGAGTTAAAGAAAAGCTATGAGAAGATGATATGGCCAATCCACAAAGGAAGGGAGGGACAGGCTAAAACACTCACTCTGAGTTGAGCACAAGTTCTGGTGTGGTTCAAGAAAATACTTACTGAAACATTTGCTGTAAATCTGTATAGCAAGGAGCGCATTAACATAGTCAAAAGACAACAAGCTAGGAAAACATTTGCAAGCCATATAGCCAGCAAAAGCCTATTTTCCTACGTACTCAAGGTGTTCACATTGAATAAGGAAAGGATCAACTGCCCAACATAAAAATGCACAAAGGGTATGAACAAGGGGTATGAACATTGATGCATGAAAAAATATATGTAAGTAGTATATACACACATACACACATCAAAGCTTTGGCTTGGAAAATTTCCTTTTGCTTATCAGAATTCTACTTATCATACCCTCAAGAAAGGTTCTAGAGAGCTCCTTTAGCATCCCTAATTTGAATGCTCAGTGTTAATATCCCCTCTATTCAAAGGGAAATATTAAGGGTTTCTTTAAACAAATAACATCTGCATGTGAAAAAGTTAATATTACCCAAAGTGAAACCAAAATTTTCTAAAAGTGAGATCTAAAAGTCATCTATATCAACATCACCTGGATGATTTATAAAATGCAGATTCACGGGCTCTGCTGTAGCCCACAGAATAAAAATCATCTCAAGACCACAAGACCAGCAGGAGTCGACCTTGAGTGCTTTGAAAATGCTTCTCAACCGGGCACGGTGGCTCACGCCTGTAATCCCAGCATTTGGGAGGCCGAAGTGGGCGGATCATGAGGTCAGGAGATCGAGACCATCCTGCCTAATACGGTGAAACCCCATCTCTACTAAAAATACAAAAAAATTAGCTGGGCATGGTGGCGGGCGCCTGTAGTCCCGGCTACTCGGGAGGCTGAGGCAAGAGAATGGCGTGAACCCGGGAGGTGGAGCTTGCAGTGAGAAAAGATGGCATCACTGCACTCCAGCCTGTGCAACAGAGCGAGACTCTCTCAAAAAAAAAAAAAAAAAAAAAAAGAAAATGCTTCTCAGGCAATTCATATGTTCATTTGACTGTGAGAATTCAGCCCCTGCGAATCAATAATAAATGTCTACCTTTGTTTTTATAGATTGTATAAGGTGTTTTTCACAAGCATTTTAAAATTTCATGCTCACATCCAGTCTGGGTGGCTGTCTGGGCTAGGAGTATTAGCTCCACTTTCAAAATAAGGAAATTAAAGTCAGAGAGATTTAGGGACTTATTCAAAGATTCACCTAGAAAATGGTAGAGCTCAGATTTCATTATATTTTCATGACCACAAGTTCTGTCTTTATCCATATGTAGAGCTCATACAAACCCCCTAAAACTCACATTTCTTCACATTTGCAGAACCAACTCACAGTGGTTCTTCAGAACAAAGTGACAACAACAGGTAGAAACAGCAGTAGTAAAGGATTGCAAGTACCTTGGGAACTCATGGCTCCATGAGGCAGAAGTTGATCTCACAGATGTGGAAACTGATGGCCAGATGGTTGAATGGTTACATGGCTGTCCCTTCAAGAAGGAAGGGTCAGGAACATATCTATAATAGGAGACAGTGATAGGAATTAAAGAAAAACTATGAGAAGATGAGATGGTTCAACCCACAAAGAAAAAATGGAGGCACGGGCTAAAACACTCACCCTGAGCTGAGCACAAGTTCTGGTGTGGTTCAAGAATAACTGAGCCAAAGACACTCAGCAGCAGAAGCAGCAAGAGCAGTATCAGTGACAATGACCCCAGGCCAGAGACAAGAAGCCAAGCATGTCACCCAGAGCCTCTGCCTCCATGGATTCTGTAGTTGGAGGACTCACATATTTCTGTAGCCCTTTCTTCCCAGATGCTCGAGAATCCCACTGCAGCAGAATTTGCTCTTGATCCACGGCCAGGCCTGTGAATCCCAGCATAAAGACCTCAGGAGAGATTCTGGTAGCCCCAGCTACAGACTTGCTCTCTGCTCCTTATGCTGGGGACTTTATGCCAGTGTCTGAGTGTTTCCCTGGCCCCACAGTCCACCTTGCATCTACATACCCCTTTAGTGACCTCTATATGTATCTCTTCCCCTAGAACCCTATAACACCATGTCCCTAGATGGAGCTGGCTTTCGGGATAGAAACCATCTCAGCACTGGGACATTTCTGAATTGCTAAAAGAGTCTGTCCACTGAAACAATTTGCTGATCCCCTAGGGAAGCCATTATAGAACCTTATGACAACTATATGTTAATGAGTTTATCCATGTTTTTGCCTGAAGTTGCTGTTTGTTCATTTTAATTGCTTTGCAGAATTCCAAAGTGGATCTATACTATACTTTTAAATCCCTTCTTCTGATGGTAGATAATTGAGTAGTTTCCAATTTTGGCATGTAATAAATATTGCTTTTATGCTAATAATGAATTTTTATTTCATATACATGAAATTGTTGTATAATCAGGTTTAGAAGATAATGCCAAAGAGTTATGTAAAGTAGACTACCAAGTTACTCTCCTACAGGAGAGTTCCTGTTGCTCAGGATCCTCACCAACAATTAGTATTGTGAGACTTGACTTTTTTTTTTGTATTTTTAGTGGATATGGGGTTTCACCATGTTAGCCAGGATAGTCTCAATCTTTTTCTCATGATCCACCTGCCTCGACCTCCCAAAGTGCTGGGATTACAGGTGTGAGCCACTGCACCCGGCCAGAGACTTTACATTTTTGTTAAACTGCTGATTGTGTGTGTGTGTTTTCTTTTTTTTTTCATTTCTCTCATGACTAATGAGATGAAGCACTTTTCATATGCTTTTGGACCATTAGGATTTACTCTTACCTGAAGAGTGTACTCAAGTGTTTTGTCCATTTTTCTAATTGATTGTAATGAGTTCTTCATGTATTTTAAATACTAGTCTTTCGCAAACATTTTCTCCCATTCTGTTGCTTGTCGTTTTATTCTTTATGGTGCCATTGAATTATTATTATTATTATTTTTTGAGACGGAGTCTCACGCTGTTGCCCAGGCTGGAGTGAAGTGGCATGATCTTGGCTCACTGCAACCTCTGCCTGCCGGGTTCAAGCGATTCTCCTGCCTGAGCCTCCCGAGTAGCTGGGACTTACAGGCGCATGCCACCATGCCTAGCTAATTTTTGTATTTTTTAGTAGAGACGGGGTTTCACCATATTGGCCAGGCTGGTCTCAAATTGCTGATAATTATTTTTCAAAAATATGTTTATAATGAAATTTTACACCTCAGAAAATGATTTGTTCTTTCATTTTAAGAGACTAGGGTAATGATTATTTGGAGGAAAGGCATTAGAAAAGATTACATATTCCATGGCATATTCTTCTGTAATGCTTGGAGTTTTATCATGATTATGTATTCCTTCATTCAACAAATATTTACTGAGCACCTAATGTATGCCAAGAAAGGCTCTAGGTCTTAGAGATCCATTACTGAACAAAAGAGACAAAGACTCCTGGCCTAATGGAATTTACAAAAGAGGACTCTATATTGCTTTTATTTAGAAAAAAAAGCTACAAAAGACTCTGGTTTCTATCACACTTTCATTTTGCACTTTCAAATATCTATATATAAAAACAACATGGCACAGAACTCAGAGTAAATACTTGAAAAGATAAGCAAAAGCTTTTGGTCAAGAGTTGCTATTGATTTTTCCCTTATTTCAGCAGCAAATTTTCCAGAAAGCACACTAAAATGTCAGACCCCAGGCCTCTCAAACATATAATACAAAACCATATAAAATGTTTATTTTAAAACACCTTAGTGTAATAAGCCATCTTAAATCAATGATGCAGGTAGTTTAAATGTGAGTCAGATTCTGGGCTGGCTTTGTCTATAGTAATGATATTTAAATTTCATTTTGAGTCAGTGATACATACACAAGGAAAAATAAATAGATGAGCACGTACGATATATGGAATAAATATATCTCGCTTTCATTCAGGATCCACCTCCTCCAACCCACTCGCCCTCCACCACCACAGCCACAGTTAGCAGCTTCTTGTGTGTTCTTCAGAAGGTGTTGAATTATGTACAGACACATAGGGATTATGTATGTAGTTCTATGTTTTAACTGTTCTGTACTGCCAGGTTAATTCTGTGAGCAGAGGCTACAGATTTGGGGGATAGGAGCTTGTGATATCAAAATCACAAGTTCAGAACTGGGCCAGGTGAAGCTGAAAGGGGGTCCCTGAAAAAGCCTCTGCACTCCCAGGCTGGCACCCTTGCTGGTGCAAGCAGCCTGAGAATTGCTGGGATGCCGCATGAAGGTGGCAATGCCCTCCAGTGGATCCCAGGCTACACCCCTCCCACCTCAGCCCAGGCTTCGGAGTGAATATTGATGTCGATGGCTTCACTTCACCCCTTCTGTCCTCAAAAATAAAATGACTGCTGATGTCATGCCATATCCACTTCCTTCTTGATTTCTGGGCACTTCCCTCTCCTCGCCACCCACCATTTTGCCTGTGGGATGTCACTGCCCTTCTGTGCTCAACCCCTTCCTTTGCCTGTCCTACATTCAGCATAGCTTTCCTGAGTGCAAACTTGAAGCAATTTCTTGTCTTCTGTTAGTTCCTGCCCTACCCACACCTTTGGTCTCCTATGCTTCAGGCTTCTTCACAGGCCCAACAGCCAGTGCTCTGAGAAAGGTGTCTAGGTCTATAACGTCATCAGCCTTGGGGGATCAAGTTAATATATACAGTGCATATTTTACAAATATCCCTCTCCCCTGTACTAAAAAAGTCTCTCCAAAATAGGATTGCCAGTTTTAACTTTAAAAAAATGGGATGCTTAGTTCAATTTCAATTTCAGATAAACAAGTGATTTTTTAAGCATATATCTGATGCAATTATCTTTCATCTGTATTTAATCTGCCAGTTCTATTTCCAAACCAGTTGAGCAGTTAAATTAAACAGTCCTTCTAATCTGCATGTCTTTGGCCTGAAAAACAAAGTTCTAATCCTCCTTTCAATGACTGTGGCCCATACACAGCAAAATGTCCCACCAATTTCAAAACTGGGCATTTTGAGTAGCCTTGGGTCAGTGCAGGAGGTATTTCAAAGCGGTTGCTAGGTGGCAGACCTCAACCCTGGAAAGCATTTTTCACATTCTATTAGTACTGCTGGGTGAGACTAGCTTGGTAGTCAGCCCAAATGTGTATGATTTAGAGAGCTTTACTTTGTTACCATTTTTTCTTCCAATTTAAAATCAATAGCAAAACCAGGTTCAAATAGCACATCTAAAAAGCTTTGTCTTTTGAGCCAAATGCCAGAATGTCTAGGTAAACACAGAACCAAGTAATCACAGGCTTCATTTATTTCAGCTATTTTTCTCTGCTGGACTTTTGAGGCAGATAAGACTAGATTTCTTCCAAACAGATCTGGGCAGGAGAAAACTTGAAAGTACCGGCCGGTCTTAAGTATCCTCACATGATTCTTGATATAAATTTACCTGGAAAACAGAGTGGACACAACAGATTTGTTCTTTTAAATCTTGAGTTTTTTGCAAACATTAAACTGGTTGTACAAAAGGAACAGTGTGACATACCTTTGTTCAAATTACTTAACAAACTTCATGAAACAAGAATTGTGATTCTACATGCTGTCTTGTTAAACAGCGAAAGAGCAGGATCCAGGAAAGGACAAAAAAGAAGAGAAATAATAAAAATAATAGTAATAGTGATTATAGCACCTCAACCCAATTTCCTCAAAAAGTACCAGAACCCTTAGAGCATGTTGATGCATCATGATTTCACCATTAAGATAGCATTAAGAGCAGACTCTAAATTAAACATAACAAAATTAAATAATACCTGCATCTTTGTTCAATAAAGCATTCTCTTTAACTGTCTTACATCTTCCAGGCATTCAGGGATGGGAACAAAGCAAAGAATTACAGAAATTAAGAGCTGGAAGGAATTTTACAGTTTTTTCACCGGTGCTCAGATTTTGCAAAGAAATAATTTAAATGTCTATTAATAGGAAATTTGCTAATGAATCATGTACTATTAGGTGAAACCATATGAAATTCCTGATATTTGACTGTTTTTGACTTACAAAAATGGCAATTTTATTTGATCTACCTAACGCTCTGCAGTTATTAAAAATATATGGTAGTTCTATAAGTATTGGCATTAAATGAATTGTATTTAAGGTAAATTGTAAGGAACAGAGGAGTGTTACAGGGTGCCAGTGTGTAGCATGTGTAGGGATATATATGCTTACTAATGTCTACCATACATCTGAATTTATAAAGTACAAGAAACTGTTAACAGTGGACGCCTCTAGCGGGCCAACTTGGAAACTAGAGACAAGAGTGACAGAGATATTTTTACTTTTACGCAGTCCTAATTTTTACTACATGCATGTATTAAATATTTTACAGCAAACACAAAACAAAAAACAAAGCAACAAGGAAATCACTGTTTAGAGAGGTAAAGCGTCTGTACAAACCATACTGTGAGCTCATACTAGAACACGTTGAACAAAGTGGCTGCTCAATTGCTTACCTCATTCCTACAATTCAAAGAACAAAAGCGAACAGCTCTTGGTGGCTGCCAGTTGTGGGAGCCACTCTATACTCTGACCTCACGGTTTACCTGGGATCTTAATTACTCTAGTTAAATGGGGACCTTCCCCCTCAAAACATGGTGTCACTGGAGGTTCAATGCATTACCTTTCAATCATTCTCACTGCGGTTGTGGGTGAACAGATTGCATGCTGCAGGCAAGCGCTGGGAGCAAGAAAGAAGCCCTTCTCCACCTGGTGAAGTCTTCTAGCCATTTGCCTTCCATCTGGCCATGGAGAGTCCTCGGAGTCATTTTCAACAAGTCCTAACCCTTTTCTCATTATGATCTTTACTCTTTATCATGGAGTTAAAAATAATAGAATTTTATTCTAATTATTTGCTGTTCAAGAGGGGGAAAATAAATTAGAATTCAGTTTTTTGCGCACTTATCTGGTTAGGTCTCCCCTACTCTTTGCCCCCATCCCCATTTCCTACTTTCCTACAACCATTAGACCGGCCACATCCAAATTATTCTAATCTATACCAGTGCTTCCCAAACTGTGCTTGAGAGGAGGAAATACTTCATGTTGCAGTTCAAGAAACTGTGGTCTTAGAGATTAAATGACTTGTCTTCATTCCAACAGTTCAAAAGTGGTAAACACAAACTCAAACCCAGCTTCCTGATGTCTAATCAAGTGTCCTCAGTCTTGAAACTAAAACTGTTTATTTCTCCCTTATCGTCCATCTACTGCCCTATTTTTCTCCTTCCTTTTACTGTCACAATTCCCACCATTGCAGTTAAGTTCCTAGACTGTTTTCTACTTGTCTTCTCCATAAGCCCTGCCAGCTGGGTTCAGTGCCCACCAAGACTGAAGGTGCCAGTTGCAAGGGCACTAAGTGAGCAGCATCTTTAGCATTCAATGCTATCTAAGGTTGGTCTTTCCTGATATACCATGGCAAGAATCATCTGCCTATTTACTTTATCACTGCACCCATAGCCAGCTGAGGGCGAGGTACCAACCACGAGTTGAATAAATATTAGGTGACTGACAGGGCTGCTGATATGACTTTCCTTTCGGAAACTTCCTTTCTCAGGCTTTTGTGGCTTTCTTCCTACTTGGATGACATCCCTTCCTCCACCTCCTTTTCCTTATAACTTCGGGCATTTTCACCAATTGATCAATCTGTCCATTACTGAAGCAATACTGGAGATAAAGAACCAGTCTGACGTTGGGGTGTTTATATTATTTGTAAAAAACATAAATACATAATGGAATCACAAACAATATAACAATATAGCGTAATAATCATGAGCCAGGCTGCATGGCTTTTTAACTCTCTGTGCTATACTTAATTTTCTTGTGTATAAATGGATTATGGTAGTAGTTCTTACTTCATAAGGTTGTTGTGAGGATTAAATTATATAATACAGTTGAAGCACTTCAAAGAGGGTCTGTATACTGTAAGTGCTCACAAAATGTTAACATGTAAGATAATATATAAATCATTAGTAAGTGTTGTAGAAAGTCTCCTTTTAAGAACTTTTTTCCCAAAGAGATCTAGTCAATTTTCAAAACCTGTTTTTCAAGTATCCTCTCCAGATTTTTCTTTATCATTTTGACTTACCACTCCATTGTCTCAGGAATCACGGGGATATTACCCTGTTTAGGACATTGAAGATTTGAGAAACGGAGAACAGGAGCCTCAAATAACAGCCAGCATCAACCAGCTGTGAGGCATGAGAGGGGGGCTTTGTCCTCCTGACCCAGACAACCCCACAGCTGGCTCCCTGCTGCCACATGAGAAAACCTAGGTGAGACCTACTGAAGAATTGCCAAGCCAGCCCACAAAATGGTGAAAAATAACAAATAATAGAAGTTGCTATTTTATGTCACTAAGTGTTGGAGTGGCTTGTTTCACAGCAAAACATAATCTAAATATCACTATTAATCCAGCCATGCAGAGTAAACATAACATTTTGGTGAATATTCAAAATCTAGGCATTATACATATACACAAATATGTTTTATATATTTAGAAGTAGTTTTACATACAGCTATTTGCACTTTGTAAAACTCAAAGTAGGATAGTTTGCATAGTGTGTATTAAAACAGCTTTCTAAAAAAATTTAATCATATATTTTGAATTTTTGTATAATTATAATTGCGTATAATTATTTTTGGTGGTTGCATTGCACATCATGGTTTATTAGCCAGTCCCTTGCTGATAGATATTTAGCCTGTTGCTAACTTTTGGCCACCATAACAAAAGGTTTATTTAAGTTAATCAGTATTTTGGTTAAGTATCATCTAATTGCTCTTCAGAAAGATGTACCAATTTACATTCTTACCATGAATGATTCAGAATTCTCTTTTGTCTGTGCTTTTACCAACAGTGAGTATTGCCTTTTTAAAAGACAATCTTGTATGGGCGCTGTGGCTCACGCCTGTAATCCCAGCACTTTGGGAGGCCGAGGCTGGTGGATCATGAGGTCAGGAGTTCAAGACCAGTCTGGCCAAGATGGTGAAACCCCATCTCTACTAAAAATACAAAAATTAGCTGAGTATGGTGGTGGACACCTGTAATCCCAGCTACCTGGGAGGCTGAGGCAGAGAACTGCTTGTACCCAGGAGGTGGAGGTTGCAGTGAGCCAGGATCGTGCCACTGCACTCCAGCCTGGGCAACAGAGTGAGACCCCATCTCAAAAAAAAAAAAAAGGACAATCTTTGCTAATCTAATAAATGAAAAATTACCTCATTACTTCTTAAATTTTGTTTTTATTATTGGGATTGAGTATATTTTGATGTACAGTGGACACCCTTCTCCAAAATGCTTATTCTTACTCTGTTCATTTTACAACTTTTGTTATCTTATTCTTATTAATTGTATGATATAGCCATTTAACACTTTGTCATATATATTTATTTATATATTTTAATATATAATATGTATTTTTAATATATAATATATAAATATTTAAATATATGACTATTTATATTTATATTTATATTTTATATTTATATTTATATTTTATACGTATTTAAACATTTTTCTCTAATTTCCTTCTAACAGAAGATTTCCCTCAAAATTTATGGGTTTATGTGGCATTTCTCAATGCACAAAGGCTAAAATGTTTAAATTGTCAAGTCTGTCAATGTTTTGTTTTTTATTTCTGACACTGGTGTCATCATATTCATTTTTTAGAAGATGACAAAGTTTAAGTATCTTCAAAGAGTATGTATTAGTCCATTTTCATACTGCTAAAAAGATACTACCTGAGATTAGGTAATTTGTAAAGGAAAGAGGCTCAATGGACTCACAGTTCCATATGGCCAGGGAAGCGTCAGGAAACTTACGCTCATGGCAGAAGGTGAAGAGAAAGCAAGAACCTTCTTCACAGGGTGGCAAAAGAGAGAAGTGCAAGCAGGGGAAGTGTTAGATGCTTATAAAACCAAAAGATCTCTTGAGAACTCACTCACTATCATGAGAACAGCATGGAGGAAACTGCCCCATGATCCAATCACCTCCCTCCATAAACACATGGGGATTACAATTTGAGATGAGATTTGGATGGGGACACAGAGCCAAACTGCCAAATCGTATCAGAGTAGTTAGTTGTCATTCAGGTAAAATCTCAATCCCTCAGTCTCTGTTGCATACCACATTCTATTCTCACCAAATTCAGCCAAATTAATATCCCATAACTTCTAAATGCAAACTGTGTTTTGGTGAGCTTAGTTTCTTGCATGTTTTGATGCCTGGGCTCTGGAGTATTATAAAGAAAAAGTTTAGGATTCTGATTCAACCACTTATCAACAGTATGAGAAGAGCTTTTTGGGCTTCAGCTTCACATTTAAGTAGGCTTAAGACTAATGTGTGATTAACTTACGTGTAACAAACAACACAGCTTAACATACAGTTGGCACTTAATGAATATCAGTTCTCCAGCCATCTCTCCATGTTTTTGCTTATCCTGGGACATCTTTCTGTGACATCATTCTCCTCTTCTCCACCTTGTGATACTTTACCTACCCATCTGGGCCAGTTTTATCCAGACTCCTTCACAAAGGTTTCCATAGAACAGAGAGCTTACTATGCATCTTACACAGTGTGGGTGTCTTACATTACTATTTTAATGTTTCAGTCATGTTTCCATGAGCCAAACTGTAAGGTTCAGGAATGTCTGTCCTAATAATGCTTGGCACTTGAATGCACCCGATAAATATTTGTTCAATGTATAAACAAAAGGTGCATGGGATGGGATATATTGGAAAACTGGACATATATTGTAATAAGACAAGCTAACAATTTGTGTTTAAAAATTAGCCTAATTATTGTGTTTGGGACACAAAATTTGTGACCAATGTGAATTCATTTAGTAAATGTAGCCATATATATCTTGCATTATACCATTGAATATTCTAATAGTTCTATATACCATTGGAATACGCCAGCGGAAAATATCATTACAAATATTCGACATACTGTATTTCTTCAATTTTAAGAACAATTTGGTACCACATGCTAATTTCTCTGAAAATGGGATGTATCTTACTATCAAATAAACAGCCAGTGGTCAGGTGACAGTGATGATATAGTTGGCATTGCCTATATTTGAACATGGGCATAAATGAATTGTCATCATTTCTAGTAAATTCTATGAAATTTAGTCCTACTGTGTCAAAGCCACATGCCAAGAAACACAGTTGAAGGCAGGAGAAATTACCAGATATGACAGATTAGGTGAAAGAAATTTCAAAGCAAAGAGAGGTTGATATAACCAATTCATGTTTCATGCAGGACTATGGTTGAGGCATGAAACTACAATTTGTGAGAAGCTTTCTCCTGGACATTAATAGAGAAGCTGCATAGCTTGTATTGATATACAATTCAGTTGAACAAGAAAACTATGTGTTTAGTCAAATGGGATAGTGCCAGTATCACATTTGCAGAATGAGTGTCATTGTCTAGGAAGCAAATCCCAGAAACAAGACTGGAACATCCTTTTAAGAAACGGTGCACTATCAACGGCACTGTGTGGAAAAACTCACATAGGAATGCTTTTCATGAAAAGGTATTCAGAAGAATCAGGCTCAATGTTCGGGACTTCAGTAAATTTATTTTGCTTATATTTTCTTTCCCACACATACACAGTACTAAACAAATCTATGTATAAGTGTCTAAAAGTACCCAGTAAGTATAAAGTAAGAATTCGATATGACATAACATTTTGTCTTAGTTTAATTAGCAGCTCTTTTCCTTTCTTGGTGGAACATATAATTGAAGATATCTTAGATTTGAATAGATACCAATACATTGAATAGGCACCAGGCCTGTGAGTTTGTAAACTTCCCTCAGTGAAGGACCACAGCTTGGTGTTTTGTTGTTGTTTTGGTAGGTATTTTGTTGTTTGTTGGAAATGAGGTAAGAAGATCGTATGAAGTCTTCACAAATATCGGTTACACTTGTTTGTAGAGGCAACATAATTTCAAGAAAAGCCACCTTCTCACATCACCTTTTATAGCTTCTTAATATAGGTCACAGGTTGTGTTTTGAATTAGGTGAATACTCCATTTCTCATTAGGTAACCACTTTTGAAATTAATTTATTATATTTTTCCAACATAACAGCAGTACATGTTGGTATAGAAAACACCTTATATTTAAAAAAAAATAGTCTGTGTATCTACGCCTGAGTATGTAATCAGCCATATGTCTTCCGCCCAATTTGGAAAATTTCTTTTTTAAAAATTTTCTTAGGCCAGGAGCGGTGGCTCACACCTGTAATTCCCAGAACTTTGGGAGGCCAAGGTGGGCGGATCACCTGAGGTCGGGAGTTCCAGCCCAGCCTGACCAACATGGAGAACCCTTTCACTACTAAAAATACAAAATTAGCCGGACGTGGTGGCACATGCCTGTAATCCCAGCTACTCGGGAGGCTGAGGCAGGAGAACCGCTTGAACCTGGGAGGTCTGGAGGTTGTGGTGCGCCAAGCTCGCGTCATTGCACTCCAGCCTGGGCAACAAGAGCTAAACTCCGTCTCAAAAAAAAAAAAAAGGTTTCTTATACATTTTTCGATGCCATTTATTCTTTTCTTTGTTTATGAAAATGTCTCAGATCAAAGTAATATATCTTCATTGCATAGTATATTTTGTAAGTACAGAAAAATATAAAGAAGCATGAAACATATTATCCTTCATCTCACCACCCAGAGATCACATGTTAATATTTTTGGCCATTGCATTCAATTTAGGGCAAAAACAGGCAGCGTAACTTGCACACAGTGGATGCTCACTGCATCCCTGCTGAATGCATGAATGCTGAAAGAGAACTTGGAGAAGGGCCCATATGTCTTGCTAATAGAATCAATTACACAGCTCTTATGGTCTAAAATTATTTGTCTTCTCAAGTTTGCCTGATTATTGTCACACAGCAGGAGACTGGCCAAGACACAGCCATCTTTCTACTATTTGGCAACCAAGCACTTTGGAAGAAATGGTCACTGTTTTCACTTCATTCCTGTCATTCATTCACTCATTCATTAAATAAATATTAAGTGCCTACCATGTGCCTGAAATACGGAGAAAAAAAAAAACAAAAACATGACCCCTGCCCTCATTGAAATTACCTTGTAAAGACAAAACAGACAATAAACATAAACACATAAATACATATATATAATATACAAAATTTGACAAGTGCAGAAATAGAAGAGAACAAGTGACTGGGAAAATAAACGGGGCAATGGTATAATTAAGGAGTGGACACTGCCTTTCTCATGCAGTGTCAAGTCAGGTCAAGAAGGAACGAAAGGGAAGGTTCTGAGGCTAGCAAACTTTGAGTGTGGCCAAAAAAATAATGAAGGAGAAAGTGATGATGGAAAGACTAGGCTGAAGAGTTACGGCAGTAGTGCAGTGTCTTCTTGTAAGCCATGGTAAGGATTTTGAGTTGTAGTCTATGTACTGTTAGAAACCAATACTATTTTTGTAGTGTAAATTGAGCTTATTTTTCATAGATAGATTTCAAGATTCAAAGCATACAAGGACCAAAAATAATTATATGAAAACTCTCCCTCCCTCCGGTTTCCTAGTCACCCAGTTTCCCACTTCAGAGCTGCCAGTCTTTCCTACAGAAAGACTCTAGGCACAAACAAGCACATCTATCTGTTTATAATATAATGCATGCTCAGCAGTGAAACAAGCCCATCTGATTAAGACCACCTGAATGCTGAGTGGGCATGACTCTGCGTTAGAATGCTGCGCTACTACCCACGCGTCTCACAAAGTCTACTCCGCCGCGCGTTCTGTTTCAACACACCTCCGGGATTCAGGGCTTCCTAAGCTGCAATTCAGCAGGACTCCCTTGCTTGTTCTCACGCTATGCCCCTGGCAACAACCCCGCGCGCCTACACTCCAGTGCCGCCGCAGCTACTAGTCCGCAACTTCCAGCCCAAACGCTGGAGCTCAGAACCCACCTCAGGTGCGCTCCTCTGTTTCCCAGGCAGACTGGGGCTGATTGCAGGCGCGCGGGGGCGGGAAGACGGCTTCTTGCTTCTGGCTGCAACGGAGGCGGATCTGGGCGGGGCCGAAACGGGGGCGGGGCCAAGTGTGTGGGCGTAGTCAAGCGTGGGGGCGGGGCCGGTGCCGCGGTCGGCGGCAGCGTTCTCTTAAGCTCTCGCGGCGGCGCTTCGGTCCCGGACCCGGGCCACCCACGGGGCAGTGGGTGCTCCTTGGCCCCGGACATTGCAAGTCCCAGAAGGTAAATTTGCCTGGGAGCCGCGCATCTGGAGCACGAGGGTACCCATGATGAGGGCGGGCGGCTGGATGGCAACAGAAGGGAGCGTCCCGCGGCGAGTTTCCCAAGAAAGCTGAACTCGTCCCAAGTTTCTTGTGCCTCGGCTTGCACTCAGTGAATTGGTGGCGGGCTCGTTTGGTGCGGGTGGTCTTTTGGCGTGGGAGGGACGCGGAGTTGATTGGATTAATCCATTTGGGCGGCACCCCAGATTTCTGCCTGGGACCGCGCACCGCAGTGGTGCAGTTTTTGCCCGAGAAAGGGCGGGTAAGTGCGGTGCAGTCGTGTCCTGCGCAGCAGCAGGGGGACCGCCGGACTCGGAGCACGCGAGTCGGCCAGGCGTCCCCGCCTATCCGCAGGCACAGTTTCCTAACTTCTTTCCTCTTTAGGCAAGACTGACCCGGTGTTGCTCCTACCGGGGCTGACTTCGAGGCCCGGCTATGGACGGCGAGAGCGAAGTGGATTTTTCTAGCAACAGCATAACCCCTTTGTGGCGGAGGCGGTCGATTCCTCAGCCCCAGCTGCTGGGCCGGAGCAAGCCGAGGCCCCAGTCCTACCAGAGCCCCAACGGGTTGCTAATTACAGATTTTCCGGTGGAGGACCGAGGGACGCTCCCTGCAGCGCAGACTGTCGCCCAGGTGCCCACCGACTCGGACAGCGGGACGGTACATAGGAGCCCCCTGCTTCTGGGAGCCCAGCGGAGAGCGGTGGCCAATGGTGGGACGGCATCCCCGGAGTACAGGGCTGCCTCTCCTCGACTTCGACGGCCCAAGTCACCCAAGCTCCCCAAAGCGGTGCCGGGAGGCTCCCCGAAATCCCCAGCAAATGGCCCGGTGACCTTGCCTGCGCCGCCGCCGCCGGTTCTGCGCTCTCCGCGGACTCCTAACGCGCCCGCCCCCTGCACCCCCGAAGAGGACCCGACTGGGTTGAATGCCAGCCCGGTGCCTTCGCCCACTGCAAATGGCCTTGCCGCTAATAACGATTCTCCTGGGTCGGGTTCACAGTCCAGCCAGAAGGCTAAGGAGCCCGAACGGGGGCTCTCTTCTGCGCCCCAGAAAAGTTCTTCAGAACAAAAACTTCCCCTCCAAAGGCTCCCCTCCCAGGAGAACGAGCTCCTCGAGAATCCTTCCGTGGTTTTGAGTACAAACAGCCCCGCCGCCCTCAAAGTGGGGAAGCAGCAGATCATTCCGAAGAGTCTGGCCTCGGAAATTAAAATAAGTAAATCCAACAATCAGAATGTGGAGCCCCACAAGAGACTCCTCAAGGTGCGCAGCATGGTGGAGGGCCTAGGAGGACCTCTGGGTCACGCAGGGGAGGAGAGTGAGTTCGATAACGACGTGGATAGCCCAGGGTCTCTGCGGAGAGGCTTGCGGTCCACGTCTTATCGCAGGGCAGTGGTCAGTGGCTTTGATTTTGACAGTCCTACCAGTTCGAAGAAGAAGAACAGAATGTCCCAGCCTGTTCTGAAAGCAGTGATGGAAGACAAGGAGAAGTTTTCCAGTCTGGGAAGGATAAAGGTAAAAGTGGGCAGGAGTGTGACACGCCATTCACTAAGCCAAAAGTAAATGTGTTGGGGGTGGGGAGGAGGAGCATAGAGAAAACCCGAAGAAGTCATTCCCTTTTAATTCTGTGTTTTGCTGTTGATTACTAGTGTACATCCAGCTCTTGGCCACTTTGATGCTGGCCGGCACAGCCGAGTTTAGTGCAGCTTTGTTGGAAGAAGTGAAATTCATCACCTTTAAATTTCTAAGCTCAGGCAGAATTGGGGGGACAAGAGTGAAATATGGCAGATTATTGGCTGAATGAGTCTTGACCACTTTTAAAAGAGATAGCTGAAAGGGGGAGGAGCATGCTCAGACCCGCACTCTGCAGTCAAGTTGTGTGGAGTTTGCTCAGAGGTTTCCGTCAATGGTAGCTGTTATCACAGCTGATTCAGAAAAATGCTGATTCCTGGTTGTGTGGAGTTTGCTCAGAGGTTTCCGTCAATGGTAGCTGTTATCACAGCTGATTCAGAAAAATGCTGATTCCTGTTTGAGCCTGTTGATTATTTTTTTGCTTTTACTTACTGAATTGTTTTTTGAGTGGTTACTACACACTTGATGTCATTCAGGTAGAATGTGAATTTGAAAATCAACTGCCAGGATCACAAAAGACACAAATCTTTTGTCATCTTTTTTGTTGCTTGTTTTTGTCACCATGGCCTATGGTTGTGTTTTATTCCCGTTGTATGCCCATTCATCCTTGAGTGCATTTAACAAATTGGCAGCTGAAAACTTCAGGTTAGGGTGACACTGTTGTGGTATTGCTCCCCTGTATTGTCCCATTAGCTGCACTTATTAAAATATTGCCAAATATGACATAAAGAAACAGGGAAAACTGAAGAGGGATATTTTGGAGTGTATGCTGCCTTCCGCAGAAACAAGACAGATCTCAGCAATAGGGCGGAGATTCTTTTTGGCAGCCGCATTTTTTCTTGGTTAATCAGAGCACTGGAACCAGTCTATATAAATGTCACATATGCAAAACACAAGCAAGCCTGTTTTATTTTGGAGCCCATGGTCTTAAAGAAATTACATAACATTTTATGTGTTTTTTCCAACTCTGCAAGTATAGCAAAGTTCAATTTAACAGTGATGGTGAATCACGAGTAGTAAAATGAGCTGACCTGCTAGTTATTTGAGGATTCTCAGTCTGTTTTGACAGGGTATGGGAGATCTTGTACATTTTATTTCATTGTTTCAGTGAATTGTAGTTATCAAATGGGTGAACTCCTCCGGGGCTCAGCTTCTCTGTGCTCTTGGAAATCTAATTAATGTAATGACAAAAAAAAAAAAAAAAGTACTTAAAATAGCCATATTTTGTATTTGGCTCATTCATACATAGTTTGCTTCTCCTTTTTTTTTTTTTTTTTTTTTTTTTTGCTTTTTTTTTTTGTCTCTTAGAAAAAAATGCTGAAAGGACAAGGAACGTTTGATGGGGAAGGTAAGCATTTAATTTTCAAAACTTTTATTGCTGTTTCAATGTGGAATGCCAATTATAAGTTGAAATCCAACTACATCTTTGAGAAATATGTTCAACTTCTTCCCAAATTATACAGTCCAAAGCTTCTCATTAAGCTAAATTTTTACCCAGTAATGCTAATGGTGAATATAGTTAATGGCATTTTTTATAGGCTGATAACTTTTTCAGTCAATGTCCTGGGATTTTTAATTCTTCTCTACCTTGGCTCCATCTCCATGTCCCTCAGGAAACAGAGAAAGAGTAAGACCAAGCTCTAGCTTTTTAGTTAAAAATTCTGATTTTGGCATTTAGATTTGAAGTCATATTTCTTTAGGTCACATTTCCTTTGACTTAGTATTCTGCCCATATTTCCACATTTTATTATCATTTCTGATTTCCTGTTTCCTTATTAAGTTTCAACTTTGGAGGAAATCTAACTCTCCTGACTGACAAAAACATACTCTCAAGACTTTGCAACCCATGTAGTATTTTTATTAAAGATCTCAAAAACAAAAGCAGCTTCAACCAGGTGTTCAAACCCTAATCAGATTAATGGACTTTCTGTAAATAGATGGCTCAAGTGTCAGCCAACTGGAAGAGCATGAAGGGAGCAGTCCCAGCTGTAGCACTTGGGCTGGAGGGTCATGGTGGTAGTGAGGGTAGTTACTTTTTGTCATGTTTTGAAGTGTGAAGATTTTCCAACCTTCGAAGAATAATGAAGAAGGGGATGCCCCTCTATAAGTCAAGCAAATGTGCAACCACCCAGAGTTATAAAATACGTAGCCTTAGGTGATTATCAAATAATTCCCTGTATAATTTTTATAAAGATGAGTTTCCCATTGGAACATTTAAAAATGACTCATCTATAAAAATTCATTCACCGCACCAATCTTAGGAAATCCCGATATAGTATTTAGCTGGTTGGAATAAGTTCATCTCCCTAATTTTATAATTGAAGAAACCAGAAGATCTGAGAGGTTTGGCACCTTGTCTACTGTCACACCTAGTTACACAGCCAATAGTAGGACACAGATCTAGTTCTTAGTCCCATTTGCTGCTTCTTATAGCACTCTATGAAGTGAACAGCATCTACCTAATATTTACCTAAGGAGATGCTTTACATTCCCTGGAATTTGGTATTTATTTTGTGACCTTTGCCTAAGAGAGTTTAAAATTTTAAGATTTTTTTTGAAGTCAGAGACTAGACTTCATTGTAACTAGTTTTACGTTATTTCCTTTTATAAGAAGTTGTTTCTGTGTATCCTCTCATTTCTTCTCAAATATAATGACCTAGAAATTTTTTTCACATATATATATGTACACGAGGAATGCAGGATTCTTACAGTTAATGATTAACAAGAATGTAACTAGGGAAGCAGTGTGGCCAAATGGTGAGAATCTGTGATATTAGATAGAGCCAGGCAGACCTGCTCCTATTCATCAGTTGAGTGATACTGAGAAAAACCCTTTATATAACTGGGCCCTCACTGAGCCACCTCATGTGTGAAATGAGATTAATAATAATGTTGCCTATGTTGTCGTGAAAATGAGAAATCTATCAGCAATGTTATGCATATACTTTGTGCCAACTACTTAGTGCTTTAAAGACTAGGGGAGACTCAGTCTTTACCCTCGTAATCTACTTTACATAGCATGACAATCAGAGACCAGTAAAATCTTGCATAGTCATAGTGCATACAGAATAATCTATAGTTGATGAGAAAAGGGGCAGATGCTTGCTTGTTTTGGTAGATGGGAAAGGCAGTTCAAACTCAAAATGCCCCAAACCAAACTCATAATCTTCCCCACTAAACCTGAATCTCTTCTGGTGTTCCCATCTCCTACTTTCTGGTTGTGAGGCCTGCAGACCTAGGAAACATCCTTAACACCTCCTTCTCTCTGCCCCCATATCTAGTCTTTCACCAGTCTGTTCTATGTTATATAGCTCAAACCTCCATCCTCTTTCATTGACTACCCCAATAGCTTCTTAGTCTCCTAGGTAGTCAATGTTTTGTTCTCTACTCTAAGCAAGTCTTCCCTTTTCATGGAGTCCCATTGTGTTCAGGAAAGAGATGCTATCATGACAGTATGAAAGAAACTCAATCCTTTTGTACTCAGGGTAAAATCCAGTTTTTAGCATTGCCTACAAGTATTTTGTTGATTTGGACTGTCTGGCTTATTTCTCTAAACTCACCTTGTACAATGTGGCCACTAGACATACCCAAGCTTTAACCACATTGACTCTCCCTAGTTCTTTTAAGATATAGCGGTGTATCACTTAATGATGAGGATACGTTCTGAGAAATACATCCTTGGGCAATTTTGTTGTTGTGCAGACATCACAGAGCGTACTTACACAAACCAGATGGTATAGCCTAGGACATATGGTACAGCCAAACCTGTACAGCATGTTACTGTACTGAATACTGTAGGTAGTTGTAACACAATGATATGTGTGTATCTAAACAGAAAAAGTACAGTAAAAATACGATGTAAAAAATTAAAAATGGTACTCTTCTATAGGACTCTTACCGTGAATGGAGCTAGCAGTACTGAAAGTGGCTCTGGGTGAGTCAGTGAATGAGTAGTGAGTGAATGGGAAGGCCTAGAACATTACCGTACACTATTGTAGACTTCATAAATAGTGTATACTTAAGCTACATCAAATTTATTAAAAAACTTTTTTCTTCAATAATAAATTAACTTTAGCTTACTGTAACTTATTTTGTAAAATTTAAAATTTTTTGAAACTTTTAAACTCTAGTTTTAACACAGCTTAAAACACAAACGCACTGTACAGCTGTACAGAAATATTTTTATTTCTTTACATACCTATTTTGTAAGCATTTTCTTATTGTAAAAAATTTTCATTTTTATTTTTGAAATTCTTTTGTTGAAACTAAACACATGGATTAGCCTAGGCCTGCAGAGGGTCAGAATCATCAATATCACTGTCCTCCATCTCAATATCATGTCCCACAAGAAGGTCTTCAGGGGCAATAACATGCATGGGGCTTTCATCTTCCATGATAACAATGTCTTCTTCTGGAATACCTCCTGAAGGACCTGCCTGACGCTGGTTCACAGTTAACTTTTTTTTTTTTTTGGTAAGTAGGAGTACACTCTAAAATAATGATAAAAAGTATGGTATAGTAAATACATAAACCAGTAACATAGTTTATTATCATTATCAAGTATCATGAACTGTACATAATTGTATGTGCTGTACTTTTATATTTTTGGCAGTGCAGTCAGTTTGTTTACACCAGCATTACCATAGACGTGTGAGTAATGTGGTACACTACAACATTAAGATGACTAGGTGATAGGAATTTTTTAGCTCCTTTATAACATATGGGACCACCGTTGTAAATGTGGTTTGTCATTGATCAAAACAATGTTATGCAATGCATGACTGTATTATGTTTCCTCTTATGTTCCCATTATAGCTTTTGTGTGTGCTTTTCCTTTAGCTTTGTGGCTTCTCAGCTTTCAGACCTTAGTCTTTCCTCATTGACCAAATACCTGACTGCCAGACTACATCACACCCTACTGACAGTCTGTTCGTACCTGTATATAAATCCTTCAGTTCGTAAGCATGTATTTGTGTAAGATCATTATGTCCTCAAACTTATAGTGACTTCCCATCACATTTTGAGTAAAAATCAAAGTCCTTTAATGGCTGAGGCAAGGCCCTACTTCATTATAACTAGTTTTATGTTATTTCCTTTTATAAGGAGCTGTTTCTGTGTATCCTCTCATTTCTTCTCAAATATAATGACCTAGAAATTTTTTTAAAAAAATTTCTAAAAGCCCTCTGGTCACCCTCCCCCATCTTCTTCTTCTTCTTCTTCTTTTTTTTTTTTTTTTTTTTTTTGAAATGGGGTCCAGTCTGGAGTGCAGTGGCATGATCTCGGTTCATTGCAACCTCTGCTTCCCAGGTTCAGGCTATTCTCCTGCCTCAACCTCCCGAGTACCTGGGACAACAGGGGCACACCACCATACTCAGCTAATTTGTTGTATTTTTGATAGAGGCAGGGTCTCTTTATGTTGCCCAGGCTGGTCTCGAACTCCTGACCTCAAGTGATCTGCCCACCTCAGCCTCCCAAAGTGCTGAGATTCCAGGTGTGAGCCACGATGCCCGGCTTCAACTCCCGTCTTCTGTACTTTCCGCCCATTTTCTTCGTACTCCAGCCACGCTGTCGTCCTTGCTGCTCTTGGTAAATACAGACATACCAAGTAGACTCATGCCCCAGGGCTTTATACTTGCTGTGCCCCAGTGAGATGCTGTTTGGTCACCAGTTCTTCATCAGAGTCAACATCAAGGGCCTTTTCGTTGTAGTTTTGATACAGGTGGCTCACTTTCTCACCTCTTCTATGTCTCTACTTAATTGTCACCCCAGTGAGGCCTTCCTAAACTACCCTACTTAAAATCTACATGCCCTCCTCCCAGCACTTTCTACCCCCCTTCCCTGTTTCATGTTTCTTCATGACACTTATCAGCATCAAAATACTATCAAAGTTACTTGCTTATTTATTGCAGTTCTCTCATGCTTTAGTATCAGCTCCTGAAGATTGAGATTTTTATTTTGTTTCTATTACTGTAGAATAACAGGTGCTAAGCTGTTGCTTCTTGTGGGACAACCTACTAGGTTCTTAGTAGGTGTAGGTGTTTTCTAAGTAACAGTTGAATGAATAAATGCATGAGTGAATTTGACAGTTTTTCTTATTAAACTTATGAATAAACTTATTCATAAGGCATGAGGGGTGTCTTTCTTTTGTTTTCCATTTTACTTTCAGCCCTTGGCACATCATAGATATACAATAAGTGTTTATTAAATAGATAAATGAATGGTGACGGACCTGAAATAAAAGGTAGGATGTAATTTAACCTAAATTACAGTGATTTAATAGGCCTGACTGTCTTTCATGAGTAGTGGACAGAAACATGGAAACTTTGCTTCCGTTGACATTCTCTATATGGACTCCTCCTCCTCCCCTGCACTTGAGTTTGAGATAGAGCTATGTGAATGAGAAAATCACTTTTCTGTAATTATTCTACAGGGACTAAATCTGTTTGTCTCTCTGTTGTTTATAAAATTGGAGGCCAAACATTGGGTACATATGATGTTTATTTAGAACAAGTAACATAATGATTGAGAACAATTAGTGACACATAGGCCTTGTTTTCTTGCAGAAAATGCTGTCCTGTATCAAAACTACAAGGAAAAGGCCCTTGACATTGATTCTGATGAAGAGTCGGAGCCCAAAGAACAGAAGTCAGATGAAAAAATTGTGATTCACCATAAGCCATTGAGATCCACATGGAGCCAGCTCTCTGCAGTGAGTGTTTACCTTCTTTTCTATCTGTGGTAGGAAAAAAACAAGTTGTGGAAATTATGTGTGGATTTGGCTTTTGTTCTTTTCTGCCAGTGATACTGTAACTCTAAAGAGAAAGACTCCTTTTAGATTGTGAAATGTTTCTCGGAACTCTGCCGGCACTAATGAGAACGTGAACTTTGACACTTCTGATCAGGAAAATTAGGTTTGATAAAATAAAGTGCTATGAGATTGATGTACTGTGAACTCTGGAAACTCTTTCTACGAGGTCTCTCTTTTTGTTAAATATAGTGTAGTGTAAGCATAGTACTAACATAACCTGCACTTTGTCATTATTATGGCTGTGTACATATATATGCGTGTGTGTTTATTTGTGTATGTATGCATTGATATGTACATGTATGTATGTACCTGTATATGTATCTCTGCACAATAGAGAGCTAGTTGCAGTTCTTCCTTGGAATTTTTTTTTTTTTTTTGAAACGGTATCTTGCTCTGTCGCCCAGGCTAGAGTACAGTGGCACGATCTCGGCTCACTGCAGTCTCCTAGGTTCATGTGATTCTCCTGCCTCAGCCTCCTCCTGAGTAGCTGGGACTACAGGCGTGTTCCACCACACCCAGCTACTTTTTGTATTTTTAGTAGAGATGGGGTTTCACCGTGTTGGCCAGGCTGGTCTTGAACTCCTGCCCTCAAGTGATCCGCCAGCCTCAGCCTCCCAAAGTGCTGGGATTGCAGGCATGAGCCACTGCATCTAGCCCTTCCTTGGAAATTTAATTTGATATAGAAATATTTATATATTCTTAAAGCTGATTAATGAATGGTATTCTGTTCCATCTCCCTCTGTGCCTTTTTTGTGTGCTTGTCTCTGACACTTAATTTTGTGTTGCTGAGTAATTTCTCCTCTCTGCATCAGACACCTTTTGCTTTTTAAGTGTATATTTTTTTCTTCGTGGCTTACAAAATGTCACAGTTTGATGCTTAGTTTACTTGATAAGAGTTTGGGCACAGCATTTGTGAATATCTGGTGAATTAGCAAGTAGAAAGGAATTCCCGTGACTGGCTTGGTTCGGGGGAGCTTTGCATCAAAAACAAGCCAGTACACCTCCATGAGTCCTTAGGCAATATCAGAGCAGAGGTGACAGAAGTGTTCAGAATCAGGAATCTTGTGCATTTAGGGAAAACACCAGTGTAAGAAAAGGAGTTGTTAATGTTGGTGCTGTATAGCCAGGGCCGTGGGAATGTGCATAGGTAAATGGTGGGAGACAACTTCTGCTTCAAGCTTTACCTTCCCTCTTCTCACCTGTATTGGAATTCAAAATTCAGTACACCAAGCGCTTTCTCCCTGTCTTGTTCCCACCTCCTGATTTTGTTCTCAGGAGAATCTGTTCATTTCCAGGGCCTCTGAGGTATAGCACCCTTATGATTATGCCCCAAATTAAAATACCCACAGTGGCAGGGCAAGTAGAATGAATACATGATGTTGGTTTATGTAGGTGATAGGGAGTGGTGGGAGCTGTGGTGAACAGGCCTTATATAAATTGAGCAGCTACTACTTAGTTCAAACCAGGTGAGTGCAGGGGCTCACTGTGACCAGATGTTCTGATAATTAGAAAAGAGAATATACAAATCCAGACTTTTATGAGTATTTTCCCAACTCAAATTTTAAAGAAATGTTGTGTGTCCAATAAAGTATTCAGATTTGACGTCTATGCTAACAGTTTGTAAATTCTGTGATATTTTTAAAAATTTTGCATGTGGTTAGGTGGTCAAAGCGAACCACAGAATTGGTGTATTAATTAGCAGCCTTATACCCTAATCTAATGATCTCATGATATGTGTATCCCAAAACAGATATGTGGAAAAACTGGTGACAAGGTCCATTGAGGCCTTGTCGGCTCTAAATGGCTGTCATTCAGTTCATTCAGTTGTTGGTATGGACCATTTGGTAGACGATTCAGGAGAAGAAAGAAGGCTGTGGATTTTTTGTTTCCTCTTTGTGGCAGCAGCTGTGTTTGTTAGCATAGGCCTAAATCCTGCTGTTGGTCTCCGAAAGAATGCTAAAAAGAAATGTGGATTTTTATGTCAGTTACACCCTGATCCCACTTAGCTTTAGCCCAAGAAACAGGCTGCCATATTTGTGCCTCCTGGAGTTTGGCTTTCATATAGATGAGCACATGTACATACAATTAAATAATAGTGCATATCCTTCAGTTCAACTTTGTTTATGGACTTGCATTTTGTTTGGCAAAAAAATGAATGTTGTGTCTTTTGTAAATGATATGTAAACGATACGGATATCATAGAACTATCTTGTAATAAAATGTAAAACTATAAAGTGAGTTCTGACTTTAGTGTATGTTATCTTGGAGTTTAGTGTTCCCGGGAGGCTTGTGTGTATTTATTGTGTTGCTTGGCAATTACATTTAATGAAAGCAGCATGATTGAACTTTGCCACTTAGCATTTCTTAGGCACCAGTCTGCATTTCTTTGTGCCTTTTGTGTCTTCTTTTCACTTAAATTTTACTTTAATTTTTTTTTGTTATAAAGTGCTTTAAACCTGTAGAGAAATTAAAAGATAAATAAAGGTAATCAATTTCTGTGTACCTATCACTCAGATTGAATAAATGTTAATATTTTAACATATTTGCTTCATTTTCTATTTTTTTAGACTATTACAGCGAACCCCTCCTTCCTTTCCAGTTCTTTTCTCCTTCCTACCTCCCCAGAGATAACTTTATCACTATCCCTGACATTCTCTTTTGCCCTTCTCATGAGGGTTTTCTGTCCACCAAAAGGATATAACCAGTTCTGGCTTTTAGGAAGGTAGATATTTTAACACCAGAAAGCAGTCATGACCTTTTTAGAAGCTCATCCACTACTAAATTTTCAAGTGGTATTTAGGACCCTAAAGAGAGGAGGCTTCGTGAATCATTAACAATGTCAGAATGTTTCTCATAAGTGATCGGCACCTCCGTTTCTCTATCTGACCCCTCCTGATAGTGAAGCTGCAGTGTTTAGGGCAGGTCTCAGAAGACTTTCAACTTTAATATATATATTCAGCTTTGATATATAAATATATATGTGGGTGTATATATATAAAGTTGGAGGTCTATATAAATACCTAGTATAATATATGTATTAAACCTAGTATTATCTGTATATTAAATACTAGGTTTTATATATACATATGTATAAAGTACTAGGTTTAAACCTAGTGTGTTTATGTATACACCTAGTGTTTTATATGTATATACTTAGCGTTTATATATATATAGTGTTTTATATGTATATAAAATACTAGGTTTAATACTTAGTATTAATACTTAGTACTTAGTACTTAATACTAAGTATTAGTATTAGTAATATTACTATAGGTTTAATACTTAGTATATAAAATATAAAATATATTTATATATATAAAATTTGTATATAAATATATAAAATAAAATATAAAATATATAAAATAAAATAAAATTTATAAAAATATAAAATATATATAAAATATATAAAATACTAATAGTATTAAATACATAATACTTAGTATTAAACCTAGTATTTTATATACATATTAAACCTAGCATCATTCATACATATATATATATAAAATTATTCTTCCATCCTTAACTTTTAATAATCAAAATCATAAGGTAGCCCTGGTCTAATTTTGCGTGTAACATTTTAACGCAAAACACTTCTTAAAGTCAAGTCTTAATCCTAGAAAGAATAGGACAAGGGGTTTTCTGGCAGTGGGTTAGGTCTCAGTTTGGCATATACCTTCACTTCCTGCTAAGGAGGGTAGGGAGTGAGTGCACATGTGCAGTAGCTAGTGTTGATTGTTTTATTTTCTAAAAAATCTCTTTATTGCAAACACCTGCCTGCCTCCTGGGATGGTGAAACTGTCCTTATCAGTTGACTGTAAGAAGCATCCATGATGCCATACTTTAGAAGTGCAGCAATTTGCAGTAATTTATGGTTGTTACATAAGATCTTTAAGCCTTCAGTCTGTGGTGTAATTTGTCTGAGCGTGTTTGTTTATGTTTCCTTTGGTTTCATTGGACCATGCCGGGTAAGACAGTGTTCAACTCTACAGGTGATGGGCGGTTCCCCATTTATGGTGTTGGGAGAGGTTTAACTGTAGTGTTGTCATTTAGGAATAAAGGAGAATTATAACTGTAAGAGGCATTTATTTAGTTGGGCCTCAGTAGAATAATAAATGATAGTCATTTGTTTAACTGAGCCTCAATGGAATAATGAGCCACAGACTCATCAGAGTATTAGGACTAAAGAAATAAGGCTGCACACCTACAACTATGATCTGTCAGGTTTGTAGAAGATCAGATAGTTTTAGGTGTGCAGCCGTATTTCTGGGCCCTTTTTTCTGTTCTATTGGTCTGTGTGTCTGTTTTTGTACCAGTATCATGCTGTTTGGTTACTGTAGCCCTGCAGTACAGTTTGAAGTTGGGTAGTGTGATGCCTCCGGCTTTATTCTTTCGCTTAGGATTGTTTTGGTTATTTGGGCTCTTTTTTGGTTCCATATGGATTTTAGAATGGGTTTTTTCCAGTTTGTGAAGAATCTCAGTGGTAGTTTAGAATAGCATTGAATCTGTAAATTGCTTTGGGCAGTATGGCCATTTTAATGATATTAATTCTTCCTATCCATGAACATGTAATATTTGTGTATTTGTTTATGTCATCTCTGATTTCTTTGAGCAGTATTTTGTACTTCTTCTTGTAGAAATCTTTCACCTCCCTAATTAGCTGTATTCCTAGGTATCTTATTTTTTTGTGGCAATTGTGAATGGCAGTTTGTTCCTGATTTGGCTCTTGGCTTGACTGTTGTTGGTGTGTAGGAATGCTAGTGATATTTGCACATCAATTTTGTATCCTGAGATTTTGCTAAAGTTTTTTTTTTATCAGCTTAAGAAGTTTTTGGGCTGAGACTATGGAGTTTTCCATATATAGGATCATGTCATCTGCAGACAGGGATAGTTTGACTTTCTCTCTTACTATTTGAACCCTCCCTCCCTTCCTCCCTGCCTCCCTCCCTCCCTCCCTCCCTTCCTTCCTTCCTTCCTGCCTTCCTCTCTTCCTCCCTTCCTCCTTTCATTCCTTCCTTTCTTCCCTTTTTCTTTCTTTTTCTTTCTCTTCCTAGATTACCCTGGCTAGGACTTCCAGTAATATTGTATTAGTCCGTTGTCATGTTGCTGATAAAGACATTCCTAAGACTGGGTAATTTATACAGGAAAAAGGGTTCAATGGACTTACAGTCCCATGTGTCTGGAGAGGCTTCACAATCATGGTGGAAGACAAAGAGGAGCAAGTCACGTCTTATGTGGATGGCAGTAGGCAAAGAGAGAGCTTGTACAGGGAAGCTCCCATTTTTAAAACCATCAGATCTGGTGAGACTTATTCACTATCATGAGAACAGCACAGGAAAGACCAGCCCCCTTAGTTCACTTACCTCCCACCTGGTCCCCCCGACAGCATGTGGGAATTCAATATGAGATTTGGGTGGGGACACAGACACACCATATCAACTGTGTTGAATAGGAGTGGTGAGAGATGGCATCCTTGTCTTGTGCTGGTTTTCAAGGGGAATGCTTCCAGCTTTTGTACATTTAGTATGATGATGTCGTGATGGGTTTGTAATATATCGCTTTTATTATTTTGAGGTATTTCCCTTTAATACCTAGTTTATTGAGGGCTTTTTTTTTTTTAACATGAATCAATGTTGAATTTTATCAAATGCCTTCTCTGTATCTGTTGAGATAATCATGTGGTTTTTGTCTTTAGTTCTGTTTATGTGTGCAAATCACTTATGTTGAACCAACCTTGCATCCCATGGATAAAGCCTACTTGATCATGGTGGATAAGCTTTTTGATGTGCTGCTGGATTTGGTTTGCCGTATTTTGTTGAGGATTTTTGCATGATGTTCATTACGGATATTGGCTTGAAGTTTTTTTTTCTTTTGTTGTTGTATCTCTGCCAGGTTTGGGTATCAGGATGATGCTGGCCTCATAGAATGAGTTAGAGAGGAGTTCCTCTTCTCCATTTTTTTTTTTTTTTTTTGGAACAGTTTCAGTAGGAATGATACCAGCTCTTCTTTTTACATCTGGTAAAATTTAGCTATGAATCTGCCTGGTCCTGGGCTTTTTTTGGCTGGTACGCTGTTTATTCCTGCCTCAATTTCGGAAATCCTGATTGATCTCTTCAGGGATATGATTTCTTCTTAGTTCAGTCTTGGGAGGGTATATGTGTTCAGGAATTTATCCATTTCTTCTAGATTTTCTAGTTTATGTGCATAGAAGTATTTACAATGTTTTCTGATGGTTGTTTGAATTTCTGTGGGGTCAGTGGTAATATCCCCCTTGTCCTGAAATAATGTTAATGGTTGTAGTTCCCAGTTTGGGTTGATCATATGTGAAAGGGATTTGAGGTTTTGAAACCTCAATGACTTTGAAAAGTAAGTTTTGACCTCTGGAGATTATCTGGAACTCTGCTCAGAGACAAAAACCCTGCTGCATGCAGGTAAATCGCCCAGTGCCTCACTCAAAACAGCAGCACAAACATTAAGCCAGCAGTTCTTGGATCTCTGGGAAAAGCATGTGGGTTTGAAGAAAAATATTGATTGTATTAGTCAGGGATGGAACACTGTGTACTTGTTACAGTTAATGCCAGGTGTGTAGTCAGCTGAACTGCAGGTTTTCCCAAGGGTTCATTCATTAGTAGGACCCCGGAAGTATTTATTGTCTTTCCTTTTAGATATATTTTGACTGGAGTTTTTGCTTTTCCATACCCCCTCCACATCTCCAAGATCATGTACTGTGCATGTACTGAGAAATGACTATTGCAACACCAGTGTTTGTTATGTCAGGTTCAGTGATGGAACCAAAGCCATACTTGCCAGCTGTGCCCTGACCCCATTTATTTGCCATGGGGTGTGTTTGTGTAATTTCCATCACCTTGAAATGCCAGATACCTTTGGAAAGGGTGTTCTCTGTTCAGCACCTAATAGAGTCATCCTCTACTGCGCTCGTCTTTTGTATTTGCTGACATGTGGCTTTATCAGTAATCTTGTCATTGGAATGTTTCTTCAGTTTGCTTAAAAATTTTGAACTCTGTAGTCAGAAATGGTTTGACTCCTTAAAGTATTCTAATTTTAATTGAAGTATTTTAACTAAAGTATTTTAATTTTAATGAAAGTGTTTTAACTAAAGTATTTTAATTAAAGTATTTTTCAGCTCTGTGCTTAGTGTGGCTAACAGTGCAATGGGAGATCTAGAATTCAGACCTCAGTCTTTGGTTCTGGGCTCAGCTCTTAAGGCATGCATAGTGTACCTGTGGGAGACTTTCTGGAATTGCAGGATGAGAAAGGAAGATTTGAAAAGCAGGAATGTTATTATAAATATCATTTTATTCCATTGAAAATAGAGCAGACACTTTGGCATCTTAGTAGTTTGATGTGATGGGACTTCTTATTTTAGAATTTACACTGTGCTTATTGTGAAAGACATACTATTTTCTAGTACAAATCAGAGCTCAACAAATGTAATATACCTGAAAGTCATTCTGTTTGCAGAAATGCTGAATGGATTTAAACTTATTCTTTTCCCTAAATTTTTACATTTGTCTGAATTTTCAGTTGTTTGTGACTTGTTGCTTAAAATAGTAATTTTTGCAGTTTTATGATTTTTCATTTACAGTTTGGCAATGCAGCAGTCTCAAAATACTGTTTTTTTTTACTTTAGATGGTGACTAAAACCTTTTACCATTTTTTGTGTGTGTAAGATATGGAAAATTATTTTCACTTTTTATGGCTGGCTCCCATTTAGCTCACATTATAGTTTAAACAGTTAGAACTGCAGGCACATACTAGTCCACACTTTTAAGTTGGCCTGTGGGTCTTCTGAAATCCTTGTGTCCTTGTAAACAGAAATAGAGGCCCATGTGCCTAGACCTGAGACCCATGGTTTGGATATTTGTCGCCTCTAAAACTCACATGAAAATTTAATTCCTAATATAGCAGTATTGAGAGGTGGAGCCTTTAAGAAGTGATTGGATCATGAGGGCTCTGCCTGCATGAATAGATTAACAGCCACAGATTACTGGGCTAATGGATTAATGAGTTATCATGGGAGGGGAACAGGTGGCTTTATAGGAAGAGGAAGAGAGACCTGAGCTATCTCGTTAGCGTGCTCAGCTTCCTTGCCATATGATACCCTGCACCACTTCGAGGCTCTTCAGTGTCCCCACCGGCAGGAAGGCTCTCACCAAATGTAGCCCCTCAGCCCTGAACTTCTTAGCCTCTATAACTGTAGGAAATAAATTCCTTTGCTTCATAAATTACTCAAGTTCAGGTATTCTGTTTTAAGCACCCCAAAATGGACTAAGACACACCCTAATTAGAATTACTACTCTAGCTAAGAGAGATAAAGGTGGGGACTACTTAGCTTGAGCCAGGGACTGGGCTCTGTGTGTAGTCTTACTTTTTATGCATAATTAGATTATGGTATCCTCTTAAAGTTTCTAGAAATTAACTTGACTTATGTAAGACATATATAATATGTCCTTCATGTAGAGAATAATTCAGACAGTTTGGACCAGGTGCAGTGGGTCCCGTCTGTAATCCCAGAACTTTGGAAGGCTGAGGCAGGAGGATCTCTTGAGCCCAGGAGTTTGAGATCAGCCTGGGCAACATAGTGAGACCCCCCATCTCAAAAAAAAAAAAAAAAGAACAGGAAGAAGAATTGGACCATTTCAGATAAGACTAAAGGCTGTTTTGGTCATTTGTGCAACCCCAGTCTCTATCCCCTTCTCCATAGATATGCTGCTCTCAATTTGGTAATACTCTTCTGAAAACCCACATATATACATTTAAGGAAACAATATAGATTACCCATATTTATGTAAATACACAGATTATTTATACTACACAGCTTGCTTCTCTTCTGAACTATGTGTCTTATAAATCGTTTCATATCGACACATGATTTACAGTGTTATAACTCTGCATTAATACATAGGATGGATATGCATTTAGTCATCTTTACTGGGGGAGTATCATACATGCTTTAAGAATCTAATAAAAATTGTGAGTCAGGCTTTCTCTGTAGAAAAATACATACATGTATACATGTAAATTTTTTTTATAATTTTTGTTTTGTTTTTTCAGTTTTAGTTGGAGACTATCTTTTTCTTGACTTTATTTCCAAGTACTAGGAGCACCTTAGTGTAGCTTTATATGTATTGAGTATAGTTTCCATGTTGTTAATATCACTTTAAAAAGTTTTTCTGTATCTGAATTGTTGCAGTGTTGGAACTTCATATAACTCCTAATAATATAGGCAGAGATTGAGGAAAAAACTACTCTGGTTGGAGCTGAGTAATTAAAGGACAACTGAGTGATAGATCTGCCAATATTTATGAAATTGATTCATCTGAGAGAACAATGAAGTGTTGGAATATGTCGGTGTATGCGCCAGTTGCCCTAGGGTAGGCAGAGATCAGAAATGACAGGTGCTCCAAGAAAGTAGGAGGAGATGAAAACACGGTTAGTTAATTCTTAAGGGCATAACTACAAAAGCAGATGTTGCAACTGCAAACCTACAACAGGGTCCAAATAGAGAGAGTCTTCTTATTTCATTGAGTAGAAAATCAATGAGAGAGGTTGATGAATTCATTGTCTTCATCAAAGTCCTGCCCCACATGAAGTTCTCTCTATGGCAGGCCTTGGAGATAGAGCAAGAACAGACTCCACCTTGCATTCATGTCCTTATAAACACCCTGAATGGCAAGACAGACGTCAGCAATCAAACCATCCCATAGATAAATGCATAATTACTATTGTGGTAACGCTGTGAAGGACTTACTGGTGCTGCTGCAAGAGAAGAGCACCTGTCTGGGTAAGGTGCAGCCAGTGGAGAGCAGGTGTCAGAGGAGGTGACATGAGCTGTCGTCTGGAGGGTCCAGGATGATAGCTGGTGGGGCACAGTTGGGGAGTGGCAGGATAGAAGAGTCCCAGGTAGATAAAATGTCATGTGCACAGACCCTTTGGGGTGATGGTGGGTAAGAGGAGTTGGGATAAGACCAGTGCAGCTGGAACGTCTTGATCACCTTTGTGGATTTTTCCTCATTCCTCTGTTCTCTAAATGTTGAAGGGTCCCTGAGCTCATCCTTGGGCCTCTTCTCTTACCTGCACTCATGTGATGGTTTTATCAATCTTGTACTTTTAAGTATATCATGTACTCTGATGACTTCCAAGTTATTGCTTACTGTGAAATCAAATTAAATTGTGGACTTATTCTCAACTAGCTGTTTCTTTTGGGGAGGTGGAAGGGATACATTCAAGAATAATAGCAGTCTGTAGCAATACAGCATAATTAGATAGAAGAGAAGACTCAGGGATGTTGAGGAGTTCTGAATAACTGCGTAGAAAGGCTTTCTCATACTGACTTTGGATTGCAGACTTATCTGTGGGATTCTTGTATTTGCCCTGTTGTGCTTAATGTATCCTCTTGTGGGGTCTCCTTCCTCAGTCCAAAGACAGGGCTATTTCTCAGGGCCACATCCACACAGTGGCTGGTCTCCATGATGACTGGAGAATATTGTCACCTTCAAAATTACTAGTGAATCTTTAAATATGGAATAAATCCTTAAAAATTTGTTACTCAAATTTTGTGGATTTATCTGGAGCACATATAGCCTGTTGATTCTCTAGATTATTAGCCTGTACTCTAATATCTTAATATTAGGATGTTTATTATCTATATTTCTATTATTTTGAGGAGATGAGAACTATACAGTCAGTGGACAACTTCTGCAGCAGGAAGTATTATTGACACTAAAATAAAATCGCAGATTATTTCCCTCTTTGTAGAGAATAAGCCTATCCAAATGTAATAATACAAAAATGGAGCAATTTGTACTTTGCATGGTTAGAAACCCTGCTTCTGGTAGTGGAGTGCAAAGGAGTCTGATTGTTGTGTGCCCACCTGGGCCACGGGGAGCCCTTATATCCACACGGGTCCAAAGTCTCTGAATGAGCAGACTGAGTTGCAGAATAGCTGTTAGCTCTGGGATCATCACAGTATTGATTTATTTACATGCAGTTAAATTACTGACCAAATATTTGCAGGAGACTTATTGTGTACCAGGATTGTGTTAGGTAATTTCAGATACAGTTTATGTAGTCCCCAGGACAATGCCACGAGGGTAAGTACAAATTCTTTACATTGTAACAAGTCAGCTGAGAGGCTAGGATGTTAAATGCTGCTGCTGGTTAAGGTCTTGAGATTACTTGGAACAGCCTCTGCAGTGACCTCAAAAAATGGATACATGTACCTTGGGCTCTGCAAGAGCAGGAACTATATTTCTCCCAGGTGCTCAGCCAATAATGTGACTGCAACTCTGCCTGTGGACTCTTTTCTCTTCTCATGAATTGGCTTATTTTCCCTTTTTACTATGCTTGTCTTTTTCCTGAAAGCTCCAGCATACTCAGTTTCTGAGTTCTTTTTTTTTTTTTGAGACAGTTGCCCAGGCTTGAGTGCAGTGGCACGATGTCAGTTCACTACAACCTCCACCTCCTGTAAGTGATTCTCCTGCCTCAGCCTCCTGAGGAGCTAGGATTACAGGTGCCCGCCACCACGCCGGGCTAATTTTTGTTTTTTTAATAGCGACAGGGTTTTGTCATGTTGGTCAGGCTGGTCTCGAACTCCTAAGCCCAGGTTATGTGCTCGCCTTGACCTCCCAAAGTGCTGGGATTACAGGCATGAGTCACAATGCCAGGCCTCTGAGTTCTTGTAACTTACACTTGAGGCTGTGTTAACAGCCCCGTCCTGCCCTCAAGTCACTCTTTCAGCTTCCAATGTATTTTTGAAAGGATGTAGGCCAGAATGCCAAAGTGAGTGACACAGTTTAGTTGCCCAGTTTAGTTCCTTGAGAGAGAGGGGATTATATTGGCTCAGCTACTTTGTCCCCACTTAATAGGTCACTAGAACATGTATTGTCATTTAGCCAGGTGCTTAACGAACTCTGCTCCAGTCAGCTTTGGTTGGCTTCCATGATGTACTGCGGCACAAAATGTGGTCCCTTGGGGCCGCTTCTTTTGCAGAGGCTACAAGTAGAATGGTTTTTCTTGTAGAGGTCCATGGGAGTGTTAAACAACATGACTGACTGACTTTTGTCTAGTGTGAATTTATACATCATAGAGTGGACATTGTAACCATGGTCTTTATCAGCCACTTAACATGATAAGAAATAGGTTCTGCCTTGTAAACCAGTATGTGTGTCTGAACATATATGTTTGTACATGTGTATGTGTGTATATATCTCAAAGAAATTTTACAAGGCAGGAGTTACTTTATACTTCTGCTTGCAGTGTACTATAGTATTTTAATTTTTTTTCTGTTTGTTACATTTAAATAGATAACGATCACTTTACCATAAGACTTTATTTTGCATTCACTGACAGTTTATAACTTATAATTTGAACAGTGCTAATATCTGACTCCAAAATTAATTGTTTTCCACTGCATTGTAGTGAATGAGGCAAACAAAACAAGGCTAAAACCCAGCCTACCCTCTAGGTGCTTAGAACCTAGAGCAGAAGACAATACAAATGAAATGTCTAAATGATATTTTGAAAGGATGTAGGACAGAATGCCAAAGTGAAAGACACAGTTGGAATCACAGAAAGCAGTGAAGTGAAGGTGAGAAAAGTTTTGTCTATAGGATGTGACTTAAACTAGTAGGGCTAATTTGGCAGAAGAGTAGAAAATAAAAGTAATGAAGGTATAAATCACTTGAACAAAGCTTTTTCTTTTTTCTTTTTTTTTTTCTTTTTGGTAGACACAGGAAACAGGATTTCACCATGTTGGCCGGGCTGGTCTCGAACTCCTGGCCTCCCGTGATCCACTTGCCTCGGCCTCCCAAAGTGCTGGGATTACAGGCGTGAGTCATTGTGCCTGGCCAATAAAGCTTGATCGTAGCAAAGGGAAGAAGAGAGATAGGAATTCTGTGTCTGTTTCTCAGAATTCCGTACAACAAGATAATTCCTGTCCAAAGAAACCACTCTGCTTTGTACATCTAATGCAAAGCATCAGTTTACTCTATTATCCATTTTTCAGAAACAGATTTTGCTCAGGTTAGATTTTTATTGCAAAACCTCAGAAATTCACTGTCGCTGTTGTTCTAAGTAGCTTATTATTTTGGAGTTTGTCATTCCTATCCACTTGTCATTTTACAAAATTAGCAAACAAAAATAAAATAGCAACTAATATGTTGGCATCATCTTTAGAAACAGGTATTCTTTTCTTCTGCAAGAGAGGAACCTCAGATCTGTTCTACTTTCCTTAACCCCTTGACTCATACCTTCACTATGTGTAAGTGGCGTCATTCTCAGTTACACAGACTCTTAACAGGCCTTTCCTCCTTTATCTCTCATGCTTGCAGATCGGCCTGTCATCACTCATTTTCAGCACTGTCTCATAAGCCATTGCTCAGTTTGGACTTGATTAAAATCTTTCTTTCTTACTGCCTCCCTTTACCTTAGCTTCTCATTTCTTTTATCTACAGGTGGTCATCTCTCCTTTCTCTAGTTTCTCTTTGGGGCAGCAACAAAGAAATAGAGGTATTTATTGGCACCCTTGAACAGTTCTACTTGTCTGCCCTACTCTAGTTTTCTTTCTTTTTTGGGAGAGGATGTTGAAGTAGTATTTTAGTTTTTGTTATTCAAAGTGTTGCTTTAATTGCAAAGCCAAGACGTATTTGTACAGAAAAATCAGAAAGTACCAATAAATAAAAATAAAAAAAATCGAACTATCTCTTTCTATTCAATCACTATTAACATTTTTGTGTATAACTTTTCAGTTTTAAAAATATATATAGAGAGGGGTTGTCTTTTATGCAAAAATCAATAATGTAGTAATAGTTTTGTCACTTTTTTCTCTTAATGTTGTAAATATCTTTTCATGTTATTAAGCCTGCTGTTTTATCACCTTTTTTTTTTTTAACAGTGTTATGAATGACCTTCCATGTCATTAAATATTCTTCTACAACAACCTTTTTAAAGCCCGCATACTAGTTCCTCAAATAAGTGGATGTTTAGCTCTTTTAACCAATTTCCTGTTGTTAATCTATATGTGTTTGTTTCTAATTTTTCAATTTAAAATTCAAAATTTAAAGCTGATTAAGTTTTTAAGAATAATTATTTTTGAACTACTGAAGTAAAAGAATTATATTCTCCTTATTAAAAAAAATAAACTTAAGAGTTAAGATTGAAAGCTGCTTGACTTTACCACCATTCCCAACTCCTCAGCTGTTAACCACTGCTATAAGTCTGGTCTATTCCCCAGTATTTTATTAAATAGTGCACGTTTAAAAATTGATAATCTTTGGTTAAATTATAGAATTGCCCTTTACCCTGAATTTATTCCCTTGCGTCCTTGCTAATTCTGTGTCATTAGCTTTTCATGTGTTTGTTAACCTCATTTTCTCTTCTTAATTTAGCTGATAGATACATGAGAACTGGATCTCTTGTTCATTTGGGGGATAGAGAATACATTTTGGTCCAGGCTCAGTAACCCACAGCAGGGAATGCAAGTTAGAGAGAGCCACAAGTAAAAGAGAGGAATTTGTTTGGTGGTAGAAATGTCAGGATTAATCAACAAGTTAAATGACCAGGGAGCCCTGCTGACAGCTTAGCTTTCACTGCAGCAGAAGCCAGGAAGCCAATGAGAGATGTTGTTTCTGGGGCATTCAGGGGGAGGAACTTAATTTAGGAGAAGAGTAGCTTGGACAGCTCTTTAAAAACTCTGAAGTTTTAGAAGGCAGTGTGCTACAACGATGAAGAGCTCAGGCTTTGGGGGTGGACAAGCAGACCCAAGTTTGAATCTCAGCTTTCCACTTATTAGGGTGAATGACTTAACTTTTCTGTGTCTCCGTTCTTTATTTGTAAACTAGGGATAGTAATGCCTTCCTCACAGAATTGTTATAGGGTTTAGATGCATGGAAGGAACAGTACCTGGTTCATGGTAAACATTTGATATAATGGTAGTTTGAGAAATAAATTAAGAACCAACCAGAACTCTGAATCAGGAATTGACGTGGGTAGCAAGCTAGTGAGTGCTGGCTGCAAATGAAGTAATGCGTGTTTATCTCCTAAATGTACGAAGCACAACAGTTCATTCTTGTGCATTTAATTACTTATCTGTAGTTTGTATTCTCAGCTTCATGTCTGTATTGAAATAATTTGGGTTCATTCAGGAATCCTGGCTCTGTCTGTAGATGGTGATGCAGGCCATAGAGGAGCAAATGTCCTGGCCTGCTTTATCTGAGTTTTCCATTATTTTATCAAACTCGATGTTGTCTGCTTGAGGCTGAGTACTTGCTATTTCTTGAGATCCAAACACTTTTTTGAGGATTGCAGAATTAAGCTTAACAACAGGACATCAGAGAGATCAGCTTTCTGAACAAATAAATTTGGAGGTCATTGGCATATTACCTGATGCATTTTTAAATTAAGCATATGATTTTATGATATGTGCTATTATCCTTCTACTTTTTCTTTTCTTAAAAAAAGCATTCTCCCTTTCTGATAACCCACCACTTCCCAAAAAGATGACCCATCTTGACCTCATATGTAGTGTTTGGTTATGCAAATCTCTGGCCCTTTGAAATTTGTGTTCTGTGGCAGCACCTAGTTAGGTAGAGTGATGTCTTAGAACCTTTCCTTGTGGATGTAGTGGGGTTAAAGAGAGCCTGTTGGGTCTGGTTACAGAGGACACTCTTTCTGGACTCTGGCAGATTTTTCATTTTAGGGATTTCAAGCATACTCTCAAACTGCTGCTGTTCCCATGTTATTTACAGTGAAAGAACTCTAGCTCATTTATAATTCAGGGACTACTCAGGTTGCATTAAGTCTGTAGAAAGGACCTGAAAGTGATTGTGTCCTGTGGTATAATTTCACTTTGAAATCCCTTCCCATTTGAGCTCTTGAGAAAGGAAGTCTGTAAATAGAGAATCACCAATGGACATGAAAAACAAACTTATTTTCAGCAAATGAGTAAAGTCCATTGAGTCTTAGCTCAAATGGGTGTTCAGTATAAATTAGTGCTTTATGGAGACAGAGTGATCTTGGATTGTAAATCTAATGTAATTTTTAACTGGCTACATTTTTGAGTCTTTTTGGTTGGTGAGGCTTTTGGAGTCTTCCCATCTGTTTTCCCTAGCTGGTGGTCAAAAATAGAAGGAATGCACATTCATCTAGAAACAGTGTCAAGTCATGGAGGGTCTGAGAACAAAGAGGGTGTCAGAACGTAAATATCCCTCTTTACTTCACAGAAAATGATTATCTGATCAGTTAAGGGACTGGTGCTAATCTTGGTTCTCTCCACAGCTGTAGGACTGGCTAGATCCATAGATAAGTTCTGTGTAAATGACAATTTGAGGATCTATTTGGGGCTTAGAGAACTTGGCTCATAACCTATTCCAGTTAGTGGAGTCAAAGACCAATAAATATTACACAGAGTTTATAGTTCTTTTACACATTTCGCTGCAAGGTGGAGATGCTTAGCGTAACTGGAACGAGTGTAATAATGGACTCACAGTCTAAAGCTTGTCTGTTCCTTCTTAGGGTATTTATCTGAGAAGCTCAGACCTGCAAGGTACTTTAGTTTGGGCTGCCATAACAAAATAGCATAAATTGGGTAGCTTATAAACAACAGAAATTTATTTCTCACAGTATTGGAGGCTGGAAAGCCCCAAATCAGGGCAGATTTGGTGTTTGGCAAGGGGCTGCTTTCTGGCACTTAGTGCCTTCTTGCTACCTCTTCACATGGTAGAAGGGTTAGGGGTTTCTCTGGGGCCTATTTTAAAGGGTATTAATCCCATTCATGGGGCAAAGCTTAATCACTTCCTGAAAGGCTCCACCTCCTAATACCATCACCTTAGGGGTTAGGATTCCAATATATGAATTTGGGAGACTACAAACATTCAGACCATAGCACAAGGTATCAAAAGGGAAACCGGCATGATTTTAGATGGAGTGTCTAATAATTACCTTTTGGATCTATACTTTGGGAGCTTACCCGTTTACAAATTTCATAACCTATGTTTTGGGTCTAACTAGACAGTATCATATCCATAGAAGAAATATCTTTTAGTGTTCTTTATTAGGTTTAGTGAATTATTAATTTCTATCTCATTTTGACATGTAAAATTTTTCAGTTATAAAGATCACAGGTCAAGAATTTCAGCATCCATTATACAGTAAATTTGTAATTATGAATTTAAAACTATTATAACATTAGCGAGTTCTGTGCATTCACTGTCTTAATAAGGCACAGATATATGCTCATATTTTTAACATGTCAAAACTGTAGTATTGTTCACTGTCATTTTATTTGAATTATTTTCTATCTACTTAAAATGTTGAAGGTATTGACATATGTTCATATATTCTCTTTAAAATTCAGAATCCACAGATTTGAACAGTTTTATGAATTGGCTGGATTATACAAAATCAAGAACCTCACATTAAATCCAGTTCTTACTGCTTTGTTAAAAACTACTTTTGCAGTTCTACTTGTCGATGATATATTTAAATAAGAAATTTAAACCAGTGAGGAATAAGAAAGTTCAAATGAGGTTGCTTTGGCTGTCTGTGTGTTTAAAGGAGTATTGCTTTGGCTGTCTACGTCTTCCCATTTGTACCTAGCTGAAGCTGGTATGAAATGTATATTTTAAAAATGAAGCCAGACGCGGTGGCTCACGTCTCTAATCCCAGCACTTTGGAAGGCCGAGGTGAGCGGATCACCTGAGGTCAGGAGTTCCAGACCAGCCTGGTCAATATGGTGAAACCCCCTCTCCACTAAAAATACAAATATTAGCCAGGCACCGTGGTGCACACCTGTAATCTCAGCTCCTCATCCTCAGGAGGCTGAGGCAGGAGAATTGCTTGAACCTGGAAGGTGGAGGTTGCAGTGAGCTGACATAGCGCCACTGCACTCCAGCCTGAGCAACAGAGTGAGATTCTGTCTCGATAAATAAATAAGAAAAAGGAGCCTGTACAATTTTAATTTCCTTCACCTTATATATCAAGTAAGACTCGTAGGTTTTAAAAGCTGGTATATTATATTTTCTTGCCCACAAATGGAGACAATAGAAACACTTGAAGAAATGTGATAAATTTGACAATACTTTAGATTCTCTTAGCAAAAATTGGTAAACTTCAAAAAGGATGTATATGTTAAGACTGTAGGTATAAACGTATGTTTTTCATGCTAAAAAAGCCTGGAACGTCAAGTGATTTTTACTTAAGTTTACAGATAAGGTCACTGTTTCTGAATTTGAGAATTTTCAGAGGTATTTCCTATTAAAAACTTTGTACACATTCTTTCCCCTTCTTTTCTTCCTTTTCCATTCTTCCTCCCTCCTTTCCTCTCTGCTTTTCTTTCTTCCTTACTTCCATTTGATGTTATTCACCTACATTCTCATTCTCCCCTGACTGTCTCTTCTCTGCTCTCTCTCAGTCTTCTTGGGGTCCCCTTTTCAAATCATTCTTCCTCTTTTCAGATCATTCTCTCCCCTCCTGGGCTTCATCTCTCCACCTTGATCAGTCTCTGAAATCTTCTTGCCTGTTCATGACCTTCTACTCCAGACACCTGCTGTATGGTGCTACTTAATTTGGAGTTGACTGTGGAATGATGCCTCAGGTGGACAAAATGACTCTTCTGGGCCTCGGAGGAAGAATCTGGAGAGCCTGTTCTGTTACAGGGCATAGAAGGATGGAGACGGGAGCACAGGCCCGGGAGCAGCAGCCTGGCAGCCAGCAATGAGGAGCTGCTTGGTCATAACTTAGAGGGAACTTTCAGGCTCCCCAAATGTGCGACCCTTCAGTTTTCTTAATCAGAATACAAGAATGCTGCCCGGAATGTCTTTTTCTAGCACCATAGTTTTGCTAGTTCCTTACTGATGGCTTTTTTATTAAAGGAATATTTTACTATCTGTCATGTTAGTATTAGTGAAAGATTATAATTCTGTATATTAATGCTTTATCTTTGTCAAAACTACCTTCTCTTTCCCTTCAAAGGAGCAAGTACTTTAGTTGTGGGTTTACCCTCTCTGTTGATCAGACAAAGTACTCTTAATTCCACAGTAAACTAGCTGTCATCTGTGTAGGTCTTTAAGCCCAGGTTTTTCATTCTCTTCTCAAGATTTTTTGGGTCTGAACCCCATTTGGGCGGAGATGCCACTGGCATGGAAAGTCTTGCTGGTGACCTCACCTGCAGAGATTGTGGGCATGACACCTGTATATCTATCTGCCGGGCTTTAGGTCATGCAGGAAATCCTGTGAAATTCCTCGTCAGGGTTAACCAAAGGGAGCAGCTCTGAAGGGTTACATTCTTCTGGCCAGTCTCCTCCCTTATTAAAATGTGTAAAGAATCCTTTTTAACCATGAATTCTTGCTGACAGGCTGACCCAGGGTCAGGATGGTGGGTAAAGCTAAGAACATTCCAAGACATATGTGGACAAAAAAAACACATGAAAACTGGTACAGACTTGGTATTAGAAGGGGTCTTAGTGATGCTAGCCCAACCCTTAAAATGGGGTGCCTTTCATATAAAGTAGGGGGTCCCTAACCAATCATGTTGACTAAAAGCATTAGCCCTGGAATTGGACCGGCATCGATGCAGATCCTGGCCTTGTTACCTATTAGCTACGTGCTCTTGGATCCTAAGCCTCAGTTGTTACCCCCATCTGTGAAATGGGGAAAAGAACAGTATCGGCTTTCTAGAGTTTGTATGAGGATTCAATGGGAAAAAGGGTGTAAAATGCTTAGTATATTTTTTGGCACACTATAAATATTTAGTAAATAATTGCTGATTAATAATAATTTGATGAATTCAACATTTTGTATAGTTTATCTTAATTCATTTTTGAAGGGCGTAGAGTTATGCCTTGAATAATAAGGAAATTTTAAAGTATTGATAAATGAGTCAACTCTACTTTGCTTTTTCTCCTAGGTGAAAAGAAATGGATTATCTCAGACAGTAAGCCAAGAGGAAAGAAAGAGACAAGAGGTATGTTTCTATCGCGCAGCTGCTTTAGAGCTCTGGAGTGTGCGTGTCAGTCTCTGCTCTTTTGTGTTTTCACTTTTTGTGTGCACTTGTTCAGTGTTGTCCTTTGAAAATTGTATTTGTTTAACACAAGCAGTAAGTGATCATTTTAAAGTAAAGCTACACATAAGCCCCCAGAAAAGAAAAAAATTTTAAATATCTCAATATCACTCAACATCATTTGATTTTAAACAACAAAGTCCCTAGTTCAGGTATTTAAACTGAGAGAAATATGATAAAGAATGAAACCAACGTTGGATCCTAGAACTGAAAAAGGATGTTTATGGAAAAACTGATGGTCACATTAGTCTGTAGACAAATGGAGCCTATTTATGTAAGATACCCTAGGTTAGGGAAAGCTGGATGAAGCATACAGGGGGCTGTGAACACTCTTTGCAAGTTTTCTATAAATTTAAAATTTTACCAAAATAAAAAGTTTATTTAGTAAAAACAAATTAATAATGGAGTTTTACAATTTGAAGTTTAAATCAATGCAATTTGAGAAAACTGCATATTGTAATAATATTGTGAAGCTCTCAAAGTGTTTTCCTCTTGCTTCATGCATATTAGTGTGTGTGCGTGTGTGTATGTCAATGCATATGCATGCATATAAATTGATTCCACAAAGGACACAAGGATTCCCTTTTTTTTCTTTGGTTGACATTAAGAATAAAGCAAAATTTAAGGGTGCAGTATAGTGCCATTTTTCCAAGTTTTAAAAAAGTAGTAATATAGAACTTTGATGTACCTATCCACTGAGAATGAACAAATGTATAACAATTGTAATTTTTCTCCTTTTTAAAAAAGAACATAAAACTGATAGTGTAGAAGGCCTGCATTCTCTTCCTTAGTCCCATTTCTTTCCTTTCCTCCCCAGAGACAACAACTGGTACGTATACTTCCAGCCTGTGTTTTAAAATTATGTATAACCTACACACACATATTTTTTGTGCATGTGTGTGAAAATAGGTATGATATTATTCTGTGCATATTTTTTGATTATTTGTTTTTTACACTCAACATTATTTTTGAGATTATTCATGTTAACGCAGATGAATCTAGATCATTCATTTCAATCATCATATAGTATTCTCTTCTATGAACACCACCTTTAAAGATTTTTTATCTATTTTTCCAATGCTGGACAGTAGATGGGACTTTTTCCTTCACTGTTAACATTGTGACGTAAAAACGTTTCCCTCTCCTTGTGGCTAAATTTAAAAGCTCCTCCAAGGTATTAATCCCATTTGAACTCTTCTGTTCTTTTAAACCTTATATATTTAAACCTTGCCTATTTCTATCATATTCTGAAAATATTTATTCAGACTTTCTATTCCTATTTAGCTATTTCTACCTGCTATATATAACAGATCTAACCTAATTTGCTTTTAAAGAGTTGATAGTATTATTGCAGTATATTTTAGCAATTATTTTATTAAATGTATTATAATAAACTACCAATTATTTACCTTTTCCTGTGATCTGTTATAAATAGTTCATTATGTCTTTTTGCCCAGTTTGGATATTTGGATTAGATTACACACTCTCTCCTTGATGTAATCAGAAGTAAAGACTGAGCAGAGTGGGGGAAAAGAAGGAATGAAATAAATGACTTCAGACAGCTGTCTCCTGTCACAATTCATAATACACTGAACATCTGTCTGTCCACCAAACTTGAAACATACCTCAAAATTTATTTCAAGGAATCAAGACAAAAGCCAAATGAATGAGAGTTTATAACCCTAAATGTTTTCCTTTGGAGATAACAAAGGTTTTATTAATTAGTTTATGCCCTTCAAAAACAAATTAAAATAAATTATATAAAATGTTGAATTCAGCAGTATTAATTTTTGGTTCTCAAAACCCTCAACACTTAATCACATTAATAAATTAGCATAGTTCAGCATTGAAGAAGTGAAAAATGTCTTTGCTGTTGCAAATATTTTAAGTCATTCCAAGGCATCATATACATCAACACCTGAAATCCATTATTTATGGTCCAGAAGGTAATTTTTTCTTTAATTTGCTTTGTGTATAGTTTTTGGGGGTTATTGTATTGATTGAAAAAATTACACAACATACAGGTTAAATGAGACTCTTAACATTTTTTAACTCTTTACTCTTCAGATAGTTAAATCACTTAATTTCATGAAACACAGCTGAGGCTAGATTAGCACATTTAAATAAGACCCAAGTCCCTAAACTTTACAGAAGTTAAAAGTGGAGGTGAACACTGAGATTAGCACTTCTAACCTGATTTCTAAAATATGGAGCACCCATTAGCACCTGCTTGTGCCTTTCCTGCTCCCACCCAGCACAGTATCCTCTGCTCTTTGGGGCAAGGACTTGAAGGGGTGGAGCCCTGGAGATCAGGGTGATGAAGGCGGCATTACCAGGGAGCTTTCCAGGAAGTCTGTGAATCTTAGGCCTGCATTTTCCCTATGTCCCTTTTTAGAGGATCTGAATTTGATTTTGTTAAGGATCTAGATGAATTCCTTACACAGGGCGTTGGAGTCTTATCCACATATGTGGGTTGGTATTTCATCGTTAGTACTTATCAGGAAAACCACTGTGTGCCTGCCTCTGAGAGTCTCTGCAGAGAGTCCTTTGCTCCTTCTTGAGACACTGATGAGAGTGGAGAGTGTGACTTGTTGAACAGATGGAATTACTTTCAATTGTATGAGTTTATATAAAAGAATTCCTGTGGCTGATAAGAACCTTTTGAGGGTAGACACAGTCCTACCAGAATATTTGCTGTTATTGACTGAAATTAGATTAAGCGTAGAGAGAGGAAGAGCATGACACACAAGAGGGAAGGGAAGGAAGGTGTGAGAAATTTTCTCCGAGTCTCAAGAGAGGACCATAAATCCTTACTTTCCCTAAAGCAGCATGCTTTGAAAGCAGGATTGGAGGAGATGACCCCAAAGGTTAATGAATGTCACACTGAGATTTTATGACATGCTCTAGCTTCCTTCTGTAGATTCTACCCCTTGGCAAAGGCATGACCTCAGGATGTGATGTCAAGTCATCCACATGCTTTCATTTTTTTCATATTTACAGATAGTGATTATTTTTTAAGATTTGGGTAAATGTGTATTATGTAAAGAGAGTAGTTTGTTGATGTTGTTTCTTTAATGCTTCTCTTTTTGTACTTTCCAAGATATTATGCTTGAAAAGTGGAATATCTTGTTATTCTTATAGCAAAATTATGACAGCTATATTTAGTTCTTTAATTAAAATAATTAATAATACAATTATTTGTCCTTCTTACCAGGCTATCTTTGAAGTCATATCCTCTGAACATTCATATCTACTCAGCTTGGAGATCTTGATACGAATGTTTAAAAATTCTAAAGAACTGAGTGATACAATGACTAAAACCGAGAGGCACCATCTTTTCTCCAATATTACAGACGTCTGTGAGGCAAGCAAAAAGTAAGTGCGCTGCACTCTGCCTTTGGTTGTGCCAAGAAGTTGCATACTAATAGACACTTTGTTATCTCTAAAGGAAGGCATTTCAGGTCATAAAGTCTCATTTAATTGGCTTTTGTCTTGATTCCTTGAAATAAATTTTAGATATGTTTCAAGTTTGGTGGATAGACAGATGCTCAGTGTGTAATGAATTGTGACAGCAGACAGCTGTCCGAAGTCACTTTATTCCTTCTCTTTCCCCACTTCACTTGCTCTTTATTTCTGATTGCATCAAGGAGAGGGCCTTGGTTTGGTACTAGTCTGTGATATTCATCCATTTCAGTAAAGAAAGAGTAAGCCTCAGGCTTAAGTCTTCTATAGGCAGTATCCGGCTACAATTTAATAATATATATTTTCATTATATTTAAGATTTTTTGCTTTACTTTTCGTCATGAAAAGTAGATAAAATCATATAATAAACTTTTATTCATTCAAAACTTATGTTTAGCAGTTGTTAAAATTTTCCATATTTACTTATCAATGATCTTTGCTTAAATTTTTCCAACTATATACATAGGATGTTTTACTTATAAATGCTTCACTATTCAGCTCTTATGAATAAGTTTATTTTCTTACATAACTACACCATTGTGGTCATACTTATGATGATGCTTTTATGATTTTATTCTATTTAATTTTTGTGTGTGCAAGTAATAGATTCACATGTTTTAAAATTCCAAAAATACAAAAGATCCTATAGTAAAATGTCATTCATATACTGTTCCCTGGCCACCTGAAACACAACCACAGTCAACATTTGCTTTCTTGTATATCTTTTTAGTAATACTTTATGATTATGTAAGAAAAAATATGTGTATATATATATATTCTTTTCTTGTTTTTACTTAAATCTTACCATACTATAAACACTGCTCTGCCCCTTACTTTTTTTTTTTTTTACCTCTATCCTAGAGATTTTAGCATGTCTGCACATTAAAAAACTTTCCTCATTCATTTTTATGTTTTTTTTCCTTGGAATTATTTGTTGAAGAAATCAGGTCATTTGTTCTGTAGAATTTCCCACGAAGCACATAATGTATGGGTGGTAATCAGTACCAGATCCATTAATTCATTAAGGATTGCAAAACAGTGTTACTCTAATTTATCGTTCTTTATTCATTTATTAGCCGAAATATTTCTATAAAGGGAAAGGTACATCCATCTGTTCATATACTCAAGTGGTAAAGTTCACCTTATTCTATTTATTAATGCTCAAATTGTTTCATCTTTGATCTTAATATTTTTTGGTTATATTCTTGCTATATGACATTTTAAGATGTTAAAGGATTATGTTTTACAATTCCTGCTCCAGGCCTGGAATCAGCCATTTCCCCAAAGAGCTCTGGTGTCTTTTGAGATGAAGTGGTATTTTAAAACTTCAGTGAGTACCAGGGGTGCTCATTGCTAAGTGGTTTTAGGCTGTTTCAGTAGATAGCCAGAAAAAAAAATCCAAGCTTTTCTCTGTAAAACTAGATATATTCAAAGCCCATAGACAGTCCAAATTTATCAAAGTGTACATATTAATAGGTTCTTTTACATATATCAATTATACCTCAATTAAGCTTAAAACATGAAAAAGGAAGTCTAATTTCTATTTCCGTCACCTCTATCCTATTCCCTTCCCGTATAGATACTCTTATATAAGTTGTTTTTCTTTGTTTTTTATAATAAGCATATGCATATGTTTATGTATATGTATTCCCCTCCCTTTGTTAGATAAATGAAAGCATATTCTACTTATTTTTCTCAACCTCTTTATTCACGTAACAACATACGTTAGAGGTTACTCCATAGTAGTTTATAGAGATGTTTTACTCCTTTCTCCAGCAAGTGACTGTGCAGTAATTTATTCATCCAGCCCCCTATCTATATGAGCATTAGGATTATTTTCAGTCTTACTGTTACAGAGAGTCTTTCTTTGTGCTTACACCCTGCTATATTTTAGCCATTCTATCTTTGAGATTTTCTAGAAATAAGATTGCTAGATCAAAGGGTAAATGCGTATACTATTTTGTAAGATACTGCCAAATTCTTCTTCAAAGAAATTGTACCGTTTTGCAATACCACCAAGAATAGATGAATGCTTGCTTCCCCAAAGTCTTTCTAGCAGAATATATCAACAAACCTTTAGATTTTTGTCAATCTGATAGGTAAGAAGGATTATCTGAGCATAGTTTTAGTTAGCATTTCTCTTATAAGCTTTTCCATATGAATAAGAGCCATCTGGAACATAGTATGTGTCAGGAAAATACTATTAAACTAGTAATATTCCTCTATGATATTGAAACGATTTAAAATTTGAGATAAGCACTAACATTACATCAACAAAAGTGAAGGAAGGAAAGAGGTTTTCTAATGCTCACTGAAACAGAAGAATATTTTCTTTGACTAGATCAGCAGTGTTAACATGTAAGTTTGGCTTAGCTAATCAAAGAGAATTATCTGCTTGATAAGGAGAGGGAAAAAGTATTAGCATTTTTTTTTTTCCTGCTCTGAGAAAGATAGAAGCTGTTAGAGGCATCTTATCTGAAAAAGTTAATACAAGTAGAAATGATGAACATAACTGAGTTTATCAAATACCAAAATATTAGAATCCAGGGTATTCCCTGAAGCTTGAAGGACGTGTATGTTCATTTATTTAGTTATTATTTTAGTTATCTTTTATGGAATACTTATCATTCATACCAAGCATTATGTTATAGCCTTTTCAGTAGAGTATGTATGTACCCCTAAGTAGACTGCCCTCAATGAACAAAGTCTTAGGATAAATAACAAAAGTATTAATGTAGTTCATGGCTAGTAGGCATGTAAAGATCATCACTCTAAGAGGTCAGGAAAACTGAAAGAAAATTCTAAAATAACTGTAATAGTAATATGGGTTTAGTTTAGTAAACTATGTATACCTATGTAGTGTACAATTATATAACCAATAAAATGCTTGAAAGGAATATTTAATAATATGGACTTTTTTTCTAATACATTTAGATTTTTAAAGCAGATCTAAAGAGTGGGATTTCATATTGTTTTAGATTTTAATTATTTGAAAGGTAATTTATCAAAACATAAAGGATAATTATCTTTAATGAATTATGAGCTATTTTAATTTCTGTCTTTGTACTTTTCTGTAGTTTCAGCTTCTACAATAAACATAATGTAGTTAGAAAAGGAAACACAAGGAAAGGAGAAACAAGCAGTAAGAAATGTGAGCCCGAAATAATACAGGGGAAGTCACTGGATATGGCTGACAAATTCATAATTGGCTAACCTTGAAATAAGTCATTTTATTTAAAGTATAGACTAAAATTTTACTTTAATTTCAATCATTCACAAAATTTAAATCATTTAAGATTTTATTAAAAATTTTTATTTCTGTCATAGTTTGTGGGCTATTTTGAACATTTTTGTCTTTTTTATTTAAAAAAGAAAACTGAAATACTTTTCAGCCTCCATTAAAAGAAAAACAAAGAAATATCTGTATTCTTTACATTTTTATTTTGTTTTCACTTCTAATGCAATACTTTAATATGGATATCTGCCTTTGTGATAATTTGATCTCTGTTATATTTCAACTAGGAATGTTCAGCTTTTACATGATAACCTTATGTCTATATCATAATAACTAACATTACAAAAGTGTTTTTGATTTCGTTTGAAACACTCATTTCAGATACAGCCCTTTTGAAATTCAAAGTACTCAGAAGATTTGCAAAGGCCATTTCTTGATGTAAGACTTGCTTGTTGAACTTCAAGAGTGACACCGAAGTGTTGACAACTACTTATGTATTACTCATGAAAGAGTTTACAGTCCCAAGAAAATGTGAAATAAAATCTTGAATAAAATAAATGATCAGTGTCTGAATTAGATATTACAGAGTAAGAATGGTATTGTTAAGTATGTCATAACCAGGGCTCTCTTCATTGTTTTACTTTCACCTAATGAAAAATTATAGCTATAGGTGATGACATATTCAATATAGGTTGTGGTCAGAACATCCTTGACATCCAAATTAACAGTGTGGTGTCTAGTCCCCTTCGTTGTGACTTAGGTTGTTGACTGCCAATAAATAACACTAAGATTTATGTAAGTTGACACTGTTTGAAAACAGCAGGGACAACAATCATTTTGACTGTGTGTGTGTGTGTGTGTATGTATCAGTAGTATGTCTCTGCAAAATTCTTTTCTTCTTTTAAAAAATTTTCATTTCAGTTAACACTTAGGGCCTCCTATTCTACAAGGCTCCTAAATTCCAAAGCATTTCAACTGGCGGCATCTGCCCAGGGGCTGTTGGTTCTTGGGACCCATGGCGGTTGGCGAACACCCTCCAATGTATTTGTAGAGGCGTTTTAGGGCACTTTCCTTGAAATGGAAAGGTTTGGGTGGTATTTACCCCCTAAAGATACTTGGGAATGCATTTTTGGTTGCCCCAGTAGACATGGAGGGCTGTTGACATTAGTAGGTGTGGGCCAGGGTGCCAGGCATCCTACACTTAGTAGGGCAGTCCCAGATAAGCATGAATTGTTCCACCCAAATGCCACTAAAGCCTTTTTTGAGATGCATGGATGGAGTAAAAAGAAGACAAATGTCAGAACTTTGACAAAGAAACATTTAAGGAGCCTGTGGGTTGGGACAGAAATGAAGTAAATAGGATAAGAGGAACTGCACAGTGTGCATGGATCTTTCTGATGTTCTTTGGCTATAAAGTGTTTGCCTCTCTTATTAACACCTTCCTGTTACTCTCTGTCGGTGCCATGGCCTAACAATTGTTTGTTGTCTAACCCTCCTTAAAAGGAGTGTGTGGGAAGTTAGAATACTACTGATTGTTTTTACCCTGCCTAAGAAGGGTGATACACTTTCCTTTTGCATGGAATGATTAGAGCTAAATTCTTTAAATTTAGGTAGTGCCTAGATGGCTTTGGGTCAATGTCAGGGAAAAAGCCTTTGACTTCCAACTCTACTTCTTTCTGCTTTAACTGTACCAACTTCTTCCCTCTGACTCAAATTCATGAGCTCTTCCTGGTTTCATGGTCTCCCTGTCTTTTAAGGACCTCAGCTATCTTAAAAGCCTGGTCATCTCATGAAAAATGGAGTATTAGATATCATCTTTCAATTAGAAATGAATAGGCTTAATTCGTAACTAAACGTCACACATAGTATATACTTTGCTTATTTTCATATTTCCTTTGATTTTTTTGGGGGGTTCTTCCCCCACAAATCTATGGTTACTTAGGATAATTTATAGATAATTGCTGTGTTAATAGAAAAAGACCTATAAATATGATTAACTTACATTAATTTGCAACAGAATATGATCTAATACCAATTGTTTTTAAATTTAAGATACATCCCTATTAAAAGACTGATACTATTAGGAAAGAAAATTATCTTTTGTGGAAGACTGAATGTTAATCCTTTTCCCCTATTTAGAAACTCTTAAGGTCTAAGTAAGGTCTTTTGTGTTAAAAAGTTTTCTGCAAAATGAAAATTAGATGAGTCTTTGCTTTGATGTCTCATAAAAAGATGTGTTTTTACTCTCAATTCTGAGTTTTCATTCTAAATATCTAGGTTATGTTAACAGTCTTTCATTTAATTTTTTTCAATAACAGAGTGTGCTGTTATTAATACCCTATAAAAATATGCTACTGAAGACCTTTGCAAGGTACTTGTTTCTCTTTTTCCAATTACAAAGTTAAAACATTGGTATTCTTTGGAAAACCATTTAAAGCTAAAACTATGCTTGTCTTCGGTTTCTGCAGAGTAAAGTAAAAATATCCATCAATATGCTTTTGTGTCCTAAGGAACTGAATTTGTTCCCAACATATAATGAGCAGTGAATGCCAAATTCTCAGCTTTCTGCTTTGTGTAGCAGAGTAAATTACAATAGTAGTAAACATACAAAATAGTACTTACCCCGCACTTGCTTCTCCAAAAGTTTTTTCCCTAATTTTAATCAAACTGTATTAAAATTGAAATGCCATATGACATTAAAAACTACTTTACATGCACATGCTTTAATATTATTTTATGAAATGAGTTCATATTACCAGAAAATGACAATTTATGTAAATAATAGTATAGCATATTTACCTTATGAAATCTGTTTCTATTTGGTAATTAAAATTCTAAACTTTAATGCATAAGCAAATAACAGTAAACCTTCAAAAGTCTTTTATAGTATGAATATTAAAATTTCAACCTCCCTAATTCTTAAAGCTAAATTTTGAAGGAAAAACACATGAAATTTAACTAGGCCAGAAAATATGGAACATATTAAGTTATAGAACCTGTTTAATTTTTGCCCTGAAGTAATGGCTGTTGCTGTTTGTTTTAGCAAATGTTATTTTCTTATTCCATATATACTCAATATAAACTTACCACAGAGTCTTTGGTAAATAAAGCCATTACCTTATTTTCCTGACTATAACAGAGAAACTTTATTCTTTCTAAAATCAATTTCTTCAACTGACAGTTGAAAGGCAGTGACATTCAGAAGCTACTCTTTATGACACTTTTTGACTTTTTCTCTGAGATGAATGACAAAGAAGTTCATTTGAAATTCACCCAAAGTATTTTCACAGTACTTCAAAGTAAGTCTATGTGAGTATTCTAGTCCATGTTGTTCAGCTCTTATCAACAACCAGTGTCTACAGTAATAGTAAAAGAAATAGGTAGTTGTTTAAGTATTATTTCAATAAAGAAAGAAATACTAGTGATGTTTTAATAGATGCAGTCCTTTTGGGTAAGGCTGCAGAAAAGCAGTGTGGGATCTGAAGTCTTTGTACAATTGAACAGGAGGCCAGTTAAAGATGACTGATTAGAGACATGCGCCGTATTCGTTCTCTTCTAAAATCCCGGTACTCCAGCCTGGGCAACAGAGCGAGACTCCGTCTCAAAAAAAAAAAAAAAAAAAAGATGGAAAGGTCAACATGCAAGGAAAAAGAAAACAAGAATAGAGACAATAGCTACTGTATTTTGGAGTCTGAAATATTTTGGAGCCAGAAAAACCTGAGATGGTTGCCCAGTAATTCAGGAAAGTTTAAATCTAGACTGGTAGTGAGGAAAACCAAGAATCAACCAGACTTAAATCCCAGAACCTCTGAAAGGTGGTACATTGTTTGATTGATTAGTTCTTCCTTCACAAATCTATGGTTACTTGGAATAATTTATAGATAATTGCTGTATTAATGGAAAAAGACCTATGAATGTGATTAACTTACATTAATTTGGTCTAGGACTAAGTTAAAGGTAATTCCTAGGTGCAGGAATAGATGATGAAGTTGGGTAAAGGTGTGACTAAAACTGCAAGTTTCATGCAAATCTGTTTGAGAAGTAGTCAGACCCTAGATCCTCTCTTTGGCTGTACGCAGCAAGATGATGACCCTCTTTACCCCAGCAGCAGGGCAGCATTGGTGAACACTGGGCCAGGAGGCCCAGGACCACATAAGAAGGGGACTGTTGTACAGGAAACAAAGGTATAGTGGCAGTTGGCTCCCACAGCCTTCTGCCCTACTTTCCTTTTGGAATGCTGGTAGCCAGGTGTGTGTGTGTGTGTGTGTGTGTGTGTGTGTACACTTTGCTCCCTTTTTGTCAAATAGTGATTGGCATAGTATAGTTTAAGTAACATTTTACCATTTTTGTCAGTGAATTTATGTTCAAATACATTATTATTAATAGCATTATTAAGTTTTGCAGGAAACAATAAGTTGAGGATTACAGCAGAAATATAAAAAGCCTCAAGCCTTAAGAAATATCCATTTTAGTATCATATTAGGCAAGTCCTTGTTGACTTTAAATCTTAGTTTCTCTATTTAATAAGGATGATAGTATACTTAACCTATAAGGTTGTTTTGAGGATTAAATGATACACATAAAATGCTTAGCGTAACACTAGGCAAGTTCTTTAGCAGCAATTATTTTGTTGATGTTATTACAATCATTTTTATCATCTGTGTCTGGTATTCTGAAATGTCTCTGGATTTTGTATTTGTTGACTTTTGAATGTATATGCCTCTGCCAGCATTGGTCTAGGATTAAGTTAAAGAACAGGTCTTGTTTTATGCGCATCTAGTGCAACAGTTTGCGTGAGTTTATTTTTAAAGATAGTTGTTGCACAATATTACATTTTAGCAATCATCTTTATTTTGACATTGAGTGAATCAAAGTAAATAGATTCTTCCATAATTATACAGAATTAATTGTGACCTAGATTAGGACTAAAACCTGAGCTATTTCTTCCAACCAGCCTGGTGTTTTCTTTGTGAGTGGTAGATTCCTTGGATCAGTGCTTCAGAGCAGGCCCTGGCATGCTTCAGCTGCCAATTAGACCATTCTCCTGGTCACTTTTTGCAGGCATTTGAACCCATTATGTTCTTTTTGCATTGCCTTTACAAGTTCTAAGTCTGTGGATTCTGAGTTGTCACATGGAGATTTAAACTTGGATAATGAGCCTGGTTGGGACAGACTAAAGTGTTACCAACTTAGTCATTAGCTGTTATCAATCTTAAACTAGGGTAGAAATTTATGGAAAAAGAAACAATGACTAGGGTTTGGTTGCGGTGTTTCATCTGCATTGCATTTATAGCTGTGGATTTTGAACCATTACATGGATTTTGACTCTGCCAGTTGTGAGTAAAATAAGCAGGACCACACAGTTTTTCTGGCTGATGGAAAAGATTTTAATTTAAACTTTGTGTTCTAGCCAAGTTAAAGCTAGCACTTGATTTAAGTAGAAGGGAGATGGTTGATGAATTAAGTTTCAAAAGCAGACTTTTTAAAGCCTTCTAATTGCTTATCATAGGATATTGCCTCTGATTGCTATGCATTAATTATTAGCATCTGGGCATCAATTCTGTGTTTCTCCAAACACTTTTCTTATTTCATCTGATTTAATCCTTAATAGCATGCTGTGAAGTATGCCAAATCCTTGAGTAATGTTGTTTTGCTATAACGTTGATGGGGGGGGGGGGGGAATGGATTCCCAGCCAGGGCCATTGCATGTGTGGAGTTTGCATGTTCTCCTGGTGTCTGCGTGGGTTTTCTCCAGGTACTCAGGTTTCCTTCCACCTCCCGAAGATGTGCACATTAGGTGAATTGGTGTGTCTGTGGTCCCAGTCTCAATGAATGTGGGTGTGTGAGAGTGCACTGTGATGGAAGGGGTGTCCTGTCCAGGCTTGGCTCTTACCTCGCCCCCTGAGCTGCCGAGATAGGCTCTGGCCAGGTGTGACCCTGAACTGGAATAAGATGCTTGGGAAAGGAATGAATGAATGAGTGCAAATGATTATGAAATACAAATTTGTATAATATATGATAATCATACAAATGCACTACAATAAACGATGCTTTTCGAAAGCGCTCATTGAGCCACCGTATTTGTGATTGTTTTCGAACTGCATGGTACTAGGGGGTGCTCCTTCCAATTTTCACTTTGCAAACATTTATACCTTGATTTAACCCACTGCTGTCACTCACTGATTCACCAGAAATTGGATAAATAATTATCTTACTTGTTTTTACTTCTCTTTCTTAAATGTATGGATAGCTTACACTTATTTCAATGTTTAATATTAGAAGTGTTTTGAGTGTTTATTTAGAAGTTTAGGGATTTTTTTTTTTTTTGACCAGAAATATCCTGTAAGAACTTAACTTTTGTTTATATCCATTAGCCTGTGGCAAAATTAGTTTAGTTTTATATCATTTTGCTTACAGTTGCAGCCTCTAAAACCTGTCAACAACATCGTGATGACTTACTGTACTATCATTTCCCTTTTGTGGGTAAGGAGACTGAGGCCTAAATTAGTTATGTGGATTTGTTTGAAGTCATTCACCTAACTGGAATTGTACCTAGTGAGTTTTTTTATTCTTCACAATGTGTTGGCATAGACTGTTTCTTCAAAAATTCATATATATTGTTAAGTGCAGTTAAGAGTTCAGTCTACAGAACTAAATTTTAATTTAAATTTTAATCTGCCAGGGGTTACACATCTGGAAAATTATTTGAACTTGCTCCTGTTGGTGTACATCGCCCATGGAGCTAGTTCAGAGGGAGTGATTCGATTTTTATCTCATGTTTGAATGTCTTTGACCTCTTAGAATATGGAGACTTAAGAGCAAAGAGCATCTTGTTTTCTGTGGCGCAGCTCTGTGGCACATCATAAAGGTCACTGTCTTATCGTTTTCTCATGGACATTGTTCCCGAAGTGAGGAATATTGTTCTTATCTTTAGCATAAGCAGTCTGTGAATGTGTCCCAATGGTTGTGGCGTTGCAGTATTCTCTAGAAATAACCTAATTGATTATAAAAGTATCTCATAATCTGAAGTCTCTGGAGTTTGTACTTACTAACTTTTGCATATGTACTGTCTTTATATGTTTTCCTCAGATTAAAAAAATACCCAAATAACTTACACTAAACTCCTTAAACTACTTTACAGTGATTTTAGGAAGAAAAGAAAATGTATGTTTGGAAAGTGCTAACTTAATTCAGGTTATAATTTTCTGCTTTTTGCTCTAAAAAAATCTGTTTTCAGAATAAACGTTTGTAGAAAATGATTTTGCAAGTCTCTTTTTAGGACTTAAAGAATTTCTTATCTCTTAGGTGCTGATATAAATACTGAGCAACCTCACAGCAAAATATTTTAATTTTTTAGAGTGTCAACTTTATGTAAAAAGCTGTGAAAATATGATTTTTTTAAAAAATTGTGAAATCACCTTTTATATGCTAAGAAGAAGGTGAATACTGTTTTAATATTAATTCAATATATTATTACCATTCTCTAATTGTTTTAAGGATGTGGATTAAATAATGTAAGCCTTGTTTTATAAGTTTAAAAATATATTTATAAAAAAATATCCTGAGGAACATATGATGAATGGTATTTGTTAAAGAACTTAATAGATACTTTATCTATACAGTGTTTTTTTTGGATTTCAAAAAGGTTTCGGGAAATGACTTGGACTTTGAAAAAAATTTGGTGGAAAGGTTCCATAGAAATGTCAAGATTGGCTAAGATTGACCTTGTCACTTGTGGGGGATTCAAACAAAGTTCCCTTTGTAACAAGGAAAACTGTCTCTGTATCGGGAGTTCATTGGAATTTCTTTTCTAGCAGAGAAGAGTAATATGAATAACCAGAACAGGACACAATAGGAATGTTTGTGTTCGTCTACTGAGGTTGTCCTGTGATGTGGCTCCTACTTCTTATTCTCTTGCGTCTTGTATATATTTGATACACACTACTTAGTTATAAATATTTAGGTGTACATTTGTGAATGTTTTTAGATAGCTCTGAAGAAATCTGCTGTGAATAAGATGCTTTCCAAGAAATCCTCAGCAAGCATTCTCACAAGTTGAGATTTTACTTGAGGCATTCAGTTGAAAACAGAGCTGGAGTGATTAAGTTATGAAATTATTCTCTTGGATTTATCTAAGTAGCATTAAGGATTTTTAGGAAGACTGGTTTAAAAAATGTATACCGCAGGTAGAGATTTAATTATTTTATCTTTGATTTTTGGAGGATCTAATATACCTGTTTGAGAATCTGTGTTTTTCAGGTTTTAAAAATACTAAATATGGGAGGAGTTTGGTTTACCTCACTTATGCTTATGCCATTCCTAGGGATCATGTATACCTCCTGTTTTGAACCTTGACTTATTTTTTAACCCTTTTTCTTTTTTCAGTCTTCCTGGCCAATACCCAGTTTACTTTCACAAAGCTGCTTTTGTGATTGTAACATAATTTTATTTGTTCAGAATGTTATTTTAACATTATTTTAATAAATTTAGAGATCAGGATATCATTTTATTAATATTTCAGAGAGAGACACACTAAGCGATATTTCTGTTACTCATGAAGTACCTTATCCAACTTCGAATGGGGAAAAGAGTATAATTATTTAGAATTAAGACACGTTTTCTCTGCATACTGTTGGATAAAGCATATTTTTCTGGACTCTTTGAAGACCTCTATATTTGGAAACTCAGATATTCAAACTGGAGAAACTTGCTTACCTTTATCTATTTTATTTCAGACTATCCTGGCATGAACTAATTCCCAACTTTGAATACTGGTTTTTATTGATCACATTTCTTTTTCCTGAGACCTGCATAAGGAATGTTAATCTCATCCTTAGGCAGATCGCTTTGTCCCTCCGCATGTCAGCTGCTAAGCGAGCTTTCCATCAGCATGGAACCAATGTTTATCGGAATAACTAACCTAAAACCAGGGCCCTAAGGTTTCACTTGCTGTGAGTCTGTTATCACCAGCTCACACTGGAGAATTCTTTTTCCTGCTATTGCTTTTTCTAAACAATAAATGCTATCCATGGTATGTGGATTTGGAAGTCAGTCTTTTAGAGAGTTAGCTTTGCAAACATTACCTTAAGCTCAGAAGTCTGACTTACATCAGGGCCTGGATGTAGTGAAAGCCTACTGAGGATGGTTTGAAAAAATCTAGCTGTACATGTTGCTACAGTATTCATCTATTTTTATTATTATTATTATTATTACTTTTGAGACAGAGGTTCGCTCTGTTGCCCAGGCTGGAGTACAGTGGCGCGATCTCGGCTGACTGCAGCCTCCACCTTCCGTGTTCAAGCAATTCTCCTGCCTCAGCCTCCCGAGTGGCTGGGACTACAGGCGCCCGCCACCATGCCTGGCTAATTTTTTGTATTTTCAGTAGAGATGGGGTTTCACCATGTTAGCCAGGATGGTCTCGATCTCCTGACCTCGTGATCCACCCACCTCAGCCTCCCAAAATGTTGGGATTACAGGCATGAGCCTCCGTGCCTGGCCAGTATTTATTTTTAATGTGGGAAAGGGTTGCTAGAGATAGCAAACATATACATAACCTGAGGATAGGAAGATAATGTATGAACATAGTTTTCTGAGAGTGAATGTCCACGCTCTGAAAAACATGGAGCCGAGGGCTTTATAAAGGAGCTGCTTTTTCCTTTCCTCTGGAATTGTTGTACAACATCTTTGAGGAAAACATGACATAATATTTTGATAATTTTAGTGAGCGTATGTATTTGAGCAAGGCTGGGATTGAATTGTAGGCTGTTTGGCATGGTAAAAGTTTGAATTCTCCAGCGCTGCTTTTGATCCGTTTGCAATGCCTGTGTCTTTTCTTGTGAGCAGTGTGTATCCTCATCAAGGGCTGCCTCAATGCTTATCCATCTGGAGGAGGCTACTCAGCTTTAATTAAGGAAACAGTGGTTGAGAGGGTCCGCCTACAACCACTCTAAGTAATAAATGTACATGGTGTAAAACTCAAATACTGCCAAAAAGTATGCAGTGAGAAACAAGTCCCCCTGTGTGGCTGGTTTGGGCCGTAGCTTCCAGAGATATTCTCTGCACATTCAAGTACAATTTTTTAATACAGTGATTGCCTGCGATACGCACTGTATGCACCAGTACCAATTTACTTTTAGTCCATCAAATAGCCAGAGTCTTAAATGAAGAATAACACTGAGTGTCATTTTTTAAAATCTTTATGTGCTCCCCAAATAAGCCCAAGCTCTCTTTATGTAGTTTCTTCTATTTAGGAACTTTAAATGAATAGGTCCACATGAGTTATGGACTTTATTTTATTGTGAAAATAGTCATTGCTGTGAATATGGGATTCTTCTTGAGCATTACATCTTATTCCTTGATAAAATGTTTTAGAGTGAAAGCCCCTGCTGTATACCAGGCACTGTGCTAGGCATTGGAAATATAACAGTAAGCTTGACAAGCAAAGTCCTTGTCCTTGAGACCTGGTGGGATAAACACAAACAGAACAGGTGCTTGAGAAACAGAGTATTCCTCACAGTAGGACCTTGGCCTGGATGGGGGAACTGAGGAAGTGACCTTTCCTTACCTCTCAATCTTCTTTCCTTTCCTCCCTCATCAAATTAATCTCATGAAATTAATAGTCTTTATCAGATGCTTTAATTCAAATATAATTCAATCTAGTCTCTATATGTAGAAATGCCATACTAGTCACATGTTAATCATTTTATATTTGCAAGTAACTTCATTAAATGGGCACCTGGGATGTATGGAACAGTTTAATAAACCAACATTTTTGCACTGTAGTTAAATTGATCCTTTAGCTACAATATGAAAATTTTTATTTAAAGAAAAACAGAGCCTGGATTATGTCACAGTTCAAAATATGAAACATACTTCTAGTTTGAATGCATAATTCTTGGATTTCCTTGCCTCTGAATGATTTCTAAATCTGGAAGATTTGGTTCCTGTGGATTTATTTAGCTTACGGAAAAGTCATCCGATCTATACTTCGGGTTCACTAGAAACTCCTTTTACATCACGTCCTTAGGTAACATTTAGTTTTATGAAAATTTCTGTAACTCATAATTGCAGTTTTGCTTTTACAATCTCCAGGTAATTTATTTAAAAATAAGAAATAGAAATTGTAAAACCTATCAACTGTGAGATCATTAGCTGACTAAGATATAGCTCACCTGCTGTTAATTTATTTATCTTAGTAAGCCATGTGCTTGAGCTTATTTTACTCATTTACTTTGTTTTGTGATTAATAAACTACTTTCCTGGAATTTTGGATTGAGTTTAGAGGCCATATATCCCATTCTGTAATTTACAGATAGTACCCCAGATCTCACAGCTAATTAGAATTAGAGCTAAGGCTAGAACCCAGGACTTCTGGCCCATTTTATAGGAAAGGATGGTTCACTGTGTTTTTAATATGTTATATATTTACGTGGCTTAAAAGTCCAAAGAGGCTGTGTGCGTTGGCTCACGTCTATAATCCCAGCATTTTGGAAGGTGGGGGTGGGTGAATTGCTTGAGCTCTGGAGTTTGAGACCAGCCTGGGCAACATGGCAAAACCCTGTCTCTACAAAATATACAAAAATTAGCCAGGCGTGGTGGCACATGCCTGTAGTCCCAGCTACTTGGGAAACTGAGGTAGGAGGATCACTTGAGCCCAGGAGGCAGAAGTTGCAGTGAACCGAGATAACTCCCCTGCACTCCATCCTAGGTGACAGAGACTGTCTCAAAAAACAAACAAAAAAACACAAGCAAAAAACCCAAAAATGTCCAAAGATTATCAAATAGCATCTATTTATATACTGAGAAGCCCAGCCACATTGACTCTGTTACCCTTCACCTTTTGTTAATGTATTATGTTAGGTGTCTTGTTTATCCTTCTAGCATTTCCTTATGCAGATGCAGGCAAATAAAAATGGTTTCTTATTGTCCCACTTTTCTTTAAAAACAGCATGCTGACTGTATATGCTATTCTGCCTCTTTTTTTTCCCTCTCAACTTAAGTTTACATTTAAGCTCCTGAAAAAAGTCAGTGTGCCTGCAGATGCCGCTTCATTTTGTCCACTTAGATCAGAACTAGGTTGCTATATTTAGCTTATGAGAAATGTGAGATAGTTCTATGAAGACTGTAGTGAAAAAAAAAAAAAGATTAGAAATGGAAAGTAAAAGGTGGGAAATTAATGAAATTGCTATTATTTAACCCAAAGAAGAAAAGGTTTGGGCATTATTACTTTATAGATGAGAAAAGGGGAGACTCAGATGGAGGTAAAGTGCCTTACCCACAGTCACCCAAGCACTCGGAGACTCAATGGGGGCCTTCACTTGAATTAGCCTGCCAGTATTGAAGTCTCAATTCTCCATCTGCTACAGGAGCCTGATAAATTTGTGAGTGACAAGTACAGTTGATACTCATTATTTGCGGATTCCATATTTGCAAATTTACCTATTTGCTAAAATTTATTTGTAACCCAAAGTCAATACTTGTGGTTTTATGGTCATTCACAGTCATGCAAGCAAAGCAGCAAAAAAAAAAAAAAAAAAAAAAAAAAAATGTGTTTCCTGACACACGTGTTTCCAGCTGAGGTTGAACAAGGCAGTGCTCTGCTTTTTCTTATACTGTAAACAAGTGTCCTGATGATCCATTAAGTACCACAGGTTTTTGTATTTTTGTGGTTTTTGTTGATCATTTTGCTGTTTAAAATGATCCCAAAGCATAGTGCTAAACTGTTTAGTGCTTACAAGAAGGCTGTGGTGTCTTACAGAGAAAACGTGTGTTTAAGGTAAGCTCACAGTGCTATTGTAAGTTAGAGGTCTAGTGCTGTACTGCTGTTGGCGTGAGTTCAATATTAACAAATCAACAATATGTCATAGTTATGTATCTGCAGTGATAGTGCCATTGGTGTGAGTTCATTGTTAGTGAATCAACACCATATACATTAAATAAGGTGTCTTTAAACAGAAACACAGAAAACCAAGTTATGTATTGATCAGTTGATGAAAATACTGTGACCAGAGGCTTGTGGGAACCCACGCTGTGTTTCTACTAGTTCAGTATTCAGTAATTCAATGTCCACAGCAACTTCATGGAACATAACTTCTGGGAATAGTGAGAATAGATAGTAAATGCAATGCCAGAAGTAGTCAGCTTCCTGCTAGTTCTAGGCGTATTTTATTTCTTCTCATTCTACCCTAAGGTACAGGAGGAATAATTTAGTTTAGATATAAGGAAAAAAAAAACACAACTGGCTAGGTGTGGTGGCTCATGCCTGTAATCTCAGCACTTTATGAGGCCAAGGTGGGAGAATTACTTGAGCCCGGGAGTTCAAGACCAGCCTGGGCAACGGTGAAACCCCATCTCTACAAAAAATACAAAAATTAACCTGGTGTGGTGGTGCGTTCCTATAGTCCCCGCTACTCAGGAGCTGAGGTGGGAGGACTGCCTGAGCCCGGGAGAGGTCTAGGCTGCAGTGAGCTATGATTGTACCACTGCACTCCAGCCTGGGTGACAGAGTGAGACTGTGTCTCCAAAAAAAAAAAAAAAAAAGAATGACTTCCCATTAATGAGATAACTCAGGACTGTGAAATACGATGTTTTAATTGCTTATTATAAAACATTGTAAACATTGAGACTTTTTGAAAGTTGCTTTCAGTGGTGCTACTGATAGTATATAGCATGGTGACTAAGAGTGTCATCAGTCCACCTGGGTTCCATTCCCTTCTCTACCATTTGTCCTGTGTGACCTTGAGCAAAATACCTAACATCTTTGTGCTTTAGTAGTCATGGGCGTAAAATGGAGACGATACGACTAACTACTTCTTTCGGTTGTTATGGAAGTTAAATGAGTCAGTCAGTCAGTCTATGGAAAGCCACTAGACTAGCTCCTGGTGTACAGTTAGTGCTTTTTAAATGATTAGAGTCATTGCATCTCCTCATTTGCCCAGGATAATTTTAGTTGTTTCGGTATAATTATTAGTTGCCTCTTTCATTCTCAAAAGATATCCCAATTTGGAGGATAAATTGTATGGTCACCCTCTAATGTAAGGATGAGTCATAATTATCAGCTAATACTGAATTATGGGCTATTTCTGTAAATACCTGTTGGGATGATTGATTTCTTTTTCTTCTTCAAGAAGTAAGTTGAAAAACTCCCTCCTCCTGGTTTTGGAGGGCTGCTTGGAGAAGAGAAATGGAAGAGGAACAGGTTGAGTATTCACATATGGCATAATTGTGTATTGTTTCCTTATTTTGTGTTTTTGCTCAGTGAAAGAAAGTGGTCTAGAATCTGGTTCTGGCATAGAGAGATTATATCTTTCCCACTAGTCAGCTCTTTCGCTAGTAGCCAGGAAAGACTTGTGGGAAATATACTTTATATTTTAGAACAGTTTTAGGTTATAGGAAAATTGAGCAGAAAGTACAGAGTTCTCATGTACCCCCTGATACTGCTCTTCCACCCGACACAGCTTCTACCCTACTATCAACAGCCTACACCAGAATGGTACATTTGTTGTAATTGATGAAGCTACATTGACACATCACTATTACCTAAAGTGCATAGTTTACATTATGGTTTGCTCTTGATGTTCTACACTCTGTGGGATGGGTAAATGTATACTAGCATGTATTCTCCATTATAGTATCATACAGAATAGTGTCACTGCTCTAAATATCCTCTGTGTTCTACCTATTCATCCCTCTTTCCCTCCCTTTAAGCCCCTGGCAGCCAGTGATCTTTTTAATTATGTCTATGGCTTCACCTTTTCTAATACTATTGAGTTTTGCAGTGTTATTTGTCCCTTGTCCCACATAGCCTTTTGAGATGGCTATGAGACATAAAAGGCCCTATTGAATAGGCAGATAAATAGGTTTGGATTTGGGCCATTTGAAGACTGGAGACATATTTGGGAGTGGTTAGCACATAGATGGAATTTCAAGCAATGGTGCTGAATGAGATTGCTGGAGAAAGACTAGAGATAGAGAAGAAAAAGCTGATCACCAAGCCCTGGGGCCTTCCAACACTAAGATATTGAGAAGATCGGGATGGGGGAGGACTGGCCAAGAATGCCGAGAAGGAGAAGCCAGTGGGAGTAGAAGGAAACCCGGGAGTATGGTGTGCTCTAGAAGGCAAGCAAGATGTAAGTTTTTTTCTTCTTCTTCCACATTTATAAAGGAAGAAATCCACATGCCTTAAGAATGGTTTCAGTCTCTTGTCGCGCTCTTTTGAAGATCAATATTTTGCGCCTTGTCAGTGAGATACAGAGTTGTAGACAGGAAAGGCTCTGCACAAGAAGCAGGTGCAACGGACTCATTTGAGGTGTCATCAATGTAAAAAGAATACCCTTTTGGAATCCTGGAGTCGTAGCATGCCTCTGTGCCTTCCAGAAGATTATCAGAGTAATCAGCATCACTTCCAAATAAGTGAAAAGTGAAGAGGAGGTCGAGCACTTCACTCTAAATGGCAGTAGATGCTGTTGAAGTTTCACAGTAACTGTGGAAAGTGGATGAGTCTTCTGCTCTGGTTTGTTTTCAGAATGTAGAAAGCACAGGTTGTGTGTGGAAAGCACGGGCTTTGTGTCTCTTCGTAGGCCAGTCTAGGAAGAGCCAGCCATGGCCAGGCACCGTGATGCACACCTGTAATCCTAGCACTTTGGGAGGACAAGGTGGGTGGATAGCTTGAGTCCAGTGGTTCAAGACCAGCCTGGCCAACATGGCAAACCCCATCTCTACTAAAAATACAAAAATTAGCCGGGCGTGGTGGTGTGCGCCTGTAGTCCCAGCTACTCTGTAGATCGAGACATGAGAATCGGTTGAACCCAGGAGGCAGAGGTTGCAGTGAGCTGAGATCACACGACCGCACTCTAGCCTGGGCAACAGAGCAAGACTCTGTCTAAAAAAAAAAAAAAAAGGAAGAGCCAGCCATATAGAACAGATACATTCATTCTAAGGGGAACGTGTTCATCCCCAGTATGTTTCTTCTTACAAAATAAATATCCAAGGGGTTTTTTTGGATCATTTATAGTGATTTGGTTTATAAAAATAATTAGCTTTATAAACATAAATTGCATAAATAATGCCTCCATTTTGTAACTTAAAGTTGTCATTATATAAGGGACGGGCTGTGCTGTACAATTGTTGACTTTGAAGTAAAATGCTTATTAAGGATCATAAGTACCAATTTTCACATGTGTCGTAGCCAAAATCAACATTTGAGAAATGGTTAAGGTTTTACAGCAACGTTTGCTTTATTGTCAGAGTATAGTATATTCAGTCAAGTACTATTAATACCTTCTCATACTCTTAATTATGCCATTTCAAGGAAATTTATTAGCAAGGTTTCCATGGATTCTTCTTTGCATTACCCTCCACTCCTGCCACCCCCCCCCCACCCCATCTGCAGCCATCCACCTAAAAATTCATTATGTTACTGCCTTGGACTTTTGCCAATATAGTATAAGTAATTGGATTTAGCTTCTGTTATAGTTTCGTCTGTCTCAGATTATGAATATAAGTTGGTAAGATTTTCTGCCAATTTTAATTTACCAAGATTACATTAAAATTATGAAGAGATGATTGAATGTAATTTTTCTTCCCTTTACTCCTTCTGTATTTGAACTGTAAAAGTTCTCAATTAATTACAGTTCTTACAGAGATATCAATTATTGCAATTTGCAAACTCCGAAGCCTTTATAATGAAAGATAAACATTTTACAACCATACATTTGTCAACGTTTGCTGCTAATTGCAGCAATTAATTCGTTCTTTAATGCTTAATGTTTTATAGGTTAATGAAAGCTGGCATTCTCTTCCTGCTTTATGTTAATATGAGAAACTTTTCAGGGGTAGGGAACAGATTGATACATGCATAAAACTATTTTTGCAATCTATTGCTTGTCTTAGCAACTAAATGAAAACCAGACTTTGCAGAGTTTTGCTTATTCTTTTCTCTGCATATGTAGAGTGGAGGCCTGCAGGTTCCTGACAAACAAGAGCAGAAGTTTGATGAGTCCCTAAAAGCTCAATTTGTTTCTAAATAAAACATAAATTTGGAGGGTTGAAATGAGTGATTTCAGAAACCTTTTTGGCTTGGATGAAAATCAGCATCTTCTCAAGTATTTCTTAAATGCCTTGTCATTTGAAGATGATAATAGTATCTACCACCATTTATTCAGCCCAGTGTGCTGAGTACTGTGGTAAGTTCTTTTAGTACTTTATGTTATTTAATCCTTGCCGCAACCTATGAAGGATATAGTATTATCTTTTTTAGCAGATGAGAAACAGAGATTAAATAAGTTGTATCCAAGTAAGTAAGTACTCAGATAACTAAGTAGAGGCCAGAATTCAGACAAGATCTGACTTCAGAGCTCTCTCTACAGGGAGACAAGTTCAAATACCTGCCCTGGCAGCCAGGCCATGTAGCTGAATAAAGTAGGATGGGTGTGAGATGGGTCTGAGTAGTGGGATCACCATAAACTGGGCTATGAGTACAGCGCCAGTCGTTCCAGCCATGGTGGAATGAGTTCAGTGTTGCCAGATCTACTGATGTTTCAGAAAAAGTGGGAAATCTAGATGTGTGGTTGCAGTTCCTTAATGTTTAAATGTTTGGAGCTAATTTAGGTTTTTAAAATACACGTGTAGGGCAGTTTCAATCCACCAGCCATCCATTTGAGAGCTCTGAAGCACTCTGTGTTGGCTTGATACAATGACTGGGGCTTGTGCCTGTGCATCAGGTGGCAGTCTTGAAGTTCCTCAGAGAGCCTCTCTACAGATTCAGCAGGGGTTGGAGGGAAGAAGGGAAAATATATCTTAATTATATTAACAAATACTAATATTATGTAATTTGAGGCATTGAGGAAATACAATTATATAACTTTCAGTGATAAAGCATGCTGATCTTTCCTTCATTTTCATTCCTGTTAAAATTAATTGGGCAATCAGTTAAATAATATGCCTTTGTCAGATTTTTTATGTTAGAGCACTTAAAGGATCAGGTAGATTTCTTTTTTATTGTATTAATACAGAAATAAAAACAAAGTAGCCTTTCTTTAAAAGAATGAGGAAATATTTACATATATATACACACTCTTTTTTTCTGAATTAAAAAATAGTTAAGAAATTTGAGTTGGCTTGGCAAAGAAAATGAGAAAATGCTTAAAATTAGACAATATATAGATAAATATACTTTTTATAAGCATTGCAAAGAAAAATGATGAAGGAGACTATTTTTATGTTCAATCTCTAACTGTCCTTGACATAGTGTAAGTGCCCTCAGCATGCAAGTCATGATTTACTATGAGTGGGTCTCCTATATATAATGCTTTTAGCCTCTATGTTTTTTTAAAAAAATTGAATTTACCATTCTGTGTCATAAGACTAGAGGGTAAAGTTCAGATTTTGAAAGTCTAAGAAAATGTGATGGCATCCCATTCATCTTGTATTAAAGGTTCTATAAACCATAATGGTTAGATCTTTGACCTCTGTTCCTACACCTGTACCTAGTCCTAAATCAAAATGTTGAAGCCTGACTCGGGCTGCACATGGAACTCAGCGTGGAAGCTGCATATTGTAGGCTGTTTCTACTGTTGGAGAGGGAGGGCAGGCATCCTGGTAACTCTTTTTACCTTTTCATATGTTCATTAACTTTCCAAGGAAATGAAATACTTTCCTCTTCTTTTTCTACTGTTACACTTCAAGCTAGTGTTAAAAAAGTGCAAGGAATTAATGTACCAAACCCTGGAGATTTGTAAAAGAAAAATCTTTAAAATTGTCTTTTCAAAAATCTTGAGTCCTTTTAACATTCCTATAGATAATTTAGTAAAGATAAATCACACTTACTTTTTCAGGAAGCTAATTGCCTCTGGTATGTATCTCCTGAGAAATACTCATTTACAAATTAGAGCCTACAAATGATTTTTGTTTCAAAGACCACTTCCCAGGGAACAATTCTCAATAACTGAAGGAGGGTGTTTTAGTACCCCCTTCAAAGGAAAGTATTGGCACTGTATGTTTTGTTTTGTTTTACAAAGAAGCCAGATGGTATTTATTTTGCATAGCTGTAATAAGTTCTAAGGAAAGCACTTGGAAATGGTACTAATGTTTAATGGAAAGATGTATAAACCCACTTGGGAACTGTAAAGCATGATGCAGGGTATAGTTTAGCTATTGCATATAATAACAGGTAATCATTCTGTGCTGGCTTTGTTATTAGCCCAGGTGCCAACTCATTTTGGGGCTCTGACATTTTATAGAAACCAGAGTAGCTGCTGACAACTCAAACAGTCATGTTACCCTGGCAGGGCCTGGATCCCACAGTCTAGCTATCCAGTGGTGCCTACCTTCTGTTCTGCAGGTGTATCTTTCTCCATCTCTTTTAAAACTGGAGACTATCACCCTGTGAAAGAATCACAGTGCAGCCTTCCCCTGAGTAAATGACAAATAGGCAGTTTCTTTAGTATTTTTCACATTCCTGCATCTGGCTGGGAGCCAGCTCTGCTTTTGTGGCAGAAAGTGAGGATGGAGAGAATGTTTGGGAGCCAGTCTTGGGTAGGGAAGTGACAAAATGCAAGGGTATATGTATATGGACCAAAGTTAAGATGAACTTTTTTTGGTAGTTTTCACTGTAACTATGAAGAGGCAATTAAAAAAAAGATGTAACGTTAGAAAATGACAAACTCCCAGAAGGCGTAATGATTACTTCCCAGTCAACTGCTCTGGGTCCTGGTGAGTGACATAGTCCTGGTTATCAGTGTCAACATCCTTCACAAGCAATGAAAGAAGATTTCGCAGTGACGCTACCTCACAGGATGTAGGTGGGTCCAGGCATTTAGGCTGGCTGAAAGGCATAGGGTAGCTGAGAGGTGGTTGGAAAGAACTAAGAAGAGGTGGCTCTGTGTGCTTTACATAGAGGGTGTTGTATGGTTCGAAGCCAGTAGTTAGAAATTCGGTTTGAAAAGCCGGGTCTGATGTTTCAGAGAAAAAGGGTAATGAGACCAGAGACATTTTTAGAAGCAGATTTTGGTAGATTCCTTTTACCTTTTTAAATATATATATATATCTTTTTATGAGATGAGGTTTTCCTGTATTGCCCAGGCTAGTCTCGAACTCCTGGGCTCAAACAATCCTGTTGCTTCAGCCTCCTGAGTAGCTAAAATTATAGCCATACACCTCTGTGTCTGGCTTGGTCGTTTCTCTAAAAGGGGACTGATGCAAGAATAAAAGGGAGAAGAGTAAATACCATAAAAAGTCCATTGCAGAATATGTGTGTTTCAGAGCCCAGGTAGAGAAATAAGACAAGTAAGGGGTGCATGTATGAAACAGAACATTGGTGAAATGTGAGTGTTTATGGTTTACAAATTATGACTGGCAGCAGGAAGCATAGATTTAAGAATACACATGATATAGAAATTTCCCTAAAGAAATAACATATTTTATAATTCTAAATTTACTGTTATTAAAGTTAGAGGCTGCCAGCACCTTGGTTATGGTCAAATGCCAGGTAAGATTTTGGGATATGAAACATTTGACCCTTGTGGACTAAATTGACATGCATTGGACCTCTCCAAAAGCCTTAGAAGAGGGTATAGAAGCAAACTTTCCTTAGCTTCCTATAAGTGAAACCATTATTTCCTCTTACCAGGGTACCTTGCGTGGTGATTAAGCAGAAGGATAACAGTTGGGATGTGTTAAAGACTGTGCAGGACTGGCTTTAGTGTGGACATAACTGTCTCTAATTCCCTGGTGTGACTGGGGTGGGGGGCATTCTGGCTAAATTCCCTCTCACTGACCTTACAAAGATGCTTAACATTCCACATCTCTCAGCCATTTGGATCTATAGAGTGGTTTCGATTGCATTCCATCAGGCCTGGAATTCCCTGAAGGCACTTTAGGGTCTGCCAATTTGGGTGTCAGGGAAGCCAAATAACTGGGCCCTGGGCCTCCTGACCCTACTACAAGCAGAACAGCTCTCTGTTATTGTGGAAGTCTTGGGACTTTTTGTAAGATTCACTTGAAAAGGGATGAAACACATACAAAATCCGCTATCTGGGGAAGCAGGAAAAGAGAGCACTCTGTATGTGAACAGAACTAGCTGATACAAGCCCCGGCCTTCCATCCATTTCTCTAGCTGCTGCACTTCCTATTAAAAGGACTTTATTGGCCAGGCGTGGTGGTGGCTCACACCTGTAATAATCCCAGCACTTCGGGAGGCCAAGGCAGGCAGATCACGAAGTGAGGAGTTCGAGACCAGCCTGGCCAACATGGTGAAACCCCATCTCTACTGAAAATACAAAAATTAGCCTAGCATGGTGGCAGGCACCTGTAATCGTAATCCCAGCTACTCAGGAGGCTGAGGCAAGAGAATTACTTGAACCCGGGAGGTGGAGGTTGCGGTGAGCCAAGACCATGCCATTGCACTCTAGCCTGGTCGACAGAGCGAGACGCCATCTCAAAATAAACAAACAAACAAACAAGCTTTATTGAGATCACAATTCATATGCCATACAAATAACCCATTTAAATTGTATAATTTAGTGATTTTTAGTATAGTCACAGATCATGCAACCATCACCACAGTTTCACGATTTCATCACCTCCAAAAGAAATGCCCTACCCATTAGCACTCGCCATTTCCCACCACACTTCCCCTGCTCTAGGCTGCCACAATCTACTTTCTGTTTCTATGGATTTGACTGTTCTGGATATTTCATATTAATAGAATATATAAATGTGGTCTTTTATGACTGCTTTCTTTTATCTAGCATAAGGTTTTTCAAGGTTTATCCATATTGTAATGTGTAAGTAAGTACTTTTCATTGCTGAATAATACGTTATTGTATGGATGTGTCACATTTTATTTATCTACTCAGTAATTAGTGGATATTGGGTTCTATTTTTTATTTTAAATTATGCTGTCAAGAACATTTGTGTTCAAGTTTTTGTGCTTTAGATTTTTATTTCCCCCCGGTATATACTTAGGAGTGGAATTGAAGGGTCATATGGAAACTATGTTTAACATTTTGAGGAACTGCCAGCCTCTTCTTAAGTGGATGATATGTGTAGACTTGCAGCTGGCCTCTTTACCACCTTTGCACCTCAGTTCAGTCTTTTCCAGCCCTGCATCCTGCCCTTCACCCTGCTCCCTCCAGGGTTACTTTCCTAAAATACCAGAAACCCTAGTGGTTCTCTTGTTACTTCGAAACGAATTGAAACTCCCTAACAGGGCATTTCAAGTTCTGCACAGTCTAGGCCCAGACTATGTTTATAATTTCATTTAATAGTAATTTCCAAGTTCTTTTGTAGATGTTTCATTATACAAGTCAGTGATTATTAAACTTCTTTTTGTTATGGACCCCTTTGAAAATCTTCCAATAGCCATATGTTTCTTGCTTCCTCAAAAAAAAATATATATATATGTATATATATATGCATGTATAATTATACTGACACAACAAACTTGGCATGTAACTTCGGAGAGCTTGTGATTGCTCTGACACCATTAGCAAACCGTGAAGTTCACCAACACATTGCCTGGGCATAATCTGAGTATTCTGTCTTTGTTCAAACTACTCTCTCACCTCTCTCCTCCCTTTTCTCCTGCCTTCCTCCTTCCTGCCGATTGCCTGATGAGAAGCTTTCTTGCTTTTTAGAGTATCTTTCAGAGAATCTACTGGAAAGGAAAGTGGTTTGGCTCCTTTTTCCACCATTGCTGCTCCGCAATTGTTTATGCAGTCCTGCAGCAGGGCCCTGAGGGAATTGAACAGAGAAGGCTAGCCTCTCTGAGAACTAGATGGTGAGTGCCGTGAAGACAGAGACTTTTGTTGGAATTGTCTTGGGCTGTGTATTTTATAAGGCTAGAATAGAGCCTGGCATATAATAGGCGTTCACTAAGTAGTCACTGAAAGAATGGGTAGGGAAGGGAATTGGGTCTGGAACCATCAGCTTTCTGGGATGGATGAAGCTATATAGTAGGGCCTAGGAGTAACAAGGGACCCATATGCAGATACTGGATGTTGGTTACTGGGAATGGAACAAGAGGTTAGAAGAGAGTTTTTAAAACAGATTAAGAGGATGTATTAGTTTTCTATTGCTGCTGTAACAAATTACCACAAACTTAGTGGTTTAAAACAACACAAATTTATTCTTTTGCAATTCTGAAGGTGGGAAGTCTGAAATCAATTTCACTGGGCTAAAGTCACGGTGTCACTAGGCTGTTTCCTCTGGAGGCTCTAAGGGGAGAATCCGTTTTCTTGCTTTTTCCAGCTTCTAGAAGTCACCTTTGTATCTTGGCTTATGAATTTTTCTGTCTTCGAAACCTACTGCTTACCATCTTCTCTCTGATTTCTACTTCTCTTCTGACTCTTATCCTCCTGCCCCTCTCTTTTAAGGACCTCTATGATTACTTTAAGCCCACCTGGATAATCCAGGATGATTTTCCCATCTCAGTCTCATTTAATCATGTCTGTAAAATCACTTTTACCATGTTAGATAACATACTCACAGGACATGGACATTTTTGAGATGATGGACATAAGTAATAGACGTGTACATGACCATAACTTAACCTGCCACAGGGGGCTCTAAAAATAAACATGACGCCCTTTGTGTTTTTGCCAAGTGTGTCTGTGCCTTGCTCAGGGCTTCTTAATTGTGACATGACTTCTCCTCACAATGATTACACTAAGGCCAAGGACAGTATTTGCATGTAAAGAAATGTTCCACCACTTATCAGTTGCTGAGAACTGTTAGTTTTCCTTGGTTCATTTCTCTCCCACATGTAACTCACTGGGGAGGTACCAACACAAAGGATTTAAAAAGTTCTGTGCTGCATCCTCCTCTAATTTTGTCATTGGTAAGTACCTACTAAATTTTTAAAAAGTTGATAAGAAAGTGTTTACCTGTGATTCTGAGCAGATCTGGTATATGACAGGATTATGTTACACCTGCCCACCCAGACTTAATGGAAATACAGGATAGGAATGAGGCTTGCTGTCCTTGAACTGCATGAACTAGAAAATGAAGAAGCCTACTGGTTTTATTTAAAAGACATGTGAATTCTATGAATTCATATAGGAGGGAAAGGCATTTTATTGCACTTTAAATGACGATTAATGTTAATGAGCATGTACCATGTGCCAGATCATGTTCTAGGCACTTAACATGTTTTAGCTCAGTCAGCGTGAGAACCTAATGAGATCATACCATTATATTCCCATTTTGCAAATAAGGAAATAAAGGCATGATGTGGGGATGTAAAATTGCCTACGGGTATATGGCTAATAAAAGAGGGAGCTGGGATTTGAACCCACGTGGTTTGGCTCCAGAGTTTTCACTTGTAACCAGTACCCTGCTGACATTTCCCAAAGAGGTGATGTGCATGGTACACAATTAGCCTAGCTAGTGCTACAGTATGTACAGTGTGGCAATCTGTGAAATGGACTTTGTCTGCAAGTGTATTCACTTATAGATATTATTATAGAGTTTACTCATGAGGTAACAGATCCCATCTCACCAATATCGAAGGAAAAGGAAAGCATAAAGTTTGGGAAAAAGAGAAAGTGGAAAGTCTGGTCTTTGGTTTTGAGGAGGTGATTTGGAAACCTAATAAGCATACTTTCCCTCTTTTCATTCTTTTATTCTCACTACCTTTGATTTACAAGACCTTTTCTTCCTGGCATGCTTCCTTTTTCTCTTGGTTGCCAGTGGTCTTTCTTGGGCTGATCACTGTCTATAGCAGGACTGTTGGCCCTGTCTTCTCCACTGAGTTGTTTGTTTTGTTTTCATAAATGAATAATGGAAATTTATCATTTCCAAATCTACTTAAAATCAGGGCAAGGACTTGTTTACCCCATACATCTTATTCTTCTGATGCTTTGCTAATCCATGCTAATAATATTTAAAAAGAAAGTATTTTAAAGCCTTTGATTAAAGTTGAAGGGGAGGGTTGTGTGAAAGGGGTAAGCTGGAATCAGCTGCTTCATATGAGCTGGAGCAGGATTGGAAAATATCAGAAAGGAAGTGAAATTCTATTTCCCTCATGTAGACAAGCATCATTTTCCTTAGGATACTGTGGCTTAAGAAACTGACCTCTAGAGTTTTTCAAAATCCTGTACTCTGGTTCCATTTTTTGGTTTGTTTGTTTGTTTTGTTTTGTTTTAATGAAACTGATGGAAGCTATAGAAAGCATTTCTTTTTTTTAGGAAGACAGCTTTCGGGGGGCATATTTAATAAAGAAAACCTGAGATTCAAGGATTTGGGGCCCACCTTAAATGTTATTTTTACCATTGGCTGAATTTGGATGTGAAGTATCATGGGCGCTCCCTGAAAAGGAACTGGAAATAGTGCCCAAAGAGAAATGTGTTCTTTCCTGTACTGATTTTTATCCCAGAATGACCAGTCCACAATAGGAAAGGGGGCTTTGGCATGCAAAAGCTTTTTCATTTTACTTGACTTCATTCCAATATTCTGTAAATTCATTCTTCGTGCAGTTTCCAAGCAGCAACTAAGAATCCACATTCTCCCAGTTTGTTTATAATTTATTATTTATACCCCAACTGCATCCATAAAAGGCTCAAGGAAACTTACAATAAAATACGTGTACTCAATGAGGCTGTTTAAGTGGGAAACAAAACAAGGCAAACAAGGCAGAGTTGAAGAGAGCAAGCATGCCTAGCCACTTCTGTTCGAGTTTCTGTGAGTGAGGATTAAACAGCAATACCCTTCTGGGCAGCTAAAATGGAAAGGTCACATAATTGGTTTTATAGCAATCGTATCCTGAAAGCAAATGTTCCTTAGAAGTCAAACCTTTCCTAGGATTTGAATTTTCAAGAATTTTTGCCAGGCAATGGATTAGCAAAACTGTTCTTGCAGATGCACACCCTGCATGGAGGATGCTGTGTACGGAGTGTAAACTTCCACACGTGATATTTGCCAACCTGATTCTGACAGCTGGGAAAGCTGGCCTCCCCGCGGAGCTCACCCCCATCAGAAGTGATAGTTTAATGTGGTTACTAAATCATCCTGGTAGATACTTGCTTTGTGTTTTTTTCTCATTGTTCTCCTTGGAAGAATGCACTTTAATAGTGGGGAAAGGAAGAATAATAGGGACCTAGTATTGATTCATTCAGTGTATCTATTGAGTGTTTACTCTTTGTTAGGCACTGGAGATCCCGGGGTGAACAGGCATACTTGTCTGTGTCTCCATGGTCATATATAAAATTAGGGGGCAGTTTTCATTAGATGGAAATTAATGGTTATATCCACATGAAAAATGTAATTATAAATTGAAAAGCTCTCCATAATAACCCAGAGCATCTCAGGCCCAAGCATTCACAGACTCTTTTCTCTTCTAAGGATGTTGTGGTAAGAGTGCTGGCATATGTTTTCTGTCATTCATTATCCCTATATCTGAGGAGTGTTATCCTCCTTTCTGGGAGAAATTAAAATATGGGTGAATGCATTTGAGTAGCACAGAAACAAAAGAATCAAGTCTGCAGGTTACCATGGGAACAAGTTCCTTTTTCTCCACTTTATTTCTGTGAAGCAAGTTCAAATGATAAATACTTTAAATGGTCATTTTTAGGCAAAAACTCAGTCTTAATAGTATTAGAATTGCAAGGTCTTTTTTTATACTGTTTTCCTATATTTTTATGGTCTTGTATATATTCCTTCTAGCAAATACATTATCAGTAAGAGGAAGGACTAAGTACGTCGGAGCCTTAACTGATACGGAAGAGTTGAGGGACACTTGGTTTTGTAGTCTCTCTGCCTCTCCCTCCCCGGGCTCCCACTCCACTCTCCTTCTCCTTCTTTGGGATTTGCCAGGTGCCTTGAACTAAAGGTGTCTGTGCAGAGCTGGATTTAAACCTAAGCAGGCTCTGTGTTGTGTGGTATTAAGGCTAAGAAAACCCTTTGATTCAAAGTCCTGAAAATACCCTTAGCGTGTGTCTTTTACCTCAGTCTCTTCTGCCATTTATCCAGGCTGATCTTTAAGGTTTAACAGGATGACAAGAATTGTTTAACAAAAATTATCCTAGAGATTTTAAGGATCAAACAGTAGCTATAAGAATGGGAACGAGAACTACCAGAGCATTTTTGTTTAGAGCTTTTTTTTTTCCCTCATGTCCCAAACCACTTTTAATTTCTTATCCTCTTATTATCAATCCAGAGAGAAAATTTCAGAAGAAAAGGCTAAAATAGAATGTGAGAAGACATATAGTCTGCTGAAAAGGAAATCTCTTGAGACCTTTACCAGATCAGGATGTAGGTAGGATATTTTCTGATTGAGAAGCAACTGTCCTATACTTTTGTCAAATCAACACATTTCCTATCACTGTTAGTCTCTGGTGAAGGATTCGTTGATGAGCTTCGTCTTCTTCAGCATTGATTTTGATGTGTTGTTAATGGCTGCCTGGAGTGTAAACTCTGCATGTAGGCAGAGTGCCAGACAGTTACTGATGCCTGCCATGGGTTAATGGCGGTGCGCTTGCCATGCTTTTACTCTCTCTGATCCAGTATGTCAAAAGAAACTGACGTCGACCTTCAGTGTCAATGTGACCACCAAAAAAATTCCAAATAAAGAAGCCCCAAATCTCACTTACTGGCAGCAGATATAAATTCATTTTGGTAGAGTACAGAACGTTCTGTATTAGGAAAGTATTTCCAGCAGCACATACTTTGCTGCCACTTATCTGGAATATTTCTTTGTTTAGTGAAGATATTTTATTATATAACAGCAACTTAGACATGTGAAACCTGCCTGGTATGTTGCAAGTCTCCAGCCTAAGTGAATATGACCTTCTCTGGTAGGATAATGCAGCCATTTAGATTGACAGCTCATTTAAGGGAGGGAGTCGTCCAGGAATGATTTCAGTTTGCTTTAGGCAGATGGATATTAATGAAGAAAAAGTACCTTGTAAGGATGCCATTCTGAGGAGGGCACGGGACAGCGGCATTGATTATAACCAGAGCTCCTTTTTTCCTGTGTTTCCAGAGCTAGAACGCTGAGTGTTGAGCTGCTTAGCCTCCCTGGCATCCTCCTGAATTGGATAGGGGAGGGGCTGGTCTGGCAGGTTTTTCAGAAAATGCAGCTGGCGTTGAAGAAACTCAGATTGGACTTGGTCTCACGTTAGTAATCCTAATTGAAGAAGTGTAAAGACTTGTGCTGGGAGTTTGTGTCTTCATAGATGGCCCTTCCTGTACCTACTGCAGTTCTGGGAAACCAACTTGTGGTCAATTAAATATATGTTGACTTATCAGTGATAAAAGCAAGGTAGAGACTGACCACTTTAAAAGCAAGACAGAGACTGACCCAATTTGTGGGTATTACTCTCTTCGTAAAATAATAGAACAAAATTCTTTTACATGTTTCACCTTTATCATTTTCTATTTAAAACAATAAATTTCATTTGTTTATATATTCACTTATCAAATATTTGACTGTCTCCTATATTCCAGGTACTGTGGCCAGGTCTGGGTGTGTGTGTGTGTGTGTGTGTTTGTGTATACACATACTATATATACATACACACACACTATATGTATGTACACACACTATATATATATACACACACTATATATATGTGTGTGTATATATGTATAGTAGTGAACACAACAGACATGGCCCCATCTTCTAGACCTTGCCAAGAGAGACAAAAGTAAACAAAAATTATAAAAGAATTAATTGCCATCATACAGGTACACTGAAGAAAAAGTATGGGGGTTTATGAAGTCATAGAACCAGAGAGCTTAGCCTATCCCAGTAGGGTCAGGGAAGGCTTCCTGGAAGAGATGAAATTTAATCTGATACATGAAGGATGAGTGGGATTCATGAGGCAAAAAGGGGAGCGAGAATCGGAGGGCCAAAATGAATAACCCCCAGAGGGCTTCACAGGGCACCCGTAAACCAGTATTTGATCACACTGTGTCAGCCAGGACCAGAGCACATTGCTGGCTGTGGTTCTCCTGATTATCTTTCTTGGAGGCTGAACCTAATATGGTTGCAGACCTGTCTGTTGTCTTCACATCTTGTCGTGGCGTGGATCTTACTGTGAACGTCTGCACTCTGTTGATTTCTGTAATTTATTTGCTGAGACCATTCAACATTAATCTTCTTGGAGAATGAGCTCTTTCCTTTCAGTTCCAGCTGCTACTCTTCTTGCTGGATGTCTTCGTTGAGGGCTGGCCAATAGTAACAGGTGGGCAAGATCAGCCCCCTGCTGAGAGCTGAGACAGCAGGTGTTTTGGTTCAAGCACAGGGTCTGGCTCTGGTTTCAAACTTAAGTTGTGACTTAAGCACTCTTTGCCTTGGTTTTCTTATCTGTAAAATGGGTATAATGACCATATCATAAAGCAGGCTCGCTGTTGGTTTTGTTTTTTCCTCAAAAATGTAGTGCCACATTTAAGATCATCACATAATAAAGCAACCACAAAAGGCCTAAAAAAAATCCCTGCAGTTTTAAAAAATGTTAGAAGAAAGCTTACTAGACCATAAGCAAGCTCCACATCAGGCTCTTTTTTCAAACATGGGTTTTAGCTGAATCTTGAACCTCCTGGGAGGTTGGCCTTGTATGTTTGATAGGACCATTGTCTGCACAGCTGAGGAGCTCACCTGGGCAGACTGCAATCATTTAAAGCACTTATTTGAAGTATGGGTGTGAGTTTCCTTGTGATGGTGAGTTGACAGTCAACAGGGCTAACTTGTGTTTCTGGTTAGGAGAGAATGTTTCTAGGCAGCTTTTCCTGGTCCACAGAAGGTTTCTCTTTAGGGGTGAGACTGGAAATGCTTTAGGGGGGAAAAAAAGATAAAGGTTGTATAACATGATTGGTTATAAAACATGAACATCTTGGTAATACTACAAAGAGGAAATAATGAAAGTATTACCCCAGAAAAAAATTCATAGAACTTAAATACGTATTTCCATTAAAAAGTTGTCCTCCCAGTAGGCCCAAATTATTTCATTCAAGTTTCATCCGGGGAACCAGAATACTTTTACTTTTGCTTCAGATTTGATTTGATTCACCAGCAGTCTTGGTTCCCGAAATCATACCTCATGTTTTAGAAATACTTTCTTCGTCTTTTTGTAGCTAGGTCACTTAGTAAAGTATGCAAATTTCCCAGAATAACCAGTAGATCATTTAACATAGAAAGCTTTAAAATATGTCTTAATTATGTCATTGTAAAAATACAAGATGGGTGGTTTGGTTTATATTGAAGTAAGTAGCATAAACAGATATTTAATTAGTACCTTATTTTTAATATTGTGCTTTGGCAAAACTTTTACAGTGATAAATGAAATTTTCCTTTTAATTGAGAAAAGCCAAGTTACTGTTGTTTTTGGTTATATAGTTGCATTCCTTCAGGCTGGTAACAGTGTAAGCTAAAGACAAATTGTAAGAGATACTTGCCTCAAGATATTTATATCCTAGAATTACATGATAATGGCTTTATGGTTTCTTCTTTTTTCAATTTTCTTTGAACAATTTTCTATACATTTGCATTACAAAACAATTGTACAAATATTTCATATTTATGTGAAAACCAGCTAGAAATCAAGTAGTCTCAACTATACAGTACCTAGAATTCACGTTGCTCTGAATTCTCACAGATGTGTATTTTTAGCTGTCCATTAGACATCTCCAAGGCAAAATTAAATGGAGCTCTTCCTGCTTCTTCCCCCTCTTCCTGAATCTCTGTCTTCATTAATAGTTTAAGAACCCACTTTATTGCCCAGGTGGAAACCTTGACCAGAAATCTCAGCATCTTCCTTGACTTCCCATCTAACGAATTTCTTGAGTCTATTAATTTTATCTCCAGATTGTTACCCCACGCTGTGTCCTCTCTTGATTTTCCACTACTAGGCTGTATTGTCGACTTGCCCAGATTAGCCACCTAACCAGCCTGCTTGCCATCTGTCCCTCCCTGCTAGTAATCCATCCTTGCTCTGCTCCAGTTTTCTCGGATTGAGTGATTTATTGGCTTCCACTGGTTTCTTATAGTCTGCAGATTAATCCCAAACTTTCCAGCACGCAGTCTAACCTTTGCAATTGAGCTCAAGCCTGCTCTGCAGTCTTCTTTCTATGCCCTTGTTCCTCCTAGAGTCTATACCTCAGCTCCACTGAACTTCCCAGTTTCCCCAACCAGACCCACGTTGCTTCGTCTGCCCATTGTGCTTCTCCCCTGCTCCCGTCATGTCATCCTTGGCAGTGATGATCCAGCTTACAGGTGTCCTCACCTGTGCTTACCGCGAGGGTGGTTACTCTGCCCTCTGGAGTTTTCTTTGTAGGCCTCTTTATTTTTACTCACCATACTTCTGACACCAAATGTGTGATTTTTTTTCTTATATCAACCAATTCTCTAACCCTCGAGACTCCAATTGTGTGTCCTACATTTCCAGTCCTACAGTTTCAGTTCCGACATTAACCACCCTGAGTTTGCATCAGACTCCACAGGTTTAAGGTTTCAGCCCACAAAACTGCCCTCATTTAAGATGGCAGATGCAAACATTGGGTCCCCAGGTTACCCACACTTCTCTCCTACTTGGCTACGGAGTTGCAGGGGGATTTCCACAATCCACCACTCTTTCAGGCCCTGATGCTTTGCTAAAATGATTCACAGAACTCAGGAAGGTACTCTACAATTTCTGGTTTATTATATAGGGTACAACTCAAGAACAGCCAAATACAAAGATTGTTACAGGGCAAGGCTGGAGGGGGTGTAGGTACTGCAGACCACCTAGTCCCTCTCAGGGCCTGCTACCCTCCCAGCACCTCAAGGTGTTCATCGTCCCTCCCTAACCCCATCAGTTAAGGGTTATGATGGAGGCTCTATTACGTAGCCATAATTGATTAAATCATCGTTCCTTGACAATTGAACTCAAACTCTTATGACTGGAGGTAGGCAGGCATGGCTAAAAGTTCCAACCCTGCAATCCTTGCTTGGTCTTTCTGGCATGCAGAGAGCCATGCCGAAGCTATCTAAGGGCCCCCAGCTACCAGTCATCTCGCTGGCATACGAAAGTCACTGCTATCACTCTGGAGATTCCAGGTATTTTGGGAGCTGTGTTCCAAGAACCAGGGATGAAGACCAAATACTTATTATTTTATTATGCCACACCCGTGTTATAGATCCTCTATTGTAATTGGCTGCATGCCTCCCATCAACCACTCCACTGCGAGTGTTGGGAGGGAAAGGATCATTTCTTACTCAATTTTGTTTAGTGAACTAACCTCTCCTTGGTATATAATTCAGCTTCTTCTGTTTTGGTTCAGGTATTATGCTATCATTTCTCTACACACTCTCAAACACACACACACACACAGATACCCACACCCCCACACCCATACACATACTACTGCACAGTGTGGTTAAAATTCCACCGATAGATATATACCCCAGAGACTTGAAAACAGACACACAAATAGATATTCGTATGCAAATGTTCATAGCAGCATTATTCCAGGTAGCCAAAAACTAGAAACTACCCAAGTCCCCATCAGCAGATGAATGGATAAACAATGGCTATCTATATGACATATATAATTATATATACCATATATATGTATATTATAGATACATACATTTGTTTGTATGTATATATTTAGGTGACCCTAAATTGCTATCTATTTATACACTAAATCTGGTAACACTGGCCGGGTGTGGTGGCTCCCACCTGTAATCCCAACACTTTGGGAGGCCAAGGTGGGTAGATCAGTTGAGGTCAGGAGTTTGAGACCAGCCCGGTCAATATGGTGAAACCCCATCTCTACTAAAAAATACAAAAATTAGCCAGGCATGGTGGCACATGCCTGTAATCCCAACTACTCAGGAGGCTGAGGCAGGAGAATCACTTGATCCTGGAAAGCAAAGATTGCAGTGAGGTGAGAGATAATGCCAGTGCACTCCAGCCTCGGTGACAGAGTGAGGCCCTTTCTCAGAAGAAAGAAAGAAAGAAAAGAAAGAAAGGAAAGCAAGAAAGAGAGAGAGAGAGGGAGGGAGGGAGAGAGGAAGGAAGGAAGGAAGGAAGGAAGGAAGGAAGGAAGGAAGGAAGGAAGAAAGGAAGAAAGGAAAGAGAGATGAAGGGAGGAAGGGAGAAAGGAAGGGATTGGAGGGAGGAAGGGAGGGATTTAAATACCGTGTATATTATCAGGTTTAAAATAATATGATTATTTTTATTTTGACTAACATATAGTGTTAGATTTATTTCAGACTGTTGTTTTGTTTTTTGTTTTTTAATTTTTATTGAGACGGAGTCTGTCGCCAGGCTGGAGTGCAGTAGCGCGATCTTGGCTCACTGCAACCTCCACCTCCTGGGTTCAAGCGATTCTCTTGCTTCAGCCTCCCGAGTAGCTGGGACTACAGCCACGTGCCACCACACCTGGCTAATTTTTGTATTTTTAGTGGAGACGGCATTTCACCATGTTGGCCAGGATGGTCTCGATCGCTCCAACTCGTGATCTACCCGCCTCGGCCTCCGAAAGTGCTGGGATTACAGGTGTGGGCCACCATGCCTGGCCTCAGACTTATTTTTTAAGCATTTATTTAGGTGTTTTGTTCATGTACTTTTCAATAAATAAAATATATAAGCATTCATTCCCCTTCCCATAAAGAATTCTTGAAAAATAGTGAAATACGTTTAGCCTAAAGTACCTGAAGGCAGAGCAATGCCTCGGATTATCGGTGTTTGAAGCCAAACACTTGAAGCAATAAGAAGGTTTTTTTTTTGGTTTTGTCTTGTCTTGAACTCCTGGCCTCAAGTGATCTTCCTGCCTCAGCCTCCAAAAGTGCTGAGATTATAGGCATGAGCCACAATGCCCATCCTCAAGGAGGTGTTGATATGATAGATTTAAACTTAGATAAAATTTTTGTAGTTTTTAAAAATATTTTTTAGTTGGTGCTGTGTACTGTTGAATTTTCAAACCCCATGTAATAACATTACATGAGGATAACCTGTTATCTGTTAGAGTGTATGAAAGATGTGTAAACTTTTTTCCCTTTGGTTTTTCAGGTTCTTTATAGAGTTGGAAGCAAGACATCAGAATAATATCTTCATAGATGATATAAGTGACATCGTGGAAAAACACACAGCATCCACATTTGACCCATATGTGAAATACTGCACAAATGAAGTCTACCAACAACGAACACTACAAAAATTGTTGTAAGCAATGTTGAATGCTACAGTTTTAATAGTCTAACCTAGTTTTAATTAGTCTACATTGACTGAAATTAATTGATCTTTTGAATTGTATTTAGGAATGCCTTCTGATAGTCTATTTCCCTGAGGAGAAATGTTTAAGAGCATTACTTTTAGGGCGAGGGTGTTTAAGTAGAAAAATCTAGTGGGTAGAGAATTTTCTGTCTTACGAAATTTTAGTTTGTTCTTGATGTTGTCCTTGTTGGTTGTTTCTTTGTTTTTAATTGCTGCAAGACACAGAGGTGGTCCTCACTCCAAACCTGCGGTTTTCTGAGCTTTTAACTGGCAATTAAGTGGTTTCCCTGAGGCCTAGAGGGGATTCTTGAGTAGATTGAGCTAGAAGCTAAAATTCAGGGTTTTCTCTACTATTCTAATCTCCCTCCGTTCAATTGACAATGATAATGAATTGTTTACAAAAATTGCTGATTATTCCTCCCCTTGGGTAGTTAGGATTGAGGAGAGGAGAGAAGTTCTGAAGGAAGGCAATAGAAAAAAATAATGTTCTTGAAGATTTCAGTTATGCAGCAGAAGTCTCAAGTATTAGATTTCCTGACACTTCTTTTTGTCCTTTTTAGGTTACTGAGAGTTTTGATGTGATACATAATGCCATCTGCATCCTTAAAAGAGTCACCAATTGTTCAGTAATGCCTATGTGTATTTTAAAGAGTCCTGTTTATCACAAGTAGCTGTTTTCCAGCACAGTTGTGCACTGCTGTAGACCCAGTTTGGGAGCTTAATGGCTGTTATCCTTCTCACCCCCTCCTGTGAGCTGTGGCATTTATGACCATAGCATGGAGCTTTGGTCAACTTCTGTGCAATCTGTGAGACCCCTATGGAGGAGTAGGGGTTGAGGATGACTAACTTATGGCTGCTTGGAGAAATAGTCAAAGCCTCCAAGCTGGTGAGAAGGGCTGATGATGGCTCCCTTGCTTCACATCTTCATGACATTTTCATATAGCCAGAGTGGAAAACACACTCTGCCAACCCCAAATGAGGTTTTTAATATAAAGCAGCGTTTGTTCGCACAATTGACATTTTGGACTGGATAAGTCTTTGTGGTGGGCTGTCCTATGCATGGTAAGATGCTTAAGGGCATCCCTGGCTTCCATCTGCTAGATGCCAAAAATCTCCCCAGACATTGCAGAAGGTCCCCTGAGGGTAAAACCACACCCATCACTTCCTCACTCCACCACCCCCTGGTGGGAACGGATGCTATAGGGACAGAGGTTGCTCTGTAACTGTTAGAGAATGCAAGTTCATGTCTGAAAACAAGGCCTTGAATTATAGATAAATTTGGGTTTCATTTTGTTTTGCAGAATTTAAAAAATGTCACTAGGTACTGCTATGCATCGCGTGACTCTTAAAGATTTTGTCTAAATTAGCTTAATGATAACATCATCTGCACTTTCACATGGCAATTAGTAGTTGTGTTTTCAGGGGCTTTGTTGTAGTTGATGAGTTGATGTGATTCCAACCCCCTGCCCCACCCCCCACCCAGATGGAGTCTCTCTCTGTCGCCCAGGCTGGAGTGCAGTGGCACAATCTCGGGTCACTGCAACTTCCACATCCTAGGTTCAAGCAATTCTCTTGTCTCAGCCTCCCGAGTAGCTGGGACTACAAGTGCGTGCCACCACACCTGGCTAATTTTTTGTATTTTTAGTAGAGGCCAGGTTTCATCGTGTTAGCCAGGATGATCTTGATCTCCTGACCTCATGATCCACCTGTCTCTGCCTCCCAAAGTTCTGGGATTACAGGCATCAGCCACCGTGCCTGGCCCACAGTTGATGTGAATTTAAGGTTAGAACAGTGGCTTTCAATTCTAGCTGTATGTTAGAAATACTTTGGGACCTGGAAATGAGCAAATATACAGTGTCCAGAGTCCATCCCAGACCATTTAATCAGAACCTTTGGAAGGTGAGGGAGGGGACTGGGACCTGAGTTATTTAAATATACAACTAATTTAGAGTTTTTTTAATATATTTTTTTAACTTTCTAAAAATCTTGTCAAAGCTGTCAGTAAAAGGAAACTTAAAACTTCTCAATTAGAGAAAATGGAAATGAAATGTTATGTATCATTTCTTTTGCTATTCTGGCATTCTCCCCCTCCCTGCTTTTAGTAGCAGCCTTGAACAAAATTATTTCATTTTCAAAATAACATTTTTAAAAAAATGACTCTATTGCCACTATGCTGCTTCCTTCTCCCCTCATGGGAGTACAGTATCCATCTACCTCCTACCCTCCCTGCCTTGGAAAGTGGCAGTGGCGCTCTACAGAGCTCCTCATGGGATGAAGTGAGGTAAGAGAGTGAGAGATGGGGGGGACAAGAGTGTCAGATTTAACATTAGAAAACTTAGGTTTGAGGCCGGGCACAGTGGCTCATGCCTGTAATGTCACCACTTTGAGAGGCCGATGCAGGTGGATTACTTGAAACCAGGAGTTCGAGACTACCCTGGCCAACATGACGAAACCCTGTCTCTACTAAAGGTACAAAAATTAGCTGGGCGTCATGGCGCACACCTGTAATCCCAGCTACTCGTGAGGCTGAGGCATAGAATCGCTTGAACCTGGGAGGCTGCAGTGAGCCGAGATCGTGCCACTGCACTCCAGCCTGGGTGACGGAGCAAGACTCCATCTCAAAAAAAACCAAACAAACCTGGGTTTGACTTCTGTCTTTGCCAGTTACTAAGTCATATTTACTTGGTGAGGTAGGGACCTTTCTGCATTCCATTTTCTTACTGGAATCCCTATCTGGCCTTCCTTAAAAGTTATGTAGGTGGTTCCACATGAAAGAATGTATGTCACAGTATCTTGCTAAGTTTCATTAAAATGTTATAGCAGCATGAATACTTTTCTTACATTAACAGAAGAAAAAGAGGAATATTTTGACTGATGTGATCAAAAGATTTTCTGTCTCAGAAACAGGATCTTTGTGGCCTAAAGCCTCTGAAGTCCAGTCTAACTGTTAATTTCTTATATCATTGTCTAGGGCTGGAGAAGTGGCTTAAAACATATTATTTATGATCTTATTAATTTTATGTGTTTATATATGATCAGATATAAGACCTAGTCTGTATACTGATTTATGACCCATATATTCACCATTATGTTACCATGGGTTCTTCATTTGCTTATCTTCCACTTGTATAAATTTCTAGCTCATACATGTTTTGCCTTGTTGTTAATACTGTTACGTAAAATCCACATCTTATTATATTCAGCCTCGAATATAAAAGGCAGACAAGCCATTCATATTTGCCTGTGTAATTATGTGCTTTTGATGTTTTCATATAGTTTAAAATAGTTGGTGCTATATGGATTTATCACAGTATCGTGTAATACATTTTTACTTACTGCTTAATTTGAGGAGGACATATTTTGAAGTTTCTCTTTTCTTTGTTTTCCCTCAGAGCTACCAATCCATCCTTTAAGGAAGTATTGTCAAGGATTGAGTCCCATGAAGACTGTAGGAACTTACCCATGATCTCTTTTCTCATTCTCCCCATGCAGAGGGTGACCCGCCTTCCCCTGCTGATGGATGTAAGACATGATGGTGGCTTTTTCCTCTGTGGAGAGCTGTGCTTCTCTAAATCTGATTAAGAAAATTATTCTTCTTCCACTTAAATTGATGCATATTTAAAGGTCTAAAAATCCCCCAATTAAGCGAGAAGGTGTTGTTTGTTCGGAAAGTGTCACCTGTGTCTGGTATCTCTGGAAATTATCTTTCATGTAGGCGTCTGTGGTCATTCTGAAGAAATTGGATCTCATCACCCACTTACTCAGCAGTTTTTGAAATAGGAAGAGTTGTGGCTTCTTTATGTCAGGAGGCCTGGATTCCAATTCTAGCTAAGCCATTAGGCATGTGACCTTGAGCAACTCAGTCTCTTTGGGCCTAAGATTCCTCAGACTGATCACTGAGATCGCTTCATCTATAATGTTCCAAGGTGCCCTGGGGCTTCCATTTCATACAGGAATGAGTGTCTCTTCAGCATGACAAGGCTTAGTATTGCCTGTATTATCATTGTGCAAAGTGAATGAGGAAAAAGCCCAGCATCCTTCTTGTGTTAGGCAGCATTCATGAAGAAAGCAAGTGTTTGACTTTGAATAATGGCAAGACATGACTGGGAAGAGTGAGTGGAATCTGCCTAGTAGTACGTGCAGCTGGAAAGACAGGTAGGCTATGGGCAGGAGAGTCTGCCACTGGCTGCACTGGAGCTGCTAGAGCAGCAGAAGAGAAAACAGGGTGGCTCGACATAGGGGCCACCCCAGCAGTGGACCACAGAGTGTCTTTTTGATCTAATTAGAAAATATTTTGTTACAATCCTACTTTAAAATTGGATCATAATGTTGATATAAGGTCAACTTTTTACATACCTGATTTTTACTAATTAAAGTAAAATATATATTAAAAATTATGATGAAGGTTACAAAGTAAATTTCACCTTCTGTTTCCCATTGTAAATTCTAAAATATATTCTTTAAAAATGCTGAAATTTTGAAATGTGTAAAAGCTTGGGATCATGAGCATTTAGCTGACTGCTGCAGTTTTGGAGAGGTTTTGTCAGATATTTCAGGATTCACAGCACCTTGTGCTCCTCAAGTTCACCTCGTTCTACTGCCTTTACACCTTCTCCACCCATCTCCTATAATTCGGGAACTTCCCTCCTGTGTGCATTTTGGGAAGCTTGCAGTTTTGAACATTTCACTTTCTGATTTTTTTTTTTTGAAATCAGTATTTATCATGTTTAAAGATAGAATGCTGCTAAGTTATCAAAATCAAATTTTGGCTTAAGAAGGAAACTTTGGTCCATATAAGGAAATACTATTTCAAATGTGACTATTTTTTTTTAAACAAGAAGTGAGTGCTTTGTAAATATAACATTTCTTGTAATGTTAGACTTTGGAATTTTCAGATTATTTTTCTTCTTCTGAAAATGCATTTTATTCCTCTTTGAGAATTGAAATAAAAGAATAAAAATAAATGAAATGCATTTTAAACATGTTTTCCAGATTTTATATATGCTATGATCGCCAAGCCTTTTATAGCCTTTTTAAATTTGAGAAATTTACTTGTATAGAATGGGACTCCAAAATCTAACACATTATGTTATACAGTGTTGGAGATTCATGCTGATTGCTCAGTAGGCTTTAAACTTTTTTTAAGCCACAGACCCCATTAAGATTCTGAGTAAAGCTATAGCTTTTCTTCCCAGAGAGTTTGTGTATGCACAGAATTTTACATAAAATATCAATATATGGAGTCCAGCTTCGAATGCCTGCTCTCAGAGACATAAACCAGTATTTTTCATGCTGCTTTCATACCCATTAGTGGGTCATAAAACTGATTTTTGAATTATGAGCGTATGTACATTGCTCATAAAGTGGTTAAATACTGTTTCATAAAATCCTGGTTCATTTATGTGTGCATGTGTGCTGGTTGCAGTGTAAAAGTATTTCTTACAGTAGGTCGTAGTCAAAAACTATAAGAACCTCCACAGATGGTGCGTTCTGTGTTTCTCACATAGCACATAGTTAAAAATCTTGATGCCTGACTTTCAGATGGCTTGGCTTGGTGCTTCTGTATATTTAAGGGACCAGTGACTTGCTAGTCCCCAGCTACTTTCTACCTCTGCCTGATGCCTGTTGCTCTAAACTGTTTCTCATGTGTGGAAATCTGGCCAGTTAGACAGAATATAAATGTACTTAAAGTAGTGTCTCTTCAATTTTACCTCATTTGAAAATTCAGTTAAGCTTGTTAATTGAAATAAACAGTTTCAATAATTAAATTGGTTCCTTGGACTTTGAATGTGTGTGTATAGCTTTAAAGTTATAAGTAATTAAATTTACCGGGAATTGACCCTGTTTGACCTTGATTTTACTATCACAAATGAAATTCACAAATGAAATTTCTCAGTATAAATATATCACAGAAAATCTAGCAGGCTCTTTTTCCCTTGCTCCTTTTTTTTTTTTTTTTTTTTTTTTTTTGGTTGGTTGGTTGTTATTTCTTTGAGACTCTGTCACCCAGGAGTGCAATGGTGCGATCTCGGCTCACTCCGACCTTCACCTCCTGGGCTCAAGTGACCCTCCCACCTTAGCCGCCTGAGTAGCTGGGACCACAGGTGCATACCACCATGCCTGGATAATCTTTTCTTTGGTATTTTTCTAGAGATGGGGTTTCTCCATATTGCCCTGGCTGGTCTTGAACTCCTGGACTCAAGCATTCTGCCCGTCTTGGCCTCCCAAAGTGCTGCCACTGTGCCCGGCTGTTCTTTTTATTCAAAATGTATCATCTACAAATATAATTGCCTCTAATAACAATGATTACAATGGTGATAATCAAAGTAACTCTTATTTATTGAGGGCATACCGTATGCCAGGCACTCATAAAGAACTTTACATAAATTATCATTAACACTTGTAACAACCTTGTGATGTATTTGGCATCACCCCAGTTTTACAGATGAGGAAAGAGAGGCTTATAAAGACAGAGTCCGTGACTTGCCCAAGGTTGCATAACTAGTAAGGGGCAGAGCTGGGATTTGAAACCAGGGTGCCCACCTATCTTCTTACTTAACCATTCCCTGGATGGACTTGGATCCTGTGTTTAAAGATTATTTCCTGGTTTTTAAATTGGGTTTTAATATTATCCTCATACTCATCCATAATACCATGTTTGGCATTGTTTGCTATGAGTAAGAGGATATGGCTGGACATTGGTTTTATTTTACTGAATAAAATAAATCAATAAATTTTGTTCACCTTTATTTCATTACAGACTATCTGTCAAAAAACACCTAAGGACTCTCCGAAGTATGAAGTCTGCAAAAGAGCCTTGAAGGAAGTAAGCAAGGTAACTGTTGGGTGACAGTTTATTTGTGAGACAGGAAACCATTCAGTTATCTCAGAACAAAGTGTGTCTTGGCTTGATGCTGAAAACTGGTAGAGTCTCATGGCCATTTGCACAGCATTCTTTAGGTAGTTGCAAAACAAAATAATGTTTACTATACTCAGTGAAATTGGTATTTTTGCTGTTTCAGACAGTTTTGCTTTAAGGACCTACAGATACCTCATTTTCTTTTGGTGGCTGAATAGCTGTATTTCTCGTTCAGTAAGTGGTTGTTGAGTATCAACCACTGTGCCAAGAATGATGCCACTTCTTGGAAATGCAGTGATGAGTGAGACACGTGTGCTCACTGCGCTCGTGCAATGTGCAGTGGAAAGAGGAAGGCAGACATTAAAATAGAGTTACAATGAAGGGTGGTGGGTGACGTGATAGGGAAGTCCACAGTGGTGTCTAAGCTGAGACCTAACCCAGGAGTGGCTGTGAGCCCAGGACTGTGGGAAGAGAGTGTTCAGGTATGTGTAGAGATCCAAAGGCAAGAAGATATTGGAGATTTTGAAGAGCTGGAATGTTCTCCATGTAGCTAGAACGCAATCTGAGAGACAGCACTGGGGAACCAGCTGTGTGGGGCCTTGTTATACATGCTAGGCTGTTGGGGGCCTGATCCTAAGATGATGTAGAGGCTAAATTCATGTATTATGAAGATGATAGTGAGGATGGGACCAGTTCCGAGGCCAGTAGTAGTTGATGAGGCAAGGGATGGCAGTGGCCTCTGTTGACATGATGGTAAGGTGGTGAGAGGTCTGCCTGTATACTGGGGAGGCAGGCTTGGGGACTGATTGGATGAGCACATTTCAGGACAGAAGTCAAGGACTATGGTCGCTGGCTTGGGTGGCAAGGTGAATGCTCTTCTTCATCTACAGTAGAAACATAGAGAGAGTGGATAAGTTCCATTTGGGTCGCATTGTCATTGAGATTCCTATAGAACATCCAAGTTGGCCAAATAAACAAGTCAGAAGCTCAGAGTGGAGACCTGAACTGGAGACATGGATTTGGGAATCATCAGCATATGGACAATAGTTGAAGCTGGGAGAGTGGATGAGGTTACTTAGGGAGCCTATATGGAATGAGAAGGGTAGTGAGCCTGAGGAATGACCATGAGAAATGCTACCGTTCACAGTCTTAAAGGGAAAAGAAGCCAGCGGAGGAAACTAAAAAAAGAAAAAGATCAAAACAAAGTAAAACCTACCAGAGAAGAAGGGAAACCGTAATAGCTTGGCAAATGGCAGATGATTTGGTGGTTAACTCTGTTGAATGCTGCTGAAAGATAAAGTGAGATAATGATTGAAGTTATACTTGGGTTTATCGTCAGGTCGGTTATATACTGGGGCTGGGGGACGGGGGCAGGGAACCTGAGCTGAGTGTGTGGAGAAATGAGAGGGAGGTGTGAATGTGCAGTCAGCCAGCAGTGGTAGCTGACTGTCTAAGATTTGGGGAGTGGGAAGAGAAAGAGCTGTGGCTGAAAGGGAAGTGAGAGAGGGTCTTTGTTAGTGTATTTGTTTAAAGATTAGAAAAATGTAGGTAGGGTTAGCTACTCATAGAAATATCTAGCTGAGAGGAAGCAATAGAAGGTATAAGTATCACTGAGGATGCTGTCTGAGGTTGGCACAGAGGAGCAAAGATACTGGTAGCATCAGAAGCTTCCTAAATGTTTCCAGTTACATAGCCCTATATGAATTGGGTATGGCTTTGTACCACTTAACTATGAAGTACTGTTTCTTTTAGTCAACTTTACATCGAGTCACCATTTTACTTATCCTTATCCTTGCCAATAATAATTACAAAATCATTGGTTTTATTAGCTAGTTGTTTATTTTTCTAACATATACTTTTGTATTAAAAGTAAGTGTATCTGTGAGCTTAAATTAAGCTTTTCATCCCATCAGTGGTCTGCACACCTATTTTGGGAACACTAAGTAAAGAAAGCCTGACAAGTGAGAAGTTACATAAGGTATTACTGCCAGTGGCGCTTCCTGCAAGACCTCAAGCCCTATGCTGTCTTCCTAGGGGAGGAGTGAGGGAGGGAAACGGGGGAAGGTTTTTAGGAGAAACTACTAGAGAAGTTCTAGTCTTGGACATAAATGATATTTTGACAAATTTTGCCTGATTGTTACTAAGAAACCGAAAAAAAAGAATTTGCACAGAGAAAAAAATAGGAAGGTACTTGTAATTGGTTATTGAATTAAACCTGAAATGTTACTTACTTTTTTTCAAGAATTTTACATCTTAGTTTCAGTAGATGACTACATTCCTTCAGGCATCTCTTGTTCACTTGATTTCATACTGATACTTTCAGGAAAGGCTGGCAAAAATGTAATAGACCAGTGAATTGCTTTACCTTGATACTATAAGTATACAAAAGGCTATCATGTGAAGAGATGTCACTCCAGTGACGTGCTTTCTCTGAAGGGCATCATACCTTTCTCTCTATTGAGCATGAGTCATGAATATTACAATTATTCCTTCAGTCTCCCAGTGTTATAGGGAAGCTCAAATCATACCTTTCTCTCTATTGAACATGAGTCATGAATATTAGAATTATTCCTTCAGTCTCCCAGTGTTATAGGGAGGCTGAAATCAATATAGTCAGCTGAAGAATTAATCTTCTTTTTTATTTGTAAAGGTTACTGATGAGGTTTTATAGATTCTGGGAAAACAATTGAATACTTTCAGCAGAAAGAGTATGCGTAGAGAGCATTTATGGTTCAGAATGAAAATGTAGAACTACATTTGTTTGCTTTATCTAAAATCAGAGAAATTGGGAGTTCCCAATATTTTATTTTAAAGAGTTAAATTTGGTATGTTGAGGCCCAAGTTTTTAGAACTAGATGCTGCCTTAATCTCTTGGGTAAGTATCTCTAAGTAGTTACTCATTCTTGGAAAAAAAGAGTCATACCTTTTTGGTAATTAAAATAATGCAGTTTATTCACAAGATGCAAATAATACTTCGCTGAAATTGCTCATGCATGTTGCTGAAAAAACTGTGACAATTTCTTTAATTTAGGGCCTTGGAAAGAGTTACTGACCTAATCAAACAACTTAAAAACAAGAACAACATTTCTGTAAAATGAAAAATGTGCTTACCTCCTGATTGTTGGTTAACATGCGGGGGGTGGGGAGAAATTTTAGGGAATCTGATAATTTCCATAGGAATCTGATAATTCATGTCATCCAGAGTGATATGTACTGTGTAAGGAATAGTGATCGAGAGATGGTCTTATGCCAAATGAATCATCCCTGTTATTTCCTTCTGTTTACTCTCCCATGGAAAGAGAATGTCTGCTTTAACTCTGACCTCATCAAAATTCTATTTGGAGTTGGTGATAGTGTTACATTATGAGCTTTTGTCCCAGAGGCAAAATAGTCAAGCTCTATTTAATTTTTTACTGTAACATATTGCTTCATACATTTACAAAGAAGTACATGTGTATGACAAATGGCCAACAAACATGTGAAAAAATGTTCAATGTCACTAACTATAAATGCAAATTAAAACCACAATGAGGTACCACCTTACTCCTGCAAAGATGGCCATAATTTAAAAATAAAAAAAATAATAGATGTTGGCATGGATGTGGTGAAAAGGAAATACCTTTACCCTGATGGTGGGAATGTAAACTAGTACAACCAATATGGAAAACAGTATGGAGATTCCTTAAAGAACTAAAAGTAGAACTACCATTCAATCCAGCAGTCCCACTACTGGGTATCTACCCAAAGGAAAAGAAGTCATTACATGAAAAAGACACTTGCACACTCATGTTTATAGTAGCAAAATTTGCAGTTGCAAAAATATGGAACTAATCCAAATGTCCATCAACCAATGAGTGGGTAAAGGAAATGTGGTATATATACACCATGGAATACTACTCAGCTGTGAAAAGAAACAAAATAATGACATTTACAGCAACTTGGATGGAGTTGAAGACCATTATTCTAAGTGAAGTAACTCAGGAATGGAAAACCAAATATCTTGTGTTCTCACTTATAAGTGGGAGGTAAACTATGAAGATGCAAAGCCATAAGAATGATATAATGGACTTTGGGGATTTGGGGGAAAGGGGGGAGAGGGGGATGGGATAAAAGAGTACACATTGGGCATAGTGTACACTGCTTAGGTGAAGGGTACACCAAAATCTCATAAATCACCACTAAAGAAATTCTCATGTAATCAAAAACCACCTGTCCCCTGAAAAGTAATGAAATAGTTTTTTATAGATAAGTAGATGTGAAAGTATTTTTATTATTTTATTATTTAATTTTGTGGGTACATAGTAGGTACATGTATTTATGAGGTACATGAGATATTTTGATATAGGCATACAGTGTGAAATAAGTACATCATGGGAAGACAGTGTGGCAATTCCTCAAGGATCTGGAACTAGAAATACCATTTGACCCCACCATCCCATTACTGGGTATATACCCAAAGGATTATAAATCATGCTGCTATAAAGACACATGCACGCATATGTTTACTCCGGCACAATTCACAATAGCAAAGACTTGGAACCAACCCAAATGTCCATCAATGATAGACTGGATTAAGAAAATGTGGCACATATACACCATGGAATACTATGCAGCCATAAAAAATCATGAGTTCATGTCCTTTGTAGGGACATGGATGAAGCTGGAAACCATCATTCTGAGCAAACTTTCGCAAGGACAGAAAACCAAACACCGCATGTTCTCACTCATAGGTGGGAATTGAACAACGAGAACACTTAGACACAGGGTGGGGAACATCACACACCAGGGCCTGTTGTGGGGTTGGGGGGAAGGGGGAGGGATAACATCAGGAGATATACCTAATGTAAATGACGAGTTAATGGGTGCAGCACACCAACATGGCACATGTATACATATGTAACAAATCTGCACGTTGTGCACATGCACCCTAGAACTTAAAGTATTTGAAAAATAAAAAATAAACACATTATGGAGAATGGGGTATCCATCCCCTCAAGCATTTATTTTTTGAATTAAAAATAATTCAATTAAACTCTTTATTTTAAAATGTAGGGAGTTATTAGTGACTATTGTCACCCTGTTGTGCTATCTTATAGATCATATAGTAGGTCTTATTCATTCTATTTTTTTTTGTACCCATTAACCATCCCCACCTCCTCCCCAGCCCCCGACTACCCTTCCTAGCCTCCAGTAAGCATCATTCTACTCTCTGTGTCTATGAGTTCATTTAAAAAGTTTTTTTAATCCCACAAATGAGAACATGTAATGTTTGCCTTTCTGTGTCTGGCTTACTTCATTTAACATAATGATCTCCTGTTATAGCCATGTTGTTGCAAATGACTGGACATCATTCTTTTTCATGGTTGCATGATACTCCGTTGTGTATATGTACTACATTTTCTTTATTCATTCATCTATTGATGGACACTTAGTTTGCTTCAAGATCTTAGCTATTGTAAACAGTGCTGCAGCAAACATAGAAGTCCAGATATCTCTTTGATATACTGATTTCCTTTCTTTTGGGTATATACCCAGCAGTAGGATTTCTGAATCATATAGTAATCAATTTTTAGTTTTTAAAGGAACCTCCAAACTGTACTCCATTGTGGTTGTACTAATTTACATGCTCACGCTCAGTGTATGAGGGTTGCCTTTTCTCCACATCCTTGCCAGCATTTGTTATTGCCTGTCTTTTGGATATAAGCCATTTTAACTGGAATAAGATGACATCTCATTGTAGTTTTGATTTGCATTTCGCTAATGATCAGTGATGTTGAGGACCTTTTCATATGCCTGTTTGCCATTTGTGTGTCTTCTTTTGAAAAATGTCTATTCAAATCTTTGCACATTTTTGATTGGATTATTAGATTTTTTCCTATAGAGTTGTTTGAACTCCTTATATGTTCTGGTTATTAATCCCTTGTCAGATGGGTAGCTTGCACATATTTCCCTTATATTCTGGGGGTTGTCTCTTCACTTTGTTGACTCTATACTTTGCAGAAGACTTTTAACTTGATGTCATCCCTTTTGTCCATTTTTACTTTGGTTGCCTGTGGTTGTAGGGTATTTTTCAAGGAATTTTTGCCCAGTCCAATGTCCTATAGATTCTCCCCAACATTTTCTTGTAGTAGTTTCATAGTTTGAGGTCTTAGATTTAAGTATTTACTCCATTTTGATTTGATTTTTGTATATGGTAAGAGATAGGGGTATAGTTTTATTCTTCTACGTATGGATTTTCAGTTTTCCCAGCACCGTTTATTAGACTGTCTTTTCCTCAGTGTATGTTCTTGGCATTCATGTCATAAATGAGTTCACTGTAGGTATGTGGATTTGTTTTTAAGTTATTTTTTTCTGCTTTTCTGGCGTATGTGTCTGTTTTTATGCCAGTGCCATGCTGTCTTGGTTATTATAACTCTGTAGTATAATTTGAAGTCAGGTAACGTGATTCTTCCAATGTTGTTCTTTTTGCTTAGGATGGCTGTGGCCGTTGTGGATCTTTTGTGGTTTCATATAAATTTTAGGATTTTTTATATTTTTGTAAAGAATGTCATTGGTACTTTGATAGGGTTTACATTTAATCTGTAGATTTCTTTGTGTAGTGTGGACATTTTAATAATATTGATTTTTCCAATCCATGAACATGGAATATTTTTCAATTTTTTGGTGTCTTCTTCCATTTCTTTAATCAGTGTTTTATAGTTTTTATTATGGAGATCTTTCACTTCTTTGGTTAATTCCTAAGTATTTGATTTTATGTGTGGCTATTGTAAATGAGATTACTTTTTAATTTCTTTTACACATTGTTCACTGTTGGCATATAGAAATGCTACTGATTTTTGTATGTTGATTTTGTATCCTGCAACTTTACTGAATTTGTTTATCAGTTCTGATAGTTTTTATTTTGTGGAGCCTTTAGGTTTTTCCAAATATAAGATCTTATAATCTGCAAACAGGATAATTTGATTTCTTCCTTCCAAATCTGGATGGTCTTTATATCATTCTCTTGTTTGATTGCGCTAGCTAGGACTTCCAGTATGTTAAATAACGGTGGTGAAAATGGATATCCTTGTTATGTTCCAGATATTAGAAGAAAGGCTCTCCATTTTTCCCCATTCAATATGATACTAGCTATGGGTCTGTCATACATGATTTTTTATCATGTTGGGGTATATTCCTTCTATACCTAGTTTTTGAGGGTTTTTATCATGAAGGGATGTTGAATTTTATCAAATGCTTTTTCTGCACAATTGAAATGATCATATGATTTTTGTCCTTCATTTGGTTGATATAATGTATTACACTGATTGATTTGCCTATGTTGAACCATCCTTGCATCCCAGGGATAAATCCCGTTTGGTCATGATAAATAATCTTTCTAATGCATTGTTGAATTCAGTTTGCTAGTATTTTGTTGAGGATTTTTGCATTAATATTAATCAGAGATATTGTCCTGTAGTTTTATTTTTGATGTGTCTTTGTCTGGTTTTGGTATCACGGAAATACTAGCCTTGTAGAATTAGTTTAGAAGTATTCCCTCCTCCTCTATTTCCTGGAATAGGTTGGGTAGGGTTGGCATTACTTCTTCTTTAACTGATTGGTAGAATTCAGCAGTAAAACCATTGAGTCTCAGGTTTTCCTTTACTGGAGACTTTTTATTACAGCTTCTATCTCATTACTTGTTATTGGTCTATTCAGCTTTTGGATTTCTTCTTGGTTCAATCTTGGTAGGTGATATGTGTCTAAGTATTTGTCCATTTCCTCTAGATTTTTAAAATTATTTATTTTCTACCAATTTTGGGTTTGGTTTGCACTTACTTTTCTAGTTCTTTGAGTTTTATTGTTAGTTTATTTGAAATTTTTCCTTTTTCCTTTTTTTTTTTTTTTAAACAGAGTTTTGCTGTTTCTCCCAGGCTGGCATGCAGTGGCGTGATCTTGGTTCACTACCAGCCTCCACCTTCTGAGTTCAAGCAATTCTCATGCTTCAGCCTCCCAAGTAACTGGGACTACAGGCACATGCCTGGCTAATTTTTATATTATTATTATTATTATTATGCTTTTTTATTATTATACTTTAAGTTCTATGGTACATGTACACAATGTGCAGGTTTGTTACATATGTATACATGTGCCATATTGGTGTGCTGTACCCGTTAACTCATTATTTACCTTAGGTATATCTCCTGATGCTATCCCCCTTTCCCCACACGCCACGACAGGCCCCGGTGTGTGATGTTCCCCACCCTGTGTCCAAGTGTTCTCATTGTTCAATTCCCACCTATGAGTGAGAACATGCAGTGTTTGGTTTTCTGTCCTTGCGAGAGTTTGTTCAGAATGATGGTTTCCAGCTTCATCCATGTCCCTACAAAGGGCATGAACTCATCCTTTTTTATGGCTGCATAGTATTCCATGGTGTATAGTGTATATGTGCCACATTTTCTTAATCCAGTCTATCATTGATGGACACTGGGTTGGTTCCAAGTCTTTGCTATTGTGAATTGTGCTGCAGTAAACATACGCGTGCATGTGTCTTTATAGCAGCATGATTTATAGTCCTTTGGGTATATGCCCATGTATTATTTTTTAGTAGAGATGGGGTTTCTTTCACCATGTTGGCAAGCTGATCTTGAACTCCTGGTCTCAAGTGATCCACCCACCTCGGCCTCCCAAAGTGCTGGGATTACAGACGTGAGCCACTGCACCCGGCCTTTTCCTCTTCTTTGATGTAGGCACTTCCAGCTGTAAAATTCCCTCTTAGTACTGCTTTTAGGGTATCACATAGGTTTTGATATGTTGTGTTTCCATTATCATTTGTTTCAAGAAATTTTTCAATTTCCTTCTTAATTTCTTCTTTAACCTACTGGTCATTCAGGAGCATATTATTTAATTTCTATGTATTTGTACAGATTCCAAAATTCCTCTTATTAATTTTTGGTTTTACTTCATTATGGTCAAAGAATATACTTGATATTACTTCAGAACTTTTGCATGTTTTATGACTTGTTTTGTGACCTAAATATGGACTATTCTTGAGAATGATCCATGTGCTGAGGAAAAGAATGTGTATTCTGTAGCTCCTGGATGAAATGTTCTGTAAATATCTATTAGATCCATTTGGTCTATAGTGCAGATTATGTCTGGTGTTTCTTTGTTGATTTTCTGTCTGGAAGAACTGTCGAGTCCTGAATGTGGGGTGTTGAAGTCTCTAGCTCTTATTGTACTGTGGTCTATCTCCTTATCTATAATAATATTTGCTTTATATATCTACGCGCTCCAGTGTTGAGTTCATATATATTTAAAATTATTATATTCTCTTGCTGAATTGACCCTATTATCATTATATACTGACTTTCTTTGTGTCTTCTTATAGTTTTTTTTTGAAATCCATTGTGTTTGATACAAATATAGTATCTCTTGTTTTTTTTTGGAGGGGGGGAGGTGGGTTTCCATTGACATGTAGTATCTTTCTCCATCCCTTTGTTTTTAGCCTATGTGTGTCTTTATAGGTAAAGTGTTTCTTGTAGGCAACAGATCAATCAGTCTTTTTTTTTTTTTTTTAATCCATTCAGCCAGTCTTTGTCTTTTGATTGGAGAGTTTAGTCCATTTACATTCAGTGGTAATACTTCTGCCCTTTTATTATTTGTTTTCTAGTTGTTTTGTGGTCTTCTATTCCTTCTTTCTTTCTTTTTCATTTTCCTCTAGCAAAGGTTATTTTCTCTGATGATATGGTTTAGTTTTTTGCATTTTATTTTGCATGTGTCCATTGTATATTTTTTGGTTTAAGGTTATCATGAGGCTTGCAAATATTATAATCCATTATTTTAACACAATAACAGCACTATTTGCATAAGCAAGGAAACAAGCAAATAGAAAACTAATAAGAACTCTATGTCTTAACTTCATACCCCCACTTTTAATCATTTTGTTGTTTCTGTTTTTATCTTATTGTACTGACTATGTCTTGAAAAGTTGTTGTAGTTACTATTTTTGATTGGTTAATCATTTACTCTTCTATTTAGGGTAGGGGTAGTTTACACACCATAGTTACAGTGTTATAATATTCTGTGTTTTTCTATGTACTTACTATTACCAGGGAGTTTTGTACCCTCAGGTGATTACTTATTGTTGATTAACATCGTTTTCTTTCTGATTACAGTACTTCCTTTAGCATTTCTTGCAGGAAAGGTCTAGTGTTGATGAAATGCCTCAGCTTTTGTTTGTCTGGGAATGTCTTTATTTCTCCTTCATGTTTGAAGGATATTTTCCCTGGATATACTATTTTAGGGTAAAAGTTTTTTGCCTTCAGCACTTGAAATATGTCATGCCTCTCTCTCATGGCCTGTAAGGTTTCCACTGAAAAGTCTGTTGCCAGATATATTGCAGCTCCATTTTATGTTATTTGTTTCTTTTCTCTTGCTGCTTTTGTTTATTTATTTTTTGTAGAGATGGGGTCTCACTATATTATCCAGCTTGTTCTCAAACTCCTGGGCTCCAAAAGCTTCTTAAACTGATTAACAACTTCAGCAGAGTCTCAGTATACAAAATTAATTTGCAGAAATCGCCAGCATTCCTATACACCAACAATGGATGATCCAAGAGCTAAATCATGAGTGAACTTCCATTCACAATTAACACAAAAAGAATAAAATACCTAAGAATACAGCTAATAAGGGAAGTAAGGACCTTTTCAAGGAGAACTACAAACCACTGCCCAGAGAAATCAGAGATGATGTAAACAGATGGAGAAACATTCCGTGCTCATGGATAGGAAGAATTAGTATCATTAAAATGGCAATACTGCCCAAAGGAATTTATAGACTCAATGCTATTATTATTAAACTACCATTGACATTCTTCACAGAATTATAAAAAAAGTATTTTAAAATTCATATGGAGCACACGAGCCTAAATAGCCAAGGTAATCCTAAGCAAAAAGAACAAAGCTGGAGGCGTCACACTGCGTGACTTCAAACTATACTACAGGGCTATAGTATCCAAAACAGCATGGTACTGGTACAAAAACAGACACATAGACCAATGGAATAGAATAGAGAACCCAGAAATAAGACCGTACACCTACAATCATCTGATCTTCAACAAATCTGACCAAAACAGACTGTGGAGAAAGGATTTCCCATTTAATAAATGGTACTGGAAGAACTGGCTAACTGTATGCAGAAAATTGAAACTGGATTCCTTTCTTATACCATATACAAAAATCAAGATAGATTAAAGACTTAAACGTAAACCCTAAAACTGTAAAACCCTGAAAGGAAACCTGGTCAGTACCATTCAGTACATAGGCATGGGCAAAGATTTCATGATGAAGATGCCAAAAACAGTCGTGACAAAAGCAAAAATTGACAAGTGAGATCTAATTAAACTGAAGAGCTTCTGCACAGCCAAGGGAACTATCAACAGAGTAAACAGACATCATACAGAATGGGAGAAAATTTCTGTAATCTATGCATCTGACAAAGTTCTAATATCCAGCATCTATAAGAAACTTAAACAAATTTACAAGGAAAAAAAAAAACTCTTAAAAAGTGGGCAAAGGACATGAACAGACACTTCTCAAAAGAAGGCATACATGCAGCCAACAAACATATTTTAAAAAAACTCAACATCACTGATTAGAGAAATGCAAATCAAAACCACTAGGAGATAGCATCGCACACCAGTCAGAATTGCTATTATTAAAAATTCAAAAAATAACAGATGCTGGTGAGGTTGTGGAGAAAAAAGAATGCTTTTACAGTATTGGTGGGAGTATATATTAGTTCAACCATTATTGAAGAGAATGTGGTGATTCCTCAAAGACCTAGAAACAGAAATGCCATTTGATGCAGCAATCCCATTACTGGGTATGTACCCAAAGGAATAGAAATTGTTCTGTTATAAAGACACATGCACATGTATGTTCATTGCAGCACTATTTACAATAACAAAGACATGGAATCCAGTTAGATACCTATCAGTGATAGACTGGATAAACAAAATGTGGTACATATACATCATGGTATAACTATGTATCCATAAAAGAGAATAAGATCATGTCCTTGCAGGGACATGGATGGAACTAGAGGCCATTATCCTTAGCAAAGTAATGCAGGAACAGAAAAACAAATACCACGTGTTCTCACTTATAAGTGAGAGCTAAATGATAAGAATACATGGACACAAGGGGGGAACATCATACACTGGGGCCTAGTGGAGGATAGTGGGTGGGAGGAGGGAGAGAATTAGGGAGAATAGTTAGTGGATTCTGGGCAATACTTGGGTGATGGGATGAACTGTGCAGCAAACCACCACGTCACATGTTTACCTATGTAACAAACCTGCATATTGGGCATATGTACCCCTGAAGCTAAAATAAAAGTTGGAAACAAACAAAAACTCCTGGGCTCAAGTGATGCTCTTGCCTTGGTCCCTCAAAGTGCTGGGATTACAGGTGTGAACCACCATCCTCAGCCTCTTGCTGCTTTTAGGAGCCTTTCTTTATCTGTGACCTTTGGGTATTTAATTATTAAATGCCTTGAGGTAGTCCTTTTTGGGTTAAATTTGCTTGGTGTTCTGTAACCTTCTTGTACTTGGATATTGATATCTTTCTCTAGGTTTGGGAAGTTCCCTGTTATATCCTTTTGAATAAAATTTCTACCCTGTCTTTCTCTACATCTTCTTTAAGCCCAATAACTCTTAGATTTGTCCTTTTGAGGCTGTTTTCTAGATCCTGTAGCCATGCTTAATCATTTTATATTCTTTTTTCTGTTATCTCCTCTGACTGTGTATTTTCAAATAGCCTGTCTTCAAGCTTCAAGCTCACTGTTTTTTTCTTCTGCTTGATCATTTCTGCTATTAAAGGACTCTGGTGCAGTATTCAGTATGCCAATTGCCTTTTTTTGTTTTTTGTTTTTTGTTTTTCGAGATGGAGTCTCACTCCATCACCCAGACTGGAGTGCATTGGTGCAATCTTGGCTCACTGGAACTTCCACCTACTGGGTTCAAGCGATTCTCATGCCTCAGTCTCCCAAGTAGCTGGGATTACAGGCACGCACCACCATGCCCGGCTAATTTTTTGTATTTTTAGTAGAGACAGGGTTTCACCATGCTGGCCAGGCTGGTCTCAAACTCCTGGCCTCAAGTGATCCGCCCACCTTGGCCTCCCAAAATGCTGGGATTACAGGCATGAGCCACTATGCCTGGCCGCCAATTGCATTTTTTGGCTCCAGAATTTCTGCTTGATTGCTTTTAATTATTTCAGTCTCTTTATTAAATTTAGCTGATATAATTCTGAATTCCTTCTCTGTATTATCTTGAATTTCTTGAGTTTCATCAACACAGCTATTTTGAACTCTTTGCCTGAAACGTCACATATGTGTGTTTCTCCAGGATTGGTCCCTGGTGCCTTATTTAGTTCATTTGGTGAAATCATGTTTTCCTGGATGGTGTTGATGCTAGTGAGATGTCCTTTGGTATCTGGGCATGGAAGAGTTAGATATTTATTGTTGTCTTCACTGTCTGGGCTTATTTTTACCCATCCTTCTTGGGAAGGCTTTCCAGACATGTGAAAGAACTTGGGTGTTGTGATCTAAGCTGTATCTGCATTAGGGGCACCCCAGGCAGATTCATATAGGTACCACCTTGATGGTCTAAGATCTAGAAGAATTCTCTGGATTACCAGGTAGAGACTCTTGTTCTCTTCCCTTACTTTCTCCCAGATACATAGCCTCTGTCTTTGTTCAGAGTCACCTAAAGATGGGGGTGGAGTGACACAAGCACCCCTGTGGCCACCCTCACTCTGATTGTGCCGGGTCAGACCTGAAGCCAGCACAGTGCTGGATCTTGCTCAAGGTCTGCTCTAACCACTCCCTAGCTACCGTCTGTTTATTCAAGGCCCTTAGGCTCTACAGTCAGGTGATGGCAACGCCAGCCAGGCCTGTGTCCTTCCCTTCAGGCCAGGGAGGTCCCCCAGGTCCCAGGTGGGTCTAGGGGTACTGTTTGTGAGTCAGGGACTAGAGTCAAAAACCTTAGAAGTCTAGCTGGTGTTCTGTCTGAGGCTGAGCTGCCACTCAAACCACAAGATGCATTTCTTCCTTTTCCAAAGACAGGGGAACCTCACTTTTTAGCCGCCACCACCCCAGGCCACAGGGAGTACTGCCAGACTACTGTTGATGTTCCCTTAAGGTCCGAGGGTTCTTAAGTCAGCTTGTGGTGAATGCTGCCTGGCCTGGGACTCACCCTTCAGGGCAGTGGGCTCCCCTCTGACCCAGGGCAGGTCCAGAAATGGCATCCAAAAGTCAAGTCCTGGAGTAGGGGACCCCAGAAGCCTGCTTGGTGCTCTGCCTTCCTGTGGCCGTGCTGGTACCTGAATCCAGGAAGTCTCAGAGGCTGACTCAAGGCCCTCAGCATAGTACCTGGGTATCCATGCTGTTTATTCAGGGCCCAAGGGCTCTTCAGTTAGCCGGTGATGAATACTGCCAGGACTGGATTCTTTTCTTCAAGGCAGCAGGTTCCCTTCTGGCCCAGGGTGTGTGTAGAAATGTTGTCTGGGGCCGGGCACAGTGGCTCACGCCTTTAATCCCAGCACTTTGGGAGGCCGAGGTAAGTGGATCACCTGAGGGCAGGAGTTTGAGACCAGCCTGGCCAATATGGCGAAACCCTGTCTCTACTGAAAATACAAAAAATTAGCTGGGCGTGGTGGCGGGCAACTGTAATCTCAGCTACTTGGGAGACTGAGGCAGGAGAATTACTTGAACCCGAGAGGTGGAGGTTGCAGTGAGCCAAGATTGCACCATTGCACTCTAGCCTGGGCGACAGAGCAAGACTCTGTCCCTGCCCCCTGCCCCCCGCCCACAAATAAAAACAACAAAACAAAACAAAAAAAAAAAACAAAGAAATGTTGTCTGGGAGGTAGGGCCTGGAACGGGGGCCTAACAACTCTGAACATTACCCTGTCCTGTTGTGGCTGAGCTGGTATCTAAGATGTAAGACAAAGCCCTGCCCATTTTTCCCTCTCCTCTTCTTAAGCAGAAGGAAGGGGTTTCTTTTGGAGCTCCAGCTGTGTAGCCTGGGGTTAGGGGAGGGGTGATTTCAGCACTCACTTGGCTGCCACAACTGGTGTCTCAGTATGTCATGTGAGCCCCATTCCATTGTCTCTGGGCCTAGTTCAGCACTAGGACTTGTCTTAAGTGTCACAGTCCTTATGGCCTAAACTGCCTTTCAAGTTCTCTGAGAGAGACAGAGTGCTGTAGGCCTTGGTGGCGAGGTCCAAGCTCAAGTTCAAACTGCTGGGATAGGTGATTCCCTTCTGAGTAGGGCTGATATAAATACTCCATCTGTGTAGATGGGCATCAGCTGAGTTTGGTCGGATTTTTCTTTCTGCTCTAACAGGGCAGCACTGAGTTTAGTGCGTCACAGCTGCTGTGTTCTCTCTCCTGCAATGCCCAGAGATGCTCTCTGCAACATGCTGCTGCTGTAGGAGGTGGGGGCGGTGGGGGGTGGCATCGGGGGTTCAAAACTGTTTTTTCTATCTCTTTAGTGCCTCTTTCAGCAATATGAAGATAAAACCAGGTATTGAGAGCTCACCTAATTTTTGGTTCTCATGAAAGTGTTTTTTCTGTGTAGATAGTTGTTAAATTGGTGTCCTTGAAGAGGGTAGCAGGGAGGATGATCGGTGGAGCCTTCTATTCCATTATCTTAGTTGGCTTTGGGCCAATATATAAATATATATTTATATAAAAACATACAAACGTGTCTAAACTGTGTTGTTCAGTGCAGAAAACTAAGTTGCAGAACAATATAAATAGTTTAATGACACCTAGATAATAAAGTGTGTTTTTTTATATATGTATATATTTTATTGATATGCAGAAGTAGTCCCAGAATCATCCACATCACACTTTCAACTATTGTTAGCTATGGTAAAGGGAGAAGAGTTTGGAGGGGAGGAAGTACTAAGGCTAAGTACAGCTCCGTAAGAATGTATTTAAGTTGACATTGGTATATTTTAACAGTGGATAAAGTGGCCAAGTGCAGTGGCTCACACCTATAATCCCAGCATTTTGGAAGACTGAGGTAGGTGTATTGCTTGAGCCCAGGAGTTCGAGACCAGCCTGGGCAACATAGTGAGACCTCTTTTCTACAGTAAATCAAAAAATTAGCCTGGCACACAGCTATCATTCCAGCTACTCGGGAGGCTGAGGTGGGAGGATTGCTTGAGCCCAGGATGTTGATCATGCCATGATAGACCATGTGACCATGATCACACCACTGCACTGCAAGCTGGGTGACAGAGCAAGACCCTGTCTCCAAAAAAAAAAAAAAAAAAAAAAGGAAAATTGAGTACAATAATAAATGTATATTGCAGAGTATTTGGAAAACTTAGGAGACAGAAAGGAAAATGTAGCAGTAATTTTATCACTTAAAGATAACTGTTGTCATTCTATTTTGTATCCTTCTGGTTGGCTTTCAATTTATTCCAATATTAGTGTATGGCTATAAAGGAACACTTAAAACAGGTCCCCCAACCTTTTTGGCACCCCAGACTGGTTTCATGGAAGACGATTTTTCCACAGACATGGGTGGGGTGTGGGGGGTAGGTGGTAGGTGGTTTCGGGATGAAACCATTTCACCTCAGATCATCAGGCATTAGATTCTCATAAGGAGCGCACAACCTAGATCCTTCACATGCGCAGTTTACAATAAGGTTCACATTCCTATGAGAATCTAATGCTTTGACTAATCTGACAAGAGGAGGAGGCAGAGCTCAGGCAGTAATGCTCACTTGCCCACTGCTCACCTCCTGCTGTGCGCTGGGTTCTTGTAACCAATCCATGGCCCTGGGGTGGGGGATCCATGGTATATATGGTACCTGTTTCATTTGGCATTCTAAGTTGTGCTCCGTTGAACATTGTCTTACGTAAATGATTGTGCACATCTAACCATTTCTAAAGATAAATTTTCAGAAGTGGGTTTATGGGAAGAAAAATACAAGAATATTTTAAAGAATATTTAAAGGTATATAATGCCAAAGTGCCTTCCAGAAAAGTTCCTGTCCACATCTGCCAGTAGTATTTCAAAGTGTCTCTCTCACTGCATACTGCCAGGATCAGATATTCTATTAATCTTTGTGAATTTGACAGATCAAAAAGACTTTATTTGTATTTAATTTATGTTTCTTTACTAGTAACATTGAGAGAGAGTGTGTGTGTATATATGTGTGTGTGTATATGTATATACATATACATATATATATGCTTCTGTTCCAAGCCTAATATATATTTATTAGGCCTGGGACAAAAATTGTAGTGAACCAAACTTAATAAAGCTTGGGCATAAATTGAAGGAAGGTCCAGTAATATACTGAGGCTGCTTTCAATAAAAACAGCAGAACACATATATCCAAATTAATGCTTGTCCCTTCAAAATACTGATTAAAATAAACTCCATTGATGACACCTTTGCTGAAGACATTTTAGGATCTTGGTTTTGGTCTGACTTCTGAAGCACTTTTGGTTTCTTTAGGATTTCCCTAGTGGTGGCATGACTCCAACTTTTGCCAATGGGCTCAGAATTTGGAAGTTTAAGAAATAAGGTAACCCAAACTTAATAATGCCACTTTTTCCTTTCATTTTATGAAGGGATAACTATTGGCCTGGTGTGCTGGCCCATGTATGTAATCCTAGCAGTTTGGGATGCTAAGGTGGGGTGATCACTTGATGTCAGGAGTTCAAGACCAGCCTGGGCAATGTAATGAGACCCCATCTCCACATAAAAGGGAGGGTAACTATAAATAAATTATTTCTTTTTTAAAAAATGACTTATAAACTGGCTCTGAAGGTGGTTTGTTTATGCAGAAACATTTGCAGAATATCCCATTGGGTGTTAGATGCTATGTTGGGCTCTGGGCTTACAATTACGGAAATTTTATACTCTCCACTCTCCGGTCTTTTTGGAGAGGTAATGCCCACGTTGAGCACTGAAAGACAAGTAGGGGGATATAAATCCAGATAAGAAGGAGTCAGTCGGATGGAGTGTGGTGAAGGATGTTCAGACAGGGAAACACACATGCAAAAGAGGGAAGGCAGGACACAGCATATGCATCCAACATTTGGTAGGGTGAGGCCCCACATGGGAGCAGTGAGAGGTTAGGGATCAAGGAAGTAGGCACCGGATCATGAAGGGTCTTGCTAAGACTTTATTCTGAAAGCTTCAGGAAGCCTTTTAAGGATTTCTAGTGGAGTTGTTTCATGATCAGATCTGAACTTAGAAAAACTGACATCTTATTTTTGGAGGATGCATAAGGGTAGGGCAGAAGTGAGGAAAATAATTGAGAGACCAGTAATCCAGGCAGCAAGTGGTCTGAGCCTGAGTTCAGTGGCCAGGGCAGGTAGAGAGAAGTGGACAGCAGGACAGCATCATTAAGGAGACTTGGATTATATGTGGAGGGCAAAGCAGAGGGAGAGGTCTGAGTGGTCGTGGCCAAATTTTGGGGGAAAGTGGATGATGCTGAGGTGAGTCACGAAGATAGACAATGTGGAGCCAGGGGCAAGAGTGTGATGAAGGATATGCTTAGGTTTGGTCGTGCTGAATTTGAAATGGCTCTGGGACTTTTAAGAAGAGATGTCATGTAAATAGTTGGATCCAGAGCCTAGGATGTAGACAAAGTCTGGGAACATAGATTTGGGAGCTATGAACACATTCCCCAAGAGAAGTCACAAAAATGTGCCAAGCAGCAGGAGCCTGATACGGTGCTTGCGTTTCACTCTGATATGCCCTGTTCCTTTCAGGGTATTGCATTTTCAGGTTGCCCCTGTCTCACACCTAGATATTTTGGCTCTCAGCTTTGATCTGATATGGCTATCAATTCCTGCATCAGTGAACTCATAGGCCATAGCTAAAGATATGCTGTCATTGAAGACAGGTTTGTCCTCCAAAACTAAATACCAAGTGAGCAATTAGAAATTGTTTAAGTGCCCATCAATAGGAAATAGAATAAATATATTGTGGAAAGTCCATATAATTATTATAACATAAATTGGATCATATCATTTCCCCCACTGAAAGCCTGCTAGTGACTTTTTTTTGCACCTAGAATACAATCCAGACAGTTTAAGACCTTGCGTGATCTGACCTTGGCCTGTTTTGGCTTCATCCCATGCCACCTTCCTTCATGCCAGGATCTTCTTTGACTCACTCAAACAGTCACACACTTTCTCATCTCATCCTTTGCTCATGGTGTCCCCTCTCTGTGAACCATCTTATCATTTAGTAGTAACTACTTGTCCTTCAGCTTGCAGCTTAAATTACCTCTCAGGAGAGGGTCCCTTGGATCCCTCCCCACTTGCCACTCCCCTACTCCTCTGTGTTTTTACATTGTGGTCTCAGTCTATGATTTTTTTTCTTTTTTTTTTTTGCCTTTTGTCTGCCCTTCCGTAAGGTTAGGGATTGTGAATATTATAACACTAGTACCTGAAACATAGTAGGTACTAAATAAACTTTTTTTTTTTCAATGAATGATATTTTAGCAGGGGAAATATTTTTGTCTTAATTCAAGCTGCTGTAACAGAGTACCATAAACTGGGTGGTTTAAGGAACAAGTATTTATTGCTCACAGTTCTGGAGGCTGGGCAGTCCAAGATCAAGGTATAGGCAGATCCAGTGCTTGCCAAAGGCTGGTTTCCTGGTTTGCAGATGGCTACTTTCTCCCTGTATCCTCACATGGTGGGGAGAGAGTGGAGAGAAGAAGAAAGCTATTCTGTCTCTTCTTATAAGGGCACTAATGCCATTCATGAGGACTCTACTCTCGTGACCTAATTACCTCCAAAGGCTCTGCCTCCTAATATTATCACATTGAAGGTTGTGAACATGAATTTGGGGGAGGCACAAACATTTAGTTTGTAATAATTGATAAGTGAAAAAAAAAGACACACAGCATAGAATAATCATTTCCAAAAATGAAAGAAAAATTTCTATACATATATGTGTGTGTTTATATGTTCATATAAACATAGGAAAAAAAGAGAAAGTATGTGGCCCAGTCTGTTTCCAACTACATCTGTTCAGTGGGAGTCGGTCAGGACCTTTTATGGCCTATTTTATTTACTTCTATATTATAATAATCATTTATTTATTTCTATAGTGGGCATGTTTATATTTTTGTAACTATATTTTTATAGTGGGCATTACCTAACAAAGCAGAAATATTAAAAATAAATCCAATTAAAATTTCCACTCCTTTTAACAATCACGTTTGTTTTTATGGCCAATGACTCTTACATGGGCATTTTTTTTTTCAGGTTTTCCAGTTAATGAGAAATTTGAGATGCAAAATTCTTTTTGATTTAGACCAGTGAATGAAGATTAGGTACTCATTAAACAACTGTGAAAGTTCTTTGTAGATAATTTTGCTTTATAGATAATTTAGTGCTTCCAGTGAAACTGAAATGTAACTGATGGCCTTAGCTTGGCTATTTTTGAAGAATCCTTGACTGTCAGGCTCCCCTGTAAGACTTCCCTCTTCAGCACTCCGTTTACTGGCCACATGCTTTACATAGCACTCTGCTTAGATTTTGCCTTTGAGGATGGCCATCTCCCTTCAGCTGCTCTGATTTGGAAGAGGGGCAAGGAGTGCAGCTTTCCCTGAGATAGGGCGACCTTTTTTTCCCTTCTGTCTTCACATCCTAATCACACTACTTCTAACTGGATGTGAATATCTTAACTGTGAAAAACTGCGAGTTCTCTGCCAGAAATAAGTCTCTAGGGCTTCCCAAGTGTTAATTATTTCCTGTTAGAGTTCTGATTTGAAAGTGAGGTTTCTCTCCTTGACCTTTAACCCTCATTACTCTTCTGTGTTCCCAGTTGGTTCGACTGTGCAATGAGGGCGCCCGGAAGATGGAAAGGACTGAGATGATGTACACAATTAACTCCCAGCTGGAATTTAAAATTAAGGTATTCTCGTACCTTGTTCATTACTGTTCTTGCCTAAGTTTTCTCTAAATAGAGAGAGACAGTTGAGGGCAACAAAGTAGATGGGAATTTGCTTTTCAAAGAAGGGTCATAAATTGATAAGAAGGAGTAGCAGATGCTTCAGGCAATTTGGTTTTGCTTGTACCAGAGTGACCTTTCTCCAGGCCCTGAAGCCAGGCATTATCTAAGAAGACTTTTTTGTTTTTTTCCAGGAAGACACCAAGCTTAGGGGAATAAACAAAATAATAGAATAGTGTAGTTAAAATAATAGAATTTTAGAATTGAAAGGAGATTCCTTCATTATTCTCAAAATGTTCTGAAAAACAGTAATATTCCATGCCCTGGACCAGTGTTCTCCTAAATTAAATAAGGACACTCCTTTTCTTGTTTGCAAAACAGATCGTTAATAGGTAATTTTTTTCAAGATTGTTTTTCTCCCATAATTTTTTTGAATATGTGCTGCTTGTTATTCCTTGTCTGATACTGCTCTGGAGCAGATGACAAGATGAACAAAGAGGAAGAAAATGACAGTTAATGGCAAATCTAGGTCATGGCCATTCTTTTGTTGGCTCACCGGCTGAGTTTTTAATGGGAAGTGAGTGCTCACAATTGTGACTCTATTTAGTTTTATAACTTGTAAATGTCATTAAACCATTTTAAATGACTGGTCATGTTTTTCCCTAGTAAAAGTGTTTCTATTTCGTGCAGTCAAATTATAGTGATCAGCATTTCATGGTATTCTGTGAAGAGCAGATTCTCTGCCGTGTCATGTAGTTTGAGGATTATTGCATGCTTGCTTTGGCAGCATATATACTAAAATTGAGGATCACTGATACAGTACAGCTACACCCTTTTGTTTTAAGAATAAGGAAAAGAAACCCAGAGAATAATTGTCTGCAGAGTCACTTGGCTAGTGGTGATAAAATCAGGACTAAGGTCCAGACGTCCTGACTTGCAGGTCAGTGTAAACTCTTCTACTGTAACATTCTGACGGTAAGGGTTTAGATGCAGAAACACAAACTGTAAAAGGGAAGAAGATGGGTATTTGCCAAAAACCAGACACACACGCACACACATGCATGCACGCACACTTTAAATAGTTTTAATATTCTTGTACAGAAGTTTACAGCAATTAAAAAACCCATCTTTCTCCTAGTTCTCAATATCTCGTTCTCTCTAATTTGTTTCTAAATATTTTGGAAAATATATCTGACAAGTTTGTTTTTTGTTTTTTAATTTCCTCCTTTTGAAAGATGAAAAAAATCCCTAACCATTTTTCTTTTCCCTTCTTCACTGAAACTCAGTTGGTATAAGATTACATTAAGAAACTCTGTCCAGGCCGGGCAAGGTGGCTCATGCCTGTAATCCCAGCACTTTGGGAGGCCGAGGTAGGGATCACCTGGGGTCAGGAGTTTGAGACCAGCCTGACCAACATGATGAAACCCTGTCTCTACTAAAAATACAAAAATTAGCTGGATGTAGTGGCGGGCACCTGTAATCCCAGCTATTTGGGAAGCTGAGGCAGGAGAATCGCTTGAACTCTGGAGGCAGAGGTTGCAATGTGTCGATATCTCACCACTGCACTCCAGCCTGGGCAACAGAGCAAGACTCAAAAAAAAAAAAAAAAAAAAAAAAAAACTCGGTCCAGAACCCAAAATTAATTTGTAACTGAAAAATACTAACCCCAAGGATCATTAAAAGTAAGTGATTAACATCAATTGAGTTCATGAATTTCGGTTGGTTGTTTTCTTTTTCATTCAATGATTAAAATATTTGCAAGCCTAAAGTATAGATTTACAGTGGAGCACTTAATTTAGAACACTTAGAATTACTAATTAGTACTAATTGGAAATACACGTAAAATCTTAGGACCTTATAACACTATATGAATAACAGTGGACGTTCCTATTTAATTTATTTTAATGATGATAAAATAGAGGTTCAGTGAGGTTAAATGATTTATCCAAGTATACAATGGCAAGTATTGTAAGAATACAACAGATTTACTGAGCATCTTCCATGTGGAAGGCAGTAGATAAACAAAAACATGGTCATCCCTCCCCTCATAGTCTAGTAGAAGACTGCTGAAAATCAAAGGAGTCAGCAAAGTCTACAGCTATCACAGTAGCTAGAAGACTATGGAAAGTACTGGAAATGGAAAGGAGATGGACAGCTCTAAGAGCAAGAGACAGGCTGTGGGTCTTGGAGCAGTCTGGCAAGGCTTCATGCCAGAGGTGTGTTTGACCTGAATCTTGAAAGGTGAGTTAGGAAGGGTCTCAGAGCAGAAACAAACGCACAGTTTCCACTGCTGTGGCCCAGGAATTGTAAGCAATTCAGGAACTGTGGGTAGACTTGGGGTGCAAGAGGAGCAGGGCGGAGCTGCGGTAGCAGGCAAACGCTCATATGGACATCCCTGTGCACCAAGAGGAGGAGCTGAGTGAGGTCATTTGGGAGCCACTAAAAAGTTCTCATTAGGGAAGTGACACAATCAGATGTGTGTTTAGTAAAGACAACTTCAGCAGTGGGGAAAGGCTTTTCCAACTTACTCCAAAGCCAGAAGTCATTAAAAGAAAAAAGTCCAATTTATCTATATAACTTTTTAAAAATTTTCTCTATAGGGGGAAAAAGACCATGAAAAAAGTGCAAAGGCAAATAGCAAACTGGAGACAAAAATAGTTGCAACTCACATATAGACAAAGGGTAAATATCCCCAATGTATAAAATCAAAGTGATAAGAGAAGACCCACTAGTCTACAAGCCAAGGAGCACCAAAGATTGCCGGCAAACTACCAGAAGCTGGGGGAGAGACCTGGAACAGATTATTCTCTAGCACCTTCTGAGAGCCTGGCCTTGCTGACACTTTCATCTTAGGCTGTCTTCCAAAACTGTGAGACATAAATTCCTGTTGTGTAAAACAAAGAAAAAAAAATACCACTAGAAAGTTGCAAATTAGAAAACTGCTACCAGAAAAGGAAACCCAAATGATGATTAAAGTTTTGAAGATGCTTTATTTCACTCAGAAGAAAATTGCTATTTGAAGACTAGCAAATAAAGATAATGAACCTCATCTTTTGGATTTATAAATAATTCAAAAGTTTGATAACACATTTTATTGATGGAATTGGAGAGAAAGACATTTTTATATGTTGCCGGTGGGAAAGATTGTTCCACTCCAATGGTGTGCAATTTGGCAATAACTATCAAAACTACAAATGCAAGTGACTACAACTCAGCAATTTTACTTCTAAGAATTTATTCTACAGATGTACTCATCAATGTATAAAATTATACACACACTGAGCATTGTTTGTAATAGTGAAAGATGAGGAAAAACATCTAAATATCTATCAAAGAGGACTGATTAAATAAATTATAGTATACCCAAATAATGTGATACCACTCAAAAGAATAAAGGAGAATTTTAGATACCTATATGGAAATCTTTCTTATACATTATTAAATGAAAAAAGTAAGGTTTAGATATAAAAAAATACAATTTGCTTTTGCAGATGAAATCTTTGGACAGATGCAGACGAAACTAGTTATTGGTCATTACCTGTGAGGGGCGGTGGTCAGGGAGTGGGTCTTGTCGGGTTGACTGGGTGGAGAGCCACCCACTCACTCAGATAGGAAATTCAGGAGGAGGAACAAGTTTCAGGGGAAGGTAATGAGTTCTATTTTGGCCATATTTGTTTTATGGTATGGCTATAGGTGCTACTACTATGAGAATATTGGTTGCAAATTTACTAAGTAGTGCCATTTTCATATTTATCTGATTTAATTCTCACAAGAACCCTGTAAAGTACCCTATTATTAACTTCATTTTATAGATGAAGAACCTGAAGCTAGAGAGATTAAATACTTTGCTCAAGGTTATACACGAAGACGTTATAAAGTCTAGATTCAAATCTTTGACTCTGGAGTCCACATTCTTAACAATGACTGTATAATAATATGGATATTTTTCTAATTTGGAGGAAAGTAAATTTTGTAGAGCGTGTGTGTGTGTGTGTGTGTTTCATTTTCATTTCACACGTTTTTCATTTTTAATTTTGCTTGTGATTTCCTGGAAGACTGTCAAGTGCTTAACTGCAGTAATATGAGAGGAGGTAGAAAGCATCGCTGGATTGGCACTTTGGAAGCTAGTATAAAGTTAGAGCACAGGCTCCAGAGCTGGCCTGCCTGAGTTGCTGTAGTATACTAGCTGTATAACCTTGGGCATCACTTACCTTTTCATGTCTTGGTTTTCTGAACCCTAAAATAAAGCTGATGACAGTACTTTTCCTCATGGAATGATTTTGAAAATTAAATTCTTTAAGAGATATAAAGGATTGAAACAGACCTGATTTGTAGCAAACAAGCAGAAAACATTATTGAGATGTTTTATCAGAATATTTAAATAGATGTGGATGCATTGAAGAGTGAATGGGATGTGAAGCATTTGAAGCAGGTTAGACTTTTCATTCCAGAAGCTTGACTATCAAGAGGATAGGGTAGTGATGATAACTAGAGGATACACAAAGTCAAGGGACCATTTTAGTGATAGTGTTCAGGATAGTTTGCAGAAAGGGAGCCAGGAGGGAGAGAATACTAATGAGAGGGGAATAAATCAAGGGAATAAGGCCTTAGAGCTGAAAGCAGGGTGTTGAAGACAGTAGAGCTTATCCTCTGAGATGGGAGGAAAGAAAATGATGGTTGTAGAGAAAAAGCTGGTTGCTCAACCAAGATCAAAAACCAGAGATTAGTTTGTGTCTCAAATCCAGTGTTTTTTCTCCACTAGAGAACAGCTTTCTTTAAAAGTTGCTTCTACAGAGTTGGGAAGAATTTTTTTTTTTTTTTTTTTTTTTTGTCCTGCGATGGGTTTGACCTTATGAATAAGCACATGGAGAAGTTGAGGGTTCTCAGGCTGCATTAGGAGACATACATTCAGTGTGGTTGAGTGGAGTGGTGGGATGTTAGTTGACAGAAGGCTTTGCTAGTTGCCATTTGGGGGCCTTGCTGATGGCCCCCCAGTGGAAATACAAGAAAAATCTTTGTGTAATAGCGGACAGTTTGGTGATTTCCCAAAAATCTAAACATAAGAGTTACTACTATATGACCCAGCAGTTCCACTCCTAGGTATATACCCAAGAGAACTGAAAAGAGATGTTCAAAAGCATATACACGAATCTTCATGGCAGCATTATTCATAATAGCCAATAAAGTGGAAATAGCTCAAATCAGTGGAAGAATTGATAAACAAAATGTGATATAGGTATATAGTAAAATATTTAGGCACAGAAAGGAATAAAGTTCTGATATTTACTATGTGGATGAACCTTGGAAATATTATGCTAGGTGAGAGAAACCAAATTCAAAGATCACATGTTGTATAATTCCATTTATATGACACATCAAGTATAGACAAATCCATAGAGTTAGAAAGTAGATTAGTGGTTGCCAGATGCTTGGGGGAGGAAGAGTGGGGGATGACTGCTCAGTGAATATGGGGTTTCCTTTTGAGGTAATGAAAATGTTCTGGAATAATGGTGATTATTGAACAACACTGTGAACATACTGGAAACCACTGTATTCTATACCCTCTGAAGTGGTGAAATGATCAATATGTCAATTTCATGTTATGTAAATTTTATCTCAACATAAAAAAAAAATTTGCTGTTCAGCAGCTCTTTCTTTTCTTGCTGCCCCATAAAATTAATTACATTTTATGCCAAGGCTCGTTTTCTAGGATGCTAGGTAATAGAAAAAAAGAATGAAAAGTCTGTGCTCTGTAGGCATTGCATCAGTACTGTTTAGGATATATCTTTGTTCATGAATTTCTTTTCTAGTTTCTGGTTCACACCTTGATTCTAGTCTCAGCACTTCTGTACTAGGGGAATTCACTCATGCTCACTTTGGGCTGTTCTGATTTCCTTTATTTTGATCATTTTAATGTCTCTTCTTTAATTAAACCTATCTGAATGAGTTCAGTCTTCTAACAATAAATTTGAAACATAAACTATATATAATATTGGATTTTTGGTTTCAAAAGAAATATAGATGTATTGAAAACTATTGTCAATTTTAGGTGTTTATAGATAGAAATTCAGTTTTGCCCCTAGTGGAGTATGAGGACTCCATAAAAACTAATCTGTTTTAAAAACAATAAAACAATTGAAAAATCTCTGTTTCTCCACCCCCTAAATCAGAACAGTCACAGGGCAGCATGTACACTGAAACTTAACCATAATACTGTCCTTGGTTCATCTTGTAGGGTTACACGCAATAGCAAGATAGTCCTGTGTTTCCTGTAATTACGGCCCTTCAGCCGGACCTACCCTGACACAAGGTGACCTCTTGTATGTGCTGCCTAGTCTGCCGGAGTTATCTAAGCAATCTGTTGACCTTTAAGGTCTCAGCTGTCTCTGTAGGGTAATTGTCTGTTTTCGAGATTTTGGGGGTTGGGAACTTCATGAATTCCCTTAGCAGCCAGTTTTGAAAAGTTTGGGGTTAGCCATGATCTTTTATCTTCATTTTTTGGACCTTCAGGAAAATAGTATATAAATGATAAGCAATCTTCTTTTAAAAGCTCTTTATAAAGTTTAAAATAAATTTGAAATCCTTTCTTAGACTTCTCATTTCCTCTCTAATATCCTCAATTTCCTTTAGCTATTTATAATTATTATTTCCTGAAAAGGGTGATGTTTGATTGCACCACATTTCTGCATTATATTTTGTGTCCAAGAACTTTTGCTTATTTTATGGATGTAGTCTTTTAAATCAGATTTTTGGCAGTAAACATTTCTGGTAACTTAAAAAAAAAAAAAAAAAAGCTTTCAAGGGTAAGGATTGTTCTGTAGTTTTGAGAGTTTTCCAGTTGGCTTGTACAAGACAATAAAGAAAATAAAAAAGCAGTATGCTAATTGTTTGGATACAGCCTTTTCTATGATATAATGATTATGATGGATTATTTTGGAAGAACCTCATTTTCACAGCCAGAAAGTAGTATGATGCTTTCAGGGACAGACTTCCATGAAGAAAGCTACCATGATCTTAAGAATAGGTGTTCTCAAGAATATGGCTAAATAGATAATTTGTAGACAAAAAAGCATGTAGGTTTTTCTCTTGAAAGAAACCTTTTTAGTTCATAAAGTAAATGTAGACTTTTATATTTGTCTCATTAACCTACAGTTGTGTTTTTCTGTATGTTTAGATTCTGATTTGAGATATTTAAAATAACCAGTTGATTCTGATAGATTTTATTACTAGGCTTTTCAATTTTAAGTAACTCCTTACTTTCTTTTTCAGTTGAGAGTTAATAGAAGAGTCATGGTTTTTTATTGATCCAGTAACATTTTCTCATTGAGTTTTAGTTTCATATTGGGAAGTTAGTAGTTTTTTATAGTAGAAGATATATTGTTCTTTTTCATTTTTTCTTGAATTTTCTGTACTTCTATATTTATAGTTCAGTTTTATATGCCTATGAAACAATGATGCATACTATGATAAGTATCATTTGTTTGAATGCACGTTTTAGATTTTCCTTTCAGTAATCTTAAAAGGATTTCAATTTGGCTTTGGTCACTGAGTTTTTCTCCTTTTGTAGCCTTTTCCTTTAGTCTCCTCTTCCCGGTGGTTGGTAAAAAGAGGTGAATTGACAGCCTATGTAGAAGACACTGTGCTTTTCTCAAGAAGGACATCCAAACAGCAAGTCTACTTCTTTCTCTTTAATGACGTGCTCATTATCACCAAGAAGAAGAGGTAAGTCTTTATCTGGTGTTGCTGACTAGACACTCCAGTTTTAAAGTTCTGTAATTCAGATGCCTGTTAGGGTGATCATTCTTTAAAAGCTAGAGATGTTGAAAGTATAGTTTCTACATACTGAATCGTATTGCATCTGTGCTTCATTTTCTTTGAATTGCTTATATAGTTCAGACTTGAATCATTATCTGCATCATAATTCTTGCCAACCTCTACTGAGCCACTGTTCTAAGCATTTTACACATTTACATCACATAATTCTTATGATATCTCTGAGAAGGTAGCACTGTTTTTATTCTCATTCAGTGTTTTTCAGATTCCTTCTACCATAAAATTTTTGTGTAAAACAGAAAAGTTGGTCCAGTTGAGAACAGGCTGGGGAGCAACTCTAGTGCTCCTTTTAACTTAATTTAAAATGCACTGCTTTTCATGATTCTTATTCTAAAATATTCCCCTGTGACTGGGAAGGTGTTAGCCATACTCCCTTCTGAAGGGAATAAAGTAAATCATTTGATTGGCAGAGTGTTTGTTCTTCTTACTCCAGGCTTCTAGTTGTGTGTTTGTGTCCAGCTCTAGTGAGATGTCCATGAAGAATATTGTAGAAACCTTTTCTTTCCAGTATTTCTTCTGTCAAACTGTTCCTGTTCTACACACACACCCCCCGTCAGCTCTGCCTTTCTCTAGGGAACATACTTTATTAAATGCACTGAATACATGTAAAGTCCTACGTAAATATTCCGTCTTTTCTAGAATATGAACTTAGAGTGAAAACATAAATCTGTGGGCTGTGATTTCCACATATGAGGGAAACGATGGTGGGCTGAATTGATGTCACGTGGTGGGAGCAGGGGTGGTCCTGGAGTGCAATTTAGGCAAGGTGAAGAGAATTATAGAAACACATTCCTATGAAAATACAAAATAAATGTCCAGATGTATCAGAAATAATTAAATGCTAGTTCTGAGCTGCTGACTTTGTAGCTTGAAAATTCAAACTAAATTAAAACAGATTGAGTTTTTCTTTTTGCTCCAGACCATATTATGAATTATTTCAGTTGAGTGGCTGTCCAGCTGAAATGAGATGTTAGTATGTTCTTCCCTGAAAAACCATAATATGACAATGATACATACATTAAAATTCTGATAATTATTTTTCATACTTAGGAAAATACTGTTTCCATATCTCCAAGGAGAAATTATTTCTCTTACCTGGAGTAGTCTAAATACTTCTAGTAGCTAAGTAATTGTTTTTTTCTTTTTTTTGAGACGGAGTCTTGCTCTGTCACCTGGGCTGGAGTGCAGTGGCATGATCTCCGCTCACTGCAAGCTCCGCCTCCCAAGTTCAAGCCATTCTCCTGCCTCAGCCTCCTGGAGTAGCTGGGACTACAGGCGCCCGCCACCACGGCCAGCTAATTTTTTTGTATTTTTAGTGCAGATGGGGTTTCACCATGTCAGCCAGGATGGTCTCGATGTCCTGACCTCGTGATCTGCCTGCCTCAGCCTCCCAAAGTGTTTTGATTACAGGCATGAGCCACCGCGCCCAGCTGTAAATTTTATAAAGATGGGAGAAGAATTACAATTTTTATGTTTCTGTGTTTTGTTGGTTTCCTATGAGATAGCATTTTTCCTTGGCTTTCTCCAGGATGTTTTGTTTGTAGAGGAGAGTAATTATATATGTCTCTTCAAATGCCAGAACTCTTGACTTTTAACATCTTCCAGCTGTTGAAATATTTGTTCTGTCTCAGTGGACCTAGAGCTTTAACTAAACTTTTGATTTAAATGATAAAATGTACACTGACAGTACCAAGCCAAGTTTAAACATAAATGTAATTTCGATTATGATGACTTTGGCGACTTAATGAAAATATTAAAGGTATTTAAACCAGTACAGTGCAACTTTTGTTCTTGAATTTGCACAGAACTACTCGGTAAATATAGACTGTTGAAAGTCAGAATTATGGTAGATGCTCTTCTACTTAGCAGTATACTTTGCCCTTCACAGATGGTTTTGCCATTGTATTTAACATTGCTCTCCTAGCTATTCCATATTTATTTTCTCAGGTAAATTTGAACTTGCATTATTAGTCAAACATAGAGCAATGCCACTGGGAGTCTTTGAGAATTTTTTTTTTTTTTTTTGGAGACAGAGTTTCGCTGTTGTTGCCCAGGCTGGGGTGCAATGGCGTGATCTCTGGCTCACTGTAACCTCTGTCTCCCAGGTTCAAGTGATTCTCCTGTCTCAGCCTCCTGAGTAGCTGGGTTTACAGGCATGTGACTACGCCTGGCTAATTTTGTATTTTTAGTAGAGACGGGGTTTCTTCATGTTGGTCAGGCTGGTCTAGAACTCCTGACCTCAGGTGATCCGCCCGCTTTGGCCTCCCAAAGTGCTGGGATTAGAGACGTGAGCCACCTCACCTGGCCTTTTTCTTTTCTTTTCTTTTCTTTCTTTCTTTTTTTTTTTTTTTTTTTTTTTAAGAGCAAGATATACAGCTCCAGTGGAGAGGACAACCTGAGTACCTAACTTGACCTTTACCAAAACTAGAATTTTCTTGCCTTACCAATTAGTTCATTGTATTTCTAGGGTGTTCTTAGGTAATAATATTGGAGACCTAATTGTTTATGACCTGAATATATGGTGAGGTGACATGCAGACCACAGAAGCTTGATTAACAGACTTGGTTAAAAATGTACAGTATGCCTGACCGTATTTACATTATAGCGTCAAGGAGGTGACTGCAAATGCTCTGCATGCCAGAGGCAACAGTAAAGGAGATACAACAACCCTGAACCAGGCAACAATTTAGGCTCGGCCACAAGTTACAGATAAGGAAAATCACCTGTGCCAGTGCTTGAGGACTGATCTATCCACCCACTGCCTAATTCTAATTCCAGGTTTCAGTCAAGGAACTTAGCCGCTGGGGTTCCAGTGGTTTTCCTCTTCAGGGAGGTTTTTCAGCTACTGGGAAAGGCTGCTCGGGAGGACAGTTACTCGTCCTCCTCCGATCCAGACTGGCAGAAGTTTTATGCTGAGCGCATTCCATAGATTGCTGAGGTGTGTGGCCCCCTCAGCTTCACAGTGCATGTATCACTGCTAGTGCTTGTAAAGCTGGCTTGATGAGTGGCCATGACGTTGTCTTCGTTAACAGGAATTTTCACTTTTTTAGAAAAGATAGTTTATTTTTATTTTTATTATTTTTTTTAGAGACAGGACGTTGGTATGTTGTCCAGGCTACAGTTCAGTGGCTATTCACAGGCAAGATCATAGTGCACTGCAGCCTCACACTCCTGGACTCAAGCAGTCCTTCCACCTCAGCCTCCTGAGTAGCTGGGGCTGTGGACACATGCCTTGGTCTTTAAAAGTAAGTTTAAAGTTTTCATTAGCACTGGCTGCTAGTGAGTCACTCTACTAATAGCCTGGTTCTACCAAATTTCAAAAGGATACATGATCGACTACTCTGGATGAGGGATGAGAACATGAACACTTTGGTATTTGAAGCTTTGACTGGAAGTTATCTGGGTACAGCAAAAGCAGACTTCTCAACCTCAGCACGATTGACATTTTGGGGCCTGATGTTTCTTTGTTGTAGAGGGCTGTCCTGTGCAATGTAGGATGTTTTAGCAGCATTCCTCGTCTCTATCCACTGTTTGCTAGTAGCAGCCCCCTTGCACCCTAGTTGCGACAATCAAAAATGTCTCTGGACGTTTTTGCCTAATGTCCCCATGGGGCAAATCCCTGCTAGTTGACAACCACTATACTAGCATCGTAGTAAACAAAACTAGCTTTGCCTTTGGAGTAGTGAAGCTGTGTAAATCTATCAGACTGGCACAGCAAGAATAGTAATATTGTATTATAAAAGTAATTTATTGTCAAGTTATACTTATAGATTAACAAATAACATTATAATATCCAATATGTACCTAATAATAACTTATTATAATAAAGACTAATTACAGACTATACCTTCATGTATAACCTTATGGTCTAAGTACTGTTGTCCCTAGTTTTGAAATACAAAACTGAATCCAAGACCTAACTAGGTTCAAACTCCTAAAAGGTTTATTTTGTAAGATATAGTCCCTTCTATATGGCTTAGGTCTTCTCTACCAATTTCACCTGAAGCTAAAAGCAACATTTTCCTTCCTTTATTAGTTTCCTTGCTGTGTTAGTTTCCTACAGCTGCTGCATCAAAGTGCCACAAGCAAAGCGAGTGGCTTAAAACAGTCAGAATTTATTGTCTCACAGTTCTGGAGGCCAGGATTATTTCCATTTCACAGATGAAGATGCTGAGGAAAAGAGAGATGAAATGTCTTTTCAAGGTCTTTCAGCAGAGCCAGGATTCTAATCTGAGTCTTTGTTTCCATGGGCTCAATTTCTTTATGTTCATTACTTCTTCATTTTATTTTTCTAGAATATTTCACTTTTTCCCTCATCCTATAAAGTTATTGGGGGAAAAAAAAAGCATAGAAACTTACATCTTTTTTTGTTTTTTGGAGAAACATCTTTTCCAAAGTAAGCTTTTGAGTATTTTTATAGTTCTATTGGTTGTAGGAGAAAACTAGAACCAGTACCAAATCATATTTGTGAGTTTTCCTCTACCATTATTAGCTAATCTAGCATCAGAATCTGGGGAAGAGTTTCCCTTTGATAACATTTCCTTCCTGCAGACATTTAAGACAGGAGATTTCTACTTCCTGATTTCTGGTTCCATAAATACTGTGTATATTGACATAGTGTGAGCCCCATGTTACAACTTTCTAAGTTTTATAAAAAGGTTTTCAAAATTTTAAATTATTTTTCAGGTTTTATAAAATTTTCTGTAATAGCAAACTACTAGGTCATTATCATAAGGGCAAGGACTTAAGTTCAAACTTGGATTTTCCCAAATAGTTTGAACACCCAGTGGCTTAAAACTGTGCAGGCTCCCTTGAAAGGTTCATGGCCTGGTTTGGTTCCTTTTTTTTTTTTTTGCTTTTTCCATGAGAATGCTCTTTCCTATTATAGAAAGCTGGAAACCACCTGATACCTGTCTTCTTCTGGGGAAGTTAAGAGTATCTTGGCTAAAGGACGGGCAGTAAGAATGATTGAAAGCTCCTTTGTTCCTGGAACACATGAAGCTTGGTTATTTCTGACCATTTTGGAATTGAGTTCTAAATTCAAGATAGCAAGATGGGGTGGAAAAGAAATGAGGGCCCTGTTTCCTTTTTGCTTTTCTTTTTTCTTCCACTGTCCTATGCACCCTTGATTCCTCTGATGTTACGAGGTGTTGTTTCCTCTGCGTCTATAAGGAGAGTTGGCATTGCTGTTAAGTGTTGAAATCTGCCACTACTGAGAAGCACAATATCGATGTCTGGGGTCAGAAAGAACTGAGCTCAAATCCTGGGTAAATTACTTCTCATCTGTCAGAGCCTCAGTGTTCCATCTGTAATATGGGGATAATAACATCTTCATCATGGAGTTTCTGTGAGAATTAATGAGATAATGCACATAAAGCTCTTACTAGAGTGGATATGAATAGTCCTGCTAAGTAACTGATACATACTATCATTAAGATTATTTTTGGTATTATGTTTCTCTCTCTAAAGATTTTGCCATAAATCAAATTATTGCTCTTCTACTTCTAGAATATTTTATTGTTTTAAAAAATGATTTTCAACCTTTATGTAATTGCTACATAGCTGAAGTTATGGCTCACTCTAGGACCAGACCTGAATGTATGGCCTCCAGAGCACGAGCAGTTTAGGGATAAATGACTTTAACTCTGTGCCTTTGCCTCCTCAGGAAACCCATGTCAGGCGGCAAGTGAGTGAGGAAAAACTATTGGTCTATTTTTATTCTTTTATAAATTGGTGTAAATCATGTGTACACGTTGTAGTAGCAGTTTTGTTTTTATTTTTTGCACTGTTCCTCAGTGATTAGGAGACACTGTAACATTGCTGCTGAAAAATGTGCAATAAATAGTATATTTATCCTTTATATTGATGTAAGTCAGTGGTATGGTACTCCTGACTTGGAGTGGGGTGGCTGTATAATTTGGATAACCTTGTTACCCACTTAAGAAGCTGCCTGCCTGCCCTTCAGGGCTTGCTTATTTCAGCTTATCCCAGGGAGAGAGCTTCAGAAAGGTACTGACAGCCTCTCAGAACTGTGCATCTCCTCTTTTTCAAGGACTATGGGTTCAGAGCATCCCATGGGCAACCGCAAAAGTGCTGGGCTGTGGCATCTGGTAGTCCTTGGTGACAGGGATGGGGCTTCCCGGCCCTTTTCTGGGTCACTGGCCATCTTTTTTGTGGCAGTGAATCATAGCAGATGCTTATCATACTAATGAACGGGGATCCTCATCTCTACTATTGGCTATGTTATTAACAATGAAATAGGATGTATGTGGCATGTTTGTTAGACTTCAGAATTATCTTGAGGAACTGAGCAAGTAAGGCTATTTGAAATCAGTTTCTGGATAAATATTGTGCCTTGTTTTGCTGGTCTGAGCACTTGCCAAATTGTGGATTTCTTGACATGGGCATTTAGCTCTAATTATGCTTGGTCCACTTGCACATTTGCAAAACATATAATTATCAGGCTTTTAACAAAACGTCAGGCAGTTTAATGGATGGCGTTCTGTTAGGAGAGTAAAAAAAATAATAGCTGACATTTACTGTAAGTTAGGCATGATTGTAAGAGCCTTACACACAATGAGGTAATACATGTGTTACCTCATTTAATCCTCTCAACAATCCAGTGAAGTTGGTACTGTTACTCCCACTTTACAGATGAGAAAACTGAAACACAGAGAGGATCAGTAACTTGCTTGGGTTCACAAAGCCAGTGAGTAATTGGGTTTCTTTTTGTTTTTGTTTTTGTATTTTTTGAGACGGAGTCGCCCAGGCTGGAGTGCAGTGGCACAATCTCGGCTCACTGCAACCTTCACCTCCTGGGTTCAAGCAATTCTCCTGCCTCAGCCTCCCGACTAGTTGGGACTACAGGTGCTTGCCACCACGCCTGGCTAATTTTTATTTTTTCTACTGTTAGTAAAGACGGGGTTTTACCGAGTTAGCCAGGATGGTCTGGATCTCCTAACCTTGTGATCCACCTGCCTTGGCCTCCCGAAGTGCTAGGATTACGGGTGTAAGCCACTGTGCCCGGCCTAAAATTGGGTTTCTTACCAGACATTCCAAATCGTGGCTTAACTCTTACCTGCTGTGCCGTACTTCATTCCTTTAAAATTGTATATTGTTCCACTAACAACATGTTAGTAGTATAATTCTAAAACCAAGCTTTGAAATGGAAATCAACCTCAATCAAGTGAAAAAAATTTTTAACTCCTTGACTGAAAATAAATTTTAGCATAAATTCAATGTCCTTCATCCCAGCAAAGTTTGACTAGAGTGTTTCTATTCCATTTAAGCACACGATTAAGTGTGAGGGTTTAGGAATCATGTTTTTTAGAAGGAGAAGGGAAACAAGTTGAAATCTACAGAACACTTTTTCTCATACATATATTGGAGGAAAGTAGGAAGAATTTCCTTTGATCTCATAAACCCCATTAACTCCTGTGTATCAGTGCTACTGGGCGGAATGTTAGAACCATTAAATTCCTCAGAGGGATTTAATGCATGACAGTCTAGAAGAGGATCTTGGAGAGTGTCCCCAAAGAAGGATGACTTAGAAATGTCACAAAAGGCGTTAGAAGACAGGGAGTTTCAGGATTCACAGTTGCTCAGTGTCACTAGATTCTGTATACATGCAAAGAGAAATAATGGCAAAATCCAGGTGTTTAATTTTGTGGGGTGATGGGCTATGGTGGCCTTTGGAAGCCATTTCACTGGCCTGTAAGCACAAAGGTCTGAAAAACCGCAGGCAGCTGCTAACTCAGGAAACATATTGTCGTGGCACCAGCATATTCTAGTAAATATTTTTTTCAGGACAGAGAAGCTGTGTGAATGTTTTAAAGCCTATGGAAAGGGAACTACTGAATAAGTAAAAAAATAAATGTCTCTATCTTGAGAATACATGCCAAAAATCATATGACTATCAATGCTGTGATAAGTCTCAATAGCATCTTTTCTTTTAATTAAACCTTTTTACAAAAGGAAGAACTGGAAATGCTGCTTGGGTTTCCTTCTGTTGGATTTGGGCTATAAAAGAGAGTTCTAAAACAATGTAAGCGGGTATGTGAGAGTTATACCCACAGCTGGGGCTGAGAGATGTGGATTGTGGGAAAGCTGGCTTGTGCAGTCTAACCCTTTCCCTTGCCTCCCCATCACCATCCTTCCTTTCACTCTCCTGGGTGCATCTTGGTAAACTAGCCTATTTTCCATTCCTGTTCATCCGTATTAAGTACCTAAAATGCTTGCTAATAAGGGTTAAGATAAGAACTCGCCCTAAGGTATGTACATGTTTAACAGCACCTCTCTGACCACAAGGCAAGCCCTTATAGGTCTGTATCCTGCAGAAAGACCTGCCTTGTCACTTGCTTTTTCTTCACAACTCTTATGTACCCAGAGCTTGGGTCCAAGGAAGTATCCTGGTTTAAGGAGTGAGATTGGGATCCACATTTTAAAAAATATTTGATGTTTCCCCAAATGTCCCAGTATTATTTATTGATTAACTCATTAATTTTTTAGAGATTTGAAATGTCACCTCTGTATCCCCAGACATGTCTGTGTCAACTCGTGAACCCACTATTCTGCTTCACAATCCATCAGTCAACTCATGCCCTTGTCCCAGTCTTTGAATTTCTGCAGCTTTACAGTATGTTTTGATACATCATAAGGCTAGTTTATTCTTTTTTTTTTCAGTCTTTCTGGATATTTCTGCATGTTTATTTTTTCTGTGTTTTACAGTCAGCTCAACTATTTCCACTCCCCGCCATCTCTCAAAAAACTCTTGCTTGTGTTTTCACTGGGTTGTGTTTAAATTATATATTAACTGAGGAAGAATTGATATCTTGATAATATCAAGCTTTTCTATTTATTACTTTGAGCCTTCTTCTAAAATTGTTTAAGGTTATCCACATATAGAAGAAACCTGTTAAGTTTAATCCTAAATATATTATGTGTTTTGTGGCAATCATAAATAAAATGACATCTTCATTTTGTATTCTAACTGGGTGTTACTCATATATAGAAAAGCCATTTTTTTTTAACACCTAATTGCTTTACTGAATTCACTGTCACTTGGTAGTATATTTTCAGTCAATGGTGTCGTCTGCAAAGAGTTAGTTGTTAGAGGGCAGAAAAGACATTCCATTATCAGGTAGTCACTTCAGTTGCATCCTTAAGCAGCCACAGACACCTAGAGTGATGATAGCCATCACTCTATGTATTTTTGATTAAATTCTTGATTTTTACTTTTACTTGTAAAATGGTTCAACCTTGCAGAAAATTATCAAACATGAATATACCTATCATCCATATTTAACAGATACTTTTTGCCATATTAGTGTCAGATCCCTCCTTTTAAACAAAAAAACTATATAAAACACTTGAGATTACCCAAAGTCCTTCCACCCTCAGCCTTTCTTCCTCCTCTTCCCCAGGGCACCTACTTGGCTGAAGTTGGCGTCTCTTATTCCTGTGCTAACTACTGCATATACATATGTGTAGCTTTGGTATTTTAAAAATGTATGCAAGTTGTACGCAAAGTTTTAAATGTTTTCCTGATTTCAAAGTAATAAATATATGCTCAGTCTGAAAATTCTAACCTTTATAGAAATTATGGGACAGAAACTTAAAGGGCTTCATAATAATCTCCTTAAGAAAGCCAGTGTTTACAATAAGGTGTATCATTTTTCTGCCTTTGATGTTGCGTTGCGTATAGTAGAACCAAACACTGTCTGACTTGCTTAACAAAGAATGCCCTCCAGAGAAAAAAATAATTAGAATATGTGTTTACCATCATATCCTGTTATCTGCTAGTAGTTCTTTATGTTGTTAAAAACAAGAAAAGAAAGAAATCTCAACAAAGGTTACTAGGACCTTAAGTGGATTTCAACAGAGAAACCCATCACTGTTTACACTCCAAGCAACAGACTTCTATAGATTTGATTCAGTTGAAGCACCTGATAGGAGCTGCTGCTTGCACAAAGCAGACGCCTTGATGAGCAGCTGGTAAACTTGGAGCACATATAAGACAATCAAAGGAAGTCTCCATATAAACTTCTCCATGCAAGGAAAGATGGTTTTTCCATTTGCCCTTTTCTGAGCACTTTAACTTCCTCATTATATGTTCCAAATTGTTTCAGAGACTATGTAAACCATATGTTTGTGAAGTGATAGAGACAAACATGGGGAAGTCTGATTAGCGTCAGCTTCCCTCAGGAAGGGAGTTTCTTTCCCAACCCTGTTTAGCCTGCTCCATACTTATTGGACATGGGATAAGTAAGCAGGCATGGGAAATGGGCTTTAAACAGCTGCACCTGGCTGTAGAGTTGCCACTCCTCTTTCTACTGAAGCACATGTTTTAATAGTTACTCTCTATTAAGAGGAGAGATAGTAGGTGCTGGCTGACAGTAAGAGAATGAATTTCATTCAGTGTTTCAGTATTCATTCAAACCTTCATGAGATCAAGTGTGTGAATGCGTATGTGCGTGTGTGAGAACACTCAAGAGCTAACAAGCAAGAGTGAGCTGCTTTTCAGTTTTTGTTCTTTTTTTTTCAGTCCTTTTTTTCTTTCAGTTTTTGTCTCACTGGGTTTGAATTAGGTAGCCAACAAGGATAAATAATCTGTTTACTTCACTACTATTAAATGGAATCATTTCTTTTTATATTAGATTCCCTAGGAGAGCAGTAAAGAAGGTATAAACACCTACATTATTTATTACATAATGCAGAAGTTTACTAGCCTAGACTAAATAATGATGTTGGATATTGGATGATAGTAAATCACTTTAAAAACAAACAAACAAAAAGGCCAACATGTTTCCTGCATTTTATTTTGGACCCGGAAGTCCAGTGGGCCAAGTTCCTTGTTCAGGCATATTCAATGGCACACCTGTGCAGATGTGTGGAAATAAATAATTGAGGTGAAATCATATAGCTATGATTAGGGCAGCCACAGTTTATCATTCAAACTGGACATTTGAGAGGACTACAGGCATAGTCTGAGCCCAGCAGCCATCCTGGGTCTTAATCAGTGGCATTGTAGTTGTCATTGCTTGAGAGAACAATTAATAAACATTTTTTAAAAGTATCTACTTGTGTCTTTATCTCCCAAAGACAAAAAAATAAAGCATTGATGACTCTGAAAATTGAAAGGGAAAAAAGCTGGCTGGGTGTGGTGAATCGGGCCTGTAATCCCAGTACTTCGGGAGGCCGATTACTTGAGATCAGGAGTTCCAGACCAGCATGGCCAACATGGTGAAACCCTGTCTCTACTAAAAATACAAAAATAGCCAGGCATGGTGGCGCACGCCTGTAATCTCAGCTACACAGGAGGCTGAGGCAGGAGAATCACTTAAACCCGGGAGGCGGAGGTTGCAGTGAGCTGAGAGTGCACCATTGCATTCCAGCCTGGGCAACAGAGCGAGACTCCGTCATTCTCTCTCTCTATCTCTCTCTCTCTCACTCACTCTCACACACACACACACACACACACACACTTAACTGGTTTATTCATATTAACTTATATTCATTTTCTATGAATGCTTGGTCTTGAATTCTATTGGGATAACTTGATAGGTGAAACCACTTTATGTTGACAACTTTTTAGAATTTGAGTCATCTCAAATGATGACTTTATAGCATATCCATTTCTTTGGCTTTCATTTCTTGGGAAATACCTACGATACCTACGCACATGTCATTGTTTAGGGCCTTACCCCACATTCACAATATTAGGTTGCTTCCATTTATCTTTCTGAAGCAGAACTTTTTAAGCAGAAACAGGTGCCTTTGACTAACAGGTTGTGTTTTTTAACTTGTAAATTGGACCAAAAGAGTAATCAAAAGGGTCAGAGAGAAAATAGTAACAAGAAAGCCTCAGTTCATCCTCTTTTTCTCTTTGTTTTGATGCTGCTGTTGTTGAGGTTTTGTTATGTTTTATCCTGGTTTTTGGTTTTTATCTTGAGTCCTATGCTGTTAAATGCATATCTGATATAGTATCTATACAACATGATAAACTTGTTCTATGCTGCTAAAAATTGACTGCTTTGTTTCTAGTAAACATAGTCTTTTAAAAAATAACCATATTTGTTTGTAAAGCGTGTTATTCACCTTTCTCTTTTTATAAACATCATGTCTACTTTGATAAGTCTCATTCTGGATGTGAGAAATATTTGACATATCCAGGTGTGGGTGTGCTGGTCTGCAGGCAGTCTCAGGAGAGCGTTGGAGATAATCGTGCTACACAATCTTTTAATTAATACAGATTGCTATCTTGGGAACAATTAGGCTTGATCAGAAGGCAATATTTTGCTTTTATAGATAACTGCATTTGCTGTTTTTTGAGGGGAGAATCTATCAAACTAAATTTTAGAAAAAAAAAATGAAGTTTTTCAAGGAGCATTACAAGGGAGTGGTTGACAGGTAGATGTCCATTCTGAGGAAAATAAATTCCAAGAAATCTTGAGCAAAGTGACCTGTTCTGAAATTCCTAGTGTACTTGACTTTGCACAAGGATTTTTCTTTTCTCTAAGCTCCCCGGACATCATTCATTTGCATTTATTATTAAATAAGGCAATTATTCGATATTCCTAGCGTATATTAGAATTTATTGCATATTCATCCACTTTTGTGACAATTATTTATTGAGCACTCTCTTGTTTACCCGCAAGGGTGCGGGTGCAGAATAGAGGAAAAGCTGTGTGTAACCAAGTTCAGGATTTGCCAGGCAAGTACAGTCAAGGAGATGAACATGTATGCAAGACGTGATTTAACTAGGTACCAAGAAATCCAAGCTAGGTAATTTAATATGCATGAACAAGAGGACACGAGGGAATTAAGGACAGGGGGAAAAGTTGTAGAGTCAATGGGTTGTAAGAACTGGTGGGTTAAATAATGGTTGGTGTTGAGGATTAGAGGAGGAGAGTTGGAAAGAAAGGCTGTGCTGGTTAGAGAGAGGTACGTTTGACACTGCGATTACAGAGAGATTGTAGTTGATGGTAATGACAAGGACTAAGGTGTAACCATGGATTTGTGGCTGAAGTAGGGCAGAGAACAAGATCATTGAAGGAGAGTAAAGTCAGGGAATTGAGGGTACGGGGTAGTGGAAAGATCCTTTACAGGAGAGTTCAAGAAAGAAGTCGTGTTGGGGACTTGATGTAAATGACCGAGAGAGAGAGAAGGAGAGAGAGAGAGAGAGAGAGAGAGAGAGAGAGAGTGTGTGTGTGTGTGTGTGTGTGTGTGTGTGTGAAGTATAATTGGAGAAAGACAGAGAGCCAGCAGTGAAACTCAAGGGAGAGGATCGGGAATGATCCAGGGGTCTATAATGACTGTGGTTGTGAGTTAGAGACTGATGGCATGAGCTTCAAAGCTGATGATGTTTCAGGAGGAGGAAGCGATCATTGTCTAGAAGCAAGAATAAAAAGCAAGCAGGCAGAGAGCTCTCAGGAGATGCCTTGTTCTCTAGGGAGAGACATGTTTCTTTTAAAGCAAGAACGTGAAGGGAGGGTTCAGAGATGAGGCCAAGTATTTAGAAGACTTTACTAGATTCCCTAAATGAAGGAATTGCATTCCCAGAGGGTACAGTGGAAAGGGTTCAGGAACCAGCTGAGGAGTGGAAAAAGTTGGGGCCAGACTGGGCATGTTCACAGTGCGATGGGAATGGGAGTGCAGGAGAAAGAAGGATATTGGGGGTCCTGAGCCTAATCAGGAGTAGAGGGCATAATGAGATTAGTCCTAGTGGTTTCTGAAACAGGTGGTGAGGCTCTGAGTGTGGGACAAAAGGATGGGTTGGGTGTCTTGCCAGAAACAAGCAGACCTCTGGGACTCTTCTCTCCAATGCATGGTCATTTGGAGATGGGGAGTTTGGGGGGTGAGGTCTTGTTTCCCAGAGCATGAGTAGATTTGGGGCTCCTCCTTCATTCTACAAATAGAGATGTGGAAGCTGGGGAGGTATACCTGCTGGAGCATTACCAAGATGCATGCAAGGATGCAAGGACCACTTATTATAACAGTTCCAGGATGAGGTCAAATGAAACCTAGAGGGTTTCATTTTTTTTTTTTTTTTGTATTACTTTTATACTTGAGATGCAATTTAGTATGTTACATACATAAAAATAGTAATTAGGTTTAATTGGAGGGGGTTACATTGATTCATAATCAGTAGATAGAATTTGAATTCCAATTCATAGTTTAAAATAAGTCATTCTCTCCCTCTCCTTCCTGCCTACTCCTTGCTGTTTCCACCAAAATGTGCCTTGAAAACTGACAATGTCACAGTCTTATCTGGCTGAATAATTGACATGTTCTTTTCCCTTTCCTTTATAGTGAAGAAAGTTATAACGTCAATGATTATTCCTTAAGAGATCAGCTCTTGGTGGAATCTTGTGACAATGAAGAGCTTAATTCTTCTCCAGGGAAGAACAGTTCCACAATGCTCTATTCAAGACAGAGCTCTGCCAGTCACCTCTTTACTCTGACAGTCCTTAGTAACCATGCGAATGAGAAAGTGGAAATGCTGCTAGGAGCTGAGACGCAGTAAGTATATGTGGGGAAAGGATCGGAATATCTGATGGTATCTCCCTGACCTGATTTCCTTTGGTTTACAGACTCCCTAAAAAACAGCAGCTACTATTCATGTTTTTGTTGAGCACCGACTGTTCGCTAAGCGCTACGACTGGGTGCTTTTTACAGATGTTCTTCTTTTCATTGTAATCGTCTTATAGGAGATGGATGTTGTTATTTTTGTCCCTATAAGTCCTGATAGATGCACTGTGCTTTAGGTGTTTTTATAGAGTGATTTAAAAATCATTTTACTTTTTTTATTGACAAAGAATATGATACACTATCCTTAGGGAATATGACTCAACTGGTAGTTTGAGTCTAGGCCATAAGCCCTCTTAGGTAATGGAATTGAGGTCATTTCTCAGTCACCTACCTTCAACCAGAGAGCAGAAAGCCCAATGATTTCTGTCAAAAGAGCTACCCAGTTTATGGAAATATACTGATAAATCCTCTTTCTAATCTAGAGCTTATGCAAGACCAAAACAGGCATCCTGTTTGTGCCTGCAGTTTCGCCAGCAGTTAGTGTGCAGTTAGTTCTCGCATTGGATGAGTAGCAGTGAGGGTTAACTTTCAAGTTCACCTTCGTGATTTTTTGGTGGTGATTTTAAAGCTAACTGACCAATTTATTTGTTTAGAAACTGGAAACTTACTCTTGCAATAATCATCATGGGCAGATGTTATATTGGGTCAGAGAGTGGAGCAGTGGAGGGAAAGGAGAAGTTCCCTAATTCTTTGTCCTGTCAGATTCCTGCCTCCCACTCCATGTCTGCCAAAGTTCCTAAATGATGTGGTTCAAATGGATCGGCACCTAATGAGTAACAACCCTAAAACTGTAGGAAGATCTTAGAGAAAGTGATCCCAGAGAGGTATCTTCGCCTTAAGACAGATTTTATCAGTGTTCCTAGATGATTAAAGAAAATATTAAAGAAAAATTATTCAAGGACACTTGCTAAAGCACAGTAAGGCTGGCTTTATTCAAGATCATCTTAATAGGTGGAAGGACCATTGCAGCAAGGTCTTCAGTGGGGGAGACAGATTGGGCTCAACTTCGAATCCAGCATGGGCCAGTGGGAATTTACAGCCATGGAGCAGGATGGAGGTCAGTGGATGGAAACTCACTAAGAGGAAATATCAGGGATAAGGGCGATTCTGGCTAAACTAACCAAACAGGATTCTTGCTGAAGACAGGCCAGAGTAATTAGACATCATAACCTCTGGGATGATGGAGAATAATGAATCTGATTATCAGATATTGAGGATGGAGTAGGGGATATTCTTGCCAAGCTGACTTAGTAGGGTTCTTTGCTGAAACTGGATTTTATGAAGAAGTGTACAGATGAGCCTAGGAGAAGGTACAGAAATCTAACTAAAGTTTGGCCAAGCAAAGAATCTTTGTCAAGAGACATAAGAAAAATGTGAAAATTACAAGGCATCCGCATAAAATGTCAAGTTATTGCATATCTTTTGGCACTAGAAGTAACATTTCACAGGCTGGAGAAAAACAAAGACAGGTTGGTGAAAGCTATAGAATATTCCAAATGAACTGGAGAGTTCACCGAGGTAATGAAAAAAGCAATGTATTTCATAAGGCTACGGCTAACCGTAGAGAGTGATTCCTCTGATGGATCTGGGCAAAGTCTTCTGGAAAAGATTCACCGTCGTAAATGTCATTAAAAACATTCATAATTCATGGGAGGAGATCAGCATGTCAACATGAACAGGAGTTGGGAAAAGTTGATTGCAACTCTCATGGATGACTTATGAGGGGTTCAAGACTTCAGTGGAGGAAGCAACTGCAGATGCAATGGAAACAGTGAGAGAACTAGATTTAGAAATGGAGACTGAAGATGCAACTGAATTGCTGCAATCTTATAATACAACTTGAACAAATGAGGAGTTGCTTCTTCAGGATGAGCAAAGAAAGTGAAGTTGCTGCGAGCATTGTTGAAATGACAACAGAGGATTTAGAATATTGTGTAAACTGAATTGATAAAGCAGTAGCAAAGTTTGAGAGGATTGACTCCAATTTTGCAAGAAGTTCTACAGAGGATAAAATACTATCAAACAGCATTGCATGCTATACAGAAATCTTTCATGAGTGAAAGAGTCAATTGATGCAACAAATTTCATTGTGGTCTTAATTTAAGAAATGGCCACAGCCACACAAACCTTCAGCAACAATCACCCTAGGTAGCAACCATAAAAAAAAAAGAAAAGGAACTTCATCTTCATGTGTTTGTTTACAAAACAAACAAATGCCTTTCTCTGAGGTCTCAGAGTTCTTCCCCTAAAGGTGCTGGAAAGCGCTGATGGCATTTCAAGCTTGCAGCTCTGGGGAGGTGAGCTTGGGTGGGCGTGTGCTTGCTTGTCTGTGAGGTAACCAGCAAGTGACATACCCAAGACCAGGGCCAAGGGGAGGCATTACTTGAATTCCAAAAGTGGTTTAAACCCCTTCGCCAGTGAGGACAAACCTAGACTTCCTTTGTCTGGGGAAACTTTTCCTCAAAACAGAATTTTTAGTATGCCTGTGCTTTCAATTTTATATGACTTTAAGGATGAGAACGACTTAAACACTTTGGAAATTAGTACTTTTCCAGTGTTCTAGAGAATTCTCAGAAACTAGTGACTTCCCTTTCCCCATATAGTTAGTAATGGTGAAAGTGTTGCTGGTTTTGCCTTGTGTTTTCCTTTTCTTTCAGTTTACAAGGCTTGTTTGTTCTTTATTCAGACTTTGCCAACATCTCAACAGAGATTTTCCTGACTGTCTCATTCATAATTTATGTAATCTCCACCACTCGTTTCTGAGATGATTCCAAGAGAGTAGGAGGTGAACTGACACGTCCAGTTTATTTTCACGCCAAGGCTAAATCCTTTCCTGGGACATTCTGTAGCATTTGTTCCATCCTTTTGCCTTTTAATCTTGCCAAAGACTGAATGGTTGTTCGTTTCCTCAATCAGACATGTTCTCAGAATATTTAGTCATGTCACTTGGAAACCCATGGGTCTGACTCATATTTGTAGTTCTTTAATTAATAGCAAGAGGACATTCCAGAAGGGGCATGGGACAGAGGTCTCCTTGGGTACAGAAGGAGTGACTCTCTCGTTCTCTTTGCTCTCCCTGCCCCCACCCTCAATTACAGTTGAGAAGTAAATAAATGGACATGCTTTTAAGACATAGAATAGTATTGGTGTTGAAAAATATATTTAACAACTAAAGACTCACTTTCTTTAAAAAAAAAAAAAAGACTATTAAAAAACCTGGCAAATTGTTACATGCCATGTTTGCAAATATGCAGGTTAGCTCTGGATACCTAGTTTTGAGCAATTAGAGCTTTGACGTGCATAGAATGTGTTCCAAAATTTGTGAAATGCATCAGTAAGTATATATTGTTTAGGTTTTCTTTCTTTTATGTCTGTGTGGTTAATATGGTTCATTGTCAATCTAGCTGAAGAAACAAGGTTTTGACCACCGCTCTAGCCTTAAGTAATTGAAGAACTTCAGACCAGTCAGGTATATCTTTTCACTACTTACTCTTTGACCTGAAAAATAATGAATTTTACACCTAAATATTTATCTTCTTTGAAAACCTGTTGTCACTAAAGGCCACCAGAGGATATACCACATGTAAAATCAGCAGTAGGAGGGGTGCAGCTGTTTGGCACAAGGACAGTTTGACTTCAGAAGACAATGAAATTGTGGAAGAAAAATCAATGGCTTTGATTACATAAAGAATGCAGAAATGCTCACCGAAAGGAGATGAGGCAAATAGTGAGCATCTGGGATGTGCCAGGCACTGAGCCAGCTGTAGAGCATGATGAAGGGACCCATGGGTGTTTCTAGAGGAGGATAGAATTTTGAGCTGAAGAAAGCATATACGTAAGGTGATCAGACATCTTGGTTTTCCCAGAATCAGTGATTCAAGTTTAGGTCTGTTGTCCTGGTGAAATTATGAATGATTCTCTTTTTGACTCTCAAAAGGTCCTTGTTTACACAATGAAATATATAATGACCCTAATTATGTATAATTATAATAGTATATAAAATAAAATATTATCAATAACAAATTATAAATATATACACATATTTATAATTATATACATGGTCCAGCTCCCTCATTTTCTTCCCCCATGTGAAGTGAGACTCACAAAGGCCATACAGGAAGTGAGTTATTGCCAAAGCTGGAACTAGAATCTGGCCTTCCTGACAGTCTAGCACACTCTCTAGTAACAAATTTTAATCTTTTTATGGAGAAGCTGCCAACCAGTAGGCTGTTCCACCCCCACTTCGCTGCTCAGTTTGGCTTGTTCTGGATTTGGAAGGAAAACTCCAGGAAGTCAGTTGCCATTAACTGTGAGAAACTACTAAAATACATAATATTTTAAGCCCAAAGACTTTGTTATTTTTTATTTTATTAAGATAGAGGTTCACTCTGTCACCGGGGCTGGAGTGCAGTGGCATGATCTCAGCTCACTGCAACCTCCCCCTCACGAGTTCAAGTGATTCTCCTGCCTCAGCATCCCAAAGAGCTGAGATTATAGGTGCTTATCACCACGCTTGGCTAATTTTTTTATTGTTAGTAGAGACGGGGTTCACCGTGTTGGCTAGGCTGGTCTCAAACTCCTGACCTCAATTGATCAGCCCGCCTCAGCTTCCAAACGTGCTGGGATTACAGGCATGAGCCACTGTGCCTGGCCAAAATACATAGGCTTTAAAAAGGAAAAAGGTTGTGGAAACCTAGATGTTAAATTTAGGGTATCATATGGGTTGGAATATTTTATAATAAAATGCAAAATAGATATTGCATCCCCAAAATTATTTTCCATGTTAAACTTCCTTTTTTGTTCCTTTGCCTGTGTTTTTCATACTTCCTGGAGTGCCCTCTTCAGGCCTCCTCAGGTGGCCAGGTAGGTCCTATTAGGGCCCATGTCAAGCCTTTCCTCTGCTGAGGAACCTCTCAGTACCGCACACTGCAGTCTCATCCTGAGAATGCCCAGTGCTCGCTGTGTGTGACACTCTTGTCAGTTCACTTTCCCCTCATGTTTTCTGTCTCACCCACCCTCCAGTGTATGACTCCAAACCCCCAGCCTACTCCTACATCCTTCCTTCCCTTTACAGAACTTCTCAAGAGAGTGGCCTTCGTTTCTCCGGATTAATTAATTCAGTGGATTTTTGTCAGGCACCTACTTCCCGTCAAGTGCTATTCTCAGTGCTGGGATGTAGCAGTGAAGCATACAGAGATCAGATCTCTGCTCTTAGGCTTATATCCAAGTGAAGAACCGATCCCCTTGGGCTTCCTGCTTTTAGGAAGATGACTGGATGGATGGAAGCTTTTGCCAGTCTGCGTGGGCAAATGGCCTGCAATGAACTGGGATGTTGGGAAAGCATTTCTTCTTGATCCAGTTAAAAATATAGGATCATTTCAGGTAGTGGTAAGTACCTAAAGCTGGTGATATGATCTGGAGTGAGTGCTAATTGGGGGGTGGTAGGGATATGTACTCTAACTTAGGTGGTGCAGAAAAAGTTCTCTTAAGAGGTGATATTTGAGCCTTGAGTGAAAAGGGGGAGTCAACCCTTAGGAAAATGCAGAGTCAGAATGTTTCACCCAAAGAGAACAGCAAGTGCAAAACCTCTAAGGAAATGAGTTTAGTGTTCTCAAACTTGGCCTGAACCTGGAGAATGTGGCTGGAGCAGAATAAACCAGGGAGAGGGTGGTGGTCAGTGGGCAGCAAAGGCCAGTTTGTGTAAGAGCAGAGCTACTCCAGTGCTCTCTGTGGGCCGTCAGTCCTCAGGTAGTTACCAGCCTGGTATGTAGGAAGCAGTTTGACATTTCTGAGGCATCAAAACTTGTGATGATTTTAACAATTGATTTTTATTGTATTTCTAAAAACGCTTGGTCCGCAATGGATTCAAGGAGAGGAGACTGGTTCTCTACCAGAGGTATTTTGAGAAGTACTGATTTAGAGCCACGTAAGTCATAGCAGGAAGTTTCAGGAACAGCAGGGGCCCTGGGGTGAGGGACAGAAGTTTCAGTGGGGCAAACAATGAGAACCCTAACCCTAATCCTGTTGGAGTAGTCGAGGGAGTCCCAGTGTTGGCTTGGACCATGATATATAAGAGGAGATAGAAAAGTTGTATTTTGGAGACAAAAACAACAGGACCAACCGATGGATTGGATGAGTTGAGGTGGCAGTAACTTGAAGAGAGGAATCGATGATACTAAGATTTTTGGCGTGAGCTGCTAGCACCATATGTTGAGTTGTTTCCTAATCAACCTTGGCGTGGCTTCTTCCTCTGGCACCCTGTTGAGGCCTCTCCATCAGATTAACAGGCTTCCTGGTTTCACACTCAGCAGTTCAATCTTCCTCTTTCTTTACCTCTCGTATTTAGTTTTATTGACCATCCAGCTCTTTCACGCTAACCCTTTTTTTTGAGATTATGTTTTTCTCAGCCTCTTATCTATGCTCTTAGTTTGCCTCTCACACCTATGGCCATTCCTCTTCTCTGTCTCTTCAAAAATGCAGCCTGTCCAGAACCAAACATCAACACTGCCCGTGGCTTTCCCCGACACACACATTTCTGTAAATGGTACCATTGACACTGTTTTGTGTTATCCAGTCTGGAGACTTGGTGCTGTTTTTGATGCTTCTGTGTCAGAACAGATCCATCATCTGCCAGTTCTTCCTGTGTAAAAGTCTATTTCATCTTTCCACATCTTTCCATTCCACTGCCTCCTTCCTAGGTCAACCAGATCACTTTTGAACTACCCCGATGACCTCCTAGCCATTCTCCTCTCCCATCAATACAGTACTGTTTTATCACCAATCCCTCAGCTCAGCTCTAATCTTCTCCTTTCCTTGCTTTGTACATAGCGAGTGAGTTCCCAGTAAATATTTTTGGGATTCGTAAATATTATAACTAGCTTTTCTCTATCCAAGACAAGGTAGAAGAGTAACCGGGTGTGGAGAAAAACTGCTTCCTATCTGTCTCTATTTACTGCCCTTGTTGTTACTGCTGGAGCAAGTTTTTCCCAAATTTTACTTGTTTTTCAATGTTTGCTATTAAGGATTCAGTCAGTGTTTTTTGGGATGTACATCTAAGTCATGTATACTGTGTTATATCTGTTTGTCCATGACAGGCCCTAAGTCATGGTATTGTTAATGAGACAATAGTCTGCGAAAAATACAAAAGCCTACCCTTTATAAAAGGACAAAAGAAGAATGTTTTACCACTGTCATTCCTTTTTCCCTCTGGGTCTTTCAAGAGGAATGTGGGAGCCAGAGAGCCCCCTTTGTCTGCCTTCATTAAAATGAAGCACAGACAGCTGCAGCTGGCACACACAACAGGCTGTGGCAAGTGGAATCCTTGGCTTCCTGCATTTGCAGTAAAATTTAGATGTCATTTGGGTGTAGTGTATACCGTCATGAAACATCTAGGACATGTTCAGTGATGAACATAAACTTTCTTCACTCATTATATGACAGTTATAGGATATGATGACCTTAGCCCATAATCAAATATCCTTCTCAAAATTTCTCCCTCACAGAGCTAGAAGCATAATGAATGTGGTCGGTGCTGTCAACCATCCAGACACCAATTCCTGGGCCTCCTGATAAAGGGGCATTGTTTGCAGGCAGTCTTTGAGCTTTTCCTGCTTCTGTTAATGATTTAATTAACAACAGGAAGTACATGGAATGGAATAAAATTGTAAATAGTATCTCTGACATGTTATATACTTCATCCTTTTAGAAAAATCACAACATAAAGACAGTACACATGGAAACATTGTATTTGTTGCAGGGTACAGCATTTTTTCCTTGTCAAATCTAAATTCTAAGTCCAATCGTAATCTTACATTTATCTAGTGCCTGTCAAAGGATCTGATCTTATGTAATCCTCATCACCAACCCCAACAGGACAGGTCTTTTATCAACAAGGAAACATTATTGACCTGCTTCAGGTTAACTGAAGGATTCTGGACCAGATTTTTTAGGTCTGAACTAACGTAATATGATAAACAAGAAATAATTGATTTAACTATATAGCATGTGACAAAAATCAGAATTTTAGAACTCTTAATTAGTGGGCTAGGGATATTATTTTGCTTCAGTTGGATTTTTTTAAATTTGGCAAATTGAGCTGATAATCTAGTTGTTTAAGGCATTTTTAATGACTTTTTTTCACGCTGTGGGCTTTCTTTCATGGATCAGTTTTCTGAACTAATCTGGTTGAATTGAATGTGCAAGGGAATGAACAAAAACAGCTATCTTCACAATGCTATTCTTTACAAAGGTTCGAAGGACTTTTTTCAAAGGCCACGGATATAGAAAATTCAAAAGGAACCAAAGGTAAATGTGTAGGCTGTGAGAAGAAACACAAAAGGTAACTGGTCAAATGCCATTTTGGGAGGGATAAGAGGAAGGTTAAAGAGCAACTGAGGGTTCTTTTTTTCTATTGAGAAATCAGGAAAACCCTGTTAAGTGATGGAGTCCTCAGCCTGTGTTCTGTTCTGTGCAGCCTCACCTGCAGCCCTGCCTCTGTGATTTCAAAGCCTGCTTCCTACTTTCTCAGTATGTATCTGTCTTTTGTAGCTGATGCCTGGTATTCCATAAGAAGTGAGACTTTGCTGTATCTTTGACCTTCATGCAATTAACTCTAAACCTGCTGTGCATAATTAATTATATGAGAGAGAGAACAAGGTGCTACCACAGCTGATAGAAAACTGTAGAAACATCATTTCATGCCATGCATGGAGATTGAGGTTATGAAAGGACTGCATTTATAGATATTTAAGTTCAAAGAGTCTCTTCTCCATTTAGTCTTCTCTCTCTGCCTAGGGCAAACGTTTTGGCAGAGTGTTCCATTTCAGCACACTGCACGCTGTGTTGGGTTTTGTTGAGTGTTTTCTGCTCTGTGTGTTCCTTCATATTGCGGGCGGTGAAAAGCCAGGGAGTCCAGCGTATTCACTCTGCACCCCTGCCCAGCTCAGGGCCTGTGCAAAGTGAATGTGGGTGGAGGAAGGAGCGGTCGGGTGAGTCTTGAAAGTTGATATGCTGCAGATGGGCTTCAGTGCAGCATTGCTTACTCTGTCCCTTTGGGCAAAGGGAAAAGTCTGTGAACTGGCTGTGTGGTAGATTGTGAATTCATCTCGATTGTTTTGTATCAATATGTCCCTGGAGAAAATAGATGTCTGTGAGTGAGCCCTAGACTTCAGAGCTAAATTTAATAGTAGGTAAGTCGGCCGGGCGCGGTGGCTCAAGCCTGTAATCCCAGCACTTTGGGAGGCCGAGATGGGCGGATCACGAGGTCAGGAGATCGAGACCATCCTGGCTAACACGGTGAAACCCCGTCTCTACTAAGAAATACAAAAAACTAGCCGGGCGAGGTGGCGGGCGCCTGTAGTCCCAGCTACTCGGGAGGCTGAGGCAGGAGAATGGCGTGAACCCGGGAGGCGGAGCTTGCAGTGAGCTGAGATCCGGCCACTGCACTCCAGCCTGGGCGGCAGAGCGAGACTCCGTCTCAAAAAAAAAAAAAAAAAAAATAGTAGGTAAGTCTATGCCCTGGTTTTTCCTGTCCCTAAAATCCATCTTACAACAGCTTAGTTCCTGCTTTAGAGATGTAGTGCTCTCTGCTTCATAGCTGGGGAGCTTTTTTTTTTTTTTTTTTTTTTTCTTCCTGAGACAGAGTTTCACTCTTGTCACCCAGGCTGGAGTATAATGGCGCACTCTCAGCTCACCGCAACTTCCGCCTCCCAGGTTCAAGCAATTCTCTTGCCTCAGCCTCCTGAGTAGCTGGGATTACAGGCATGCACCACCACGCCCAGCTAATTTTGTATTTTTAGCAGAGATGGGGTTTCTCCATGTTGGCCAGGCTGGTCTTGAACTCCCGACCTCAGGTGATCCGCCCACTTCGGCCTCCCAGAGTGCTGGGATTACAAGCGTGAGCCGCAGTGCCTGGTCTCTTGGCAGGCTTTTGGAAGCCCCAGGGAAAGTCCTGTGGATTTGACAGCATCTGAGATGGGGGTGAGACTGACTCAATTGAAGCAGTTTCAAGAAGCTGCTGCTTTCAGTGATAGCAACAATGAGTGTCTTGTTGTATCCTCTGGAGTCCCTGCGAGGGGCGGCCATGTCTCAGAGATGCTATTAGCATCCAGGCAGCATGCCACAGAAGTGAAAGATTTCATCTGGACTTCTGGAAACTGGCAGCAGGGCAAAGCCACTGCTGATCCTGGCCACTCAGTGCCAGAGACGGTGTCTGTGTACAGGAAGATCTGCCTCACTGGCTCTAAGTTGCTCTAAATTGCTCCGGAAGACAGCAGTATAGGCTGTGTATAACTTGTTTGGGTATGGCATAGAGAGACACAAATGGATCATTTTCGATTTCTCTTGGTGAGCAACTCTTCCTTTCATAAGGTATTTTGTTTTCGATTGGCTTTGTACTTTGGAAATTCCACTGAAGCCTGCGTAAAAAATGATCTTATTCCCAATAAAGACATGATAGCAAAGATAGAAATGTTTGCCTGGGAATTATTTTACATGAAGTTGTGCTTTGCTTATTTCTTATAGAACTATGCTACAGCCCTTTGTCTTGTATTAGAGAGAGAGGTTTTAAAAGCAAGACAGGAGCCTTGGCTTCTATATAAATTGTGCATATTACTACTTGACACACTATCTTGACCAAGGCCTAGCCTCATCTTAATCTTTGAAAATGCCTGTCTTTCAAGATCCCACAGTTTCCGCCCTTCCTGCCTTCCATCATTATTTTGTAAACACTTGCTAGGTAACACCACCTCTTTGATTTCCGACTGCCTGGGTTAGGTGTTTAACATACCAGACTTGCTTTGTCCTCTGAAAAAATAGAAATAATTTTGGTACTGTTTTCTTTTCAAGATTGTTATAAAAATTAGGTTAGATGATACTTGGAATTGTTTAGTACCATACCTGAAACATACGTGCTTCAGAATATTATTTAGAACAAGGCCCAGTTCCTGCCATTTTGGAGTTTATAGCCTGGTAAGAGAAGCAGATGAGTCAGTAAATGATTGGGCTCAATATGTGATGAGTTATATAATTCATTCATTAGCAGACGTATACTGAGCCCCTGGTATGTGGCGGGCAGTGTTGTAGAGATAATGCAGTGAACCAAATGGATAAGCTGCCTGCTTTTATGAGGCTTACTGTTGACCAGCAGTATAATAGAATTGTGCAGAGACGTGCCCTGGAAACAGGATTATCAGACTGGGATGGGGATGGAAGGATTGATTTATGTATCAGAGGAGCCCCCGCTGGAGGAAGTGAGCCTTGTGTTTTCAACACTGAGTGGATATATGTTGAGCCAAAGGAGCCCAATACAAAAGCATGTATACTAAAGGATTTCATTTGCAAAAAGTACAAAAGAAGCATGGTGATAGAAATTCCATGGTAATGAAAAACAGAAGAGCAGTTACCTTTGGACAGAGGTTGTTGATTGGAAAGAGTCAGAATGGAAATGCCTGGTGCATCTATGTCTTGGTAAGTAAACACAGCTGTACTCGCTTATGATTAACTCAGTTTATGTTACGTATGTTAAGAAATTTTAATGGCAATAATGAATGGGCTTATCTAGGTAAAAACAGAGGGAAGGAATAGGAAAGGCTGGGGCAAGGGTGCTGTGTTCCTGTGTGGTAAGTCGTCCTCTCTGCTGGGTTGGAAGGATGCACATGGGGATGAAGGTGGGGTGACAGCGACAAGCGTCTGTAGATTCAGGCTGCTGTGAGAGAAGAGACTTTTTTTCCCCAGGTGTTGGTCATGAAGCATTTTTTCTTAAGAATGTAGAGTGGCACAGTAGAAACTGACTTTGGTTTGAATTGCTTGCCTCTGAACTTCTGTCTGATCTTAGCATCCTTCAGATGGGCTTTTGGGAGGATTACGTGGAATAGTGGATGTCGAGTGCAGTGTCTGACCTGTACCTGTGTTTAATAAATACATAACAGAGTTAAAAGTATGTGTGTGGTGGGGGCAGTATTTTATTAATTGTAATTTTAATACTTGCTCAAAATAAAAAACTAGGGTGACTTCAATATGTAGAAAAGTGCTTGCTTATCTGAAACTTTTGATCCTTCAGTTGAATAATGATTTTTATGTAATTATAGCTTAATATTATATTAAAAGTATTGATCATTTTTCCTGTACTCATTAAACCATTGTAAGCATTTGGGAACAGTGTAAAAATAGCCAAAGAATTTCTCTTTTAGTCAGGCTCATATTTGGCAAAAGTTGTATGAGGGATGAGACAACTAAGTATGTCAAGTTTCTCATCTTTTCTGAAAGGTTTGAGTGTGTGGGAAGGGAAGTGAGAAGCAAGCAGAGAAATTAGTAGGATTTTTAAAAAATGAAATTAATGCTTTTGAAACATTAAACATCAAATTATAGGTATGATAAATACCTTTTGGGGTTATAATGTGTTAGTGTAATCAGCTCCTTATTAACTTTGAAACTGTCACAGGAGAAGTTCCTTTTAATCAATAATGAGCCAAGTTCATTCAGACTCTTTTGACAATGATTACTAGTCTCCGACTTATTTTAGACTTTCCAGATTATCTCTTTTAAGCTCTCACCCTGTTTTACCGTACCTCTCTGAAGAATCTCTCGTGTTCTGGGAATGGCTTTGCATTGACTGTCTAGAACACACTCCATTCTGTGTTTTTACACCTTGAATCTCAGTTGGATCTGTCCTCTGTTTTAGGAGCGAGCGAGCCCGCTGGATAACTGCCCTGGGACACAGCAGCGGGAAGCCGCCTGCAGACCGAACCTGTAAGTTCTCTCAAGGGGAAGCCCACTTGGGAACATGGACAGGCTCTGCCCCCTGCTGGACGCTGGGTTGCTAATGAGTTACACTCAATACTCAGGCCTAAGTTTCTTCCAAGGCTTCCTTCCTTCTGCTTTACACCGGAAGTGTGTGGTCCTTGTTTTGGAAGTCAGGGGGTCTGAAGTCAAATCCGAGGTGCATTTCTTTGTTGTGTTAACATGGCAAATCATTGCTTAGCATTACAGAGCCTATTTAACACCATCTGCAAGTCAGTTACACCATTATATAAAACATGGGGTTATTATGAAGATTAAGTTAAATAATCTATGTTAAAAGCCCTACTTGAACTATAAAGCTCTTAAATCTTTAGCTGTTATCAAATGGGCAATAGTTGATAATGTTTAAGCCTTCTCCATACTGACAGTCTGGATTTAAGCTGGAAAGTATTTTTAATCTAAAAGAAAATTACTTAACAATTATTTTCGACCTTCTAAGAAAGTGTGTTTCATTATTTAGAGAATTTCCGAGGTGCAGTAAAGGGTGGTGGTGTGTGCCTATTAGCTTCCTAACTGATGCTGTGGTTCCTTAGATTGTTACAGTTGCAAGGTCAAATCCACAGAATTAGGGCAAAACGTCACTATCTTGGAACACTCAAAAATTATAGCTTTAAGCTTAGATTAAAAGCCAAAATGACTGGTTTGAAAGTTCCCTAAAATCAAGCTTTGTATGAAAAAGCAAATTAAGAAGTCACATGTCAGCATTTCTGAGGAGCTCTAACATGTCTTCTCAGCTTTTGGTTGGAGCTCATTTTATTTCTAAACTTTTTTGTGGAAGCTTTCATGTGCTGCTGTTGAGATGGGGAGACACTCTGATGACAGCCAGGAGAACTGTGTCTGTTGCAGATTTTGCATGGCCTTGGCACATCAGCAGCTCTTTCATGCCTCAGTTTCCCTAATGCAAAATGGCTGTTTTCTTCTCCATTGTGTGACATGACTAATGACTCCTGATCAACCTGTTATTGAGGGGATTCATGCATCATAAAAGGCCTCGCAAATCTGAGCTTCTAAAATTCTAAAGCATATAGCCAAGCAGGGGAGCTGCTAGAAAAGACGTTCTGCTTTTTGTTTGAAGCCCAACTTGTTTCTCTCAATGCTGGGCCTGAATTGCAGAGAAAAATGAGTAAGTGTACGCCATTAGATTGCACGTTTTTTCTCTGCTACTGAAACTATGTCCTCTTTGTGCCGCAGCACTGACGCAGGTGGAAATCATTAGGTCATTTACTGCCAAGCAGCCAGATGAACTCTCCCTGCAGGTGGCTGACGTCGTCCTCATCTACCAACGTGTCAGCGATGGTGAGTGGGAGCATTCTTACTGGGCACTCGTGGTCCAGGATGCAGAGTGCTATAGACCCGAGGAGTGTCATTTTGTCATCATTGCCCATATTCCAAATCTTGACATGTTAATGTTTGAGATCGCATACATGTACTGTCTTCTCATCTCTAAGGCTAATTTTGCTGCTTCTCTGTTCTTACTCCTTTCCTCTTCCCCAAGACTTTATTTCCTAAATCAGAGGCATAAAGATGACTTGGAGAAGTGTTTTGGGGACTTTGAAACATTTGTCTCTTCCCTTATGTGCTTTCCCTTCAGCTTTCTCATGTGCATCTGCCTCAGCTATCTACACTCCACGATTGATCTAATTTGGTTTTGAATGTAGATGCAGTCATATGGTTTGTTATTCAAAAGGAAACCATGAGGTTTTTTTTTTTTTCCCCAGTCCCCCAGTGACCTAGTTCTCATATCCAAATATTCATCCTTTCAAAAATATTGTTCTTCCTGCTATCCTTACCCAAAGCCTCTCGTTTCCTAGCTCAGCCCAGGTTCAAATACTCCCAGCCTTCTCACTTAATAAGGGCCTCTGCTCATGTCCTTTCCCTGCCATGTCATTCATTCCGCCTTGAAGCCTGTCCCTGTCCCACTTTCTCTTCTCACCATAGCATCTAGCCTGGGGAGGGATGCTGCCTCTCAGCTTTTTCATATCCTCCTTGGAGCCTGGCACACTCCAAATACTTGTTGTTTGATGTGAACTCTGTTCTTTCTGACAGGCTGGTATGAGGGGGAACGACTGCGAGATGGAGAAAGAGGCTGGTTTCCTATGGAATGTGCCAAGGAGATAACGTGTCAAGCTACAATTGATAAGAATGTGGAGAGAATGGGACGCTTGCTAGGACTGGAGACCAACGTGTAGTCTCTCAGATCGTCTTTTGTTACTGCAAGATTTGCACGACACTTACCGGGCTGATTGATTCTGGGCTAGTTTTATTGTTAATTTTATCACAGCCTATTTAATTAAAAGAATGAAAACACTTGCCTTTAAGCTGGCCAGGTTGTTCCGCTCTCTCATGAGAAGAACTTGGATACAGTGAGTTTGCACAGCTCAGTTTTTACCTAACCACACACCTGCAGACCTCCTGAGGTACACAGACTAGCTGAGCAGTTCACTTCAGGGATCAGGTCATCTCTCCTCCTCCTGGTTTCACCATGTTCTGGCAATAAAAAGCACATATTATATCCTGGTTTTCTCCGTCCTTGCTTTACTAAGGTTACTGTCTCTCTTTAAACATCCTTGTATGGTTCTCCCCGTATTAGCAAGATTTTATATCTGTAAAGAATGTCCAGTTTTGTAAATATTTCCCTGCTTTTTTTTTTTTTTTTCTTTTTTTACATCTGATTCTAATGCTTTGTTAACTTCAAAAGGAACTGGTAGAGTTCAGAAGATGAGCTGTTCTGTTTTTCTAAACCTCTTCCCAGGAAAGGGACATTGACACTTGAATTTTTGTCACCTTTTTCCTCACTAGAAGGAAAGTAGAAAGCCTCACTTTAGGATTTTTTTAAAAAAATCCATCTCACCCCATGTTAGTCTTAAATAAGTATAGACTAATTAACCTAAGCTACCTTTAACAATGTAGAATTTAGATGGTTTCACATATGTGAGAAAATCCTGAATATAGGACAGGGGTCCTGCTTTTTTTCCCCCACCTCTGCCACCCTGGCTAGAGTGTAGTGGTGTGATCTTGGCCCACTGCAACCTCTGCTTTCTGGGTTCAAGTGATTCTCCTGCCTCAGCCTCCCAAGTAGCTGGGATTGTAAGAGTATGCCACCACGCCCAGCTAATTTTTGTATTTTTAGTAGAGACAGGGTTTCACCATGTGGGCCAGGATGGTCTCTAACTCCTGCCCTGAAGTGATCCACCTGCCTCTGCCTCCCAAAGTGCTGGGATTACAGGCGTGAGCCACTGTGCCCAACCCACTTTCTAAAAAAAAAAAAAAAAAAAAAAAAAATTCTTCCCGAATGAGCTGATAAAAAAACTGACGTGAGGCTGCTTTGCCTTCAATAATACCTGGTTTTCAGCTTTTCCAACTCGTTTCCAAATAGAAATTAGCTGGAACACACTATAGTACAAGGAAGGGAAAATTAGGCCTTAAAAGATACCAAGAAGTCAGCATGGTACCCAATTGAAACCTTTTGACCTTAGTGAGAATTCATTCTATTTGCACTAAAAGCCTTAACTTGCAGTATCCAGAGTCGCTCTTAACTGTTGAGTTTCTGTAGAACTTTGTCCACTAGTGCAGAGAGAGAGGTTATTTTAATAGTCGGTTTCATGGAGATGATGAAGAATGGGAGACTAAGATTGGGGAAATGATTTTTACTGGCAGCTATATATTCCCTATTTTCTTTAACAAAGGGATAAAACTTGGCAAAGTATACATTATTGGAGGACTCAAATCTGTATGTGACATGTCCCAGCTACTGTCTGCTAACTAGTTATCCAAATTGTAAAGCTACAGAAACCCAGTTGAGGGATAAGTGTGCCTGACTCACACAGCCTGCACCCTGCCACCTCGGCAATGAGCCAGTGTGGGGCACTGGGGACTTCTAACCCTTGAATTGCTCTTTTTGACCTGTGCATACATTCTAATTGTAAAATTTTAGACCGTGAGTACCTTGAGATCTGAGCAACTGTGTTAGTGAAGTAACAGCAATGGGCCACAGTGAAAGATGTGTTGGGGTTTTCAAAACAAGAATTCCGTCTCCTCTTTCATAATGTCACAGACATTTTAAAGGAGAGGCTAACAAGTTGTAATATAATCTCATGTTTTATTTAGGAAGGAAGGTAAATTTGTGCTTGCATGGGGATCATTTTGTATTATTTTTGCTAATACCCAGTTGAAGCTAAAAAGCAATTATATGAATCCTGTGAGTTAATTTATAAGAATGTTAAACAGCTTTGGAAATACGTGCATCTTATGAATCATAGCCTTATTTAGCAAGATCAATGCTGTGTATTAAAGTGTTGTTTTATGGCAAGTATTTAACACATTCAGTGTTTGATTTCAGCTGTGAATTGTCTTAACACAGTTTTTACAAACCTAGTTGTTTCTATGAACACCTGCTCTGAATTGTACATTGACTTCATTACTAAAGAACAAAAATGTTCATTTTTGTCCCAGTAAATTGAGACTGCTTGTATACTTTCAGAAAAAATGTGAATTTATAAAGATTTTGTAGATACTTGTCCTTTTGTGCTGGTGTGATTTATTTTACTCTAGGTTGTTTTCAGTTAAGTATACAGTTTCCTGGATTTTTGGCCAAGTCAGAGCTCTATTTAAAAGGTATCTGTAGCTAACATTTCAGGGGACTAAGGTTTTCTCTTTGGGTGCGTGCTGGCATCAGCTGCCCTAGAAGACCAGAACATTTTTAAGAGATGGGTCATGCTGTTTCTTCTCGTAGTTGGCATAAACCTGCAGGACTAAATCGCTTATCTTACATAGTGCACAGTTCCCTGATCCCCTGGAGCATATCCTACCATTTTGGTCACCTCGTATCTGAACCTTTGTGTTTGTGAAATTCTGCCACCTTGTGAGCCTTGGTAGAAGTGAAAAAATGACCTCTTTGACATTAGTTTTTTATTGCTGCATAACAGCAAATTACCACACACTTAGTGGCCTAAAACAATACCCATTTAATATCTCACAGTTCTGTGGTCAGAAGTCTAGAATAGCATGGGTGGGTTCTCTGCTTAAGAATTTCACAAGGCTGTAAGTGTTGACTGGCTGCTTTCTCATCTGGAGCTTGGTGTCTTCTTTCAAGCTCATTTCTGTTACTGGCAGGATTTACGTCCTTGCTGTTGCTGAGCTGAGGTCCTTGTTTGCTTGCTGGCTGACAGCTAGGGGCTGCTCACAGCTTCTAGAGGACCTTCATATCCTCACCACAGGCTCCTTCCATCTTCAAGGCAGCAGTGGCATGTTAACTCCTTTTCTCACTTGGAATCTGTTTGACTCCCTCTTAGGCTACCAGTGGGAGAAAACTACTCTGCTTTTAAATAACTTACATAATTAGGTTAGACTCATAAGTGCCTTATGACTAACTCAAAATCAAATGATTTGGGGCCTTAATTACATCTGCTAAATTCCTTTGCCATGCAATATGAAAGAATCACGGATGTAGTATCAGGGAGGGAGATTGGGGGACATCTTAGATTTCTGCCTGTAACACCTATAAAACCTTAAGATGCTTGAGGTTTAGAGTTTCCAGCATCTCTTGCAGCTAAGATACAGCTAGCTATGTGATAGGAAACAGCAATCAACTACCTCTATCTTAGAATACACCAATCAAAGGCTTCTTTCCTAGATTTTCACTCGAGCTAGTGATGGAAGAGGAAAGAGATAGTACAACCCTGGAAGTAGCAGGATGCATCCTCCTCTTCGCTCCATCCCCTATCCCAAATTACTGCTGCATTTTTCCTAGGCTTTGGCAAGCACCAGAGAGACAGAGCTACTTGGTGGTCTTGCAGTGCTAAAAAATAATCCAGGTCAGTGTTCAGTACCATTAATAACACTTCTCATGGATTCGGTCCCTAAAGGGCTTATTCTGATGTGGGAGTATGAATCTGAAAGATCTAAAACTTTGCTTTCTGGGTTTCTAGTATATTAAAGTCCTGGTAGAAGAAAACACATCCTGTCTCTGAAAGAAACCAGCATTGTCAGAACTAAGACTTCTGTTATTTCTAAAAGCAAATCGTCAAAGTTTCAGTAAACACTGAGACATGGCATTGTGATCCAGAAAAAAACACAGGGACTCTATATCATCAGATATATGATGTCTATAGAATCATCAGATATAGACATTAAAGTACTTAGCATTGCTGTTTACAGAGATAAAGCCAGAACTGAACTATATAAAGTTGCATAACAGAAGGAAAAAACCTAGAAATTATGGAACTGGGTTTAATGCCAGATTAGGTAAGAGTTAAAAGAGATATTGGGGAATGGGAAGAGAGGCTAGAAGATTCTATCCCTAAGGAAGCATGGAGAGAGGAGACCTGGAGAATGTAGGGATTTAATCAGAATCCCAGAGGAGAGCGGAGAGAGAAAGCAGCATTGGCAAGGGGACTGGACCTTTATAACCCTGTTCTGAACAGATAGAGGAGGCAGACTGTCCCCAGGAAAAGAGAGTGGTCTCGGGTAAGGTGGCTCCCTTCAGCTGAGGACAATTCCCATAGAGGGCTGATGGGTGAAGGCTGTCATCTGGTTGTACTCCCAGCACCTAAGTCAAAAAGTCCTTCAGTCCTGATGGGGGATCAGGGCAGAACATCACAACATTCACTACATGGAGCTATATCAATGTTACATAAAATGGTCTTTAGGGTAAAAGGTATCACTAGGGATAAAGTGAGTGCCTACATAGTGATGAATGTTTCATCTAATCAGGAAGATGGAGTAATTTAAATATATATTCTAGCAATAACCTGGCCTTAAATTATATGGCCTCAAACTAAAGTTGGCAGAAATATAAGAAAAAATAATTTAAAAATCATAGCATGAGACTTCAACACATCTCTCAGAATTTGATAGGAAGAACAGATACAAATCAGGAAAAGTATAGAAAATTTTAATGAAATAGTTAAACATAACAGGCATATATAGGACACTCTGCAAACAATTTCAGCATATGCATACTTTTCAAGCACATAAAATATTTACAACATTTGGCTATTCCCTGGGGCATAAGACAAATTCCAACAAATTTTAAAGAACTGAAGTTATGTGGAGTGAGTTCTTTGACTGCAACATAAGTAGGTTAGAAAACAATAAAAATGAAGAATTATCAATTTATTTGGAAAGTTAGGCCTAAATATAAAATGCAAAAGTATAAAATTCCTTGAAGATGACATAGGAGACAATCTAGGCGACCTTGAGTTTGGTACTGACTTTTTATCTACAACATGAAGAGCACAGTCCATGAAGAAAAAAAATTGGTAGTTAAGCTTTTACAGTAAAACCTCAGTTCTGTGAAAGGCATTGTTAGAATAAAAAGCCACAGACAGGAAATATTTGCAAAACATAAATGATAAAGGATTGGCAATCAAAAACATACAGAAAACTTAAAACTCAACAGAAAACAACCCAGTGTTCAAATTCGGGGGTTGGGGGGTGGGGGCACTAGGCAACTCACCAAAGATACACAATTAGTATATAAATATATGAAAAGATATCTGAGATCATACATTAGGGAATTATAAATCTAAAGGAGATACTACTATACTCATTAGAATAGCTGAAGTCTAAAACCCTGAAAATACTAGATACTGATGAGAATGTGGAGCAGCAGAACTCTTATTCACTGCTGATGGAAATGCAAAAACAACTTAGGAAGACAGTTGGGCAGTTTCTTACAGAAATACACACCTACCATATGATCCAGCAATTAGACTCCTTGGTATTTATCCAAATGAGTTGAAAATATGCCTACAGGAAAACCTGTTCATAGCAGCTTTACTCATCATTGTCAAAACTTGAAAGCAACTAAGATATCCTTCAATAGATGAATGGATAAACTGTTACATCTATACAATGGGATATTAATGAGCAATAAAATCAATGTTATCAAGCCATAAAAAGACATGAAGTAACCTTAAATGCACCTGCCAGGTGAAAGAAGCCAATCTGAAAAGCCTACACACTTTATGACTCCAAATATATGACATTCTGGAAAGACAAACCACGTAGAGTGGTTGCCTGGGAGTCGGGGGTAGGGAGGGAAAAATAGGTAGAGCACAGAGGATTTTTTAGGGCAGTGAAAGTGTTCTCTGATATGGTGATAGTGGATACATATTATACATGTGTCAAAATGTACAACACCAAGAGTGAACCCTATGTAAACTACGGACTTTGATAATGAAGTATCAAAATTGGCTCATTAATTATAACAAATATAATCCATAATACAAGATGTTAATTTAAAAAACTGGTGGGAGGGGGTAAAGGTGTTTATGGGACCTCTGTACCTTTTGCTCAATTTTTCTGTAAACCTAAAACTGCTCTAAAAAGTAAAGTATTAATTTTTTAAAAAGAATTGCTGAAGAAAGTATTTCAAAGAAAGGAAATAACAGAATGAAACTTGGAAGACGAGGAATGAAGAACAGAATGGGTAAACATTTGGGTAAATATAATAGGCTATCCTGGAGTTTTAAAAATGTGAGATAGCTGAAAGCAAAATTGTATTATCTGACATGGTTGTCAATGTATGTAAAGGAAATCTTTAAGAAAACAAATTATAAAGCAGTAAGCTAAATACCTAAGTGGTTGCAAAGTTCTTATATTTCACTAGAAGTGTCAAACTGTTGATACTAGGCAACTGATAAGTTATATATGTATACTGTAATCCATTGAGCAACAAAAAGTATATACAAAGTGATATATTTAAAAACACAATAGACAAGGCAAACAGAAGTTAAAAAAAATCAGGTACCCACAAGAAGGCAGGAAAAGGGAAACAGGAATGAAAAAACTACATAAAGGAAGCAAAAACAGAACAGCAGACTTCACTCCTAACATATGAATGAATATATAAAATTTAAGTGTCTCAATTGTAATTAGAAGACAGATATTCACAGAAACTTTAAAAATTACCTGACCATATGCTATCCACTCAAAACACATTTCAAATACAATTAATATAGGTAGGTTTAGAATAAATGAATGGAAAAACATGTCAAGCAAATACCAATTCAAAAAAAAAAAGCTGGAATGGCTATACTAATATCAGACAAAGACTTCAGAGCAAAGAGAATTATCAGGCACAAAGGGGGACACTATATAATGATACAAGGGTCAGTATGCCAAGAAGACATAAAAATCTTAAATGTGTATGCAGCAAGTAATAGAGCTTTAAAATACATGAAGTACAAACTAGGACAGAATACATGAACTAAAATATATGAAGTACAAAACAGAACTAAAAGGAAAACATAGACAAATGATAATATAGCATTAAGAGTATAGAACACGATTTCAAAGATGGCCAAATAGGAACAGCTCCAGTCTACAGCTCCCAGCGTGAACAATGCAGAAGATGGGTGATTTCTGCACGTCCAACTGAGGTACCAGGTTCATCTCATTGGGATTTGTTGGACAGTGGGTACAGCCCAAGGAGTGTGAGCCAAAGCAGGGTGGGGCATTGGTGTACTGGGGAAGCACAAGGGGTCGGGGAATCCCATTTCCTAGCCAAGAGAAGCTGTGACTGGACAGTACCTGGACAATCGGGACACTCCCACCCAAATACTGCACTTTTCCAACAGTCTTAGCAAATGGCACACCAGGAGATTATATCCCATGCCTGGCTCAGAAGGTCCCATGCCCATGGAGCCTTGCTCACTGCTAGCACAGCAGTCCGAAATCAAACTGCGAGGTGGCAGCAAGGCTGGGGGAGGGGCATCCACCATTCCTGAGGCTTGACTAGGTAAACAAAGTGGCCAGGAAGCTTGAACTGGGTGGAGCCCACCACAGCTCAACAAGGCCTGCCTGCCTCTGTAGACTCCACCTCTGGGGGCAGGGCATAGCTGAACAAAAGGCAGTAGAAACTTCTGCAGACTTAAAGGTCCTTGTCTGATAGCTTTCAAGAGAGTAGTGGTTCTACCAGCACAGAGTTTGATATCTGAGAATGGACAGACTGCCTCCTCAAGTGGGTCCCTGACCCCTGAGTAGCCTAACTGGGTGACACCTCCCACTAGGGGCCTACTGACACCATATACAGCCAGGTGCCCCTCTGAGACAAAGCTTCCAGAGGAAGGATCAGCCAGCAACATTTTCTGTTCTGCAATATTTGCTGTTCTGCAGCCTCTGCTGTTGACACCCAGGCAAACAGGGTCTGGAGTGGACCTTCAGCAAATTCCCACAGACCTGCAGCTGAGAGTTCTAACTGTTAGAAGGAAAACTAACAAAGAGAAAGGAATAGCATCAACATCAACAAAAAGGACATCCATGCCAAAACCCCACCTGTAGGTCACCATCCTCAAAGACCAAAGGTAGATAAAACCACAAGGATGGGGAGAAACCGGAGCAGAAAAGCTGAAAATTCTAAAAATCAGAGTGCCTCTTCACCTCCAAAGGATCACAGCTCCTCACCAGCAATGTATCAAACCTGGATGGAAAATGACTTTGATGAGTTGACAGAAGTAGGCTTCAGAAGATCAGTAATAACAAACATCTCCGAGCTAAAGGAGGATGTTTGAACACATCGAAAAGAAGCTAAAAACCTTAAAAAAGATTAGACGAATGGCTAACTACAATAAACAGCATAGAGAAGACCTTAAATGGCGTGATAGAGCCAAAAACCATGGCACGAGAACTACATGATGCATACACAAGCTTCAGTAGCTGATTTGATCAAGTGGAAGAAACAGTATCAGTGATTGAAGATCAAATGAATAAAATGAAGCAAGAAGAGAAGTTTAGAGAAAAAAAAGAGTAAAAAGAAATGAACAAAGCCTCCGAGAAATATGGGACTATGTGAAAAGACCAAATCTACATTTGATTGGTGTACCTGAAAGTGACAGGGAGAATGGAACCAAGTTGGAAAACACTCTGAAGGATATTATCCAGGAGAACTTCCCCAACCTAGCAGGGAAGGCCAACATTCAAATTCAGGAAATACAGAGAAAGCCACAAAGAATTCCTCGATAAGAGCAACCCCGAGACACATAATTGTCAGATTCACCAAGTTGAAATGAAGGAAAAAATGTTAAGAGCAGCCAGAGAGAAAGGTCGGGTTACCCACAAAGGGAAGCCCAACAGATTAACAGCAGATCTCTGAGCAGAAACTCTAGAAGCCAGAAGAGAGTGGGGGTCAATATTCAACATTCTTAAGGAAAAGAAGTTTCAACCCAGAATTTCATATCCAGCCAAACTAAGCTTCATAAGTGAAGGAGAAATAAAATTCTTTAGAGACAAGCAAATGCTGAGAGATTTTGTTGCCACCAGGCCTGCCTTAAAAGAGCTCCTAAAGGAAGCACTAAACATGGATAGAAACAGCTGGTACCAGTCACTGCAAAAACATGCCAAATTGTAAAGATCATTGATGTTAGGATGAAACTGCATCAACTAATGAGCAAAATAACTAGCTAACATCATAATGATAGGATCAAATTCACAATAACAATATTAGCCTTAAATGTAAATGGGCTAAATGCCCCAATTAAAAGACAAAGACTGGCAAATTGGAGAAAGAGTCAAGAGCCATCAGTGTGCTGTATTCAGGAGACCCATCTCACATGCAGAGACACACATAGGCTCGAAATAAAGGGATGGAGGAAGATCTACCAAGCAAATGGTAGACAGGTCTTGCTCTATTGCCCAGACTGGAGTGCAGTGGCTCACTGCAGCCCTGACCTCTCAGGCTCAAGCAATCCTTCTATCTCAGCTTCCTGGGTAGCTGGGACTATAGGCACATGCCAGCATGCCTGGCTCATTTTTGTAACTTTTGTAAAGACAGGGTTTCACCATGTTGCTCAGGCTGGTCTTGAATTCCTGGGCTCAAATGATCCACCCACCATGACCTTCCAAAGGACTGGGATTACAGGCATGAGCTACCACACCTGGCCAAGAGGACGTTTTATTTAAGTTTGTTAAACTAATTTAAAATTTTAAAATATTTAGAGATCTACTATGTTGGCTTCCATTTGTATTCTTACTTCAGACACCACAAAAATGTTAGAGAGAGGTCTGTTTTGCCTTTGCTTGAAAAAAACAAGAAAAAAAATTTGGCTTCCAGAACAAGTAAAAATAATCAACTCTCTCATTTAACAAGAGAAACAGCCATTAAGAGAAAGTGAGGTGAATGAAAACTATTAAGTATTGAAATATTTAAAATATACAGCTAGAAGGGCCTAAAAGATAAGTCACCAAGGAATCCCTTTTTCATTAAATTAAAGCTTTGCTAAAATTAATTTTATTCCCAACCATGATGTTCACTGTATAAAGGTAACATAATATACTATATAAGGACTCAGCAATAGAAAAATACAACTCAAAAATTTATACCAGGCCATTAAGATATGAATCAAATTTAAGAACTAGAAAAAAAAGTAGTCACAATTTAAAAGTTCTCTGTCATTCTTGCCTCTACAGTGCTTCCACATCAGCTGTTTTCCTTATTTCCCATGACTTTCCCAATACCAATAAATATTTTTTCTTTTTTTTTTAATTTATTTTTTATTATTATTATACTTTAAGTTCTAGGGTACATGTGCATAACGTGCAGGTTTGTTACATATGTATACTTGTGCCACGTTGCTGTGCTGCACCCATCAACTCGTCAGCACCCATCAACTCGTCATTTACATCAGGTATAACTCCCAATGCAATCCCTCCCCCCTACCCCCTCCCCATGATAGGCCCCAGTGTGTGATGTCCCCCTTCCCGAGTCCAAGTGATCTCATTGTTCAGTTCCCACCTATGAGTGAGAACATGTGGTGTTTGGTTTTCTGTTCTTGTGATAGTTTGCTAAGAATGATGGTTTCCAGCTGCATCCATGTCCCTACAAAGGACACAAACTCATCCTTTTTTATGGCTGCATAGTATTCCATGGTGTATATGTGCCACATTTTCTTAATCCAGTCTGTCACTGATGGACATTTGGGTTGATTCCAAGTCTTTGCTATTGTAAATAGTGCCACAATAAACATACGTGTGCATGTGTCTTTATAGCAGCATGATTTATAATCCTTTGGGTATATACTCAGTAATGGGATGGCTGGGTCATATGGTACATCTAGTTCTAGATCCTTGAGGAATCGCCATACTTTTTTCCATAATGGTTGAACTAGTTTACAATCCCACCAACAGTGTAAAAGTGTTCCTATTTCTCCACATCCTCTCCAGCACCTGTTGTTTCCTGACTTTTTAATGATCGCCATTCTAACTGGTGTGAGATGGTATCTCATTGTGGTTTTGATTTGCATTTCTCTGATGGCCAGTGATGATGAGCATTTTTTCATGTGTCTGTTGGCTGTATGAATGTCTTCTTTTGAGAAATGTCTGTTCATATCCTTTGCCCACTTTTTGATGGGGTTGTTTTTTTCTTGTAAATTTGTTTGAGTTCTTTGTAGGTTCTGGATATTAGCCCTTTGTCAGATGAGTAGATTGCAAAAATTTTCTCCCATTCTGTAGGTTGCCTGTTCACTCTGATGGTAGTTTCTTTTGCTGTGCAGAAGCTCTTTAGTTTAATGAGATCCCATTTGTCAATTTTGGCTTTTGCTGCCGTTGCTTTTGGTGTTTTAGACATGAAGTCTTTGCCCATGCCTATGTCCTGAATGGTACTACCTAGGTTTTCCTCTAGGGTTTTTGATATTAGGCCTAACATTTAAGTCTCTAATCCATCTTGAATTAATTTTCGTATAAGGAGTAAGGAAAGGATCCAGTTTCAGCTTTCTACTTATGGCTAGGCAATTTTCCCAGCACCATTTATTAAATAGGGAATCCTTTCCCCATTTCTTGTTTCTCTCAGGTTTGTCAAAGATCAGATGGCTGTAGATGTGTGGTATTATTTCTGAGGACTCTGTTCTGTTCCATTGGTCTATATCTCTGTTTTGGTACCAGTACCATGCTGTTTTGGTTACTGTAGCCTTGTAGTGTAGTTTGAAGTCAGGTAGCGTGATGCCTCCAGCTTTGTTCTTTTGACTTAGGATTGTCTTGGAGATGCAGGCTCTTTTTTGGTTCCATATGAACTTTAAAGCAGTTTTTTCCAATTCTGTGAAGAAACTCATTGGTAGCTTGATGGGGATGGCATTGAATCTATAAATTACCTTGGGCAGTATGGCCATTTTCACCATATTGATTCTTCCTATCCATGAGCATGGTATGTTCTTCCATTTGTTTGTGTCCTCTTTTATTTCACTGAGCAGTGGTTTGTAGTTGTCCTTGAAGAGGTCCTTTACATCCCTTGTAAGTTGGATTCCTAGATATTTTATTCTCTTTGAAGCAATTGTGAATGGAAGTTCATTCATGATTTGGCTCTCTGTTTGTCTGTTACTGGTGTATAAGAATGCTTGTGATTTTTGCACATTAATTTTGTATCCTGAGACTTTGCTGAAGTTGCTTATCAGCTTAAGGAGATTTTGGGCTGAGACAATGGGGTTTTCTAAATATACAATCATGTCATCTGCAAAGAGGGACCATTTGACTTCTTCTTTTCCTAACTGAATACCCTTGATTTCTTTCTCTTGCCTGATTGCCCTAGCCAGAACTTCCAACACTATGTTGAATAGGAGTGGTGAGAGAGGGCATCCCTGTCTTGTGCCAGTTTTCAAAGGGAATTTTTCCAGTTTTTGCCCATTCAGTATGATATTGGCTGTGGGTTTGTCGTAAATAGCTCTTTTTGAGGTACGTTCCATCAATACCAAATTTATTGAGCGTTTTTAGCATGAAGGGCTGTTGAATTTTGTCAAAAGCCTTTTCTGCATCTATTGAGATAATCATGTGGTTCTTGTCTTTGGTTCTGTTTATATGCTGGATTATGTTTATTGATTTGCCAATGTTGAACCAGACTTGCATCCCAGGGATGAAGCCCACTTGATCATGGTGGATAAGCTTTTTGATGTGCTGCTGAATCCGGTTTGCCAGTATTTTATTGAAGATTTTTGCATTGATGTTCATCAGGGATATTGGTCTGAAATTCTATTTTTTTGTTGTGTCTCTGCCAGGCTTTGGTATCAGGATGATGTTGGCCTCATAAAATGAGTTAGGGAGGATTCCCTCTTTTTGTATTGATTGGAATAGTTTCAGAAGGAATGGTACCACTCCTCCTTGTACCTCTGGTAGAATTCAGCTGTGAATCCATCTGGTCCTGGACTTTTTTTGGTTGGTAGGCTATTAATTATTGCCCTCAATTTCAGAGCCTGTTATTGGTGTATTCAGGGATTCAACTTCTTCCTAGTTTAGTCTTGGAAGAGTGTAAGTGTCCAGGAAATTATCCATTTCTTCTAGATTTTCTAGTTTATTTGTGTAGAGGTGTTTATAGTATTCTCTGATGGTAGTTTGTATTTCTGTGGGGTTGGTGGTGATAACCCCTTTATCATTTTTTATTGCATCTATTTGATTCTTCTCTCTTTTCTTCTTTATTAGTCTTGCTAGCGGTCTGTCAATTTTGTTGATCTTTTCAAAAAACCAACTCCTGGATTCATTGATTTTTTTGGAGGGTTTTTTGTGTCTCTATCTCCTTCAGTTCTGCTCTGATCTTAGTTATTTCTTGCCTTCTGCTAGCTTTTGAATGCGTTTGCTCTTGCTTCTCTCGTTCTTTTAATTGTGATGTTAGAGTGTCAATTTTAGATCTTTCCTGCTTTCTCTTGTGGGCATTTAGTGCTATAAATTTCCCTTTACACATTGCTTTAAATGTGTCCCAGAGATTCTGGTATGTTGTATCTTTGTTCTCATTGGTTTCAAAGAACATCTTTATTTCTGCCTTCATTTCGTTATGTACCCAGTAGTCATTCAGGAGCAGGTTGTTCAGTTTCCATGTAGTTGAGTGGTTTTGATTGAGTTTCTTAGTCCTGAGTTCTAGTTTGATTGCACTGTGGTCTGATAAACAGTTTGTTATAATTTCTGTTCTTGTACATTTGCTGAGGAATGCTTTACTTCCAACTATGTGGTCAATTTTGGAATAAGTGTGATGTGGTCCTGAGACAAATGTATATTCTGTTGATTTGGGGTGGAGAGTTCTATAGATGTCTATTAGGTCTGCTTGCTGCAGAGATGAGTTCAATTCCTGGATATCCTTGTTAACTTTCTGTCTCATTGATCTGTCTAATGTTGACAGTGGAGTGTTGAAGTCTCCCATTATTATTGTATGGGAGTCTAAGTCTCTTTGTAAGTCTCTAAGGACTTGCTTTATGAATCTGGGTGCTCCTGTATTGGGTGCATATATATTTAGGATAGTTAGCTCTTCCTGTTGAATTGATCCTTTTACCATTATGTAATGGCCTTCTTTGTCTCTTTTGATCTTTGATGGTTTAAAGTCTGTTTTATCAGAGACTAGTATTGCAACCCCTGCTTTTTTTTGTTCTCCATTTGCTTGGTAAATCTTCCTCCATCCCTTTATTTTGAGCCTATGTATGTCTCTGCATGTGAGATGGGTCTCCTGAATACAGCAGACTGATGGGTCTTGACTCTTTATCCAGTTTGCCAGTCTGTGTCTTTTAATTGGAGCATTTAGTCCATTTACATTTAAGGTTAATATTGTTATGTGTGAACCTGATCCTGCCATTTTGATATTAACTGGTTATTTTGCTCGTTAGTTGATGCAGTTTCTTCCTAGCCTCGATGGTCTTTACATTTTGGCATGTTTTTGCAATGGCTGGTACCGCTTGTTCCTTTCCATGTTGAGTGCTTCCTTCAGGGTCTCTTGTAAGGCAGGCCTAGTGGTGACAAAATCTCTAAGCATTTGCTTATCTGTAAAGGATTTTATTTCTCCTTCACTTATGAAACTTAGTTTGGCTGGATATGAAATTCTGGGTTTAAAATTCTTTTCTTTAAGAATGTTGAATATTGACCCCCACTCTCTTCTGGCTTGTAGAGTTTCTGCCGAGAGATCTGCTGTTAGTCTGATGGGCTTCCCTTGGTGGGTAACCCGACCTTTCTCTCTGGCTGCCCTTAAGATTTTTTCCTTCATTTCAACTTTGGTGAATCTGGCAATTATGTGTCTTGGAGTTGCTCTTCTCGAGGAGTACCTTTGTGGCTTTCTCTGTATTTCCTGGATTTGAATGTTGGCCTGCCCTACTAGGTTGGGGAAGTTCTCCTGGATGATATCCTTCAGAGTGTTTTCCAACTTGGTTCCATTTTCCCCCTCACTTTCAGGCACCCCAATCAGACGTAGATTTGGTCTTTTTACATAATCCCATACTTCTTGCAGGCTTTGTTCATTTCTTTTTCTTCTTTTTTCTTTTGGTTTCTCTTCTCGTTTCATTTCGTTCATTTGATCCTCAATTGCTGATACTCTTTCTTCCAGTTGATCGAGTTGGTTACTGAAGCTTGTGCATTTGTCACGTATTTCTCGTGTCATGGTTTTCATCTCTTTCATTTCGTTTATGACCTTCTCTGCATTAATTACTCTAGCCACCAATTCTTCCATTTTTTTTTCAAGATTTTTGGTTTCTTTGCGCTGGGTACGTAATTCCTCCTTTAGCTCTGAGAAGTTTGATGGACTGAAGCCTTCTTCTCTCATCTTGTCAAAGTCATTCTCCATCCAGCTTTGATCCGTTGCTGGCGATGAGCTGCGCTCCTTTGCCGGGGGAGATGCGCTCTTATTTTTTGAATTTCCAGCTTTTCTCCCCTGCTTTTTCCCCATCTTTGTGGTTTTATCTGCCTCTGGTCTTTGATGATGATGGTGACGTACTGATGGGGTTTTGGTGTAGGTGTCCTTCCTGTTTGATAGTTTTCCTTTTAACTGTCAGGACCCTCAGCTGTAGGTCTGTTGGAGATTACTTGAGGTCCACTCCAGACCCTGTTTGCCTGGGTGTCAGCAGCAGAGGCTGCAGAAGATAGAATATTGCTGAACAGCGAGTGTACCTGTCTGATTCTTGCTTTGGAGGCTTCCTCTCCGGGGTGTACTCCACCCTGTTAGGTGTGGGGTGTCAGACTGCCCCTAGTGGGGGATGTCTCCCAGTTAGGCTACTCAGGGGTCAGGGACCCACTTGAACAGGCAGTTTGTCCCTTCTCAGATCTCAACCTCCGTGTTGGGAGATCCACTGCTCTCTTCAAAGCTGTCAGACAGAGTCGTTTGCGTCTGCAGAGGTTTCTGCTGCTTTTGTTGTTTACTGTGCCCTGTCCCCAGAGGTGGAGTCTACAGAGACAGGCAGGTTTCCTTGAGCTGCTGTGAGCTCCACCCAGTTCGAGCTTCCCAGAGGCTTTGTTTACCTACTTAAGCCTCAGCAATGGCGGGCGCCCCTCCCCCAGCCTCGCTGCTGCCTTGCTGCGAGATCACAGACTGCTGTGCTAGCAATGAGGGAGGCTCCGTGGGGGGGACCCTCCTGGCCAGGTGTGGCACAATCTCCTGGTGTGGCACAATCTCCTGGTGTGCCTGTTTGCTTAAAGCACAGTTGGGGTGGGAGTTACCCGATTTTCCAGGTGTTGTGTGTCTCAGTTCCCCTGGCTAGGAAAAAGGATTCCCTTTCCCCTTGTGCTTCCCAGGTGAGGCGATGCCTCGCCCTGCTTCAGCTCTCGCTGGTCGGGCTGCAGCAGCTGACCAGCACCGATTGTCTGGCACTCCTTAGTGAGATGAACCCAGTACCTCAGTTGAAAATGCAGAAATCACAGGTCTTCTGTGTCGCTCGCGCTGGGAGTTGGAGACTGGAGCTGTTCCTATTTGGCCATCTTGCTCCGCCCCCCAGGAATTCAAATATTTTTTCTTATGTCCCATTCTTCACCTCATGATGAATACACCGCTTGCCTTCATAACTATATAAAACTGGTGCTAGTCTCTCCTGGCACTTAATAACACCAGCTTAACTCTTTACACTTTACCAACTAAGTCAAGAGTAGCACATCTGGCCATTATAAATGTCAAGGAATGTAAATAATAACTTTCTGTATCTCTAAAACTAACTAGTAATCCTCCTTCTCCCTGGTCAGATATATCCTTAAAACCCCAATCATTTGACATGAGATGAAATATCAAAACCCAAACAGAAATACATAAGATTACTAAGGAAAACAGCAAACACCACGTGAAAAGGTGCTCATCATTAATCATTTTAGAAACACAAATTAAACCCACTATGAGACAGGACTCCTCATTCACTAAAGGTTAAAATTAAAACGACAGCTAAAAATACCAAGTACTGGCAAGGACGTGGAATAAATACTCTGAACCTCCCAACATATATTGCTGTTGGGAATGTAAAATTTCAGCAAATGCTGAAAAGTTAGCAGTTTCTTATACAAACACACTTACTATAAATACAACAACCTTAATCTTGGGTATTTACCCAACAGAAATGAAAATATGTAACCACACACAGACTTATATACTTATGTTCATAGCAGCTTTATTCATAACAGCAAAAAAAAACCTGAAAATAACTCAAATGTCCATCAACTGGTAAATGAATTAACAAACTAGTATGACTATACAATGCAAATACTACTGAATGATAGAAGATAAAACAGGAACTAACTACTAATACATATAACAGTGTCAGTATCTCAAAAGTATTATGTTCAGTGAAAGAAGCTGGACACAAAAGACTGTATCTGATTCTGGTTATTTGAAATTCTAGAAAAGGCAAAACAAAAGTGACAAACAGCAGATCAATGGGTTGCCAGGGGGTAGAAGTGGGGGCAAGGGATTGACTACAAAAAATAAAAGGGAAACTTTTAGGTGACAGAAATGTTCTATATCAGCCAGGCACAGTGGTTCATGCCTGTATTCCTAGCACTTTGGGAGGCCGAGGCAGGCGGATCATGAGGTCAGGAGTTCGAACCCAGCCTGGTCAACATGGTGAAATCCCATCTCTACTAAAAATACAATAGTTAGCCGGGTGTGGTGGCACGTGCCTGTAATCCCAGCTACTCAGGAGGCTGAGGCCGGAGAATCGCTTGAACCCAGGCAGGCGAAGGTTGCAGTGAGCTGGGATCGTGCCATTGCATTCCAGCCTGGGTGACAGAGAGAAACTCCGTCTCGGGGGGGAAAAAAGAAATGTTCTATATCAAGACTGTGGTGGTGGTAATTACATGACTACGTATTTGACAAAATTCACTGAATTATATACTTAAATTGGTTAATTTTATTATATATCATACCTTAAAATTTATTATATATAAAATAATACCTAAAGTTTATATGTATCAAAATGGAACAATGGTAACATGATTTACTTTGCTACATTTCCAAATTTTTCCCGTGAGGATGTATTATTTTAAAATAAGAACAAAAATCCCATTTAAGAACAATTAGCATATTACAAATATATGAGTATACATGATCACAACGACTTATAAATAAATAAAAACTCAGAGCTAAGAATAGAAGGAAATTTACCACTATTTACTTTGGGTAAAGGAGTACTAAAATTCCTCCTAAAGCTTTTGTATAATTCATAACTTTTAGGGGACAACTTTGTTTTAAAAATGCAGTAATAGAGAATGCCCTGCAATAATTGGTATAAGTTTATCCAGAGCTTTTGCCCAAATTAATTGGGAAGGCATCACATGTGCTCACTTTTCAAAGATGCTTTTGAAAGATTATTCAGTAGTTTAATTTCTTTTTGTTTTTTCCGGTAAGTCTCTGTTTCAGGTATTTTTTTTTTTTCAAGAGTTATTCTCTGCATTACTCAAAATGATGAATCAAACAGATTTTGCTTCTTAATTTAATGTCTTATTCTTTAAAAATCCCTAAAGAACAAACAGTTCTTAGACCTGGAATGTATTTTCTACTCAGTAATGCCCTATTTTGTAAAGAAAAGAAACAGAACATAAGTAGCACCTTGGATCAAATCGTCCATTCTGATCAGCTGTACAGAAGACATAAATTGGAGGTAACAATAACTGCTTTAATCTCTGCGAATACCTCATCAATTAAATAATTCCTCAGGAACATTTTTCCCATTCATATGGGAATTAAATATTGGTTTGCAAACACAGAACCAACTAACAATCTTTTTTACAGAATCTCTAAATCCTTTCTTCCAAGACCATTTTGGCCAACTGACTGGATTTAAACTGGATAATAAAAGCAAGGAAAAAAAAAAAAAGCACAGACATAAACTCTTACAGAGCAAGAAAGACCAGATGGTCACCTCGACTTTAGAGGCAAAACCAGTATGCTCTAATATTGTGACACGACTCTAATGCCAGAATTCAATGAGACACGGATCACTTTTAGAAGAACAGCCAAGATAATGGACTCAAGACATAACAGGTAACACACATTCCCAGGATTGCGAGCAGTACCTGAACAAGAGCTGTTAATGGATCATTGTAGCATTATCAATACATCCCAGTCATTGTATGATACCTTACTCTCTTGGTTTCCTTGTATTTGTTGGAAGGCACATTAAAATTTCCATTTTTTAGAGTGCAGAAAGATACTTTTCCTGTTTCTCTCTGCAGCATGTCCAGCACTTTTACACCTTCTGTCAGACAAATACGTTGAAATTCTTATATTGCAAAATCAATAATAATACTCAGTGATGGATAGTGTATGTTTCCGATTAACATCCTTTTTGCCAAGTTAAAAATACCCTACTAGGGACCAGGTGGAGTGGCTGATACCTGTAATGCCAGCACTTTTGGAAGCCAAGGTGGGCAAATTACTTGAGCACAGGAGTTTGAGACCAGCCTGGGCAACATGGTGAAACAGTGTCTCTACCAAAAAATACATAAATTAGCTAGGTGTGGTGGTGTAAGCCTGTAGTCCCAGCTACTTGGGAGGCTGAGGCAGGAGGATCACTTGAACCCAGGAAGTCGAGGCTGCAGTGAACTGAGATCATACCACTGCACTCCAGCCTGGGTGACAGGGCAAGACACTGTCTCCAAAAAACAAACAAAAAACTAACAATATCCTATGAAAAGTGGCTTAAACAATTGAAGGGTTTTTATCATATCAAAATAAGTTCACATGTAGAACAGTTCTAGAATGGATTAATTCTGTAGCTTACCAGCATTATCAAAGGCTCTGCTGAGTTCTATCTTTCCACTAAGCCAGCCTCAGTCTATGAGTCTGTGTCCTCTTGTGATCATTAGTTGGCTGCAGCAGTTCCAACTATCAGAGTCAGACAAGACAACATCCAGAGAGCGCAGGATTTCCTCCTCTATTAGTGAGTAAAACATTTTTCAGACACCCTCTTGAAGATCACTTCTCAGTTGCCATTCACTGGGACATGTTTATGTACTCACACCTTATCAATTATTTCTAAGGGGGATAAGACCACATGTGATTCATTTAGAACAGCAAGATTCACTCTTGGGGAAAGGGTCCAACATACCTGGGCACAAAGCTGCACAGAGGGGAACCCAAATAAGCAAAAAGAAGGGAGGGACAAAATAGTTGCTGGCCAGCAACCAACAGTATTTATCACTATCTGATAGGGCTGAAAATGTACAGCATGTGTTGTTACACTATTCCTTGGCTAAGAAGGTAAGTAGCAATAAAATAAAAAGTGTAATAAAATAGATCGTTAGACATTTACGAAAATACTTCAGGGACAACTAACAACTAAGATTCAGAGAGTACAGGCACTAGGCTATGTGCCAGGCACTAGCCTATGTGCTTTACATGTATTAATGTATTTCATCCTCACAACTGTTACCTTTACAGTCATCCCTCAGTATCTGTGGGGGACTGGTTTCCAACCTCAACCCCTCAAATACCAAAATCCATGGATGCTCAAGTCTTTTATATAAAATGGCATACTATGTATTTGCATGTTACCTAGGCACAACCTCCCATATACTTTAAGTCATCACTAGATTATTTACAATACCTAATACAATGTAAATACTATATAAATAGCTATTAAACTGTATTGTTTAGGGAATGACAAGGAAAAAAAGTCTGCACATGTTCAGTACAGACACAACCATCCTTTTCTTTTTTCAAATATCTTCTATCCACAGTTGTTTGAATCCACAGATGTGGAACACATGGATATGGAGGGCCAACTGTATCTTACAGACAAGGTAAAAGAGAGAGAAGCCAAGACTAAGTGACAGAGCTGAGACTGGAACCAAGGTAATCAGGCTTCAGACCATGCTCTCAATTGCTATATTATGCTGCTACAGGGTGATGTAAAAAAGGCACATGTTTTAAAAATAGTAAACACAGCAAATGAACCAAGCCATAGGTGGAAATGTAGAAACCAATCCAAGAAGTTGGCTGAGATTTAACATTGTACATTTTATTAAATACTGGACTTTATTACAACAAATTAATTTACTTCCGATAGAAGTTTCATTTTCAAAAATGTGGTTGTGTTCAAATTCTTAATTGACACTGTTTTTTTGGGTAAACATCCTATTTTTACTGGTGGTATCATCAATCATTATAAGAAAGATTAATTTTGTATAACAGGACAAAGGAATTTCTCAAGTGGACAATACTCAATATAAATAAAGGGAATATACTCCCAAAGAGTGGGCATGACCATAGCAGAGTATATGATCAGAGAACATATTGTTTTTACGGGGTGTGTGTGTGTGTGTGTGTGTGTGTGTGTGTGTGTATGTATGTATGAAATAGTTCCATATAACATCATGTCATGCACATTAAGTCTTTACTACCTACTGAAAGTTTCTACCTTACACATGAAAATTGGTCACGTCCCAGGATTTGGCATCCAGCCAAAATTTAAACAATGATGAAGAATGGCTGTCAAACAGACTTTTCAGACCACCCCTGCAAAGCTGTCAGCTGTAATATCCATCCTGGAATCGTGGCGGAAAGTTCCTGGGAGTTGCCTTTTCCTGTGTTTTGATCAAGTCTATAATAGCTGACAGCACTGCACAGTCTCTGGATTTAGTGTCATTCCAGTCTACAGGATGAGGACTTTCAATCTTCTCTTGCAGAAGAATATCTAGCTCCTTTCTTAATTCCTAAGGTTGAAAAAATTATACATATTCAACAAAGGCAGATATATTGCCAAATAACATAATAAATGAAACTGATTTACCTGATACAAGGAGTTACAAAAGCGATGGCTCAAAAGCTAAAATATTTAGTGAGCAATCAACTAAAGTGTGGTTATGAGCGAATAACTAAAGTTAAAATTCACATGCAATCACATTGAGCCATTTAGAATGGCTGGTCTGCTACCATCTCAAAAAACAATTCAGAAAAACCAGGAACCATTTTTTCAAAATTACTTGCTCTGCTGAAATACAGCAAGAAATGTTAATATATGTAACATTTTGAACAAAACCACTTGACCACATGCTGACTTACATGTAGATTAAAGATAATCACATAAAGTCAGTTACCTTAACAAGATGGGCAATTCTTGCTGGAGACTGAAATACAATCCACTCATCTACAGCAATAGTTTCCTGATCGTTATCCTTCTGGATGGAAATATCACCTCCAAAAAACAAGAGACAGTATGGGGAAACCTCTGTGCAGTCATACAAATATATCTGTAATGAAAATTAAAGTGAATTAATACATTCAGGAGTCTGAAAAGATTACTACATAAATTCAACAATATTACCAGTATTAATTAATGAGTACCTTCCTTCTAAAATATTAACCTGCTATTGTAATTACAGAGATTAATTTGTAAGATACCATTTTAAATGAGCCATCTTCATTATTCAGAGAACACAGGAATATTTTTTAGTTTAAACTAAGCACTACTGTTTGAACAAAATATTTTGAGTGACGAAACCAAAACACGAATATAGCTGAAGTTATTTTTATCCAGTTTTTTAATAAATCATCTCAAATTACTGTTCTAAAGAGAAAATATAAACAGAATCTCATTTAATATGCTGAATGATACTTATAAGATATATTGACATGCTAACAAAATTCTCTATACAATGTAAGCTCCTGTATACCATAAAATATGCCAATATTTCTTGAAAGCAAGTTCTGAAAGAAAATTATGCAATCCAGTAACTGTCCTAACTAAACTACAAAGATCTATCATTACAGACCTGAAAATTAAAAGAATAGGTTGTTTGAGGGACAAAGTTACTCATGTCACAGGAGTAAGAAACAACAAAAAAGTTTGTATATAATTATTAAAACTGTCATAAAAATATAATGAGACAGATAATCAGATCCTTAATTATTGTAAGTGTTCACTTACACTGCTTGTTCTCATCTTCAGGTGATAGATAAGCCAGTTGTAGTGAAAGTCTGTTTGCTCCACATTAACAGATTTAGGATGAATAGCAACCAGGCCATCAGTTTTTGTGTAAACTTTCACCCTTTAAAAAAAGTTAAAATGCAGTTTGTTAAAAAGAAGTCTTCTAGAGGATTTATGTTTGTTTGCTTTAACACTACTTGAAAAACTGATAGAAGAGCTTGGTAAAAACCAAACAAATTCCGGAATCTAAAAAAACTCCAGAGAATGGCCGGGTGCGGTAGCTCACGCCTGTAATCCCAGCACTTTGGGAGGCCGAGGCAGGTGGATCACGAGGTCAAGGTGATCAAGACCATCCTGGCTAACATGGTAAAACCCCGTCTCTACTAAAAATACAAAAAAATTAGCCAGGCATGGTGACGGGAACCTGTAGTTGCAGCTTCTCCAGAGACTGAAGCAGGAGAAAGACCTGAACCCAGGAGGCGGAGCTTGCAGTGAGCTGAGATCGCACCATTGCAATCCAGCCTGGGTGACAGAGCGAGACTCCGCCTCAAAAAAAAAAAAAACCACTCCAGAAAATAATTCAGTTTATTTTTGCAAAAAATATATTTATATTTGAGGACAGAGCACAATTTCCTTAACAATATATGAAAAAATGCTATCAGTATGAATAATTTAAATCATGTAACTAATCTTCTTGCAGGTATAATTACTCAATATTTTAGAAAAATGACAGAATATTCTTTTCCTTAATGTTAATGCACACTATCCCACTGAAGAATAAAGAACAAAATAAATATCTAAAATAATTAAGTGATTCGTATCAAGAGAAGAGTCTATACATTTTACTATGACAATTGTATTGATAAATAGCCCTTGACTTACAAAATAACTGTAAAATTAATTTAAAAATTTTAGAGTATGACCCAGATGAACAAAAAATGAAAAGTTAAGAATTCTATTTAAATTCCTGTTGACAATTCTAATTCAATCTTTTTTTTTGATAGTCATATACACAGTCATATACATTTGATAGTCATATACTTTTTTTATAGTCATATACATTTTATCTCAATTTGTAAACATCTTTAATGTTATTCAACAGGGAGATGTTTAATAATTTTTAAATAGTTAATGTTAATTACCTGTATTAAATTAACAGCATAAAAGCTAATAATCCACTAATCTTTCCTATTTGTTTTTACGAGTGTCTCTTCTGAAGTTTTTTTTTTTTTTTTTGAGACGGAGCCTTGCTCTGTCACTCAGACTGGAGTGGAGGGGCCCAATCTCAGCTCACTGCAGCCTCCGCCTCCCGGGTTTCGGTGATTCTCCTGCCTCAGCCTCCCCGGTAGCGGGGATTACAGGCATGTACCACCACCACGCCCAGCTAGTTTTTGCATTCTTAGTAGAGATGGGGTTTCACCACGTTGGCCAGGCCGGTCTCAAACTCCTGACCTCAGGTGGTCCACCCACCTCGGCCTCCCAAAGTGCTAGGATTACAGGTATGAGCCACCGCACCCAGCCACTTCTGAAGTTCTAAGAATTCATAATACTTGTAGTCAAAATCATGAATCATAGTCATGAATTCATAGCTCTAAATACTGAGAATAAAACCAAAAAGTATTTTTTCTCACTTAAGTCAATTTACCAATGCCACCCTGCAACCCTGCATAACTAGAGCAGTAGAAGTTGGAAAATTTCTTTTTTTTTTTTTTTTGAGACAGGGTCTTGTTCTGTCACCCAGGCTGGACTGCAGTAGCATGATCTCCTTTCACTGTGCAATGGTGTAATCTTGACTCACTGCAACCTCCACCTCCTGGGCTCAAGCAATCTGCCTGCCTCAGCCAACCAAAGTGCTAGGATTATAGGTGTGAGCCACTGTGCCTGGTCCAGCAAATTTCTATACAGGACCAGATAGTAAATATTTTAGGATCTATATTTGGGGGTCTATAATTTCTGTCACAACCACTTAACTCTGCTAGTGTAGAATAGATAACATGAAAACAAATGGGCCTGGCTGTGTTCCAACAAAAAATGTACAAAACCAAATTTTTGGCTTATAGGTCAAAATTTGCTGACCCCTAGTCTGGACAAAACTAATGCACCAGTCCAAGGAAAAAACTATGTTTGTTCATAAAGCCCTCCCAGGATGGCAGAGAGGAAAATAAAATGAATTTCAAAGTAACTCTCTGTTAAGCTACCTGTAAAGTTAGGTACACATTTAAAAAAAAAAAAAAAAAAAAAATTGTCCAAGTATTGATTTTGAAAAAGTACTTAGATCACGTAAAATGTAAATAATCCAACCATAATGATTAAAATTCATCAGTTACCCATTCCTTCATACCTTGGAATAAGGTTTCTTGACTTTAGTACTACTGACACAATGTTACAACAACCAGAAGTATCTCTAGACACTGTCCAATGTTCCCTTTGGGGGCAAAATCACCCCGGTTGAGAACCATTGCCCAAGAACAATGCCTGCACTTTGGCCTATCTATAAAGTCTATATTTTTTCATGTTTGTAATTCTAGAATATCCAACTTTCATTTAACATCAGTTTAAATATTTTACATGTTACTACACAATGACTGTTTTAATGCCCACCTATGGAGATGCATTATATAGTATTATAAAACCACAATTTTCCATTTGCTACTAGAAATCTGTATTATTTACAATATAGCCATTAGAAAACATTTGAAATTACTTCCTTAAGACATGTCTATCAAATTAAAAACTCACTCATCCATGCACTGGGTCAGTGACTATTTTAATGACTCAATACATAATTCTAACCCAGAGTACCTTCCAAAATAGTAGCAACCACACTACTGGCCATCTGTGACTCTTAGTTTCTCTGTATCCTTTAGCTAGAATGAGCTCATTCTAGCTCATGCTTCACTGCTATCTCCAATTACTACTGAGGCTATCTACACATATGTTATTATACTTTATTTCTCAAAATAGTGATATAACAATTTTATTCAAAGAGCTAAGTTATCCATTTTATAAGACAAGAGGAAAAAAATTTTCTGAAATAAAATCTACTCTAAGCAATTTCAATCCAGGCACTGGTATTTACTGGCAGGCTGGCTTTTCTAATATTTACACTGGCATCACGTGGTAGCATTCTTTGTGAATAATGGGTTATCAGAGAGGTGATTCCAGGATATGTTGTGAGGGAAAGTGATACCAATGCTAAACAGTTCACCTTCTCTGAAATGATTAAAAGAACAAGAACATAACCCACATATGAGTAAGAACAAATTTATAATATAAGCCTTGTTACATGAGATTTCAAAAGTTTAAGAAGAGAATTACAAGTAATTCATAATAATCTTCAATGCTTACATTTTTCTTTTTTTACCCAAATTTAGTCGAATTTTAGCAACTTTGGGATATAAACCAGCACAGATGACAGCTTTAATTATCTTCTCATTATCTATGGGGGGGGGGTGAGAAGGTAGAGGGAAAAACAAGTAAAATACTGATACAATAGAAAAAAGATACTTATTTACACTGTGTTTTCTGCTGTACCTGAATTTATATTAGATTCTGGATCTTTAGGATTTCTACTGCTTACAAATCCGGCTCCAAGAAGATGCTCAGCAAACTGTCCTTTCATGTTATGCAGCATCTAGGGAGCAATGGTAACAAATAGAACTAGAATACCTTTCACACATTGAGACTATAAAATATACACTAATAGATAAATTGAGTTGTAAGCTCTCTCTGCTTTATGAAAACTTTTGCAAACATGTTTTAAAGCAAAGGCTGGCAAACTACAAAAGCTGTTTTTGTCAATAAAATTTTATTGGAACACAGCCACACCCATTCATCTACATTTGGTTGCTTTTGCACTACAATAGTAGAGGTCAATGCTTATAACTGAGCTTATGACCTGTAAACCTAAAATATTACCTGACTTTTCATTGAAAAAGTTTGCATGTTGTAAGGAACAGCCACCGATGTTTAAGGATTACTCCATTTTGTGAAAGACTAATAGAATTTTTAAAATTACTTTCCATCCCCATTTTAAAAACAATATAGAAAAGCATAAAGAAAATAATCAACATCCACATTTCTATGACTGAGAATTAAATATGATTAACAATGGCACGTAAACTTAAGGTTTTTTTTTTTTTTTTTGGAAAAAAACGATACATGGCTTATTATAAAGCATTCAAGTAATTATAAAGCATTCAAGTAATATAGAAAAGTACTTCCCATGCCTCAATACTCAGTCTTTCTAAATAAACAAGATTGCAGACACCTATTAAGCATATATATTGATAGAAGAAATGTATCCTAATGACAGAATCATAGTATAGAAATTCTTTAAACAATTAACTTTAGTTCAATTTAAAGAAAAGTTAAATAGAAATGAAAGTGAATGACCAGTGAATCTTAAATTTTCATAAGCACAGAAGTATTTCCTAAGGAATTCCTTTTAGAGATTATGAAATATAAAGTTGGTTATATTTAAGTATATATCCCTTTTATGAAAGGTGTGACTTCCCCACCTAATTTCCTTACACCTGACTTTCTTAGACACCTGCTGGTTTTTACTGCCATTATTTTATACTATTCAGGATAATAACCTTTACATTCTATTTTTCATGTATAATTCCTAACACCATTTTATTATTAGCTCTATATTTAAATACTTCTAATGTATACTACCAGCTGATAAAGCATGCACTCTCCAATCCTGAAATCTCCACTGTGATTCCCCTTTTAATTGACAGCACTTCACCGTCAATGGGCTTTTCAAGAAGAGATCAGGGTTATAGTATTTCTTGAGTATTTTCTTGAATACCTGTTGTTTTTCTTTACACCTGAATTCGTATCCTGACGACATGACATTCTCAAACACTTGGATTCAGTTATTTTTTCATACTTCTGTTCATTTTTTCCATTTCAAAAAAAATGTTCTTATATGTGGCTCAAAATAAATATTCAATTACACAGGATTTCTATGCAGATACTAATATCTACTGTTCTCATGATGGATCAGTTCTGTCTTCCTGTCTTTAAGATTTTACTTATTGCTTTAATTTTTGTCTTTTTCAGGTACCTCCATAAACTGTGATTAGTTCAAGCTTTTTTCCTATGGCAATAACTTGTTTTTAAGGGGTGTCCATTCTATTCCTTGTGATTTCTTTTGTTCTTCAATTTGTTTTCTCAGCTCAAGAGTCTTTTCATTCACTCTATTGTTTATTTTCTAACCTTTGTTTTGCTGGATTCATATTCTTATTAGCTATTCCATATCATGAAACAGCTGTAAGGTGTTTTCTATTGAAACATGGCATTCCATTCTTTTTTTTTGTCTTTTCTTTTCCTTTCTTTTCGATTTGTGGTGAACCTTTTTTTCCATTTTGCTAATGACTGGGCACTTCTGACTCGGTACGTTAGATTTTTTTGTTTACTACTTTGTACATCTGTTAAACGTCCAGTATAAGGCCTCACGTCACATAGCTGGGGTGTATGTGTACTGAGAGATGAGGATATTTCTATTCCCACTGGCTTCGAATCCCCAGTTCAGTGTAGTCTGAAATATAATGGTATATGCACTCTTTACTGTTTTCTTCTGTTTTACAAATGCTTGTCTGCGGTGTTTCACTGTATTAAACCAGAAAACATACAGGTATCTATCCTATTTGATACTTTTCAACAGATTTTATAAGTGTTAGCAAAAATTCTCAGTCTGAATCATCAAAACGGCAACTAGAGTGTGGGGACAGGAACAGAAATTGAACCTTACTGTGCTTTGCTCTTATCCTCTGGAACTGTGTTTCTTTTCCTTGTTTTGTTGCAGTTGATTTAAGAAAGATCCCCCATTATTTTGGGTATATATACAAATATACTCAATTTCCATATATTTGACGTTTTTGCTATAGATCTAATTGTACAAAATGGATACACATATTCTGTAATCTAGCATACACGATAATTATTCCAAAACATTCACCATTACCTGCAGTGTGTTTGAAGACAGAAAGTATTCCCAGCAATAGTCCTTTTCGTATCTGAAACCACGTCGTCTAGCCTCTTCCCAACCCTGTGGGGCAAAGAAATGAAGAAATATATATTCTTCCTGCAAACGAAGATTACTACTCATTTCCCTCTTTATTTTAGTAAAACTTTAATATTCTACTAATATTTAATTTTCTTTGTAAAAAATTCGAAGAACTTTATAACTGACAAACTAAAAACACATACGCTCCCCATGATCCTAGTCCTTGAGATAACCAACACTGAAGTTCCAGACCTTTATACAATTAAGTATACAGTAATATATTATGTATTTTACACAAAATGACATCCAAACTGTACATAATACACTAATCAAACAGAGCACACTATTAAACCGACCTAAATGCTATTACATATTTTCAAATTCACAACTTTTCTTTATGGCTTGCTTTTTTTTAGAGGAGGGAAATGGGGGAAAAAGGAAAGACAAGTTGAATAAGCTCAAAGACAAAAAAACTTGAATTTCCCCATAATATGCCATACGAAACAGAATGTAGAGCTACAGAAAAAAGATACTGCCTCTAAAAACCAAATTACATTTAAATTTTACCAAGATAGGTGATAAATGTTTACCCTCAGATACACCTGGCTTTTGGGAGGTGTCTCCCAATCTGAATTATGCACATGATTATGATTCTCTATTACATGTTAAATCTGAATACAGGGTAGTTTATTAATGAATAGAAAGAGATTGTCATGAATGTTAATAAGCCAAAGATACAAAGAAATTATTAAATACAAAATTTTAAAATAAACGATTCACTTGTTCATTCTTACCAAAAACTACTATGAATTATAACTTTTTTCAAATGTTCAGCTAAATTTCAACATTCTCAGCAATTTATTCCTGATATTTATGATTATATAATATAGATTTTGGTTTTTTGTTTTCATTGAGATGGAGTGTCACTCTGTCGCCCAGGTTGAAGTACAGTGGCACGATTTCGGCCCACTGCAACCTCTGCGCCCCCGGGTTCAAGCAATTCTCCTGCCTCAACCTCCTGAGTAGCTGGGATTACAGGTGCCCGCCACCACACCCAGCTAATTTTTGTATTTGTAGTAGAGACAGGGTTTTGCCATGTTGGCCAGCCTGGTTTCAAACTCCTGACCTCAGGTGATCCGCCTGCCTCAGCCTTCCAAAGTGCTATAAATACAAGCATGAGCTACCATGCCCGGCCTTATAACAACACAGATTTCAAAAGGTTAAATATGATCCTTATTCTATTATCAGCATTTCATTTGAATAAACTGTCATAATCCAGAACAAGATTTTTTTTTTTACCTCAAATGCATTCACAACTGTTAAGTGATCACTTCTAGTATCTTTTGCCAATTCCTTTCTTCTTGCATCTGCAATCTTTTCTTTTCCCTTAAAAAGAGCAGATATAGGCAATTTAAATTGCTCTGATGCTATAACAGAGAACAGCATTCTAATAAAATGCTAATGAAAAATACATCTAAGCAACTCCTGTTCATATCTAAAATAAATTGATTTTGTTTCAATTTTTCTTACCAATGGAATGACAAATGGATCTTTGAAACTGAGACTAGCAGCAATAGTGAGTACTGGGTCTAAGCAGCAGAACAGAGCTCCAAAAAGAATCATTTTTCCAATATGTGGCTCAACGGGTAATCGTGCCAAGTGGACTCCAAGAGGTGTCAATTCTTCTTGTTTATCCAAAGCGTTCTGTAAAGGAAGAGTGTGTGTTTAAAATCAATCCTGTAAAGCATTACATTTAAAATGATTTTAGGTTGCTTTAAAAAGAGTAACAAGCCACTACTCTCTCTTCTAGTCCAAATGCCCGAAAATTGTTCAGCTTTAGTTTTCCCTACCAAAACATAAGTTTCGTGAGGTCAGCAAAGGTTACAAACTTATTTAAACGAAACCAAAATTAACGCGCATCTTGGCTTTTCTGTGTTAAGAAGAAATACCAGAAATGACAAACTTTCTGTTAAATAAAGAAAATCACCTAATAAAGTATAAAAGTTGTAGAAACAAATAACAAAAACAAAAGATACACTATCATACATTTGGAATGCATAATGCATACTCTCTAGGTTCTAGTAGTTTAGGTGACATGAGACAGAAAAGCAAAAGAAAAAGGAACTATCTAAAACCTTAGAAAAATAGGAGTGACTTCTGCTCTGATTCCCTAGGTCATCTGGTCCAACCACCCCACTGTGGACAGCTAGAAAAGTAGCCTGAAGATACCAAGGAGTTAACAAAGAATTACAAGTCAAGAGGTTAGGGAATGACAGACATCTAAGGGAGGTGAGTGTAGAGGTTGGGGCCTCTTTTCCTGGCAGAAAAGGAACATATCCTTGCTGAAAAAAAGCTACCCTCATCCCAAGCTTCAAATTTTTACCTATTAAGAATTTTGTAAACAGAATTTCCAGTGCACAATTAAAATAACTAGGCATACAGATGTAAACAAGAAATAATAATAAAAGAACTCATAAGCATCCCATCAGACACAGATTTTTACTCAACAGTTTTGGAGAAAATACCCTTAATTTTTTTTTTTAAGACCTCTTTCAAATGAAAGAAAAAAAAAAAAGAAAAACCCTCAACCTGTTTTCTGAATCTAGAATAGCTTGATATCTAAATTTTACAAGGACATCTGAAGAAAAGTGAATAAACTCACATACAAAAATCACAAAACAAAATAATGGCAAATGGAATGCTGGCAAGTTAGGTTTACTCTAAGAATAAAAATTTGTTTAATATTTGAAATATCAGTGTATCTGAATACATGAACCAACTAAAGAAGTCATACCATAATCTCATCAGAAGCAGAAGATACTTGATAAAACTGATTATTCATACAGGATAAAAATGTCTTAGTAAACTTAACGTAGTAAGAGCTTCCACACACCAAACAAAACAAAACAAAACAAAAAAATCAACAAACATTATACTCTCAATGACTTGCTGATGGCTGTTCCTTTACACTACCACATCACTTCTGCTCAACACTGTATTAAGGGTCCCAGAAACTTGAACAAGAATAAACAAAATTGTAATTATGTAGAGATGTGATTATATATGCAGCAAAAATCTACGTAAAGTGATTTGAATTAGGGGACTTTACAGCATTAATGAATACAAAGTCAATCATTCAAGCAACTTTATTTCTGTAAACTATCACACTCAAAAGATGATGAAATACCACTTATCTTCTAGGTTAGTGGTATTTTGGATTCTGCTTTTAAATATTTAAAATCTAAATTTTTAAAAATCTAAATAAAGACATATAAAACCCCAAAGATAACTCTAAAACACTGAGACTGAATACCCAAATAAACAGAGTAGTAGATGATGATCTTTTTGCTGAAACTCAATTCTGTAAAGATACCAGTTCTCCCCAAAATGATTTATAGACAGAATTCAATCAAAATCAAACTCCCAAGATTCTCAAATGTATCTGGAAAAACAAAGCACCAAGAAGGGCCAAGACACTCGCCTGTTTTAAAACAATTCACTATTATTATTATTATTATTATTTTTTAGAGATAGGTCTTTTTCTGTCATCTGGTTTGGAGTGCAGTGGCACAAGCACAGCTCACTGCAACCCTCAAACTCCTGGGCTCAAGCAATCCTCCCACCTCAGTCTCTGGAGTCAAGACATTCTTGAAGAAGAATGAAAGGGAGTGATCTGTTCTACTAGAAAGCAAGACTTATCATAAAGCTAGAGTAATTAAGGCAATGTGATACCAGCTCAGGAGAGAAATACAGGCCAACAGACGAGAAATAAGCCTAGAAACTGACAAACAAATCCACAGACCTTGACCTATCAAAGACCACAGAACAAGGACAAAAAGAGATGAACTTTTCTATAAATGGTGCTCAGTCAATGCTCTACATATGTAAAACCTTTTATTTCTACCTCAATCCCAACACGTATCAACTGCAGATGCATTATAAACAAAAACAATAAAAATTTTTTAAATGTATCTTTATGACCTCAGGAAAAGACTTATTAAAGGCTAAAAAGCAATAACCTTTGAGAATTATATATTTGGCAGCATTAAAATTAGGAATTTAGGCTGGGAGTGGCGACTCATGCCTGTAATCCCAGCACTTTGGGAGGCCAAGGTGTGCGGATCATACAGGAGTTCCACACCAGCCTGGCCAACATGGTGAAACCCCATCTCTACTAAAAATACAAAAATTAGCCAGGCGTGGTGGCACGTGCCGGTAATACCAGCAGGAGGCTGAGGAAGGAGAATTGCTTGAACCTTGGAGGCAGAGGTTGCAGGTTGCAGTGAGCCAAGATCACGCCACTGCACTCCAGCCTGCGTGACAGAGTGAGACTCTCTCAAAAAAAAAAAAAAAAAAAAAAAAGGGAATTTGTTTATCAAGGTATTAAAAACAGGTAAGTTGAAAACAGATATGCAATAATGCAATATACAACCAATAAAAGGTGCAGATGAAGAGTACACAAGAACTGTTATGATGATCTACAATCTAACAGAAAAACAGACACTAGCAATTTATCAAAGAGACTACATAAATGGATAATAAACATAAAAGCTGCTGAAAAATTCAATGATAGTCATAGAAATGCAAATTAAAACCACTACATACCTTTAGAATAAAAGGCCGATTAATACCAAGGAAGCTACAAAGCAACAGGAACCCTCACCCATCACTGGTAGGAGTTTAAGTGGTTTGCAGCTATGGAAAACTGTTGGGCGTTATCTACCGAACTTGATAATACATGTACCTTATAACCCAGGAGGTGGAGGTTGCAGTGATCTGAGATCACACCAGTGCACTCCAGCTTGGGTGACAAAGTGAGAGTCTGTCTCAAAAAAAAAAAAAAAAAGGAAAAAGACAAAAAAAAAAAAACAAAACACAAGAAAACCACAGCTAAAAGCAACAATACATTTGGATCTCATAATATTAAGTGAAATAATCCAGAGCTCTGCTCCCTCAAAGAACAAAAAAACCCACACACATTCTGTATGGGTAAAGTTCACGAAATACGCAAAACTGAACTCTTTATGAAGATGCATACCTGTATGGTAAAACCATCAAAAAAAAAAAAAAAAGCAAGCCATTATAGTTAAAGTCATGATAGATGATATCTATCATGATTGGGACAAAGGGACAGTGGAGTGATTGGGAGAGGGAAGGAAGGGGGCTTTCAGCATACTGAGAATGTTCTTCTTGACGTAAGTAATTACTACATAGTCCTTCCTTTGTGATGAATCATTTAGCTGCACATTTGTTTTACTCGCCAGTAATTAAAGACCAGTAACTTTAAAATTTCAAATTTTATGTAATCTTAAATCAGGCCTCCAATGAGAAAAAAAAGTGCAGAAAGATCCTAGTCTTTTAAGAATTATTACAAAGATATCACTTTATAACTTTCTAATGCCTATCTCATAACCTGATAGTTCTAAATTGATAGTCAAATAGCAAATCAAATTTGGCATTGGACATCACTGGTCTTCCTTGCAGTAATGAGAGTAAACATTATAATTAATTGGCTTACATGCTCTAGTATTGTAAGTTAGAATTAAAAAAACAAGTAAACAAATTTACCAGCTCCATCAGGTGTCTTATGGAGAGCAACACTGCCTCAGTTGATGGTGGATCCATTAACCTACTCAGAAAATAAGCAATTCCACCTAGCCTTAAAATCTGGGGGTGGGGAAGACAAATATAATTAAACACATACAATATTAATATACTAGCATTACAACTTAGCCCTACCTGGGCTGATGACTCAAAGCATCAAATTTATACATGATTTTCAAGCTATTTTACCAAAATGAATTAAAATTATATTTGTATTTCTATAAAAACATGTTTAAAGGCCCATATATATATATTACTACTTTCGAACATCAACTCTATTAATAGGAAAAGTAGTTGGCTAAAATCTTAATGAACAAGTTGATTATCCACTATCTTCAAAATAAGGCTAACTATATCAAAAGATACAAGACACTGAAAAAATAAGTAGTTTATAATGAAGGATAACATGTTAACATGTAATAACAGTAGAATGTTCACTGAGCACTTACTATTTGCCAGGCACTGTTCTAAGAATTTTAGGAGGTTAATTTAAACAACCTGCCCAATATAACAGAACTAGCTTTTCCGGGGTGGAAGCAGGATTCAAACACAGGCAGTCTGCCTCCTCTAGAGCAGTATGTAATTTAAAATTGCTTAATATACATTTGAAGGAAGTTTAAATACACAATTCACTAACACACACACAAAATAAATTGTGAGTTAATAATTCTTTCCTGGAGATTAATACAGTAATTTGTTCTATAAAAGATGTTGAAAATGAGATCACTTCCATTTAGTTTCTTCATTCTCCCACCTAATTTACCTTTATTTGTAAACAAAGTTCTTCCAAAGGAGTTCTCAAAATTTCTGGCAGTTGATAGTCATCTAGAAGACTTGCTCTAAGACCATTATACAGATGATAGCAATGACCAGGTTGAACTCTTAAAAACAAAACAAAACAAAACAAAACAAAGAGGGACAGTCATCAATGACTTTTTAGAACTCCAGAGAAAACAGTAGGCAGGGAAGTAGCCAATATCTATTTCTTATAAGCCACATAATAGCTAATGTACATAGTTATTTTTCCCTTTTTATGAATCATGTATTTGTTCTGTTTAGAAAAACCCTACACCCTCTACTCTTGTCACAGTTTTAAGAAAGATACACAATAATTCCTCCCCACGCCAATAATTTGCTTCCCTATTTCTGACAGATTCCAGATTACTGTGCTCAGTAACAGCAGTCTACTCAGGTTAAGGCTAAGAATAGTAACCTCAAGTATGCCTTGTGATCAATTATATTATGTAATGAATCCTGGCATTATGCTAACCTGTCTATATTACTGAAAAATATTTTAAGTACTGTATATTTTATTTAGTGAGTTTTCAGAGGGATATTAAAAGTTTTTGTTTTATATTTATAACTAGAGCCTTAAATGATACCATTTTTTGGACAATGATAAGACTAGATGTAGACTGGGCATGATGGCTCATACCTGTAATCCCAGCACTCTGGGAGGCCAAGGTGGGTGTATCACATAAGGTCAGGAGTTCAAGATCAGCCTGGCCAACATGGTGAAACCCCATCTCTACTAAAAAAAAATACAAAAAATTAGCTGGCTGTGGTGGTATGCTCCTGTAGTCTCAGCTACTTGGGAGGCTGAGGCAGGAGGATCACTTGAACCCAGGAGGCGGAGGTTGCAGTGAGCCGAGATCATGCCACTGTACTCCAGCCTGGCGACAGAACGAGACTCTGTCTCAAAAAAAAAAAAAAAAAAAAAGACTAGATGTGAAGTGGTGACCATATTCAAGTATTTTCAAGCAGAATAAATATTTCTATAGGCTCTTGCTGCTATAGGAACAAAAATGAATTCTAAAAATCTTAGCTATTTCTGCCATGAGTCTACATAGATCCATTGTCTATTATATAATATACCTGAATATCTCTCCAGTAGAAACTAAAATAAAGAGTACCTCCATTGAGAGCCACATAGTATATAGCTTTTTCTGATCTCCAAAATAAGGCTTTGCTAAAAGAATTTTAATCTATAGACTCTACAAACGACTATTTTCCTTTTAAATTAAAACACCAATTTCAGGATTAGTTAAAATGCAATACTCTATTAAGTTTAGTTCCATTATTGTTTCATGGAACAAATCTAAGGCTTAGTGTGTTTACTATTCATATATAAAGGTGTGCCAAAACCTGTTCACTATGGTGAATACTTTTTGAATCAATATTTAGTGGTGATGGGTCTACATGGGAAAACCTCAGTCTTTCTGGGTCCCTTATCAAGTTATTCCCTAATAACTGATTATCAGGAGGGTATACTTCTTTGACTAACCCACGATTTTGGTTCAACAGCATCAACTCTCTAATAAACTGTCTCGAAATCAAGTTATACTGGGATAATGTGCAAAGATTACAGCAAGTAAGTCAGAGCTTTATAGATATTGTACAAACTTAAAACAAGGGGTTGACAGATGGTCTGTAAAGCTTTCTTTCAACTCTCCTTTTCTTAAGTCTGTATCGAAAGATTAATGGAAATCTCTTATTCTATCTATAAAAGGTAAAAGAAAAACCCTCTTCTGAAAGTCCAGATATAATTCTATCACTCATGTAAGTGTAGAAATACTGTGACATATGTATTAAAGTCCAATTTTTTGTAAAAGTTCAAGACAAATCATTTTTCCTACCATTAAGACAGAGATATTTTTACTTCTTAAGTTATTGTACCATTATGAGGAAAAGTACTTTCCTTGTGCTTTCATTGAAAAGTACTGGTGAAAAATCAGTACTGCTATAAAATCCAGTGATTACGAGCCTAGACTGTAGAGTCAGAATGCCTGGATTCAAATCCTGCGTCTGTAATTTCGAAAGTTATGGCACTTTGGACAAGTCATTTAACTTCCTTGTACCTTAATTTCCTTATCCATAAAATGGATATAATAACCTACCTCATAGTACTGTAGTGAGGATTAAGAAAGTTAATATGAATCAAGTGTTTAGGAGATGATCTGACACTCAAAAAGTATTAGTTGCTATTATTATTACACATATTATATGCTTTAAAAAAAGAAATGAAAACCAACTATTATAAATAACATAACTTATTAATCAAACTCAGAAGTTTAAGGCAAAGGTTTCATAAAATAGAAAACTTGGCAGATACTTTTCCAAACTATGATTAAAATAACTTTCTATTTAAAAATGTTTTGCAGTAAGCTCAAAATAATAAGAAAGGTAACTCTTCTAATAAATATATTTAAATGCCAGCTTCACATTTTGTTACACAAAATTTTGGTGTGTTCTAAAAGCTTTGGACAGAGTTCCCATCTTACCTTCCAGCTCGACCTTTTCTCTGTTTGGCATTAGCTTTACTAACCCACTCAGCGGACATTGTACTGATATTGTTCTGAGTATCAAAATGTGTCTCTTTGATTTTTCCTCCATCTATCACATAAACGACATCGTCTATGGTAATGCTGTTTGGAAAACAGATATATAAAATGTTAAAAAAAAAAAAACACATACACACACACATCAAAAGCACTATTAACCTATAAAAGACCTATAGACAGGGATTTCAGAGCATTTTTTTTTATTGGATCACATGATTTTAGCCATTCAGGATGTTCACTACTCTTCACACCCACATTTACCAATATTATAGGGATCGAGTACCTAATAGTAGGCAGTGTCAGGCACTGTAAGTGACAACACAGTATTAGTTCTTCAGATCATATACTAAATTCTTACTTGCCTACAGCCAAATATCACAGGTTGCCTCATACCTAGCTCCATGGGAACCCCAACAGCATGGTTTAATATCAGCTTCCATAAAGGAATCTGTTTCAGTGACTAAACTATGTCTTAGTACCCCAAGAGAATACAAGAAAATTTAAAGGCTGGATATAACTAATTACCAAATACTACCCCCAACCAGAAACAGGCGAAAGGACAAAATTTACCTCAGCTCCCATGCTTCTTTAGGTAAACAAAACAAAATCTAACACCTAAAATGCTATTTCTGCGCTAAAGCATTATTATAGGTTAAAAAAACCCCACAAAATTGGCCATGCATGGTGGCTCAGGCCTGTTATCCCAGCACTTTGGGAGGCTGAGGCAATAGGATCGTTTTGAGCCCAGGAGTTAGAGATCAGCCTGGGCAACACAGTGAGACTCTATCTCTACAAAAAATGTTAAAAATCAGACAGGTGTGGTGGCACATGCCTGTGGTACAAGCTACTTGGGAGGCTGAGGTGGAAAGATCACTTGAGCTGAGGAGGTCAAGGCTGCAGTGAGTCATGATCGTACCACTGCACTCCAGCATGGGTGACAAAATGAGACCTTGTCTCGAAAAAGCCCACAAAAAATAAAACTATGCTCACTGCCATAAAAAAGGTTTTATTTTTGGCCGGGCGCGGTGGCTCAAGCCTGTAATCCCAGCACTTTGGGAGGCCGAGACGGGCGGATCACGAGGTCAGGAGATCGAGACCATCCTGGCTAACACGGTGAAACCCCGTCTCTACTAAAAAATACAAAAAACTAGCCGGGCGAGGTGGCGGGCGCCTGTAGTCCCAGCTACTCGGGAGGCTGAGGCAGGAGAATGGCGTAAACCCAGGAGGTGGGGCTTGCGGTGAGCTGAGATCCGGCCACTGTACTCCAGCCTGGGCGACACAGCGAGACTCCGTCTCAAAAAAAAAAAAAAAAAAAAAAAAAAAAAAAAGGTTTTATTTTTAATAAATAACAAGGCATGTGGTAGAGAAAAAAGATTAACGTATGTAAATACTTTATGGTGTTTAATCAGTATTTTATATTTAAAACAACTTTTACCTAGTCTCCGCAATGTTGGTAGCAATTACTATTTTCCGAACACCAGGAGGGGTTCTTTTAAACACCTGTAAAAATAAATACATCAGAATCACAAAAGAACACTAATTTCTAATACATTATTTTTGTAATTAGAGGAATTTCTTCAGATACTGTTCATTTTTAGCATTCTATGTTCAGTCACTGACATATACATCTAATATTTATTGACGTATTTATAAAGTATAGATCATTTTCAATATTACAAAATTATCTTTTGGTAAACCAAACTAAATCTCCCACAGATGTCACAATCTTATCACAAACAAGATTTCCAATGAGGTATCATTATTTAAATATACAGCAGTTTTTTAACAAAAGCTGGAGGTTATAAAGTAGAGGGAGGGATATTTATGTTAAGGACAAGAATAATGAAGTCAAATCTCCATGGGTAAGAACAATAAACAATCAGGCAGATGCCCAACCCAGCAGAATAAATGTCAACTGTGCAGCTGTACCAACCACCGTCTACTAGCTTGAGATCAGACTGGAGTGAAAAAAAAATCCTCTTCAAATGGGGAATTCTACAAATACTGCCCACAACCCCGACAAAGTCACTAAAGTAGAAAGAAGATAGGTAATTAAGTACCACTGGCGATAATGCAAACAAATAAAAAAAAGCATAAACTTATCCTTTCATTTATAAAACTGGTAATCAATAGAGAAAATGCTTCCCAGGCTACACACATACTCTCCAGCAAAGGAATACATAATTTACTAGGTTATGATGTGGAAGATGAATACTTTCACGCTGGGTAACTCTTTCAGTCTTTGACATCAAGAGTTTTCTTTCTTGCCCCTTCTCTTCTCTCAGGTATGTACTCTAATTCGGGACTGAGGTACAGCAACAAAAATATTAAAAGGGTCTCAGAGAAAAATATGGTGATATTTTCTTACAAAAAGAGAAAAGGAGAAACTAGAAACGGGGAAAGGAGCAGGTTTTCTAATCAATTTCATTTTGCAAGAGCCTGCGAATACTATAGATCATAACATTATCCTGCCTCTGAGAATGCAGTGTTCACTCTAATTAGGAAAGTGCCTGTATCTGATGGAGTCAAAACATTCATAATACATTATTAAAACAAGAAATTTTATACCTGTGAATATACTAATTTTGTGAAATTAAATCTCAAATCATCATCAAACTGTAGTACGTCATAGATCACTAATTTCCACGTTTGGTTACTGTTGGTAGTACTGACATACCTCTTTCTCTTATTCAGGAAACCCAACCAAGTTACTGGTGAAACCAATTCTTTAAACTTTTCCCTAATGTAGACACAACTAATCTAATTTGTGGGTTATCCTCTAATATTCAAGTTTCTGAGCAATCATTCCCTGAAGACTCATTTGCAAAGGTTCTCAAATAAGTGTTTTTTACATGAATTACTATTTGAAAATGCTCCTTAAAAAAAATAAAGGAAAACATGTAACAAGCAGTCCTTAAAGCTTGCCTCAGTTTGAAATACATTTAACAAATGTATCCATTTAACATACCTGTGTCTGGTTAACTGTAGGCATCAATGAATGTAAAGGTATAATTAAAAATTTATCTGAAAATTAAAGAGAATTAAATTTTAAGATAAAGAGCTGCAGAAAAGCTCCATCAAACACATGAGACAATGAATTCAGATGCTGAGCCACATAATTCTTTTTTTTGATAAGACATTGAACATTGTTTAATGAAAAGAGCTAAACCATCTAAGTTATTGACAAATTGCCCATGTGTTTAAGAGAACCACACAATTCTTAATTTATATTTCTACATACAAACAGACCAACTTAATTTCTTTATAGTCTTGTTTTCTGAGTGCTCCAAGTTCAAGCTAACACTTTGTTCTGTTATTTCATATCGATAAGTATTTTCCCCAAATTCTTAAAGAATGCTCAAAAGTTGGGAGTAACTTTTTCAAATTACACCAATAAAAGTTGAATAGCCGAAAATTCTGTTTAACATGAATATGTTTGTACACTTTGAGTGCTCCTATTTTTTTGTTGTTGAGACAGGGTCTCATTCTGTTGCCCAGGAGAGTGCAGTGGTATGATCTCTGCTCACTGCAACCTCTGCCTCCTGGGCTCGAGTGATCCTCCCACCTCAGCCTCCCAAGTAGCTGAGACCACAGGCATGCACCACCACGTCCAGCTAATTTTTGTATTTTTTGTAGAGATGGGGATTTGCCATGTTGCCTAGGCTGGTCTTGAACTCCTGAGCTCAGGCAATCCACCCGCCTCAGCCTTCCAAAGTACTGGGATTACAGATTACAGGCATGAGCCCGGCGCCTGGCAATCCTCACTATTCTAATCATAACAATAATATCTAAAATTTTAGAGCAAATTACTTATTAAATACCCATGTCCTACTTAGAAAATAATGAAATAGTCCTTGTTAAAAATAATACATTCCAAGAGTGACCCACATTTTAAACCTATTTTGGTGCTCGCTTCGGCAGCACATATACTAAAATTGGAACAATACAGAGATTAGTATGGCCCCTGCGCAAGGATGACACGCAAATTTCTGAAGCGTTCCATATTTTTAAAAAAAGAAAAAAATAAAAAATAAACACATTTTGTTAAAAATATAAGAAATTCCTACTTTTTAAGTTTCCAAATAAAATAGCTCAAGCCCATTCACGATTATTAGCGAACACAGAAAGCCTGATATAATACAGTGATGGGTGAAAGGGAGAGTATTAAGAAAACAAGGGTTAATTTCACATTTAAGTATGCTTACAAAAATACAATCTGACTTAAATGCCCAAATGATTTAAGTCAGCTATATTTCCCCGGAAAAGAACTGTTGTTATCTAAAGGAGATATGATGATCCCCATGGATTCTGTGAAAAGATTTTACGAATCCTAAAAAATAAAAAGTAGTAAACAGCTGTCGAGCAACTGACGTCGCTAAAAAGAATGCTCTGAATTACTTGTCTCCGTGACAGTATGAAGTATTTCAACTATAATGTTCGAGCCAAAAATACTTGAATTGAATCAAGCCTTCAGATATAACTTCCAAGTTACAGGAAATACAGGTAAGAGAGAATCAAATGAAATGATAGCATAAAGAGTCAGAAAAATTCAGACAGTTGGACTTATTAGAGAACAACTGGCCTGGTCTTTTCCATGACTTTATTACCATGAGGAAAAAAGCAGGGAGTGGAGGGGAGCAATGTTCTACAGCCAGATCAAAAGATGTATTTAGTTTGACATTTTCTATAGTTTGAACAGACTAGCTGTGAAAGACACTTCAAAAAAATGGGAAAATCTGATTACAGACTGGATTATTAGATGGTATTAAGGATTAGGTATGATAAAGACATGATGGTTATATAGAAAATTGCCTTTAGAGATTCTTGCTTATACATTTAGAAATAAAATGTGACAGCTGCAATTGACTTTAGGAAAAAACTAGGACTGAAAAAATAATTGTTGGCACTGAAGTCGTGGATATATATATGGTATTCATTAAAATTCTCTAGTTTTGGCTGGGTGCAGTAGCTCACACATGTAATCCCAGCACTTTCAGAGGCCAAGGCAGATGGATCACAAGGTCAGGAGTTCAAGACCAGCCTAGCTAAGATGGTGAAACCCTGTCTCTACTAAAAATACAAAAATTACCCAGGCATGGTGGTGGGCACCTATAATCCCAGCTACTCAGAAGGCTGAAACAGGGAACTGCTTGAACCTGGGAGGCAGAGATTGCAGTGAGCTGAGATCGCACCACTGCACTCCAGTCTGACAGAGACAGAGACTCCAGCTCAAAAAAAAAAAAAAAAGATTCTCTAGTTTTTTGTATGTTTAAAATGTTTCTTTACAAAAAGTTCAAAGCCAGGCATAATAAAAGTAAAAACAATTTTGTTGAAGACTACATAATCGGGGAAAAAAAATTTATATTGCTGATACCATACAACTAACAGAGTTAATGAGAACAAAATCTACACTCTTATGAAAAGAAAGAAACAAGAAATTGATAAGCATTTAATAAACTGAGTTTCAAAACTTAACTTCTCGGCACAGAGTTAGGCCAATTTTTTCCCCATGACAGTGACTGACTATACAACTGATTATCAAGGCTAAGCTTTTTTCAACATAATTTGAGAAAAAACACTCAAGTTCTGGAAAGATTTCCTTTAAAAGGAATTGAGCTGGTAGTGGAAGTATATACATCAGTAACTCTTTCCTTTAGAATAATTAATTCAAACTAGAAAGTTAATGAAGTCAATTATAATAATCTGTAATATCACACCCTTTTCCCACTCCCCACCACATACACTAAATGATAATATTTTGGTATATATCTTATCTTTATTGGTAAATATATGCATATATTTTTAAAAATTATAAGTACACTATGCAATAATGTTTATAATGGGGGAAGGAAAGGACAGAGTTAGAAGATTTAGCCAATAAAAAATTTTAGTTGTTTGAAAAAAAAAAATTCAGCTGTCTAATCATGACAAACTTTTCTACAGAGAAAAGTTGTCACACAAAAAGAAAACAGAAAACAGTGTTTCTTTATAGAGAAGTCAATTAGATCAAAATACTTCACCAGCTAGATAGTAAATAATTTTAATTACAGAGAATGCTTTCAGAGCATGACAACGGGATTTAACAAATAATAAAAATACGCATTTATTATTTTAGTCAATACAATTAGATCAAAATATTTTCTGGTGCCTGTAAATTTTGTCTGGCTGGGCGCGGTGGCTCATGCCTGTAATCCCAGCACTTTGGGAGGCTGAGGCAAGCGGATCACGAGGTCAGGAGTTCGAGACCATCCTGGCTAACACGGTGAAACCCCGTCTCTACTAAAAATACAAAAAAATTAGCCGGGCGTGGTGGTGGATGCCTGTAGTCCCAGCTACTCAGGAGGCTGAGGCAGGAGAATCTCATGAACCTGGAAGGCAGAGATTGCAGTGAGTCGAGATCGCACCACTGCGCTCCAGCCTGGGCAACAGAGTTAGACTGCCTCAAAAATAAATAAATAAATAAATTTTGTCAAAAGCACTTCAACAGAGTGAGGTTAGAAATTATATTTGGAGGCCACGCGTGGTGGCTCAAGCCTGTAATCCCAGCACTCTGGAAGGCTGAGGTGGGAGGATCACTTCAGGTCTGGAGTTCGAGACCAGCCTGGCCAACATAGTGAAACCCCATCTCTACTAAAAATGCAAAAAGTCGGCTGGCATGGTGGCACATGCCTGTAATCCCAGCTACCCCAGAGGCTGAGGCAGGAGAACTGCTTGAACCCAGGAGGCAGAGGTTGCAGTGAGCCGAGATGGCACCAACACACTCCAGACTGCCAACAGAGTGAGACTTCATCTCAAAATAAAAAAATTATATTCAGAACCGTAAAAATTAAATAGAATTTGTTTTGTTGTTTTTATATTTGAAGTTAATGATTGCTGAAAATACTCTAAATTTTATAGAAAAAAATGTTCTCATTCATTCCTCTGACGTTTATATGTTTCAAAATATGCTGCTCATACAGGATCAAAATCACTTGAGGAATTTTTAAAACTTCAGATGTTCAGATCACATTCTTAGATTTGGGGTGATGATGGGGTCTACGTATCTGAACCTTAAAGAAGCTCCATGGGTGACTCTGTTGCATAGTCAGAATTCAGAAATACTGGGCTAAGGGATTTCTTTTTTGCAGCAGTGAGTGAAAAAATGAAAAACCCCACATACCTATGCTTTAAGAGCCAATTTTATTAGGCAAATTGCGAAAAAGAAAGAAAATATTCTCTTCAAAATACTAAATAAAAAGCTTTCCCTTCATCTGTGACCTAGTAGAAGCAACACTTCTTCAAATAAAAGAAAAATATACACATCCCACATATAATTCAAATACCACTCTTTGAATTATAGTAAAATATATTTACATAATACCTGATTTAAACATTACTTGTGACATCAAGAGATCATGTAAAGTGCTGATATTGTCCCAGCCTGGTAGAAAGACCAGTATCGCACCATCCTATATGAAGGGGAAATAACCATTACAAAGGATCGTATCAACAAAATGCAGTAACAGTAAAATTGTGTGCACACTTAAGTCTCCATTAAAATTACACTAGCTCAGGATAATTTTCATTAATAATTAAAAGTATATAAGCCCACTTTGTTTTTTTTTTTTTAATTATTGGTTTTGAGCCAGAGTCTTGCTCTGTCACCCAGGCTGGAGTACAACGGCATGATCTCGGATCACTGCAACATCTGCCTCCTGGGTTCAAGCGATTCTCATGCTCAGCCTCCCAAGTAGCTGGGATTACAGGCCTGCGCCATCACGCTCAGCTAATTTTTGTATTTTTAGTAGAGACAGGGTTTTGCCATGTTGGCCAGGCTGGCCTCAAACTCCTGGCCTCTAGTGATCCACCTGCTTTGGCCTCCCAGAGTGCTGGGATTACAGGCGTGAGCCACTGCACCCGGCTAAGCTCACTATTAAAAAATGAGATTTATAATCCAGATATTTGTTTAGTTTTTTCTTCAAACAGGTCAAATGCCTAAATCTTCTGCTACTATGAGATGATTTCTAGTATCAAAAGTAATTTTTCCAAGCTATTTTATAAACATTTAAGAAAATTGTATTTTTCATGGCCTTGATACATTAATAAAATTAAAATTATGTTAACTGAAGAAAGAAAAATAAACAAAACTAACCTCTTCTTCCAAAACAATGTATCGGATAAGGGCAACAATCAAATTGAGATCAACTTTATCATCATCCATCATTTCTATAACATCTACAGTACTTGCAGAATACCTATCAAAGTTAAACACAAAGTTACAAAATACTTAATCAAGTTTTCTAGTAACTTGCTATAAAAGTTTAAAATTAACTCAATCTGCAAATGGAGGAACATAATCTACACATCGCAGAGAATTACTGGGCTAATAATGCTTAAAAGTCAAATCAGCACAATATTTAGCTGGAGTAAGAGATTCACAGTCCTCTCCTTTAAGTATGTACAGATTCAAGAAGATGCTCCCAGTCCCTGGCTTTCTGTTTTAGTTATTGAGCCACTGATTTCTCACCTTCAAACAAAATAAACTCACCTTCTTCGCAGTTCCCTTACATAATCTGGCCAACGTTCTTTATATATTGCTTCTTTTTCTTCTTTTTCTTGTCTGTTTACATGCCCTTGCATGAAACCCCTCTTAAACTGGGATCTGTGTTCTTTTTGTTCTGGAACATACCTAAAATAAAAACATTCTTGAGTATCTTCACTTTTTTGAAACTCTAGTTTTAGCTAAAATCTGTGATATTTTATATTTAGGATTTTCAAAAAGAATTCTACAGAATATTTTCATTATGCTTTCGAGTGAATGCTAGCTAAAATATCAGTTTGTGTTCACTAACTTATAAAACCTGATATTTTAGATAAAAATCATTCTTCTCTATTGAAGTATAGAAACCTATAGACCATTTTTAGTACTTAAAATTCTTAAAAAACACTAGAGTAACTTTTACCTTAAATTTTAAGTTTGCTTTAGAACAATAGTTAACATTAATGTAAGTCCAAACCTGACTGCACATAAGAACTGAATCCCTCAGAGAGTTTGTAAAATACAGACTCCTAAATCCCATCCCTGATGATTTGGATTTGGTAGGTATGCCTTGGGTCTATTAATCTAAGGATTTTAATTAGTGCCCGCAGGAGATTCAGATAGTATATCCAGATCTAGAGACCCATGCTAGAGAACTATTTAATTCTGCTCAGTCACACAGTTGTAGCTAATGGCAGATCCAGAATCAGCATTCAAGTCTCTCATATGTCAATCGAGTGCTGTACTATGATTCCACTACCATCCTATAGTGACTGCTAAAACCACAGAGGGCACATCTGGACAATAATTCTACCTATCACTGTCAGTCCTGCGAGGCATGGGGTGGGAAAAGATAAAAATGAACCCACACTTTAACCCCAAGGCGTCTCTGAGTTCAACTAGAGGACAGCCTCTAGATGGAATGGGGGAGGGGTTGGAGCATGGACTCCCAAGTCAGAATTGATGTCCTTGCTCAGCTACTGACTAGCTGCGTGACCTTATATAAGGCATTAAATATCTGGTCTTTAGTTATATTATTTGAGAGATTAATATGTTTATAACAGTACTGGCATGAGATTTTTAAAAATGTGATAAAGTTAAAAAAAAAAGTGATAAAGCCTCATGTATAGCAGATACCCAGAAAATGTTAATCCCCTTCCCTATTCAGTACCTGTGACCCAGAATTCCCCTAAGTCTTAGATACATACAGAGGCACCAACTTGAGGTAGGGCAAACTGAGACAGATTGGTTCTAGTCAGCAGGATGGACCCACAGTCGGCTCCCTTTCCAGAAATTGCAAAACAGAGGTAACCTTCAATCCTCCCACCTCCAATCACAACCCTCCATATCATCTTGCCCTGCTCTTGTTCTGGTCATTGTATTTTCTTTGCTACCTCCCTGCTGTGCAGCTCTTCTGGGAAGGGGACAGCCAGGAGCTTCTGATGAAAATCTCTAATCAAGGAACACCCTCATTCAACTCTCCTCTTAGAGTTGATCAGCAGATGACAAAAGCACAGATACCATCTTTTCGTTTCAAGAGACTGCTTGGCTACAATTCCATATGCATTCCCTAACATCCAGGGAGCTTCAGAAAGCAAGTTTCCATCAGGTGCCTTCAGATTATTGATCCTCAAAACTTTGTTTTCATTGTTGCCAAGCAGTTGCCTATTATTTTCCTGGCAAGCAATTGCTAAATGTGCCATGATAGGATGTGGGACACATGGTAAAAAGTGGAAACGAAGAGGGAGGATACAGAAAATTTATGGCCGCTGATGATAAAATCAGGACATGGAAGACCATTACATGCTGTCTCTCTGAGGCTTTTAGTATGTTCTATCTTCTCTGACATATACATTTCCCTCTTTCCTACTTTGACTTCAACTGCTTTCCTAACTTGACCAGTCTCTACCTAACATATCAAATCTAATTTCTAATATACTCTTCACTTCCCTCAGACTTCATATATAACAGCTTATGTGTCTCCCTGTCTACAAATAAATTCTGAGAGAATATACCAAGTCTCCCCTTGCTTAATGTTCAGACCCTAGCACAGTGCAAAGCATTGAGTAAATACTTGTGAAATAAATGGTCAAAACTCAGCAGATTTTTCTTCATATAAAAATGGTTCTAGGAACTTTGCTCTCACCTTCCACTCTCACTTCCTGGTTTTCTTAAGATAACTTTAGAGTCTTGAAAAATCTCATCCCAAGTGTTTCTACATCTAGTCCCCAATCCCTTTTTGAAACACGGTCTCCCTTTGTCACCTGGGCTGCAGTGCAGTGGTGTGATCTCTATTCACTGCAATCTCCGCCTCCCAGGCTCAAGAAATCCTCCCACCTCAGCGTCCTGAGTAGCTGGGTCTATAAGCGCATGGCACCTCATGCAGCTTACTTTTGTATTTTTTGTAGAGACGGGGTTTCACCACGTTGCCCAGACTGGTCTTGAACTGCTGGGCTCAAGCGATCTGCCCCACCTCTGCCTACCAAAGCATTGGGATTACAGACATGAGCCACCATGCCTGGCTGTCCTTTTTTTCATTCAGATTTACCATAGGTTAGGCACTGTGCTATGTACTAGTTACTAAAATAAACAAGACAAATCCTGAACCCCAAAAAGTCTGAAATCTAGTGCAAGAGGCAAATACAAAGAGATACACTATACAACAAATAACATAAGTGTTATAAGAGATATGATACAAATGTTGCAGGAATACAGATGAGAAAGAATTAAAGGCCGCCCGGGTGTGGTGGCTCACATCTGTAATCCCAGCAGTTTGGGAGGCCGAGGGGGGCAGATCACAAGGTCAAGAGATTGAGACCATCCTGGCAAACATGGTGAAACCCCATCTCTACTAAAAATGCAAAAATCAGCTGGGCATGGTGGCGTGCACCTATAGTCCCAGGTACTCAGGAGGCTGAGGCAGAAGAATTGCTTGAACCTGGGAGGTGGAGGTTGCAGTGAGTGGAGATCACACCACTGCACTCCAGCCTGGCGATGGAGTGAAACTCTGTCTCCAAAAAAAAAAAAAAAAAAGAAGAATTCAAGTCTGTGAGAGGTATTACGGAAGGCTTAACAAGCAATGAAGCTGGGATTTTTCTTATATAATCAATAGCTTACAAATGAAAGGATGGAGAAGATGGCATATAAAGGTCTAAGAGGAAGGAAAACATAACAGCACAAATTCATGAATGAGAGGGCGTGGCATGCTAAATATACCATTATGGAATGGTATACTTAGCACAAGCAGGCCATAGGACACGTGACTGGGAAATGAGGCTAGAAAAGAGGATGGGGACACACTGTAAAGGGCCTTGGAATGACCAGCTAAGGAATTTGAACCTGATCCTATGGGGCTGTGCTTCTCAGTCTTTTTCCCATCAAATAATACAAATACAATTCTACACAAGCTCCTGGAGAAGTCTGCTAGCAGCAAAAGGCCAGTGGTCAGAATGCTGAGGGAATCAGTAACTTAGGCATACCAGCTGATGTGTTCTATTATAGCCATGGCAAACCAAAAAAGGCTCTTAACAGTTTCTTAAAGAGATATCACATATGCAAGGAGCTTGCCCAGGAGAAGAAAGCTCACATGAACAAATTGTTTTTAGGAAAATACATGGCAGCAATCCTAAGAGTGAAGAATATAGTACCAAAAGAGTAACTATTATATAGCACAGGAGAGACAATAAGGACCTTGGCAAACAAATAAAAATGAAAAGGCATGTTCAAGAAGAAAGTTCCCACGGTTTGTGTCTGTTTGAAGGCAAATACAAAATGACTTGGATTAACTTGGTTACTCAGCGTGTAAAACAGTTGCCATACCCTGGTATATAACTGCCTGATACACACTAGCTTTTGATTTATAGGTTAGAAAACTGAGTGGAGGATAATCATTAACCATTATATAGTAAAGTATAAAATATAAAACATTGTTTTATTTTTTTGGTGGGAGAATATAAGATAACAATTTAGGCTTGAGAAATGTTAGGTTCAAGGCATCTGTGGTGCTAGACTACTACTGAGTAGAAAGCCAGTTCAAAGATCAGGAGAAGCTTCAGTTCTGAAGCTATACTACTGAAAGCTGTGAAAATATACAACTACAGTCAGGGATATAAACAGGTTTGCACAGTGAAAACATAAATGATTGAGAAGCCTGGGGGAAATTATATTTAAATGTTAGGCAATGGAAGCCAACAAAGGAAAGTAAAAATCAGGTAACAGAACCATCAAAACGGCTCAAACACTTAAGACAAAGGTTCCCAAACTTTGCTGCCCGGGATCTTCAAAAAACACTGATGCCAGCCAGGCGTGGTAGCTCATGCCTGTAATCCCACTACTTTGGGATGCTGAAGCGGGCAGATCACGTGAGGTCAGGAGTTTGAGACCAGCCTGGCCAACAAGGTGAAACTGTGTTTCTACTAAAAATACAAAAATTAGCTGTGCACAGTGGTGTGTGCCTGTAATCCCAGTTACTTGGGAGGCTGAGGTGCGAGAATCACTTCAACCTGGAAGGCGGAGGTCGCCGTGAGTGGAGATGGCTACACTGCACTATAGGCTGGGTGACAGAGAGAGACTCTGTCTCAAAAAAAAAAAAAAAAAAAAAAAAAAACCCACTGATGCCTGGCTACTACCTCAGACATTGTAATGTAATTTAGGTAGGAGTATAAATTAGGCATCTGGAGTTTAAAAAGCTCCAGGTAATTTTAATGTGCAGCCAAGTATAGCTAATTCCCAGCAAATTTTTTACAAGGCGGTAGTCAATGGTGGGTTTCTGAGACTAAAGTTTGACATAAGAAAAGTGATATATTAGTACTTTTTAATGTTTTTTATTTTCTAATGTTTACTTACCTTATTTTTTCAATTATATCTTCCAAAAGATATTCCACAACCGGAAAGGTAAAACCAGGTATATGTATCATTGGACAGTTACCTATCACGGCAGACAAAATATAAGCATAAATTTGTACTCAAATGTTAAAAAAATTAATATACTGTAAATAGGACAATGACTCTATTACTTACTATTAATTCCAGAAAATGGTCCTGTAGCTTTTACAGTTCTACCCTATTTTTCCATATCTACTTTAATAAAAAGCAGCAGTCTAGTCTTCACTCAATACCACTTTACTGCTACCAAACTGTACACACATCTCAGTTCTACAAAATAACACAGAATACCAAAGAATAGAGTTTTAAGTTGAACTCAAAATCCATTAGTTAGAAGTCTATTTTCTCTTCATCATTAACCCAGATGGTATCATAACAGAATATCCAGAATATCGAAGTTTTACTGAATTCCAGATAAGCATTACTACTTGTAGCACCCAGAATTAGTGGAGAAAAGTAATCAAAACAAGACCTAAACAAATAAATTGCTACAATTTCAAAATTACTAATAAAAAAATCACTTCAGCATTGTTATTTAAATGCTCTTTACATTTCATAACAAGGAAAACAAGCAGTACACACTGAAAAATCAAACATCACATGGGAGGTCAAAATATCTGAGCAGGTATCACTGCTCTACATATGACGTGCATACATTTGAGCAAGGTACTCAATGTTAGTTCTAGAAGCCTCATTTTAAAAAAACAACAATAACACCTACCCCAACTAACCTTACACGGTTTTCAGTTTAACTGGGATGTATTTTAAAGGACTTTTATAATGCTGATGACAAGAACATTTATTAAACATAACTATATTACATTGTAATTCCCTCCCTTTCCCCTTCTTTCCTTCACAAGTATAAGCAGGAAAGACAGTTAGGACTGATTTTAAAAGAATGTGCTTTGCAGCTGGTCCAATCTACGTTCAGCTTGGGAAAGCTACTTAACTGCTCTGAGTCTGCTTTCTCATCTGTAAAAATGTGAATAATAGTACGTACCTCATAAAGTATTATAAAGACTAAGGAAGACAAAGTGGTAAATATACTACCTGGAACACTGAAGGTGTTTCGTTAAGTGGTCACTAGCAGTATTAGCAGAAAACTGCCACCCTAACCTGTGATAGTAGATAAAAGCCACAGAAAAATTACAGAAAGAAGTTTATAAAATAACGCAAATCTGTGGTTTGACTTCAACGATGCCATCTTAATTGTGTGGCGGTAGCAACAAGAAGCTACCTGTCCTCACTATCAGAGATGATGCCATCATTTAAAAATAGACCCAACTGTCTAATCCATGAAACTGTAGGGTAGAATAATATTAAAATAAAATTAATAGCTAAACATTCATTTTGACTACTCTTTACCTAGTACCATATTAATTTTTTTTTAATTAAGTGGTTTTCTAGTACCTTTTCTAATGTAGTAACTACACATTTTACTCACCAAAATATTCTGAAAACTTTTCTGCATTCAATGTTGCACTCATCAGTATTACTTTCAAGTCAGATCGAAAATTGAGAAGATCTTTAACAACAGTCATTAAAACATCTGACTGCAGGTTTCTTTCATGGATTTCATCAAGTACGATATGACTAACGCTGGACAAACACCTAAGGCAGAAGTGTGAAGTACAAAATTTTAAAACCATTTTTCTTTAATGACTAGTAAAATCCAATTTAATAATTACATCTTTTCATAATACTTATATTTCCTTAATTGAAACATACTCACGGGTCTGACTGGAGCCACTGAAGGATGATTCCTGTTGTACAGTATAAGATAGAACCCTGTTTCCTTGGCAACCGACTGTGAATGAAAGACATGAACTAATAATTCTTGGTTTTCTTTCCTAGTAATTAGCTAACTACCACAAAGGTTTATATCTTCAATTTTAGAAATGCTTTCAGTTTTAATGAAAATCTTCATTTTTTTTTTTTAGTTATAAGAACACCCACCACAATAGGGTAATGGGAAATACTTCATTCAAATTCATTATACATTATCATTGTTGTCATTGATACAATGTTAATTTCTTTTAAAAGATAAGACCATTGACATTGAGATAACAACTGACTTACTTACAGGGCCTAAATATTTGGTTCATAATTGGAAAGTTCACTCATTTGAAAAGGCAAGCGTGTCAGGCATGGTGGCTCACGCCTGTAATCCCAACACTTTGAGGCTGAGATGGGAGGGTTGCTTGAGCCTAGGAGTTCAAGATCAACCCGGACAACATAGGGAGATTCAGTCTTGAAAAGTAAAAAAAATTAGCCAGTCATAGTGGTGTGCACTGATAGCCCCACCTACTTGAGAGGTTGAGGTGGGAGGATTGCTTGAACACAGGAGTCTTAGGCTGCAGTGAGCTGACTGCACCACTGCACTTCGGCCAGAGCGACAGAATGAGAACCTATCTCTGGCCAGAGCGACAGAATGAGAACCTATCTCTAAAAAACGTTAAGTAAATTAAAACATAAAAAGGCAAATGGAGTCCGAAGCTCCAGAAAAGGACCAGATATGTACTGCACAGTGGAGTTGGATAGGGGGTTAAGATACCAAAATCAATTTAAAAAGTTAGTCAGAAGTGTGTGGAGGTGGTACTGAAAGGTATAGAACACAATCTTTTCAGAGAGAGTAATGGTCTACTAATCTATGTCCAGGAAAAATGTTTATTTTTCTAATCATTCCAAATATAAAAGCACCATTTTAAAAAGGCAATCGAAGTCCGATTGGGTTAAAAGATAAATTTGTGGCAGCAAGCCATCTATGCTGCAATTATTTTAAATGGTAATTGTAATAGTAATAACCATCATAAAAATGGGGAAAATATCCTTTCTTTTGAATCTCCAGCTTCAAAGTTTCATAAAATCTGCTTGCATATAAGAAGTGAACATTTCTTACCTCTGGAGACGAATTTGATATCCAGTACTATTACCATTGCCACAAGATTCTGCCCTTTCTGCAGCCACTCTTTCCGCAACCTTTAATTCAAATAAAATATAAAGAGAATATAATTTCCTTTAGAACAAATATCCTGAATATCCATGAAAATCTCGGACAGTTGAAAAATTGCTCTTCAGATTTCTCAATGAGTTAAAAAAAAACAGATATTAAAATCTGAGGTATCTAATACAGTGTGTGCCTCTCTCAAGAGCTGTTCATGCTTATTTTTCATTTCCTCTTATAAAATCTTGTAAGGCCAAGTTCTCTCATCACTAGTTTCAAAGCGCCTTTCTATAGCATCCTCTCATTAATTTATACATTTTTGGTCTTTTCTAAGAGCTGCAAATCAAGATCTAAACTTGCAGAAGTTATGTGTAATTCGAAAGTAATTACATATTGATACTCTTCCCTTGTGTTTTTGTTTGTGGTAGGGACTGGTGTTGAATTTCTAGTTCTTGGTCATGCTTTGAAAGTTACAACTGCCAAAAATAAGCTTTGGAAAGATGAAATGTTATAATCTAATACTGATTTGTACAACTAAAAGTAACTGACAGTTATTTCATGACAGAACAGTGATAATAAGGGATCAGAAATAGAAAATGGCATAATTTCTAAGAAATAATATTTTGGAAGTAAAACTTTCCAAAGTATACCTAGTACACACTGACAGACCACATTAACCTGTCTACTCAAATTCCAACAGATGGTGAAAAAAGAAGAAAAAAATTACCTACTTAGCATTTATTCCTACTATCTGCATATACAATAACGGCTATATATTAGTGAAAATATTTAAGTCTAGCTACAAAACTGTGTTATAACAAAAGTGGTTTATTTTTCACCATTCCGTAATTTTATGCTATTTCCTGGAATATCATCCCCATAAAAGGGTGAAGACCACCTGAAACTAAAACTACTAGAAGAAAACCTAGGGAAAAACTCTTTCAGACATTGGTCTAGGCCAAGAATTTATGACTAAGACCTCAAAAGCACAGACGACAAAAATAAAAATAGACAAATGGGAATCAACTGAGAAATTTCTACACAACAAAAGAAATAATCAACAGAGTAAACAGATAATCTCCAGAATGGAAGAAAATATGTACAAACTATTCATTCAGCAGCGGACAAATATCCAGTATACACAAGAAACTCAAACAACAACAACAAAAGACAAATCATCCCATTAGAAGGAGGGCAAAAGACAGGAACAGACATTTTTCAAAAGAAGATATACAAATGGCCAACAGGTATATGAAAAATGCACAACATCATCATCAGAGAAATGCAAATTAAAACCACAATGAGAAATCATCTTACTCCAGTCAAAATGGCTACTATGAAAGAGTCAAAAAATAATAGATCTTGGCCAGGACATGGATAAAAGAGAACTCTTACATACTGTTAGTGGGAATGTAAATTAGTACAGCCTCTATAGATAACAATATGGATAGAACTAAGAATAGCGCTATCATTTGATCCAGCAATCCCACTACTGGGTTTGTACCCAAAGGAAAAGAAATCAATGTATCAAAAAAAACCAACCAACCAACCAAACAAACAAAAAAACACCTGCCTTGCATGTTTATCACAGTACCATTCACAATAGTCAAGATATGGAATCAATCTAAGTGCCCATCAATGGATGACTGGATAAGGAATGGAATAATACTATTCAGCTGTGAGAGTGAAATCATGTCGAAATAGACACAGAAAGACAAATATCATATCTCACATAAGTGGGTGCTAAAAACCAGGTATATGTTGACATAAAGTATGGAATGACAAACAATGGAGACTCAGAAGAGAAGGTAGGAGGGGGACAGATGATGAGAAATTACTTAATGGGTACAATGTATATGATGTGGGTGATGGATACCCTAGAAGCCCTCACTTAACCACTACAGAATCTATGCATGTAACAAAATTGCACTTGTATCCCATAAATTTACACAATTTTTTTTTAAAAGCAGTGAAGTCTACTGCTCTTTCTTTATAGTAGGCTTAAGTGGGCAGATCATTTGAGCCCAGTATTCAAGACCAGCATGGGCAACACGGCAAAACCCCATCTCTACAAAAAATACAAATATTAGCCAGGTATGGTGGCACATGCCTATAGTACCACCTACTTGGGGGGCTGAGGCAGGAGGATCACTTGAACTCTAGAGGTTGAGGCTGCACTGAGGCCGTGTTATCACCACTGCATTCCACCTTAAGTGACAAAGTAAGACCCTATCTCAAAAAATAATTAAATAAAACACTGATTATAGAAATACAGCTTAAAAGGTTTCCCACTTTCACCACCATTCATATACTGAAAAAATGACAGAAGTAAAAAAAAAAAATTAAATAATCCAAGTAGTAAAATGTAAAGGAATCAAATGATGGAGATTATTTGAAGCTTGTAATCAATTCCGGAAACATTTTATCTATTTCATTCTTGTGAATACACACTGAAATTTGCCTGGATATAAAGTTTATCTTGAATTCATAAATATCTATTATCTGTTAAGACAGTGGTTACTCAATTTTTTGGCCTTTATTATTAAACATGTTAAGCAAATATTTGCTTTCACAGTCACAAATCCTAAGCCTAATTAGGAATCACTCCACACCTTCAGAATCAGTAGGTTCTAGCAAGATTACTTTAAAAAAGACATTTGTAATAAGTTAAGAGATTACTTACTGAAATGGCACTAATTCTTCTTGGCTGAGTACAAACGATCCTACAAGCAGATCCTTTTCCTCTTTCAATGTAGTTATCCAAAATGAACTGAGTAACTTGAGTGGTTTTGCCACAACCAGTTTCACCACTTATTACTGTTACTTGATGTTTATCAATTAAATTTACCAATTCCTATTTCAAAAGGGAAAATAAAGAAAATCACATGTTGTCTAAGTTTGAAAAAAGATATTAATCAAAATTCGACCAAACTGAAGATAATTATTTTTAAAAAATATATTAATGTTTTCTAAATTTTGTCATATCCAATACTGGCAGTTTGGATATCTGGATCTACCAATCTGCAAGAGATAAGTACACCAAACTATAAAGAACAAAGCCAAAGCACTGTTAAAGAAAAACATACTGACATAAACAAGAAGAGATAGCTTATAAGTTCCACGCAGAAGAATTAAAATAATGTTGACATGTGGGGCTACTGACTACAGAAGCAAACTCCCGGCCTAAACAACTACTGATGACATTACGAATTTATATCATAATTCATAAATATGGCTTTGTCTGCAGAACAAGTTTTGTATGCCATTTTAGGAACAAGGAAGAAAATACTGTAGTTTAAAATGACTTCCTTTCAAATAATTAAAATAAAGTCATTAAATATCTAAACCAAAGCTATCTAGAAAACCTCACACTTGGGGAAGATGTTCTTCTACAAAATTGTATGTATTAGTATTTTTAATAATATTCACTGTATAAACAAAGTCATCTTACTATCTCAAAGGGATGTTAGGGGTTATTTTCATGTACAAAACAATTTAATTTGAAAACCTACCTTTTAAAAATTCCCCACTTAGGCCAGGCATAGTGGCTCACGCCTATAATCCCAGCACTTTGGGAGGCAGTGGCAGGTGGATCTCGAGGTCAGGAGATCGAGACCATCCTGGCCAACATGGTGAAACCCCATCTCTACTAAAACTACAAAAATTAGCTGGGCATGGTGGTGGGCACCTGTAACCTCAGCTACTCAGGAAGCTGAGGTAGGAGAATCGCTAGAATCCAGGAGTCAGAGGTTGCAGTAAGCCGAGATCATGCCACTGCACTCCAACCTGGTGACAGAGCAAGACTCCCTTTCAAAAAAAAAAAAAGAAAAAAAATTCCCCACTTATTCTAACACATTATACATATATATAGATGTATATATATCAGAAAAAAGTTTTAAGTTTGAACATTGAAATTATAGCTGGTAAATACCGAGAAGTGAAATGTGATTCACCCATTCAATAGGTATTTGTTTATTGGATGTCTTTAGAATGCCAGGCACTGTTCTGAGTCAAGAGACACAGAGTGAACAAAACAAATCCTATCCTCAAGAACTTACACTGGCCTGGGAAGGGAAGACACACAAATGTCAGGTGGTAATAAGTGCTATGAAAAGCAAAAAATAAAGTAAAATAAAATAAGGTTGAGAAAACAGAGAAGGATGAGCGATCATATTATTCTATATAGGGTAATCATATTTTAAGATATAGCGTAATAAATTAAAGAACTGTATTTTTAGTAGTACATAAATTATTTCGCACCTTGATTTTAATTAATATATTAATTTGTACATTAATCTTAACTGAAGTGTCTGGTCTTGACTTAAGTGTAAGCTATTTATCCAAAGTAACTTATAAGAGGAAATTTTACTTTTTAAATTTCAAAGATTTCAATTATGAACAAAAACAGGAGAAAACATCAGGAAAATTGTTTATATCCTTTTATTTCTTTCTGTCCTTAATTCAAAAGAATAAAATTAACTTCCAATACTATCCTGTAGAAGAAAGTTCATTAATTTACATTTTTTTCTTGATACAGAGCTCTTTAAAAAAAAAAAAATTGTGTATTTAATTTGTAAATCAAATTAAATAGTGGAAAAAAAACACTTTACCTTTTGCATTCCATATGAAGGCAGCTTTTCTCTGAAATGCTGAAATTTAAAAAAAGTTTTAAATTTTCACAAAAGATATGTAATTAAATTATAATCATGGTAATTAGGATATATCATAGGGTAAATTCGCTAGAATCCAAAAGTATTTTTATTATCTTATGGCTTGTGTAAAAAAATTATAAAGAATAATTTATCAATTCCTTTTATGTCTGAAACATTCAAAACCAGAACTCCATTCCCAGCAAAATGGAGACAATGCTTTAAACTCAGTGGCAGTAAAATGAAATCGGATCTGTCCTAACAGCATTCTAATGATTGCTAAATTACTTTCACTATTTTTCAATATGTTTTATATATTCATCTTAGATTTGATTTCTGTATTATCTTTTCCCACCCAACAGTATACTATTTACTAATACATTAGCCACACTGGAGCAGATTCAGAAATTATTTCAGGATACTTGTCTTTGAGTGTAAGAGAAAAGTAGTATCTGCACAGTCAGAAAATGTGGTACTGCCATTTTAGAGCTGTGATCTCAGTTAAGTCATAAAGTGTGAACGTCTAAAAGATTTTATCTCACAGGGTTGCCACAATGTCTAAATGAAAAACCTTTATATAAAAAGCAAATACCAGTTTCTGACACATATAAGCCATATAAGCTACTCAACAGATTTCCAATGTGTTAAATTACAATTAGAATACTACAAAAGGAATGACTATTCTTTCCTGTATTTATGTGACAATTTCTTCCTAATTCTGAAAACTTTTATGGAACTTTATACCCATATTACATAAATACTTAAGAAGCAGTACTGTAGTTTACATTCAACTAAGTACATATAATGTAAAAAAAGAATCTTCAGTGGCATAAAAATAAAGTCAGCTTTAACAAACGCCCTTTATTAAAATGGAAAAAACTGACCGGGTGTGGTGGCTGACACCTGTAATCCCAGCACTTTGGGAGGCCGAGGCAGGCAGATCATGAGGTCAGGAGTTTGAGACCAGCCTGGCCAGCATGGTGAAACCCTGTCTCTACTAAAACTACACAAAATTAGCCGGGCATGGTGGCGCACGCCTGTAGTCCCAGCTACTTGGGAGGGTGAGGCAGGAGAATTGCTTGAACCTGGCAGGTGGAGGTTGCAGTGAGCCGAGATCGTGCCATTGCACTGCAGCCTGGGTGACAGAGCAAGACTCCATCTCAAAATAAAAAAAAAAAAAAAAAAGGAAATAATTAAAATATATATATATATAAAATTAATAAAATTAGAATTGTCTTTGGTAATCTAGTATTATATTATTGTCATGTTTGTCATGGTCAGGTAATTCTTATCAGCACCATAAAAATAACAATCACTGTGATGACTGAAATGAATTCTAGCAATTTTAAAATAACAAAAGCTACCACACTTACTTTACCTTATAATAACTTCTCTTGTAATAATTTTTAAATTATCTAAAAACTATTTTTTAATGACATAAGTATTAACACCCCAGGTAGTCAAATGTTACCATCTTAACACATACTTATACACAAGGTATCCCACTGCATTTCAAACTGGCATTAACCATATATGATTTACACATGTAAATGCCACTGGAAAGAGAAGTATAGTCCAATATTCTTTCCCAAGGCAGCCAAAGTTTCTATGTGCTTTTGACCATCACCAAGATGTGAGATAGTTCAACTGTAAGCTCTCTGAGGACAGGAAATATCTTATTACTCTTAAAAAAAGAGTAATAAGCACAATTGGCTGGCGTGGTGACTCACACCCATAATTCCAGAATTTGGGGAGGTTGAGGTGGGAGGATCGCTCAAGCCCATGAGTTCAAGACCAGCCTGGGCAACAAAGCAAAACCCTATCTCCACAAAAATTACAAAAATTAACCAGGCATACTGGCACATTCCTGTAGTCCCAGCTACTCAGGAGGCTAAGGTGGGAGGATCACTTGAGCCCAGGAGGTCGAGGTTGCAGTGAGCCATGATGGCACCACTGCACTCTAGCCTGGGTCACAGACTGAGACCCTGTCTCAAATATATATACACATACACACACACACATATAGCACAATAACTGGTATTCAGGAAGCAGAAGATTAATGTTTATTAAAGAACATCAAGAAAAAATATTGCACATGGCTAAAAATGATTAAAAAGCTGAGTTCTTAAACACAGCTGAATTTTAGATCTGATTCTGTTATGAGCTATGCAACCTTAGGTAGGTCACTTAACCTAAATCTTTTTCCTCATCTACAACAGACATGTAGTCTCATATTCAAGGTTGTTGAGAAGCTTAAATCATGTAGTATATATGAAGCATTTATGACAACACATGAGAAATAGGAAGACCATCAACTTTTCAAATGTTTTACACATTTTTTTCTTTCTCTGAACTAGATCAATCACCCATCTTTAGTATATGAGTTCTATCTACCATATATAGCAAAGAGAAAGACACTAATTCTCCTTGTTCTTAAGGCTGTTCAAGCAGCTCTTCTCAACCAGAAGATTCTGAATTAATTCACCCTGAAATTTCCTCCATTTTCAAATCAGTTTTACCCAACAGGCATCAAAGAGCTACACAATTTGGCCCTGGACAACCTCGGCTTATCTATTCTAATAAGGAAATCCAACTTTCATCAGTAACAGTCCGTGGATCATTCTTTCCTAATAAGGAAATTCAGCTTTCATCAGTTAGCTGAGGGATCCTTTCTTTCCTATAGGAGGTGCTATATCCTTTCTTTATCAAAAACAGCAATGTGTATTTACATATTAAGATATGGCCCTCAGAGTTCCCTCAGTAATTTCTTTTAAAAATATACACACATACATGCAACCACTTTATTACACCTCTAGAACACCCACAAATCATACAATTTTATGTTTTAACTGAAAGGGACCTTAAAATATCTTGCCTAGCATAGAAAGAAAATATCAGAATTCAGGAGACTCTCAGGTCTTGTGATAGTCCTGTATTTACAATGTTAGTGAACATAGCACATCACATAACTTCTGAAATATTTAATTTTATCATCTACAAAAAAAGAGATGTATTAAGTAACCTGGAACAAGCTTTACAATTTTAACTGCCTTTACTGCACATGGCACCTCACTAAACTGGCCTAGAAAAGCTGAAGAGTAATTTTTTTTTTTTCCATTTGCACCAGCATTTCTCAAACATTTCTTCTCCTCACCACATAAGCTTCTGTGGATGAGATAGGATACTGTAGGTTATGTGTAACTTCCATTCCCACTGCTTTTCTCTACCATTCGAAAATAAAGTAATTCCCACCGAGGATGTCTTGTTGAGGATCTCACTGATCTATGCCATGCAGCTACCTCTAACCATATATACATTTTTAGAAAGTATAAGAAAAAAAATGACAAAATATTTTTTGACATCTTTCTACTACCTGCATTTCAATATACCGAAGGTCATTTTTTTTCTTTTGTAAATCTTCCAATAATTTTTGGTCTAAAGTTCCATCTGGCTCATTTTCTTGCAAGAGATACTCAGAATCTCGGTCAATATATGATTTGTTCCTGATTCTAAACATTTTTTTTTCTTGGTTTATCAACTTCTTTTCCTGGATGTCAAGTTTCTTCTCTGAGCATGGTGTGTTCTTAGTGGAAACTTCAGTACCATATCTGTTTTGACAAAATAAGAAAATAAGAAAGGTCAGATGAAGAGCCACTCGAACCCTGGAACAAAACAAAACAAAACAAAACATTGTTGAAATATTTCACAGTCATCCAAATCTAAAGCTTTTCTTAGTACAGTAATTATGAAAATATACTTAGATTCTTATAACAAATTCAAATTTTTCCTTCCTTTAAATAGATATTGCCAGATTAAGTTATTCCTTGTGGTAGTTAAAAAATCCACACAATAGTCATTCCTTCACTGCAGTTAGTTACAGTGTTTCTCTTTTTCTGGTTTTCTTGAACTTGTTTCATGTCACAACATCTTTTTATCTTGCCACCCTTTCTGAGCTAAAAATAGGATGCTACAATACACAGTCCATGAAATACTTGTACTAATTTTTCCTCTAAATGATACAGTTCTTGTAACCTTTCTAAAACAGTAGCAATTTCACTTCTTGCAGATCTCGCAGATAGAATAATTTCATAAATACAAAGAGGACAGGTAGAGAGAAGAATAAATAACAACTTAATACACCTCATATCCAGATACACTATTATTCATACCATTTAGCTTTCCTGTGGAAACATGCCATCTAAATTTTTAAAAGTCATTCTCTAAATCTGTTTAATCTACATAAGAAAAAAAAGTACATCAAGGTTAAACTTCACTTATTGAAGAAAATAAAGATGTTATTTTTTACTCTTTGCCTATTCTTTAAAAAAATACTTCTTGTTGTACCCATGATCTTCAGGAGCAAACCAGGATATCTGTGCTTCCGACTCTTTATCATTCTTCGCTTGAACAGAATTCAGTAGCTGCACAATTTGTTCTTCTCGTCGTTCATCCATGTGTACTACAGCTCTCTAGTTTGTGCCAAGAAAAAAGCATCTTGTCACCATAAGAAAGCATATGCAAAAATTATTTGATACTAAAGAAAATAAAAGCTAAGTAATATACGTTCAACAAATACATATAAAAGAAAGGTATTCACACTTGTCCTCTAGCCCAATCCCCCTTCCTAGACCTAATTAATTAATATTAAAATTTTGGTACATATCCTTCTAGACCTTTTCCAACAAGCATTTAAAAAATTAGCCCTATTATGACTGTCAAAGAAAGCTCATTTATGTCTCTTCCTACAACTCTGGTTCTCTTACTCCCAATCCTCACATACTAATTATTATGAATTTCACCTTATCTTAAAATTTCGAAGTTATTAAAACTCAAATGGTTTAAGAAAAAAGTTGAAAACTGGAAATAGTTTGGTCGCAATGAACATTTGAAAGTTCTTAACACTAAACAGAAGAATATATTGGTAAGTAAGGCTGAGCTCAGAAGGAGTAAATAAAATTGATCAGTGCTCATTAGGTGATCCAATGTGGCAAATGACGCAGTTGCTTCAAAGAATGAGAATAAAACACAACAAATTGGACAAAGATAAAGGTCCATGGTGAACCATGAAAATTTTCAGAAACTTTACGCATTTAAGAAATGTCCAAGGTAAAAAAAAAAAAAAAAAAAAAAAAAAAAAAAAAAAATTGCCAAAACCCAATTCTTTGGAGACTTTTATATTTAGACAAAGTTGAAAAACAGATTCTTCAAAATCTACGGGTCTACAAACTTTAGGTTCTAATGTGCATATAAATCCACAGGCAAAAGGAAACACATGAGGAGTGGTGAAAATTAGAGTGTGTTAGGTTAAAGAACCAAAGGAGGAGGAAGGTAAAAGTATAAACGAAAAGAAAACAGTCAAAACTCGAAAGAAAGAAACCATAGGACTTAATGACTATTTGGTGGAAGTTGGAGACAGACAAAAAGGAAGAATCAAAGACAATTGTTTTCAAATTCGAGGGTGGATCACAAGAGAACAGCAGTAAGATGAATCATTAGGAGGAGGCTGCTCTGTGTTACTGTACATTTTTGTGTACATGTAGTGGTGATGGAGGTCAAAACAGGATGCTAAGTTTGGATTTTAGGCAATTAAGAACAATGATGAAAGTTCCCAACTTGTAATAATGATTAGCCAGATGAATATATGGAAATGGATCTCTGAAAGGTTTTGTTTTTAGAGTTATGATAGAAATTTTGGAGTGTTCTGTAAAGTTGAAATCACACAGACACAGGATTCTTTTAATTTACAAGTAATACCACCTCCAAAGATGTGGACAGACGGTCGACCAAGTCTGGCATTCAGGGAGCCAAGGCAAGAAAATAAGTCAGAGGAATAATCAAGAGAACAAGCAAAAGACTAGGAGCACACAGTGACAAACCACCCCTATGAAGTGAAGAAAGGTGTTAAAAAAAGGAATCAGAAGTATAAAATTGACATAACTAAGGCAGAGAACTGAAAAAATTACCACTGTATCCAACAACTAGGCAGTTGGGAATGTTCTTCAAGGTGTTTTTAGTTTTTGAGGTTTGGTTATTTTTGGGGAGAAAAGAGGGAAGCAGGAGCTAAGGTAAGGAGACTGATGAAAGCAGATGGCAAATCTGTAAAATATTCTAAAATCTAGAGCAACAGATTTCAATTGTTTTTTATTTTTTTCATAGCAATCTGCAGTAAAACTAATGACTCAGTACACACAAATACAACTAGGTAATTTCACAAAATACTTTCCTTACTCTGTACAGTGCAACTCTTATCTTCTCTTCACTGTATTCTATCCCAATTAAACAAACACGAAAATAGCTGGTCATAACAAAGTTTAACATAAAGTTTGAAAACCCAGGGTGGGTGGGGGAGTATATGTCCCAGGAGAACAAGACATAAACATGTTTAAGACAAGAGACAGGGTTTTATGAGACATTCTAATTCTAATTCAGTATTACATGCTTTGTGAAAGCTCAAATAAGTTTACATGAGTAGGAGGATAACCTAATGTGATAAAAATAAGAAGTTAGTAATAAAACAAATCTGAGGAAGCAAAGCCAATGAACTATACGCTACCTCCTTTTTTGAAGTGAAAATAAGTGGCTAATTTCAGTTGTCAGGATATAAAATGTGTCTACTAAAAGTCCTCTTAAGGTTTCTTGATGTATCTGTTTAGTTAGAACATAACCTGTATGTTATGATTCCTGTTATGTTAAGATTCCTACAGTTCTCACTTTTCCATGTTAACTCATTACTCTGTATTTTGTTTAGTAAACAATTTCCTAGATTGACATTTCACAACACATTGCCCACCTCCTGCCCATAACAGCACAAAAGATTATTCTAATTTTATGAGATTTCACGTCCCTTGGGAAAGGTGAATTACTGGATAACGTAACAGTCTACAGAAAATAAACAGATCTACACAATCTTTCAGTCCAAACTATCACAACAAAATTAGTTTTAATTAAAAAGTCAACATTAGTTGGTAGTCTTTAAGATACCTTACACAATGCATATATACCAAGTAAGCATCTGCTAATCAATAAGGAATTAGTTGAATTGTAGTACACCCAATGGTTAAGAGTGGGTAGATCTTTCTGCAAGTATACAAACAGGAAAGATGACCAAAGTATTAAATCAAAAAAGTCAGTAGTGTAGTAGGATCTTGTTTTTATTACTATTAATTTAAAAAGAGGCTATTCACTCTCCATATCCTATACTTTTTGCAGTGCCTCTGCCAGATATAACTCTGGCCATGGTATATGCCCCAGGAATGAACAGTTGAATCTATCTTTTACAATGAACATGTATGATTAGACCTTGAAAACATAATTTACACTCTAAATAAAAAGATTCGTATTTTTAATGATGTTCTCCCCACAATGAGTTTCTGGATGCACCAGATAACAGAGAAAATACCTTAATTCCAAACTTGGATCTTGCCTTATTGTAGGATGCCTCTCTCCCACTCAACAACCTTCTTCTAGTTCTACCACACTTCACTTTATTTCACTCCTTGCCTGGAGAATCTCAGAAACACATTTTGTTTCATGACTATTTTCTATTGTCATAGAATTTTGATTATTTCCTGCTTTCTTGGATATTCTCAAATATCCTGCTTCTAGTTTTCAGTTCCTGGCAACAGACCCTAAATGATGTCCACCAAATTTATCGTATCAGCTTCCTAATCATGTGCAACTACTTCAAACTATCTCCCCATTCTCTGTAACAGGCCAGCACCACCTTTCTGTTTGCCCTCAGCATGCACACACAGTTTTTCACAAAACAAAAGCCCCAAGAAGAAAAGGTCCTCAGTTGGTTATCACCAAACCTAAACCCACCTGTATCAGAATTTATCCTTTTTTCTTTCCTGTTAAAAAAGAAGTGTGTTTTAAAGGCTAACCCCTCAACCTGAGCTCCGCAGTTCAATTCCTTTCCTGTCCTCAGGGCCACCTCCTTCATTGAAATTTACCTTGCTTTCCTAAATTTCTAACCTCTCCAGTAGACATTAGGCAGTCAATCGATATTCTAGTTTGCCTCTTTTAGTAATGTGGTAGAAAATCAAACCTTGCTTGTTGTAAACCATAAAGATTTGGGGGTCAGTTATTACTGCAGTATAATTTGGCCCACTTTGATTTCCTCTTCACCGTGCGCTTCCCATCAGGGCATGAACATGGTCAAATCTCTTCACCTTAGAAACAACAAAAACAAAAAACCCTCTCTTGAATTCCCTTACCCCTATCAGCTACTGCCCTATTTTTCTTCCACCTCTTCACAGCAAAACTGCTGCAAAATGTTTCACTTCTTAATCTCTGTTTCACTTGCTACCCTACTGCAATCTGGCTTTTACTTCTACAATGCCACAGAAAGGGCTCCCATTAAGATCATCAACGACCTTGTTGATAAATCCAATAGACATTCTCAGCTCTTACGTCATTTGTGCATGCTTGCCACTATCAATTACTTCCCGTTGTTGATGATACACTCTTCTCTCCTTTAAACACTACTCTTAGATTTCAAAACAACACACATCTTATTTTTCTCTTCTCTAGCTGATCCTTCCTAGATTCTTTTGTAACCTTCTTTTCCTCAGCCTGTCCCTTAAATTTTCATTTTCTGTATTTGACAGCCTGAGTGATCTACAGACCAGCAACACTGGCATCACCTGGGAGCCTGTAACAAAAGTCGAATCTCTGATCCCACCAGTGTTCTACATTTTAACAAGATGTCAGGTGATTCCTATGCACATTCAAGTCTGAGAAGCAATGGTCTACAGAATTCAGGCTGGGCCCATTCCGTTTCTGACTATTCACTCCCACACTCCAACTACTACCCATGAGCCCATTAACTGTCAAATACTTATCTCCAGTCTAGATTTTTCTAGGCATCAGATCTACACAGCCCTCTCCCTCCTGCAAATCCTCATTTGTATGCCCTATAACAATATCAAACTCATAGTCTCCATAGCCGAGCCAATCACCTTTCTCCAACAAGCCTGATCCTTACAGACAGGCATAAAAGAGTCATCATTAACACTGTACTTACCCCTTCAGATAAAATAGATCACAAAATCATTTTGAGACTACCTCCCAAATCACTTTAATCTGTCCACTTCCCTCCATCTCCACTGCCAACATGCTAATTCAAGCTGTCATTTCTCATCTTAGTTACTGCAAGGGCTACTTAACTGGTCTCCCTGAACCAGGATTGCCTCTCTTCAATCCATTCCTTATACTGCTACCAGAGTGAATTTAAACATTTAAAATCCAGTCATTTCACTCTTTTTTTTTTTTTTTTTTTTTTTGAGACGGAGTCTGGCTCTGTCACCCAGGCTGGAGTGCAGTGGCGATCTCGGCTCACTGCAAGCTCCGCCTCCCGGGTTTCCGCCATTCTCCTGCCTCAGCCTCCCGAGTAGCTGGGACTACAGGCGCCCGCCACCTCGCCCGGCTAGTTTTTTGTATTTTTTAGTAGAGACGGGGTTTCACCGTGTTAGCCAGGATGGTCTCGATCTCCTGACCTCGTGATCTGCCCGTCTCGGCCTCCCAATGTTTTACCAGCTTGCTACAGTCCTTAGAAAGACTCAATGTATCTCAAGGCCGTGCTTATTTTTCTAGCCCAGAGATTTTCAAATTGCTGTTTCTGAAATTATATTAAAGGATCATGAACAGCATTAAAAGAGAACAGAGAAGTTCAAAAACAAAAAAACTTCAAAGCAATGTGCAGGTAATTAAATGTTATTTTACAAAACTTTTCATCTAGTTATACATATGTGTGTACTGGGTTGTAAATTCAAATATATTCCTTTTTGTGCAAAGCGGCCAACAAGTTTGAAACTGACTGCCCTAACCTCATCTCACTACTCTCCACATCCAGGTTCTCATCTTTTAGTTTCTTGAACTGAACATGTGCTTCCTTGATCTCGGTGTTGTCGCACATGCTACTGCCTTTGCCTGGAATCTTTTCCAAACCCCAAACTTCAAACACACACACGTACATTCACTTTGCCATCTTTCAACTTCAGGTTAAGGGTTACCATCCCTAAAAAATCTTCTAAAATACCTTGACCTGAGTTAGGTGATAGCACATATTCTCTAATACCTTAATATTGTATTATATTTATCGCTCCAAACAAACCACAATCTCTGTAGAGCCTATATTAATACAGTGCTTAAGATACCATCACAAAAATAATGTCCTCAATAAATACTTGTTGAAAGAACATTTGTTCAAGAATGCATCATTAGAATGCATTCATTTTCAGCCAGGCAACACGACTCACGCCTGTAATGCCAGCATTTTGGGAGGCCGGGGCTGGTGGATCACCTGAGGTTAGGAGCCCAAGACCAGCCTGGCCAACATAACAAAACCCTGTCTCTTCTAAAAATACAAAAATTAGCCGAGTATGGTGGTGCCCACCTCTAATCCCAGTTACTCAGGAGATAGAGGGTGCAGTGAGCCGAGATCACACCACTGCACTCCAGGCTGGGTGACACACTGAGAGTCCGACTCAAAAAAAAAAAAAACTATTCATTTTGAAAACACATGACATGACTTTAAAAGTAAAAGTTACCGAAATTCTGACTGGGAAGCAATGACATCAGCTAAAAGTGGTCAAAGAAGAACTGGGATGAGCCCATTGAAAAATACTCACATTAAAACAAGACGGAAAGGTACATTTTAGACAGGAGAACAGTATGACACTGTAATAAAAAGTAAAAATAAATTATGTTTACAAAAGCTATAATTATATCAGACTGGGGACATGGGCTCGGAGAAATGTGCAAAGTGGTAAACCTGTTATGTTGAAGCCACATTACCAAGATTTCCAGAAAACATGTCAAGATGCAACTGAAATGTATTAGACTGAGACAGAAGTGACCCGACTTCCAAATTCAAGTTGTGAATTAGGGAATGAAATGATCTAATTTTTCCTTTTAAAAGATCACCATAGGCGGCTCTGCAAAGCACAGACAATGCAGAGCAGGAATGGAAGCTAGATGACTAGTTAGAAGGTAAGAACAGTTAGATTGGGATATATTAAGAAGGCAGAGATTTGCTGAAATGAAGGGGAAGAAGCAAAGATAAATCTCATTTGGCCTTGGCAAGTGAATAAATGGTTAGGTCACCACTAAAAGGAGGATAGGAACGCAAGTAGAAATCAAAAGTTCCATTCATAACATCCACTGCACAACTGGCTATATCCTTCATGTGGAAACAATAATGAACATTTTTTCCTGACTTATTTAACTTTTCATCTGTTTAGGTATTATTTTCCCAGCTAGACTGTAAGCTCCTTGAATACCACATTTCTTCAAGTACCTGGAGCAACATGCATAAAACCTTGTTTGAAACAGAGCCTTAATAAACAAAAGTTGTAAAGTTACTTAGACGTCCCTATCCTGATTTTCAAAAGCCAGTTAGCCCAACGAAAAAGTTAATTTGGGGCTGTAAAAGAAGTGGGTTTGTTTTTTAAAGAAGTTTAAGTTATGAAGATAAATGGATAAGGCCCCCGGAAACACCTGAATGAACATGACATGGTTAAAGAAATAAAAAGAAATAGAATGGTTTTAAAATAGTAGTCTAGGCCGGGCGCGGTGGCTCATGCCTGTAATCCCAGCACTTTGGGAGGCCGAGGCGGGTGGATCACCTGAGGTCAGGAGTTAGAGACCAACCTGGCCAACATGGTGAAACCCCTCTCTACTAAAAATACAAAAATTAGCCGGAGGGGTGGCGGACGCCTGTAATCCCAGCTACTCGGGAGGCTGACGCAGGAGAATCGCTTGAACTTGGGAGTCAAAGTTGCAGTGAGCTGAGATCGCCACTGCACTCCAGCCTGGGCGACAGAGTGAAATCCTGTCTAAAAAAAAAAAAAAAAAAAGTAGCCTAAATGATGATCTAATTACACTCTATAATACATTTTATAAGGTGGTTTTTAAAAGGAAGTCACCAAAGGCATATACTAAGTTCCTGCTTAATGATAAAAATTATTTTTATTAGAATTTTATTTATTAGTCACTCCGACAACTTTGTTTCCTTTACTGCAGATCTTTAAGATACAAATCAACCTGACAATCACCTGAAGAGAGGAGAGTAAGCCAAATCATCTCTGGAGATTCCTTTCATTTTCCTTTTCAAAGAGAATCTGCTAATCAATAGAAATTTCTCCACCCCAACACAAAAAACAAAACAAAACAAAACCTAGGTTTGCGGATAATTTTAACACTAATAATAAAAGATGGACTATTTTCCTGAACGATCCACAGCCAAAGTAGTGTCTGCCTGCTTTTGTTCCGCGCAAACCTATCTCAAATGTAGAAAGATCGCTATTTGCTTCTCCACCAGGCAAAGACCTTAAAGTGACAATTATTATTCTAAGTGAAAGGATAGCCAGAGATACGACAACGACACTCCTAATAAAGTTAATTTCGGTTAGAACGTGAACTTAACATTTGCTTTGTCACAGTTCTCAAGTCCTCTAAGCAAAGTATATATTCAGCCTGCATAAATCCTGCCTGTTTTTCGTCAGATGCGCATGGCTAATGTTAAGCAGTACGCCCGCTACTGGGAGCGCCCACACGATACATTTGCGCCTCGTTTGCATTTCACAAAGCACGTGCATCACTTAAGACACAAAACCAGGAAAAAGGGGGCAGCGGGAGAGAGAAGAAAACCTGTGCTGCCTCATCCCCTCCACTATCGAATCCGAGATTACCTCTTGTCTCTCCGCTTCCTTGTTCTTCTGTCCCTGTTTTTTCGCGTACCACATGCCGATTTCGCGGCCTTTCAGGTGCCCAGGGTGCCGGCCCCTGCCGCCTCGACCACCCCCTCCGCCGCCGCCGCCTCCTCCGGAGCCTCGGTTCCCTCCATGACCCCCTGCCGGCCCCCCTCCATAGCCCCCACCGGAGCTGCGGGGCCCCCCATCACGGCCCCAGTTCTGATGGTAGTCATAACTCATTGTCCTGGCGGACTGCAACCCGTCAGAACCAGCAACCGCTGGAAATGGCGTCCGGTCCCGGAAGGCAGTGTGCGCCCACTTCCGTTTTGCTTCCGTAGCGCAGCGCAAGAGGGCGGGCCATTTAGCATCACAAGCAGCGGTTTCTGGTGACGTCACCGCGTGACGACCCCGGTGATCTGGACGGTGGCGGGGGTCTGGTTTTGTCTGATACCCCTGAGTTGTTTACCTTTGTACCTCTGGAGCAACAGCCAGCCAAAGGCCCGTAGATTTTCTTTCGCTGGGCCCAGCAAGTGAGCCAATGGCTTTTGGTTTTTACTTTCTTACTCCTGGTAAAATCCGCAATTTTCTTGCACTTAGGTCCTAGGGTAGTAAACGTTGATTGAAACGAAAGAACCCGTGTATCAGTTCGCCGTCTTCTAAAACTCTCTAAAAAATGAGTTCTTCTTAAGTCTTGAAAACAGCCTGACAATCTTTCAAACATATAATTTAAAACACCCTTAACCTCCTTGAAAGTATTGTCACTATTTACTACATTTATCCAATAGTGTAAGATGAGCGTGTCTAGCCAAATTCAGTGCAGAGCTCTTAGGCAATGTAAATAAACTACTTTGAAGATTCATATGTTCATTTGAAACCATATACTGTTTATTAACCAGAACACTTGAGTGTTTTGTGCAAGCTGTTCTTGAATAATCAAGTAATTGGGCCACACAGGCTTGGATGTTCACCAGGAGATATATAGCTCATGTTATGGTTAACTGATGTAAAGGTGCTGGGAATACTCACTGAACAAAGCAAGTATGGCATTAACTTTCATTTGCCTACAGTCTTAAGGGAAAGACAAAGGCTATCTTTGTGCAGTGAATTAAGAAAGGGAAATGTATGCCAGGAAGGGGTCTACGATACACCACTGTGACTTAAAAATTATTTTGAGCAAAGACATTTGAGTTTCTGAAATCTACCTGTCTAAACGCAGAACCACGCGGAAAAATTCAAATCAATCTCCTCCCTGGGAGGGAAACCAGGGAAGACTGACTCTTATCACTGGATGCTAGAAGCTGGCAACACGCTTGAATAGACATTGTCGCAAAGCTATCATATCTGGCATCTGTTTTAAGGTGTCATTTATTTTTTCTAAAAGTCATTTGTTTTTTCCATAAGTGCTGTTTTCCCCTTCCCTTTCCCTTTTAAGATGGTAGATAAGCCGGAATTCTGCCTCCCTGAATCACCTTTTTCTGTGAACTCTATTATGTATGTGGTTAAGTCTGCCTTTTCTCTTGCTAATCTGTTTTGTCACTTTAACTCTGGGACCTGCAAACACTGAATCTAAGAGGATAGACAAAAAGTTTTCCTCCCTAAGAGGCATGAGATATTACAGCAAAAGAATTTAATTTTGGAGTTAGGTGAGTTATGCAACAACTTTTGACATAAGTAGATTTTTGCCAGACTAATGGGCAGAAGAAAAGTATGACAGGTGTAGAGAACAATATGTAAAGACAGATGATGATGTGAAACATCGGAGAGCTTAGACAACTACCCTGAATCTTAAAGACTGATAGGGAAGGCCAAAGAGGTAGATAGGGGTCTGATTATGGACAACCTTATGTGCCACTTCAGGAACAGTGGTATGTTATAAGCAGAGGAGTGGTTATTTTGACTGCTTCAATTAGAAATAAATAGCGGAGACAAGAGTGGATACAGGGAAACTAGTTAATGTGCTATGATGTAGGGGAGGCAAAATGGGATGACAGGGCATTACATATGGAAATAATTGGAATCAGGGGACATTAGAAGATAAAATTAATTTGATGATTCATTGAATGTGGAGAATTAGAAGAGTTAAATGACTCCAAGTTTAAGATTTGAATTATTAACACATGAGGAGACACATATCCTGAGACGAGAAATATAGGACAAGGAACATTTTGGGGGTGGGGGGCAGAGTGAGTTAATGTGTTTTATTTGTACATTTCAACTTTGAGGAACTTATGAAACATACAAACAGAGTATCTGGAAAGCAGTTGGCTATAAGAGTTAAAAGCACAGAGGCCGGGTGTGGTGGCTCATGCCTGTATCCCAATACTTTCGGAGGCCAAAGTGGGCAGATCACTTGAGGCCAGGAGTTTGAGACCAGCCTGGCCAACATGGTGAAGCCTTGTCTCTACCAAAAATACAAAAATTAGCTGTGCATGGTGGTGCATGCCTGCAATCCCAGCTACTCGGGAGGCTGAGGCAGGAGAATCACTTGAACCCAGGAGGTGGAGGCACTGCACTCCAGCCTGGGCAACAGCGTGAGACTCCGTCTCAAAAAAAAAAAAAAAAGAAAAGTGAAAAGCACAAAGAGAGTAGACTGAAATTATATGTTTTGAGAGTCCTTGGCACATGTGATTAAGGTCATAGGAATAAATAATTTCTACAAAAGCATCCCAATTGGACACTCCTAATATGAAAAGTATGTCAATTGTCTAAGAGATGAGATTGAGTAGGCATATTGAAGATGATAGGGGCCAAGTGGGAAGAAAATGGTGAGAGTGCTATGGGCTAAATCTTTGTGTTCATGCAAAATTCACCATGAAGCCCTAACTCCCAGTGTGGCTGTAGAAGAGGCCTCTAAAAAAATGTAATTAAATCAAAATGAGGTCGTAAAGGTGAGATCCTGATAAAAGGTTTACTGCCCTTCAAAAAGAGGCATCAGAGAGCTAGTTCCTCCCTCTCAGAGGAAAGGACATGTGAGGACAAAACAGCCATCTATGCTCCAGGAATAGCTCCGTAAACCAAAACTAAAATTCTTCCTATTTTATTTTATTTTATTTTATTTTTTGAGATGGAGCCTCACTCTGTTGCAGTGGCACGATCATGGCTCACTGCAGCCCTGAAATCCCTGGTTCAAGCTATCCTCCCATCTTAGCCCCCTAGAGTAGCTGGGACAATAGACGTGTACTGCCACACCCACCTAATTAAAAACATTGGTAGAGATGAGGTCTTCCTATGTTGCCTGGTCTGGCCTTGAACTCCTGGGCTTAAGCAATCCTCGTGCCTTGGCCTCCCAAAGTGCTGGGATTACAGATGTGAGCCACTACACCTTGCCCCAGAATAAAATTGGAAGCCCCCCCAACCAACTGAATGGATCCATTCTCTCAGCCAAGAGCATTCTAAAGTAAACCTGAAATATTTGTTCAGGCCATGATGGGAATGGGAGGTTGGACATGCCTCGTTATACCTTCCTTCCTTTGGAATCAGGTATGGCTGACCTGTATTAACGTTGAAGTAGAGACCTTAAGATTGACAGAACGGACTCTTTCTAGCAATATGATGTCAACATAGCAGTAGGTCCTGAAAGAAAGCATTTTACCCCAAAATATATTTCTTTGACATATTTTGAAACAGCCCTTCAAAGCTGTCTCTCATGGGGAAAATTACATTCTGTAGAGAATCTCCTTCCCTTTCCAGATCTTCTCCATGATCCAGGAGAGGATTAACTAAGAGTCTGGAACCTTTTTAAGTTGAATAAGAAATAGTTACAATCTCTTCTTTCTGAAGTCTGCTACCTTGGAGGCCTTATCAGCATAATAAGAACCTTGGTCTCCACAACTCACAACTGGGTTAACTTATCTTAACCCAGACAGTCCCTTCTGTTGATTCCAGGTCTTTAGATAAACTCTTTCAATCAGTCAGAAAATCTCTGAATTCACCTATGACCTGGAAAACTCCCTCCTCCTTTGAGTTGTCCAACCTTTTCAGATGGAATCAATGTACATCTTACATGTATTGATTGATGTTTCGTGTCTCCCTAAATATATAGAACAAAGCTGTAGCCTGACCACCTTGGACACATGTTCTCAGTATCTCCTGGGACTGTGTCACGGGCCATGGTCATTGGCATCTGGCACAGAATAAATCTCTTCAAATGTTTGAGAGTTTCACTCTTCGTTGACAGCTCTCATTAGGAATTGTATTAGCTGGCACCTTGATCTTGGACTTCTTAGTTTCCAGACTTTAAGAAACACATTTCTGTTGTTTCAGCTGCCCAGGCTGTGGTATTTTGTTATGACAACACAAACAGACTAATACAGAGAGTAAGGTTGGAAGAGAATTAGTGTTTATTTGTCACTTAGCATTTGCTAGGTATTAGACTAGGTGACAGGCATTTGTGGCAGAATAATGGCCCCAAAGATGTCCTTGTGTGTTTTTTTTTTGGGGGGGGGCTCTCACTCTGTTGCCCAGGATGGAGGGCAGTGGCATGACCATGGCTCGTTATAGCCTTGACCTCCCAGACTCAAGCAATCCTCTCACCTCAGCCTTCCAAGTAGCTAGGACTGCAGGTGTACACCACCATGCCTGGCTATTTTTTTTTTTTTTATCTGTAGAGATGAGGTGTTGCTGTTGCCCAGGTTGGTCTTGAACTCCTGGGATCAAGTGATCCTCCCACCTCAACCTCCCAAAGTGCTGAGATTACAGATGTGAGCCACTGTGCCTGGCCGAGATGTTCATGGAAACTCCCTGGAAACTGTGAATATATTACACGGCCAGGGGAAAGTAAGGTTGCTAATCAGCTAATGTGATAATTAATTTCATGTGTCAACTTAATTGGGCTAAGGGATGCTCAGAGAGCCGGTAAAACATTATTTCTAGGTGGGTCTGTGAGGGTGTTTCTGGAAGGGATTAGCGTTTGAATTCATAGACTAAGTAAAGAAGATCACCCTCATCAATGTAAGTGTGCTTGATCCAATCCATTGAGGGCTCAAGTGGAACGAAAAGGTGGAAGGCTAATTCATTCTCTCTTCTTGAGCTACGATATCCATCTCCTGTTCTTGGACATCAGCACTCTGTTCTCAAGCCTTTAGGCTTGGATTAGAACTATACCACCAGCTTTCCCAGGTCTCCAGCTTATAGAAAGCATATTGTGGGACTTCTCAGTCTCCATAATCCTGTGATCCAATCTCATGATATAGCTCAGTTTCTGTGTATCTATAGCTATCCTATTAGTTTTGTTTCTCTGGGAAACCTGATGAATGCAGCTGACTTTAAAGTAGGAAGATATCCTGCATTATCTGGGTGAGCCCTATGTAATCATAAGGGTCCTTGAAAGTAAAAGAGGGTGGCAGAACAGAAGGTCATAGTGATGTGACATAAGGATTTTACTAACTGTTGCTGGCTTTGAAGATGGAGGAAGGGGTCACAAGCAAAAGAATTCGGGCAGCCTCTAGAAACTAGAAAAGAAAATAGATTCTCCCCCAGGGCTTCCAGAAAGAGTAAAACTATACTGATCCTTTTGTAGTTCATGAGCATGATCATTGGGTATTCATATGCACGTGTGAGATGTGCCACCCTCTAACCTTGTTATGACATCGGCACATTGCTCATCTAACATGAAGAAAAATAAATAAATAAAAAGAAATACAACAATATTGACCCCTTGATTTTAGCCCAATGAAGACTGTTGTCAAAACATTATGCTACAGAACTTTAAGATAGTAAATTTGTGTTAGTTAAGACTCTGTAGTAATTTCTTATGGCTACACTAGAAAAGTAATACAATTCCTTATCTCATTTCACACAATCCTCATGACAGCCCCAGAGAAAGTTAGCATTATCTCTATTTTCTGATACAGTCTTTTATTGCCCTTCACCTCATGTTTGCTGATCCTAAGTCGATTCTTAGTTATAAATATGAAATTACTGTTTTCCATACTTCTTCAGCATGAACTAGCACTTAAGGTATTACTTGAGGCTATTCCTTTAGGTGAACACTTTAGGACAAATGTCACTGTAGTAAAAATCTGCACAAAAGGAAGATTTTCAATGAAAGACCTGAGAGATGTTGATGGGAAGGAAAATGTCAGTTGTTACCTGCTTTTTCTTTTTTCCCTGTCTTCATCAGAACCACGAAATTGTTTACACTACCTAATGCCAGAAAACAAACAGAATGGTTCATTATAATTGCCATTGTTTCTCTGACTGGTCCTCTGTTGTGTGCTGTTCTTTGGGCAGGCAACCAAGATGTCTCTTCCAAATGTCCGCTTCATTAATGATGGCCTGGGCCACAGAACGCACAGCCATCGCTTTCAAACCCACAGCATTTGGTGTCCAGCTCCTGCTCTCCCCATCATACCTGCTGTCCAGCCTGGAATGCAGCAAAGGTGAGCCACACAGAACCACACCACCACTGGAAACTGTCACAGTTTTCTCAGGATCAGGGAATCTTTTATTCATTTTTTTAATCTGAACCCTGTGAAACAACTCTTATATAATTTATTCATAGCTGTAATATTCATAAAGGCATGGGGGTGAAGGAGATTTTCTTCAGTGTTTTTGGAAAATGAAACCTTTAACTTCTACTTCCACTTGGAGGTGGGGATAGGGACATGCTGATAAAAGTACCCTTCTATAGAATGTAAAATCTAGCTGTGGACTGGAACACCTACACATAGCCTCTCCATTTGATTTCTCTGTGTGGCCTAGTTTGAGCCTCCTCACAGCATTGCAGCTGGATTCAAGAGCAGGTGTCACCAAGCAAGGTAGAAGTACATAACATTTGACATCTTTATGGACTAGTCTCAAATGTCACATAGCATCACTTCCTCTATGTTTTACTAGTTGAGACAGTTACAGGTGTCCACTTAGGTTTAAGGGTGGCTAGGGCCTTAGCACACCATGGGAGTATAGAGCCAAAGTCACATTAGAAGAGCAGGATGCAGGAATTAGGGATCAGCCTGGGCAACACAGGGAGACCCTGTCTCTACAAAAAATCAAAAATTAGCCAGGCATCGTGTTGCAAAGCTTGTGGTCCCAGCTACTTGGGAGGCTGAGGTGGGAGGATAGCTTAAACCCAGGATATCAAGGCTGCAGTGAGTGCATTCATGCCACTGGACTCCAGCCTGGGCAACAGAGCAAGACTCTGTCTCAGGAAAAAAAAAATGGAAGAAGAGAAGAGCATGTGGAATGGAAGGAAAACAATTCTAGAAAAACACTATGCTAGGTGAACCAGATATTTGTATGAACAAATGCCATTTCTGTCTACTAATTCCATCTGTTTCCCACAAAAAAGAAAACAAAAATTGTGACTTTGTAAGGTCATAGGGTTTCAAGATCCACATTAAAAACCTTCTTGAGAGATTTTCATAATGTATTTTCCTTTTAAAACTACACAATCTCATTAAATTGGTGGATTTTCCTCACCTAGTGTAAACATGCAATCTTAGATCTTAGGAAAAAGTATTGTGAAAGAGTACTAAGAAATTTTAATGAATAGAACTTTTTTTAATTTAAAAAGGATAATGAAAATATAAGGCCTTTTAAGGTTCAGTTAGCAAGTAGATAATGTAACTTTACCACGCTAAGTAGTTAACCATGGCTTTGTCTAAACTCCTAATATTTTTTGACCTGACATTAGAAAGTTTTTGGGGCTGGGCATGGTGGCTCACGCCTGTAATACCAGCACTTTAGGAGGCTGAGGCAGGCGGATCACTTGAGGTCAGGAGTTCAAGACCAGCCTGGACAACATGGTGAAACCCCATCTCTACCAAAAATTAGCTGGGTGTGGTGGCAGGTGCCTGTAATCCCAGCTACTCAGGAGGCTGAGGCGGGAGAATTGCTTGAACCTGGGAGGCGGAGGTTGCAGCGAGCCAAGATCACACCACTGCACTCTAGCCAGGGTGACGGAATGAGACTCTGTCTCAAAAAAAAAAAAAGGAAGTTTTTAGAAGTTGTATTTTTACTAAGTGGTAGAGAATACAATTTACCTCTGAGGCATATTTTTTCCCTTATTCTTGAAAAATTACCCAGTGAGACTACATATATGTGAAGGTAGAGCAAAGGTCTTCCTCTATAACAAAGTGTTTCAAAAACAACATGCCTTCGATTATCTAAACTGCTCTATATAACATTGCAACGGATTGTGTTCAAAGTTGTTTTATATTTGGATCTTTGACTGCTCAATTCTGGAAAGTGATTGCCTATTTTTGAGAGGAATATATGTTTCTATGCCTGTGTATGAATGTTTGTGTATATGTATTCTCTATGTATTTGAAATTAAGACTTCAAGGCTGTAGGAAAGACTAGCAGATATGATCTTCTTTGTACTTTAAGCTATAAAAGAGATTGTATAAACAAACCACCTTACATTTGGAGCACTATAGTCTGAACTAGAGTGTTGAAGTCACAGATTCAGGGTTAAGACCGTACAATTCAAAGTTGGGAAAATGTATCGTTGTTCAATTACTGTGTGCAATGCCTCTGCCTCTGCAGCTTATAAAAATGGGCAGGGAGCGCTATTTACATTCTATTATGGTACAGTATGTGATTGTCTAGTTGGTTATAGGGCATGCAACAGAGACAGACTTGCTAGTTCTTCGCCATAGTTTGGGTTCTTCTTCATGTACACAGCTAGATATATTTCCTAGTCTTCTTTGGAATCAGCTGTGGTTCTGTATTGAGTTCTATCCAATAACAGAGGCTGCAATGACTGAGGTGCAGTTCTTCCAAGCCAGTCTCACCAAGCACTCCAGTGCAGAATCCTTCATGTCTTTTTCCCATCTGTCGGCTGATGCAGATGAGCAAAATGATCATAAGAACCATACATTAACATTGTAAAACTACATGAACCTAGACCCCTGAGCCATATCTTAAAGAAGAAAGGAATGATAAGGAACATTCATTTAACTGCTGCTGCTCTCTGCCTTCCAAATCTTGTACAAATGCCTTTCATTGTTAGATGCTAAACCTGAACTTTGCAGAAAAGAGGGTCTTGGAAACAAAGTTTTCTGTCTTCTAGCCTCTGTGATACATAGAGGAGTGGAGAAACATTGAGATATTGCAGAGTATTGACAGAAAATAAATGTGATAATTGTTTTTCCCTCAAGCTATAGGCTTCATAGGCTTTTAAGAAATGTGTGATTTATTTCATGTTACCAAGGAAATCCTCTCCACTTATTGCATCAGAATACAATTCTAATGCCATCTCTACTACTACCACCCTAAACCTAACCAACATCATCTCTAGCCTAGACTATTAGAATAGCCTAAGTGTTCTTTCTGTGGTGGTTTTTGTGTCTGTACAGTCTTTGGCCCTTGCAATAGACAATCATTTTTGAAATCAGATCATGTCACTTTTTTGCTCAGAGCCCTCCGATGGCTTTTCACTTCATTTAAAACAAGACTCAGTGTTCATACCTGCTCTGCAAGGCACTAATAGCCCATCTCCTCCTGCTATTATCTGTTTGCCTTTATCTCCAACCACTTTCTCCCTTTCTCACTCAGCTGCATTCACATTGACCTCCTTAATGGTTTCAGATTCCAAAAGCCACACTCCTACTTCTGGATACTTGCTGTTCCCTTTGCTGGGGCTGTGATTTCCCTAGATAATCACATAGCATGTTTCCTCACTTTATTTGAGGCTCTGATGAAATATTACTTTATCAGTGAAGGCTTTTCTGAGTAAATTATTGAAAACAAACACTCTTCCCATATTTGTCCCTTTATTCTAATTTTACTCTTTGGCCATTGTTACCTCTGGTCCCTATTTTCTGTCAATACACTTAATACCAGCATACATATATATGTACCACACACTTATCACTACCATATGTATATATATAAATGTATAGAAAAGAACGTAACCTATCCAAAGAGAGGTTTGGCGTTTGTCCTCAGCTTCTGGGGAGGTAATTTCTAAGCCCTTGGAATGTCATGGCTGAAGAGTATCTTTGTTTGTCTGGGGGCCTTGGACCAGCAGATAGTAACAATGTGTTTTGGAGAGGGGACTTTTGGGCATTCTGTATCAACTTGGCCTCCTGGAGAGCCTGAAAGAGACATCAGTCATGTGAGTAGTCAGCCATGCTTACCCTTGCTCCCACCATGATGCAGCCCCAGTAAGGACTCTGGACACCAAGGTTCAGTTGAGCTTTTCTGCTTGGCAGTATTCTGTGCAAGTTGTCACACATCGACGCCAAAGAAAGTAATGCCATCCATGACTCCATGGGGAGAGTACCATAGAAATTCCACATTTACAACTTTTCCTAGACTTGGCTCTGTGACCTCTTCTCTAGGCTGATTTTATTCTGTGTCCTTTTGCTGTAATAAACCATAACCATGAGTACACAGTTTTCTATGAATTCTGTGAGCCCTTCTAGTGAGTTATTGAAACTAGCAGTGGTTTTGGGAACTCCTTGAATTTGCAATTTGTGTCACGAGTGAGAGCAATCTTGTGTGGACTGTGTTCTCTGACTTTGTGGTTGTCTCAAACTCAGTAAATATAAATACATATATTTGTTTTGTTTGAGTTTTGTTCAAAAGTTATAAAACCAAGTACCTAGAACAATTTTTAGTATGTCGTAGTCATTTATTAAATATTAGAATGAAGAAATGAATTAGGGTAGCTGAAAAGTATAAGAAATTAAGAGAAAATTGATTTATAAAATCCAATATTACAGACACATGTCAAGAAAAGCTTCCAAAAATGCATAACTAAGACTTTTTATTATATTTTAAGTAATATGGTGGCATTTGCTATCTTCAAAGAGTTGCCTCTGTCAGTCACAACTCTCAGAAGTCTTAGGGATTATGGATTAGGTGTTTATACTATTAGGGAGTCTTGGGGATTACATATTTGCAGTTTATAGGAGTCACCACCAGATGGTGATATTTTTATTAGGTAACAAGAAGTTTTTGCCTTCAGATACATCAATTTATAGAGAAAAGAGATAACTATACAAAATAGAATATTTATTAATAAGAAGAACAATATAACTATACAAGGGTAAGGTATTTGGCTATATCACAATATATCTATAAAGGTATTTATTTCCTCTACTAGAAACACTTTTATAATCAATCACTCTACAGAGTAAGTAGACTTAAGTGAACTTGCGTAGTTTAATCTTCTCCTCCCTTAACAAGGATTTGGAGCGCCATTCATGCTTAAGCACAGCTCTAGTAGATTTTTCTTGTATACTTAGCTATTGTTGGCTTGGAATTTGAAGTGTTACATGTTAGTAATATGATGCTGATTAGCCTTTCAAACTATGACTTTGGGCTAAATAATCCTGGTGTTGTTTCAATGCAGCAGAATTTTTATGTGCATCCATTATACAGTTAATTCAACAACCAAGTGCAATTAAATGGGAGTATCTTAATTATTTTTCCAATTCCCCTAGTTTAAACTTTTGTTCAGTTAAAATAAAATGAGAGGGAAAATGGGCATTACTATCTTCTATCTATTTCCTAATGCTCTTTAAACCTTGATTTCGGTTATAATCTCTGTCCCATTCAAATTGCTGTGCAGTTATAAAGAATGTGTTTGCCTCCAAGTCTTTGCTGTTTTTCAGCTTTATTATGATCCTGTGTCTAATTTACTTTTTGCCTGAAATTGCATTTTAAAGCAGCAATATCACCTTTCTCTTTCAGAAAATTATACATCTAAGTTTAAGATATCAAAGCCTATCTTTTACAAAGCATTATTAGAATATTCAATTCAATTTTTCTTTTATAAAGACATTTAATGCTACTGATTTATAATATCTGATTGATCTGTTCATTTGTCACTGTGTGAAAATAGCTGTTAATATTGGTGATACAGTCTTTTAAAATAAAATATATTTGTAATGAGAATACATTTGACTTTGAATTCATATGTTGCACATTATTTGAGGCTTGCTTTACAAACATTATTAGTGGTAATACATATGTTTCCCAAATTTAGACAACTAGATAATGAGAAGTTAAAGATTGAGAAAGTCCATTGAAATAATTATTTTGAAAATGACTTGTCCTTGTGGCAACAAAACACCCTTTGAAGATGAAACATTCTGAAAACCCATGTCAAGCAATTTTGAATTCTCATTCAAGCTAAAAAAGTAGAAACAGAAATAAATCATTCTAAAATACAATTCATTCATCTGTAAATAAATAGAGTATATGAGTGAGGGGAGGGGCACAAAGTCTAAGACCACGTAAAGTGTCAACTTAGTAACTTTGGAAAATAAACTTTTAGGTAATGTATTTCATATATGTTTATAGGAAGGTTAGAATAAAGCAATTTGAAGAGAAATCAATTTATAATTTTTGAAATACACATTGCTATTATTCTGCCAAGGTGATTCCTGCATTTTTGCAATGTAATGCCTTCTAGAATTGTCTTGAAATGTATGTCTTACAATCACTTAATAAAATAGGTTCAATTGTTTCTTTGAGACAACACGTCTTTAGAGAAGAAACAAAGAAGCACCTAAACTTGATATAATATTTGAAGTAAACTTTTCTGTTTCAAGAATAACTAAGAAAGTTTGCCCAATCCATAGCTTTAAAAACAGATACTTCTGTTTTAGACTTACAGGATTTTGGACTGCTGTATCCAGAAGCCTACCATGTTTGAAGGCACCTCTCAGAACCGAATCTGCCAGTATTTTCCCCCAATTTCCACTCAAGTTAAAAAAATTTCGGAAAAAGTATACAATTATATGATTACAACTTTTTTCCAATAATGTTTGAATTAAAGATACTTCTAATTCCACCTCTAACACACAACATACTTGTTTTATGAGACAGTCTTGACATACTGAAAAGATGAACACTGTTATAGGTAAGAAAGAAAGAAAAAACAGTAAACAATTTGTATTTGGTAGAAATGAAGGAAACAACTATTTATAGACTAGGAACATGCATGTTTCCCAGTTGGAAGCTAATTTTTCATTTTACAGAAGAATGTAAAGCTAAAGCAGTAAGTGTAATAAGCTTGTTTTGCTAGCCACATTCAGGCAAGTTCCTTCAAATACAATTTGGAGTTTTGTTACATTTCTTCCATTCCCAAACTTTCTCTTTTTACCCCTTTGCAGTAAAGGCCAACATTATATGTAGAAACATATGCATGGAACAGTATAGTAACTGAGTTTATACAATTTTCTGTTTACTAGGAGGTTGACAAACATAAGCAAAAACACTAGTAAAGTAGGCCAAGATTTGATTTAGAACAGATTTTAATTACCACAGTGTGTGATCTCTAGCTAACACATCAAATGCACTTAATTGTTTACACTAGTTCTAGTTGTTCCCACAAAAAATTAACTATTAAATCAGTAAAACTTATGTAAACCAACAAATAAAAGGAAATCAGTCTCATAACAAAGGTGTTAGTTTCACAGCTGACGTTGCAGATCCATTCTTGCTGCTGTTAGACCAAATACCCATTAACTACCCTTGCTTTCTTCCTCTCTTTTTCTGTAAGCTTTATTTAACAACTGGATTTCCTCCTGATAGCCATCCCTCTCTTGATGCTGCCTTTTACTATTCTGCCTGTGTGCTTCTACGGTGTCTGGAATGGAGATATTGATATCACCATCAGGATTACTGGTGGGCAGAAAGAGGGAGTATGAGGCCGTTTCCCCTAGATCACAGGAAACAAACCTGTTTTCTTTCCTGGAGTAACGTAGGGATGGAGATCTGACTTGTGTGGAGGACTGGCTGATGTTACTAATGATTGACACAGTGTCCAAGGCCTCTTCATTATCGCAAATTTCAAGAACCTCCAAGTGTATTTTCACACTGGTATCTGCAAACGTGGATGAAGAATCTTCTGAGTTTGGTTCATGGCCAACACTTTTGGATCGATAGACTTCTATTTTCTTAGAGGCTGGAGTTATTTTTTGCCCTTCTGCGCTTACCTCATAGGTAGAAAGAGATAGGGTTTTCCCTGTAGGTGCATGGAGAGACACAGTCCCCTGGAATGCACACAAGGGAATGGCAAGGGCACCACCGGAACGCTGGGGACAAAAACAGAATTGTTATTATTGAAAGCTAGTTTCTGAGGCTGAGACATTTAGAAATTCATTTTGTTCATCAGAATGATAAAAGTTTTCTATTTCAGATCAATTTCCCTAGAAACATTTTATAGATATGGGATTTAAATACTGCCACCGAAGCACCATACGTCGGTTTCTCCTAGGTCAAATCAGACATTTAATGAGGGTAGTTAGGAACATTTATTTGAAGATAAGGGCCATATCTCCCCAGTTAAAGGCAAAGGTGTGTACTGATGGGAAGCAATAGATGTTTTCAAAGGCAGAATTTGAACATAAAATTGAATGCATATTTACAATCTGAAATTGCTTTTATATTTGTGATACACACTCAGTTACATTAAAATGTTTGCAAAAGTTGGAAGAAATGTAGACTGTGTTATCAACATGAACTTTTTTTTTTTTTCCTGTTTGGTATGCTAGAGTAAATGATAATTGTGAAACTGTGACTTAAGGACAAAAGATATTTCAACTGTTAGGTTTGAGTATACATAAGAGGAACCAAATGTCACCAGAATTACGCTACGGTGTGCTTACTTTTCTACAGAGAAATCAGTCATTAAAGTAAATCCAATAATAAAGAATACTATTCTACCTCTTTCAAAAACTTGCCTAAAAGTGTAAACCTTTTCTATTATGCTTTGTGTATTAAGATTTTTTAAAAACTGTACTTACCACTGAAAGGTGCTTCAGAAATGTAGAAAATAAGATTGATTCTTAAAATAGTCTGTACTTTTTATTGCTGATTCATGTGTTCATACTTTCAACTGACATGTTTTGATTTTTGATTATGTGTTAGTCCCAGAAGATGATAATGTGCAAAACTTCTAGAGCAGTAATTCTCAAAACTGAGTCTCCAACTCAGCATCATCAGCAGCTTCTGGTAACTTGTCAGAAATACAGGTTTTTAGCACTATCCCAGACCTACTCAATTAGGTCTCAACCCAGGTACAGGGTCAAGCAATCTGTGTTTTAACAAGCCCTTTATGTGATTCTGTTGCATAGTAAAGTTTGGGATTGCTTGCTCTAACTAAAGAAATGTTGTAGTCCAAAAAAATAAATAAATAAATAAGGGGGGGTGGTGGTGGTGGTAGAGGTACACAGACACATTTTATATAAGTGCCTACCACCTGTAAAGCCTACAGTTACTAATTGGATTGGCCTAAGTGTGTCTGTCCACCTGGGGAACTGGCATGGGAGATAATGGCATTTTTCCAACTTAGGATGACCAGCTGTCTCAATTTTCCTGGGACTGTCCCATATTTAGCACTGAAATTTCTGCATCCCAGGAAATCCCCCAGTCTTAGACAAATGGGCAGGAGTCGGGACAGTGGGAGATTGATCACCCTACTTGCTATGGGCATTTTCAATCTGGACCCAACAGTGGCTAGAGGAAGACTGGTTCTCACTATTGGAGAACAGTTTAGATTATTTTCTATTTAAAGAAGTTTTAAAGAGGATGAATTTCATTAGGGGTGCCTTCATGCTCTACTTCTTGAATTGAGAGACTACAGAAAAATACAGTGTGGGCTGTGAGACATATGATCATTCTTTCCTGGTTATTCTCTGTGAGGGGGTCTTGAATTCTCTTTACTCATAAGGAGACCTAGAAACCTAACTGTAGAGTCTTGCACTCTAAAGTTTTGGAAATTTTGAAAATTTACATTGTAATGTTCAGTCCAGCCATCTGCCAAGGAAAAGAACTTCATTGACTCTACATGTGTAATGCTGGCTGAAGTAAGAGAGACAGAGGAACCACACAGGTTCATCACAGCATCAGACTATTAATATTTGAGTGGTGGCAACTTCTGGCAAAAGAAAAGTAGGTTTCATTCCTATTATTGTACATCCAGTTATTAAACATTTGCTAAGTAAGGATGTACATGATTCTGAGGTTGCATTGGATGTATGGAGATGCTACCTCTTAAGACCCCACAGATGATTGGATGAGAAAGTCAGGTAAAGAGACAAAATAAAAATTTTAGTTCTAAATGTAGTAATTGAGAGATAGGTACCAAATACTATAAGGTCCAAGGAATGACTATTGTGGGTAGGGAGATTTCATATTGTGGAGAGGGGACACGTGAAATTGATCTTAAAAATCAAAAAAAGATTTACAGGTTTTTTCGTTTGTTTGTTTTTGAGACAGAGTCTTGCTCTGTCTGTCTTGCTCAGGCTGGAGTGCAATGGCGCCGTCTCGGCTCACTGCAACCTCCGCCACCTGGGTTCAAGTGATTCTCCTGCCTCAGCCTCCTGAGTAGCTGAGACTACAGATGCATGCCACCACACCCAGCTAGTTTTTGTATTTTTAGTAGAGACAGGGTTTCACTATGTTGGCCAGGTTGCTCTCGAACTCCTGACCTCGTGATCTGCCTGCCTCGGCCTCCCAAAGTGATGGGATTACAGGTGTGAGCCATCATGCCCGGTCAAGATTTACAATTTTAAAACCTTGCTTTCTGAGTGATAAATCACCAGTTAAAGGGTTATACTGAAAACTTTCCATCCTGAGAAAACATTTTTGTTATCAAAGACTGAAACTTCTGTTTTTTTTTCTGAATAAAAATTGACTGAAACATTATGCAGTCAGAAAAGTTGACTGTCATTTAATAATATCTTTCAATAATGTGAATTAGAAATTTAAGAATATTATTATTTAATAATGTGAATTATAAATACAGCCTAAGAGACATAGTTAATTTGAAAGCTGAACCTTCTGACATTTTAATTTCTTACAGAATTAAAAAAACACCCAAACTTGGTGCTTAAAAAATGTTTCTAAAACTTAATAATGTGATGAAAAAAATGAGTTATTAGACAGTACCCAGCAGTATAGGCATGGCTATCTTAAAGAAACTTTTGCTAGAGCTTTAACAGCATAATTATGTCATAATATGTGCCAACTTGCTTGACTGATAAGTAGTTGATACAAAAGCAAAAGTAACAAAGAATTTTTCTGCACCTGATTTTATGCATCCATACAATGCAGATTTCAATAACTTCCCCATGCTAACCGTACCTTAAAATGAACGAACAAGCTTTACTGAATTATCAAATGACAGCTCATTAAAATTGGCATTTGAGAAATGCACAGTGCCAGAGTTTGGCTATATATGAAGTCTGATTTTTCTGAAAGAGCACACAAAGTCTCAAGTTACTAAAATCATTTCGTGAAACATTCTTATTCAAACGAGTGGTGTTTATTTGAGAGTTATAGAGGTAAAACCACAGACAACAACAACAAAAATAAATAACGTAATTAAAAAATGGCCAAGAAACTTGAATAGACATTTCTCAAAAGAAAATATGCAAAAAGCTGAGAAGCACATAAAAAGATGCTCAGCATCACTAATCATTAGACAAATGTAAGTCAAAACTATAATGAGATACCACCTCACCCATAGGATGGCTACTATCAAAATAGAAAATAAATATTGTTAAGGATATAGAGAAATTGGAACATGTGAGCACTTTTGGTGGGAATGTGAAATGGTACAGTTGATACGGAAAATAGTATGGCATTTTCTCAAAAAATTAAAAAATAAAATTACCAAGTGATCCAGGAATTCCATTTCTGGGCAGATACTCAAAAGAATTGAAAATAGGGTCTCAAAGGTATATTTGTTCATAGCAGCATTATTTATAATAGGTAAAATATGAAAGCAACCCATATCCATTGATGAATAAATGGATAGCAAAATACGGTATATATATAGCATATATAATTATATGTTATATAATAATACCTTAATATTAATATATTATTAATTAATTATATGTTATCTATCATGCATATAATATTAATATATATTGTATATATAAAATGGAATATTATTCTCCTTAATAAGAAAGAAAATTTGGACATATGCTACAACACAGAAACTTGAAGGTATTATGCTAAGTGAAATAAGCTAGTCACCAAAAGACAAATACTGTATGATTACAGTTACATGAGGTACTTAGAGTAGTCAAAATATAAAGACAGAAAGTAGAATGATGGTTTCCAGGGGCTGGAGGGAAGAAGGAATGGAGAGTGATTGTTTAATGAGTAGAGTTTCTGTTTTGCAAGAGGAAAAGAGTTCCGGACATGAATGGTGGTGATAGTTGCACAGCAATATAAATGTACTTAATACCACCGCACTCTACCCTTAAAATCAGTTAAGATAAAGGCCGGGCGCGGTTGCTCACGCCTGTAATCCCAGCACTTTGGGAGGCTGAGGCGGGTGGATCACGAGGTTGGGAGTTCGAGACCAGCCTGACCAACATGGTGAAATCCTGTCTCTACTAAAAATACAAAAATTAGCTGGGCATGGTGGCATGCGCCTGTATCCCAGCTACTTCGGCGGCTGAGGCAGAAGAATCGCTTGAATCTGGGAGACAGAGGTTGCAGTGAGCCGAGATCATGCCATTGCACTCCAGCCTGGGTTACAGGGCGAGACTCTGTTTCAAAAAAACAAAAAAAATAGTTAAGATAGTAAGTAAATTTCATGTGTGTTTTACCACAACTAAAAAACGAGGAAAAAACACAGAGACAGATTATATAGAAACAGATCTAAGTGTACATCTTTATATTATTAATTCAAAATTGATAGGTTAGTTTTGGCAAAACAGTACTGACTGTAATTTGGTCATTTTAGTTATGCTAGTTTTGAAAGTAGTAAATGTAAAAATTTGGTTTGGTTTTAGATTTGTATAAGAACTGTAAGTGTAAGAAGTTTACACCAATTTTATTTGTATATCTTTAAGCAAAATCACAAAAACTTGATTTGACAGCGAGATTCATAAAGTTTTTTCCTTTGTAAGAGACTAGTATATTATTTAAGTTAGAGAAACATTTCTCTAGGTAAGAGAAAATAGGAGCTTGAACTGAAAGAGAAGTAAAACTGAAAAGTAATATCTGTATGATACAAGGAGGAAGCTGACAGAATCTTCCATCTCTCTTAGGAATGTGGGGTGAAGACTAATATAGAGTTAAAAGCTAAGAGATTGGGAGGCCTAGGTGGGCGGATCACCTGAGGTCAGGATTTGGAGACCAGTCTGGCTAATACGGTGAAACCCCATCTCTACTAAAATTGCAAAAATTAGCCGGGCGTGGTGGCGGCGCCTGTAGTCCCAGCTACTCGGGAGGCTGAGGCAGGAGAATGGCGTGAACCTGGGAGGCAGAGCTTGCAGTGAGCCGAGATCGCACCACTGCACTCCAGCCTGGGCGACACAGCAGGACTCCATCTCAAAAAAAAAAAAAAAAAAAAGAGCTAAGAGAACAAACTAATTGAACCACTATTATGTAGTAAGAACTGGGTTAGCCAGTAACTCCATAGCAATGCAACAATGAGACTTTCATACCTTAAGAGCACATAGAATACAGAAATGCTCAAGCTCATGAACAATTGCATGTCCATGTGTTTGATGCTAAAATAGACCCAGGCTGGGGTATTATGAGACAATGGAATGGGGTGCCTAACGTAGGTGGGGTGAGAAAAAGAAGACTTGAGAATCCTTCCCAGAGCAGGGCTCAATTTTTATAGATAATATTCATATTATTGTCTAACATTGTTCTAGAGGTCCTAGCTGTGCAAAAAATCAAGAAAAAAATAAGACATATATATAATGAGTAAGAAGAGACAACATTATTGTAATTTACAGATGAAAATATTATCTTCCTAGAAAATTCTAAAGAAGTAATCTAAAAATATTAGGGAGTTTAACAAGGTGGCTGAATTTTAGGTAAAAAATATTAAGAAATCAATAGTTATTGCCAGTTGAAAAATAATTTTTAAAAGGTACCATCCAAAATAGCAACAATACTATAGAAGTATGTGAGACTTTATGAAGAAAAAACAGCAATAATAAACGAAATCTTGAATAAGAGCGAAAGAATAATGTTTCTGCATGAGAAAACTTTCTCGCGACTACGGCAGTTTTCTTTTAGTTTACTGATTTAATACAATATTAATAAAAGTTCCACTGAAATTTTGTTTTAGAAGTTTCTCTTAAGATATAGTTTCAGGGGTAAATGCTTGCAGATAACCAAGAACACTTGGAAACAAACAATAAGGTGGATTCCCAAGTATAATATGTAGCTACAGCAATTAATACAGGGTATTCATTGCAAGATTTGGTAAATCCATGAAGGAAAATATACAGCCAAGAAAGTAGATATAGTATACGCTGAAGATAGCATTTCAAAATAAGCAGGGTAATTATACTTTAAAAAGAAACAAACAAAAAACAGAATAAATTATTCAAATAAACTTTTTACATATTATTCATTATCCATTACAAAATTAAGTTAGATAGCTTTCTGATGTTACATGCAAACATTTAAAAAAATTCTTCTTAATAATTATTTTAAAGTGCTGAGTGAATACGACCTTTCCAAATCTGGAATGAAAACTGGAAACCACAAAGTAAAAGATGGACAGATTTCATTGCAAAAAACTTTCAAATGTCTACATAGAAATATATACTATAAACAAAAGTGAAAGACTAAAGGCAACCTAGAAGAATACATTTGTAGTCCATATAGAACAAAGTTGAATAGTGATGCTATGGAGAATTCTTCTAAATCAGTAAGATAAACAGTCTGGCAGAAAAATGGAAAAGGGAAGTGGGCAAAAAACAAAGAAAAATGGAGAGTAAACACATAAAAATATGTGCAATTTTACCAATTATTTTATTTTATTTTATTTATTGAGACAAAGTCTCACTCTGTTACCCAGGCTGGAGTGCAGTGGTACATGTGATCTCAGATCACTGAAACCTCCACCTCCCGAGTTCAAGTGATTCTTGTGCCTCAGCCTCTCAAGTAGCTGGGATTACAGGGGTGCCCCACCAGGACTGGCTAATTTTTGTACTTTTAGAAGAGATAGGATTTTGCCATGTTGGCCAGGCTGGTCTTGAACTCCTGACCTCAGGTGATTCATCCTCCTCAGTCTCCCAAAGTGCTAGGATTACAGCTGTGGCCACTGTGCCCGGCCTTACAAATAATTTTAAAAGTAACTAAAAACAATGGTCATTTTAGCTTTTCAGAATGCCCTCCATAAAAGGTAAACAGAAAAAAAAACCCAGCAGAAATAAAAAGATTGATGCCATCTTTAGAGTACATTTTGATTGTATTTGACTATAAAATAAAAATTACATATGCTTACCATTGACCCTATGTCTGTGAGTTGGTTCCTCCAAATACCAGAACATCATAATGTTAGTTTATTTCAGCACTTTTGTAAGCCCCAAATTAGAAACAGTCTAAAGATCTACATTTAGAAAATAGTTAAATAAATTGTGATACAGTCATGTCCTGAAAAGCTATCTTGAACAGCTGAGGGAAGGCTGTAAGTTCTGCCCGGGTAAAATAATTTCCATACATTTTAAGATATAAAAGCAAGCAAATTGCAAAACAATCTGTACAGTATGATCTAGTTTTCTTGTTAAAAATCTAGTTTTCTTGTTAAAAATAATCATGAGAAATCAGCCCAGAAAATTAAACATGTATAGGAATGAAAATAGATTCACAGACATACAAGCATACCTATATACGACAGGCATAGAAAAAAGTTTGAAAGGCTACACACCAAGAATTGTTTCCTCTGGGAGTGAATAGTGGCTTGGCATTTCACTTTCAGTATTTCTATATTTCTAAATTATCTTCTTATGATCATGATTACTCTTGATCAAGGAAGTTTATTAGGTGGCGAAGGAGGCAGAGATTACAAAATATTGCTAGAAAGGCATCCAGGATGTAGGGGCAGGGTACTGAGTGTGTTGCCGATGCTGGATGCTGGTAGTTAGCCGCAGGGTTCATCATCTGGAGTATGTGTTGGGGTTTGTTCTATTTTTAGGTTAAGAGACAAGAGACAAGCTGAGTAGAGGGCATTATTTCAAAAATTTGCCCTAATGGTTTGGTTGACTAGAATGAGAGTCTCAATTGGTGTATAGCTAATTTCCCATTCACATTTAAAAAAAAAAAAGAAAAAGAAAAAATGTAGAGAATGGCACTTATGACAGGAAAGAAATATTTTAAAATTATCTAAAAGGAAAAGTGATTAAAATAATCCTATGGTTCTAGTAAGACAAATATATATAACACTCTCAAAGTGTCCAGTGTCTGTAATAAGTCAGATTATCCTCACTAATTTTACTGGAAAACTATTATAAACATTTGAGTCCAACAAGCCGCCAATGTAAAGTTCAAATAAAGAGTCTCATCTCAGGAAACAATAACAACAAACAAGGAAATACCATACAACTTGAATCACAAACCACAATGTAGCCAACAAATTTGAAAATCATTCAGAAAGTTTAAGGACAGTTTCAAAAAGAGACTTCAAAAGTAAAAGGCAATAGTATCTTAACAGAAAATGAACATTAATTGAAAGAAGTAGAATATGATACAAAAACTGTTAATATTGGTTTATGTTCATGTTTGTAATGGGTTGAATAGCATCCTCTTCCAAATTCGTGTCCCCCTGTAAACTGTGAATATGACCTTATTTGGAAATAGGGTTTTTGCAGGTGTAAGCAAGTTGTATGAGGTCATACTGAGTGAGGATGGGCCTTATGCAGTGACTCTTATCTTTATAAGAAGAGGGAAATTTGGACGCAGATGTACCTGGGGTAAGACAGTCATGTGACGATGCAGATAACAATTGGAGTTATGCTGTCACCAGCCAAGGAACACCAAGGATTGCTGGAGCCACCAGAAGCTAGGGAGAGGCAAAAAAGGATCCTCCCCAAGAGCTTTCAGAGGGAGCATGGTCTTCATGACACCCTATTTCAGACTTCTGGTCTCTAGAAATGTGAGACAACACATTTTTGTTGTTTTCAAACATCTTGATTTGTGATAATTTGTTACGGCAGCCCTAGGAAACTAATTCAATCTTGTATGCAAACATGTACAAAAATACATTTGGAAAAAAACTTATTTTTAAAAGTCCTACAACAGACCATCTTTTTCTGGACACTGGGGCTATGTGGCCATTTCTGTCAAATCCACATATAATGTAATCTCTTCAAAGGAAGCGAACATTCCCTTGTTGATCTTTATCTTCTCTGCTACCTATAACAGTGTCTGGCATATGACAGGCCCTCAGAAATATCTGTAGAATGGATAAACAAAAGTGTGCATAAATTGGCAAAACTGACCTCATGTCCTTTCCAGATTCCATATTTTAACTTTTCGCGCAAAAATAGGATCATCTTTTAAAACATTGCTGTTTAACATTTATATTTAAACAGCCCTATATAATAAATGATGATAGTTACAAGTACATCAGAAGGTCATATTAGAACAGATTGTTTTTATCAAAATAAAATATTATGGCACTGAATTGTATGTGAAAGTTATTGCATGACAAAGAATGATAGATTCAGAGAGCATAGAACGATTCATTTTGTAGTCTCTGCTTTCTTTTTGTTTAAAAGTCTATGAATTAGCATATGCTGTCAGGAATAATGATAATCCATTATTGCTATATTCTTGAGTGTAGGTGGCAAGGAGCTTTTTTATTTGGTAATAAAGAGCAGTCTTTAAGCCACACAAATGCTCCAGGAGAAGAGAGATGCCATGTAAACACATTAGCACTCATAATCTCCTGTGATAATTGATTCAGACTTACTGACCTTGGGCACATTGAATGTTTTGATTTCTTCACTATGAGCCTCCGGGTGAATTCAGGGTGAAATTTTAATATAAAAAGAGTTGCTGCAAATTTTTTTCCTAAGGTGGTGAAGTAGTCTGTTGATAATCTGAATCATTCCAGTTTTAGAAAGACATAATATAGCACCTAGGATCATGGCACTTAGCAGAAACTATGGCATTTAAATTTCTTATTTTATGAAACAAGAACTCACAGCCAGAGAGATCAAACACTTGCCCAGGGTCACATAGGTCGTATCAGGACTGGCATCAGGACTCAGTTTTCTTAACTCTCAGTTAAGTGCTCTTTCTATTATTTGTATCATGTTGTTATTTTAAAAGAAATCTGCTCTAGCTAAGAGTCAGCTGTAGGTTTTCTGCCCTGCAAGGTAGAATTCTGTCACTAACTCATGAGTAACCCAAATGACTGACAATTTTAATCTCAATTAAACTCATATAGATGATCGTTAGGTGACTTGGGTGACTTTAGGCCTCTTAAAGTACAGACATTGAGGAATTAAAGTGGAACACGACCATTTAAGATGGTTAGTAGAGATAGGGACATTGAGAGTGGAAAAAAAAATAGCATGAAGAACAAGAACTTTGTGAGAAAAACAAAAATAGATTTTTAATAATTTACTTTTTGGACTTTATTTTTTATTCAATATGCAAAACTATGTGGTTACTGTTTTCACATATTCAACTCACAGAATATACCTTGTGTCATTCTGTCATTTTCATTTAAATGTTTAATGAACACAAATTAGAGAAAACACATGAATTCCTCAAGGAAAGAGAGAACAAGGGCAAGAAAATGAGGGCCTCCATCAAGGGTCTATAAGAGGCATGAAAAGTGCTAAGAATTTTAACACATTTCACATTTAATCCTCAAAAGGTTCAAGTTACAAATTAAGGTTTTTGTTTTCTTCTCTTTTTCTTTTTACTTTCCTTTTTTTGAGATAGAGTGTCACTTTGTCACCTAGGCTGGAGTGAGTGGCATGATCTTGGCTCACTGCAATCTCCACCTCCTTCAAGTGATTCTCATGCCTCAGCCTCCCAAGTAGCTGGTATTACAGGTGTACCCCACCATGCCTGGCTAAATTTTTGTATTTTCAGTAGAGACAGGGTTTTGTCATGTTTGTCAGGCTGGTCTTGAACTCCTGACCTCAGGTAATCTGCCCACCTTGAAGCCACAGCGTCCGGCCAGCTTATTCTTTTTAAAGATGAAAACTCTAACAACTGAGTAACAGATTTTTAGGATTGATATCCATCCCCCAAAATATTTACTGATCCTGCTGAATAACAGCCATGTATCAACCTTCTTGCTAAGCAGTTTCTATGTACTTTCTTATTTAATATACACAACAACCTTATAAAATAGAAAGAGTAATTATCCTGAACTTGTAGATGATATAATTGAGTCATAGGGAGGTAATAAGGGAAGGTAATGAATATATATTAAGTGTCTAGTATGTGCTGGCACTGCACTTGGCATTTTACATATTGTATTAGTTGGTTCTCATGCTGCTAATAAAGACACACCTGAGGCTAGGTAATTTATAAAGGAAAGAGATTTGATTGACTCACAGTTCAGTGTGACTGGGGAGGCCTCAGGAAACTTGCAATCATGGCGGAAGAGGACGCAAGCACATCCCTCTTCACATGGTGGCAGCAAGGAGTGCTGAGCACAAAGGGGAGAAGCCCCTTATAAAAATCATCAGATCTCATGAGAATCCACTCACTATCACGAGAACAGCAGCATGGGGGTAACAGTCCCCACGATTCAATTACCTCCTACCGGGTTCCTGCCATGACATGTGGGGATTATGGGAACTACAGTTCAAGATGAGATTTGGGTGGGGACACTGCCAAATCATATTACATGTGAAATCTACTACAAGTGAAATATATAATATTATTACGTGGGTGGTAAAATTATTTGCATTTTGCAGACAAATAAATTTAAATATGAAGAGATTAACTAACTTGCCCAGGTAATACAGGAAGGTAAAGTTTTAACTATGATCTAAATTCAGCTCACATTCCAAATCCTTTCCATGATGCCACTGAGGGTCTAAGATGAATTGGAGAAAGGAGAGTGTGGTGGAAGAGAGCGCCAATAGAAGGTTTTTAAAATCATACATGGAGAGAAAAAACAAGATCTGAACTTCCATAGGTAGCAAAAATGGCAAACGTGGGATGGGCTATAGAAGTATTGCAAAGGCAAAACTATTGAGGCTGGGGAGGGTCGTGGGGAGATACTGCTGTGGAGTCGCATACACCTGAGTCACTATCTCTATAATCCTTACTTCTCTAAGCCTCAGTTGTCTCATTTGCAAAATATAACAATTAAATGAGTTAATGCACGTGAAATGATTAGGGGAGTGCCTCATACATAGTGAGTGCTCCATAAATGTTAGTTATTATTGGAAGGTGAGTAAGAGAGAGGAATCTAAGATGTTTTTAAGGTTTCTAATCCTAGTGTCTAGTGCCAATAGTTGAGACTAGAAAGAGGTAGATAATAAAACATGATTTCTACAATCTTTATCTCCGAATTAGACAGCAGATTCCTCTGCAGGAGTTTATTCTTATGGTCTAAATAAACCAATTAAAAGCCAGACATTGGCAGAATGGATTAAAAACACAAATCAATTATATATTGTCTATAAGAAATTCATTTCATATATAATAATATAAGCAGGTTGAAAGTAAAAAAAGAAGATTTATCATGCAAACATCAATCAAAGGAAAAACAAGAGTGGTTATAATACTACCAGATAAAATAGGCTTCTGACCAAATAAAGTTATCAGAGACAGGGAAAATTACTATATAATAATAAAGTGATCAATCCACTTAGAAGACATAGCAATCCTAAATATGTATAGAGCAAGCAACAGAACTGTTAAATATGTAAAGCAAAACTGATAGAACTGAAAGGAGAAATAGTCAAATTTACAAATAAGTTGGAGACTTCAACACCTCTCTCTCAACAATTCATAGGATAACTAGAAAGAAATCAGCAAGAGTGTAGAAGAGCACCATTAATCAATAAAATCTAATCAACATTTGTAGAAAATGTTATGGATAGAAAATGTTTATTTATAGGACACTCCATCCAACAACAACAGAACACACATTATTTTCAAGTGCCCATGAACCATATACTGAGATAGACCATATCTAGGTCATAAAACAAACCCTAAGGAATTTAAAAGAAATACAATTAAACAGTGTGTTCTCTGACCACAACAGAAATAAGGTAGAAATAAATAGCAGAAGATAGCAAGACAATCTCCAAGCTCTTGGAAACTAAAGTAAACACTTCTAAATCATCTAAGAGTTAAAAAGGGAGTCTTGAGGGAAATAACAAAAAAAAGTGAAAGAAAATGAAAATGCAACCTATTGAAATTTGTGCTAGGGAAGATCTGAGAGAGAAATTTAAAGCACTAAATGCATGCATTACAAAAGAGGAATAGTCTTAAACCAATAGTCTAGCCTCCCACCTTGATAATCTAGAAGAGAAAGGGCAAACTAAACTGAAAGCAAATATAAAGGACGAAATAGATAAAAGCTGAAATCAATGACATTGAAAACAGAAAAACGAAGAGGAAATTTATGAAACAAAGTTTTTTTTTTTTTTTTTTTTTTTTTTTTTTTTTTAACAGATCAATAAAATTGAAAAATCTCTAGCAGCAGTGACAAAGAGAAGACACAGATTACCGGTATTAGGAATGAAACAGGATATCACTGCAGGCTCTGCAGCCATGGAAAGTATCATAAGGGAGTACTACAAACACCTTTACACATTTAAATTTGACAACTTACATGAAGTAGATTGATTCCTTGAAAAACACAAACTACTACAATGTGCCTAATGCAAAATAGATAATTTGAATATCCCTGTAACCATTAAGATAATTAAACTCGCAGTTTAAAAACCTTCAAAAAGAAACCTCTCTGGGCTCATGTATTTTCTCTGGAGAAATCTAGTAAGTATTTAAGTAAGGATTAATATAAATTCTGCACAATCTCTTACAGAAAATGTAAGATGAATGAATACTTCTTGATTCATTTTATAAACCTAGTTTTACCCTAATAATAAAACTCAACAGACAGTACAAAAAATAAAACTATAGATTAGTATCACTCATGAATATAGATGCAAACATCCTTAACAAATATTAGCAAATAGTATTCAGCAATCTATAAAAAGAATTAAGTACAATAATCAAGCAGGGTTTCTTTCAGAAATTTAAGGCTGTGTCAATATTTATTTATTTACTTATTTGAGATAGGGTTTTGCACTGTCACCCAGGCTGAGTGCAGCGCTATGCTCCCAGCTCACTGTAGCCTCCACCTCTCTCTGTACAAAAAATAAAAACATTTAGCTAGGCATGGTGGTGTGTGACTATAATCCCAGCTACTGAGGAGGCTGAGGTGGGAGGATCATTTGAGCATGGGGGTTGGAGGCTGCAGTGAGCCATAATCATGCCACTGTACTCAGCCTCAGTGACAGAGTGAAGCCCTGTCTCAAAAAGAAAAAGAAAAGAAAAGGAAACAAAAATTGTACAGACCAGAAAGGAAGAAATGAAACTGTTGCAACTTGTGGATGACATGATTGATTTATGTAGAAAATCCCAAGGAATGGACAAAAAATCCTTAAGCTAATGATTGAGCTAAGCAAGGTCACAGGATATAAGATACATGTACAAAATCATCTGTACTTCTATGTACTAGCAATGAACACATGGATATTAAAATAGAAAATGCAGTACCATTTATAATTGCTAAAAAGCTTAAATATTTAGGTGCAAATCTTATGAAACATGTATAGGACTAATATACTGGAAACTACTTGACACTTTAATTGACAATCTGAATAAATGAAGAGACATATTGTGTTCATGGACTGGAAGATTTGACAGTAAAGATATCTGTTCTGTAGAAACTGATCTATACATTTAATATAATTCCTGTCAAAATCCTAGCAATATATTTTTGCAGTTATAGACAACATCATTCTAAAATCAAAATGAAAAGGTACATGAACCAGAATAACCAAAATTATTTCAAAAAAATAAATACAGTTGATCTTTAGTATCTGTGGGGGATTGGTTCCAGGACTTCCTGTGGATAGCAAAAATCTTCAGATGCTCAAGTCCGTTATATAAAATGGCATAGTATTTGTATATAATCTGTGCACCTCCTCCCATATACTTTGAAATCATCTCTAGATTACTTATAATACCTAATATCATGTAAATGCTATGTCAATAGCTGTTTACTGTATTGTTTAGGGAATACTGACAAGAAAAAATGTCTGGTCTGCGTGTGTTTAGTATAGGCACAATTTTGTAGTTGAATATTTTTGATCCCAAGTTGGCTGAATTCGTATATAGGAACCCACAGATATGGAGAGTTGACTGTATAATGGGAGGAATCAGGATATCTAATTTCAATATAGCTACAATAATCAAAATTGTGTTGTTGCTAGAGGGATAGAGACATAAAAAAATGGAACAGAATAGAGAATCCAAATGTAGACTCACTCAAATATACCCAACTGACTTTTTACAAAGGTACAAAAACAATTCAATGGAGGAAAGTTAGCCTTTTCAACTAACAGTGGTAGGGCAATTAGTCATCCACATGCAAAAAATAAAATAAAATAAGCTACAACTGTTTCATGGTTTATTAAAAAATTACCTCAAAATGAATCGTAAACTTAAATGTAAAATGTAAAACTAAAATTTTTATTTGAAAAATATAGGAGCAAATCTTTGAGATCTAAGGCTAGGAAGGAGTTATTAGACTTGACACAAAAAGTATGATCCATAAAAGGATATTTGATAAATTGGATTTCATTAAATTAAAAACTTGTTTTGTGCAAATGCAAATTTTGATTCAGGGGGTCTATGGTTGAACCTAAGATTCTGCACTTACTAAAAGTTTTCAAATGATGCTGAAGCTGCTGGTGTAGGAACCACCCTCTGAATAGCAAAAGACAGACACTCTGGCTTCTTACAGTCCTCAAATTATAGGGACAAATAATTTAATGGATAAATAAATTTTGTTATTTTATAGGGTTCACAATTTGGAGAAGTAGAGGAGATAATTTCAGTTGAAGCAATAATAGAAACACCTCAAAACCCAACTTCATAGCTGCATAAAATAAAAAACAAAATCTTATCTTTTCAAATGTCTTTAATTATCTAATATTCTAATTTTTTTTTTCTAAAAAGAGACAATAAAAGGTTTCTTAATTCAAAGGTATAACTGGATAAGTAGATTTGTTTACAACTATTCTTGTGAAATACTTTTTTTAAAAAAATGCGACCAACTTCTTTGAAAATAGCAGACACATACCTCAACTATCACGGGCTAATTTTTGGTGGATAATGTACATAACTAGGCAGAAATAGGCAAGCTGACATTGGTAGATTAACTATCAAATACTCTATCAAAACTCCATTTGTGGCCCTCACTTGTTGATCGATTTCTATTCCCACTTCGTCTTCTACCATCTTTTCAACCTCCTGAGTGACTCCCTTGTCGACTCTGTCTACCTGACCAGCCACCAGATCGACCACCTGACCCGCCTGACCTGCCCGACCAGCCACTTGACCAGTCACTCCTCTGTCTGGGATTAGAGTTGTTTCCATCATAATATTCTTCAGTTTCAGGTAATTTGCCTGGCACTGAGAGTATCCAGTTGGAATAATGCCACTCTGCCTGTAACCTTTCTGACTCAGTTGTAGAAACATCAAAGCAAACACCTATATTTCCTTTCAGGAGACACATGCTGGTAATCCGAGACACTGCATTCTTTCCAGGCACAGGTGACATCCTGTATTTCCTCTAGGCTTTCCAGAGTCATGGTCTTCAAGGGCGATCAAAGATCGTGGTTCAAAGCTTGAAGCACCAGAAATGTGGGCTAAAGTTGTAGCCAATGCATCCACTGACCCTCGCTCTGTCGCCCAGGCTGGAGTGCAGTGGCCCGATCTCGGCTCCGCCTCCCGGGTTCACGCCATTCTCCTGCCTCAGCCTCCTGAGTACAGGACTACAGGCGCCCGCCACCACGCCTGGCTAATTTTTTGTATTTTTGGTAGAGACGGGGTTTCACCGTGTTAGCCTGACCTCGTGATCTCCTGACCTCGTGATCCGCCCACCTTGGCCTCCCAAAGTGCTGGGATTACAGGCGTGAGCCACCGCACCCGGCGCCCCTTTCTCTTCTATCGGTCCCTGAGCTGATGGTCAGAAAAAATCAACAGCAGCATAAGAAACGGAAGTCAGAAACCTGATGATATCCATGCTTTTAGATTTAACCAAATCCATTGTAGAAGGAACACCTACACGTTTAAAAGTAATTGCTGCTTTTTGTTCCACATATCTTAGTTGACCTCTTTCTCTTGGTTGATGAAAACATATACAAATCCCTGTCCAGCTCTACCTGTGCATCCAGAGCGATGGATATAGGACTCAACTTCCTGAGGAGGAGAATGTTGAATCACCAGGTCCACTTCAGGAATGTGCAAACTATGGGCAGCCACATTGGTTGCCACCAAAACTTTAAAACTATCTTCTCTGAAGTCTTTTAGTGTGTAATTTCTCTTTGTGACTGTGCAATGTCCCCATGTAAACACTGGGCATTCTGTTTTATATGTGGATTCATGGCCATTTCAGTTACATTCTTCTTGTTCTCACAGAAAATAATAGCCCTCCCTTCAGACCCACTGTAGACTTGAAGGACATCTCCAGTAACTGCTGGCCTCTGAGACCAATGACACTGAATGTGTTCCACAGTAGTTGCAGCCTTTTGAGTCATTTTTCCAACAAGGTCAACCTGTTCATATCTGGATTTCATGTAATTTTTTTTGCAACTTTGTATACCCACTGTGGGCAAGCTGCAGAAAAAAGTAAAGTCTGAGGATTGTCTTCAGAATCAGTTTTGTAGGATTCGTGAATCATATATTCAACTTGCTCATCAAAACCTAAATCTAACATTTGATCCACTTCATCAAGCACAACATGGTGCAGTTTAGAAAGATCCAATCAGCCACTCTGCAGACGGTCTTCATATGACCAGGGGTTCCAACCAAGATGTCAATACCATTTTGCATATGATTAATTGGGCTTTGATATGGTGTTCCACCATAAAAACATGCCATGCTGAATTTCCTAGTTTTATCTTTGAAGTCTTTGGCTACTTGGTTTGCCAGTTCCCTAGTTGGAGCCAAAACAAGTACCTTCGGTGAGCAGCTTTTTAAAAATTGTTTCTTAATTTCTTTGGAGTCTTTCAATCAAAGGGATGGCAAAAAAAAAAAAAAAAAAAGTCTTTCCTGTTCCTGTCCATGCTCGAGCTATTAAATCTTTTCCTTCATATACAGGACAAGGTCTTAACTTGAATAGGAAAGAGATATGTTACCCCTCGACCTTTCAGAAACTTTATAGTCTCTTCAGAAATACAGAAATAAGAGAAGGCTCCTTCTTCCTATTCACCTGTTAAGGTCTCCTCTAGTTTATTATCACTTGATTTATGAGTAGAACTATCTAAGGATGATATTCGCTTTGATTTTTTTTTCATATTCATCAATATTTCCATTTGGTAGATCTTTTCTTCTTATGAGATTTAGAGAATTCATCTGAAAGTCTATAAAATCCTTCTTCAGTGTCTCCATTTAGATTTTCTTTCATTTTAGTTTTTGTTTTTTTTTTTTCTTTTTTGGCCTTGGGAACATCTAGGTCATCTGTAACACCATTTTCTCTTGTTTTTGATTTCTCATCTGAGTCATAATGGTGCCTTGACTTCCTTCTGTCACTCCAGCACTGTGTAATGTGTTTTCAGTTTATCTTGTTTAAATCTTCATAACAACCCTATAAGGGAAGTACGGGTCTATAATCCCTTATCCGAAATTGTGATATCCATAGAGCTCTTATTGATAAGGTCAGAGGGGTAGATTCCGCTTCCTAAGGCTATACAAAATAAGCCTCATTCTTTTGTTGAATGTCAGCCTTCAAATACTGCTACCTTAGCCGCTTCAGCTGATTTCTTTTTTCCAGGTCAAATGTCTCCAGTAAAAATTTTATCTGTGCATTTTCCAGCATCTTGTGATCCTCTGAGTGTTTCAGGAATTTTTCCCTTTGCCCCCCTTTTTATTTTTGGAGGGCAGGGGGGTGGGAGGAGGAAAGATGCCACAACTCCTCTACAGGCTCCTTGAGGTCAGGGACCATTTCTTATTTGGTTTAAGCTCCTTGATGCTCAGCAAAGAGTATGGTACAAATTAAGGTCAATAAATGCCTTTTGCCTCTCCTTCTTCTGGCTCTCAGACTCCTCCAAGGGTATTTCCAGCTCCATAATGTCCCCCCAAGGAGTTTCCCAGGCATTACTGGCCACCACTGCCTCCCTCTGGGCACAGGGGCCACAACCACCTACAGTCAGCAACAGCGTGGAAGGAAGCCGGGCCTAATGCTTTATTCAAATGGTACCGATATTGAAAATGATGAACTATTCTGATGAAAAATGATCAAGTTTCTGCATGAAACCTCATTTTACATTGATTTTATGGCCAAAACATAAGCTTCTGAAATGAATATATCATAATACTTAATTTACTTTATTTATTTACTATTTATTTATTTATTTTGAGATGGAGTCTTACTCTGTCACCCAGGCTCGAGGGCAGTGGCACGATCTTGGCTCACTGCAATCTCTGCCTCCTGGGTTCAGGCGGTTCTCCTGCCTCAGCCTCCTGTGTAGCTGGGATTACAGGTGTGTGCCACCAGGCCGAGCTAATTTTTGTGTTTTTAGTAGAGATGGGGTTTCAGCACACTGGTCAGGCTGATCTCACTACTGACCTTGTGATCTGCCTGCCTTGGGCTCCCAAAGTGCTGGAATTACAGGTGTGAGACACCATGCCTCTCCACTTTATTTCTTATTATGGGAATTTGTATTCTCGTGTTTTGAATTCATACTTTTTAGCCCTGTGTGAATCCGTGTGTACAATCATCACAGGCTACAAAAAATCCTTAGGGAATTTTGGATTTAAGTGTGTTGTTGCTCTTTAAATTATTAGACAGGGTTCTCCATTCTCAGTTCTAATAGAAATGAAATCTCTAGTTTTATCTCCTAAAATGGCATTTCAAATCAGATATGATGTGTATCCAAATTTATTTCCATATTTTATCCATTATTTCTGTTTTTCTAACAAAATAAAAGAGGATAAACTAGCTTGAAAGTAAGCATACACTGATTCCAGTTTACAAGAAAATAAAATTTCATCAAGAATAAATGAATCCTAAGAAATGAAATAATTTTTTATATCTTAATGGTAAGCACTCATTTGACTGGATGTTAGAAATACCGCACAAAAATATTTGCAAGAAAAAAATTTCTCATACGTAATTAACCAGAATTAGGTCAGAAATGATATATTTTCCTTTGTAAGACCGTTTAAAAGGATAAATATAATGTTTTTGTAAGATTGCTATACTCCAGAAAAGGTGTTAAAGTTTACATTGATGATATTCATATAAGTGGGGAAGGCAAGAATACTTTTATCAAACATCATATTGTGGTACAAAGAGCATCAAACTAAAAAGCAAATTTACAGAGGCAAATACACTGGGCAGTGTCCTAGGGTAGAGGAAGCTAGTGACAGGGAATAAGAGCAAATGGGCACTTGGGACCTTACTGGTGTGATGAAAATGTTTTAAAACTGATTTATGGTGATGTTTGTACACGTTGGTAAACTTACTAGAAATCATTGACTTATTCCCTTGAAGTGGATGACTTATGGGCTGTGTTAGTCCATTTTCAGACTGCTATGAAGACATACTTGAGACTGGGTAATTTATAAAGAAAAGAGATTTAATTGACTCACAGTTCTGCATGACATAGGATGCCTCAGGAAACTTACAATCATGGCAGAAGGTGAAACAGGCAACATCTTACATGGCAACAGGCAAGAGAAATGAGTGAGAGCAAGGGAAATGCCAGATGCTTATAAAATTATTAGATCTTGTGGGAACTCACTCATTATCATAAGAACAACATGGGGGAATCCACCCCCATGATTCAATTACCTCCACCTGGTCCCTCCCTTCACACATGGGGATTATAATTCAAGGTGAGATTTGGGTGGGGACACATAATCAAACTATATCAAAGGCTATGTAACATATTCCTCAATGAAGTATTCTTAAGAAAAGAGCATTTTGGCCAAGCAAGGTACCTCATGTCTCAATCCCAGCACTTTGGGAGGTTGAGGCAGGCAGATCACTTAAAGCCAGGAGTTCGAAACCACCCTGGCCAATATGGAGAAACCTCATCTCTACAAAAATTACAAAGAAATTAGCTGGGTATGGTGGTATCTAATCCCAGCAATTTGGGAGGCTGAGGCACGAGAATAGTTTGAACCCTGGAGGCTGAGGTTGCAGTGAGCACCACTGCACTCCAGCCTGGGTGACAGAGCAAGACTTTGTCTCAAAAAAAAAAAAAAAAAAAAAAAAAAGCATTTTACTGACATTCAGGAGACCATGAAAGACAGCACTTGTTCTGCCACTAAATAGCTGTATGACCCTGTATAAACAAGGAGTGTATTCATTAAAGATCTTTGTTTCATTATCTATAAAGAATTGGGCTAAATAAACCCCAATGTATCTCTTATCTCTTCCTATTCCAAAATTCTGTGACTATTTTGGCAAAGTAACCTCAATGAAAGCACTTTTTTCCTTGAAAAATATCTAAGTATAAAATCTCTTCTGAAAAAAATTAAAATCACAAAACCTTCTTTAAAAACTTCCCCAAAGAAATTGTGGATCCAAGACACTTCAAAAGAAACTTTATTTATCAATAAAGCATTGTTGTTGAGGGAATATTTGTATCCTTCCAAAACATATGAAATCTAAGCCACTACACAGCCTATAATGAAAATGTCTGAGGTGGGAAGATACAACAAGAAAGAAAAGAAAGCAGATTTTAAACCAATGTTTATGTGTTTCATAGACCTTTGTGAACTAGAATGAAACCTATAAGGATGATTTAATGAAGCGCATATACTTCTAATTTATATCCTCTTTCAATAGGAAACAGTTATTAAGCTTGAATACAGGTAAGAGACCACGTAATATCCTGTAGATATGGGTATATACAGATACGTACATGTCTTATATATTTGCGTGTGCATGTTTGTATATATAATGCAGTGTTAACTCTTTTCTGGTGATAGAAAGAATACATTACTGCTTCATTTTGCTATTGAAATATATCTAAAGAACATGGACCAAGAAGTGCCTTAGGTTATAGAAAATTAAGGATGACTTCTACATGACGATAATGTTAGTAATTTTAACTCTTGTGAAAGAAATCATTTAACTCCATGGAGCCTACATGGATAGCATTATTCAAATCAATGGAATTTTCTTCTCAGTTTTTTTTCATGCACAATAAGGGACATTCTTTAGAAAATTCTGTGATACTTCTCATCTAGAAAATAATTTGATAAGTTTAATATTTATGCCTTAAAAACATAACATCTGGCATATTATACTCTGGTAGTTTGTATTCTTGTCAGTGAAGCTAAGCTGGGAATTAATTACATTTTCCCTAAGTCTCTTTCTTGTATCTCTCCAGATTGAAGTCGTCCAGGAAAGGAAGTTACATGCTATTTAGAAAGTGTAAAAAGCAATGGCCATAACCATTTGAAAATCTTCTCATAGGCAGAATCAGAGACAGACAGAAGAAGGGTACCAGACAGGGGCCAGCTTGTCATCACGCCTTTCTGCTCCACATCTAGCTTTTCTTGACTACTGTTATTGTTGACCAACAGAGCCTCTGATCCATCCCAGATGCTTGCCTATGGGCACACAGAGGTCGTGGTTATTCAGAGGCAACAGCTTTTCATAGACCTCTCCACAGATTTCCCCTCTGTGGTCCTACTTTGTTGGCTAGACATCCTCTGTTTCTCAAGGGGACTGAGTGGTAACTCTGTCTCTGATCCTCAAACTTCTCTTCAAGTCCTCTTCTTCTCCAGCTGTCTCCACAATTCTAAATGAAATATCTTATCCCACAACACCCATAGTATTTTTGCTCCTTGGACTAAACCTTAATAGATACAAATTCCTAACCAACAGAAGAGAAAACCTAACTAAAATAGTGAAGAAAAATATGAAGATTTTAATTAATTCAAAAACCCAGAAATATTTATGGATGAAAGTGGTGGAAGTTAGTCCAATCACAGAATCTCTCTTATCCAGTAAAATGAAGAAAGAGAACAGTCATAGATTCACTAGCAACAACCAAATAAGGAAAGGGTCCAGTCTCATGCAAAAACTTCTAAGAGTGGTGGCCACCAAACAGAAACAAAACATTCATCCACTTCTGTAAGCAGTTGCCCAGAAAGAAGATGAGTTGAAAAAAACCTGACAATTCTGGCTATGAATGGATTCCATTTTGCCAAGAGATGGTTTAAAGTAATGATTCTCAAAATGAAGTCTGCAAGCAGTTTCAGGGGATCTGTGGTCAAAACCCATCTTACAAACAGTTTCAGGGGGTCTGTATGGCCAAAACTATTTTAATGACTATATTAAGGTTTTATTTGTCATTTTCACCATGTTAACATTTTTTCTAAAGGTACTAAAGCAATGGTGGATAAAACTGCTGGCAGTTTAACAAGAATCAAGGCAGTGGCACCACATTTTCTTGGTAGCCACTGTATATCTAATCACCGCACATATAGAGTAAAAAATAAACCAACAATTTCACTTAAGAATGTCTTTGATGAAGGTGTGTATTATGGTTATCCCCATTTTACAGATGAGAAAATTGAGATGTACAGATGTTAAGTATCTGTTTCAAGGTCAAACAGCCAATAAGTGGTAGAACTGGAGTTCCAATCTGGGCAGTATGGCACTAGAAAAAAAATAGACAGACAATTCGATTTATTCATTCACTGTATTTTTATTGAGTACTTAATATGAGGCAGATTCTACTCCAGGGACTAGAGATACAAAATAATTATCCATCTGTCCACCCAAACATCCATTCATTATTCTCTCTGCGTATGTGCATAGAGACCTATGGTAATTTCTGGGTAGTATAATTTTAGGTTAGAAGCCTCTCTCTTCTTGGTAGTTTTTTGTACTGCTTGAATTTTACAAATAATGAGCAAATGCTATTTTTATTAAAAACAATAAAGTAATTATTCTTAAGACAAAACTGAACACAACTGATTTCTCTTTTGAAGAAAATACAAAGTAAAATTTCAAGTCTTAAACTTAAAGGAGTATGAAAAGACTGCTCTGTTCTTTCTTCCGCTTTTAAATATTCTTTCTCCCCACTACTTACATAGCAACAGAATATAGTATGTGGAAAATTCTTTTCTAAAACTGATTTAGAAGACAAAGTCTCCAAAATCTTCCCATCCCACACAGAAGATACTAAAGCAATTCTTTTTAAAATACATTATTACAAAGATTCTTTAGAAAAAATTAACTGAAAATTCTAGTGGTATTATTGAATCTCAAATAAAAAGAAAGCTAATGATGAAGTTATACATAGAACATCACTCATATGCACACTTTTCAGAAATTAGACACTTGCCTTCAGAGGAAATGAGTTCTGTGAAAGTGAAAATGGCATATTCAACTAGTCTTCTTATTCCTGGGGAGAGAATAGCATACGCATTTTAACAACATCAGGAATACAGAAAAGTATGCGTCCTAATAAAATCTACATGTTTCTTTGTAACCTGATTGATAGTGCTTTTTCAATTGATGGAATTACTAAGACATTTGAATTTAAAATTTTTCTCAGTTTTGGTTTTAATTCACATTCACTGTGCATATAATGGATAGGACAATCATATGCACTAATGTATATTTTAATTTTATAGGGTGAAAATTTGTAATGCTCCAAAGCTTTTGTTTTCAAAACTTTTGGACCAGTACAGGGTGCTTTTTTTCTTTTCTCTACCAAAACTTGTTAGGGTTTCAGAATAAATTGGCCTTCCTAATGTGGAAGTCTAGGAATCTGGGTATCCAGCTTCTTAGAACCAATAATTCCCTTTATTATAAAAGTATTCGAGGAACATTAAACGCACTGATTGAGCCTATTTGTTCTTCCAGGATCCAGACCTCTAATCTTTATTCTTTAGACATGTTGTTTCCAAATGCCAGTCTTAGATTGGTGCTGAACTGACCACATACAAATACAAGCAGAGCTTATTAGAAAGATACATTTATAGTCTCTACTTTGAGAGATTTTGACTTAGTATTTTAGAATTGGAAGCCAAAGTTTATATTTGTGAAGAGTTCTCCAGATGATTTTCATATATAGCCAAATTTGAGAACCACTTGACTTAGAATATCCTAAAAAATGATGACAGAGCTGTGATGTCACATGGAAGCAAGCACTTCCTTGGTTAATTTACTGACACCCCAAAAAAGGACATGGAGAAATATCTTGCTAGATTTCCATATTCTCCTGTTTCCCAAGTTTTAGTCAGAATTACAACTAAAGAAGCCAATAAGCATTTGTGTTAGCTGAAACACTTAAAAACTATTAAAATATCAAAAATTCAGGGGAAAGAAACATTTATCATGAAGCTAAAGAAGTTTAAGTTCCACAACCAATCACATGCATGGGCAATTCTGAATGCTGATTATTGTTGAAAGTGGCAGTGCCCTGAGTGAAGACTGGAAGCCAGGTTGCAATCAGAATGCATTCTTTGTAACTGTATCTGGGAAATGGCCTAAAGAGATCTCAGACAAAATGTGTCTGAATCTCCAAGGCACCAATGCACTTATTATTGTTTTTATTGTAAATAAATATTCATTTTTTATCTAATTTTGTATTCATGATTTGCATACTTTTTCTTACAGTTGTCTTTCCCAAACAAACACTATTCAAGTCCTATATAACCTGGATCCACCCATGTATCAATGGTCAGTATTAAGGATTCAGTGCAGAAATATCAGGGCTATTTAGAGATATTCCACTGGGAAAAGATTACATGTGAGATCACTTGATAATACACATTAGCAGATATTCTTTGAAGAATCCTCTAAGAAGAATTTGGGTAGAGGGTGCAAAGGTCTTGTAGAAAGAAAGAGCATGACATATTCAAGGAAATAAAATTAATAGGTTAGAAACTGAAGCAAATAGTTCAAGGGGAGGTTGAGGAGAGATGAAACCACAGGAGTCAACCACTTAAGCCACATTAAGGAGTTTCAACCTTGTCCTTAAGGGGAAAGGAACTACCAAAGTGTTCTAAGCACAAAGTTGACAGGAGAAAAATTATATTTTTGCAAATTTATTCTGGGCTGTGATGTGTAGATCAGAGGGTTATCTTAGTCCACTTTTGCTGCCGTAACAAAATACTACAAACTGAATAATTTACAAATTATTCAGCCTTGAATAATTGGTCTCCTGGTTCTGGAGGCTAGGAAGTTCAAGATCAAGGTTCTAGCATTAGTGTCTGGTGAGGGGTGCTCTCTGCTTCCAAGATACTGTCCCATTGCTGCAGCCTCCCGAGGGACAAACACTGTGTCCTTTCATAGCAAAAGTGACAGGCATGAGGGTGCTCTCTTCAACCTTGAGCCCATTTATAAGGGTGCTAATCCTGATAGTGACTGGAGACAGACAAATTCCTTAGGCAGACAGGGACAATCCCCATTGTAACCCAACCTTCAAGCCAAGGACAGTCTAAAACCTGAAAACCAAACTGCTAATTCTGGATAGAGTCCATGACAGGAGTGGGAACTTCCATCCCTGTCTTGCCCACTCTCTCGATTGATTCCTTCTGAATGATGCCTTTTCAATCCAAAGGTACTTTTTCCAAGACCACTCATGGACAAATCAGCATGCATTCCCCTATTTTAAGCCCATAAAAACCCCAGACTCAGCCTCACAGACAGCAACCCACTTTTGGGTCTCCCTCCCACTGAGAGCTTTCTTTCTGTGGCTCAATAAAGGTCTACTCTGCCTTACTCACTCTCCAGTGTTCATGTACCTTATTCCTCTTGGTTGTGGGGCAAGAATCTGGAATTCACTGAAATGCAGGAATGGAAACCATGCTGAGCGGTGGGCAGTGGGAATAAAAAATCTATAACTCTCTCTCCTTCTCATGAACAATGGGAGAGAAGAAGTGAAGCTGCTGGGCACAAAACTCCCTCCTACTCACCAAGGTATGGGAGTGAAGAGGCGAAGCCACTGGTGCCACTCCCTCCTGCTTGCTGAACTATGGGAGTAAAAAAGCTGCAACAGTCCCATTCATGAGGGCAGAATCCACAGGTCTAATCACCTTTCACAAATCATACTTCTTAATACTATTGCATTGGGCATTAAGTTACAACATGAGTTTTGGAGAAGACATCTGATTTAAACCATAGCATTCCACTCTTGGATCCTCAAAATTCATGTTTTTCTCACATACAAAATACATCATTCCATCTCAATAGCCCCCAAAAGTCTTAACTTGTTTCAGAATCAACTTTAAAGTCTAAGTCCAAAGTCTTATCTAAATATCATGTAAATCAGATATGAGTGAGCCTCAAGGTATGAGTCATCTCAGGCAAATTACTCTTTAGCTATGAGCCTGTGAAATCAAACAAATTATCTATTTCCCAAATACAATGGTGGGATAGGCCTGACACAGACATTTTCATCTCAAAAGGGAGAAATAGGCAAGAAGAAAGAAGTAATACGTTTCAAGTAAGTCCAACACCAAAAAGGGAAAACAACATTGAATATCAAGGCTTGAGAATAATCTTCTTCAGCTCTATCTCCTGTCTTATAGACATACTGAGACTGAAGTTGGGCTCCAAAGGCCCTGTTGGATCCCACCCCCATGACTTTGCTGGGTGCTGCTCATGTAGCAGTTCTTACAAGTTGGAGTCAGGTGCCTGCAAGCTGGGATTGCACTCTGGCAGTTCTAGAGTTCTGGAGTTTCAGGACAGACTTACTCCCACAGCTTCATGAGACATTGCCTGAGTAGAGACTCTGTGGTGACCCCACCTTCACAGATCTGCTAGGCATTGCCCTGGTGGGGACTTTTTGCAGTGGCCCCACCCCATGACTCTGCTAGGCATTGCTCTACTGGAGACTTTCTGCAGCCACCCTGCTCCTGTGGCATTTCTTTGCCTGGCCTCCTGAGACTCTCTGAGTCATCCTTTGAAATCTAGGTGGAGGTAGCAATGCCTCCACAACTTGTGTACTTTGCATGCTTGCAATCTTAGCACCACTTCAATGATGAATGTTGATACCTTTTAACCCCACAGTTGGGAGCAGTTCACTAGAGTATGGGGGAAGAGAGACTTGAGGTGGCCCTGGGCAGCAAGCCCTAAGGTTCCACAGGTGACCTGGGCCCCTCCTTTGAAACTTCTGCCTTCAAGGCTCTGTCATTCTTGGCCTATGATGGGAGTGGCAGTCTCAAAGATCTCCAAAATGCCTTCAGAATGATTCTTCCATTGTTTTGATCAACAGCACCTGGCTTCCCTCTATTCATACTAATCTTTTTATCAATGAGTAGCTTGGCCACACCCTCAGTTTTCCCTCTTTAACCATACTTTCATTCTTTATATAACCAAGTTGAAAGTTTTCCAGATCTTTACCTTCTGCTCTAGTTTTGATTGTAAATTCCATCTTGAGCTATTTGTTCTCTTCTCACACTTTACTATAAGCGGTTAAGAAAAACCATGCACCACCCTGAACACTTTGCCTAGAGATTTCTTCCACCAAATGTCTTAGTTCATGGCCCTTAAATTTTGCCTTCCACAAAGGATTAGGACATGAACATAATTCAGCCAGTTTTTTGCCACTCTGTAACAAAGATGACCTTTCCTTCAGTTTCCAATAAGATATGCCTTATTTCCATCTAAGATGTCTTCAAAATGCTCTTTTCTCTCCACATTTCTACCCACAGTCTGTTCATGACCACTTAGATAATATCTAACACTGAAGCTCTTATACTGCTTTTCTCTTCTGAGCCCTCACCAGAATTGCCCTTAATGCTCCATTCACAGCAATCTAGGCTTTTTCTGGCATGCACTTAAAAGCTGGTCAAGCCTCTACCCATTATCTAGTTCCAAAGCTGTTTCCATATTTTCGGGTATTTGTTATAACAATACCTTACTTATGGTACCAACTTGTAAGCCAAAAATAAAATCCTAGCCCTCAACCAAATGACTGGACCCTCTTTGGGCCAAAGAGACCCCCAGAGAAATCTGAAAAACTAAATTCTCAGCCATGACAAAAAGGGAGGTCAGGCACTCCTTGTTATACTCTCTTCCTGTTGGAGTTTAGGAACAACTGACCAGCATTGACATTAAAATAGAGATCATAAGCCTGGTCTCTTTGAGGCAATAAGATATTAAATTCCTGGTACAGCATTACATGACAGATAGCAGACCCTGAAGGAAATCAGAATACTTTACTCGAAAATACATTTCTGTGACATAATTTAAAATGGCCCTGCAAAGTTGCCTTTGGTGGGGGAAATTTGCACCAGCAGACAATCTGCATTAATGCAGCCAGGCCTTTCCCTGATTTAGGAAAGATTAACTAAGAGTCTGACACCTTTTAAGGTCCAAAAGAGACATTTACATCTGTTCTATCTGATGTCTGTTACCTATAAGGCTTCATCTGTATAACAAGAACTTTGGTCTCCACAACTCCCCTTACCTTAACTCGAGAATGTCTTTCTACTGACTTCAAGTCTTTAGACAAAGTTTTACTCCTTTCAACCAATTGCCAGTCAGAAAATCCTTGAATCTACCTATGACCTGTAAGCCCTGGCACTGAGATGTCCTGCCTTTCTGGGCCAAACCAAATCAATACCTTACATGTATTGATTTATATCTTTGTCTGTGACTTCTGTCTCTCTAAAATCTGTAAAACCGAACTGTAACTTCACCACCTTGGGCACACTTTCTCAGGATTTCTTGAAACTGTTCCCTAGGACATGGTCACTCATATTAGCTCAGAATAAACCTCTTTAAATATTTTACATAGCTTGGTTTTATTGTCAACAAATTTCCATCTTAGTTCATTTGTGTTGCTTTAATAAAATAAATACCTGAGACTGGATAAAGAACAGAAATGTATTGCTCACTGTTCTGGAGGCTGGAAAGTTCAAGATCAAGGCTCTGGCAGGATTGGTGTCTGCTGGAGGCTACACTAGGCTTCTGAGAGAAGTTCCAGCTGGGCTTCCTGGGTGGAGTAGGGGCTCAGAAAGCTGTGAAACTTACTCCTTTCCTGCATCAGGACTTACTTTGGTCCTGGATGAATAATATTGAAGATATATGCTGAAAATATTCCTAACATCAGAATTTGTGCCTCTGTTTTCTTCCCCAAGAAAGCTATAAACAGTGAACATTTTGTTGTAAGCTTCCCTGTGTCCTCTCCCTCTCTCCCTTCCCCCTCCCCTGAAACTAAAAGAAATGTTAAAAGTCCGTTTTTCTGTGATCAGCAGACCTTATCTATGCTCCCAATTCCAATTCCTTGTAAACACAGTTTGTAAAGTCCTGTGAGATCCTGTCTCCTTTGCCATGCCGCTGCAAGGTTATAAAGTAAATAAAACTTAAGTTACAATTCCGGTTCTCCTCAAGATCTGAGATATGTTAATTGTCTTTGTTTCTCCTCTGGTAACATCTTCCTGCCACATGCAAGTATTTCCCGCCTTAAAGAGTTTAAAAGGTAATTGAAAAATCTAACACTGGCTACCGGCTTTGGACCCCTTCCACGCTGCGGAAGCTTTGTACTGTCACTCTGCTCAATAAAATCTACAGCTTTTTTTCTCTTGGTCCGATCCATGTCTTTCTCTTATTGCGGGCTGCCGCTAAGGCAAGAACCTTTGGCGTTACACTTCCAAGATGGCACCTTGTTGCTACATCCTCCGGTGGGGTGAATAATATCTTCTTACATGGCCGAAGGGAGGGAATGGCAAGAGGGCACTCCTTTCAACTCTGAGTTCTTTTATAAAGTTGCATAAGGGCAGAGCCTTCATGATTTATTCACCTTCCAAAGGTTACTACTGTTGTTGTATTGGGGATTAAGTTTCAACATGAGTTTTGAAGGGGACACCATTATTTTCAAACCAGAGCAAGGGGTTCAAACCTAGAGGCCAGGGGACCACTATGGAGGTCATGGAGAGAGAATGGTGATGAAGATGGATGAGAAATAGTGGCTATAGTGAGATATTGGTATATCAAGACATATCTAGGTTGTAGGATTTGGTCACTGCTTTGATGTGAGTTGGGGCAGAGGAAGAGGAGTTAAGAATGTAGACCAAGTATCTGGCTTGGGCAACTGAATGATGATGGGTATTATTTTCAGAGACAGGAAACACAGAAGAGAAGCAAGTTTGGGAGGATGGGATAATGGGTTCAGGAGAAGATAATACATTCAGTGTTGTCAAGCTAAAATTGTGGTGAAATTGAATGTCCAATTTTAGAAATTCAGTAGCAGGAGACTGGGCTTGGGACATGGGGCTCAGGAGATACTTTTTCTGTAATATATATTTCAGTAAATATTTGGGTATATATTTGAAATAAAACTGAATCAGGAGTTTGTGTGAAATGAGAAGAGGGTACTAAGGAACATGGACATTTAAAGAATGGGCAGAGATAAAGGAGACAATAAAGGAGGCTGAGAAAAAGTGAGCCAAAGAGGTAGGAGGATTGTTAGGAATGTGTTACGTCATAAAAGTCAAGGACAGAGTAGAACAGTGTCAAATGCTGCTTAGATATCAGGTAGGATAAGAACTGAAAAGCTCATTGATCCCTGAAAGAGCAGGGAATAAAAGATAAGCAAACAGGCTACTGCAATGGAATCGATGCAAAGATGAACATACAGATTCTTTACTACCAGGGGCCCATACTGGGACAGTGGCTGATGAAACCTATGTTGAAAAGCACTTGGAAGGTTTTAAAAGGAAACCATGAGCTTTCATCACTGATTGCCAAGTACTTTAATCAAATAGCCTGTGTTTTATCTGACAGTTTCAATTTTATAAAATCCTCTCTTGTTACATTTGTTTGTATTTGTCAGAACTAATCATCAGATGTTTTTGTTCAAGGAAATATGGTGCTTGTATATTTTAGGAATAGACATGATTAGAACAAGAGATACAACTCATCCTGTTTTCTACCTTCTTGTACTTAAATGGCTTAGACAAGAACATACATGGGTTGCATCATCTAGAATTCTCTGTCTTCTACTTCTCTCAGGACTCCTTTATTCAGGCCTCTATACCTCAAGTCTTCTGCACCAGTACGATGTGTGAGATTTTAGGGAAAGCTAATATACCATGAATAGAGTAGATGATTGTTCATTGCTGTATTCACAGTGCCTGACACAGGTCTGACATATAGTAGGCACTTAATAAATGTTCATTCAATTAATGAATAAAGAAAAATGGGAAAATAAATTTTAATTTTTGTGTCTAACAAAAAAGGGCAAAAATAAACAAAACAACAAAAGCAGAAAATATCTTTTGGGTGCTTATTGTTTTCCTGACCAGTTTAAGAAATTTATGAGCTGTTTGAGAACTCAATCATGTATCTAAAATGAACAACAAAAGTCTTTTTTTTCCTTCTATTTTCTTCCTTTTTTTTTTGAGACAGAGTCTCTTTCTGTTGCCCAGGCTGGAGTGCAGTGGCACAATCTTGGCTCACTGCAACTTCTGCCTCCCGGGTTCAAGCGATTCTTGTACCTGAGCCTCCTGAGTAGCTGAGATGACAGGTGTGCTCCATGACACCCAGATCATTTTTGTATTTTTGTAGAGACGGGGTTCGCCATGTTGGCCAGACTGGTATCGAACTCCTGGACTCAAATGATCCACCCACCTTGGCCTCCCAAAGTGCTGTGATTACAGGCATGAGTGATCACACCCAGTCCAAAAGTCTTTATATTCCCCAAGGGTCCCCAAATGGTAGGTAGGTGGAGGTGAGGGCTCTCTAGTCCCTCACAATATCCAGAAATAGAGGGATGTTTTAGACTCAAACTAGGGTTAGTCAAAATGCATAAAAATTAATATCCTGATTTTTAAAAAGCAAAGAAGAGGAACACTGGCATGCCAAATTTATTTGGGTCATGATATAGGTCCAAAGGGCATATATATATATTAGAAGAAAGCATGACAAATCTTATGAACCAAGGGAAGATTGAAAAGCAGTTGACTGCTGGCTTGCCTTGTGCTTTTCTGATACCATCATTAGTGAGGCAGCCTTTGGTCCCCAGAGAAACATTTGAAGTGGGCTAAGCAAACCTACTGGCATTTCCAATAACACACCCATCCTTTCTAACAGACTGCTATTACAGTTACTTAGCCTTGTTTCCTCTGACTAGCCTTCCAAGCTATATAAGGTGGTATAGTTTGAGCAAAGATAAATATTTAGAATTAGTTATATGGCAGCTTTTGGCAGAGGTTTGTTCCTGAAAATTCACATTTCATATGCTCCTTAAGAAATATTCAATCTGAAATTCTAATTAAAATGTTTACCCAAGAGCCACTTTTTAAAATCACTTGCTTCCTTTTCTTTCATTTTCTTTTCCTTTACTCTCCTTTTCCTACTAGAGGCACACTGTGTCAATATTCAATTTTATTTGGGTTAAATAGGAAACATTACCTTAAAAAATTTAACAAATGATTTGAGGACACTTTGTCTTCAATAGTTCCATGTCAAAACATTACATTATGTACATGTTGTATTAATTCAAATGACTGTAATCTTTTTAAGAGAGTTTTTCTCTCTATTTCCTCTATCGAACTCTATTCAGTACCATTATCATAGCCTACCACAGGGCATTTTTGTTGGTATTAACTCTCTATAAATTCCTGTCCAAAGTATCTGTAAGCTATTTTGTCAAATTGAAACTAAAACGTTATTTTTACCAGAGGACTATACATTCCAGAATGTAAACTTTTAACATGCTGAATAAATCCTAATACTGAAATTTATCACAAATAAAATTATGTTTTCTCATATCTCATATTCCCCAGTTGCAGTCAGTCTTATCAAACATTTTAACAGATGAATTACGTTGAAAATAGACAAATGTTCATGTCCCTGATTATGGAAAGTATATCATTTTATATGTCAACTTGACTGGACTAAGGGATCCTCAGATAGGTGATAACACATTATTTTCTGGGGGGTGAGGGTGCTCTGTGAGGGTGTTTCTAGAAGAGATGAGCATCTCAGTCAGTAGACCCAGCAAACAATATTGCTCTCACCAATGCTGGTGGGCATCATCCAATCCATGGAGGGCCTAAATAGAACAAAAAGCCATAGAAAACACAAATTTGCTGCCTGTTTTACCTGAAACATCCATCTTTCCCCGTTCTCTAACATCCATGCTCCTGCTTTTAGGGCCTTTGGCCTTGGACTGGAACTCACACCATCAGCTCCCCTGGTTCTCAGGCCTTCTGACTTGAACTGAATTATACACTGGCTTTCCAGCTTCTTCATATTCTGAATAGAAATTTGTGGGACTTCTCAGTCTCCATAATCATGTGAGCCAAATTCTATAATGAATCTATTAATCAGTCTATCTATCTATCATCTATCTATCTATCTATCTATCTATCTATCTATCTATCTATCATCTATCATTTATCTACTGTTTCTCTAGGAAACCCTAGTTAATACAAAATGTATACAATGTATTCCTGTTTTTATCATGTATTTGTTAATTATTTAATTCAATCTTTAGTTGCTGGAAGCAGCATCTCTCACGGTACTCATCTCATTGTAAAGAAGTCATATGGTCAGGACTTCAAGTTAGTTAAAGATATTTAAGTTTCTCTGCTTTGTATCAATAATCAGTTTCTAAAAAGACATCTATAGTAGCTATGTGCTTATATAAGTCAATTTTCCCTGTTCAGGTTGTTCTTCCTTAAATGTATGTCAGGATGAAACACTGTATAAAGGGATTAGTTATTGGGATTAATGTCAAAGTTCTACAATGAAGTCAAATAAATTTGTAAGTGTGTACATGTATGTGTATTTATATAGTATGTGAATTTATAATTTTTTTCCAGTTACCAGCACCAAACAAATATTTTGGAGGAATGGAAAACAAATTCATATAATGTGTTCACATATTTCATGTTTTGTCTGAGAGAAACTGGAGGAAGGGAACATTATATTAATACAGTTCACAGGGTATTCCTGTTTTGGAGAGCTTTATCTAAAAATATACATGTCTATTATAATAGGGAAGATAAAACGCAAAACACTCCCTTTCTTGCACTGCTCCTGAGAGGCAGTGCAGCTCAGTGGTTAAGAGGTTGGGTAGAGGAGTCATATTTCGGCCTTACCACTGTGTGGTAAGGCAACTTCTTTGTGCCTCAGTTGCCTTTACGTAATAAAAAGATAACAATAATGACCACATCACAGAATTATTTTGAGAACTAAATAAAGTAAGGTGAAATAATGAAATAAAACAAACATGTAAAGTATTTAGAAGAGTGTAAACTTCAAAAATGTTAGCTTTTAGTGTTAGCACTGGTAGCCCTGAATTAAAAAAGAAAAAAACAAAAACAAAAACAGAGGATAACAAACAATAAAATACATGGGGTAGAGGGGAGTAGAAAATCATAGCAGGCATTTATAAAGTAAAAAGACGTGAATTGGCAGTGGAACATAATTTTAAAGTAAATGGAATAGAAATGTGTTATGACTTAGTGAATATTTGATAGTGTGGCCTTTTAACAAAAATATTAAATAAAAGGGATTTTAGGCAAAGGATGTTTTGTCTTTAAATTTATAAAGCATGTCTTTGTAAGCTAATATTGGACAGTGAACTTTGCGCTAGAAGATCTTGATCTGTTCTGCAATTATTATTATTATTGTTATTATTATTGAGTCTCATTTTGTCACCCAGGCTGGAGTGCAGTGGTGTGATCTTGGCTCACAGCAACCTCCACCTCCGGGGTTCAAGCAAGTAGCTGGGACTCAGGTGGCGCACACCTGAGTAGCTAGGACTACAGGTGTGCGCCACCATGTCTGGCTAATTTTTGTATTTTTAGTAGAGACGGTGTTTCACTATCTGGCCAGGCTAGTCTTGAACTCCTGTCTTCACGTGATCCCTTTGCCTCGGCCTCCCAAAGTACTGGGATTACAGGTGTGAGCCACTATGCCCAGCCCACTCTGCAATTATTTTTACTAACAACTTCTTTGTAATATAATTTGAATTCCACTAAACTAACTCATTGTAAAGAGTACAATTCAATTATATTTAGTAAATTTACAGGTTGTGAAACCATCACCACAATCCAGTTTTAGAACAGTTCCATTATACCCCACAGAAATTGCTTCATGCCCATTTTTAGTTAATTCCTGATTCCAACTTCCCAGCCCCGATAATCACTGACATGCTTTCGGTTATATAGATTTAAATTTTATGGACATTTATATAAAAGAAATCACACATTATGTAGTCTTTTGGGTCTGGCTTCTCTTACTTTGCATACTGTTTTTGAAGTTTTTCATGTGGTAAGATGTATCAGGAGTTCATTTCTTTATATTGCTGAATGGGATCCCATTCTATTGATATACCACCTCTTTTTTTTTTTTTTTGAGATGGAGTCCTCTCTGCTGCCCAGATTGAGTACAGTGGCATGATTTTGTCTCACTGCAACCTCTGCCTCCCAGATTCCAGTGATCCTTGAGCGTCAGCCACTGGAGCAGCTGGGATTACATGTGTGCACAACCACAACTGGCTTATTATTATTATTTTTTGCATTTTCAGTAGAGACGGGGTTTCACCATGTTGGCCAGGCTGGTACTGAACTCCTGGCCTCAAGTGATCTGCCCACCTCGGGCTCCCAAAGTGCTGGGATTACAGATGTGAGTCACCACGCCCGAACTATATACCACATTTTTAATCCATTCTCTACTTGAGGAACATTTGGATTATTTACAATCTTTGGCTGTTATGAACAATGCTGCTGTAACTATTCATGTAGCTGCCTTTGTAGGGACACATGTTTTTGATATTTTTTGGTAGAATGAGAGGAGTGGAATTGCTGGGTTGTGTTATAAGTTTATGTTTAATTTTAAAGGAAACTGCTCAACTATTGTCCAATTAGTTTGTACAACTTTGTTTTCCAAACAAGTCGTGCAATAGTTTGTACAGAAATTTAGAATTTTACATTCCCACCAGCAATGCATGTTTCATTTTTTAACCTCACCAACACTTATTGCTGTATATCTTTTTGATTGTAGCCATTTTTGTGGGTGTGTAGTGGTATCCTATTGTGGTTTTAATTTCTGTTTATCTAATGATTTTGAGGATCTTTTTATGTGATTATTAGCCATTCTTATATCTTTGATCAAATATTTGTTCAAATCTTTTCTCCATTTTAAAAACTGGCTAAATTAGGTTGTCTTGTTTGTAAGAGTTCTTTATATATTCTGGATATCAAAGCCCTTTATCCGATAGATATATCACTTGCAAAGGTTTTTTTTTTTTTTTTTTTTTCCAGTTTATGGCTTATCTATACACTTTCTTAATGATGTCTTTTGGAGGACAAAGTTATTTGTTTACTTTCTTTTATAAATTAAATGTACTTATTTATTTACTTTGATGTTAAACTTTACCAATTTATTATTTTATGGATTGTGCTTTTGGTGTCATATCTAAGAACGCTTTTCCTAATGCAGGGTCACAGTAATATTTTCCTAAATTTTCTTCTATAAGTTTTGTTAGTTCTGGCAGTTAAATCTTCCACCCATTTTGAGTTAATTTTTGTGTATGGTATGAGGCAAGGGCCTAAGTTTTTGTTTTTGTTTTTTGCATGATATCCAAGTGTCCCAGCACTATTTGTTGAAAAGTCTAAACTTTGCCTATTCAATTGTTTGGCATCTTTGTGAAAAACCAATTGCCCATAAATGTAAGAATTTATTTTTGGATTCTAATTCTGTTTCATTTATAATATCTATATGTCTATCTTTATGCCAGTCCTGAACTGTCATAATTACTATGTCTTTATAGCAAGTTTTGAAGTCAGATAGTATAAGTTCTATGTATTTTTTTCTTAAAATATAAGATTTAAACACAGGATAAATTTGGGGATATATACATGTATGTGTGTTTTCTGTTCATCTTTTAGTGGAAACAAGCAAGCAAGCAAACAAAAATAAACAACTCCTCCAACAAAACCCAAAATAATCTTCTAATTGTCTAGCGAATCGAATAATTAGGCTCATATGATAAGTGAATATATATACATATATATTTTGTTTTGGTACACAGTTTACATTTGCTAGCTCTTATTCGTTAACACCTCTGACAAAATTTGTGTGTGTGTGTGTGTGTGTGAGAGAGAGAGAGAGAGAGAAAGAGAGAGAGAGATTGAGAATCTCCCATTGGCTAAGCTTGCAAGTATCAATGGTGTGCAGTGGACTGGAACTAGCTTTGATGCTTTCACTGTGCTTCCAGGAAGTTCACTGCATGCATTATATTGCACTGCAGAAACCCTCAAAATCAAAAACTTATTGTTTGGTGTAAAGGTTTCTCTATTTGAATTGATGTCCATCTCTCCTAATCCCCACTGTTATCCCAGTCATTTAACAGAAATAAGGAAGATAACAAAATAAAGTTAACAAGAAAGGCACAAACCATATTTTGCAACAGAACTGCCTCTACACTATTCTTACATTTATATGATTCCACTAAATTATTTATGTGGATCTTTCTGCCTCAGCCTCCCAAAGTATTGGGATTAGAGGCATGAGTCATGGTACCCAGCCCCATAAATTATTTCAAGGTCAAATTTTTGTCCCTAAATCAATTAAATTCAAACTGCCAATATCCAACTCTATAAAAGCATTTGAGGATTAAATTATTCATATAGAGTTTTTTTTTTTTTTAAATGAAAACCTACTAGCTTAATCACTTGCTATTAGACCAGGTGTCCAAATAAGTCCCAAGCAAATTCAAGCTCAGTATCTTCTGAGCTAAGCCAATGTTAGATATGGGATTTTCAAAGGAGGAGCATTAAAACCAATGACCAGACTCTATTAGCAGAAACAGCTGAAGGAAAATTCCTATAGCTGTTTTACTTTTTGAATCCAGCAAATATTATGCTCAAAACTCTAGATTTTCAACTCTAGTGTTTTTCAACTCTAGATACTCATCAGAATCTCTTGGAGAAAATTTTAAAAATACAAAGATCGGGTTTCCACACACAGAATTTTTTAACTTAATTAGTCTATGTGAAACTGGACATCATTAGATAATTCTAACTTGTAGTCAGTTTGAGATAATCATTATTATAAATAAAGCCTCCAAAAGGCAGTTAAGCGCGCCATCATGATAGATGCAATTGAAATATTTTTTTCCAGGTTAAAATTCTTATACTGAATAAAACATGGATACCCTTGGAGAAGCTCACTGTAGACCATCATGGTGTATTCACTGGACCCCAACACCTGTTGCTATTCACATGAACTCGTCTGTTACATTCACATTGTCGCAATCTAACAGAAAATAACCCAAAGAACTGATGTGTTCTTGTTGCTCCTTATATATTTGCTTTTCTGATAACTATACATTATACATGTGGCAGTTCAACAATTATTACAATACTTTTATCTGAGAAATCAAGCTTTTTAAACTAGCATTTTTCTTGTGTGCCAAGAAAAATAAAGTTTTACTATTTTAATGGCTGTATTTATAAATTAATACAGCTCTGTTAGTCTCCAAGTTGTTAGGGTTTATTTTTTTTTAATATATAACTGATAATTATTTTGAAATGTTTCATACCTTACCAGAAATCTCTAATTGGTTTAAGATATTTAATATAAAGTCATTATATTCGTGGTGAGGATGAGGATCTGCAAGGTAAAAGAGACTTTAGGATGTTTGGTGGAACTATTCTAACAACTTATCTAGGTCTATTTGAAGAAATAAAGGTAATTATTTGAAGTCTGTTTATGAAAGACCAGGAAAGCCTTGTTGATAAGTCATAATACCCAAAATTGAATTTGGTGATGTGCACTATTAAAAAAATATGTGATTACTTCCTAGCATAAATTGTTTAGGAATACATATTTGTCTTTATCAGGAAGTAAGGGAAAATATTATTCTTAACCCAGATGCATGAAATAGATGCTAAAAATGATCCACTTTCTTGCATAACTACTTCTATCATACCCTAAATAATAAGGCTTTTTCTAATAGAGATAGTCTGCTAAAAGCCAAACAAGATTTTTTTCAACATAGTGAGTCAATCTTAACATATATCCCTGAGAGTTTTCAAGTTTTCTTATCCCGTTTGCATGATTATGAGAGACTAGAAGACATTTAAAATCTGGGTTTTGAAAGTAGAAGAGCACAGGCTATGGGTTCTGTCATAGCTCAAGGTTCGCCAGTGATGCTGAGCAGGAGATTGGAAGAGAAGGAGTTGGGTCTTAGAGCTATGTGGCACCATTTGGGTAGGGCAAGTTATCTAGCAATGGTGTTTCAGTCACATAAGTAAGACCCGGCTACTTCAGGGAATGGCATTCTCCAGTCAACACCAGGGGCCAGATATAGCAGAGCTCAACCAAGGTGGATGGTGTGGAAAACACTCAGAAATCAAGGAAGGCTGCTGACAAGTATAGAAGTATGAACACAGCACCCAGATGGCTCGAGATGACACTGACAAGTCAATTTGCAGAAAGCTAATTCACTGAAGGGTCAAAAGTCAAATGACCACTTGATCAAAGTTTTCAATTATCAAAATCTCATACTGAAAAATAGTCCTTTTGAATATCTTCAATTAATATATTTTACTCAGCTGTATTTTAATAATGTTCAAATTTATTAAATGCTGAAGATCACGAGTCATTCAGTTTTCTTATGAGTATGTTCCTGAAGAATAGGTTGATGAGAAATTCATATTTAATATACTCAAGAAGAATACATTCTTAATCATATCTAAACAAAGTGTGTCTTTAATATAGGCTCAACAAGAATATATCCAAATTAATTTAATATACTCAAAATAAATGTTTCAACAAAATTGTTGGCACATTAGAAAAGTCATTACATTCAGTGAATTAGTCATTCAAAAAATTGCTCCTTCAGGGAACTGATTTTTGATGACTTGGTCTGTTTTCAATGTGGACTGAAATTACTGGGGCAGGATTAGGGCTGAGATGAGGGTGGTGAGATCTGGAAACAATACAGAATGGCTCTCATTGAGAATGAAGCGAGGGCAGCCTAGGACATAGTGCCTGTGCCCATCGCTGGGGCCAGCCTGCAGGAAAAGGGGTGCTATAATAAGCCTAGATAAATGGAGACATTGGACTTGAGGCTACTTATTTATATCCTGCTAAAACCCAAATTGCTCTGAAAATAAATAGTGAGGCTGGATCTGTAGAAGATTAAATGAGTTGACCCAGCTGTGAGAGAACTGGGGAAGGCAGAAGCTGGGGAAACAGGAATGGGGGCGAGACATTCCACTGAGCAGGCCAAATTTACGCTATCTCAGAGTTAACATATCATCTCTGCTTCTTTGAAATCATGGGCAGTTCCGTTATAGGAAATGATTCAAGGAAGGTTTGGCTGAGATTGGGGGCACCTGAATCTGTAGATTAATTTCCTAGGAAGGAGGCAGTATTTTTATTTATTACTTTGTGTGAGTCTTTCACAGTGAATATGGGGCACACTGCTGGCTACATCGAAGTAGTTAAAAAAAAAAATGCCCATTAACTTGATACAGTCATATGTGGACACTTGCAGACTCTTTTCAAGTCATTTATGGACACTTCCATGACAGAGTTCTCATTTATAATTTGTGTGGCAAATTTTCCAGTGTTTAGAGTTCATGGGCATATGCTTGGAAAACAGAGGTACTACAGTCATTCCTTGATATTTGAGGAGATGCTATGGTCTGGATGTTTGTGTCCCCCCAAAATTTGTATGTTGATCTTTAACTCCCCAAGTTATGGTACTGGGGGACATTTTAAGAGGTGATTAGGTCATGAGGGTAGAGCCCTCGTGAGTGGGATTAGTGCCCTTGTAAAACAGCCCAAGAGAGCTTGTTTGTCCTTTCTCCACCATGTGAAGACACAGTGAGAAGACGGCTGTCTCCAAACCAAAAAGCAGACCCTTACCAGACACCGACTTTGCCAGTGCCTTGATCTTGGACTTTCCAGCCTCCAGAACTGTGAGAAATACATTTTTGTTGTTTATAAGCTATTCGGAGGAAATAAGCTATTTATAAGCTTATTTATGGTATTTTGTTATAACAGCCCTTGCCAACTAAGACGAGAGAAATTTACATACAAGATACTGCGTTGAAACAATGTACTTTGCACTTAGAGTGCTGAAAGTTAAAGGAGATTTAGAAAACTGTGAAGATTAAAAAACCCCAGGCATTTACATAAAGCCTCAGGTAAGATCTTATTTTCAGTAAACTAAACTCAAAAAGCAAAGTTATAAATAGCTATTATTAATAAAGTGAAAGTACAGACACTTTCTCATAGCTTCTATATGTTCAGGCTCTTTAGCAATTAGGAACACCCGAAGCATAAAAAGAATTATTCCAGACCAAGGTTATTTGCCTCATCAATAACTGCACCAATAATCAAGGTGCATACCTCTACAGCTCTTCTAAACAACATCAGTGAGAAATACCAACTGAGACAATTATATAGTAACCATGGAAGCCTAAAAGTTGTGTTGATGTGACTGGGATGGGGAAAACCCTAATACTCTGGAGACAGAAGCTTTTCAAAGTGGAATTTGGGGACTGTGCAATGTATGAAAGAATTACAAACAATAGCGTTTTAGGGCTGAAAAAGACCCGAGGCTGTTTAGTTTCAATCTTCCTGTTTTTCTCAAATACCTCATTTTTCAGATGAGAAAACACAGGCAAAGAGCCTGCTCACTGTTACACAATTAATCAGTTCCAGAACCAGAGCTAAAAGTCCAAAATCTACCCAGCAACAAAGAAGCCATCCAAAGTTCTGGGGCTTATGTGCCCTTAGGTATAATTACTCTGTGCCAGGTTAGAGCTAATTTAGGGTTTGTCATTGGAATTCTATCATCAGGATGACCACTGTTTTTGGCTATGGAACAACTATAGAATAGTTATCAATATTTCTCCTGGGCAGAAGAGGGCAAAATATGAATCACTGTTGCCTCTTCTTCATCTTCATTCCTGGCAAATTCTCCTATGGACTTTTTCCAAATGAATATATAAATAAACTAAAGCCTTTGATGAATATCTTTTGTGTGTGGTAGAGTACATGCCTGTGCTTCAGAAATACTGTTTCTCAAAGGATATGTGTGTGTTTCCTAAAGGATACAAGTATGAAGTGCAGAGCTGAGCTTATGTGTTGTACTTGGATCTCTTTGTGCCTGGGGACTTGGTGTTTAGATATTTTTAACTAGAGATGATTAGATTTTCAGCTAATTTGCTGAAAAGAAATTAATTCTATGTTTGCTGTAGGGCAGAATGATGGAATTGGAGTTTATTTCACCTGGCTTTCATCCCCAATCCCCACAAATTCTTTGGAGATGGAAAATTCAGAGCAGGCTTTCATACTTTTTGTAATGGTTGTGAACGCTAAGAAGCTTAAAAATCAGAAGAGGCACTCTTAATACAGAAACAACACCCTTAGGTACAAATGCTTTGTAAAATTCCAATAAACCAATAATTGTCCTCTTTGTGAATTACTGCCTTGTCTCCTGGGGTGTGAGTAGGGCAAAAACAGAGTTGAAAGTGAATACTGGAGTCTGACACTCTGGGTAGAATGTTGATTAGGCTTTTTACCAGCTGTGTGATTTTAAGGAAACTCTTTTTGGTTGGTTTGTTTTTATTATACAATCACATCTACACAAGAACTTCATTCTTAGGAGCCATGTAAGGGACAGTCACACATCCAAAGATCTCCAGTGCAATAACTTTCATGAATTTCTATAACTCTCTGTCTCTTCAGGTACAGGTAAGGGAAATGACTAATGACTTGTGACAAATATTAGTTGAATGAATACATTATTAAATACATATTTAATGAACAACAAATATCTAATATTTGAAGGATATTTCATACTTTTATCTTGTTTTACCTTAGTATCTGGTGAAGTGAGTGTTTTCATCCTCCTTTTTAGTCAAGGGAATTGAGAGTCAAAAAGAGGTCAACAATAGTTGTGAATCAGGACTAGACAATACCAGTTTTGAAGTACCTGGGTCTGACTCTAAAGACCTGCAATTAAAACTTACACAATTGCAAAGAGCTACACATCATTTGTAAAGACCCAAGAATGTCTGTCTACCTTTGTTTGCAACAGTACAGACTCAGCCTGACGAGTTCCTACCAGAGATTCATACCTGATGTCAAGGGCATATACTCCGTTGAGGAATGTGGGTAGCACTGTCTCATAGTGTGACTCTGTAGTCATAAGAAAATGTTGTTTGTACAGACATTTAAAAAGAGAAGATCAGAGTTCCAAGGTTGAGCTTGTATTCATCTCTTTACTGCATAGGAAGCCCTTTGCAGTGCAAACCAGTTCCTTCAGGCAACATGTGTCATCCCCTCAGGAGACACCACCTCCCACTCTTTGATTTCACCTAGAACCTGCCTTAGAGAGACTGTGTGTTCTATGGACAAGCTATTCCTGTAAAAGACATTGCTGAAGAAAACATAAGATTAGGGACAAAAAAGAAGCAAAACCACTGTGGATTGAATTCTCATAGAGCTGACGTTAAGATTTGGATAGCTAAAAAATATTGTTATATTTTTTTGTTACAAAACCATTCCCAATAATAAGGTTAAATATGTCTGAATAGAAGAGCCAATATTTAAAAAATTTTATAATAACGTATGTATTTCCCTCCTATTCAACTGGGATAAATTCAGCCTTTCTTTTTTGGAAGAAGGCGCTAAAGTATATTTTTCTTTTTTTTTTTTTTTTTCCCTATAAAGGGAAATAGCCGAGAGAATCTAGGATTATGCTACAACATATGTTAACATTTAAAACCATTAACTGAATATATATAAAACAATACCTATCATGACGATTTTTGAATATGCATTTTATACTGAAAAGAAATGCGAAAAGTTCCTGGACATTTCATGCTTTTGGGTGTTGAACACACTCTCTTCCTCCCACCTTTTCTGCAGGGTGAACTATTACTCCTTTTAAGGCTTACAGTGAAAGCTGTAATGATTTCACTTTTCCTTTTGGCAAGATTATCTGTGCCTGTAACACTTTTGCACAAACTGTAGAACTCAATTTTCTTGAGGTACTGTCATTATCTGTGCCCTCCCGTTCCTTCTGATCTCTGAGTTACTTGAGAACAAGGGCTTGGTCTTATTTGGCTCTGAATGTTTCAGACCCAGCCTTGGGCTCAATGAATGTTTGTTGAGTGAATAATATAGGCCATGTCACAAGTATACTCATATTCTTCTCAGGTGTCTGAGGTTGAAATGCAGTGACCTGACATAAGCTCAAACCTGTCTGGAGCCAAGTATAGGTCAGATCCCAGGTCTCCTTCAATTTTGGTAGAGTATGAGTCAGTGAGCCTAAATTATTTCCCTAGTTCAATCATCTACTATCTCTGGGTGTCTTATTAAACTTCAAAAATCTGTGCCTTCTTCCATCTCATGGGAATGGTGAAAAATAAATGAGATCACATCTAAAGAACCAGGATTTCTTATTAGAGAGTACATTATTATCATTATATCAAGCGAGCTCCGGGCATTCTCCAGAGTGCTAAAAAATCTGCCTTCAGGAAAAACAAAACAAATCAAAACTGGAAACATTTTTACTCTACCTGTGCTGTTTCTATTATTAAACAGTACATGTCTTATGAACCTCTATGGCATGACCTTAAAAAAACTGAAAAAAATAATAAGACAAACAGCAAGAAAAACAAGCCTAAGCATAGCTTTTTTTTTAATGTGTGGGGACATTGATTTTTATAACTTGCCTCAATGTGAAGATATATTTAAAATAAAGAAATAATCATATTTGCCTATTTTGAATTGCAGGAAAGCATTTTGATATGTGAACTATATAGTTTCTAATAAAATACTTTTAAAAACACTGGTTTTTCAGGTTACTTTGGAAAAGTATGCTTTAGTTAATGAGTTATTTAGAAAAATCCACTGATCTATGTTACCTTACATTTATAGTGCATTTACATTTACTGTTTTTTCATCTGTAAAATTAGTCTTGAAAAATACACTGTAAATTGATGAGTAAACAGCAGTATTCATATATATATATATATATACACACACACATACGTATGTGTGTATATATACACACACATACATATGTGTGTATATATACACACATCCCCTTATGAACTGTTGTTTGTGGGAAAAGTGCCAATTTGGAATCCAATTTTCCTTTTGCTTTTCCTAAGTGTGTTAGGAGAATTCAAATAATTTCTCTACATCTTTTTTCCTCTGTCTCTGTCTATCTTTCTCCCCAGCTTTCCACTGTTATCTAAGCTGCTATTTCTGCATTTTTCTCCATCTGTATACTTGAGCTTCCAATTGTGCTTTTACCTGAGGGCTAATTTAGGAGTAATTTTCTGGCACCTTAGAAACAGCATTCAGAAAGCATAGTCCTTGCCTCCTTCCCAGCAAGGCCTGTGGAGCTGACAGGCAGGCTATGATCCATTACTCAACATTCCCTAACTCTATTCCACCTGACTCTATTGCCTTTAACTTGACTCCAGTCTATCCGTATGTCTTAGAGGTTGACTATCCTAACACATAACTTTATCATTCATGGCACAGACACTAGAAAACAGAATTCTTTCTGATAAATTGACTACTGTTAGAAGAACCAGGATTATGGTAAACATTTCACACATATAAAACACACACACACACACACACACACATGCACACAAAGAAACACTGTGTCTTGCATAAAAGCACTTCCCCCTGAATGGGAATGGGAGTTAATCCAGGTGAGGAGGAAGAACAAATGGATTTCCTCAAAATTCAATAGAAAGGTAAATCACTTGTAGGGAAATATGGGAGAAAGTGGAGAACTCCAGAGCATTCATTCATTCATTCTTATGGAGTATTCATTTCACACTAGGCACCATACTAGGATCTTGGAGATACAAAGATTTGAAAATTCATTCAGTAATGTCAGCAAGATGGTAGAACAGAAGCCCTGGATCCTTCTCTCCTCAATGGAAACAATGATTCTATAATAAAGCACAAACTAATTTATTTTGTGAGAAATCCAGAAACTAGTCACAAGTCTCCTGCATCCTGGAGCAAGTGTAAAACCAACTACATGAAAACCAGCAAGAGAGACAGGGATACCCTCTTGCCAAGGGCCCTACCCCTGGCATGGTCATGGTGCCATACAACTGGGGGAGGTCCTAGCTCCCAGCTTCTCTCTGAGGAGGGAAGAAAAGGACAAGACCATATATTCAGCATTTAAACTTTTTTTTTGGAGGCCACCTGAGATGCTGGTTCCTGTCCCACTTGCCTTGGAGAGCTGATGAAACCCGGAACACTATGGCCATCTGGGGCTACTGAGAATAATGACCGTGTTTTGAAATGGCAAGCTAACACATGAAGCAGCCGAGCTCAGCACAAGGGAAGCAATCAGAAACAAACAAAAGAACTCCCAGTGTCTCTATGGGAAGGGTAAGAAATAATAGGACAATGAATCCAATGCTCCAATATTTTTGTAAGGTTCCGAAAGCACTGAATCCTGTCTTGCCTGCCTTAGAGGACTAATGAAATCTGGCATATTATAGCTACCTGGGACCTGCTGAGACCAGAGACTATGGTTTGAAATAGTAAGTTAACACATGCCATAGCCCCACTCCCTTGCTCAATGCAAAGTGTGTGGGTAGGAAAAAACCTTAGCTCCAGCTTTTCCCTTGTGAGGGAAGAAAATAACTGGACCATACTTCCAAAAGTCTGATTGTGCTGAGGGCTGCCAGAGGCATTGACATCTGTCTTACCTGTCTCAGAACTCTGATGAGACCTAGCATATTCTAGATGCCTGATGATCAGTGAGAACAAAGGCCAAAATTTTATCTAGCATGAGGATTTGAGGGGCCCCTGGAATCTCTGGCTGGTCTGACTGGTGAGAGTCTTCTCCTGTACAAGATCAATCCATGAAGACTGGGAGAGGTGGCTATTTTGTCTAATGTGCGGACACAAACACAAAGAGTCGAGAATAAAGACACAGGAAAATACGTTCCAAACAAAGCAACATGATAATCTTCCAGGAACCAACTCTAATAAAACAGAGATATGATTTACCTTATAGAAAATTCAAATAGATGCTCATAAAGATACTCAGTGAGTTCAGAAGAATAATGCATATAAACAAAAGGAGAATTTCAACAGAGATAGAAAATATAAGAAAATGCCAAACAGATCATAGGGATGAAGAGTAAATAACTGAAATGAAAAATTAACTAGAGAAGTTCAACAGCAGACTAGATCAAACAGAAGACAGGATCAGTGAAATTCAAGACAGGTTACTGGAAATTATCAAGTTAGAAAAGCAAAGAGAAAAAATAACAAAGAAAGCTTAAGGGACTTATAGGATGCCGTTGAGTGGACTAATACACACATTATGAGAGTGTAAGAAGAAGACAAAATACAGATAAAGAGGCAGAAAGCTTATTCAAAGAAATAATGAATGAAAACTTCCCAAATCTGGGGAAGGAAACGAATACCCAGATCAAGGATGTTCCACAAATTCAAATACAGTAAATCCAAAGAAATTCACAGTAAGACACATTATTAAATTGACAAAATTTGAAGACAAAGAGACAATTTGAAAGCAGCAAGAGAAAAGTGACTCATTCCATACAAGGAAGTCTCCATGGGGTTATCAACAGATTTATCAGCAGAAACATTGCAGGTCAGAGGAGGCAGATGAGAATAAATTCAAGGTGCTGAAAGAAAAGACCCCTGCTAAGAATACTATACCTGCTAAGAATACTATACTAAGAATACTATACCTGATAAAAATGATCCTTCAAAAATAAAGGAGAGATAAAGACTTTCCTTCACAAATAAAATCTGTGGGAGTTCATCACTACTAGACCTAACAAGAAATGCTAAAGGAAATTCTTCAAGTTGAAACAAAAGGAAGCCAAACAGCAATTGTAAAATATATGAAAGTATAAAACTTGCTGGTAAGGGTAAATGTAAAGACAAATACTCTGATACTGTAATGGTAGTGGGCAAACTTTTAATCATAGTATAAAAAAGTCAAAAGTACTGAAATAATTATAACCATAAAATATGTTAATGGATAGACAATATAAAAAGATATAAATCATGATGTCAAGAACATAACGTGTGTGGGAGGGGTGGGGGGAGAAGCAACTGTAGCTTTTGTACGCAGCTGAAGTTGTCAAAATCTTAGAATAAACTGTTATGACTGTGAGTTGTTTTATGCAAGCTTCTTGGTAACCACAAAGAAAATACATACAGAAAAGCCATAAAAAAAAGAGAAGGAAATCAAAGTAAAGCAAAAAGTACAAAACAAAACAAAATACAAAAGAATACAGCAAGGAAAAAAAGATGAACGAAAGAACTACAAGGTAGTAAAAAAACATGGCTATAGTAAGTACTTGCCCATCAAAAGGAAGTGCATTAATTACTTTAAATATAAAGGGATTAAACTCAATCAAAAGACATAGTGTAACTGAATGGATGAAAAAGACCAAGATGCAACTTATGATGGATCAATTTATGTAAACTTCTTGTTTTTTTTTTTTTTTTTTTTTTTTTTTTTGAGACGGAGTCTCTCTGTGTCTCCCAGGCTGGAGTGCAGTGGCGTGATCTCGGCTCACTGCAAGCTCCGCCTCCCGGGTTCACGCCATTCTCCTGCCTCAGCCTCCCAAGTAGCTGAGACTACAGGCGCCCGCCACCACGCCCGGCTAGTTTTTTGTATTTTTAGTAGAGACGGGGTTTCACCATGTTAGCCAGGATAGTCTCGATCTCCTGACCTCGTGATCCACCCGCCTCGGCCTCCCAAAGTGCTGGGATTACAGGCTTGAGCCACCGCGCCCGGCCCAATTTATGTAAACTTCTTAAGTTTGACAACTTATTAAGTTTTCATAACATTTACTTTAGATTTAAGGACACATATAGCCGGAAAGTGAAGGGATGGAACAAATTATGCTGCAAATTTTAACCAAAAGAAAGACTGGCTATACTTATATTGGACAAAATAGACTTTAAGTCAAAAACTGTCATGAGACAAAGAAGGATATTATACAAAGATAAAATGGTAAACTCACTAAAAAGATATAATAACTATAAATGTATACACATCCAACATCAGAGCACTTAAATATACAATGCAAAATTTAACATTACTGATAAAAGAAAGAAATAATATGATGATTGTGAGAGACTTCAGTATCTCACTTTCAATAATATAACATTTGAAAAAAATCAATAAGGAAACAGGATCTGAACAACACTACAGATCAAATAAATCTAACAGATCTATACAAAACATTTCACCAAATAGCATCAGAATATACATTCTCCTCCTTTCCAATCACAATAGATAAAACTAGAAATCAGTAGCTGAAGAAAAACTGGAAAATTTACAAGATGTGGCAATTAAACACATTCTTGAACAACTAATGGATCAAAGAAGAAATCAAAAGGAAAATTAGAAAGTCTCTTAAGACAAATGAAAACAAACAAACAAACAAACAAAAACAATATACCTGAACTTAGGGGATGCAGCAAAAGAGGTACTAAGAGAGAAGTTTATAGCAATCAATGCCTATATTTAAAAAGCAGGAAACTCTCAAATAATCAGCCTAACTTTATGTCTCAAGAAACTGAAAAAGAAGAACAAACTAAGGCCAAAGTAAGCAGAATGAAGGAAATAATAAAGATTAGAACAAAAGTAAATGAAATAAGAGAATAAAAAAAGTGACAGAAAAATGGACAAAAGTAAGAGTTTATTTTTTGAAAGAATAAACAAAATAGACAAACCACTAGTAGATTAAAAAAAAAAAAAAAGAGGGAAGGCCCAAATAAATAAAATTAGAAATAAAACAGGAGACATTACAACGGATGGAACCAAGCTATTAATAAAAAGATTGTAAGAAACTACTATGAGCAACTATATACCAATAAATTGGATTACCTGGAAGAGACAGACAAATTGTCAGAAACATACAACCTATCAAGATTGAGTTATGAAGAAACAGAAAATCTGAACAGACCTAGACCCAGTGGTGGGATTGAAACAGTAATCAAAACCTTCCTAGCAAAGAAAAGCCTAGAACCAAATAGCTTCAATAGTGAATTCTACCAAACATTCCAGAAAGAATTAATGCCAGTTTTTCTCAATCTCTTCTAAAGAATTGAGGAGGATGGAGCACTTTCAATCTGATTTTATGAGGCCAGTGTTACCTGATGCCAAAGCCAGACAAAAATATCAGAAGAAAAGAAAACTGCAGGCCAATATCCTTGATGAACATAGATGCGAAAATCATCAAGAAAATACTGACAAACCAAATTCAACAACTTACTAAGAGGATCAGACACCCATGACCAGCACAATTTATCCCTGGAAGGCAAGTATGGTTCAACATATGAAAATCAATTAAGGTAATACACCATATTGACACAATAAAAGATAAGAATCACATGATCTTAATAGATGCAAAAAAGCATTTGTTAAAATTCAACATCTTTTCATGTTAAAAACTCCCAACAGGCTAGAAATAGAGAGAAATTACCTTAACATGAAAAGGCCATACATGAGATTATCACAGCTAACATTATACTCAATAGTGAAGAGCTTTTTAGAGTGTTTTCTTTAAGACCAGGAACAAGGCAAGGATGCCCACTCTTACCACTTTTATTCAGCTTAGTAGAGAAATCCTGGCCAGAGTAATTAGGCAAGAAAAAAAAAGGCATGTAGGTGAGAAAGAAAAAATTAAAGTTATCCATGCCTGCAGATGGCATGATCTTATGTATAGAAAACCCTACAGACTCTACCAAAGAAGTATTATAATTAATAAGTAAGTCAGTAATACAGCAGGATACAAAATCACCATACAAAAATTAGCTGTGTTTCTATATACTAACAATGAGCTATCTGAACAGGAAATTAGGAAAACAATCCTGTTTACAATAGCATCAAAAATAATAAAATACTTAGGAATAGACTTAACTAAGGAGGTGAAAGACTAATATACTGAACCCTATAAACCACTGACAAAAAATTAAAGAATATAAACAAATGAGAAGATATCCCATGTTTATGTGTTGGAAGACTTAATATTGTTAAAATGTCTATGTTACCCAAAGCAATGTAGAGATTCAATGCAATCTCTACCAAAAAACCCAATCACATCTTTCACAGAAAGAGAAAAAATAGTTCTAAGATTCATATGGAATCACAAAAAACACCGAATAGCCAAAACAATTTTAAGAAGGAAGAGCAAAGCTGGAGGCAGCACATTTCCTGATTTTCAAAATATATTACAAGGCTATAGTAATTTAAACAGTATAGTACAGGCATAAAGACAGACCTACAGACCAATGGAACAAGTCTATAGTTCATGTAGGTAAAAAACTATATTGAGGAAGGAGTTTTAAATATCAGAATATTTTAGAAAGAATAGTGAGCGCTGGGATACTAACTTGCTAGAAAACCAGAACAGATATGAAGATTGAGATACCGACCAAAAAAAGAGCAATACATCTAAGAAGAACTGACTTATTCTTAGGTGAGCAGCAAGTTAAGAAGGCAGATTTTGGGAAGTGTATTTAAAATCAAGTTTTATCATAATTTCTAGAGCAAGACTAAAACCATGAATACCTTAAAAAACATGTACACTCTGCTAGTTAAAGGTAATGTTTTCTAAACCTTGATATATATATATCTAAATGTAAACACAATATGATTCTAAAAACACAATATATATAATTACATATATATATATAATTTAAAAAATAGTAGGAAAGCAGGAAATCATTTAAAAGTTACTTTTTGGGCTTTAGCCCATGCCTGTAACCCTAGCACTTTGGGAGGCCAGGGCAAGAGGATTGCTTGAGCCTAGGAGTTGGAGCCCAGCTTGGGCAACATAGTAAGAGCCTGTTTCTACAAAAAAAAAAAAAAAAAAAAAAAAAAACATTAGCCAGGCATGGTGGTGTGTGCCTGTAGTCCCAGCTGCTCAGGAGTCTGAGGTAGGAGGATCCTCGAGCCCAAAAGTTGGAGGCTTCAGTGAGCTATGACTGTGCCACTGTACTCCTGTACTCCAGCATGGGTGACAGAGGGAGATCCTGTCTCTCCTAAACAAACAAACAAACAAACAAACAAACCAAATGTGATTTCCTTATTAAAAAAACACACCCAGGGGCTTCAAAATATTTAATATTTGAAAGTGTATAATTTCTTGACTATTCAATATTTTTCCTGATTCCTTAGGCTCAGATAGAGGAAACAGCAATCAAGAATTATAAATATGCTAATGTGTGTCTAGTTTTGAACCTAAGTCTAAAAAGCACAGAGGTGGTCTGAATTCTGAGATTTTCATTGGAACATATTGTTCTATGCATTTTTTTTAACGTTGCCTAGCTGAATTTTAACTTACAAATCATATAAAATTATGTAAATTTTTCATTCGGATCAACTCCGATTTTTAAAATTAGGAAATGTTTGTTTAGTGTGGGATCAACATAACTATTCTCATTTTACAAGACAGGTAACAGACACTTAAGAAACAAATTCAAGTAACTAATGAATTGTTGAGGAATAGTAGAGTTCACATGTTTTTTATTTCCATTATTAAGAAATTTTCATTTTAGTTTTAGACATTACTAAAGCAACAGTATTCTTGATTACAAATATATCTGCTTAAAATACATGTTCTTTTGATCTATTACTTTTAACTTGTAGCAATGGGAGGCTTAAAATGTTTCCGTCTGTAGATGACTTTGTTACTCTTCTTTTGCTTCAAAGTCTCCACAAATCTAAATTTGTTGTAGCTTAGTATGAAAGCATTGGTAGGTTGTCATTTTTAGAGAGTTTAATCATTATATAATCTGGTAGGGTATCATTTTTAGGGAATTTAAATCTAAATTATAATATATCTAAATGTAAACAAAATATGATTCTAAAAACACAATTACAAACAAAGCTGGATATAAACAAAATATTTTTAGGAATATAAATATTAAGATCAGGCTTTATTATGTATGTAAGAACTTGGTAGGTGTGAGTTCCTTTTGCTCTTCCCTTTGTCTTTTTAACACTTCAGCTCTTCATGAATCATTTCTATCAGACTGGAGTAGTGAGGGAGATAGAGGTTAAAAAAAAGTAGGTAGTCTCTTGTGTTAGTTATCTCCTTTTTTTTTTTTTTGTCATTGTTGTTGTTGTTGTTGTTTTAAGAGCACTAAACATTGAGTCAGAAGATATGGCCTTGAGTTTAAAACTTAAAATAATGCCGCCTTGAAACTTGGGTGTTTGTGTCTTTCCCACTGATTTTTCTGTCTTTTGGATATGCTGAGAGGAAGGAGAGAAGTGTTGCTGAATTAGAGCTTGAATTTGAAATAGAAGCAAATCCAACCCCTATTACTTGGGGAAAGTTGAGCGTCAAACTAAGAAGACCAGATACCTAAACCAATTCTCAGGTGAGGTGTCTGGTAAAGGACAGGCTCATAAATGAAAAAAACAGAGCAAGAATCAGATTTTAAGAAGGGTCAGAAAAGATCATTCTAAGAGATGGCAGAGAGGGAAAGAGCAGTTCAGGACAGCCAGCTTGGAGGGACTATGGCTTATATGATCAGACTTTGGCTGTTTTTGAATGCATTTTATGCTGTATTTTCTTAAAGAATGGATTGTGTCAGGAGTGAGCTAGAGTTGACTCAGACTGGCTCATGCAATTTTTAGAAATCATGCAAGCTGATTATTAAAAATAAATTATAAAAGATTAAACTGAATTCTATTAAAAACAAAAGCAATAAATACTCAAAACTCATCACTCCCAATTATTCTAATATATTTTGTTATTACTCACATTCTTGAGATTATTTCCATCTATTCTATCTGTATGTTGGAAATACTATATAATATTGTGTTGCTGCACATCACAAGTCCTAATTTGTTGCAATTTCTGACTTGCATGCTATAAATACTCCCACCATGGCTGAATTATAGCTACCACTGTGACATCATTGAATGCAGACTTGGGAAGAGATGCATGGGAAATTGTGTGTTTGAAAACTACTGTGTGATTCAATAAAGAAATCATTTATATCATTGGCAAGTGAGTTTAGCATATACCTTAGTTCTTTAATTTTTATCTAACTCATTAGTACATATAAATGTTAACCGACATTTATATTGTCAGTTGTAACTACAGGTTGGCACTGGTTATAAGATTTTTGTAAAAATCAACCAAAGCACTCTGTGAGAATCAGGTAGCTATATGGAAATTACAATACAAAGTAATATCTATGTTAATATTATTTGTAAATTATGTGCCACACATCCTTTGTTATCAGTAAAGCTTGTATAAGCTTACATATATATACACACTTATATACACACCCATTTTCCCCACAATGCCAGTTTCAGTTGTTAAATATTTATCAACACACCATTGGGATATTAATCTCAGTTCAACTATCTGTCAAAGCAGAAGAAAACATCTTCCCTGACTATCTAGAAAGAGGATGAAATTAGGCAATGCATGTGAAAGTTTGTTACACACTGCTAAGTACTACACAAATAACAATTAAGGTAATGATTAGGGAAACCACTTTTCCTCTTCTGGTCCAGGCTTTCTTCAAGGTTTCACAATGACAATATCTTGACTTTCTGAAACAAAAAATTTCACTGGAGAAGAAAGTTGCTTATAGTAACTTGTGTCAATTTTCTCTATCTCTGATATTTTTCTTGCTTATTTTAATGGTCTTTTATCCTAAACTATAAAATAGATCATTCAGAATGGTTATTTCTATTTGCATCTGAATTGAAACCATTGTGGTTTTTCAGTTTACACAGCTGAGAACAGGAAGCTTTGAGTACAATTTAAAAAGAAAGAAACAACAACAACCCTATAATATCATGGGGAAATGAGGTAAGCAGAATAATTACTAAAATTGAAATTTGGCTGAAATGACAAGTTCAAAAACCCAACTATTTCCATATGTGCTCTTGGATCTTGAATAATTAAAAATGGCCGTGACTCATTTCATCAATGTAGGAACTGACTCAGAGAAACCAATACCATTTGTTCATGGATGCTCATGATTATTACCACTTGATGACTTGGCAAACAGCAGGAAGATTGGATCAAGTCAACTCTGCTTAATTTTCACCATTTGCTCAAATTAAAGTACAAAATAATGTCTCATCCTATTCATCGAGCTGAATGTGACTCCAATAAACATAAGAAAAGGACTCTAATTAAAATTGGAACACTTTTCCCCTCATTATGTTATAACTTAGATTTATAAAATGCAGACTAGTGTTATTCAATCTAAGATGTTCATTGGAATCATTAATTTAAGAAACACTAAATGCCAGTACCAACCTGCTAGGATCCTCATTTGGTTATTCAGAAGTTGGGCCTTGGTATTAGTATTTTTTTTAAGTTTTAACGTCTGGAGGAGGTTGAGCACCACTGGCTGGATTTATGATATTTTCCTATAGTAAGTACTTCTCCAGAGGTCAGGCTCATTAAAGACAAGTCAGAGCTTATACCTGTAATGTGAATATCTTGTCAAAGATTCAGATTACAATAATTTTTTCTTCATACTTTTGTAAAAAATACTGCAACTCTCCTATAAAACTTAAACTTATGTAATATTAGAAAACTAATAAATGCTATTATAAATTAATATTTTTCACATAAAGATGGCCAGTTATAACCTTTCTTTCCCCTAAAATGTTCAAAAATTGTCAGTCATCACTTAGTGTCATAACTATCACCTTTATCCTTAGTCTAAGCGTGTAATCCTTCTTTCTAATCACTCTGTATTCTACTTTGACCCTAGAGTTCCAGATAGAACTTTAAGTTCAATGTGGAACTTAAGTCTTCATATTGGAATCAAAATTCCCTCAGCACTTTCAGAACTGTCAGCAACTTTCCTCTGCTCTACAGATTGATGGTCCATTTAGTCATCTAAAACTGTAGAAATATTTGAAGGCATGGCCTGAGGTATCTTTGGTGCACTATTATGAGGAAGTCTTGGATATCCTTTGAGTTTCTTTACCAAAGAGCAAGGAAACAACTCTATTAAAAACACCTAAATCACCTCCACACTCCAGCTTGAAATACTCAATTGTTTTCACTGAAATTTATTCATTCAGTTCACAGCATATTATAGAGCCCCTACTCTATGAAATACATGCATATCTGAAGGTTCTGTCACTAGTACTTCTGTACTATTATCATGTACGTGTGTCAATAATTGTATTTGAAATTATGTACAAATTATCACAATATTAAATCCTCATAGTTTTATAAGCTTACTAAGGATCAGAGATTATATTTTTTGCCTTAAGTAATATTTCATATAATATGTAGTGGTTGTGTCAATGGATAACCTTGAAGAGGGTCTTAGCATCCTTTTCAATATTCTTCACTGGTGGTTTCAAAGCCACTTCAATAAACATGTTCTCTAATGAAAATCAAGGAGCTTTATATGCAAAGCACTTTAAGATAATTTATCTAGACACTCCTTCCACAAGATTGTCATTCTGATGCTCTCTCTATGTAGAAATCCTGGAGCCCCCCCGATATCACTGTACTATGTTCTATTGAATTACATGACATCATCTCTGAGTAATTTCCGCTTCATTTTTATTGCAATGAATCAAAAGTTGTAAAACCACCCTCCTAAGGTTACAGAATTAAGTTATATGCAGTTGGTAAGAGTTATAGATAATCTTGAAATATTTGAAGGAGATTTAAAGTTCAGGCCTGCCTGTTTCCAAAGCCTGTGCTCTACCTGCAACATTTCATAAAAGACTAGCCATTACTAAAATGAAAACACATGATAATTAGTGATTAAAACAAAGGAGATTAAAGATCATTTTATCTAGAGTAATGTTTGTTCCAAAATGAATGGACACACACTAGACTTTTATACTAAAATATTATAGAATTTTTTGTTGTATCACAGGATGACAAATGTGTTTGAGTCCTGGTTTTACCACTTAATGTATGATTCATGAGAGAAGAAAGCTGGTTCAAGCTATGAAATGCAAAAAACTATGAGCTGATTTCTGAAATTTTTATCTTTTAATTCCTGTAACTGCTTAAAATTGGTGACTCTTATAAATTACTAATAATTGTAAGTAAGTGGTATTAATTTGCTTTTTGTGTTGACACTTTTCTGGCCTTGCAGATAGTGTCACTGAACTGAATAAAGATTTCTAAATCACAGCTTAAGGTATAGAAAAGGTGGCTCTTGAACAGAGATTATTTATGAAGGTAGAGGGAATAGGATCTGTGTTTGCCCAGTAGCAAGGCAATGTTTTCAAATGATTCGCTGAGATCTATTAAACTATAAAGCAAATCAGATGGCATATTTTTGCCTTGCCTTGCTGACAGTTTCATCTCACAGAGAGTACAGGAAGCAAGAAGGAACAATTTCTTAGAATATAATTTTTATCAATAAGAGAGAAATAATTAGTAAAAGAAGAGTTGGACACTTAAGGAGAAAAACAACTATTAATTCCTAGAGTATGTGATATCCAGAAGAAAAATGCTGAACTTACTTGGCTAGATACATTTAAACTTTCAGAAGGCAAATTTGGGGGGAAAACAGGAAAGAAAATCCCACATATGAGTGTCAAGACTGCAGTTTTGGCTGTATAATCGTAAGTGATCCAGTTAAGGGATAAAGGAAAATTTCATCTTTAAAATTAATGCAGATCAGGTCAGGCCTGAAGGAGACTTATACAGTAAATTACTCATTGCAAAAGATGGGAAGGTTGATGTTAGGAAGTCTAAATAAACATAATAACCTGTGGCTTGCAAAAATACTAAAACAACAAAGTAGGTCTTTGGAAACCTATGTTTAAATCAAAAGGTCAAAAAAAGGAATAGTTCTCACTTCTTGCAGCTAATGCCATCAAGTTAAGGGATGGCAAAGAAGAAGCTGATATCCTCAGCTCCTAATTTGTTTCTGTATCCTTTGTAAATGAATCTTAAAGCACTAAGAAAGTATTTGTGAACATTAAGAAAGACAAATTTAAAATAAAAATGAGAGATCCTTCTACTGTAGAAGCATTTCTGTAGCATTATGTAGCTTCATACAGTATGAAGCATACTGTAGAATTATTTCTCTCTGAAAATAATTATACTCAAAGTTACCGTGAAAAGTTGCTATATGAATATGGTTGTTGCTGATGTCCTTAAAGCAAATGGGAACACTAAAACTGTGAAATATTTTCAATTTTTAAAATGGGAAGCAGGCCAGGCACCATGGCTGACACCTGTAATCTCAATACCTAGGAGGCTAAGGCAGGGTATCTTTTGAACCCAGGAGTTGGAGGCTATGGCAAGTTATGATCATACCACTGCATTCCAGCCTAGATGGCAGAGTGAGACCCTGTCTCAAATAAATAAATAAATAATAAATAAATAAATAAATAGGAAGCAGTGAATTCAACAAAGTAGACAAGTGATATTTACATCAATTCCTAGAAAGTTTCTAAGATCCATGAAAGTTTCTAAGATCCATCTTTCTAAAATGAAAGGACAGAGTTTGAAAGCCAAGAAAAAAAAGCTGTAAGACCAAACCACAGTATGAGTTCTCTACAACTAAGTCTTTGTGTATCAATTCCTTTCTTCCTCAATGTTGCTGGACTTACCACTCCACGTTCTGTGGTCTGTTAAGTGCATTGTCTATATTCTGTACACTTTTTTTCTCAATGGAGTGCCGCTAATTGTTTGAAAATCTTCACATACACGCCTGTGAGGGGCTTGAAAGCAGGAGGCTTATAGCTTTATATCCACCGTGCTTCTATGAAAAATATTTACTGAATAAACTAATGGCAGATGAAAAAAATGCATTTGAAAATTTTATGTTAGTATTCCATTAAAGCATTTTGTAATTTCCTAGTGGTATCCTTGTGAACAAGAAGGAGGAAAAATATATTGACTGCAAGGGCAACTAGGAAATTATGACTATTGGAACCCACAATATTAACAGTGATTTTTTTTTTTGATGGAGTCTCGCTCTGTTGCCCAGGCTGGAGTGCAGTGGTACAATCTTGGCTCACTGCAAGCTCCACCTTCCGGGTTCATGCCATTCTCCTGCCTCAGCCTCCTGAGTAGCTGGGACTACAGGTACCAGCCACCACACCTGGCTAATTTTTTAGTATTTTTTTTTTTTTTTAGTAGAGACAGGGTTTCATCTTGTTAGCCAGGATGGTCTCAATCTCCTGACCTTGTGATCTGCCCGCCTAGGCCTCCCAAAGTGCTGGAATTACAGGCGTGAGCCACCACTCCCAGCCAATATTAACAGTGTTTTTAAATAAATCAAAATGAATGAGAGGACTTGTTTCTAGTAGAGTATAGCAGGGCTCTGTCTTTGGCCCTGTCTTGATCTGCAATCAACTGTTTGGATAGAAACATGAAGCATAACTTGGGTGACACAAATTTTGGAATCATAGTATAGAAGCCAGATCTTAGGATCAGCATCTGAAAGTATTTTTTACAGCATTGAAAAGGCTATTGAAATTAAGGAAGAGTAAACTAAAGGAAGCAGGATGAAATTTAACAGAGATAAGACATAATTGGGTCCAAACAACAGATGACAAATGTACAACACGGGACACTTTATGCTAGGCAGTAGCATGGGCAAAAAGGGCTTGAGGGTGTCAGCTCTTTTTATGCTACATTGCTGTCATCATGTTTGCAAAACTCATTCATGTTTTGTTAGCTTATTTTGTTTTGTTCTTTTTTAGATAGAGGTAGAATCAGATTTCAAGGGACTTGAAAGCTTACCTAGCTTTGTTCTTTAAAAAAGGACAGAAATCTTCTTTTTTTAACCTTATGAAAACGTATTTCCCCATGAACACATTGACAGGGATCCTCCTAGCCTCGGAAGAAATCAGCACAAGCAAGTTGCCCAAAGTTTTAGCTTCACTGGCTTCATGAAAAATACAATTCTGCATGTGGTATTCTATTGTAAAAATAATTCAACAATATATTCTAATGTTGATGGACTTTTGGTCTATTCCTAAATGCTAACTCTATGAAAAAACAGGGCTGCCGGCATGTAAATATGATTTAGGTGGCACTATCCAATAGAACTGCAAGATGGTCACTTTCCATTTGGGTGCTGTTCAGTACAGTAGTCACAAGCCACATCTCATTACTGAGTACTTGTGCTTTGGTGAGTGCACCTGAGGAATTAAGTTTTAAATTTAAAAAATGTTTAATTTATTTAGATGTAAACAACCACATGTGACTAGTGGTTCGTGTATTGGACAGTGCAATTCTAGGATGTGTAACTAAGAGTGTCATTGCTGAAGTATAAGGCATGGATATATTTAACTTTTGGAAATATTGCTAACCTGTTTTACAAAGTGGTTTTAACAATTTGTCCTACCAACAGTTTATATACGTTTACGTTTTTCCATATTCTCATTAACTTTTGAAATTTTCAGACTACTTAATTGGAGTTATTTGTGTGGGTGTGCGGTGGTCACTCACTGTTACTTTAATTGAGATATCTTGATTATTAACGACGTGGTATACCTTTACACACGGCCATGATTATTTGAATTTCCTTTTACGTGAAGTATCAGTTTAAATCTTTTGCTTATACTATTGGGTTGCCTGGTGTTTTCTTGTTGTGCTATTGGTGTTCTTTATAAGTTATATACTCTAAATATAAGTTCTGTGTTGTCTATTTTTCAAATATCCACACACAGAGTTTTAAAGAATAATACCCAAATCTCACTCCAGACCAATTAAATCATAGCTTCTGTGGGTGACATTGTGACATATTTAAACATCCCCTAGATGATATTAATTTGCCTCTGTGAGGGGAATAAATTTAAACTTAGTGTAAGAAAGGATTGCTAACTATCAAAATTATCTCTCTGAAACAGTGTATGGTAGTGAATCTATGGACTGTCTCTGGAATCAGATAACCTAAGTTTGTTCACAGGCTCTGATAGACTTTCGGTTTAACTTCTCTGTGCTTCAGCTTTTTCATCTGTAAAATTGAGTAACGGTACCAACCACATAGAGTTGCTGTGACTACTAAGTGAGTAATTTTTTTTTTTTTTTTTTTTTTTTTGAGACGGAGTCTGGCTCTGTCGCCCAGGCTGGAGTGCAGTGGCGCGATCTCGGCTCACTGCAAGCTCCGCCTCCCGGGTTCACGCCATTCTCCTGCCTCAGCCTCCTGAGTAGCTGGGACTACAGGAGCCCGCCACCGCGCCCGGCTAATTTTTTGTATTTTTAGTAGAGACGGGGTTTCCCCGTGGTCTCGATCTCCTGACCTTGTGATCCACCCGCCTCGGCCTCCCAAAGTGCTGGGATTACAGGCGTGAGCCACCGCGCCCGGCCTAAGTGGGTAATTTTTATGTAAAATACTTAGAACCTCATGTGAAACATAGCAAGTGTTCAATAAATGCTAGCTATCATCATCATCAGCAGCAGCAGCAGCAGCAGAAATTTAAATTAGCTGTCTCACAAAGTAGTGAGAGTTGTCATCTTTCTTAATAGGAAAACATCAGAAACCTTTCCACTAAGATCAGGAAGAAGGCAAGAATGCTTACCACCTCCTCTACTATTCAACGATGTTTTAGGAGTGTTAGCCAATATAATCAGACAAGGGAAGTTAAACAGAGGCATAAATTAATAAAGAAGTAGTAAAGCAATTTCTATTTGCAGATGATATCATATTATGATAGAAATTTTTGATAATGATAAAATAAGTTTAAACAATAAAAGAATTCAGTAATGTGGCAGATATAAAATTTACAGGCATAAATCAATACCTTCAATACACACACAAGCAATAGCCAATGAGAGGGTACAATGACAGAGAAAACCTCATTTATACTGAAGACAAAAAAGATTGAATATGGCCAGGTACGGTGGCTCACACTGGTAATCCCTGCACTTTGGGAGGCCAAGGTGGGTGGATCATGAGGTGCGGAGATTGAGACCATCCTGGCTTACATGGTGAAACTCCGTCTCTCCTAAAAATACAAAAAATTAGCTGGGCATGGTGGCTTGCACCGTAGTCCCAGCTACTCAGGAAGCTGAAGCAGGAAAATCACTTGAACCCAGGAGGCAGAGGCTGCAGTAAACTGAGACTGCACCATTGCACTCCAGCTTGGGTGACAGAGCAAGACTCCATCTCAAAAAAAAAAAAAAAAAAAAAAAAAAAGAGTAGAAAGTCCAGAAATAGATCCAAGTAGATATAGAAATGCATAAGATAAAGATGATAACTCATTGTGGGTAATGATTGACCTTTAAATAAATAATACTTTTAAATAATTATAAGCAAGCATTTGGAAAAAACATACAATTATACCCGTATCTTCTATGTACCACAAAAATAAAATCCAAATGGACCTGGGATCAAAATAGAAATAATTAAGCCATACAAGGACTTAGAAACAAGCATGGGTGAATTCCATTTTAAACTGGAGTTCTAACTATTACTAAAAAAATTCAAATGCAATTAATAAAAATATTGATAATTTTTATTACAAACACAAAATTGTGCATGGTAAAAAATACCATAAACAAAAATCAAAAGGCATCTGAAAAATGATGAAAAATATTTGTAACATAGTATATAATGGATGAAGAACTAATATTTCTTTTTTTTTTTTTTTTTTTTTTTTTTTTTTGAGACGGAGTCTCGCTCTGTCACCCAGGCTGGCAGTGGCCGGATCTCAGCTCACCGCAAGCTCCGCCTCCCGGGTTCACGCCATTCTCCTGCCTCAGCCTCCCGAGTAGCTGGGACTACAGGCGCCCGCCACCTCGCCCGGCTAGTTTTTTGTATTTTTTAGTAGAGACGGGGTTTCACCGTGTTAGCCAGGATGGTCTCGATCTCCTGACGTCGTGATCCACCCGTCTCGGCCTCCCAAAGTGCTGGGATTACAGGCTTGAGCCACCGCGCCCGGCCAAGAACTAATATTTCTAATATGTAAAGAACTCTTAAAAATTAGAAGAACAAAAAGAAATCTATATAAAAGTCAGAAAAAATAATAACAATTTATAATAGAGAAAAAGATAGAAGTCCCTTAAATATATAAAAACTATTCAAGCTTACTTACAATTAGATAATTATAATTAAAAAACTCTGAGATATCATTTCTCTCCTATCACACTGGAAAAAGTTTAAAAGTATGATAATATACACTGTCACTGAAGTGATGGGGAAAAAGATCCTCCTCCATACGTTGCTGATAGGAGTAGAAACTGGTATAATCCTTCTAGAGGGGTATTCGGCGATTCCTAACAAAACTACATTTATCATTTGACCAAGAAACTCTAATTCTAAGAATTTATCCTGAAGCTATACCTCCAACAAAGTACAAATACATACATACAAGGTTAGTTACTCATTGCAGTACTGATTTTACTGCAAAATATTGGAAACAAGCTAAAGTAGTTAAATTTACTATGGTATATTCACACTGGGTTATTACACAGCCATGAGGAAGATGTCTATGAACTAATATGTAGGGATGTCTAGTATTTATTGTTAAGGAAAAAAGTAAAGCATGAAGCATACCTACATGTAAGAGAAGAGGGGATATAAGAAGATAAACATGTATCTACCCAGTTGTGCAAAAAGAAATACAGGAATGTTAGGAAACCATAAACTATATGATTGGTTACTTATAGAGGGTATGTAGGAACAAGGTGGAAAGAATGAGAAAAATAAAATCAGGGAAGAAAAATAAATGAAGCGTATATGTCTTTTGTATTAGTCCATTCTCATGTTGCTGATAAAGACATACCTGAGACTGGGTAATTTATAAAGAAAACAAGGTTTTATGGATTCACAGTTCCACATGACTGGGAAGGCCTCACAATCATGACAGACAGGGAAAAGAATGTCTTAGGTGGTGGCAGGCAAGAGAGAATGAAAACCAAGTGAAAGGATTTTCCCCTTATGAAACCATCAGATCTTGTGAGACTTATTCACTACCACAGGAAGAGTATGGAGGAAACTAACCCCCATGATTCAATGATCTCCCACTGGGTTCCTCCCATAGTGTGTGGGAATTATGGGAGCTACAATTCAAAATGAGATTTGGGTGGAGACACAGCCAAACCACATCATGTTTTATATGGTTCTGACATTTGAAAACCTGATCATGCTTCAGTAGTCAAATATAAATCATGAAAAATGTAATATAAAATGAAGGGAATGGAAAAATGGAAAAGCAAAGAACTAATCTAAGTAACTTGGAAAGATAATGTTTTGACTGTAACCTATAAGCTAAAGGTAAGAACCATTTGTAATTATTATACTCTTAATATTTTTTTCCTACAGGGTGTGGGTTAGCAATTCTAAATTTCTTTATGTGTATATCAGAACTGGGCAAAAAAGTAAACATATTTGTGAATAAGAGCCTGTTTTTTCACTGTCAGGAAAGGAAGTATATAAGAAAAAAGAAAGACTTGAAAGAACTCTGTAGTAGTTGATTGGAATTGGAGGTATCAGTATAAACTCGTTTTAAAATTACTAATATGGAGTAATTAATATAGAAATATAGATAAACACATCAGCATGTGTATATATATGTTCATGTGTATTTATTTCACATGTACACACACACACACACACACACACACACATTTCCTAGCTCTGTAGGATAGGGGCTAGCAGCAAGATACCTCAGTGGCAATAAGTATATCTAGCACCCAGATTTTGGCTTCTCAATACTATTTTCCAGTTAAAGGAATTAGGGCTCCTTGGAAAAACTGTTGATTCTGAGGCAAGGTTAAGGAAAATACACAATGATGCCAGAATATCTCGTGCTGTCAGAAAGTCAGAAAATGCTAAAAAATGATTACGGCATGTTGAATAGATAGATGCCAACATGAAAGAGCTCCCAATGGCCAAATATAGGATAGTTGGGGGTAACAAAATAAATGATAGTATAGTTTATGATCTATAAGTTAAAATAAACATCTATGAGTCCATACTGACATTAATAAATAAATAAATAGGTAAATGAAGGAGAAGAGATAGCTTTTCCTTATAGTAGAATTCCCATACTGAATATAGAAAGAATGGTAGAAATAAGACCCTGTGAAGATGGCAGATAGGAGGCAGGACTAGCTTGCAGCTCCCACTCAGACGGACAGAGCAGCATGTGGAGACTCACATCATGACCTTTTGTTCCAAGAACTACTGCAGGAACATACCAAGAAAGCCAAAAGAATTCACACATCCTTTGAAGGAATTGGATCACCGCTGCAGGCTCCCTGGGACTCCAAAAACCTGAGTCAGCTTGCATTCTTAGCAGGGAGGCTGGTGGTCTGAGGCAAGTTCTCAGCCTGGTCACTGGCTGCCTGGAAATTAGATGCCAGGCTGTTAGGGGGACACAGTGGGAGTGAGACTGACCTCTAGGACTGTGGGCTGCATTTGGGAGAGGAGTGAGGCCTGTGGCTGGTGGCTTTCCTCCACTTCCCTGGTGACCTGCGTGACTCAGCGTTGGTAGCCATAATCCTCTCCTTGGGAATATAACTCCATTGAACAGGGAACTGCACCCCCATCCCCCACAGCAGCTGCAGCAAGCCCTGCCCAAGGAAAGGCTGAGCTCAGACATGCCTATCCCTGCTACCACCTAGTGGTCTTTCTCCACCTGCCTTGGTAGTCAAGGCAAAAACAATAATCTCTTGGGAGTTCTATAGCCATGCCCACCACCTGAGAGGCCTGAATACTTAACCAGGTGCCCCCAGGGCAAGTTTGCATCCTCCCTATAGGACTGCAGCTGATACACTCTTGAAAGTGTCACTTCCTGGCTGAAGGTCAACAAACACAAAACCAGCACACTAAACAAAAACACAACCAAAGACCCTCACAGAGTCCACTTCACGCCCCTGCTACTTCCACCGGAGGAGGTGCTGGTATCCATGTCTGCAAGATCTGAAGATGATCACATCACAGGACTCTTTGCAGGTACTCCCCAATACCAGACTGGAGTCCAGTAGCTCTGCTGGGTGGCTAGACCCAGAAGAGCAAAAACAATCACTACAGTTTGGCTCTCTGGAAGCCCCATTCCTAGGGAAAGAAGGAGAACACCATATCAAGGAATCACCCCATAGGACAAAAGAACCTGAACAGCAGTGCTTGAATTCCAGATCTTCCCTCTGACATAGTCTGCCCAAATGAGAAGGAACCAGAAAAACAATTCTGGTAATATGACAGAACAAGTTTCTTTAACACCCTGAAAAGATCATATCAGACACCAGCAGTGGATCCAAACCAAGATGAAATCTCTGAATTTCCAGAAAAACAATCCAGAAGGTCGATTAATAAGCTAATCAAGGAGGCACCAGAGAAAGGTGAAGTCCAACTTTAAGAAATCAAAAACATGATACAGGATATGAAAGGAAAATTCTTCAGTGAAATAGAAAGTGTAAAGAAAAAACAATCACAGCTTCTGGAAATCAAGTACACACTCAGAGAAATGCAAAATGCACTGGAAAGTCTCAGCAATAGAATTGAACAAGCAGAAGAAAAAACTTCAGAGCTCAAAGACAGACTTTTGAATTAACCAAATCCACCAAAGACAAAGAAAAAAGAATTTTTAAAAATGTACAAAGCCTACAAGAAGTTTGGGACTATGTTAAACATCCAAATCTAAGAACAAATTGTATTCCTGAGGAAAAAGAGAAATCTGAAAGTTTGAAAAGCATATTTGAGGGAATAATCCAGCATAACCTCCCCGGTGTTGCTAGACATCTAGACATCCAAATACAAGAAACTCAAAGAACACCTGGGAAATTCACTGCGAAAAGATCATCTCCTAGTAACATAGTCATCAAGTTACCAAAAGTCAAGACAAAGGAAATAGTCTTAAGAACTGTGAAGCAAAAACATCAGGTAACCTACAAAGGAAAACCTATCAGATTAACAGCAGATTTCTCAGCAGAAATCCTACACCCTAGAAGGGATTGGGGCCCTACTTTTAGCCTCCTTAAACAAAACAATCATCCAGGAATTTTGTATCCAGTGAAATTAAGCTTCATAAATGAAGGAAAGACACAGTCTTTTTCAGACAAACAAATGCTGACAGAATTTGCCACTACCAAGCTAGCACTACAAGAACTGCTAAAATGAGCTCTAACTATTGAAACGTATCCTCAAAATACACCAAAACAGAACCCCCTAAAAGCATAAATCTCATAGGACCTGTATAACAATAACACAGTGAAAAAAAAACCAAGGTATTCAGGCAACAAATACCATGAAGGATAGAATAGTTTCTCACATCTCAATACTAACATTGAATGTAAATGGTCTAAATGCTCCACTTACAAGATACAGAATGGCAGAGTGGATAAGAGTTCACTAACCAAGTTTCTGCCACCTTCAGGAGACTCGCCTAACACATAAGGATTCACGTGGACATGAAAAGTGAGCAAGAGTAGCTATTCTTACATCAGACAAAGCAAACTGTAAAGCAACAGCAGTTTAAAAAGACAAAGAGGGACATTGTGCAATGAAAAAAGAACTAGCGCAACAGGAAAATATCAGAATTCTAAATATACATGCACCTAACACTGGAGTTCCCAAATTTATAAAACTATTACCACTAGACCTAAGAAATGAGACAGATGGCAGCACAGTAATAGTGGAGGACTTTAATACTCCAAAGACAGCACTAGACAGGTCATCAAGACGCAAAGTCAACAAAGAAACAATGAACTTAAACTGTATCCGAGAACAAATGGACTTAACAGATATTTACAGTAGATTCTATCCAATAGAAAATACATTCTATTCATCAACACATGGAACATTCTCCAAGATAGACCATATGATAGGCCACAAAACATGTCTCAGTAAATTTAAGAAAATTGAAATTATATTAAGTATTCTCTCAGACCACAGTGGAATAAAATTGGAAATCAACTCCAAAAGGAAGCCTGAAAACCAGGCAAATGCATGGAAATTAAATAACCTGCTCCCGAATGACTATTGGGTCAAAAATGAAATCAAGATAGAAATTTAAAAATTCTTTGAACTGAATGATAATAGTGACAAAACTTACCAAAACCTCTGGGATACAGCAAAAGTGGTGCTGAGAGCAAAGTTCATAGTATTAAATACCTACATCAAAAATTCTGAAAGAACACAGATAGACAATATAAGGTCACTCCTCATGGAACTGGTGAAACAAGAACAATTCAAGCCCAACCCCAGCAGAAGGAAAGAAATAACAAATATCAGAGCAGAAGTAAATGAAATTGAAACAAACAAACAAACAAAAATACAAAAGATAAATTAAACAAAAAGGTGGTTCTTTGAAAAGATAAATAAAATCTCTAGACCATTAGCGAGATAATCAAGAAAAGAAGAGAGAAAATCCAAATAAGCTCAATTGCAAATGAAATGGGAAATATTACAGCTGATACAACACACATACAGAAGATTATTCAAGGCTAATATGAATGCCTTTATGCACATAAACTAGATAACCTAGAGGAGATGAATAAATTCCCAGAACTATACAACTCTTCTAGATTAAATCAGGAAGATATAGAATCTTTAAACAGACCAATAACAAGCAGCAAGATTAAAATGTAATTAAAAATTTGCCAACCAAAAAAAGTCCAGGACCAGACGAATTCACAGCTGAATTCTATCAGACTTCCAAAGAAAAATTGGTACCAATCCTAATGACACTATTCCAAAAGATAGAGAAAGAGAGAATTCTTCCAAAATCATTCTACAAAGCCAGTATCACTCTAATATCAATACCAGGGAAGGACATAATAACTAAAGAAAACTATGGGCCAGTATTCCTAATGAACATAGATGCAAAAATCCTCAACAAAACACTAGCTAACTGAATCCAACACCATGTCAAAAGGAGAATCCACCATGATCAAGTGGGTTTCATACCAGGGATGCAGGAATGGTTTTACCTATGTAAGTCCATAAATGTAATACACCACATAAACCGAATTACAAACAAAAATCACATAATCATCTCAATAGATGCAGAAAAAGCATTTGACAAAACCCAGTATCTCTTTATGATTAAAACCCTCAGCAAAATCAGCATAGAAGGGACATATCTTAAGGTAATAAAAGCCATCTATGACAAATCCACAGCCAACATTACACTGAACAGGGAAAAGTAGACAATATACTCCCTGAGACATGGAACAAGACAAGGATACCCTCTTTCATCACTTCTATTCAACATAGAAGTCTTAGCCAAGCAATCAGACAAGAGAAAGGAATAAAGGGCAAATTGGCACAGAGGAAGTCAAATTGTTGCTGTTTGCGATGATCCTGGAAAACCTAACGACTCATCCAAAAAGCTCCTAGAACTGGTAAATAAATGCGCAAAGTTTCAGGATACAAATTCATGTACACAAATTAGTAGATCTGCTATACATCAACAGCAACCAAATTGAGAATCAAACCAATAACTCAACCCCTTTCACAACAGCTGCAAAAACAATAAAATACTTGGAGGTGAAAGACAAGGAAAACTACCAAACACTGCTGAAAGAGATCATAGATGACACAAACAAATGGAAACACATCCCATGCTCAAGTATGGGTATAATCAATTTTGTGAAAATGACCTTATTGCCAAAGGAAATCTACAAATTCAATGCAATTCCCATCAAAATACCACCATCATTCCTTCACAGAACTAGAAAAAACAGTCCTAAAATTCACGTGGAACCAAAAAAGAGCCCACATAGCCAAAGCAAGACTAAGCAAAAAGAATAAATCTGGAGGCATTACATTTCCCAAATTCAAACTATAATACAAGGCCATGGTCACCAAAATATTATGGTACTGGCATAAAAACAGACACATAGACCAATGAAACAGAATAGAGGACCCAGAAATAAAGCCAAATACTTACAGTTAACTCATCTTTGACAAAGCAAACAAAAACATAAAGAGGGGGAAAGGACACCCTATTCAACAAATGGTGCTGGGCTAATTGGCAAGTCACATGTAAAAGAAAGAAACTGGATCCTCATCTTTCACCTTATGCAAAAATCAACTCAAGATGGATCACGACTTAAATCTAAGACCTGAAGTCATAAATATCCTATAGGATAAAATTGGCAAAACCCTTCCAGACATTGACTTAGTCAAAGTCTGAATGACCAAGAACACAAAAGCAAATGCAACAAAAATGAAGATAAATAGATGGGATTTAAGTAAACTAAAAAGCTTCTGCACAGTGAAAGCAATAATCAGCAGAGTTAACAGACAAGCCATAGTATGGGAAAAAAATCTTCACAGTCTATATATCTGACAAAAGGGTGATATCTAGAATCTACAAAGAACTCAAATAGGTCATCAAGGAATAAACAATCCCACCAAAAAGTGGGCAAAGGATATGAATAGACAATTCTCAAAAGAAGATATACAAATGGCCAGAAGCACACAGAAAAATGCTCAACATCACTAATGATCAGGGAAATGCAAATCAAATCACAATGTGATAGCACCTCACATTTGCAAGAATGGCCATAATTATAAAATGAAAAAAAATAGATATTGGCAGGGATGTGGTAAAACGGGAACACTTTTACACTGTTGGTGGTAATGTAAACTAGTACAATCACTATAGAAAACAGCGTAGAGATTCCTTGAAGAACTAAAAGTGATATACCATTTGATCCAGCAATCCCACTAGTAGGTATCTACCCAGAGGAAAAAAAGTCATTATACGAAAAAGATACCTGCACATGCATGTTTATCACAGCAGAATTTGTAATCACAAAAATATGGAATCAGCCCAAAACCCTATCAATCAATGAGTTGATAAAGAAATTGTGGTGTATATATACATGGAATACTACTCAGCCATAAAAAGGAACAAAATATTGGCATTCACAGCAACCTGCATACAATTAGAGACTATTATTCTAAGTGAAGCAACTCAGGAATCAAAAATCAAACATCATATATTCTCATTCATATGTGTGAGTTAAGCCATGAGGATGCAAAAGTGTAAGAATGACACATTGGACTTTGGAGACTCAGGGGAAAGGGTGGAGTTAGCTAGGGATAAAAGACTACACATAACCTCAAAATATCTCTCCACAAAGACACTTAAAAATCACAAGGGGGAAAAATAGAAGCTTTACATGGAGAAATCTGGCAGACACCAATTTTATGAAGGGAACATCACCTTCATAAGGTGCATCAACATCATGTACCTTTTGATATGATGAACTAGAAAAGACAAACATCACTTTGGTGATATTCTTGTCTTTAATTCTATCAACTGAAAAATAAGACAATTACTAATGAGGGGTATTCCAAAAACAAAAACAAAATTGGCCAGTAGTCTTCAAAAGAGTAAACATCATGCAAGACAAAGAAAGAGTGAGAAGCTGTTACAAATTGGAGGTAAGGAGTCATAAAAACAAGTGCAATATATCATCAGGGATTAGATCCAGAACCAGAAAGAGGACAATTGGTAAAACTGAAATAAAATTTAGAGATTAGTTATTAATTTCTTGATAATTGCACTGTACAGTGTAACATGTTTACGTTAGTGGAAACTGAATTAAGATATGTTAAAACTCTGTACTATTTTTTGCAACTGTTTTGTAGGTCATGTATTAGTTCACAATAAAAAGTTTTAAAAATACAGTGAGTTCCTAGTTACTTGAGTTCAAGTAGAGAGTAACCAAGAAGAGATTTAAGCCACAGCTGGGTCATTTCAGTACACAATCTTTTAGGTTTCATAAGCCAGGAGACTTTTATGAGAATGTTAACAGAATTCTTAGCTAACAGGTAAATATATGATTCAATGCAAGCTTTGATCCAATGATAATTCCCTTGAATTTGTAGAATGTGAGCAGTTAGAGCTATTTTTACTCATTGCGGCAAAATGATGCATGCTGTGAGGATCACAAAATGTACTATGAAATATCTGAAGTAGTTTAGAATAAAATTCCCTTAGGTTCAACTTCCAAGATTTTATATACTTGAGAACAAATTTATATTCATGGATGAGTTTTCAGCCACACTTCAAATAGCCACTGTAAACTACACCAGATAATGACACAAAGGGATGAAACAATTAAATTGAGGTTAAAGTTACGCTGTTAAGTGGAGAAAAGCAGAGCGCATGCAGTACATACAGCAGGACTGTGTTTGTTTGTTTGTTTGTTTTTGTCAAAAGTAAAAATATATGCATAGAAAAGAGCGTGATATTTTATACAACAAAATGTAAACAGTGGTTAACTCTGAGTAGGTGGAAATGAGTTTTTTCCTTTGCTTATCGGCAATTTCTAGATTTTCTACAATATTTATAAGTTAGTTTAATAATTATAAAAACAATAAAGTTTATACTTTTATAAAAACTAGGCAGTGTAGCAAATTTTCAAGTTTATGAGCAGCGAGCAAGAAACTAAGCACTTCAAACAAATGAATGTAGTCAAAATTAAAGTATATTCCAGATGGTCATTTTTGTTAAGATGACCAGGTGGAGGCTATAAATAGGTTTTAAGTGAATTTTTTCTAGTATGGTCATTTCAGTTAAAATGTCAGAAATTACTCAGACAAGTTTAGGCATCTTCATTTTAAGCTAATAGTGTCACAGAAAACAGCAATATGCTGTCCTCATTTTTAAAATAGTTTGTTTTTTAAAGTGAAAAGAAAAGATGCACAGTTTTTAGGAAGAGGGAAGAGATATGTGTATTGAGTATTTTTTTCCAGCTTTATACTTAATGGGTCATATCTTAAACAGAAAGAATTAATTTTGCCCTGCACTTCAAACTCATGCCCATTCTCTAGCAATTAGAATCTAAAGCAGTGCTTTTAAATTTTTAATGTGTGTATTAACCTACTGCGGGATTTTGATTCTGTAGGTCTGAGGTGGGATCTTGGTTTTGTACAGAAATCATCTGGAAGCTTATTAGGAATGGAGAATCTTGGATCCCATCTCATACCTAATCAATCAAAATCCACATTTTAATAAGGTACCCATTTGACTAGTATGCACATTAAAGCCTGAGAGGCTCTGATCTAAAGAACTCAAAATAGTCTAGCTAGCTTTTGGATCCTGTAGTTTCCTATGAAAATTACTTAAATAAACAATAATATTTAAAAAATACTATAGAAACCAATACTGCTACTAAACTCTGTTAACAACTGATACAACGTAACTTTAGAAAACTATTTTTAGACAGCTAAAACATTTTCCTTAAAATGAAAATAAAATTTCCTTGATTCTCAGGCGACTTGAGAGGGAATGTTTCAGAATCTGTTTTTAAAACATCCTACTGGCAAAATGGAGGACCTTGTGCCTTACAAATCCTATAATGATAGGATTGTAAATAGATTAAAAGTTTCAGGATATCTATGTTTTTGATTCACAAAAATAAATGAGTGAGTTTCTGGAACTCTAAAACTGAACATTAAAAGGAAAGAAAATGGAATCCAGGGTAACTTTATGAACTTAGTATTAAAAGAGAAAATAGAGTGATCACCCACAGGCCAGTCAATTATTTTATAAGTCTAATTTTCTTTATTCATAGATGACAAAATTTGGGGTTCTAGAAAATTATCATTTCATTTCAGAAAGAGTCATACCAGTGGCTATCGCATTAAGACTTTCTAACTAAAAATCTCTGACACTTCTGACTATTCCTTCTGAACTTTCAAAATGGTAAACTGCTTAGATTTCTACTTATTAGGTGTTAAAAAAGAAGCAATTACGTGACCAGGTTAAAATTGAATTTCAGTCTTATGAATACCTTCAATTCTTGTAAATTTTATTGGATCACATTTAAATCTACTGAAGCCATTCTATTACCATCATTTCTACACCTTAACCTTGGTGTGATGATAGTCTAACTCCTACCAGGACTTCCAAGAAAATATACTGAGAATTGTTAACATAAACTTTAATAAAACATTAAACAAAGTCTATTGTGCAAATAAAGGAGAGCTCACTAAATATGTTTAAAATCAAATCTGCTTTTTAAAAAATCCCGAGAACACATACTATTAAATGTAGTACCATTAGACACAAATTGATAAATTGAGCCTAAATGTTTGAAAGTACAACCATAAAACAATCAAAAGAAGTGGAGTTTTTATAGAGTAACTGCAGTGTCTACCACACAGTTTAATGCATCACTATATAAGATACATATGTTAACATAGCTGAGAGCAACAAACGGCACTGGGAAGAAAAAGATAAAAATGAAAGTCCTTTCTAAGTCATGATTCACTTCCATGTAATATTTGCTGCTGAAGAAAAGGGTAAGAATTAAAAGCTGTTTTGGTCTTAGGAAAAGTTCTCATAAGATTTTCAGTCCTAAATGTGTTTTTTGCTAACACTTTAAATTACAATGTGAACATTTTTAACTTTGTGCTTTAAAATGTTTCATATAATTTTGTAACACTTTTTTAATTTAAAATTTTGTATTTGTATTTGAGGCTAACCTTAAAGACCACAGGTACTTTTACTAAGGGAAGGTTATACAAAAAATGTCAATCTGCGGTTTAGGATTTCTTCCTGTTGTTTTAAAATTTATGATAGCATTTTATTTAATTTTAATTAGTTCCTGGAAATAAAAAGTTTTACCTTTCCAGAATATTGTATTATCCATCTTACCTCTAATCATTTTTTTCATGGTGACCATTTCAGAGAAGTTTCCTGAAAGACTTGATCATTACAGTTGCTTAAATATCTATATTTAACAAGCCAATATTTATAGCTGAAAGATATCTGGATTGATCAAAGTTTTATACTTTACATAAATCATTTTAATTTTTGATTTAAAGAAGATTGTGGGTAAGTTGTTCTTCATCATTCTTATGTGCAAACAGTGTCTGATTTTTTCACATTCTAGTTACAGTTATTCATGTTCTAGTTATAGTTATTTGACTCCACTTTCCAAACTATAACCAAGGCTTTTAAATGAAGGCATTTAGTTGTGGTATTTTAGATAATAATTCCAACTGTTTTGATGAAATAAATAAGAAAATTGAGCTACTCAGCAATGTTAAGTGAACAAAAGCAGGCCCCAGAAGACTATATACAGCATGATACCATCTTTGGAAGGCTCAAACTTAGCAAAGCTAAACAATGTATTATGTTAGAAGTACATACATTTGTGATAAAAGAATGTGGCCGGGCGCGGTGGCTCAAACCTGTAATCCCAGCACTTTGGGAGGCCGAGACGGGCGGATCACGAGGTCAGGAGATCGAGACCATCCTGGCTAACACGGTGAAACCCCGTCTCTACTAAAAAATACAAAAAACTAGCCGGGCGAGGTGGCGGGCGCCTGTAGTCCCAGCTACTCGGGAGGCTGAGGCAGGAGAATGGTCTAAACCCGGGAGGCGGAGCTTGCAGTGAGCTGAGATCCGGCCACTGCACCCCAGCCTGGGCGACAGAGCAAGACTCCATCTCAAAAAAAAAAAAAAAAAAAAAAAAAAAAAAAGAATGTAACAAAAATACGAGTAAGATTCAAGATAGCTGTAATCCGTAAGGGTTAATCACGCAGATGATATAGGTGACTAGCACCGAAGGTAGTTACAAGTTATTGGGATGGACACACACACACACACTCGCTTCATTATGAACATAACTTAAAACAATTTCTAAGTGCAAGACTAAGAGGTTTAGATTATTCAGGAGCAAATTGATGATGAAAGTGTCGGAATTCCCCTCTTAGTTGGGAAAAAACATTTTTTCTAAACATATGGTGCGTTGTGTTCTTTGGCCTCCACCTTTTACTGTATTATTTAATTTATGACAAATATTTAGTGATATTTTCCTTTGATTTCTAATCTCTAAACAATATGCACAATTATCTCTTCTTATAATATCTTTCATACACCTTCTTTTACTATTCAACTCACTTTAAAAACAATGATATCAGGAGACTAGTAGTTTTACTTAATGAGAATAAAGAAAATCTCAAATTATTCTGCTCATATTTATAGTTTGTGTTATATGATCATACTTTTGATCAATGAATACATTATTCCTATCAGTGTATTTCTAAAATAATGCTTTTGATTCCAGAGATTAGGTGCATGTAGATTCTGATTTCCATTAACTCATGTAGAAAAAAGACTCCTTTTTCCTAGGAAATCAATAGTGTGGAAAGCAAGGGCAACTTAATTATCACATATGAAAGCTTGGAGAAAGAAAAAAATCTCTTATCAATGTCACACTGCCATTTCAATAAATAAGAAGGATCCCTCACCATTTTAGGAAGGCTGAAATCTAGGAAAGGATGAGAAATTCAAATGCAAATTCTTTTAGCTTTATAAAATACTATAAAACCATTCTTCCATATTTAAGGAGATGGAACATTCATAAGGGCTTGCAAATGCTCACCTGAATGTACTCTGGATTAATTTTTTTTCTGCTGGGTACTGGAGGGATTAGTTCTAGTAAGACTGATAGGCAAGCTGCCTAATATACTTTCAACAGAACAGCACTTCTCACTGCAAGTTGTATAACTATTTGCTTTTACATGGAAAAAAAAACTTCCCTTGGAGACTTAAGAGATACCTTTGGAATGGAGGAGGGAAAAATAAAATCTACAAACTAAATTAATTTGAACCGTGAGTTCTGAGAATCTAATCTGAATTTATGCAGGTTACTTGAGGTTAAAAAAGAATGCCCTAGAGCCTGTTTAACTCTTCCTGTTATAAAATGTATAGATTTTAAACCGATTAAAAGAATTAAAAAGTCCTTCAAAAGACACCTTGAAATAAAATTAAATATCATGGAAATTAATTGAGGCAAGTGAAGTTAATGTTGGACTAGATTGAATAAAATAAACAACTGTTAATGTTTTTCATGACTATCACATTTAGTATCACCTTTAATTTAACAGCAAGAACAATCTTTACTGTACCTGACGCGGGGTTCTTTCTGATTTACTCCTACACCACTCCCAGTCTGAAATATCTGGTTTCTGACTCTCTTCATGAGACAGTCTTCTTTCTGGCCCTTCAGAAAAGGTAGTTTCTTCATAGTGAATATCCCCTCCTGTTTTGTCAAAAAACGCACCCTTTTTGTTGTTGGAATCCTGTTTAGCTTCTGTAATATCAGTATTTGTGCATTTATTGATGCCACCATGTGTGGAGCTGTCCAGAGAGGGCGTGGTGCTGATCTCTACTTTTATAGCATTGAAGACGTTACGGTTGTCTCTCTGAGGGTCTTTTGTAGTTTCACACTCATAGTTCATCAGGTTGTGATAGAATATGGAATTTTCATCATCATCATAGTAATCTTCATGTGCTATTTTATAAATCCCATAACTTTTTTTGAATGATAGATTGAATTCAAAGCCTTTTCTCTTGACTGAGTAAAAATAAAAACAACAGTTTATGGCTAGTAAGGTAGATATAAACCACATTGGCTATATATAGCAAATAAAAATAGAAAGTGCATTCAACTTGATTATTATAAGTTTTAAAATTATCTTCATTTACTTTTTGTTAATTATGCAAAGAAATTATGCCTCACAAAATTATCTTATTACCCTGTGCCTAATTTTTCTCATTTACACAGTGAGGGTCTTGAAATACATACAATCTTAAAAACTCTTTTGGTCACTAAAGAAGCCTTATATAACAAAAACTTAGCCATACATTAGGAAATTCTCAAATACATTGTTTTAGCTTATCTTAGTCTAACCAATTATTTTGCACATTTCCTTATATTTTGGGATAAGATATATTATTTATAAATTTTATTTTGCTAGAAATTAATTAAGTAGTCTTAATATTACATGAGTTATTCAGCTAAGAATACCACCAATAAATATAACTTCTTTAAATATTTTGGTGTATAATTTTTGTCATTTGTATGTCTATAAATGCATACATTTAAAATTAGACCATGCTGCTAAATAGCTTTTAAATTAAAAAAAAAAATGTACATTTCTGATACAAGTAAATGTGAAATGAACAGTAAAAAATTAGATGGATTAATATTTTTTGCAAATTGAAGCACTTTATAATGTCTATAAAGCTGATTATTATAAGAGTTTAGCAGGAATGCATAAAATTTTTATGATTTAAATCAGGTGAAATATGATGATATACTAATTATAGTACTATTAGTTGGTGGAGTGATGCAAAGTCTTAGAATTAAAAGCAAGAAAGTAACAGAAAGTGATACAATTTTTATTTTGAATGTCATTAAATGCTAGGTAAGTTTTATATATTAAGAATCAAGTTATATTAAGGTGGTAGACAAGATATAATTTAATGTTTTTGCTTTCATCTGTCAAAACATGGTTTGTGTCAAACAAATTTTCTACTTTGATAGCTCTGTGTTTTATAGTGAGACATTTAGCTGTCTTTGGTAGAAAAAAATGTATGAAAAGATTTAAACTTTCTACAAAAATAAGTAAAATTTGATTCATTTTGCAACATACCCTAGTGTCATTCATATGCTGATTCTATTACTGAGATGTTTCTCAGAATCTAAGATTTGTAAACCAATTCTGTTGACTGAAAAATAGAATTTATCCGTATCATTCATTGTTGTTTGAGCCAGAATACAAGCAAGAAAAATTTTGATTCAAAGAAAAAATAAAAGTAGAAATAGATGTTCATATTTTATATACTGTCTCATTTATATTTTTATTGACCTCTTCTAGTAATGTAGTCAAGTAAAATCAAGTTATGCTGTTTAACTTGCTTTAAGAATGTGAAAGGTGAAGGAACTAAAAGGATGTTTAAATTATTGATGGGTTTCTATTTTTCTCCAAAAAAGATATAAAATGACAAATTGTCAATTCAAGGCCATTAAGAAAACAAATGCTATCATAAAATCCCAATTTTGTGATATAAAATGATAAAATTGATGTCTATGACTATAATTTTATGAGTTGCACATTGTAATCTCAAATATATAAAGCAAAAATGAGTAATGTTTGTGAAGGAGTGTGCAGAATGTGTTAATGCAGACTTCACCTCCATATCACAAGGGACAAAGGGCTGTGTGAGGTAGGTTATGAAAAGAAAGGAGGATCATCAAGAGACCATGATGTGATAGAACATTCTGAGGTCGTTTTGCACATCGAATATCTCATTTAATACACCAACAATCCTACTTAGTAAAAAACTTACTGATTCTATTTTACGCTGGAGAAAACTGGGGATGACAGACAAAAGCTACTGAAGATTACTTACAGGTAAAATGATCTGAATTTAAAGCTAGCTGTTTTCAGAATTGGAGTTATTTGCCTTTATTTGAAATTGCTTTATTGCTAATCAGACCCATGAAAGAATTATGTTAATGGAAGCAGAGTTACACAATGTGCTGTGTCAGAGGAAATACAGTAATTGTGCAGTATAATCAATGAAACATTTCTTGTTAGTGACTTATCACTTAAATGGCAAATTCTGCCTGAAGTAACTAATGTACCTGAGATACTTAAGTTGAGATAATAGGTTATAACAATATCACAAAGTTGACAGTGTAAGATGAGAGGCTGGTTGTAAGGGGGTGAATCCCTATAAAAATACATTAATATAGTTAATAATCAAAATTATGTTGAAGAAAATGTGAGAATCAGAGTCAAAACTAATCATTTCTAAGTTCTTTGAGGATAAAGACTGGGTATTTTTTTTTAAATGAACCAAAAGCAGAAAATAAAAAGTGTCTATGGGGCCAGTTAGCTAACATTAATTATTAACAAAGACAAATGGGAAAGCTCTTTCTCCACCTAAAGCAGGATTCTCAGCTCCAGCCATTTGTGGGGAGATTAGGGGTTGGGTTGTCAAGAATCCTAATTTTTCAGACAAACCAGGTTCATAGACTTGATATAAAATATCCTGATCTTAAAATTTCGGTCCATAATTAAAACTAGTTATAAGTAACTATAAACATTGGTTAAAAACCAGCTCTTTGAACCAAATTCAGCGAATGGGTCATGGGTTGGGAATTTCTGTTCCTTATTGAACATGCGGCACAGTGCTAGACACATAGTGATGTTTTCCCTAATAAATATGTATTTATTGAGTGAGTGAATGAATGAATGAAATGGAGCAACCTGTAGGAATCATGCTTGATGTGATAGGAAAGGTTTGTTAGGTTAGCCTTGACTCGATGATGCTAGCTGAATAAAATATGATTTCAAAAAAGTGATATCTTTATAATATTGATTTGTTTATAGGAGGAAGGCCTTGACAGTGCTACAGTTTTATATCACTAAAAAATTACATAGTTGAGATTTTTTAAAAACTTTTTTTGTACTTTGTGTATTTTGTATTTTGTATTTTTTTTTGTATTTTTTGTATTTTGTATTTCTGTCTGTGAAAGTCAGATATCTTTCATTGATTAATAATTTTCAAGAAACTTAAAAGCCATCAGAATATTGTCCAGAATCCTTTGAAATTTATACTAAACATCTTAAAAATAAATATATAATTTTTTGTTCTTAAAAGCAAAATCTTTATTCTTCCAAAATCCTCGATAAAACATGAATTAGCTCTAGTCTTCTGCTTTTAATCACATCTTGCCAATTACAATTTTAGATGTGAGTAATTACATCAACTTGTAAAAAAAAATCATTCTTCAGAGTAATATCACTTACCAGATACTATCATTTTGTCAAAAAAAATAAAGATCAAAAATCTATTTTTTATATAATGTATTTGACATTTAACTGTTTAAAAAACATCACGTCAGGCAAACAAAATGGGTCTGATAGCTATATCCAACCAATATGTCTACTGCCTGAGACCTCTATGTTAAAATCATTTGAAAAAAAAAAAACACTTTGAGACACTAGTAGTACAGATTCTTGTTGGAAACAGGAGAAGATTATTATTTCTGCAAATTATTTTTCCACTGCTCACATTCATTTTCTGGTTGCACATCTCTCAGTTCCCATTTAGTGAAGTTGAGATTTATAATTATATTTACATCTTCAAAATTAACCTATGATAAATATGTTAGGAAAAAAATATATTTTCTCTCCCTTGCTTCTGAAGTTCGCTGACTGATAAAGGATATAAAGAGAGGGAATCTTAGTTTGTTACGGACGAAAAGTTTAAACATAAAACTCGAACCATCGAAGAATTAAGATACTCTAGCTGATCAACCACCTGGTCCACCTAAGCATGTGCTATGTTTGGGGTTTTAAAATTTTGTTGTGTTATACTAGCAATAGCAAAATTGATGGTGGCTTCTCAGACAGTAGAAACATATCACTGTTATTATCAGAAAGTTCTGATATCACAGCCTGGATCATGGGGGGAATGGAGTCGTTTGAAGTATAAGTATCTTAAAGTTTATCACAATGTTTTATTTGTGAAGCCATGCTTCTTTTTTTATAAGCCTTCATATAAGTCCTTCTTTGGAATTTTAAAATAAACACAAATAAAAGCAATGGTAATTTTAGAAAAAAATATTATTTTGATCTCAAGAGACATATTTTTAATTTCAAACCTGTGATATGAGTGTGACTGTTGATTCTGCTAGCCTGCCATAAGACTCTTCTGTCTGTGCAGTACAGAAAGTAGAATATTTCATAGGTCATTTACAAGAATAAGTCTGTTGTCTGCTTTGTTTTCAGCTCTGAGATGGATGGTCCCCACTTCTTAAAAATGACTGCCTTCAACCAATTCACTAAGACTTTTCATTTTCACTGACACTAGACTCATCCCTCTCACAATTTTAGATGTCGCAAAACTGGGCTGGTTTACTAGTTTAGTGGCAAAATGCTAAGATTTATTAGAATGTTAGAGTTTTGAGGCTTGTGAATTGTTTCCTTTATGTTACATGTCTTTATAAGTGGCCCATAAGGGTTTATTATTAATTTTCCCTGTCACTGTTGCTCTGGATATTAATCTTTAGAGACACATCATTATTATAAGTTCTAAGGTTATTTTAAAGACAAATGCATCTGTCATCTACTACTAATAAAACTTAATGACATTCTTAACAATAAAAAATTTTCTGGTCATTTGAAAAATATCTAGACATTCTAAATTTTAAATGCCATCATTATGACATAAGAAAAATGGCCAGTTCATGGCTAATTACATCAAATAACTTTGTTGTTTAATGGATTGCAGAGTATACTTTGATATTCTCTAGATTTTGCAACCCTAAGCCTGAGATGGACTGTTTTTATTTATCCTTCATCTCTGTTAAATAATAATATACTTGCATGATCTGAGCAAAGGACAATTAATAGGACAGTTAATGCAGCATACACTAATGCATTCTCAGATTAATTAAGTGATAAAACATCCTATTCTCTAGATTTTGCAACCCTAAAATAGCCTGAGATGGACTGTTTTTATTTATCCTTCATCTCTGTTAAATAATAATATACTTGCATGATCTGAGCAAAGGACAATTAACAGGACAGTTAATGCAGCATACACTAATGCATTCTCAGATTTATTGAGTGATAAAACATCTTATATTCTGTCTGGAAAAAATACAATAATATCCTTTTTCTTCCTGGCAGAGTCAAAATATACAGCTCACTCCTCAACACTTTTCCTGTCTTAGAATATGGGAACAATTACACTGTACGGAGTTCTGGAATGGACCCTACTTTCCACTCTCATTCTAGGTGTACTCTTCAGAACACAGAATCTTCTTTAAGTAAATAACTTGGCTAGATTCATACATGAACACACAGTAACAAACTGTCACTTGTGTCTTTTTTTTTTTTTAAACTGAGGGTTTTGTTTGTTTTTGTGTTTGGTCCAGGGCACCCGCGCGCGCGTGTGTGTGTGCCTATGTGAGACAGAGAGAGAGAGAGAGAGAGAGAAAGGCCTACACTTGCAATTTGTTTTGGAACTGTTTTCAAGCACACTGATTCCTTACTCTGAAAACTTTCCAAAACCCTGGAAGAATACAAGCAGTAAAACAACAAAAATGTCTTTCTTTACTGTTCGATTGCATAATAATGGGTTATAGTGTAATGAGTTTTCAACTCCTTTCAGAGGGTTAATTATCCTTTTTCAAATTCAAGCTTGTTACAGCAATGCTGCATCTCATTCTAGACTTGGGAGAGGAGTTTGTTTTCTATTCTGGACTAAGAACTACGGTGAATACATCATCTAAGTGCCTTTGTTGACATGATGTGTTAAATGAATTCTAGTCTTTCCTTTTTTTTTTTTTTTCCTACTTAAAATAATTATTCAGTGCCACAGCACTTCATGGGGTTTTTCAAAACCAGCCTCATTTAAAATCTACCCCCAAACTGTGGTAGTGATTGTTTCATAATTTCCTCTCACTATTTACCACTTACATTTATCCTTGGACTCTCCATTCCCTACTGAGGCAGCTTTGTTAGTAGACTACTTTTCTGAAAGTCACTGAAGGAGTATTGCTGCCAATCACCGCGGTGTTGAGGACTTACTTTTTTTCCCATCGGATGCCACTGCGTATGCGTTCTGCCTGCAGTTGATGATGCAGCCACAGGGCAAGTGGGTCCAGCGTTTGGACAAGACAAACACTGGGGTTACAGTGGTGGCCAGCAGGGTAAGTAGAAAGCTGAATGTCTCCAAGGGAAGGCTCTGAAACCCCACGACGTTCTGGACCACCATGTGCAGCTGCAAGGGCAAGAGAACTTCAGATCTAACCTAAAATTATACTTTGTACTTCCCAAGCCTTTTCTCCACGCACGCTGCCTCAGTTCCCTTTCCAGTTCCTTCTCCTGATTGACAGCGAGAGGGGAGCTCTGCTACGCAGCTGGCGCCCTGTCCTTGGTGGTGGGCTGTTGGGAACGGCGGGACGCACCCCGCTACGCCAGACAGCACAGGATTGGGAGGAGTTTCTGCTTTTGAGTGCCGTGTCTGCGCCCGCTGCCTATTCAAGACTCCACCAGTAAGGCACAGTCTACAACGTGGAGGACGCTAGCTGGGAAACAGGCGTTCGGGAAACCTGCATCTGGTTCTCCGAACGGTCTTTGTCGCCTCCCTAGACCCTCACCTCCGCCCATGCGCGCTCGTCACAGCGGGGCGCCACTCTGCCACCTTTTAATCGGCTTCCTCCTAGAAGGAGGAACAAAAGCCTGTTTTGTCCCCTGTCTTCTCCCTCCACAACTGATCTCCCCTCCCCTCTATCCCTCCCTGCTGAGGATGGGCGTCGTCCTTACTAGGCGGGAATGGAACGGCGAGAAAGGGATGACAGAAGGTTGAAGGGAAAAAACCTTTTAATTCCCTTTCTCCTTTTCTGAATACTCTCAGGTTTTGCTGTGTAAGACAACATCCTTGGCCACCACCAATATGGAAAACTAAGTCGCTCGCGACGGAAAGCGATCTCCACGCCCCTGACTTTTGAAAGGAGAAGCATTTAGTAGCAAAGGTTTTGCGGCCAACTAGCCCTATCCCGGACTGCCTTCCTCTATCTAAGTGCATCTCTAAAACCCAGCGAGAGACACTTGCAAGTGGACTTCACTGTGTGTCTCTTGGTGACTCCCCAAACCAGCGACACCGGTCCCGACACTCATTTACACTGTCTGGCACCCACACTCGCGCCTTGTGAACAACTGCACTTTTACCATCATGGGCAGCCAAAGGACGACTTTTGTAAGTGCTAGGATCAAAGCGAAGCGCTTCTGCGCTACGCTCACGGTGAAGCTCCTGGTGCCGTAGAGAGTCCCCCGTTTCTCACGCCTGCAGGCTCCAGCCCCAGCGGCAGCGGGCGCACCCGGTCCAAACACGGTGTCTGAGCTCGGGGAGCATCCCCTAGAGCGCCGCAGACTCGGGCCGGGAGCATCCTCTGGGGACAGGGAAACCACTCTCCCCGCAGTAGGAGGGGTTCCAGGAGTTGAAGCTCCACGGGAAATTTCCTGGTAGTTGGCGTGGAGTCTCGGCGGCTCCTCAGAACACAGCAATCGGTATGTAAGTGGGACCGAGAGGCCCACGAGGAGTCCGAAGGCCAAAGCGTACACGGTGGAGAGGAGCAGCACGTAGGAACTGGAGCAGTCCACCAGGCATCCCCAGGGCGTGCGCACGAAGGCGCCCCAGCCGCACAGCGGGAGCGCCGAGAGCAGCAGACTGGCTGTCCACACTGTCAGCGCCACGCCAAGCACCTGGCCCGATCTTCTGGAGGCTATCTGGCTCCCCACAGCCCTGTGCATCGTGTAAAAGTTGTAAGAGACTAGGAGAGTCGCCTTCAAGTTGCTAGAGAGGCCCTGGCATAAATACAATAAGGCAGATGTGGTGCATAGAAATTGGAAGTAACCGGGGACCTCGTTTGGCCACTGCAAAAACATGAAGATGGTCACCGACAGGACGCTCATGAGATCATCCACAGACCAGGAAGCCACAAGCATGGACACAACAGTTCTGTTCTGCATCTTCAGCAGTGAAATTAGTGAATAAATGCTGCCCACCAAGGCTGCAAAAGTCAGGAGACATGTCAAGCAAAAAAGATAGATATTCAGAGTTCCTGGCGGATTTAAAAGGTCCGTAGAATTATGATTCTCTTTCCACAGGCTAGAGTCATTTGTTGATAAGTTACTGAGAAATAAAGACATTGTCCTTGGTCAATATTTAATTTCTCTTATCAATGAGTCTGATAGTTTTCTCAAAAGAAAGACTGGCTGCTGCAAATCAGATTTCATTTCTCCTACCAAGTTCCCCTCTAGATGTTCTCCCGGTCAGTCCTGCAGGAAATGGTCAGGCATGTCTCCTTTAGATCTGACTCAAGCTATATTTAAAAATTAGGTTCCATTTCAAGCATTAAAAAAAAAAAAAAAAAAAAAAAAAACCCGAGCAAACAACTTTTCAACATTCCAACTAAAAACAAAGCGAAAACTCCTTCCCACCGTCAAGTTTCAGGGAATAAAGAAAAAAAAAAACAACAAAAACCCAACTCTTCAGGTACATTGAAAACCAATGATGTCTGGATCCTTTGGGGTTCTTCTTACGGAGCAAAGCAGCTTGTAGCTTGAGATAATCAAACTCTGTTCACTTTTAAGAGCAGTAAAATGATGCATTTGGTTGCAGAGCTGGATTCAAAGGCAGGAGATTGTCAGGTAGGTTTCAGCTTTGAAGGTAGAGAGAAAGAAAGAGAGAGAGAGAGAGGGCGAGCGTGAGCCAGTCAGAGGGAGCTTGTGCACAGAATTCCATCTGAACTGCTGTGTTCTTCAATCAGCCTGTGATCCTCAGAGCTGCAGGAAGGAGGAGTCAGCTCCAAGCAGGAGAGAAGCAGGAAAAAAAGGGAGGGGAGTTCAGTGTGTGAACAAAATGATACACATATATCTTAGCCTGCCTCTTTCAAAGCAAGAAACAATGTCCTTGCTAAGCTTCCCCTTTGGTTTCAACATGTAAAACTAGTCCAAATACTTGCTCAGGCTTGATGTGAACTACAAATATCACCTGTGAGAGGTCTAAGCTACTCCAGTAACTAAGGGACTGCTTTTATTCTTATCTAGACTTCCTGCTTCTTAATCCAGTGGAGGAAGAATATAATCAATGCCATGTATAAGAATAAGATGAAGGAGATTTCTTTTAAAAAATTAGTGTACTTAAGATTATCGTTATAGTCCTCATTACTCTAAATGGGATTATGCAGAATCTTTGGATAGAGTCACACTAGCTTTAGACATTTATTTATAGCTATTTATTTTCTGTCAATGGCATCAAGTAAGCAGGCTGTCATTCGAATAAATGATATGTCTAACTTTCCATAAAGTCCGATGATATTATACAGGGCCTAAAAGGAAGAGCACCCTACATTTTTAACCAGAGTATTTGGGACATGCAATAGTTTGTATCTCTGAATGGTCAATTTTGCAAGATGAGTGATTTAGCAAAGAAGTAACTAACAGAAGTACTTCTGGTCCAGCATTTCCCAGTAGGGTAGCATTCTTCTCAGCTCAGCCTCATGACCAAATGGTTGCATTCTCCCACATAGTGCTGGAGGTCTAAATGGAAACAGGGGAAGGGAAAGGAAACAGTTGATATGACAATGATTTAATAACTGGAAGTAGTAATAGAACTGCAATCATTCTTTTCATTTTAGAAATAACTGAAGTATCATTTTGAACCTGAATCTGTTCAAGTAGAAAATGATTGCATTAGTCATTGCCAGTCACACCCTTCAATAAACACAGCAGGTATTTCACTTATCTTGATATGTTGCTTGTTTGATTTTCCCCCTCACTCAGCAAATGGAAACAAAAACCACATGTAACAGCTAGGTCGGCACTCTAGCTCTCCCTACTGATAGTATAGACTGTGTAGGGCTGTGTGAGTAAGAAAGGTTGGGCATACATTCATTTAAAAATAACATTGATTCAGAAAGCATGATGAAAAACAAATCTTATTTTTGAAGACTTCAAAGTTTGACATGCCATTCTGCCTCTTCTCACAAACCTTATTCTTCCTTGCTATGGCAAAAATATTATCCTTCAATATGGTACTGAATCCTGCATTTTCAGTTAGTTTGGGCAGTAAGTCTCAGATTGTTAATATGCAATGAATAGAAATTAATAATAGCTACTGTAGTACCATTTCAGGTCTGAGAACATTTCCTCTATTATTACTATCATTTCTGGGTTTTCCATTAAATCGTTAAATATAAATTAGGAAAAGAGATACTTAATCACCATATTGTACTGTTCTTTAGGATATTACAGAAGAAACAAGAATGTTTAGCACACTTCCAAAGGTTGGTAGTAGAACTGCAGCCAGGAGAGAGCTAGTAGAGACATCTGAATTTAACTTTAGACTCTGCTATTGCAGGATAGGTAACCTAGGACAAAAATTCTAGTACTTTCTCTGGGTGTCTGTTTCTGCATCTGTAAAATAAAGAGGCGTCTTAGTCAGTTTTGGGTTGCCAAAACAGAACACCACAAACTGTGAAATTTATAAAGAAAAAAACTATTTCTCATAGTTCTGAAGGCTGGGAAATTCAATATCAAGGTGCTAGCATCTTGTAAGGGCCTTCTTGCTGCATCATCCCATGGTAGAAGGTAGAAGGGCAAGAGAGAATGAGAGAAAGAAAGAGAGAAAGAGGGGGCTGAACTCACTTCTTTTTTTTTTTTTTAATAAAGATCCAGGGTCTTGCTCTGTCACCCAGGTTGGTGTGCAGTGGCACCATCATCCAACTCCTGGGCTCAAGTGATTCTCCTGCCTCAGCCTTCCAAGTAGTTGGAACTACAGGTTTAAGCAACCACGCACAGTTTTTTGTTTTTTGTTTTTGTTTTTGTTTTTGTATTTTTTAGAGGCAAGGTCCTCACTATGTTGCCCAGGCTGGTGTCAAACTCCTGGCCTCAAGTGATTCACCCACCTCAGCCTCCTAAGGTGTTGGGATTGTAAGCGTGAGCCTCTGCACATGGTCTCACTTTTATAACAAGCCCACCTTCTGTAACTAACCCACTTCTGAGGTAATGGCAGTAATTCACTCATGAGAGCAGAACCCTCGTGATCGAATCGTCTCTTTTTAGGCCCCACTTTCCAAGACTCTTGCACTTGTATTAACTTTTCAACACATGAGCTTTGGGGGACACATTCAAAGCACAGTGAGGGGTTTGACTGGATTATTTTTAGAGACCTTTCCTGTTCTAAAATTAAATGATATAATTTTTAAGTTCAGTTAACCTTATCTCTATTTTATTTCCTGCCTACTTTACAATAATCATCATTGTCATCTAATAAGAGGTGGAAGCCAGCAAGAACTAATGCTTGGGTCTGCCTGATTTCTCCTTCTCAGTGATAGCATGGAGGCAACTGTCTATATAAAGGTAGTATAAGATTCAAGCAGCCTGAAATCTCGAGCCAACTGAGAGATTAAGGCTTGCTCTGGAGATCTGTATGAACCTAAAGCAAGTTTTGCATGAATGAGAGGTAAAATTTATTGTGTAAATCACTGAATTTGGGAAGTTGACCGATACTGGATAATATCCTAGTTCATCCCAATATTGTTAGATGTATTATTGCTCCCCTTTCATAGGTGAGAAAACAGAGGCATGAGAGATTAATTGATTTGTCCAAAGTCACACATTTATTAAGTGGTGGAGTCAGATTTTAAAATTGTAGTTTAGTTCTGTATTCTTAATCACAACAGATACATATTTGCTAGTAACTCCCTTTTAGTTCTCCATCCTTGGGAACACTTCCAATGGATGTTGATAATCATAAAGTTTTATTTCTGCTTTTCTTTCTTTCAAAGATGTTTGAAATGTCTCGTTTTATAAAATTTTAATCTGCAATATTTTACCAGGTTTTATATTTTATAATGTATTATATATGTATCTACAACATATATAAATATATGTTTTATAATGCATTATATGTATTATAAATGTATATATGTATTTATAATGCATTATATATATTATAAAACATAAAGGTTGGTAAAAGAGGGTTTGTAAATTGAGTTAATGAACATTATTATGGATCAGTGAAGAGTTTCTTGAAAATTGTAAACCCTCTCTTGAGCCATAATTTCATTTTCTTTAAGATATCCTCCTGAGGGAAAAAAATCACTCTCAATGCATTTTAAATAACCAAAATAACTTTTAGGAGACCATGAAGAAAGATTTCTAAGAAGCTTCTTTGTGCCTTAAAAAATCTTACTCAGTTCCCGTGAGTGAGCTTTGTTCATCTCTCTCATCTGTAACAGAAATTTATATCTTCAATGATTGTAAATTCTGTCTTTAAATTTGTTAATGCAAATTTACATTAATTTAAATAAAAATTACGGTTCTGCCAGAACGGCTTAGGTGAAGACATTTATTTTTATCCCACTGCTGCTTTGGCTACTTTAAAACATGCACCATATGTAATATAGCATTATAAACTGTTAAACAACCTACAGAGTGCTAAATTACAGAAATTTTACAGGAATAAATTACAGACAATTTAAACAACCTGCAGAAAATTACATGGCAATAATTCCATTAAGCTCATAGTTTATGAAGCCCTGATGTAATTATATCTTTGCAAAGCACTACAGGCAATTTATTTCTCTAAAAGTCCACACTACATCTAAAAATTCTCAGAGCATCACATCTGAAAATCCTCAAAGACTAGGAAATAGTGTAAAAAGTTATAGTTGAATATTATAAAATAACATTCTTAGCAATGTGGGGCTTTAACAATAAAAAAGTTACCACAGGACCAAATGAAATGGTTTAGTTTGTTTTATAAAAATAAATAAAGCATCATAGATAAAGTTAATCATGAAGGTATTTTTTTTTCTGTTTTTAGAAATAGCGTGCTATGCACCCAAAACATTAAGAGTACTGGCTTAGCATAAGATGCTTACAAACTTATCAACAAATCTCAAGTGAAATATCCATAAATTATTCAATTTCATGCATAAAACATATAAATAAAAGTCATATCTTATCAATGCAAATAGATATGAGTATATAAATTTATAATTTATATAATTGTATATATATCTGTATTATATAAAATACATGCATATTCTGCTTCAGCTGATAGTTTTCCAAGAAAGTGACTAGCAGTTTGGCATCATAGGAGAACCCAAATGCTGTGATTTATTTTCTTCTTTATCAATGTATCATTAAAAACCTACAGTATCTTAGTACTATCTAATAGCTATGAGTTAAGGACACAATTTCACATGACTCCAAGTCAGAGAGACTTTTTTTGTGAATATAATCTTTAGAAACCTGATTAATATGCTGTCAGTTCAAAGACAGTACTTGACATTTGTGGGGATTGTTTTAAAGGTCTCTCAAATGGGAAATTATATTTTTTTTAAACCGATTCCATGGATAAGACACAAAAATGTTAAAGAGATGTGTGTTTATGTATAAAAGTAGACCAGCTAGAGAGAAAAAGCTTTCTCATTAGTGGATGTTGTTTATTCAATTTTAATAATACTCATTCTGGACATGGATCTTAACCACAGTAGTTATGTAACTTCTACCTAGCCATACAATAAATATATCTGGAGGAGAGCTTTTATATAGAGCTGTGTGAAGCCGTTAAATGGATTGGGAATGACTCAACCCATCCCACAGAATAAAAATATAAATAACGTACTGCCATCCTAAGCATAATAATATACTAGAAACATTCATTCATTCATTTATTCAACAACTATTTGAGTGTTTAGCAATCAGACAATGTACATTAGTGGTAGACAGAACATTGTAGTTCCTGTTCTTGTGAATCTTACAGTTTAATCATTTTTCATATTATCACTTTCCTTAAATTCCTCTTTTTGAAAATAACCTCTCATCCCAAGGGACTCTACTAAATAATTAATGCCTGGGATCAGAATGCTCTGATGCAAAAAAAAAAAATTTGACTAAGCCTTAAGTTAGTAATGAGGTAATGCAAGGCGAACCCTTGTGCCTTATTATGAGGTCCACTTAAGTTACAAGATTTCAAAGAAATTCTTTTAACATCTCAGTATTTCAAAAATAGAATATTACCCTGAGTTAATTACTGTCACTATAAATGATATGCAAGGCAGTTCTGCCATTAATTTTTAGTTTCTTTTTCATTAGCTAGCTGGTGAAAACCGTTATGTAGTTATGAGAATAGTTTTTGGTTCTGATATGGTCCCTTTCTCTTCATCTTGCATGGTTTATGTTATGCTAATCCATGATGATTATGTGCCACCCCCTGCACCCTCATTATTTCTGTCCCATACCGGGATGTATTGGGGTATTGCTCCTTTTAAAATAATGTCTTTCTTAGCATTTTCAGAAATATCTCATTCTTTACACGTACAATTGCTCAACGTTTGCTTTAAGTACCAAAAGTTAATCAACCATGTTCTCAAAGATGGTTGCTCTTTCCAATCCTTTGCAAAATGAATGACATACATGGCCCTGGAAGTAATTTTGCTAAGTGCTATAGCTTTACTTTTTAACCTGAGCACTCTGTGCACCCTTTAAGCATCATTATCTTGTCTTGAGGTGATATCTGGAGCATGTAATGGGAAATATGTTTTATCTTATGTCTTTCAGCGAAAACCAACTGTGTTATTGAGTCTAAGCTTTCCTCACTAAGTTAAAACAAGGACTTTGAAAGATTTCTTGGTTTATTTTAGGGGTTGGCAAACTATGACCTGTTTTTGTACATAAAGTTTTATCAGAACACAGTCACACCCATTCATTTACTTTTTCTTAAATGGTTGCATTCAAGCTACAACAACAGAGTTGAACTCTGAGTAGCTCTGAAAGGTGCTATGTGAACAAGAAAGCCCTTTTCAAAAAACATTTTGTTGATTCTTGGTTTATATGAAGGAGGAACATTTCAATGTAAAATTATCTCTTATTGGTAGAGTGTTTGGGTCATTTGTGAGATTTAGACATGTCCATATACCCTGTCTATTCTAAAATACATAATAATATGCTATAGTATGTAATAAAATGTTATATTTATACATAAATTATGTATAATTATTAATAATAACATTAATGGGAACAATATCAGTGGCTAATATTTTAGTTCTTATAATGTGCTAGACATTCTTCTAAGCTATTTACATATATTGACTAATTTAATTTCACAACCTCATGATATGGGTATTAGGTTTAGCCCCATTTTCCAGACAGAGGAACTGAAGCAGAGGTTAAATGACCAAACTATAGCCACACTGCTGGTAATCGAAGGGGTTAGGATTGAACCTGATTATTCAGAGACAGAACCCTGGCTTACAGAGACAGGATGGTAAGTGCTTTATTTTTCTGCCCTATTCTCTGGATTTCTTGCCTTTCCAAGCATACTGTGAGCCTCAATAAATCAGAGTGATTGCTAGCGAAGAGAACTTCTTGAGGCAATACACATTTTACAGTTCCTAAATCAGCAGATGGCCTCCTGTTATTTCTTTTCATTTAGTATCATTGAGCTCCAAGGTCTTACAAAAATTACCTCAGTAGCTTTTAGTTTCCTAAAAAAGTTAGGTTTTGTCCAAACTCTGCACTTGAGATGTTAAAGCACGCAAACAAAATCATTTGTTCACTGCAATTCAGTAACAATTAGAAATTAAATTGATCTCCCTCATTTTCCTCATGCCTTGTCTACTCACAAAGGTGGAAGTGTCTTTAAGATCTGTAGTGAGAAATACCCCTAGTTTGGTGTATTCAGGAGTGCAGTGGTGCAATTACGGCTCAATGCGGCGTCGACCTCCCAAGCTCAAACCATACTCCCACCTTGTTTTTTGATTTTTGTGTAGAGACGCGGTCTCACTCTCTTGCCCAGGCTAGTCTTGAACTCCTGGGCTAAAGTGATCTGTCTGCCTTGGCCTCCAAAGTTCTGGGATTACGGGCACGAGCCACCATGCCCAAACTTTAGGTGCATTCGAAGTTAAGCATTTATGAAGGACTTTTAAAATTTTTGAATGAAAGAAAAACATGGCAAGGGCTTAAAAATAAGAATCCTGCAAAGGTGAAAATTGATATCATTTCTCTAGTTACTGTAGTGGAGAAGTTAGAATCTGATAACCCAAATGTCTCGTTGTGGATTTCCTTGAATCCTTCAACAAGTCACTTAATCTATGGCTGAATTCCACTATCTTCATAAACATAGTAATATCTATCTTGAAGAACTTTTAAAGCTTAGATGAAAAGCAGATCAGAATAACAAAAGTCACTGTATACACAATTAAATTCTCCATTTGATGCTCAGATTAATAAGCTTTGCAATGAAAAGAGAGGAGAGAAAGGGAAGTGGAAGCCAGAGAGAGAGAGAGAGAGAGAGAGAGAGAGAGAGAGAGAGAGAGAGAAGAGAGAGAGAGAAGAGAAAAGGGAAGGAAGAAAGATAATACATAGTGGACTTGAATTTGAGGTGTCCGAGCAGATGTATTCTGGTGCTTGTGTCAAGGCATTGGAATTTAAAGAAATATGGCCAGCCCAGAAAGGTTAGGGATATAGACAAGTTAATAGACAAAGATTACACATTTTAAAGTTTATTTGTTTCAAAAAAGATTTGAGATGAATGCCATTAAGTCAGACTTGAAAATGGGCTAAATGTAACTAAAGATATAGCAAACAACAGTCACAAAAGTACAAAAAAACACTACCTTCTCCTCGTGCAGCAGTTATGACTATTGGCAGTTTCACGTGTACACACAAATGAAATCTACACTTACATATATCTCAATATCTTGTTCTTTCATGAATCAAATTTCATTGGAGACCGCATCATATCATCACTTAATTATTTTTATATTACTATTTTGTATTTTATTTTATGGATAAACTATAATTTATTTAATTATTTTCTCATTGAAGTACGTATTAGTTTTTTTCCTATTATTTTGCTTTACAAAACAATCCCAAACGCTGTCTACAAGAGACTCACTTTAGAGCCAAAGACACAGTAGGTAAAAGTGAAAGGATAGAAAAAGATATTTCATGCAAATAGTAAGAAAAAAGAGAGCAGATTATTGTAATACCAGACATTAGAGACTAAACAAAAAAATGCTTACAAGAGACAAAAAAAGACATCGTATGTTAATAAAAGTATCAATATAACAAGAATACATAACAATAAAAAACATTTATGTATCTAATATCAGATCATCAAAATATACAAAACTGGGCCGGGCACAGTGGCTCATACCTGTAATCCCAGCACTTTGGGAGGCCGAGGCGGGTGGATCACCTGAGGTCAGGAGTTCAGGACCAGCCTGGACAACATGGCGAAACCCCATCTCTACTGAAAATACAAAAAGTAGCCGGGCGTAGTGGCGCGTGACTGTAATCCTAGCTACTTAGGAGACTGAGGCAGGAGAATTGCTTGAACCTGGAGGCTGAGGTTGCAGTGAGCTGAGATCGTGCCACTGCACTCCAGCCTGGGCGACAGAGAGAGACTCAGCCTCATCAAAATAAAAAGAAGAAAATACTCAAGGCTGAATAATGTTCCATTGTATGTATGCATCACATTTTGTTTATCATTTTATCTGTTGATGGACATTTGGGTTGCTTCCATCTCTTGGATATTGTAAATAGCAATGCTATAAAAATTCATGTGCAGATATCTCTTTGAGATTCCGCTTTAAATTCTTTGTATATATACCCAGAAGTGAAATTGTTGGGTCACGTGGTAGTTCTATTTTTAATTTTTAAAGGAATCATCATATTGTTATTCATAGTGTTTGCACCGTTTTATAGTCCTACTAACAATACATAAGGGTTTAAATTTCTCTGCATCCTTGTCAACACTTGCTATTTTCTTCTATTGATAGTAGTCTTTGCTATCACTTTTTCATTTAAATTTTTACCTGTTGAATTTATTTTGGCATAAGAACTTAGAAAAGAACATTATTTTATTTTTATTTCCCAAGAAGCTATTCAGTTGCACCAACATAATCTTATGTATTCTATCTTTTCCCGCTGGATTTGATATGACACCTTTAATATACAGGTATAATAATTTCCCATATGAATTAGGTCTATTTACGACTTTCTTTTCTGTTCTAGAGATTATTTTCTGTTGATTCATCCAAAGAAGTAATATTTTTCAATGAATTCCATTGAAGTATAGCATGAATACAGAAAAGTGTGCAAATGGTAAGTGTGCAAATCAATAAGTTTTCAGAGAGTGAACTAACCTTGAAGAAAAACACATTAGCAGAGTGTAAGAAGCTGTGTTGTTCTCCTTCTAGTTACTACCTTTCCTCCCACAACCACTATGCTGATTTTTAATCTGTATTATTGATTAGGTTTCCTTGGAATGATAATGTAATTTTGTATGTCTAGCTTCATTTGTTCAACATAATGTTTGTAAAATGTATTCATGTTTTGGAATATAGTGGTTTGTTCTTTCTCTTTGATGTATAGTATTTAAGTTTATGAACCTTCCACAATTTATTTATTAATTCCAACACAGATGAACATATGTGTTTTTGCCAGTTGGGGGATATTTCAAAGAAATGTTGGTACAGTTTACCTTTGCAAGCTAACTTGCCAAGCTTGCTACAGTTTCTTGGCAAAAGACATAGAATTCTTGGTTGAGAAATAAAAGACTGCAACAGCAGTACTCAAAATACTATCATTTTCTTTTGCCAGTTTCCCAACCCCAAATTCCTAGAGGAACAGGTGCAGAGGGTCAGGTAACATCCATGCATACCTTAAGAGTTGTTAGAGAAGAGGAACCCTGAGTTTAGAGAATGCAAATACAGTCATGCGCCACATAATGACATTTTGGTCATAATGAAGTTTCAGTCAATGACAGACTGTATATAGAAAGGTGGCCCCATATGAGTGGAACAATTCCTGTTGCCTAGTGACACTGTAGCTGTCATAACATTGTAGCACATTAGTCACATGTCTGTAGCATTAGTCACATGTTTGTGGTGATGCTAGAGTTTTTGTCTCTATTTTTAATTCTATTTTTGGAAGGAAGGATGGCTGATTTTGTAGAGAAGAGTTGGGTAAAATTATGTTTTCACCATCTTTGTCTGGAAGTCTCTTTAATAAATAGCTAGTGTAAACAAACCTATTGTGCTGCTAGTCCTATACAAGTCTAGTGCATACAATTACATGCAGGACGTAATACTTGATAATAATGATAAATGACTGTTACTAGTTTACATATATACTGTACTATGCTTTTAATTGTTATTTTAGATTTTGCATCTTATACTTACAAAAAAGAAGTTAACTGTAAAATAGCCTCAGGCAGGTCCTTCAGGAGGTAATCCAGAAGAAGGCGTTGTCATCATAAGAGATCACAATTCCATGCATGTTGTTTCCCCTGAAGAACTTCCAGTGGGTCAAGATGTGGACATGGAAGGCTGTGATATTGGTGATCCTGACCCTGTGACCCTGTGCAGGCCTAGGCTAATGTGAAGCGTCTTAGTTAAAAAAAAAATATTTAAGAAGTAAAAAAAATTTAAAATTAAAAATATAAAAAGTTTGTAGAATAACTATATAAAGAGAGAAGATATTTGTGTTTAACTGCATAATGTGTTTGCATTTTAAGCTAAGTGTTATCACAAAAAGTCAGAGTGAAAAACATTTTAAGTTTATAAACTTACAGAAAGCTAAGGTTAATTTATTATTGAATAAATAATTTTTAAAAATAAATCTAGTATAGCCTAGGTATACAGTGTATATGAAGTCTACAATGGTGTATCGTGAAGTTCCAGGCCTTCACATTCACTCATCATTCATTCACTAACTCGTCCAGAGCAACTTTTAGTCCTGCAAGCTTCTTTCATGGTAAATGCCCTGTAGAAGTACAGCATTTTATCTTTTATACCACTATTTTACTGTATCTTTTTAATGTTTAGATATGTTTGGATACACAAATATTTAGGCAAATATTGTGTTAACAATTGCCTACAGAATTCAATACAGTAACATGTATAGTCACATGCTGTACAGGTTGGCAGTCTAGGAGCAATAGGCTGAACTATCTAGCCTAGATGTGCAGGGGGCTATACTATCTAGGTTTGTGTAAACACACTCTATGATACTAGCATAATCCAGTGGCAAAATCGCCTGAGGACACATTTCTTAGAACATATCCCTATCATTAAGTGACACCTGATTGCAGTTTATAACGAGAATACCTGCCCCTTACGCTAGAGACACTATCCCTTTCTTCCAAGGCTGTAAACAAATTTGCCCTTTATTTTGGAAGGAGATAGTTTATTTTTCTTCCCAAGCTGTTTAGTATACAAACTGCACTGAAAAGAGAGTGTAGAAAAAAGGGCAGTTGGTTTATTGCAAAACATGCAGAAACATGAGAGACCCATGGAGAATTGTCTCCCCACAGGAACAGGACAAGGCTATCCACTACTGGCATTACTATTTAATGTATCATTAATAATATTACCAGTGCTATGAGGAAAAATACGAACAGAGTTTGAAAAGGATATATGTAAATAAAAAATTACCATAATGTGCAGATGAAATTATCGTAAGCATAAAACTACCCAGAGAATTTACAGATACATTATAACTGCTACAAAGGGAATTCAATTGTCGGGTATAAGATCAATTTTAAAAAATCAGTAGCAGGAACAAACAACTTAAAAAATCTAATAAAATACTTATTTTCATAATTTCATTCCTTGAAACACTAAAAGTTATGAAGTATTTGAGGAATTAGTTTAACCAGTAACACTCAAACTCTACTTAGAGAAAACTTGAAAGCTTTAATCAAAAAGGCATAGAAGATGATCTAAATAGATAGAGAGATTCCATGATTCTGGATAAAGTGACTTAGTATTAAAATGATATAATTATTTCTAAAAATATCTACATATTAAATATAATCCACATAAAAATTCAAGTTGAATTTCTTGAGAAGTTCAATAAGCTTAAATTACTTGGAACAAATAGAGGTCCATGAAAAGCTAAGTCAGTTTTATAAAAAAGCCACAATACATACAACAAAGCTATTGTTGTAAAGGTAGTATGGTATTAATACAAGAACATATGAAGTACCAATACAACAGAAGACAGTTCAGAGACAGGCTGAATGTATATGACAACTTATTGTATTTCAAGCATGAACGCATGAAGTACAGGCTGTAGGGTAGGTGATAATGGGAAAACTGACTTACTTTATGGAGAAAAATAAAAATGGCTCCTGATGTTGTAACACAAGGAAGTGTAAATTTAGATGGATTAAAGACCTAAATATAGAAATGAAAACTTAAAAAAAAAAGTTGTTTGCAATTTGGTACAGTGAAGATCTTTTTCATTAAACCTTAAAACACCAACTACAAAGCAATAATATTGATGAAGCTTTTTACATCAAAATTTAGAATTTTTGCTATAAAACAAATACCATGCCCAAGGTTTATGGAGAGGTGAAAAAAGGAAAGAATATTTTTGTAGTTGCTAGAACTGAAGAAAAACAAATGATTAGCATCTATTGAAAGGAATAGCTCCAAATCAATAGTAGGAGGACAACTGTCCTGATGGAAAAATGAGAAAAGTGTACCAACAGGCAATTTATGAAAGAAGATATACTAAAAGCCAAGAAGTATGTGAAGAGGTGTTAAAAATAGAGAACTAAACATTAAAACAATTATGAGATATCATTTTACACTTATTAGACCAACGAGAATAGGAAAGGTGAATAATGCCAAGATTTGACAGGGTTATGAAGACATGGGAACATTTTTCATTGCTGGCGGAAGTATAGAGTGATGTATTCTAGGAAAGCACTCCTTAGGGAAATTAATTCCTTAATTCCATACCTATAACCTGGTAGGAACGTGAAATTTTTTATGAATTAATAAGTGGACACGTAACAGGATATTCATTATACCTTAGTTATGTGGGTGGTGAACTGGAGGTGACCTGGGTGTCCATAACTGGAAGAGAGGATACATAAAATGCGACAGATAACATACAGCAGTCAAAAGCACTGGTGTTAGCAAAATTTAAAAAAAAAAAAAAGGAAAACAAAATAAAAAAAAACTACATTGGTGATTTGTACACAGAGCAATATAGATGGATCTTAGAAAGCTGGTTGTTTAAAAGAAAAATTTAAGAAAGAAAAGGAAAATGTATGACATAGTATTATTTACAGATGTTAGAAATACACTAAAGCCTTAACTCATATTTTGTAAGTACACATGCGAACAACAGTGCATATATTAAACAAAATAGATTAGATGCCTAAGGTGTAAGGGAAATAGCAATGAGGGATAGAAATAAAGGAGAAAGGGGGAAAATCATCCATTTCTTCTGGGTTTTCAAATATATGTGCATACAGTTGAGAAAAGCTTTTTGTAACAATTCTTACAATTTTTTTGTATCTTAGCTATTTTTCTCCTTCTAAATTCCTTTTTGAATATTTGTGTTTTGGCACTTTTCTTTCTGGATTAGATTGTAGTGGGTAGTCTATTTTATTGTTTTATTCAAAGTACCAGCTTCTGGATTATTTACTAATTCAGTTTTCATTTTTTAAAACTCTTTATATTGACAAGTCAAATTATTCTTTTTTTTTTTTTAACTTGGATTGCATATTTCATTAGTTATTCTCATTTGTTCTTGTGAGGTAATGTGGATGCTTGAGGTTATTTATTTGTTTATTTTAGCTGAACTCCATTATAGCTGAATCCCCTGGGTTCTGATTTGAAGTGAGAACGGAAGTGTTAGTCTGTATGTGCTGAAACCAAATGGTAACTTTCCAATCGTGATTCTATTGTTGCCTATGGAAAAACAGTTATTGAGTAAACTAGCATCTTTTCTTTTGAGCTCAAATGATTATTGCTCTTTTATTTCTAACTGTGTGAATGTATTTATTTCATTGAATCACTGAACGTCGATCTGGAATTACATTCTGACCTCAACGACATAATTTTCCACTCACAATAAGATTTTTTTCTGCTTAAAAACTGGATAATTTTCTGTTGTTAGCTTTGATTGTTTCCTTCACCTTTTCCCTGGGTATGGTGAACATCAACGTCTCTTTAAGGTGCCTCCTCATAAAACATGCATCAGATTTGCACAGACTGAGCAGCACAGGAGGAGGCAGATGAAGGAGAAAGTAGAGGTGTCATATTGCTTGCATAATCTCTATTTCAAAAGTTATGTGCAATTTAGACTGCTTTTCACTTGGCCCTAAAATTATCTGAGAGAGTTTTTATTCTGATTTCTAGGCGGGAGGATATGTTTTCATATTTTTTAAACATAATTACTGGTTTTATTATATTGGATGAGAGAAGGTGACCTATTATTTTAAGTTTTGGAATGAATTTCGGTTTTCTTGATAGTGTAATATTTGATTTGTTTTTATGAAATCTTCACAGGCGCTTGAAAAGAAGATATATCCTCTTGATAGAGCATTTGGCACTGAATTTTGAATAAGTCTGTTTCTGGACAACTACAGAGACATGCTTGCTCTTGTCATCTTCCCATCACATTCACCAAAAAATTCTCTGCACTAGTCATCAAAGATGGAGTTTTTTGGTCTCTATTTTTTTTTTTTTTCTTGAGACAGAGTCTCGCTCTGTTGCCCAGGCTGGAGTGCAGTGGTGCAATCTTGGCTCACTGCAAGCTCCGCCTCCCGGGTTCACGCCATTCTCCTGCCTCAGCCTCCCCAGTAGCTGGGACTACAGGTGCCCGCCACCGTGCCTGGCTAATTTTTTGTATTTTTAGTAGAGACGGGGTTTCACGGTGTTAGCCAGGGTGGTCTCGATCTCCTGACTTCATGATCCACCCGCCTTGGCCTCCCGAAGTGCTGGGATTACAGGTTGTCTCTATTTTTAATTCTATTTTTGGAAGGAAGGATGGCTGATTTTGTAGAGAAGAATTGAGTAAAATTATGTTTTCACAATCTTTGATTGGAAGTCCCTTTAATAACTATTTTAAAATACAATTTGATGATAATGATTATAATGTCCAAGTTAACCATTTTGAACGTAAGAATGTATTTACTTTAAGTCAAAACAAAGAGCCTAGGTTGTGACCTGACTAGGCAAGTTTTATAATAAAAATTGTTCATAATTCTTCATAGGATTCCTCCAATCTTCTCTTTCTATTGGATTTTATTGTTCTGAAGATCTTTAGGATCTTCCTAGAGGATTCTAAAATGAATCCTGAAATAATTTTTTTATAGGCTTTGGATGTAATGGGATTTGTCCTATAAAAATAAGGAGCACTTATATGTTATAAATATTTACAATATAATATAATATACATATTATAGTGACATTAAAGATGATGAATAGTATCAATTGATGACAATATAAAGAATGAAAATGGATTTTAATGTATATTGATAATGGATCAAACTTCTGTAAATAATGATTGTAAAAGAGTAAAGGAAAATCTACATTATAATTTTCTCTTTTTACAGCCACGTAGGAAGAAGACTAGACTGTATAGTGTCACAAACAGAGTATAACTTTTTCAACAAATATTTGTTTTTTGAGTTCAGTTAAGCTGCCTTTGTAAAAAAAAAAAAAAAAAAAAAAGGAGGGGGGAGCAAAAAAAAAAAGATGAAAACGTAGCATCTTGTCACCTCATGTCAGGTTCTCAAACTCTCTGCGAATAATTTGAGTGTCCTGAACATGGTGTCAGGTTGAGGTAGAGAGAGAGAGGTCTTTAAGACATTCTAAATAAGGGGGTTTTGAATAAAGTAGTTATAGAGGCCAGAGAAATAAAAAAATTGGGATTTTCGTGATAAAAATAATAATAGCTTGCATTGATTGAGTGGTTACTTCATACTAGAGTCTCTTTCAAGGGTTCTACTTGTGATAGTTATCTCTGAACATTTATGGAGTTTTTATTAGAGAAATGATATTAGATTTATTTCTTTTTTATGTTTTTTTATTAATTAATTTTATTTTTTAAAAGTTTCAGGCAGGATGTGCATGTTTGTTACATCGGTAAGTGTGTGCCATGGTGGTTTGCTGCACCTAACAAGCCATCACCTAGGTATTAAGCCTAGCATGCATTAGTTCTTTTCCCAAATGTTCTTCCCCACTGCCCTCCCCTGACAGGCCCCAGTGAGTGTTGTTCCCCCCCCCATGTCCCTGTGTTCTCATTGTTCAGCTCCCACTTATAAGTGAGAACATGCAGTGTTTGGTTTCCTGTTCTTTCTTGCATTCGTTTGCTGAGGATAATGGCTTATGGCTTATGGAACAGAATAGAGAACTTAGATCTATTCTTTGATTCTCCAAATGAGAAAATTAGAAGTAAGGGAAATTAGAAAGGGATAGATTTAAAGTGAATACATGAATGAAAAAAAAAAAAAAAGACCAGAACTCACTGAAATTCAAATGAGAATCCCCTGAAGTAGTGAGATTTCCTATGATTGGAAGTGTCCAAAGAGCACCTAGATTCTTATTGGCTTGGGAAGTTTTAGAAATGATTCATGATTTCAGTTGAAGGTTATACTGAGTGACATTGAAGGCCTCTTCCAATTCTGAAACTCTGTGATTCTAGAATCCATTTCTTGAATCTCATTAAAGAAGGTAATGCACCTTTAGGAATAAAAATATAGGCTTTTAATAATGAGATATTGCAGTTATTCCTAGATTTAAATTATTCCACCAGACTTTGAGACACATATTAAAGTAATAAAATTGTAGGCTAGTTAATATTTGATTAATAAAACCAACAAAAGACACTTGTCTCTTAAACATATCCCCAGAAGAGTTTTACTCTTCCGCTGACATAGCCAATACCCAATGTACGACTCCCACCAGTTTATTTAAAAGACAAGAACAACACAAGACTACAAAATATTCTTTTTGTAGTTCCACTTATCCACAATTAAACACATGCAATACACAAATCTTCTAGTTCTCTAGTTTAGATTGATTTCTCTCTCTCTCTTTCTTTCTCTCTCTCTCTCTTTCTCCATCTCCCCTAATGCTTCTAATTTTGTTTCCCATTTAGTTCTTCCAAACAGAATTCCCTTTTAGAAACCTGTGGAAACATAAATGCCTAGAGGCAAAATGTACCTAGAATTTTTTGTTTTCTCAGGACTACAAAAATGGTCTCTGTCTTTTATTACACTCTAGCATTTTAAAATCATGGTGCATCTTACTATTTTTATCTATATCTATGTAGCTCCTACCGTTTTTAATATCTATAAAGTGATACAGTTTACTATGTAATTTCACCTTGTGATCTTGTTTACTCTTTTTTTTTTTTTTTTTTTTTGAGACGGAGTTTCGCTCTGTCGCCCAGGCTGGAGTGCAGCGGCCGGATCTCCGCTCACTGCAGGCTCCGCCTCCTGGGTTTACCACATTCTCCTGCCTCAGCCTCTGCCTCTCGAGTCTTGTTTACTCTTACTACAGTGTAGTTGATTTAACAAATACTTAGGATTCTTTATTATTTGTCTTTTTTATATGACAACAAACCTTTAACATTTGCAATAGCTATATTCCAAAATGTTCAAAATGTACAATACAATAACTTCCTATGGTATATAATTTCCCCCATAGAATTTTTTTCCAGTCAAGAACTATCTGTTTTTGGGCAGCCTACGACTTTTCTGCATTTTAATTACCATCATGGGCATTTGACTCTCTTTCAGAGGCCATTTTTATAAAAAAATTTTCTTAGGACTTCACGAGAATTTCAAGTAGATTTAAAAAAACATTTTTTAAGATGCTGCATGTTCACACGCATGTTTATAGCAGCACAATTTGCAATTGCAAAAATATGGAACCAGTCCAAATGCCCATCAATCAATGAGTGGATAAAGAAATTGTCGTATATATATATACGATGGAATACTACTCAGCAATAATAAGGAACAAAACAATGGCATTTGCAGCAACCTGGATGAAATTGGAGACTGCACTTATTCTAAGTGAAGTAACTCAGGAATGGAAAACCAAACACTGTATGTTCTCACTCATATGTGGGAGCTAAGCTATGAGACACAAAGGCATAAGAATGATATACTGAACTTCCGAGAGCTGGGGGGAAGGGTGGGGACTGGCAAAAGGTAAAAGACTACACACTGGATACAGGGTACACTGCTCGGGTGATTGGTGTGCCAAAATCTCACAAGCCACCACTAAAGAAATTATTCATGTGACTAAACACCACTTCTTCCCCTAAAACCCATTGAAATTAGAAAATTAAAAATAAAAAAAAAGTATTATGTACTTGAAGTTTGCTCAGAAAGTAGATCTTAAATGTTCTAATGACAGAAACAAATGGAAACCATGTGCATCAATGAATGTGTCATTAGCTTGACTGTGTCAATTTTTTCACAATGTCTATGTAGTATATCAAAACATTGCATTGTATACTATTAATCCATAAAAATTTTATTTGTCTGTTATACCTCAATAGAACTAAAAACAGTTAATAAAAGAAGACTGAGATTAGGAAGGCAAAAAAAAAAAGATAATGTGTGTTCAGCTAGATTCACTTAATAGTTAAATTTCTCACTTCTGTGCAAAAGATTTGTCATGTAAATAGGCAAAAATATTGATAAATTAATGGATAGCATGAACCTTCTTATTGGTTAGAAATATTCAATGTGAAGAATGTTTCATTGGGAATGGTAAGCCCTACCTATATGCCAAATAAAGAACTGACTTTAAGTTGCTGGGAACTAATTTCACGTTGAGAATGTTTATCTAAAGTCAATATTGATAGGAACATGATATTTTACAGTGCTTTAGAGATCTTAATAACATGAAAAATAATCCTTTTAAGGTAGCAGAATAAATAATTTCTGTCTTAATTCTGTGGTTCTGAGGCTATGTCTTTTTTTTCTTTTTTTTTTTTGTTTTGAGACGGAGTCTCGCTCTGTCGCCCAGGCTGAAGTGCAGTGGCGCGATCTCGGCTCACTGCAAGCTCCGCCTCCCGGGTTCACGTCATTCTCCTGCCTCAGCCTCCCGAGTAGCTGGGACTACACCCAGCTAATTTTTTGTATTTTTAGTAGAGACGGGATTTCACCGTGTTCGCCAGGATGGTCTCGATCTCCTGACCTCGTGATCCTCCCGCCTCGGCCTCCCAAAATCCTGGGATTACAGGCGTGAGCCACTGTGCCAAGCCTGAGGCTGTTTTTTATGGCCCCAGTAGTAGCTGGGCTATGAGTAATTCATGGAGACTCTGTAGGTTAGCCTGTTCTTTGGAGTTTTGACTTGAATGCTTTAGAATCTAATAAAGTGTTTCTCTGAAGCTATCAAGAGTCCTGGTATGATGAAGGTTTATGCCAACTAAGATTTCATTTAAGAACAGTTAGAGATAGCATATCTGAGGCATAGTAGATTTTGTAGTAAAAATCTCAAATAACTTGATGTCTTTTTGCAAAGAGATTTATTTTTGAGGGCTCTGACATTTTGTGAATCAATTCAAATTAGAGAAATAAGTTGTCACCATCTAAACCCAAGTTTGACACAAATCCCTAAATGTGATATGTGCAATTGCATCTAAACATAAAAATCATAGACTTGTGACTCATTATTCTTATCTACCCACCTCAGAGTTAGTAGCTGAGTTTTTTTGTAGGCTTAGAGAATAATCACAACTCAGATAATGGATGCAATCTTTAAAATTTTCCTAATAAATTGTTCAAGAACTAAATAGGCATTATAATATTTTCAGGCTAGTTTTTACAACGACCCTTTAGTGACCATTAGGATTTTCATAGTGTTTTGCTATTATAAAATTGAGTTGGGTGGCTCAAGGTTAAAAATAAATTGATCTAGTGCATTAGCTGAATTTGTTGGTAATTATCCTAAACTAGGTATCAGTCTCTATTATTATAAATAAAAGTCTTAAACACATAGTGAATTTTAAGAGTAGACAGTATTATTACACACAAATGAGATCTAGAGTCCCTGCAATAGCTCAATGAATCTAAAAGAAAGTATTTGATTTGTCCTTGAAAGAGCTTAAAATTTCAATCTGCTGTTAGAATCAAAGAGCTGCAAATAACCTTTCAGATTATTAGTCAGTGCTTTATTTTGGAGAGGAGGAAACCGAGGCTCAGAGAGGCTAAGTGACTCACACAAGCTCAGGAGCTAGCTAATGGCAGAGTTGGCCTTGATTCCAAGCCCACTAAGCCTCAGATAATGCTTTCGTTTTCTGGCAGTGTTTTTGAGGTGATGAAGTTTCCTTACTCTTCTGCTTGGCAATCAAAGTGTTTCAATAATGATTTTCTGAGGTTTTAGGTCTCCCACATCCCAGCCCCTTTCTGCCCAATTAGAGAGTCTGCCCAATTAAATCAGAATCTCTAGGATGAGTATACTCTTTATCTAAGCTGCCCAGGTCATTCCAAGGTGCATATATATTTGAAAACCAGTAGTTTGTGATTCAGACAGTCTAGGGTGGGGCCTGAGAAGTTTTTGTTTCAAACATGTTCCCAGGTGATACTGATGCTGCTGTCTCAGGTACCATTTAAGAATCACTGTTCTAACCTCCTTTCTTACTCCATTCCTCTGCTTTCTAGTCACTCACAAAATGTCCTGAATCCTAACTTCTAAATATCCTCATATGCAAGTCTCCTCTTCAGTTACTTGCCTCTGTCCTAAATCTCCCCTCTTGAAACTTCTTTCTCCCTGTGTTCTTGTTTCCAGTCTTACCCCCACACTAATTCATTTCCACATTGCTGCCAGAGTTATCTTTCTAAAAATATGTATATTATATAACCGTGGCTCTACAGGTTTGAATTATTAATTTGAAGTGTGAAATTCCATGAATTTTATAGTCAAACTACATTGCTACTACTTAATCCATATTGTTCCCACCTCCAGCTCATTCTTTCTTGGTGCCCAAGGGAACCTTGGCACTCCTCCATCTTGCACGGAATTGAGTGTAGAATTCTGACATAGCATTTATTACAGTGGTTATTTAGACAGGAGTATTCTTTTCTGCACTGTGGAGGGAGGTAAGGTAATGTATCTTGCTGATCATTATATACCACGGATTTATTGTGGTACTTGGAACAAGGAAGAGTCCAATAAATATCTGCCAAGTGAGTGGGTTGCATTTTTAAAGTTATTTACTCCAAGTTCCTCCAGCTCTTTTTTTTCTTCTTCTTTTTTTTTTGAGACAGAGTCTTTCTTGCTTCTGTCACCCAGGCTAAAGTACAGTGGCACTGTAGTGGTACTTTTTCACTCAGACTGCATTTTTTTTTTTTTTTTGAGACAGTCTTTCTCAGCCACCCAGGCTGGTATGCAGTGGCGTGATCTTGGCTCACTACAACCACTGTCTCCCGGGTTCGAGTGATTCTTCCATCTCAGCTTCCTGAGTAGCTGGGATTACAGGTGCCCACCATCATGCCCAGCTAATTTTTGTATTTTAGTAGAGATGAGTTTTCAGGATGTTGGTCAGGCTGGCCTTGAACCCCTGACCTCGGGTGATCTGCCTGCCTCAGCCTCTCAAAGTGCTGGGATGACAGGTTTGAGCCACTGCGCCCCGTCCCAGACTGCTTTTTGAAAGAAAGTAAGAGCTTTGAAATCTTAACTATCTAAAAATGTCAATATTTCTTCCACAACAAAATATTATAAGCTATTATGCAAACATAATTTAAAATGCTTAGGGTTTGATTTTTGTCACAGTCGGGTACTTTTTGTAATGGTATAGCAGACTACATTGTGATCCTACATTAATGAGGTGTATTTATGACAGTAATAGACATACCATTCAAAACATTATTCTGTAACTTTGATGGTGACATTTTACTCCATTTACATAAATTGTGGGGAGGAGACAGATTCTCAAATTGAAATTGTAAAGAAGATAGTAATGTAGTTTTAAAAGAACTCAATTTGAAACCCTAAATAAATTTTAAGGTCTGATTGTAATATTAATCACCATTATGTATTATCTAAATATTTGCATATAAATTTAGTTTGGATTTAGGATGAACTTAAATTTATTAAAGGCCAGTGTTACTGTATAAATACTGAATCGTCATATAAAAATCACATACTGGGCTAAAAGCAGAAGCTTCCTATTTTCTCCATAGGATAAAATCAGCTCTCCCACCTGTGGTAAAGCACGCCAGCATTGTGATGATAATATCATTCAAGGTGTTCCACTCTCCATGACCTAAGGGGTGGACATGTGGCCCAAGCTAAGCCCATTGGCTGGTCCCTCCTGTAATTTTGAAACCTGAGGAAATGAGGAAGAAAATGGTTGAAGCCAACTGATCTAAATGACAGTGCCGAGGGTTGGTTAATCAGTGGTGCAACATGCCATCAAAGAACTAGGGTTTACCTTGTTTTATTGGACATCTAGTTTCTGCAGTGTGTAGACTTAGCTAAGAGCTAGGTTCACCTCATGGTCTCAAGATGGCTGCCATGCATCCAGATGTCACAAGACAATGTCTAAATGTAGAAAAGTTAATTTTCCTTTGTAGTATCAAAGAACACCATTTACAAAATCTTACCGCTAGGTTTTCTGTCATGTATTATTGGCCAAAATCGCCTTGTAGGTTCATTCCTAAACCAATCATGACAAGGCAAATGGGATTACTATGATTGACTGTCTGAAAACACATGATTCTAAGGTAGCCTCAGTGTTGTCTACTTTTTGTTGTTGTTTTTGGGAAAATATCCAAATTCAGCATACTGTGAAATAATTTTACTTTTATTTAGCTATATTCTAGTTTCTTCAGTTATGTTCATATAGGAGAGGCAATCTAACCCAAGGTTAGGAACACAATCCATTTCTTCATATTCTTACTCTGTCAGCAGTACCTCAGTTTTTCTAACTCTGTAGCAATTCCATATGGCTATTGTGAGGACTATTAGAACAGTGCCTGGTACATTGTGAGCTCTCAATACATGTCAACAAATTTTACTAGCTAAGGCAGAGGCAAGGGCTGGAGAGAGAAGCTTCTAGCATAACTTCAATTTACCACATTTCTAGGAAGTTTCCAGTTTGTATTTTCAGATGTACTCATTTTGGAATATATTAGTCAAACAGATGATAAAAATAACCACTATTTATTGGACATCTTTGATGTGTAAGGAAATGGCTAGGATTTTTTTTATGTTTATTATTTATAACCTCATGTCTATTCTGTGAGGCAGTGGTCATAGAAATATTCTTTCCTTGTAATAACCTTCTAATGAGCTTTGAATTGTGATTCTAACCATAAAAAGTCAACCCAACTAAATGACAATAAGGTCAAGGTCAAGGATTTTTAATAAAACAGTTTTCATTATGAAAAATTATATACATTTAAAAGTAGAGAGAAGAGGATAACGAACCCCCATTACCCAACTTCAACAATTCTTAGCTCATGGTCAGACTTGTTTCATCTGTGCTCCACCACTTCCTTCTAGATTATTTTAAAGCAAATTCCAGATACCATGGCTTTTCATCTGGAAATATTTTAGAATGTACTGTCTTTTTCAAAGATAAACATTGCTTGTTAAAATCATACCATGAAACATAAAAATACTAACAAGTTCTTATAAAAACAATTATCTAGACTGGATTTGTATTCTTTAATTGCCTTCTCTCTCTTTGGTGTGGTAAGAAGTAATATTCTAGGCCCATTTTACATGTTTGCTACACCCAAACTGTCAGTGAATTATTTTTTAGTCAAGGTAAGTTTCAGGGTCAGCTTAATGTGACTGATAAAGTCACATAATAGATAGTCCTGCAACACAAGTGGCCAAAAAATATTTGGAGAAGAAATATATTACTGGGGATTCTATTTTAAACCAGCATTTGGGAGTGAGCTTTTGAGTGGTGATGACCTCTACTAATTGTAATCTTTGGACTGAATTACGTTCATTGGCTCCGTTCATCTACGAGATAATGTCACAGGTGGTCCCTGGCTCTTCTTACTGGAGGCTTTTCAGTCTCATCTATCCTCCTTACATGTTTAGTTCTATGTACAGATATAGTGCCTTGGAACAATTTCTCATCTTTCTTCCTGACCCCTTTGAGCTTCATTCTGTCTGTGACTAGTTTATTTGGCATTGAGCTGCCCTCTTCCATGAATGTTATCCTTCCCCTCTGCCTAGGCTTCTTGCTGCACTGGGTGGGCTGACCCCACCTCACTCCCCCTCAAAGAGTCTCCCAAGGCCCCACCCAAGGCAGAACTTTGTCCTTTCTTATTCTTAAAGAAGAGTTTGACATTTTCTCAATAGTGTAATTCACAATCAGTAATACGTCTGAAAAGATGATATCATGAAGATTTTCCCTAGGTTTTTGTGAGAGGAGAAAGATACCACCTTTGGACTAATAACATATGATTGTGTATATATATATTTTTTTTTCTTTTTTTTTTTTTTGAGACAGAGTGGTACCCTCTTACCCAGACCGGAGTGTAGTGGCATGATCACAGCTCACTGCAGCCTCCATCTTCTGGGCTTAGGTGATCCTACCACCTCAGTCTCCCAAGTTAGTTGGGAATACAGGTGCATGTCACCACACCTGGTTAATTTTTTTTGAAGTTTTGTAGAGACAAGTTCTGACTATGTTGCCTAGGCTGGTCTTGAACTCCTGGGCTCAAGTGATCCTCCTGCCTCAGCCTCCCAGAGTGTAGGCAATACGGATGTGAGCCACTATTCCTGGTCCCAGATATTTCTAAAGAATGACTCTTAACACATAAAAAAGAAATCTTTTAAATTAAAATCTTTCAACTTAGTTACCAGTTTTAAAGGAGAGATGCTCAATCTGTCTAATTCTACTGTGGCTATTATCATACTCCAGTGTTTTGTTACATTCCTGTCTGTATCCAAGGAGGGACAGAAAATTTTATCATCGTCTTACATCAGGTAAAAGTAAAACATGGGTCAAATATTTTCCTAAGTATATTATCTCTTCATTCATCATGGATAGCATGTCTCTGATGAGCTAGAGCTTAGTTGCCTAGAAAAATATTATGAAGTCACATAATAATGACAGAGCCAGTTAAGACAGGTTTAAAAATCATGATGTATTTCCCATAAGAGAATCTTTAAGTAACAAGGCAAATTTCTCAAGAAATGGTAGCAGAGTCTGAGAAGAGTGACTGAGAAAAGAAATGATTTCATGTCTAGGAAGACTCTCAAATCATACAAATGTCCTTTTAAAACTTCACATTCTAAATAAAGATGCAAAAATAGCCATGTCAATCATGGAAAGATCATTTACTATCTGTAATTTGCTATTAGATGTCTTAGTCACTTACTGGATTTAATCTTCACAATGGTCCAGAGGTAGTAGATATTCTCCTGTTATGCAGATCAGGGTAACATCTCAGAGAAGTTAATTACTACATGCTGTATCACTCAGTCTGTTAGTGGTGGAACAGAAACTGAGAATCATGTTTGCTTGAGTAGAAAGTTCATAATATTTCCATTAACACAACATTATCTCAAAATTGCATTAAGAGCCTAAAAAGGTACTTATTTCTTATGCCCTAACCTCATTTCCTATTCCTATTTACTGTACTTTGCATTAAAATAAAATCTCATTTCTGATATTTATCTTAGTTGTTTTATACTAGTATAACATGACTAACCTTCAAAGTAAGTAATTACTTTTATATTTGCCATAATATATGTGTCATGAGCAGTCAAAGAAAACATCAATTTTAATACTATCTGCACTTTGCATGAACCATTGTTAACTAAATTAATACATTCACATTTATTCCATAATGTTTTCAGATCACAATACTTAATGTACTTTTCAAACACAATGTAGCAAGCTGTAAAATAGAGCACAATTATATTGAATGAATTATAGTATCTAAAAGCAGGATCTGTCAAAATGTCAAATAAGAAAAGAAAATGAAGCCACATATACAATGCAAAAATCATTTATCCGTTATTAATCTGAGAAATGAGTACGTGAAGTCCATAAAATGTTTTTGGAGAAAAATTTATATTATCTTTGGTGACTCATTGATAAAATCATACATATTGATGTTTAAAAATTAAAAATGAAATTTCTTTCCCTTGTAAGCTAAAAATCTTGAATTTGACTCACTGGGAAAATACTAGTTGAGGATCACCACATAATACTTCTTAATTTGGATCATCAACATATTTTCCAGTAGTCAACTAAAGTCAGTTTTATGTGATGCTAGAATATCTCAATGTTGTTGAATGCAATGATTTTTTTTTTTTTTTGGAAAAGTCTTGATTAGATCTGCTAGAAAAGACACAGTTGATTACTTTTGTAAGGTACTGAAATATTAGAAGAAAACATTCTGTTATAAGTTGTAATCAAAAGTTTTAATTGAAAGCCATGTTTTGATGGTTTATTATGAGATTTTGCTACATCAGTGATAGATATTAAGTTCAAATGAAACAAATGCCTTTGATTCCATAAAATATATGCATAGTAATAGTCCTTTAAATAGCGATAATCAGGAAGTTTTTATTTCACAGTTTTTTATGTGATTAATCTAATTCCTTTTTCTTAGAATTGTTTCTTTATGTAAAATATGAGTGTCGGTTTTTGGCTAAGGGGAGCTTTACCCTCCGTATTCATTTCCTAGGACCACCATAACACATTACCACAAACTTGGTGGTTTAAAATAACAGAAATATATTCTTACAGTTCTGGACACTTGAAGTATGAAAGAAGGTGTAGGACTGGCTGTATTCTCTCCAGTCTCCAGGGGAGAATTCTTCCTTGCCTCTTACAGCTTCTGATGGTTCCAAAGAATGACTTGTGGTTGTCTCACTCCAGTCTCTACCTCTCCCTTCATAAGACCTTCTCCCTTTCTCCCTGGGTCTATCGCCTGTGTGTTGCCTATAAGGACAGTGGCCATTGAATTTAAGGCTCACCTGGATAATCCAGCATGATCTCATCTTGAGATTCTTAATCACATCTGCGAAGACCTTTTCTTTAAATAAGATCCTATCCACAGGTTCTAAGAGTTAGAAAATAGAAATGTCTTCAATCCACTACACATACTCAATGTTTATGAATGGGCTTTGGGGTCTGGAAGCTGCAGAATAAAATGCTTGCTCAACCACTCATTAGCTCTGTGATATTTGGCAAGTATATTGTGTATATTTGGAAGCTATACTGACCAAGAGTTGATGGACATAGGAATTTTGGTATTAATTGATTATTGACCCTCTTGCCTACTAAAATGAGTTTCTTTCGACCATCCATATTCTACATGGTCACTGAGTTGATATCTCTGTGCAATTTGGCATGAATGACCATTCTCTTCTTCTTGAGCTCTTTATTGCTTTAGCTTCTTTCTAAAACAATTTAATGATTATTGTTGTTATTATTATTATTTTAGAGATGGAGTCTTGTTATGTTGCCCAGCCTGGCCTCAAACTCCTGGGCTCAAGTGATCCTCCTGCCTCAGCCTTCTGAGCAGGTGGGACTTTTGGCATGTGCTAGTGTTCCTGTTTTTAACTGTCTTCGCTTCTAAAATAGTGCACTTCCCTGATTATTTTACTGCTACTTTGACTGTTCTTTCCCCTTCTTGTGCTTTTATCTTGCCCCTTAAATATTAGTTTCCAAGGTTTCTAACGTAGTCCTCTTTTTCAACTATCCTATATACTTTCTCCAGGTGACTTAACCTATTTTCAGAATGTCAGTTGACAACTGATTGCTGATGATTGAGAAATCTGGATCTCCTAATCACATATTTCCCTTCAGCTAGAAACCTGTATGCAACTGCCTCCTAGGCTTTCATACCTAGATGTCCCACTTCTAAGTCTTCATATTCAAATTCAAAGCTAAACCATAATAACTATGTTTTAAATCTAGAAATCTATATCTTCTTTGTAGACTACTGTTATTCTCTAGCCATCCTGACTGACCAGTTGTTCCCTAAATATGTCATGTTCTTTTGCTCCTTCTTTATTCTTATCCACACTTTTCTTTCAGTTTGCAATTCTCCTTCTCATCTTGTGAACACCTGTTTAGTTTTTAAGACTTAGCTCAAACATCACTTTGTCCTTAAGATAACCATTTGCTCTTTGCTTTATTTCCCTATTGAATCTTATACCTGTTTCCATTACACCAAAAGAATTTTTGAGGGCTTGTTTTTCTTCCCCATTCAACTATGAGCTCCATGAAAGGTAAGTAACCATGTTCCATTTATCTTTGTAATCTTCCTTTTCAGAATATCATCTGACATATTGCCCTCAATAAACGTTTGTTAAAATGGTTTCTTACGCCTACTAAAAGTACATCTTGTTATTATTATTATTTGTGGTTAGCTTATTCTTAAAGGCTTTCAATGATAGTAATAATGGTTAACATTTATTGATAACATACTTATCATCAAAATTCTGAAGTTGTCTATATTCCTTTTGCATTTAGAGTTTATGAAAACAGCAAAACAGGTTGTAAAAGACAGATTACAAAATTAAAGGGAGTTTGATTTGAAAGGAATTAGACAATAAATCATTTTAAAATTTTTTTTAAATTCTGGCAACTAGATGTGTAAATAAAAATATATAAATAAATAAATATAAATAAAAATAGAGAATTTCATAGTTTCCACATTTCTGGAGGATAAATTAAATAAATGGTAAAGACACATATGCTCTTAAAAATGGTCATGACTTACATATATTTTAGTGAACTGTTTTTTTCTGAGGATTTCTTAAAGCAAGCATAAACGTTTTCATTCTGAAGAAGTTCTTTAGTTATCATTTACCATGTTTAAGTCAGTTAACTGCTGTATTTCAGAACATTCATCTTTATTTTTCATTGAGGTTTTGTCATACTCCAGTCTGAAACATTCACATAGGTTCTGTGTGGGCCAAAATGCTGAAATGTACCGTAAATCTCTGTATGCTAATTAAGTTCAGTATTATTGGAATCTTTTAGTTTCCTTTTTACAGAAAGCTATCTAAAGATAATTGAAAGACATGTAACATTTGGGGAAACATTTAGGCCTATGTGCACTATAAAAATAGAAAAACTTGGAGTCATAAGGCTGAATTTGTAAGAAAAAATGCTCTCATTGATATTTGAAAAGTTTGTACATCTAAAGTATTTTATCTTAGTAAAATTATTCATAAAATAAGAGTGTCTCAAACATTTTTGTACTGATAATGATGGTCTTTTATGTCAGGCAAGTGATCACTTGTGAAGATAGGAGTCTACAGGCTGCTGAGCACACAGCATGGTGCGGTGCCATCTTGTGTGGTGGTTAAAAACAGAGGGTCAGATTGGCACCTCAATTTCCTCATCTATAAAATGGGGAATGCATTGACACTTATCTTAAAAGGGTTTTGTAAGGAAACAATGAAATCATCTGTATGGAGTCCCCAGGCCCTGTTATAAGTGCTCAAACTTAACTTTTATTCCATTACTATAATTCATGGTATCATTTTCATAGGCAATTTCTGGAATGCTAACCCATTGCTTTTCTAATGCCTCCTTAATGGGATTTCTTTCAAGAAAACCTGATAATATTTAGGCATTAAATTGAACTATGGCTACCAGGCCTCAATCATAATGGGATTTCACTATGTTTTAGTGCCTATCCTCATTCTAGATAAAGTTGGGGAAGGGCTTAGATGGCCAGGGAAGGGAACATTCAAGCTGTTTCCTTTTCAAAGGTAATAAATCTAAACCTTCCCCAAACCATTCAGGCAAACATTTTGAAACAATATTATGATGCCCATTGTGTAAAAGAAGCCATCAAGTAAATAGACTGTCATCTTTCCATTTTCTGTACTGTCAAACTTCCTTTTGTGTATGTGTGTTTTAAATTTTGTTTTGTTTAAAGATGGGGTCTCACTATATTGCCCAGGCAGGTCTCAAACTCGTAGGCTCAAGCCCAAGGTCTCAAACTCCTACCTCAGCTTCTTGAGTAGCTCAAGGGATTACAGGAATGTGCCACTGCACTTGGCTCTGTCCTAAGTTGAAAAATATATGAAACTTAGAACAGATTCCTATTCTGCTTTTTAATTTGTGGGGTATTTGTAAGAACAAGGTCTCTGGCACAGCATGAAGAGCTGCAGTAGCATTCCCACACCTCTGTGAATCACTCCTGGGTGTGCCTTCCACCTTCCCATTGTATGTGCTTGCTCTGCTTTGATGGTTCTGGTTTCTCTCTTCTGTAACTATTCAGATCATTTGCAGCAGACAGTCTTTCAGCTTAATTCTAGTTTCACCCTTAGACAGTCTCTCTTTCAGTTTTTCCTTTTTTGGCTTTATGTTCCTCCAGACAGGGACCTTGAGATGTTCTACTCCATCCTAAGGTCCCTGTCTGGAGACAGGGAGTCAGTAAGTACCCTGAATCTTGGGTGTTCCCAGACTAGAGATTGTCCTGAAGAACTAAAAGCTCAAGTTCATTTTTCTGCAGAGTGACCCAAGGTTATGTAAATAGGGTCTCCGGAGATAATTTAGGCTCTGAACTAGGAATGAAGTAGAGCTGAGCCGGGGAGGCTGGATACCGTTCCTGGTTGAGGTTACGAGAATGTTACAAATACCACAAATGTTGCAGGTTCATCCAGCCTGAGTCTACTTTTTTGAGCCTTGGTTTGGAACTGTACAAGTCTCTTCATGTGGTAAAACAAAGTTTTGATGGATATTTCTGAAGATCCGACTTGGAAGAGTTGAGGAAATATTTAAAGATGATGCGCTTGCTGAGTGGTTTTTTTTTTTTTTTCCTTCAAACTTTAGACCAGTTTGTTCTGAGCCATTCAGTTTTTCTGACCCAGTCCTCTTGCAGCCAAAAAAAACCCTCATGGCGTAGAGGTATACTTTTTAGAGAATTACCCAGTCCAAATGTCATTGGCTTTAAAATAAATGATGCGGGGGTCTCATTATGTTGCTGGTCTGAACTCTTAGGCTTCAGCAATTGTCCTGCCTCAGCCTCCTAAGTAGCTGGGACTACAGGCGGTTTTCACCACATTCATCTTGTAATTGGCTTCTGTGGGATATGAAACTATGCTCTCCTAAGGCAATACCAGTGCCACAATGAACAACTCTGTAGCCCCAGTCTAAATTACAATGGTCAATTACTTAACCGGCAGATCCTTTTGGAATACATTTTTTACTCCAAATATTGCATTGGTAGGTTTTGACGGAAATACAGAAAAATATGTAGATAATTCTTATGCTTGAACAGATTATATTACCTGTGAAAAGTCAGAGAAACAATTACACGATAAAACATGCGTTTGTGTTCCAAGTGGTCAGATAAGGAAGTAATTATTTCAGATTGGTGGCAAGTGGTTTCATGGGTGAGTTAGATTCAAGCTGAGGCTTGAATACTTTAGACAGTTTGCAGATATGGAAAACATGGGATGGGGAATATTCAGAAAAATTCGCACTGCATATGGAACAAAGGTCTATGTTATTCTCATGCTTAAAACCCTTTCATGTTTTTTAGTTGTGCTTCTCAAACTTGAATGCATACATACAATTAAACTGATGACCTTGTTAATTGCAGGTTCAGATTTAGTGGGTCTGCAGCGGAGTCTGATATTCCAAATTTCTAAGTTTGCTGCTGCTGCTGCTGGACCTCAGGTGAAACTTTGAAAGACAAAGATGTGCACTAGGACTGAGGAGTGGGGCAAACTGCAGCTTATGAGACAAATCTAGCCTGCCACATGTTTTTGAAGTTTTGTTGGAACACAGTGACATCGCTTTGTTCACCTATCGTCTATAACTACTTTTGTATTATGATGACAGCATTACGTATTGTCACAGAGACCTTATGGCCCACAAAGTCTAACATATTCACTATCTTATTATTTACAAATGATTTGCCTACCTCTGGTATATACTACAGGATAAAATCCAAATATGTTAGTATTATATATGAGGAACAGCAAAATTTGTTTTCAGCCTATCTGCCCAATCTCTCTGCTCTGCCTCCTTAGATACTTGAGTGCCTTATAATCAGCTAGCTGTTACGCAAATCCTAAATGGTCTCTCTCATTTCTTTGCAAGAATATATCGCCTGAAAATATATAAGCACATGATTTGAAAATTAAACTAAAATTACTTAGCAATAAGCTTGTCCCATTTTTCCCAATTTTGCAGACACCCCGTAGAATATTACACATTCACATGCATGCCGGTGAGTGAGAAGTGGGTGACATAGGAACAAGGGCTGTGGTAAAAAACAGTTGAAAATTTTCTGAAGCTTTTTTTTTGTTTGTTTTTTAATGGCAAGCTTTGAATTACACTCACATAGATTTGAATTCTTATCCTGAATGAATGTATCTGAATATTAGTAAAAAAGATACTTAGTGCTGTGTTTTCTGCAATTATATTTCCCACAGGATTTCTTGCAGTATTATATAGCACACACACACACGCACACACACACACACACGCACACACACACACACACACACATATACATCTTGGAAAATGCTGGTTAAACCGATTTCTTTACTGTAGATATTCTCTGAGCCTTTATATAATAATATGCATTATGAATCTGTAAGAAAGGGATTTAATATGCAGGCCTTCTTAAGGTTATTCGGTTATGAAATCTTTTTGATGTGAGGTACTATTTATCCTACAGTAGTATTTTATAGGATGCCAATTGAACAATGTTGTACTAGTATATAAATGTGCCATATATATATATATCACAGAATTATAATAAGATTACTATAGAAGATAGCTTTATATTCACAGTTCTCTGAATGGTAGCCTGGCTCTACTGCTCAATAAATGTGTGATCTTGGGTAAACTTAATCTTTTGCAAATCAGTATTTCATACATAAAATAGATACAATAATTCTGGTAGTCACTACATTAAAAGTTGTTAGACCTAAATAAGATAGTATAAGTAAGGTGCTTAGCCTGGCACCTAGCACATTATAACCAGTAGTAAATACTGTCTTTTATTATACTATAATTATTAGCACAACTTGCATCTGCTGTTCAATTTTATCAGCGCCGATGTTTGCCATTACCCTTCTGTTTTCCTGCCTTGAACTGTGACCCAAAGTCATTGCCTAGGATTTACTGTCAAAAAACCTAGAAATTATATACTGACTTATTATATACTGCTATAGATTGATGTGGTAAAATTAGCTTTAATGTTAAACTGGAAACATTTTATCCTATACTTTCAAAATACCATGTTTCAGTACATTTTAGCAATAATTTTCACATAATTGTAGTGTATAGTAGCTAAACATATTATTGTAGTCTTCTGAGATCCATGAGACAAAAAAAGAATTTCTCATTTCATGATAAGGTGACAAGAATATTTCTTCACCTGTTTCCTGAAATTTATCTTTGTAAAATGACACAGAGAACCACACATTTCCAGAAAAGCTAGAAAAAACTTCTTTTTATTTATATGGTTGGTGTTGTCAGAATCCTAGGGAGTAAAGAAATCCTAGGAAAAATGTAGATAGTCTTTCCTGTGATATAGGCCTCTAGGAATTGAAGAAAAACTTACATTTATGTAGTTCTTAATACCAATATAAATAATAGAGCATAATAGTTTGTGTTATATATTTCAAAACTCTTTTACTAATCTCATTGGATCATCAACTATATCTCTGTCCTGGGTAACCCTAGATTTTGAAAATTGTACATAGATTTATTCTGAAGATTCCTAGATATGGGGAATATATATGCTCAAAAAATTTTTAAAGTAAATTCTACACTTTTGGCATTCACAAAATGATATTTATCTATCGTTCAAATTTAGAGAGAAATGCAAGTCAAAAATTAGCATAAGAGAGTACTATAAACCCTCAAATCTAGATGACCAAAACTAAAACTCTTCCATGAAAAACAGAGAGCAGTTAAAATCTATAGTTAAACAATTGCAAATGAATTATTTGTATCTTTTATAAACAACTGAAACCTAAATACAACTTTTTTCTTGTTTTCTATCCTGTGTATGATACTGATGTTTCCAGACTTGAGAATGCTCATTTTCTTTGGAATCACAATAACAACAAACTGGGTCAAGAAGGAATGGCTGCCAAGGAGCCATCTGCAAATCCTGTCTTTGGTAAACCCTTTGACCTCTCTGAAGCCTAATTTCTCTAATATCAACTGTATATTTTCCACAATATTATTATGAGGATTAAAAAGTTACTGTATGTGAAACAGAAATGAAAACCATAGATCACAACAGAAATCTTAAGGATTGTTGTGGATCATAAGCCATCTGAATTGTTTTTGATCTCAAATTTTTGCAAGCCTGGCTACTTCTCATCATTTAGGTTTTAACTTAAATGTCATCTCCTCAGAGAGGGCTTCCCTGAAGAATTGATCGAAAGTAGAAATCAGAGCCTCTGCCAGTTACTCCCTGCCTGCTACCTTTTTTATACCACTCATAACAATCTAAAATTAATCCAAAATTAACCTACTTTTCAGTTATGTGAGCTTTTTTTTTTTTTGTTCCAGTCCCCCAATACTGTAATGTGAGCTCTATGTGGCAGGGACTGTTGTTTATTGTATTCATTGTTGTTTATTGTATTCATTGCTGACTGCCAGTGTCTGGGACATTGCAATGAAGACATGTGCTCTCCACAATCGCTCTTGTTTTCATGCATGTCTATTCAAATGAATTTAGGTCTTGCAGCTACATCAAGCTGAACATTTTCATATAACTTTCTATGTGTTCAGTAACAAAAGGTCTTCGGAAAGCAACTCGTTCCTGATGGCAAATCTTATCCAAAAGAGAATGGTTCTCTCTGTGGAGTCATTTTCATGTCAGATAAAGTTTCTTTACTCAAAATGCTGCACAGAATTCATCTGTCTCCAGAGAACCAGAAGAGAGATTTATTTTTTGATTCTCCCTGTTAAAGTAGTTAAGATAATTTAGACGGCTGTTTTGGCATTTCTCTCTCCAGAGTCAGCCTGGAGTTACGATCGTAAAGCTAGGAGGTCAGTCTGGCACTCTCAAATGGCATGATTGTACTTCATAGGTTAAAAGACTGGGTAATGTATCCTATTAAGTGAAGAATCCCAACGTTTATGTGTTTAGGGAGCTAAAATATCCTTGCCTTACAAAATGAATGAATTAAACCCCGTGGTTATAGCCACTTGTGAAGTCTCACACATCTAGCCTCCCACTGGCCTCCTGGTTTTATGGCTAGTGCTCTTCCCGTCATTCCTTCATCCCAGCCACATTGGCCTCCTTGCTGTTCCTACAGTCCTCCGACGCCCTAACCCCAGGAAAACACAAGGCTTGCTCCCACGTATCTTCAGGTTTTAGCTCAAATGTCGCCCTAGCAGAGACATCTTCCTTACCACCCTGTTTAAAATCACAAAACCTTGCTGTGCACTCTCTACCTCCTTCCTTGTTTCTTTACTGTTTTTCCCATAACATTTGTGATCATCTGACATACTTCATAATTTACTTATTAATTTCTTCATTGTGGACAAGGATTTTTGTATGTTCACTGCTAGGTACTGTTGGCACATGGTAGGTAAGTATGTAATAAATATTTATTAAATTAATGAATGAATGAAAGAAGAAATTAATATGCAAAAGAGTAGCATAATTTGAATCATTGAACTTCAAACAATTCGTTAAAATTGATTATTTATAGTTCTCCATAACTTGAAGCTGGTTGTTAATTAGATTACTGCAAGGAACAAAAACTGCTGGGTTACTCCAGGATTTATTTTAAAGGACTGAGGGGGAAGTAAGGAAGAAGAAAAGCAATCTGTGCAGCCATCCAGGAGTTGCTAACGGGAAGGGGATGTCATAGAGGCCACTGTCACTGACCTAGTACGGTAGGTCAGTAGGATGCTGTCACTAACCTAATACAGTAGTTCTCAAACTGTAATGATGTATCAGAATCACCCAGGCGCTTATTAAAAACACAGTTTGCCTGGTCTCCCCATCTTAAAGTCAGTAAGTCTCAATGGGCTCTGAAAATGTGCATTTCTAATCGGTTCCTAGGTGATTCTCATGCTGCTAGATCAACCAGGGTCCACACTTTGAGCACCCTGGCCTCAGTATAAAAGCCACCTTATTGACCTTGGGCCAGTCTAAGCCTATTGACTTAGTTTTTTCAGCTTTGCCTCCATATTCCTGTTGGATCCTCTGACACCAGTTCTCATTTTTAATCTCAAGTCTTTGGCTTCTTATGAAATTTAGTGCCTCATGACTTCTCCTTTTTACTTTTGCTCTCTGCGACTCCAGCCTTTGTGCCACTTTGTGCCTGCTGACTATGTCTGTGTCTCTCGTTTGCATTCCCCTGGGGAGTTTAAGGGTTGGATTAGATATTCTAATCACTCTTCAGTACAGAGTATCTCTGTGAGGTACAGCTCTCATAACAGATATCTCACATTGGTCTTCTTGGTCATGTAAAGATGCTGCACTGGCAAGGTCACGTGGAATAAAACGTAATTACCTATGCGTAAGGCACCTCGTGTCCCTTTATTCAGATGGGGTCTGTGAGAATGAAGGCACTGGTGGGTGTTCAGAAAGGACCACTGCACATGACATACAACTGGCATGGAGCATCTGCTTCAAGGTGATTCAGGATATTTTGAAATGGCTTAGAAAAGAATGCCTGTATTTTACTGCCAAATTAACAATAAATTAGACAGTGATAGAGGATAAATTTTTGTTTTTCTTTGCGCCTGCCTTTCCTCAGTGACAATGTGAGAGAATTTGGCACGATGAGCTTTAAGTTCCTTTCCATATGCAGTATGCCATGACTTGATGAATCCAATTCATTAGCATACATACACAGGTACATGACTAGGTCAGCCTCCACTTCCAGGTTGCTATGATCTAATTTTTTTTTACTGTTGAACATTATATTCTGTTTTCTTTAAGTGCATGGATATAGAACCAACTTGCCTGGGTTTGAATTCTGGTTTTGCCACTTACTAGCCATATGACCTTGGGCAAATTATTTTGTCTGAGTGTCAATTTTCTCATCCATAAAATGAGGATTATAGTAATTTTCTTATAGTTTTGTTGGATTGAATGAATTATTACATGTGAAACTATAATAGAAATGAAATTCTAAAGTGTTTAAAAGGCTATCTGGCACACAGAAAAGTCTATATGTGTCTTAAATTATTTGAATAAATTTTTATCAGTGCTATGTTTTGTCTAATTTAATAAACATGACTATAATATGCATGGGAATTTTACTTAGAATTGTGCTTAGAATATGAAGCCATCAGAAATTCTTTCATTAAAATGATGCTGTAGTGAACCTTCTTTGAAGTATTTTAGAAATACCTACATTCTTTTAAAATATATTTCTGGAAGTGAAGAGGCACATGACATTTCGTGAAAGACTAAACTATAAGAACACAAAATATATCAATCTTTGCCAAAGGCTAGGAGTTGGTGGGGAGTGGAAGAATTTTCTACAAATGAGCATAGTGAAGCTTTTGCAAGTGATAGCAAGATGCTATATCTTGTGGTGATGGCTACATGATTGAATGTTTGTAAAACTCATATACAAAAGAAGAGTAAATTGTATTGTATCTATATTATAGCTAAGTGAACCCCACTTTTACAAGGTGCTTCTCAGTGCAATATTTTGATACATGAGATTTTGTAAACCACATAGCTGTGTATAATTCTGTCCTTGCACATTGATTTCCTAAACTTGCATTTATTCTTATTTCAAGCGTTTGAAATATAACCTAAAATGTCAGTGGAAACAATGCCACAGCTGCCTCCATGTTTGCAGGACCTCATGTTTGCATTTTCAGCATGTGGCGTTTTCTCATTAATCCTTGCAACCTCCCTTTCACCTCTGTAACTCACATGCCATTCGCTACTCCACCTTTGTCTCTGCCTACTCATTTCTTCTGGGGCTCCTTAGGCTTTCACTCACTAAGAAAATGGAAGCAAAGAGGCCTATGTGATATTTGTTGATGCTATTGTGAGTGGTACTATTTTATAAATTGTTCCTACTGCTTCTCTGAAAAAAAAAAAAAGAGTTTTTGGAAGGTTGATCTCATACTCATTAACCTAACCAAACTTATTTAATATTTTACAGATTATTTTTGGTATTTAAAAAATCTTATTCAAGAAACTTCTATCTTGCTGAGTACTTTTCAATGATTATAAATTGATATCAAATTCTACAAAACATTTTTCTCTGTATTTGCTGAGATCACATGACGTTTCTTTATTTTGTTAATGTGTGATGAATTATACAAATTGATATTCAAGTGTTAAAACAACCTTGCTTTCTTGATATAAATCTATTCATTATGTTTCATTAATTTTCTGTTTGTTAAATTTGATTTGTTAACGTCTTGGCTAGAATTTTTGCGTCTATGTTCATGGATGAAGTTGGACTTGATTTTCTTTCCTTGTGGTTTTCTTATTAGGTTGTAGTATCAAGATTATAATTGCTTTATAAAACAAGCAGAATGGTGCTGACACTTTTTCCATTTTCTAAGGGTTTTTGTAAGATTAGGGATAACTATTACTATTTCTTATAGGTTTAGAAAAATTCACCAGGAAAGCTACCTTGGCCTAGAGTTTTATTTAAGACAGGTTTTAAATTATTATTTTAATTTCTTTAATAATCACAGGACTATTTATATTTTAAAATTCTATTTTATTCATATTGTTAGATACTGTTTATTATAATTTTTTCATATTACTTAAATTTTCAATATTTTATCAGCATAAAGTAATTTATAACATGCTCATACATTTTCAGTGTCTAAAGAATCTGTAGTAATATTTCCTTGGTTTTATGTGTTGTCTCTTTTGTATATTTTTGATTATTTTATTCAACAGTTTTACCAACTTATTAATCTTTTTGGGTAATCAAGCTGTGACTTTGTCAATTCCCTCTAATATGTATTTTTAAAAATTTTAAATTTTTACTCTTATCTTTCTTCTTTTTTCCTTGAGTTTAATTTTGCTTTTATTCTCTTAATCTTGAGATAGATGCTTAGTTCATTAATTTTCAACCCTTCTTTTCTAATCTATGCATGTAAGGCTATAAATTTTCTTTAACACTTATTTATCTGTATCACATAAATATTAATATTTAGTTTATTATATAATTTTGTTATAATTCAGATAAAAGTGTTTTCTAATTTTTATTGTAATTCATTATTTGATGCATGGGTAATTTAGTATTTTTTAATTTCCAAATATGTAGGTATTTTCTATTATCTTTTTATTATTGATTTCTAGCTTAACTCCACTGAAGCCAGATTTGAATTTTTTGAAATTTGCCTTATGATTCAGCATAAGTTCAATTTTGATAAGCAATATGCCTGAAAATAATGTTTACTGCAGTTGTTAGTTTTTATGTCCTATATATATTTGTTTGTTTGTATTTGTTATTCACGTTTTTCAAATCTTTCATATCTTTTCTGATCCTGTCTCCTTGTATAATCAAATATTGAGGCAGATGTGTGAAATTTTTATGTTAATTATGGATTTTTAAATGTATTTGCAGTTCTGTCAATAGTCATGGAAATTTTAAAATGTTTCATCTTGATGAATTGAACATTTTATTATAAACTATCTTCATCTGTAGTAATTCTTTTTGCCTTAAAGTATACATGATCTAATACTTAAATACACTTCCTTTTTCTTGATTAGTGTTTGCTGGCATAAAATTTTTCATTTTGTTAATTTTAATTGTTACATATCTTTATATTTTACATGTCTTTCTTGTAAATAACATTTAGCTGTGTGTGTGCGTGCGTATGTATGTATGTGTTGTCCAGTATGAAAATCTTTTCAGAAGTTTTAAAAAGTTTTTAATGAAAAATTTAATCACACAGAATGTTAGCATTTTCACATATATATGCACCCATATTTGTGGTTAAATATATATTATTAATGTTTTATTTCAACCCATTTCAAAATAATGATTGTCAACATCATGCTACTTCATCGTTAAATATTTTATTCACATCCCAAGAATAAGGACATTTTCTTAAGCATAATACTATTATCACATCTAAAAAATGTGACTCATTTTTCTGGTATTATCTATATCTATAAAATATCAGAAATTCAAATTTCTGCCAATGTCCCCAAAACTCTTGCTTTCTTTTCAAATCAGAATTCAATCAACATCCATACTGTATTTGGCTATTATGTCTTTTTATTCTCTTGTCTTTAAAATTTAGAACAACCTCTCGCAACCTAGCTTTTCTATTATGATGTTGAGTTTTTTAAGAGATAAGGCTATGTATAGATTTGTTTGTGATATTATTTGACTTGTTTCTCTAACTCCTATATTTTGTGTTAATCTGGAAGCTAAAGGGTTGGTTAGAGTCCTGTTAAGTACTCCATTGTCGCCCAGTTTTTATTGTTTTTGTTGAAAAATCAATTGTCAGTCTACTATTGCTCTTTTTAGAATACTGGGTTTCAACCAGGTGTGATTTTTTCCCCCCAATGAATATTTGATTGTCTGGAGACATTTTCAGTTGCTTCTAGTTGGTGGGTGGGTATGTTACTGACATTGGGTGCACAGAAGACAGGAATTATGCTAAATGTCTTGCAATCCCTCTACAACAAGGAATTATCCGGTCTCAAATGTCAATCATGTTGAGGTTGAGAAACTCTGGCATTAGAGTAACATGTCCTTTCTCTTTAGATTCTCTTAAGGTATCTTTTTTTTGCTTTTTAAAAAAATAGTTTCACTGCAATATGGCTATGTGTTTTGTTTTGTCTTTGTTTTTAATACTGCTCAGGGTTTGCTGGCCTTTCTGAATGTATGTATTGATGTCCACCATTAGTTTTGAAATATTCTGAGCCATTACCTCTTTAAATATTGCTTTTGCTTAGGTATGGATCTAGATTTTTGGGGACCTAAAACTTTTACAATTTCATTATAACACTTAAATAAGAATACAAAGTTGATATGGTTTGGCTGTGTTCCCACCCAAATCTCATCTTGAATTGTAGCTCCCATTATTTCCACTTGTGGGAGGGACCTGGGGGGAGGTAACTGAATCATGGGGGCAGGTTTATACCAGGCCATTCTCATGATAGTGTATAAGTCTCATGAGATCTGATGGCTTTATAAAGGGCAATCTCCCTACACATGCTTCTCTTGCCTGCTGCCGTGATCATGGGACCTCCACAGCCATGTGGAACTGTGAGTCTATTAAACCTCTTTTCCTTTATAGATTACCCAGTGTTGGGTATTTCTTCACGGCAGTATGAAAATGGACTAACACAAAAGTTAGGTACAAATTGTATTACTTATTTAGTATAATGAAATAAATCTCAACAAATTTCAAAAAAAAAAAATCAAAATACAAAAAAGACTTTTTAAATATTCAAAATATACTATTTAATTTGCTGCCTGACTTTGGTATAATATTTTTCCTCATCTATTTTGGATTTTTAAGTTACCAATTTGGTAAGCCACTTTCTGTTTATATAACAACAATCTGGTAATAGAATTTCTGATTGAGGGAGTAAAAAATAAATGTAGTCTTTCCTTCAGCATGATTAATCAAAGTTTTTCAATGTATTATTTATATTTTAGAAAAGCTTATTTTAGCTTCAATAAGAGAAATAGAGATGAGAAAGTGGAGCCAGAACCAATGATTCTAACAAGCTCCTTTGAGTAGTTTTACCATAAAAGGAAATGAAGTGAGGGGCACAAGATAACAGGAATTATTTTTGTTTTTTGATTTTGTTTGTTTGTTTGCTTTGAGATGGAAGATATTAGACAACTGTTGTATGCCAATGATAATAATTAAGTAGACAGGTAAGGAGATTCGAATTATTTCAGGAATGTAACTCTTACACAGTTGTCTATGAATACTTTACAGAAATGGTATTTAATGCACAAATACAGGGGTTGGCCTTATCTGGCATGTTATATCTGAGATCCACTGACTTCTGGGAAACCCATAAAGAGGATACATAAAGTTTGTGAAATTGAATGGGCAAAATACGACATTTTTATTTTTACTAATCTCTAACTGAAATTTAACATTTCCTTCAATATTAAATGTTGTCAACAAATCAGAATTAGCTACTAATACAGATATTTTCAAATCACATAACAACTGTTGGAAATATCTTCAGATATATGCTCACTGGATTAAAACTGATAGCTATTAGGCTGCCTGCTAAGTCAGTTTATATTATACATTAATAAAGAAGTACATATGTTACTAAATCACAGTTTAAAAATATTTAGATAACTGAATTTAAATAAAATCAGTCTCCCTTGTATCCTTAGGCATTTCATTTTATGCATTGAGAACATTGTTCTGAAAAGAGTCTACAGGCTTCACCAGATTGCTAAAGGGTATCAAGACACACAGAAAGGTTAAGAACACATGTTGTAACAGGAAGGAAGGCACAGAATATGGACACAGAGGCAGAGACGTTAGCAGATTTGGTGCTGGAAATTGGAGATTTTTTTTGCTAATTGCTTCTAGTTTCTGAGAGAAATAGAAGGCAAGGTCATCAGGAGGAAGTGAGAAAGGTGGGGGATGCGGGGTGTCAAGAGAGATAATGAAAATTTGAGTATAAGAAAGAAGGTGTGAATTAATTTTCTAAGAGAAGAAGAAAGCTAATTTACTAGGAGAATGAAGCAAGATTGCAGGGCAGTGTTGGGTAGCCACTTGTATTTTCAAGGTTGAAGAGAGACCACAGTTGTGAGTCTGCCTTCTGCTCTGTTCAGCTGCTTGTATACAAGTGCAGAGTAAGTAAAGAGTTGAGCTAACCAGAGTTAGGCCTTTACTAAAGAGGAAGGCGGGCAGAGCACAGTGGCTCACCACTATAATCCCAGCACTTTGGGATGCCGAGGTAGGTGGATCGCTGGAGCTCAGGAGTTCAAGACCAGCCTAGGCAACGTGGTGAAACTCCTTCTCTACAAAAATACAAAAATTAGACAGGCATAATGGCGCACACCTGTAGTCCCAGCTACTTGGGAGGCTAAGGTGGGAAGATTGCTTGAGCCCAGGAGGTTAAGGCTGCAGTAAGCTGAGATAGTGCCACTGCACTCCAGCCTGGGTGACAAAGTGAGACCCTGTCTCAAAAGAGAAAAAAAAAAGAGGAAGGTGAAGGAAGAGAGGGGAGAGGAGTAAGGGAATTCATGGTTTAAGTGGGAGAGTGATACTAGAGATAAACTTTCAATATTCAGCTAGATAAAGAGAAAAATAAGAACATGAAGGGTGTTATGGTCAGCGGTGGGGTCAAAGGGTACTGTTTTCATAAAGTACATGGGATGTGTAAAATTAGGGATACTTCAGGAAATAAAATGGAGAGAGGAGGTTAAGTAGAGAGAGTGAATGAAAAAAATTCTAATACAAAATGATACAAATTATGATTTAAGGGAGTGAGACACAAGTGAATATTTTAAGGAGGTTTATAAGTTTAAACTCTCAAATTTTGACATTGTAATCAGCCACGCTTTTCTCAACTCTCTCCTAAGTTTCCACACCTAACACTCCACATGGGCTCTTCTCATTTCTCTGCCTCTGAGTCCTCCTGAAGCATGTAGTTGGCTTCCTTTTATATTTGAAAGACCCATGGCCCCTTAGTGTTATAAAATAGTAACAATGCCAATTAGTAAAACAGTGGTTGAGAATTAACATGTACTTTGCGTTTGTTCTATGCTCTGAAATATCTGGCACGTTTTGTCTCTTTTACACACAATCCTGTGAAATCGAGATGAATAAGCTTATTTTGAAGAGGGAAATTAACAAGATTAGGGAAATATAGGTAGCACCTGATGGCGCTGGAAATTTTAAAAAGTTCTGAGTATAAACACTTAATTTTCTCATGCTGTCACCTAGGCCAAGAGTCATATTTATACCATTTGTAGGATATATTTATATGCAAGCCTAAGTCTGGTGACTGATGGCTCCCTGGGGAAATCCACTCATGGTATTAGATAACATGAAACATAAATCTTACTTAATTTTGTTGTAGTTTATTAAATCAGCTGACAATTTTTCTTTCTTTTTTTCCTTCTGTACCCATCTTCCCTGAACCAGCAATTTCAATTTTAAGCAAATTTGAGACTATCCAAATAAAGTGTTCCCCAAATCCTCCTGGCCTGAATATCTGAAAGTTATTTTTGTCATTTCCTCTCTGTGATCGTTCTCAGTGTTATAATTTCTATAAGTTGTAATTTGTTTCCATATAGTGCCAAAGTGACCAGTTTATTATGAAATCCATGGAGGGAAAATAAAATTAACTGTTTAATCATATGTATACCTAGCATAAGGTAGAGCAACTAGATTTTTAAATGATCATTGGGTTGATTTTGCACTTCCTGCATTTGACCTATGTATTATGAGGAGAAAGCAGTTAATAGAAAACATTTGGTTTGGCAGAAAATATTTATTCATTCATCCATGATCAAACTACCCATTTGTCCATTCATACATATATTCATTCAGAAACGTCTAATGAATCCACGCCAGGGACTGTGCTAGACACTGCGGATACAATGTATGTATCTTCTTCTTCACAAAATATGCTATATATTTCATGAGGGACAAAGAAAACAAAGACAGCTAAAGTGGGAGGGGCTGTAGAGAGTGCCTCCAGACAGCATTCAACTTGGAAAGACTCATGCCTTCTCACGCCTAAACTCTGATTCCTATGTATGGAAAGAATGCTGTACAAGAAATAACCCTGTTTCTAAAATCTCCCTAAGCCATGGAGCATCATTAGAGATCACTAGAGGACTTGGGAAAATGACTGGGCCCACTCCTGCATCTTTTCATTCAGTGGTTCTAAGGTGGATGTGAGGTAAGCCCAACGCTGGTCTAAACAGAACCTTGTGAGTGTTAAGGACTAGCATCCCTCTGATGAGTGTGATTATTTGGACAGTATGGCTTGGCCATCAGATGGCATCCTGAGATAGGCAGTCCCATGCCAGGATGTGAGCTTGGAGAACAGAGCATGGGATGGATTTTAGCCCTCTTTCCTCCTTTGCTCAGCAGAGCTGGTTCTAGACATCTGAAAACGCTCTCCATTTGTCATTGTTAGGTGTGTCATTGTTCTAAACGTTCTCCTTAAGTGAATGTTGCCCATAGGCCTCTGCCTCTCTAGTCATTGTATACATATGTGTCAGAGAACCTGCACTTCTGAGTAATTTTTTCCATTGAATATGTTCCACTGTTGTACGGAATTCAGCCCCACCCCCCTGCCATCACCTTGTATCTATATGATGCCAAGTAATGACATAAAATAAATGGTATCTACATATACACCATTTGCATATTTCTAAACTCCAGATTTTCTTACAGTTTTCATGGTTGGATAAAATTAATAGCTTTAATTTAATGATACTAATTAAAAAGTTAGTAAATTTGTTGCCTGTTCTGACCGATCACTGTTTACTGAGTTCTGCATGGGATGATTTGATAGTTGGTGATCACAAACACAAGGATATGAAAAAAATGACTTTGTGGGCAAAATGAAGGACTAGCAAAGTTTTGATTATCAATTTAATAATATCTTTATGTTTTTTGCATTTTCCAGGCTATTTCTAGGTAGAGTGGTATAAATTTGCCAAATGTTAGTAACAAACAGTGCCAGAAAGAGCAACATAGAACTGATCAGGGAAACATTATATAGGTCCAACTAGGGCATTGAATAAAAATGGCTTTGAATTCTCAGGGAAAAAAACATCAAGGATAATTACTTTTTAGATATTTGGCCTATTCCGGAGATCTCTGTCCAAGACAAAGGTAATGACTTTGGAAAGCAAATGTAACAGCTCAAAATAGCTCTCTTTTTAGAGATCTAAATGTAATAGTCATATTTAGAAAGCAGAGATAGATTTTGCACTTTAGAAAATGAAACCAGAGTTCTAAAGAGGAAGAGGAAAGGAGAGAAAACATGTGCAGAAGGCAGTTAAATAACCCTGATTAAAGTTACTGGAAGAATCTCAGGTCATAATTAAAAATGAATCTATACCTGAAATAGATCCTACATTTTCAGCATCAAATAACTATGAGCTCACAATCTTTTTCCTAAACTTTTGATTTTGGTTTTTATTTTTTCACTTTACAAAATATTGATGTTCATTTTCCTGGGATAAATGAAATACTGCTTTCATTTTGCTCCCTATTCTCCAACTAGAATTTAATTTTTTAAATGCCAATGTTAAGGGCTTGATATTTATGAAAACATACAAAATCACATACAATTTCTTTACTTTCTTATTTATATTTTTTAAAAGATTAAAGTATTAAAGTAGATAAATGTTATTTCTGTAGAAAAACTTTTATACAAAAAAGACTAATATTTATTATTCAAATGATTAGAATTTCTGTTTTCAAAAATAGAATTATCCCCAGATTAATGGTGATGTTACAAAGAATGGGCTGGCTTCCCTATACCATAGTCGTTTCATAAAGGCTGGCAAATGAAGGAGTGTCTATTAAAAGACGACAATTTAAAAATCAAGACCAAATATGCCATCTGAAAAGCAGCCATTATTCTTTCAATGGATATTATTGACTATTTACTGCATGCCAGGCTCTATGAATATCAACATGAAGCGGGGAAACACCAGTGACTGCTGGTTACAGTAGTTCTCAAATGTCAGATAATTGATTAATTCAAAACTAGAGTGACAGAGGTCTCTGTGGATCATATGAAACACAGTTTCAGTATGAAAATGTTTTAACAACCCCATCAAAAACTGGGCAAAGTACATGAATAAACACTTCTCAAAAAAAGACATACATGCAGCCAATAACCATATGAAAAAAAGCTCAACATCACTGATCATTAGAGAAATGTAAATCAAAACCACAATGAAATACCATCTCACACCAGTCAGAATGGTTATTATTAAAAAGTCAAAAAATAACAGATGCTGGTGAGGTTGTGGAGAAAAAGGAACACTTAGACGCTGTTGGTGGGAGTGTAAATTTGTTCAATCATTGTGGAAGACAGTGTGTTGATTCCTCAGAGACATAAAGGCAAAAATACGATTTGACCCAGCAATTCCATCACTGGGTATATACCCAAAGGAATATAAATCGTTCTATTCTAAAGACACATGCAGGCATATGTTCATTGCAGACTATTCACAATAACAAAGACATGGAATCAATCTAAATGCCCATCAATGATAGACTGGATTAAGAAAATGCGGTACATATACACCACGGAATACTATGAAGCCATAAAAAGAATGAGATGATGTCCTTTGCAGGGACATGGGTGGAGCTGCAGGGCATTATCCTTAGCAAACTAAATGTAGAAACAAAGAGCCAGATACTGCATGTTCTCACTAAGAGGGAGTTAATCATGAGAACACATGGACACAGAAAGGGGATCAACACACACTGGACATATCAGGGGATGGAGGGTGGGAGGAGGGAGAGGGTCAGGAAAAACAACTAGTGAGTACTAGGCTTAATACCTGGGTGATGAAATAATCTGCACAATAACTCCCCGTGACACACGTTTACCTATGTAACACACTTGTACATATACCCCTGAACTTAAAAAATATCTTAAAAAAGGAAGTGTTTTAAATATTTACAATAACAAAATATATTCTTTCTCTTAGATCAATTACATATTATATTGAATTTAAAAACATGTTATTTTAAAATAAAATACAGATATAGAGAAACATCACAAAGAAATAGATAACTTTTTGAGATATTAAAGTAAACATCCTTACAATCATCAGCAAGTTAAGAAACTTTGCCAGGGTCCCCAGATGTCCCTTTATGTGTGTGGCCCCCACAAAGGCTACCACTATCTCAACTTCTAAAGTAATAACTTTGCCTTATTTACAGTGTTATCACTGAAGTGTGAATCTCTAGTTTAAAATATAGTTTAGTCTTGTCATTAAAATATTTTATTTGAAATGTTTTCTAAGTCTCTTTTAATTCACAGTTTCCCCTGTCATCCCTCTACCTTTCTAACATTACATCTGCAAAAAGACCCAGGATATTTGACCTGCAGAGTTTCCTACTGTCTACATTTGGCTGACTGCATTTTCATGGCAAACTTCATCATGCACCTCTGTCCTTTGCAAATTGGTACCTGGAACCAGAGGCTCAATTAAATTAAGATCGGATCCCTTTGGCAAAACTCTAGGTGGTGGTGTGTTCCTTCAGATGGCATATGGTGTCTGCTCATCTCTCATGTTAGAGATGGTAACGGCAGTGATCTTCAAGTGGTCTCTTGAGTCCTTTCAACATGATCCTAGACATTTGTGAGAACTTGCTCACTATGCAGTTTGACAAGATTTCCTAGTTTGTCATATCCCTTTCCTGTCCCAAGCCTGGAATCAACCCATTCTTCAAGAAGCTCTGGTTTCTTTTATTAGGAAATGACAATTGAAGACTACAATCTGGGTGCAAGGAATGTTAATTGCTACTGAGTAGGTCACTATTTCTTGGCATCTCAGTGGGCAGAAAACATATACAATTTTTAAAGAGAGAATTCCTCATGACTTCATCCTGGTATTTGCAATTCAAATTCAAGACTACAGAATTTCCACATAGCTTCATTTAAATTATACAAATAATCAGTCTCAAATCCACAGGAGATAGTAAAATTTGAATAGCCCAATTATTTTTCCTTACATCATACACACATCTGTCTTAAAATAACACTACTATATTATCATCCTCAACATAATTAACAAGAACAATTAAAATATTGTTTGCATATGCTCTTCCCACGCTCCACCATTTTTTAGAGTTATGCTATATCTACATTGCCTGAACTTAATACCAATGCATACTGCAGTCTTTCTTTTTTAATCCTCATTTAGTCTTAGTTCTAAAAGTAACTGTATATTCTACATGTTTAATTCTCTTCGTCATTTGGTTGTCTGATGTTCATTCTCTACTACATTCCTTAGTAAGGACTTACGGAAACAGTATTTACTTCAGTCTTTCATATTGATAATTGTTTGTATCTAAAATCATTGGTTCACATTTTTTTTCCTAGAATATCCTCCATTTTGTTGTGAAAGAAAGTGTGACTCTCGAAAAGTGTGCTAACGATGTAATATCTATAAGTCATTTGCTATTTTTGTTTCTTTTGCCTAGATGATCAATTTTTTTTGTTTTCATTAAAATCCAGTAGTTTTATGTGAATATGGTTTGTATTGGTTTTTCTAAGTTGATAACTTCAAGTATAGAGGCTGCTTTTTCAATATATAGATTCAAATTTATTTTATTTGAGGAAAGTTTTGTTTGAATTATAGTTTTTGTATTGGTTCTGTTCCCTTTGGTTTTTCTCTTCAGAGACTCCTTTTATTTGTACATATTTTAAAAACCTATCTTAAATATTTATCACTTTCTCTCAAATTTTTAAATATCTTTATCATGTTTATTTGATTTAAATTGTTTTCTCCTTTTTTCACCATGTAGTTCTCATAAGTGATTTTCTCATCATCTCAGTGTTTACTAATTTTTATATTCCCTCGGGTTTAATCTTCATTTTATATATGTTTTTTTCTTTTTGAGCACTGTCATTTTATCTCTGAGGTTTTTCTGATACTGATTTACATATTCTTTCACTGTTCTTTTATAGTTTTATTAATATCTTTTAGTTCTGTGTAAAACAGGATACTGTCACTTTTTTTCATTTTGTTTTCTTATAATAGCTTCATATGAGATTTAACCTCAATATTTAATCTTTGCTCATTTTTAAGAGAAATTAGTTTTCCTCCCATTTTGGAAGGAGGTTTTGCTCAGATAGGCTTTCTACCTTCCCAGTGCTCGTTCTTTTCCTGTTTTTGCATAGTATTAAAAAATATGGCGACTTGCTTTCTGAGATTTCTTGACTCTCTTCCCCTTCCCCACTTTTATCTGGAGCTTCTATTTTCTTCATCTCTGTTTCACATACTCTACTTGATTTTTATTCTGCTCCCAGGAGTTGCTACTGAATGTGAGCAGTCTCTGAAGAGGAAGCCATGTGGCAAGTCAATTGCAAGAATACACATGGTTTAGTGGCCAGACTTTTAACTAATCCCTTAGCTCCCTCACGGACTCCTTGTATTCATCCAACTTTGAGTTAAGCAAACCTCTCCAAATGTTAAGTTATTTCCAAATCAGCCCACTGTGCTTTCCAGTGATTCGTTTTTGGCTGTTTTGGATTTTTCTTATTATAAGGTCCAACAGATGCTCTGTTTCTTTCCTTTCTGTTTCCTGCTCAAATGCTAATATCATCAAGTATTGTGGCTGTATAGTCTGTCTTCACCTGCTTGTGTTTTTGACATTCCTGAGGATAATCTGTTCCCTAATGTTGCCATGGTTGATTCTATGTAGTTTTTCTATCTATTTTTACCTAAGAATTCAAAGCTTGTTGCTGCTACCATCTTCCCAGAATCCCTTTTACTAGATTTTGATATAGATAATTTGTAGCCGATACTAAGTTTAATAAAACTGTGTGAAAGAAAACGATGACTGAAGACATTGTATCCATTACTTGTTACTATCTTACAAATTTGGGAAAATTAGATTTTACTTGATTTATATGAGCAAAGCCCCTTTAGATATTGATCTCAGAAAGCTTCTGTGGTGCTGAGACAGTAATACAGGGAAAATTGCTGCAGAAGAGGGAATATATTAAAACTGCCCATGGTAAGTGATTTACCTACAGTCAGAGAAACAGGCTTCATGATATTTTTGTCATGCAACGATCACAAAAATAAGATAATTTAAGTATCTGAAGAAAACCTACTTCTGAATTTTTTAAAAAATTGTATTTCCAACTTAGTTGTGGAATACTTTGAAGGGAAAAGTAGAAAAGCTATTTCAAGGTTGTTATTTTTAAAAATGAAGATGCCAGTGAAGATAGTATACTCTGGGGGGTTGAAATTGCCTTGCTGGATGAGTAAATTGAATAGCTTGGAAGGTAACATCGTCCTTTTCAGGTCATGAGAACATCATTCCGGAAGTCACTGATATTACTACTAAAGATATTATCCCTCCTATGAGTTAATGCAGTTTCTAGGGGAGGGAGACAGAGTGCAATAAGCAAAAGTGTTCAACATATAATATCTGGTGCCAGTCCCGGTGTTATCATTTATAATCTATGTAATCTTAGGCAAGATATTTAATGTTTTTAAGTCTTGAATTCATTACCTGTAAATATACATTATATGTGACAATTTAAAACAATGATAAATATTATTATGTAAATACTACTCTTATTTACAGGGAATGGCTTAACACACCAAAACTGCACATCTTCCTCAATTTCCAATCTGTAGTAAGTGGCACAGTACCTGTCCAATTGCCCAGACCAGAAGTATTGAATATTTCTTCTCCTTCTTACTGGCAGCCAACCAATCACTAGGGCCTACAAAATCTACTTTGTCAATATCTCTCAACTACATTTATTTCTCCCCACACCCACCATCACTACTGTAGTTCAGGTCACCATTCTTTTTCATCTGAATTATTGCTAGAACACCCTTCAGAATTTCCCCGCCTACAAGTCTAACATTTTCCAAGAACAGTATCCATGGCATAGCCAGAGTGATCATTCAAATGTGCACAAGATTATGAAATTTTCTCCCTTAGGCTCCCTTAAATAATTATTATTATATTCAGACAAATTTCCAACTTCTTAACATGACTTGTCAGGTCCCCACCTAACTGGTCCATTTGTTACCATTTATAGTCCTTACTCACTTCTGTACAGCCCAGCAAACTAGTTTTGGTTTCCCGAAGGTGCTGTGCATTCCTTTGCCTCAGTGCCCTTGTCTGGAATATATTTATAGCTCTTCCATGTCTCTCACCACCAACTGCCAGTCTTCCCTGAATCTCAAAATCTGGCTTGGTTGTCCCTCTTATGTATTCCCACTACTTATTTTGCATTATACTTTTACTTATTTTGCATTATACTTGTCTGTTTAGTTTAACACTTTCCTCATTTGAGTTCAATCTCCAAGAAGTCAAATACCGTAAAATATTCACCATTGTGTCTTTTATTTCTCATAACAATATTTGCTGGATGAATGATTTACCACATTGTTCCCATAAAACTCACACTTTGTAGACATAATGGTGAGCTGCCTTTCAAACTTGATTAGGAGGTTATCCTGAACTGAACCACAAAAACAGCTCCAATTTTTAAAGATAGAAACATTTCCATTCTGTCCCACTCTTCTATAGATGTTCAAATTATGTTCTAATATTGTAAACAAATCTCTGATGGGCATAATGATAATCTTCTCAATAATTTATTTCCTTTCTAGATATTAAGAAGAATCTGTACACATTAATATGTGTGTCTCAGGGAGGAGGGGCCAAGATGGCTGAAAGGAACAGCTCTGGTCTGCAGCTCCCTGCGAGACCAATGCAGAAGGCGGGCGATTTCTGCATTTCCAACTGGGGTACCCAGTTCGTCTCACTGGGACTGGTTAGGCGGTGGGTACAAACCATGGAGGGTGAGCAGAAGCAGGGTAGGGAGTCGCTTCACTCAGAAATTGCAAGGAGCTGGGGAATCTCCTGCCGCTAGCCAAGGTAAGCCGTTGAGGGACTGTGCTACCTGGCCTGGATACTACACTTTTCCCATGGTTTTCGCAATTTGCAGATCAGTAGATTCCCTCACGTGCCTAAACCACCAGGGCCATGGGTTTCAAGCACAAAACTGGGCAGCTGTTTGAGCAGATACCAAGCTAGCTGCAGGAATTTTTTTGTACCCCAGTGGCACCTGAAACCCCAGCGAGACAGAACCGTTCACTCCCCTGAAAAGGGGCTGAAGCCAGGGACCCAAGTGGTCTTGCTTAGCAGGTGCCGCTCCCACGGAGTCCAGCAAATTAAGAACCACTGGCTTGAAATTCTCACTGTCAGTATGGCAGTCGGAAGGCGTCCTGGGACGATTGAGCTTGGCGGGGGAAGGGGCATCTGCCATTACTCAGGCTTGAGTAGGCGATTTTCACCTAACAGTGCTAAGGGAGGCTGGGAGGTTTGGACTGGGCAGAATTCACCACAGTGGTAAAGTGGCTGTGTCCAGATTGCTTCTCTAGATTCCTCCTCACTGGACAGGGCATCTCTGAAGGAAAGGCAGCTGCCTCAGTCAGGGGCTTACAGATAAAGCTCTCATTTCCCTGGGATAGAGCACCTGGGGGATGGGGCAGCTGTGGGTACAGCTTCATTGGATTTAGTCTTTCCTGCCTGCTGGCTCTGAAGAGGGCAGCTGGTCCTGACAAGGGTGAATCTCCCAGCACAGCGCTCAAGCTCTGCTAAGGGACAGACTGACTCTTTAAGTGGGTCCCCAACCCCCATGCCTCCTGACTGGGAGAGACCTCCTAACAAGGGTCAACAGACCCTTCATACAAGAGAGCTCTGGCTGGCATCAGGCCAGTACCCCTTTGGGATGGAGCTTCCAGAGAAGGAGCAGGCTATAATCTTTGCTGTTCTGCAGCCTCCACTGGTGATACCCAGGTGAACAGGATCTGGAGTAGACCCTCCAGCAAACTGCAGCAGACCTGCAGAAGAGGGGCCTGTTACAAGAAAAATTAACAAACAGAAAGCAACAACAACATCATCAGTACAAAGGACCATCACGCAAAAACCCCATCCAAAGGCCATCAGCCTCAAAGATAAATCCACGAAGATGAGGAAAATTCCAAAAACCAGAATGCCTCTTCTTCTCCAAATGATCGCAGCTCCTCTCCAGCAAGGGCACAAAACTGAACAGAGGATGAGATTGTCGAATTCACAAAAGTAGTCTTCAGAAGGTGGGTAATAACAAACTCCTCTGAGCTAAGGGAGCATGTTCTAACCCAATGGAAGAAAGCTAAGAACCTGGATAAAAGGTTGCAGGAACTGCTAACTAGAATAACCAGTTTAGAGAGGAACAAAAAATGACTTGATGGAGCTGAAAGACACAGCACAAGAACTTTGCCAAGCATATGCAAATATCAATAGCCGAATTGATCAAGTAGAAGAAAGGATATCAGAGATTGAAGACCAACTTACTGAAATAAGGCATGAAGACAAGATTAGAAAAAAAGAATGAAAAGGAACAAAGCCTCCAAGAAATATGGGACTATGTGAAAAGACTGAACCTACGTTTGACTGGAGTACCTGAATGTGATGTGGAGAAGGGAACCAAGTTGAAAAACACACTTCAGGATATTATCCAGGAGAACTTCCCCAACCTAGCAAGACAGGCCAACATTCAAATTCAGGAAATACAGAGAACACCACTAAGATACTCCTCGAGAAGAGCAACCCCAAGACACATAGCATCAGATTCTCCAGGATTGAAATGAAGGAAAAAATGTTAAAGGCAGCCAGAGAGAAAAGTCAGGTTATCTACAAAGGGAAGCCCATCAGACTAACAGCAGATCACTCTGCAGAAACCCTAGAAGCCAGAAGAGAGTGAGGGCCAATATTCAACATTCTTAAAGAAAAGAATTTTCAACCCCAAATTTCATGTCAAGCTGAACTAAATTTCATAACCAAAGGAGAAATAAAACCTTTTCCAGACAAGCAAATGCTGAGGGATTTTGTTACCACCAGACCCACCTTACAAGAGCTCCTGAAGGAAGCACTAAATATGGAAAGGAAAAACCAATACCAGCCACTGCAGAAACACATCAAAATATAAAGACCAATGACACTTTGAAGAAAGTTTATCAACTAATGTGCAAAATAACCAACTAGCATCATAATGACAGGATCAAATTCACCTATAACAATATTAGCCTTAAATGTAAATGGGCTAAATGCCCCAATTAAAAGACACAGCCTGGCAAATAGGATAAAGAGTCAAGACCCATCAATGTGCTGTATTCGGGAGACCCATCTCATGTGGAAAGACACACATAAGTTCAAAATAAAGGGATGGAGGAATAGCAAATGGAAAGAAAAAAAAAAGCAGGGGTTGCAATCCTAGTCTCTGAACCAACAAAAATAAAGAAAGACAAAGGGCATTATATAATGGTAAAGGGATCAATGCAACAAGAAGAGCTAATTATCCTAAATATATTTTCACACAATACAGGAGCACACAGATTCATAAAACAAGTTCTTAGAGGCCTACAAAGAGACTTAGACTCCCACACAATAATACTGGGAGACTTCAAAACTCCATCGTCAATATTAGACACATCAACAGGACAGAAAATAAGCAAGGATATTCAGAACTTACACTCAACTCTGGACCAAGCGGACCTAGTAGACATCTACAGAACTCTGCACCCCAAATCAACAGAATATACAGTTTTCTCAACACCATACAGCACTTATTCTAAAATTGACCACATAATTGGAAGTAAAACACGCCTCAACAAATGTGAAAGAACAGAAGTCATAACAAACAGTCTCTCAAACCACAGTGTAATCAAATTAGAACTCAGATGAAGAAACTCACTCAAAACTGCACAACTACATGGAAATTGAACAACCTGCTCCTGAATGACTACTGGGTAAATAACAAAATTAAGGCAGAAAAAAATAAGTTCTTTGAAACCAATAAGAACAGAAACACAATGTACCAGAATCTCTGGGACACAGCTAAAGCAGAGTTAAGAGGGAAATGTATAGCACTAAATGCCCATATGTGAAACCTGGAAAGATCTGAAATCAATACCCTAATATCACAATTAAAAGAACTAGCGAAGCAAGAGCAAACAAATTCTAAAGCTAGCAGAAGACAAGAATAACTAAGATCAGAGCAGAACTGAGGGAGACAGACACAAGAAAAACCCTTCAAAAAATCAGTGAATCCAGGAGCTAGATTTTTGAAAACATTAACAAAATAGACTGCTAGCTAGATTAATAAAAAAGAAAACAAAGAAGCACCAAATAGAAACAACAAGAAATGATAAATGGGATATCACTGTTGATCCCACAGAAATACAAACTACCAATCAAAGAATACTATAAACACCTCTACTCAAATAGCTAGAAAATCTAGAAAAAAATGGATAAATTCCTGGACACATACACTCTCCCAATATTAAACCAGGAAGAAGTTGAGTCCCTGAATAGACCAATAACAAGTTCTGAAATTGAGGCAGTAATTAATAGCCTACCAACCAAAATAAATAAAGAAATAAAAGCCTAGGACCAGATGGATTCACAGCCGAATTCTACCAGAGGTACAAAGAAGAGCTGGTGCCATTCCTTCTGAAACTATTCCAAACAATAGAAAAAGAGAGACTCCTCCATAACTCATTTTATGAGATCAGCATTATCCTAATAACAATGGATATTGTTATTAGGATAACAATATCAGAGACACAACAAAAAAGAAAATTTTAGGGCAATATTCCTAATAAACATTGATGCAAAAATCCTCAATATAATACTGGCAAACCGAATCCAGCAGCACATCAAAAAGCTTATCCACCACAATCAAGCCAACTTCATCCCTGGCATGCAAGGGTGGTTCCACGTACAAAAATCAATAAACATAATTCATCATATAAACGGAAACAGTGACAAAACCACATGATTATCTTAATAGGTGCAGAAAAGGCTTTTTATAAAATTCAATATCCCTTAGGCTAAAAAGTATCAATAAACTAGGTATTGACGGAACATATTTCAAAATAATAAGAGCTGTTCATTACAAACCCGTAGCCAATTTCATATTGAATAGGCAAAAGCTGGAAGCATTCCCTTTGAAAACTGGCACAAGACAAGCTGCCCTCTCTCACCACTCCTATTCAATGTAGTATTGGAAGTTCTGGCCAGGGCAATCAGGCAAGAGAAAGAAAGAAAGTGTATTCAGATAGGAAGAGAGGAAGTCAGATTGTCTCTGTTTGCAGATGATATGATTGTATATTTAGAAAATCCCATCGTCTCAGCCCCAAAACTCCTTAAGCTGATAAGCAATTTCAGCAAAGCCTCAGGATACAAAATCAATGTGCAAAAATCACAAGCATTCCTATACAACAATAATAAACAAGCAGAGAGCCAAATCATGAGTGAACTCCCATTCACATTTTCTACAAAGAGAATAAAATATCTAGGAACACAACTTACAAGGGATGTGAAGGACCTCTTCAAGGAGAACTACAAACCACTGTTCAAGGAAATAAGAGAGGACACAAACAAATTGAAAAAAAAATTCCATGCTTACAGATAGGAAGATACAATATTGTGAAAATGGCCATACTGTCCGAAGTAATTTATAGATTCAATGCTATTCCCATCAAGCTACCATTGACTTTCTTTGCAGAGTTAGAAAAAACTACTTTAAATTTCATATGGAATCCAAAAAAGAGCCCATATATCCAAGACAATACTGAGCAAAAAGAACAAAGCTAGAGGCATTATGATACCTGACTTCAAACTATACTACAAGACTACAGTAACCAAAACAGCATGATACTGGTACCAAAACAATTATAAGAACTAATGGAACAGAACAGAGAGCACAGAAATAACGCTACACATCTACAACCATCTGATCTTTGAAAAACCCGACAAAAACAAGCAATGGGGAAAGGATTCCCTGTTTAATAAATGGTGCTGGGAAAACTGGCTAGCCATATGCAGAAAACAAAAAATGGACCCCTTCCTTACACCTCATACAAAAGTTAACTCAAGATGACTAAAGACTTAAATGTAAAACCTAAAATCATAAAACCCTGGAAGAAAACCTAAGCAATACCATTCAGGATATAGGCATGGGATAAGACTTCATAACTAAAACACCAAATGCAATTGAAACAAAAGTCAAAACTGACAAATGGGATTTAATTAAACTAAAGAGCTTCTGTCAGCAAAATAAACTATTATCAGAGTGAACACGCAACCTACAGAATTGGAGAAAATTTTTGCAATCTATCCATCTGACAAAAGGCTAATATCCAGAATCTACAAGGAACTTAAACAAATTTACAAGAAACAAACAACCCCATCAAAAAGTAGGCAAAGAATAAGAACAGACACTTCTCAAAAGAAGACGTTTATGAAGTCAACAAACTTGAAAAAAAGCTCATCATCACTGGTCATTAGAGAAATGCAAATCAAAACCACAATGCCATACCATCTCACTCCAGTTGGAATGGCAATCACTAAAAAGTCAGGAAAAAACAGATGCTGGCAAGGCTGTGGAGAAAAAGGAACACTTTTACATTGTTGATGGGAGTGTAAATTAGTTTAACCATTGTGGAAGACTATGTGGCTATTCCTTAAGGATCTGGAACCATAAATACTATTTGACCCTTTACTGGGTATATACCCAAAAGATTAAAAATCATTCTACTATAAAGACACATGCACATGTATGTTTATTGCAGCACTACTTACAATAGCAAAGACTTGGAACCAACCCAAATGTCCATAAATGATAGACTGGATAAAGAAAATATGGCACATATACATCATGGAATACTATGCAGCCATTAAAAAGAATGAATTTGTGTCCTTTGCAGAGACATGGATGAAGCTGGAAGCCATCATTCTCAGCAAACTAACACAGGAACAGGAAACCAAACACTGTACATCCTCACTTACAAGTGGCAGTTGAACAATGAGAACATATGAACCCAGGGAGGGGAACATCACACATGGGGGCCCGTGAGAGGGTGGGGAGCAAGAGGAGGGAGAGCATTAGGACAAATACATAATGCATGTGGGACTTAAAACCTAGATGACCAGTTGATAGGTGCAGCAAACCACCATGGCACATGTATACCTATATAACAAACCTACATGTTCTGTACATGTATCCCAGAACTTAAAGTAAAATAAAATTTATATGTGTGTGTGTGTGCACACGCGTGTGCCTCATAACTCTTTGTGGTGCTTGTTGCTGTTCTTTCCGATGTGTAATACCTGAAATTCTTGAAAATACATAACCATCCAGGAATCACTCTTTTGAGTCCTAGTCTTACTGTTATGAATTGAATGTGTGTGTGTGTCATATGTTGAAGCCCCAAATTCTTATGTTGAAGCTCTAATCCCTAGTATGATGGTATTTGAGAATGGAGTCTCTGGGAGGTAATTAGATTTAGATAACATCATAATGATGGTAATATATTTTGGCTGTGTCCCCACCCAAATCTCATCTTGAACTGTAGTTCCCGTAATCACCATGTGTTATGGGAAAGACCTGGTGGAAGATAATTGAATCATGGCGGGGGGGGTTCCCCTATGCTGCTATTCTCATTATAGTAAGTTCTCATGAGATCTGATGGTGTTATAAAAGGTTTTTACCCCCTTCACGCCGCACTTCCCTTGCTGTCACCATGTGATGAAAGACATGTTTTCTTCCCCTTCCACCATGATTGTAAGTTTCCTGCGGTCTTCCAGACATGCTGAACTGTGAGTCAATCAAACCCCTTTCCTTTATAAATTACCCAATCTCGGGTATGTCTTTTTTTAGCAGCGTGCAAACAAGCTAATACAGGTATGATTTCCATGAGGGGATTAGTGTATTTATAAGGAAAAGGAGAGAACAGAGTTGTCTCTCTCTCTCTCTCTCTCTCTCTCTCTCTCTCTCTCTCTCTGCCATGTGAGGACACAGTGAGAAGGCACCCAACTGGGAACTAGGAAGAGAAAGCCCTCACTGGGGAACTGAATCAGTCAGTACCTTGACATTGAACTTGTCAGCCTTCAGAACTGTGTGAAATAAATTTCTGTTGTTTAAGCCACCTAGTTATGGTATTCTGTTATGCAGCTCCAGTTGACTAATACACTTACTAAACAACAATTAATCATCATTGTATTCATCTAAATGGAGGGCTAAATGAAATATATGTTTATAAACAGAAAACCAATGTGAACTTTTGGTACTTCTAAGGTGAGAAACTCCAAAATGTCAAAAATCAATTAAAGTAACCATTCACACAAAATATTTGTGCCAGCTCCCTACAAAAAGGGAAAAAGAATACTCCTCATAGGGAAAATTTTTGTTGACTGTATTGCGCTCTGGGCATTTTTCTCCATTTCTCACATCCCCAAATTCCCCTTTTCAGGAATATAGCAATATATTTGATTAGATGAAAGCCTACCTAATGCCATCATTCTTGTATGGCTCTCAGTACAGACAGTATTTTTCCATTTGTTTCATAACAGCATGTTTTTCCCATTATTGGGATATCTGAGAGCACAGGAAATAAAAATAAATTATTACCTTCTATACTATCAGAGAAGACTCTAAAGCCTATTCTAAAAATGTAATGGATCTTTTTTGAAAGAAGTTTTTGAAGAAACTTAGAAGACCATGCACTTGTGAATATAGATCCTCCACTTTATCCTAATGTGTCAGAGATTGTATGTGTGTATTGTTTCTGTAGAGATATCATCAAATGAACATCAGTTTGACAAGAAAATAAATATTATTTTTAAAGCAATAGCAATACATCGATGCTAGTGTTGTACTGATATCCATGGGCTCTGGATAATTTTAAGAACTGAAAGTCAAGGAAGAACTCAGGAGGTTCACAAATGGAAAGAAAACTGAATAGAGGAGAGTCTTGAATGTTAGGTTAAACTGACACTAGCTGTGAATCTGAAAAATTCATGAATATATGATTCAGTTTCCTCTCTCATTGAAATAAATGTCATTCCATATGAAAGAGGAAGTCAAATAAAATAAGTCAATGGATATTGAGAGTTAAAAGTTTTAAATAGGTACAGTTTAAGCACTGCTAGAATATAGAAAAATTGAACTCCTGTTCAGTTACTGGATAATATCCTTAGTGAGATTCCAGTCAACCAAGCACCCTACATGCTTCACACTATATAGTCTCTCTCTTGAAAATATCTGGTGAGGCAACTTAAAAAATTAATAACATGTGCTTAATAACACGTATATTGTAACTGAGACCAAAAGGGATTATCCAGAATCACACTGTGTTTATATGTATTAACCCTGTACTTAAACTGATGTTCTATATGCAGTAGATAATATGCAATATAAAGTGTGATGTACAACTACCATTTACTGGCAAAATGATAATAAACATAGCAGATGCTTTCAGTGCTTCATCTATATCCTTGTCCTTGCCACCTGAGTGCATCCAAGCCAATCGTCTAACTTTCAGCATCTGTATGTCTTTGTCTGAGAGCCTTCTCTCTTGCCACCATAGTCTAGTTTGTCATCAATGTGTTACCTGAAGTAGGCTCAGAGTGCTGGCTTACTAACACTACCACCCTCCTCTGTAGGCAGTCTTCAACATATTACCCACTGGAGTTGATGTATAAATGTCCCAGCTCCCTTGCACATTAAAGAACACTCTCAGACATGTGGTTTAGACTGACTCTGAATTTTCCCAGACAGATTAACCTCCAGTTGCCCACCCTTCCCTTTCTCATTTCTCCTCTCCCTTACTAATACTTCCTGTACCTCCCAGATAAATTAATTTTGCATTTGAACTCTTGCTCAGGTGTTTTTTCTAGAACAGCCTAAATTAGGAGAATAATATTGTTCTCTCTCTCTCTCTCTCTCTCTATGTATATATAGGGGTGTGTGTGTGTGTGTGTATATATATATATTTGAGATGGATATATATATATATATATATATATATATATATATATATATATATATATATTTTTTTTTTTTTTTTGAGATGGAGTATTGCCTTGTTTCCCAGACTGGAGTGCAGTGGTACAATCTTGGCTCACTGCAACCTCTGCCTCCCAGGTTCAAGCGATTCTCTTGCCTCAGCCTCCAGAGTAACTGAGATTACAGGCGTGCTCCACCATGCCTGGCTAATTTTTGTATTTTTAGTAGACATGGGGTTTCGCCACGTTGGACAGGCTGGTCTCGAACTCCTGACCTCAGGTGACCTGCCAGCCTCGGCCTCCCAAAGTGTTGGAATTACAGGCATGAGCCACTGCTCCCAGCCAACATTGTATTTTAAGTTATACTAGTATTGATGCTCCTGGATTCCTCCTCCTTTGCTTTGGGAAGGAGAAGAAGCCCCTCTTCATTCCTACCACTGTGGGGAGGTAGGTGTGTGGTGATGGGAATAATCTCTTTTTAAAAACCCTGAAGCACTCAAAAGGGTAGCCTTCTTTCCCTTAGTCCTTCCCTTAAAATATCTTGGGATGTGGGTGGAGTCTTGGTTGTTAGGATAGTCTTTGAACTGACGTTTCTAAGTGGTTCTTGAAAGGAGATGGATGGCATAGCCTTTGGTGGTTCTCTGAGCTCAGAATGTAGGACCTTTACCTATGCTGCAAGAAAATCCCACTTGGCCTCCCAGAACAGGTTTGTGGGTTAGGCCCTCTCCAGCACCAAGGTGAGAGGTTCTCAGAGAAATTCACAGGGACGTGGGAAAAACTTGTGGAGACACGGACAATGGTCTTGGGACAAGGGTGAGCTAGGACAGCTGGGGAATAAAAACACAGGCAAGAGGCAAGGCAGCATCCTCATTGTGTGCCCTAAGGAGGTGTAGAACAGCTTCTGCCTGTTGAGCAGTAGAGAATTGAGTCCTAGTAAAGCTGTTGGGGAGGAGATTGTTGGAGCCTGCATCTTGAATGGCAAGTATTTCCCTGGCTGAGGAGACTGGAGACTTGGAGAGGAGTAGGGAGGACTCTCGCAGAGAGAACAGGATATGCAAAGGCATTGAGACTTAAAATACTTTATGTGTGCACTCTGAGAAAGCATTTCTATAGTCCTTGTTGAGTGACACTACTGTTATCATTTATGGCATTGTGTATTTTAATTTTTAATTAGCAAATTGAAAATTGTTCTAGATACCAACAATGACAAGAATTATGACCATTTCTTTAAAACTTGAGTAGTAAAAGATCCTTCTCATTAAAAAAGAAAAAGTTTAAAAATGACTGAACCTGAAAGCTGCCATGTGATGGCTATTTAAGCCACAGTTTCTCTTCTGGCCTTTCTGACCTTTCCCTAAGACTCATGGTGATGCCAGTGCTTGTCATCTTCATCATCAGTCATCTGTTCTCCCTGTAGGACATCCACGTCCAGATGTCAAGGCAGGGCAGCTGACTGGCAGTGTTAAGATGACTTTTATTTTGTTCTAAATGATGAATAATTGCTTTAGACAAAATGACTCATCACCTTCTACAGCCTTCCTGCTGACATAGAAAACCTTAAATTTCATAAGCCTTTTGATTGGTATCATATGAAAAGGATTGTTCAGCAGTAGGCCATCTTTTTAGTTATTTTTGCTTTTGTTTTCCAGCAGGACACCAGGGATTTCGTTTTCTAGCTAGCTGGAACACTGAGTGTTAGTTCTTAGGAATGCGTTGTTAGGTTTTATAACTCCATAGAACTCTGTTGTTCAAACAAGTGTTCATCTGTCAAGAATCCGAAAGGAATTGTCACACTGGGGATAACCATCATTCTGTGGGAATGTTAATGTCACTTTGCTGCCTGGATTTCTAAACCAGGATTGTGTTTTAATTTTTACTTCACGTAGGGCCATCTCTCCTCTACATTGGAAATAAATATCCAACAGAAGAGAAAATGATTAAATTATAATCTATCACTTTATTGTGTAATAAAAATGATTCAAAAATTTCTCATAGAAAACTTATTATTCTAATTACAATGTTAGTTGAAATCCTTATTCAAAATTGTACAATTATTGATTATTTAGAAATCAATAGAAAAATGGATAAAACTGAAAAGCAGCTACTATTCTTGTTATTTAGAGTTAAAAATTATGAAAGAGTTGAAAATAGTTGCTTAAGTAGGGCAAGAAATAGGATAGTAAAGAGACAATATTTTTCCTCCACAAGCCTTGTAAAACTGTTTGGCTCTAAATTACTTTATGAAAATTGTAAAGGGGCTATAAAGAGATTTGAAAGTTAAGAAGAAAATATTTTTAAAAGTGTATATTTGGTTTTTAATTAAAATTATACAAAAATTTAGATCGGTTTAATTTGAGGAGAATTACTTGAGACGTGCTAACCTGGGAAGAAGCCAGAAGCAACTTTTACCATCAATAGTATTTAAAACCTGTGAGCAAACACTAGGTCATAAGCAAATGACTGCAGAGGATCCAGCCAGGGAGTGTGTCTGAAATGCACACTTAGTGAAGCTCTTCTAAGGTGACCATTGGAGCCAAAGTCAGAATTCAGAAAAGACCAGAGAGTTAAGGAATACAAGAGAAAAAGTGAGTCTGGCCAAATACTGGAAACAATACATCTATCAAGCTTATCCAACCCACCTTCTTTTGTCGTTGTTGTTTTGTTTTACTTTAGGCTTTTAGCAGCCTGAAACCATGGTTTTTAATTTCTGTCTCTAATGATAAGCGGAAAAGAGGGATGAGAAAGGGGCTTTACTGGCCCAACCAGAAACAGAAACTAAGAACCCATGACTATACCCGATTCTAGATTTTTATATGTTGTTGCTGTCATATTTTTGGGTGAACCTGTCCTATTTAAGGACTCCAGAAAGAAGGGGCTCCTATTTTCCTCCGAACTTCCATTTCGAGTTTAGTGTTAGAAAATTTGATGATTTATAGTACTTGCTGAGGCAGGCAGTGAGTTCTGAGGAATTGCCCTCCCATGTCATTCCCAATGAACTGAGTCCTAGAAATGTCTTTGGTATTGCCAAAGGTCAGGTGCCTCTTCAATGATGGCTTCTCCTCATGTTCTTCTTTTTGGAATATCATCTGCTGCGGACTGGGTCTATACACGTGATTGTCATGGAAAGAGCTAGTTGGAGCTGACACGTCATCTTCACTGGCCGGTGGTGTTGGGTCTCCCATTTCTGGCTTGGATGGGTGGTATAAGCATAGTAGGAGGAGAGGCAGATATCATTTCCTCTTGGGTTGTCTCCTTAGTGCTTGGCACTGGCTGTGCTGGAGTAACTTCTGAAGGTTCTTTTAACAGGAGGAAATACTTTATAATCCTGTTAGATATTGACCTGGTGTCCACGTTGTAGGGAAAACATGGCAAAGAAGCAAGGATGGAAATGTCTGTGCTAAAGAAATGCTCGGTATAAAATTTACATCCCACAGTGACTTGGGAGTTAGACCAATTGCATTGTATGCAAAATAAGTATAAGAGAAGAAGTATTTGTTGTCCTGATGACATATATCAGACATTCATCTTTGAATGATGAGTAGCATAAAGGTGATTGCAAATGTAGAGGACTTACTATAGTGCCAAAAAAATGCAAATTGTGGGTAATTGGATAACTCATTGAGGAAAGATCTTAATAAGCAAATGGGCAGTGACTGGTGTGGACAGGACTAAATGATGATTTTGCAAATGGTTCTGATGAATTTACATTGTAGATAAAAATTTTATCCTTGGTTGTGGCTCACCCCTGTAATCCCAGCACTTTGGGTTGCTGAGGCAGGTGGATCACCTGAGGTCAGGAGTTCAATACCAGCCTGGTCAGCATGGTGAAACCTATCTCTACTAAAAATACAAAAATTAGCTGGGAATGGTGGCACACGCCTGTAGTCCCAGCTGCTCAGGAAACTGAGGCAGGAGAATTGCTTGAACCTGGGAGGTGGAGGTTGCAGTGAGTCGAGAGTATGCCACTGTACTCCAGCCTGGGTGACAGAGCAAGACTCTGTCTCAAAAAAAAAACAACAACAAAAAATTATCCTTAACTGGAAAAAATTCTTCTGAAAGAACTGGCTATTGACACTGCAATTTGATGCCAAAGAAATTTATGAAATCTCTACCCGTAAGTATTCCATGTTAACAGTAATGACAGTCAGTAATTATTGATTCTATGTGCTAAACTCTGTGATAAAAGTCCTAGATGCATTATCTCATTATATACAAGCTAAGTATTGGTATCATCCTGCTTTTACAGATGGGGAAACTGTGGCACAGATACGTTGTTGCACGGTTACTCAGTAAGTGATGAAGTTGCATAAAAAAAAGTTCCGCTGGCCAGGTGCGGTGGCTCACACCTGTAATCCCAGGACTTCGGGAGTTTGGGAGGCCAAAGTGGGCAGATCATGAGGTCAGGAGTTTGAGACCAGCCTGACCAACATAGTGAAATCCCGTTTTTATTAAAAATACAAAAATTAGCTGGGTATGGTGGCACACACCTGTAATCCCAGCTACTCGGGAGGCTGAGACAGAAGAATTGCTTGAACCCAGGAGACAGAGGTTGCAGTGAGCTGAGATTGTGCCACTGCACTCCAGCCTGGGTCACAAGAGGAAGACTCTGACTCAAAAAAAAAAAAAGGTTCTGTTAACCAAAGGTCACAGTAGAAAGGGCATGGTGGAGGTCTATCTGACTAGAAATGGACTATGGAAGTTTTAACTCTGGCATTTCTGTTTCTACACTTAGTAACAAATAATAAATCAATATTAATTTTCTCTTCCATTGGTACAAATAGAAAAACTGTTGTATACTCTGTTCATGTATATTTCTGTTAGCTTTTCTGCCATGTCACCTTTTAAAATATCAAACAGATGAATAAAAGTCATGTTCCATTTAAAAATAGCTCTTTCTTCCTTCTAGCTGTTTGAGTCAGTGCTAGCTCTCACTAATAAAGAGAGATGGACTAGTTAAAATGTTAATTTTAAATGATAAGTTTTAGGGAGCATTCTCTTTTCGAGATACTGAAGTATAAGGTCTGTAACAGTAGCAATGATTGATGATGTTCTCTAAGGAAACCAGACCTCTATAAAATTGTAGGAATAACTAATGGTTACTAATTATTCCTCTGTTTACATGGCAGAATTTGCCCTCTATTATTCATGGATTTTTCAGTATATGCCATATTTAACCAGACACTTGCGATTTTTTAAATGATGATATTCTAGTATTTGCATTTATTTCTCTCTCTCTCTCTCTCTATTTTCTATATAGCCTACTATGTATATATATGCCTACTATGTGCTAGATACTGTGCTAAGTTCTAGACATAAAGATTGAATAAGGTGACACAATCCTTATTTTCACAGGTGTTTCTTACTTTCATGTGATTCTGCTGGAGGCAAATATAAAACAGATAATTTTACAAATAAACAGTTGTTTAATTACAATGCTGATAGACTGTCAAGGAAAAGCATAAGGTTTATGAAATGTCAGGGAGACTAATTCTAATACTAAGGTTACACAGGGAAGAGGGAGCCAGATCATGCAAAGGCTTGTAAACCTTTAGTGAACTTTATTTTGATATCAAAAGTAGTCATCAGGTAAAGATACTGAATAGATAAGCATTTCCAGCAAAAGACTACTGAAATAGTGAAGTCATCAGATGATAGAGTCTTGTCTTAGTGTGGTGGTCTCTGAAAAAAAAAACGAAGGGACATGTTAGAAAGTTGAGTATGTATTAGAGGGCCTGGTTATGAGATCTTGGGATTTGAAATAACAGGAAATTTGGGTGTGAAAAACTAGCTTTGATTTTTGACATGTCAAATTCCACAAGACCTTGGAGTATTCACAGGAACTCTTTATAATAAATAAGGCATGGAGTCCTGGCTAAAAAAATGGGAACCATTCCTAGGATTTCTGTGAATAGCTTTTACACTTGAGTAAGTCCAAGGAAGGGGCAGATCTTTTAAATCTGCACCAAGGTGGAAAGTGTCTGTGCATCTACAGTGTTGCATCTGGTGCCTAGAAGTTTTGTCAGTTTTGCATTCACACATGTGCTGTATGACCTAAGAGAAATTTAAATGTGGAAATTGGCTGAACTCTTGAGGAATACGTGCAAAAGGAGAGATTTAGGAGGCCATTATAAGTGAGTGGGAAGAAGGGGACGAACAGGTCTATCTGATGAAAATGTAATAATGTGAAAAGAAGGTAGCAATTAAAGCAAACACAGAAGACATCAAGGAGGAAGAAGTCAAGAGTCAAATGCAGCAAAATTTTGAAAAAGAGGTTTGGATGAGGAAGAATTACTGAATTTGGTGACTGGGACTTTAATTAGAGAATTTAGAGAAAGTTGTGAGAGTAGAAGCTAGATTTATTTCATTTATACATTCGTTCATTGGATTTAAGCAGATTTTTTAAAAGGTGGGATGTAGAGGAAGCCACCTTTACGAAGATTCATTCAAGGAAAGCAAAATCTAATTATCATTAAATTAATAGTAAAAAAACAATTGGTGCATGAGAAGAGGTTAAACTAAAAGTAAAAAAAAAAAAAATCAGTGCATGAGGACAGATATTGTAAAAGAAAAGGAATACTTATGGAAGTAGAACTTCAGAGATTTGAGAAGAGAAGGAAGAACAGCTAATTACAGGATTAGCTAGTATAATTTTCAACATGGATTCATTACTAGGAGAAAGTTTGTTTGATAGGCTGAGAGTAGAGAGCCTAGAAATAGAAAGAAAAGACTAGATTTGGTTAAATTATTTAAGAGTTTTTATTTCTAATGTTATCTGTACAGTCCCTTAAATAGTTTTACTATAAATGAAGAGCCAATTTATGAAGACATTAGTGGGAAATAAGTTCTGAAAAATCAATTTTATGTTCATGTAAACTGTATTATGGTTTGTAGTTTTCAGAGTTAAATTTATTGTTTTATCTTTTAAAATCATCTTATTCATATGGTAAATCTGAAAAAAATATTTTAATCAGATGAGCAATGGAGATATTAGTGTTTCCATATACTAGCAACAGATATTTGAAAAACAAAACCAAAATAACATGTTTTATAACAGCATCAAAATATTATATGCTTATGAATAACCTTAATAAAAGTATATATGACTTTATACAGTAAACTAAAAAATATTTCTAAGAGAAATTTCAGGAAATCAAAATAAATGGAAGTTCAGCCCATTTTTATGAATGAGACCATTCAATATTTTTAAGATGCAAATTCTACCAATTTGATGTTTAAACTCAATGCAACCCCTTTTAAAATAGCAACAGGCTTTTTTTCTTTTTTTGGGTAAACATGTCAATGTGATTTTAAACTTTATTTAAAAAAAAACCTAGAATAAATAAAAAGGTCTTGCAAAAGAAAAATATTGGAAGACTTATAGTATTTGACTTCAAGACATAGTACAAAGTGATGGTAATTAAGAGAGTGTAATATTAGTATAAGGATAGAAAAATAGGTCAATAGAACAGAATAGAGTTCAGAAACAAACCCATCATATATGGTCAATAAAGTTTTCAACAAAAATGTTGAATTGTCAATGAGGAAAGAAAAGTGTTTTCAGGAAATTGTGCTGGATAAGCACATGAAAATTAATCTTAATCTTAATTAATTACCTCACACCATTTGCAGACATTATTTTGATATGGATTGTATACTTAAACATAAAAGTTGAAAGTATAAATATTCTAGAAGAAAATGAATAAAATGGACTTAATACAAATTTTAAAACCTCTGCTTTTTAAAAGACACCATTTGATCCAGTAATCTCATTACTGGGTATATACCCAAAGGATTATAAATCATTCTACCATACTGACACATTCACACATATGTTTATTGTGGCACTGTTCACAATAGCAAAGACTTGGAACCAACCCAAATGCCCATCAATGATAGACTGGATAAAGAAAATGTGGCACATATACACCATGGAATACTATGCACCCATAAAAAAGGAGGAGTTCATGTCCTTTGCAGGGACATGGATGATGGTGGAAACCATCATTCTCAGCAAATTAACACAGGAACAGAAAACCAAACACCACATGTCCTCACTCATAAGTGGGAGCTGATCAATGAGAATGCACGGGCACAGGGAGGGGAACATCACACACCAGGGCCTGTCAGGGGGTGGAGGCTAGGGGAGGGATAGCATTAGGAGATATACCTAATGTAGATGACGGGTTGATGGGTGCAGCAAACCACCATGGCACATGTATACCTGTGTAACAAACCTGCGTGTTCTGCACATGTACCCCAGAACTTAGTACAATAAAAAATAAATAAATAAAAAGAAAATTAAAGGTAAACTATAGACTAGCTGATACTTGCAACACATATATCAGGCACAGGACTTGTATTCAGTATATATAAATAACTACAGTTCAATGTTAAGAAGGCAATCACCCAATTATATTTGGCAAGATATCTGAACAGAAACTTCACAAAAGAAGATATGAAATAGCCATTAAGCATACACAAAAAAACTGCTTAGCATCATTAGTCATAGGAAGATGCAAATTAAAGCCACAATGAAGTGTCATCTTGCCCCCGCTAAAGTGGTTGCTGAAGATGAAAAGCAATAGAAACAATGAGGGTAGGAATGTAAAGTAGTAACATCTCTCTGGACAACTCTTGGCAATTCTTTATCAAGTTAAATGTGTAACTATCCTAGCACCCAGCAATTTTACTCCCAAGTATTTGTTCCAAAGAGATGAAAATATGTGTCCAGAAAAATGACACATAAAAGAATGTTTATGTGTCATTATATATGAATAAAGGTGTCGTATAGCACCTTTTTCAGGTGCTATAAACATTATTTATAATAGCCCAGAACTGGAGACAACCTAAATGCCTATCAACAACAACAAAAAGAATCAACAAATTGTGGTATTCATACCATAAAGTAATACTCAAAAAGAACAAACTTAATACCTGCTATGACATGAATGAACCTTAAAAACATGTTGAGTGAAAGAAACCAGACACAAAAGACTGCAAATTGTATTATTTCATTCATGTGAAGTTCACAAATAGGCAAAACTAATCTATGGTGAGAGAAATCAAAACAGGGGCTACCCATGGGAAGGTGTTATGAAACTCATAGAAAGATCTGTGAAATGCAGTACACATAATGTTTACATAAACAAATAAATAAATTGCCTCTGTGAAAAACAACAGCTAATCAAATTGTTAGACTTTCTATAGGCCAGGTAATTTTTTTACTGGGGAGGCTGTATGCCATAGAGGTAAAAAGCATAGGCTCAGCAATCAGACTCTCCGGGGGTTGGAATCCTGAATTCACTACTTAGGCACTTTAAGCAAGATATGGAACATCTCTGATAATTAATTCATTTATCTGTAAAATGGTGTTTTTGTTTGATTTTGCATTCATCCTTTTCTCTTGCAGTTTGTTTGCTTGTTTGCCTCCACCTGAATTTCTGGCTGAGAAACTGTGGTTTGCACTTTTTGTTAAGCCTCTTATCTTGTGATGATGCCAGGGATGGTTCAGATTTAGTCTGACATTGACGTAGCCCAGGTGTCTGCTAAGTGGCTGTCTCTGCTCCCACCACAGCCCTTGACAATGGCTACAAGCTTCTTTGAAGCTGAATTCTTGGCCAGAGAAGTCCTTTCTATGCCTGGTTTCACAGAGGGCTGGTATGCAGGAATCTCAGAACTCACTACTCAAGGAAACTCTGAGTATCCTTTCCCCTTAACAATCCAGAACTTAGTAGTTTCCAGGACCAGTTCTGCCTCCCAGTGTCTGCTTCTGTTCTGTTCCTGGCCCACGTATTTTAGAGATTTGTTTTTTGTTGTCGTTGTTGTTTGTTTGTATTGAGATGGAGTCTCACTCTGTTGCCTAGACTCGGGTGCGGTGGCGCGATCTTAGCTCACTATAACCTCTGCCTCCCAGGTTCAAACGATTCTCCTGCCTCACCCTCCCGAGTAGGTGGGACTGTAGATGCGGGCCACCACGCTCGGCTAATTTTTGTATTTTTAGTAGATACGGGGTTTCTCCATGTTGATCAGGTTGGTTTCGAACACCTGACCTCAGGTGATCCACCCACCTCAGCTTCCAAAGTGCTGAAACTACAGGCGCTAGCCACCACGCCGGGCCGAGAGAACTGATTTGTATTTTTAAATTAAAGCATTTGTTAATCTCTTCTTGATTTTGTTAGAGGGTGTTGTGTGGGGAGATATTCTGCATTTTACTGATGGGAAGCAAGGCATGCTTCTTAAGATTTTAATTTAAAATGTTACCAATATTTCTACTATGTGAATGATAACAAATGATAATCTCTCTTAGAGCTAACATGTGAGGGCTACTGCCTGTAAAGTTTATATAAGAAAGTAAATTAGAGGTTTGGTGGTTTAAGCACTTAGCCTGGTTTTGTCAACACTACTTGTGCCATCATGGTCAAATCATTTACTTTTTTTGAGTGTAAATGTTCTAATTTATAAAGCTGACCTGAGCTAGATAAACTCTAATATCCCTTTCATTTAAAAAAAAAAAAAATGCCAGACTGGGAGTGGTGGCTTATGCCTGTAATCCCAAGACTTTGGGAGGCTGAGGCGGGCAGATCACCTGAGGTCAAGAGTTCGAGACCAGGCTGGCCAACATGGCAAAATCCCACCTCTACTAAAATACAAAAGTTAGCCAGGTGTGGTGGCAGGTACCTGTAATCCCAGCTACTTGGGAGACTGAGGCAGGGAGAATTGCTTAAACCCAGGAGGTGGAGGTTGCAATGAGCCAAAATTGGGCCACTGAGCTCCAGCCTGGGTGGCAGAGAGAGACTCTGTCTCAAAACAAACAAACAAACAAACAAAAAGAGGTTGTTAACAGGCAAATCATAGGCCTCCTTTGATTTACCCATACACGGTCCTTTAATTTTTTTAAAATAAAATTTATTTCTTAGAGAAATTTTTGTTCACAGGAAAACTGAGTGAAAATTACAGAGTTCCCATGTCCCATATAACCCCTGTGTTCACACATACACAATCTCCCCCATTATCAACTTCCTGCACCGCAGTTGTACATTATTTTTTCATTTTTTTTTTCTTGGCATGTTTGTTTTTTGTTTTTGCTTTTTAGAGATGGGGGTCTCACTATATTGCCCAGGCTGGTCTCAAACTCCTAAGGTCAAGCAATCCTCCCACCTTCACCTCTGAAAGTGTTGGGATTATAGGCATGAGCCACCACACCCGGCCTCACAATGGTACATTTGTTACAAATGACAAACCTTTATTGACCCATCATCACCTAAAGTCCACAGTTTACAGTGGGATTTGCTCTTGATATTGTACATTCTATGGATTTTGTCAGATGTTTACTGCTATAGTCACCATTATAGTTTCACACAGAATAGTTTTACTGACCTAAAAGTTCTCTGTGCTCTGTCTATTCGTACCTCCCTCCCCACTGACCCCTAGCAACCACAGATCTTTTTACTGTCTCCATAGTTTTACCTTTTCCAGAATGCCATATAGTTGGAATCATGCAGTATGTAGCCTTTTCAGAATGGCATTTTTCGCTTTATAATATGCATTTAAATTTTTTCCATGTGTTTTCATGCTTGATATTTCATTTCTTTTAGCACTAAATACTATTCCATGTACCACAGTTTGCTTATCTATTCACTCACTGAAGTACATCTTGGTTGCTTCCAAGTTTTGGCAATTGTGAATAAAGTTTCTATAAATATCCCTGTTCATGCTTTTGTGTGTATATAAATTTTTAACTTTTTTGGGTAAAGACTAAGGAGCACAGTTGTTGAACTGTATGGTAAAAGTATGTTCACTTTTGTAAGAAACTGCTGAATTGCCTTCCAAAGTGCTGTACCACTTTTCATTCTCATCAGCAATGAATGAGCATTCCTGTTACTCTATATCCCCAATAGCAGTTAATGTTGTATTTTGTTTTTAGTCATTCTAATGATGTGTAGTTCAATGATATCTCATTGTTATACTTATTTCCAATTCTCTAATGACATATGAAGTTGAACATCTTTTTATTTGCTTAATTACCATCTGTGTATCTTAGTTGGTAATATATCTTTTCATATCCTTGGCCTATTTTTAAATTGGGTTGTTTGTTTTCTTATTGTTGAGTTTTTTTTTGTTTTTTGTTTGTTTGTTTGTTTGTTTTTTTGAGACAGAGTCTCACTCTGTCACCCAGGCTGGAGTGTAGTGGTACGATCTCAGTTCACTGCAACGTCCGCCTCCCGGGTTCAAGTGATTATCCTGCCTCAGCCTCTCAAGTAACTAGGACTACAGGTTCCTGCCACTGCGCCCAGCTGATTTTTGTATTTTTAGTAGAGACAGGGTTTCACCATCTTGGCCAGGCTGGTCTCGAACTCCTGACCTCATCATATACTTGCCTCAGCCTCCCAAAGTGTAGGTATTATAGGCATGGGCCACTGCGCCGGGCTTATTGTTGAGTTTTAAAAGCTCTTTGCATATTTTGGATAACAGTTATTTATTAGATGTGTACTTTGCAAATATTTTCTCCCAGTCTGTTTCTTGAATTCTCATTCTCTTGATATACGCATATATATGTATATACACACGTACATATACATTTCTTTTGCAGAGTAGAAGTTTTTAATTTTAATGAAGTTCAGCTGATCCATTTTTTTCCCCAGATAATGTCTTTGGTGTTGTATCTAAAATGTCATTATTATACTCAAAGTCCATTAGGTTTTCTCCTATGTTATTTTCTAGAAGTTTTATAGTTTTGCATTTTACATTTAAGTCTATTATCTGCTTAGAGTAATTTTTGTTCAAGGTATAAGGTTCGTGTCTAGATTTATTGTTTTTTTACATGTTCATTTCCAGTTGTTCCAGCATCATTTATTGAAAAAAAACTTCTTTTAAATATTTTAATGCTGGTTCCTAGCATTTAAAAATGAGGAGATTTTACATAAAATATCTTGTTCATCTTCCCTTGAAAAAAAATTTAAAGAACTGGAAACACACAGTCCACTTTGCCACATGGTGCCCATAGTAGGCACTAAGTAGTGTTAGCCTCTATTAGTTGGGTCATATGTTCCATGGGCTCCTCATTCCCTGTTGTATTCTATATTGTCAATGTGTTGATTCATTTGTGTTACTTCATGGCCTCCACAGGCTTTTGAGTCTAGGCTGATAGTTCTCTAACTTTAGTTTGTACAAGAACCACCAATGGAGATGAAAAACCATGAGTGCCATCTCTAGAGATTCTAATTCATCGGGTCTCTGGTAGAGTCAAATAATCTGTATGTTGCTGAAACAGCATCACAGATGATGTATCTAATAGCAACTGTGGCCTTCAATAGTTGCTGCTTTAGGCTATTTTACACAGCAATTGTATTACTACCTTGGATGTTAAAACATGAATTTCTGATATATAGATCACAAACAGTTTTAATAAATAAAATATCACGTGTGCTTTGTCTTTAAATCAATGATTCTTAACTTGGAATCTTCCTAAAGGAGTTTCATGTTTTGTATACAAACATGTGGTTGGCACTGTTGGATTTTGTATGAGGGAAGCAATGTACCCCACTAGAAATTCACATTTCTTAGCCTCCCTTGCAGCTAGGACTACACATGTGACACATTCTGGCCAGTAGAAGATAGGTAGAAGTTACTGGATAAAAGAAATGGACTCAACTGAAGAAAGCTTTTGTCCTCTATCCTTTCCTTTTCCCTGTCTGAAATACAGATTCATGTTGGAAGTAGATCATATGTCTTGTTAAAGATTGCTGAGCAGAAAAGTGAAAGGCCACAGGTCTGCTTGTATTGTGGAACTGCTATAACCAGTCCTATATTGCTTAACTCTGGGGGGAAAAAATCCCCTACTTTGCTCAAGTGATTAGTCTGGTTTTCTTTTTTTCATTGTCAGATTCTATCTTAACTGACAGGGTACATTTTCCCTCTGTAGAAAAGGTTCCCTTTTTCGTATTTTCAAAGGGATTTATGATCCTTACAATAAAGAAAAACTTATTTTCTCACATGCACTGGTTAGGACATTATATTGGAATTCACAAAACAAATTAATCAATGCACCAAAGCTTATATTTTCTTTTATTTATTTATTTATTAATTATTATTATTATACTTTAAGTTCTAGGGTACATGTGCATAACGTGCAGGTTTGTTACATATGTATACTTGTGCCATGTTGGTGTGCTGCACCCATCAACTCGTCAGCACCCATCAACTCGTCATTTACATCAGGTATAACTCTCAATGCAATCCCTCCCCCCTCCCTCCTCCCCATGATAGGCCCCGGTGTGTGATGTTCCCCTTCCCGAGTCCATATGATCTCATTGTTCAGTTCCCACCTATGAGTGAGAACATGCGGTGTTTGGTTTTTTGTTCTTGTGATAGTTTGCTGATAATGATGGTTTCCAGCTGCATCCATGTCCCTACAAAGGACACAAACTCATCCTTTTTTATGGCTGCATAGTATTCCATGGTGTATATGTGCCACATTTTCTTAATCCAATCTGTCACTGATGGACATTTGGGTTGATTCCAAGTCTTTGCTATTGTGAATAGTGCCGCAATAAACATACGTGTGCATGTGTCTTTGTAGCAGCATGATTTATAATCCTTTGGGTATATACCCAGTAATGGGATGGCTGGGTCATATGGTACATCTAGTTCTAGGTAGTACCATTCAGGACATAGACATGGGCAAAGACTTCATGTCTAAAACATCAAAAGCAATGGCAGCAAAAGCCAAATTTGACAAATGGGATCTAATTAAACTAAAGAGCTTCTGCACAGCAAAAGAAACTACCATCAGAGTGAACAGGTAACCTACAGAATGGGAGAACATTTTTGCAATCTACTCATCTGACAAAGGGCTAATATCCAGAACCTACAAAGAACTCAAACAAATTTACAAGAAAAAAACAAACAACCCCATCAAAAAGTGGGCAAAGGATATGAACAGACATTTCTCAAAAGAAGACATTCATACAGCCAACAGACACATGAAAAAATGCTCATCATCACTGGCCATCAGAGAAATGCAAATCAAAACCACAATGAGATACCATCTCACACCAGTTAGAATGGCAATCATTCAAAAGTCAGGAAACAACAGGTGCTGGAGAGGATGTGGAGAAATAGGAACACTTTTACACTGTTGGTGGGATTGTAAACTAGTTCAACCATTATGGAAAACAGTATGGCGATTCCTCAAGGATCTAAAGCTTATATTTTCTTTTTCTTTTTTTTTTTTTTTTTTTTTTTGAGACGGAGTCTCGCTCTGTCGCCCAGGCTGGAGTGCAGTGGCCGGATCTCAGCTCACTGCAAGCTCCGCCTCCCAGGTTCGGGCCATTCTCCTGTCTCAGCCTCCTGAGTAGCTGGGACTAAAGCTTATATTTTCTAAAGAAATTTGTATCAGTCAGAATTAATTTATCTGAAAGGAGATGGAATGAAACTTCAGCATGTATTTATTCCAACATCTGAAATACCCAAGTAAAGCAGGGATAGTTCTTTATAGAAAGTGACAATAAATACTAATGATTTACTATATTTATATTATTCTTTGTATTTTTCAAGACACTTTCAAATGAAGTACGTGGACCTGTGCCTTGGTGACAATATTCAAAAGTGTATTGTGCTATCTAATAGTGTTTCTCATTTAAAATATTTTTTTCTTTAATTAGCTAGTCAATATGTTCTACAAGAAGAAAAATCAAACAATTTCATAGTGCCAAGGTTAGGAGGAGCAGGAAAAGTCATCTACTGTCTAGACTGCTGAGTTGTAAAATTTGGCTATAGCCAAATACCTTTGGTCAAAAGTATCAAACGTGAAGATGAGGATTCATGAAAGGTGGAGTATTGCAGGGTGTCAGGGCAGGGGGAGGGGAGTGAAAGCAACTTATCTCAAAAGAACACAGCAATCCCAGAGTAGACGAATACAGAGAGGAAAGAGGAAGGACACATTTTTCAGATAGCAAAGCCCTGTCTCAGCAGGCTTGGTGAAGATGAAAGTGGAGGTACATTATAGGAAGCTGTCAGTTTCAACTTGGAAATCTGTCTTGTCTTTTCTGTTGTTGTTTATTGCTGCTTAGTTTCTGAAGGTCTCTGCCTCACATTCTTAGAATAACCAAATGGCTTAAAGCTCTGAGTGGAGGCAGTTGTCATCTGAGAAGGCTCTTCTAGCAACAAAGGTCCAACTCTGCCTATGAAAGCACCGATTCTGGCCATGCGTTGGGCTGGTTCTCTCACAGTTGTTTCCTCATTGATCACGTAGGTGCTTAAGAGTTATAATATTTCAGAACATCACAGCTAGAAAAGACCTTAGAAATCTTCTAGCCCGGAGTTTCCTAAACTGTATTCTATACATTAGAAGACATTTTGTGAAGAAAAGTTTACGTCATCAGGTGAGTTAGCTACTATCAGAGCTAAGCAGGTTTCTTAGTGCAGGACTTCCAACAGTTTTCAGTGTGTTTAATGTGAATATAAACGCCTTGGGGGTGGAAGATAAGGCCCCTCAGAACTCTGGTTCAGCAGGAACCTAAGGAATAATGAAATAAAAATGGTTATTGTTCTGCATGACAAAATAAGGGGAATCCTTTTTTTCTTTTGAGAGATAAAGAGAATCTAGGGAGAAAGGAAACAGTGAGATGATGTGAGGGAGGAAACCAGATGAGGTGAAGTATAATTTGAAGTTGGGTAGTGTGATACCTCCAGTTTTGTTCTTACATTTTCATGGTCTTCTCCATGCCCAGCTCTACACATGCTTTTGCTATTTGTTACTGCTTTGATACAGATATGAAATCCAGATCTTTCACGGATTTCCACTGAAAATACTCTTTTGAATACTGCATTTGTGGCCAAAAATGAGTTTCCTAAAAACTTGAGAATGACAGAGGAGGTTTAAGTTATAGCAATAGCAGCAACTTCACAGTAAATAGCAGGCAGCCTCCAGTCCTTTAGAACCTAATTCTGGTATATTTCTGAGGCCCTTCACCTCATACTAAGAGAAATTCACATATGGGATATAAAGCTAAAATTTTCACATTATTTTGTACAAAGTAAAAATGACTTGAATACTAACCACAGAATATTAAGTGGCTTCCACTAGATCAGCATTCCCAACGTGTATCCTGTGCCCCAATCCTGTGAGTAAATTTGTAGACTAAAAAAATGGGATCCATGATGAAGACATTTTGAGAAGCCCTGCTTTTTTGCTAATGTTCATTCTAGTTGGGATGAGGTGATATCTCATTGCAGTTTTGATTTGTATTTCCTTGACGATTGTAATGTCAAGCAAATTTTCATGTATCTATTGGCCATCTATCTATATGCCTTTTTTATAAATATCTGTTCAGATCCTATGACCACTGAATAAATAAATAAATATCTATCTATATATCTTCTTTATAAATATCTATTCAAGTCCTTTGGCCCCAGAAGCAAATAAACAAATCAATTTATTTGCTTCTTTGAGTTCATTTATATTCTGGATATTAACTCCTTACCAGATGCATACTTTGGAAATATTTTCTCCCATTCTGTGGGTTGTCTCTTTACCCTGTTGATTATTTCCTTAGCTGTGCAGAAGCTTTTTCGTTAGATGTCATCCCATTTGTCTATTTTTGCTTTTGTTGTCTGTACTTTCGAGTTCTTATCCAAAAATCTCCTTGCCTGGACCAATGTAATGAAGGATTTTCCTTTGTTTTCTTCTAGTAGTTTCATAGTATTGGGTCTTACATTTATGCTTTTAATTCATTTTGAGTTGGTTTTTGCATACAGTAAGATATAGGGGCCTAGTTTCATTTTTGTGCATATGAATATCCAGTTTTCCCAGCACCATTTATTAAAGACTGTCCTTTCTCCAATGTTTGGCACCTTTTCCAAAAAAAAAAAAAAAAAGAGAAATGTGATTGTGAAGTGTGTGGGTTTATTTCTGTGTTCTCTATTTTGTTCCATGTGTCTATTTTTATGCCTACATTATGCTGTTTTGGTTACTATAGTTTTGTAGAATATTTTGGAGTCTGGTAGTAAAATGCCTCAAACTTTATTTTTTGTTTGTTTGGTTTTTTTGCTCAAGATTACTTTGGCTATTTGAGATCTTGTGTGTTTCCACATGAATTTTGGGATTTTTTTCTGTGAAGAATGTCATTGATATTTTGATAGAGATTACACTGAATCTGTAAATCACTTTGGGAAGTGTGAACATTTTAACAATATTAATTCTTCCAATTCATGAACATAAGATATCTTTCCATTTATTTGTGTGATCTTCAATTTCTTTCATTAATGTTTTATAGTTTTATTGTCTAGACCTTTTGCCTACTTGGTTCAATTTATTTCCTGTTGTTTAATTTTTTGTAGCTATTGTAAATGGGATAGCTTTATTGATTTTTTTCAGATACTTTGCTATTGGCATATAGAAACAGTACTTGTTTTTGTATATTGATTTTGTATCCTGTAACTTTACTGAATTTATTTATCAGTTTTAATCATTATTTTTGTGAAATCTTTAGGCTTTTCTATATACTGTAAATGGTCATATCATCTACAAACAGGGACAATTTGACCTCCCTCTTTTCTCTTTTCAATTTGGATGGCCTTTATTTCTTTCTCTTGCGAATTTCTCTGGAAACTGCCCAGTCTTTAGTGTATTTAATTTGATTGTAACTTTGAAGAGTTGGGAAATATTGAAACAGCATTTTTTTTTCCATGAAAAGTTTTTTATTGTGGTAAAATATTCCTAGCATAAAATTTACCAAATTAACTATTTTTAAATGCATATTTTAGTGGCATAAGTATGTTTACATTATTGTGCAACCATCATCATCACCCATCTCCAGAACTCTTTTTATCTTGCAAAACTGTACCCATTAAAAAATAGTCCCACATTTTTCTTTCCCCTGAGCCCCTGGAAATCAACAATTTACTTCCTCTCTATATAAATTCCCTGCTGACTCCAGGAAACATATGCATACAGTATGTTCCTGGGGAAAGGACAGTCTTCAGTAAATGGTGCTGGGAAAATGGGCTATTCATATGCAGAAAAATGAAACTAGGCCTCTGTATCTCACCATTTTGAGTTGCAAAAACCAACTCAAAATGGATTAAAAGCTTAAATGTAAGGCCCAATCTACTCTTTCTATAAATTTGCCTACTCCAGGAAACTTATATACACACAGTTGTAGATGACATAACCACACACACACACACAAACACACACGCACGCAACACACAAGTATTTGTCCTTTTGTGACTGGTTTATTTTATTTAGCATAATGTCTTCAAGGTTCATTCAAGTTGTAGCATATGCTAAAATTTTATCCTTTTTAAAATCTGAGTAATGTTCCATTGTCTGTATTGCAAAAGTTGTCAGAATCAAAATGGAGTCACTTGTGTTAAAACCCTGAAAAACAGATCCAGTGAAGGCCATGAAGAGATGGTTCTCATGCATGTATACCTGATAACAAGAACTATCACAAGACTGCAAAATACTACAACCTTGCACAAAGGCCACACAACCTTACAAAAAATTACTTGGGTGACAACATCTGCCCAGGTACTGTCTGTCCAAACTTGGACTGATGCCATCTTTGTTATTGATCACTGTAATCAAGAATAATTATCTCAAAACAATTATATAGTCTTCATTTTGCCTTTAAAAACTTCCCCTTACCTCAACCTCTTTGAATATGCACATAGTTTACCATGGCATACATATTTTCATTGCAATGCTACTTCCAACAAATATAGTTTTCCTTTAGAGAACCTATTTCTCAAACTGTTAGTTTGACAGTATATACTGCTTTTTGTTTGTCCATGTAACTGTTGATAAATGGAACAACTGTTGATAGACACTTGGGTTGCATCCACCTTTTGGCTATTGTGAATAATGCTGGTGTGAACATGGGTGTGAAAATATCTCTTGAGTCCCAGTCTTCAATTCTTTTGTCTGGGTAGGCAGAAGTAAAATTGCTGGATAGTATGGTAATTTTATTTTTATTATTTTATTCAACAAACAGCATATTGTAACTCTGCTAGTTAATGTAAGAATTATCTGAGTCAGTATACCATCACTAATACCTTCAGAAAAAATGGAAAGTTTTGAAGTAAGCAGTTACTCAATTGTGAAACCGACAGAAGAAAGGTACTTTTTAAATTTTTTAAATTTTTTTTTATTTTTAGGTGGTAGTCTCCTTCTGTCGCCCAGTGGTGCAATCTCAGCTCACTGCAAGCTCCGCCACCTCCCGGGTTCACGCCATTCTCCTGCCTCAGCCTCCTGAGAAGCTGGGACTACAGGTGCCCGCCACCATGCCCGGCTAATTTTTTTTATATTTTTAGTAGAGACGGGGTTTGGCCGTGTTCGCCAGGATGGTCTCGATCTCCTGACCTCGTGATCCTCCCGCCTCGGCCTCCCAAAGTGCTGGGATTACAGGCATGAGCCACCGCGCCCGACCAAGAAAGGTACTTTTATGTACCTTCTCCAGAAGAGGTCATAATTAATTTCACACAATAACATGGCTTCTCTCCGGGCACCTGCCATTGAACTACAGTGTTAATTCATGAAGGTATAAACATGACAAGAATTAAAGTTTTCTACTGTTTGTTAACATCACTTCGTCAACCTACTCTTGAAACCCTGAATCTGGGACACTTAAATCCTGTCCCCTCATCTTAATGCTCATCCTTACCCAAGACCATGGAGCCTATGCTATTACTAGTTAGGAGCACTTCAAGGAACATCCGTTCAGTAGTTGGCTCAGCATCAAGTCAGCCATTTTATTCACGACCATATTAATTGTCTATAAGGACACCAGGGTGTGTTTTAGTTTTAGATTATTTTCAGTCTAATAAAGCTGTATAGGCTCACTCAGCAAAATGTTATTAGCTTTAAGAAAGAATAAAGTACATGGAGCACACACTTATGCATAAAAACAGTGTCATGGAGGCCACAAGCTCCCAGATGCTGCTTCATGATCACTGTTACCACATGAGATATGCTTCCATCATATGGGATAAGAACTGGCAGACATTTGAGTCATATCAGCACAGGACAGACCTAGGGGCTTGGATATTTTCAATTTAAATACTTTGCTAGTCTCCTTGGATTTAGCTCTCATTCTTTAATTTAGCTGTGGTCCATAATTTACCAGATTATATAATAGACAAACCTGACAACCAGATACCATATGCTCAGGGACATTTATTTCCAATCAGACACTCTTTTAGTTGATATTGCAAGAAATTTGTCCAATGGTCAAGTTTTACTGAAGTGTTCCTGTAACTAGAAGAGAGGATTGAGAGTCCAGGGGTTAACCCATTCCTTCCAGGGTATTATCCAAAAGAGATGGACTCACATAATTTTTCTGTGACACAATTTTACATACTGTAATGTCAGTCACATCACTTTTACTTATTTTCATACATTTACAATCCAAAAGTCATAGACTTTTATTTTAGAATCAGGGGGTACACGTGCAGGTTTGTTACAAAGGTATATTGTGTGATGCTGAAATTTGGAGTTTGAATGAATCCATCACCCAAGAATTGATCATAGTTCACAATAAGTAGATTTGCAACCCCTTCCCCACTTCCTCCCTCCCACCTCTTGTATTCCCCAGTGTCTATTGTTCCTATCTTTATGTCCATATGTACTCAGTGTTTAGCTCCCACTTTAAGTGAGAACCTACAGTATTTGCTTTGCTGTTTCTGTGTTAATTCACTTAGGATAATGGCTTCCAGCTGCATCCATGGTGCTGCAAAAGAGAATTTCATTCTTTTTTTTTTTTCTTCTTTTTTTTTTTACAATTGCATAGTATTCCATCATGTATATGTACTACATTTTTAAAAAAATCCAGTTCACTGTTGATGGGCACCTAGGTTGATTCCAAGTCTTTGCTATTGTGAGTAATGCTGTGATGAACACATATGTGTATCTTTTTAGTAGAACAATTTATTTTCCTTTGAGTATATACTAAGTAATGGGATTGCTGGGTCGAATGGTATTTCAACTCTTAGCTCTTTGAGAAATCTCCAAATTGTTCTCCACAGCAGCTAAACTAATTTACATTCCCACAAACAGTATGTAAGTGTACCCTTTTCTCCACAGCCTTACCAACATCTGTTATTTTTTGACTTTAACAGAAGCCATTCTGACTGATGTGAGATAGTATCTCATTGTGGTGTTAATTTGCATTTCTCTGATGATTAGTGATAATGAGCATTTTTTCATGTTTGTTACCACTTATATGTCTTTTTTTGAGAAGTGTCTGTTCATATTCTTTGCTCAATTTTTCATTGGGTTATTTGTCTTTGCTTGTTAGTTTTTTTAAGTTCTTTATAGATTTTGGATATTAGACCTCTGTCAGATGCATAGGTCTAATATTTTCTCCCATTACATAGGTTATTTGTTTACTCCCTTGATAGTTTCTTTTGCTGTGCAGAAGCCTGTTACTTTAATTAGATCCTATGTGTCAATTTTTGTTTTTGTTACAATTGCCTTTGAGGATTTAGTCAAAAATTCTTTGCCAAAGCCATTATCGAGGAGGGTATTTCCTAAAATTTCTTCTAGGACTTTTATAGTTTGAGATTTTATATTTGAGTCTTTAATCCATCTAGAGTTAATTTTTTTATATGGTGATAGGTAGGTGTATCCTATCACCAGTACATGGTGATAGGAGTTACCCATCACCAGTTTAATTCTTCTGTATATGGATAGCCAGTTATCCCAGCACCATTTATTGAATAGGGAGTCTTCTCTATTGTTTATTTTTATCAACTTTGTCAAAGATCAGATGGTTGCAAGTGTGGGGCTTTATTTCTGAGTTTTCTATTCCGTTTCATTGGTCTATGTGTCTGTTTTTTTCTACCAGTACCATGCTGTTTTGGTTACTGTAAACCTGTAGTATAGTCTGAAGTCAGATAATGTGATGCCTCCAGTATTATTCTTTATGCTTAGGATTGCTTTGGATTTTTTTGGGCTATCCATTCCTATTTTCTACCTTCCTGGTAAAGTGAGATTTATTTGTGTTTCTACCTTTCCTCCCATAGATCACAGTTAAAACCTGAATAATCCTATTCCTCTTGATGGTGATTGGTTTAACTATGAGCAAATAAACCCTTTTTGGATAATGTGGGAAATATTTTTCTACTGAGGTCTGAAGTAAGGGTAAGCTGATATGTATAATCTCATTTAATCCCCCCAAACCACCAATTAGATACTGTTAGCTGCTTCTTTCATAGGTTAGAAAACTGAGGTTGAAGATGCTAAATAATCATACCACTCAATAAATGTTGAAATGCATTGCACAAATAATTTCCACAGAGGAAGTAATATAGTAAAATTATATCAAATCTGATATTGTTACATGGAGAAGCTTAATTGCTTTTTAAAATTAGATTCTTTCTCAAGTTAAGTGAAGCCATACATTAAAATATATCAGATCCTGGAAATAATATCAGATGGTGTTTCTACCTTTGCAGTTACTGAACTCCATACATACCAAGTTCTCTCTCAGGGCAGTATCCATGCTGTATCTCCAATTCTTAGCACATGCTTGCCCTCAATAAAGTTGGTTAACTGACTAAAAGAGTAAATTTTGAAAATTTTGTTTTGCTGCTTCTTGAATGTATCAGGCTGTTGTGCAGTTGAATTCTTGAACAAAATGAAAAAAATATGATACAAAACACGATTTAATCATTAAATAAAACTGGCCTGCGTTAAGGAAATGACTGGTCTTGTCTAAACAGAGCTATTTCAGTTTCCTAAGGGAAGCATCAGCTCAGCAAACAATGAGCTAATGATTAAACATTACATAAATAGTCTTTAAAGACAATGATTTTACGTAAAGATTACTATTCACATAAAGATTATGATTTTAACTGATATTATCAAAGGTTTTATTTCTATTAATTTTTCCAACTATCATCTTTTCTAACCAATTTTCTCAAGGCTAGGGGGAGGAAATATTAACATTTCTGTGTCAACTATTTTGTAAGTTTTAAAGTTAATTATATAAAGATCCCAAAAAGTCACGTTTTAGCTCTGATTTTAGTGTCTCAAACATTGATAAACCAAGCATAAATGTGTTCAAAATGTTGTTTCTTTCGTTGTGGTTGTGTGAGACGGAGTCTCGCTCTGTCGCCCAGACTGGAGTGCAGTGGTGCGATCTCGGCTCACTGCAACCTCCGCCTCCCGGGTTCAAAGGATTCTCCTGCCTCAGCCTCTGGAGGAGCTGGGATTACAGGTGCGCGTGCCACTACGCCCAGCTAATTTTTGTATTTTTAGTAGAGACAGGGTTTCACCATGTTTACCAGGCTGGTCTTGAACTCCTGACCTCAAGTGATGTGCCCTCCCCAGACTCTCAAAGTGCTGGGATTACAGGCATAAGCCACCCGTGCCCGGCCCTATGTTTCTTTTCACTATTCTGGCTACCTCATAAAGTACAATACCAAATTGTAATTTTGTATTAAAATTTCTCATTATACTTGTAAAGATCTATCAAATTTACTAATTGCCTGGGACATTTGTAAAGATCTTAGAATTGAGGATATGCTATACATCTTCTTTTTAAAAATTCTTTTTTTTTTTTTTTTTTTTTTTTTCTGAGATGGAGTTTCGCTCTTGTTGCCCAGGCTGGAGTGCAATGGCACGATCTCGGCTCACCACAACCTCCAGTTCCCAGGTTCAAACGATTCTCCTGCCTCAGCCTCCCAAGTAGCTGGGATAACAGGCATGTGCCACCACACCCGGCTAATTTTGTATTTTTAGTAGAGAGGGGGTTTCTCCATGTTGGTCTGGCTGGTCTCAAACTCCCGACCTCAGGTAATCCTCCAGCCTTGGCCTCCCAAAGTGCTGGGATTACAGGCGTGAGCCACTATGCCTGGCTAAAATTCTTTTTTCTAAACTTGCAAAAATTTAATCTTAATACATATCTATATTTATACCCAACCAATAATCTATACATATATTTCATTTCAAAAATCAACATAATAAATTGTCATTTGCCTGCCTTTACTACTGTGTTAACATAGAATATTTTCCTTAATTTCTAATTCATTTTGTAATCAACTTCTTCCTTGTAGCTTTGGGAATGTTAACTGGTGAGCTTCAATCAAGTCTATTTTGTTACATTTTAAGAATGACAGGCATTGAATGTTCTGGTGTATTATCTGAGGTCATGATATCAAGTTTTCTTAAAATTTTTTTTTTTTCTATAGCCGTATTGGCAGTGGGAAGACTCATCAAGCAGTTTCCAAAAGAAATTGCCTCTGGGAGCATTCCAGTGAATATGCCAGTGGATAAACTGCTTATTATATTACAAAAATGTTGTTTATCTTCGTTAAAAGAATCTCAAATTACAGGAAATGTTACTTAAAACAAACTGAGATAAAAATCTAAATCCACTGCAAATAGGGAAGTTATCGGGCTTTTTGTTCCAGGCAGTGGCAGTTTGCCTGTATGCACAATAGCCAGCAATTTAGATACTGCTCAGTAGCATGCACAGCACACAGTGATAGCTTATATAGCCTCTGGGTCACCCTCTAAGTAAAGCTAAGATTTTTCATGTGTTTGCGCACCCTATTCATCTAGGGAACTGAGACATGCATTCATGAAGGTCTATATGATGCCATGAATACCAGCATCTCTTTATGCAAGTTTCTCACATCAATACTAAAACAATACTCAAGTTAATTACATTCCATTGAGCTGGACTTGAATTGCACACAGGCACAGAAAATGTTGCTTAGCAGATGTGATTTCAGGAGCCTGGGGAAAAGCACCTTTTGAGAAAAACAACACTGCAATTAAAAAGATGCAACCACCTGTTCTTTGATATTTATAATGTTTTAAAAGTACACATTTATGTAGATTCAATGATTAGATAGTTCTGAGAGTAATAAACTTCTTTGATTTACACTAAATACCAATGGCAGATAGTGGAGATATTGGATTCCTTTTGGAAAGAAATGGTGAGAAAGGACACACCACTAGGCACCTCTGAGGAAAGTGGAACCATACAGGAGAAAAGGACTGTGGAAAAGGGCTCGGGGAGACAATATAAATTACAACGTTTGACACATAATTATACACAATTTTGTATATTTCCAAATTTTAAGTTATGTTGACTTTTGTCATATTCATTTCAGATCATTTTTATTTTTTAATGGTGAAAATTAAAGTTGAAGTCCCCTCCTTTCTTTTCTCAGTGTGTGCTTCTTTGTCTGGAGCAATAATTGTGATGTTACTATACAATTAGTTTGTATTTATTTTGCTTTTATTGCATACATATGTGTCCAAAACAAATGTGAAGTTGTTATCCTGTCTATTTTTTACAATTTACATAACTGGTTTCATATACTGATATATTTTTCTGCAACTTTCTCTTTTTCACTGAGCATATTTTAAAGCTGTATCCACTTTAATTGTGGCATTATATTCATTTGTTTTAATGCATCACAATATACTATCCATCTCTCTCCCATGAACATTTAGATTATTTTCAAATTTTCACCATTTAGTAAATATTGGTGCAATAAACATTCATGTCATTCATTTCTCCTTCTGCACTTGTGGGAAAGCCTATCTAGGATTGCATACGCCCATTGGCTACTTTGCTAAATACTGACAAATTTCCCTTCTTGGCAGTTGTAATTGTTTTGTTGAATGGATAACAACTTGGACAGCTACAAACGTGTTTTTTTTTTTTTTTTCCCCAAATCAATGCTTGCAATTCTGTTCCTTAGAATCTTTTTTTCCACTGGGTAGTAGATTTCTTAATGGTATTGTGGGTAGATCTAATAACTTTTTGGTTAATTTCAATAATTACAACTTATTTCATGCCAGTTAAAACTTCAATATGACATCCTGTTCAGAATTATCCCACTCCCCCATTAAAGTGAAGAGATATGGCTCTAGGGACTTGTAGAGAAGAGGGCAGCATGATCTGCTGTTCTACTCTTAACAGCTTAGTGGCAAGGTGGAAGTGGTCAGGGCGTGATCCACCTTGTACAACTTCCTCCCTATCTCTTGCTCTAGATCCCCATCTTTGAGGATAGGACAAACAGGATGGGTGAAAGCAGAGATCTTCTCACATAACTGGTTTCCTCAGGTGGTTGAGGAGTTCTTTGTCTCACTGAGTTACTGTAATTCTGCCTGCTGCTTGTTGCCTTCACTTATGTGGGGTTAAACACATAAAAAGTAACCATGAGGTTTTTTTTGGATTGGTGTGCAGCTTACACAGCCCCACTGACATCCAGGACCGTTCCAGAGAGGTAGCCATGACTACTTTCAACCCAACTAGTTATCCATATCCTAAATCCCTTTCAAAGAGAATGTCTTGCTTAGCTGGCCCTACTTCCTTTCTCTAAGCTCTATTCTCCAATGCACATTGCTATGGGGACCACTGAGTTGCTTGTACACAATTTCATAATATAGGTTCCTCCTGATCCTTGTATCTCCAGGTGTACTACATCATGGTGCCTACCTGCCCTTATATTGCAAATACCCTATCAAGCCTCCATCCTTCAGAAATATTTAGGTGAGAAGCAGAGAATAGTCTCATTAATCATGTATGCCCTCAAACTCCAGGGGATATATATCAACATAGCCCAAGAACTCCTTCACCATGCTCCATCCCCTTGTACTCCTACAATGATCCCAAGACTGAATGAGAATTCTGCAGCTCAGCAGGCCACCAGCTGGGGTATGAAATGTCATTTTCCTCTTCTTGCTAGCATCCTGATATTATTAAGTGATTTTTCTTGGAGTTTGCTTCCTTTATTTTGCCTTGGAGCAGGGAAGCAGCCTCTTCTGCTTTTATGACAAGAAGCGGGAAAATCAAGAACATTACATTTCCTATAAGATGAAGGTTGGTAATGTTTCTTTCCTCGCTCTACTGCCCTGTCTTCTTAACCAAAGGAGGAATGGAATAATTCCTGAAATAGAACCTTATTTATTAAATGTCAAAGACGCTCTTCAGCTTCAACGCAGGTAGCATTGCTTAGAATGTGGAATATGAGGTCACTTTCTCTATTCTGTTCAGTGATTGGTCTAATCTATTCCTCTCCTGTCTGTGAAAGTGGTCCTGTTTCCCCACTGCTACACAAACGTTTGATTAATAGACTCTAAAATTCTCATCAACCTGATGGGTATTTTGTTTTTCTTTTCTCGGTAGTTAAAACATCTTTTCATTCTTATTTTCCATTCAGTTTTTTCTTTGTGAATAATCTTTTTATATCATCTTCCAACTTTTCTATTTGTTTTCTCTACTGATTTGTGCAAGCCTTTTTTTTGACTTGGTGTCTATAATCAAACATGCAAGTTTTAAAAAGTATACTAATGCTTTATGTTGTATATTTTCCCCCAGTTTGTGTCTTGCCTTCTCTATCCTGTTCTACAGTTTTCTGTACATTTGAGTCTATGTTTAGGCCTCCTTTTCAGCTTTCTTGACCATTTTGCCTATTCTTTTGCTGTTATATACTCTTTAGTTTTTAATAAACTAAAGCAGTATTGGTATCTGGCATCTTCCTGTTTCTCCAGTGTCTTGGTGATTTTAGCCATTTATTCAGGCATATAAATGTTAGAATTAGTGTGTCAAGTTCCATAAAGAACACTGGTGAAATTTTTATTTAAATTACATTGATTTTCTAAATTACTTTATAGAAAATTTTCCTTCTCAGAGTTTTCCCATCCATGCTTATTTATCTTCATTTCATATGTCTTTTAACTAACCTTCAATTATGTTTATATTTTCTTAGTAAAATTCCTACATATATGTTATTATATCCATCCCTAGATACCTTATAGCTTTTAAATCTTTATTTTATTACACTTTCTCTGGACATACCTGAGAGATGGTTCAGTTCCAAATCACGTTACAATAAAGCAAATATCTCAATAAAGCGAGGTAAACAAATTTTTTTGTTTCCCAGTACATATAAAAGTGATATTTATACTATACTATAGTATATTAAGTGTACCATAGCATTATATCTAAGTAAACAATGTAAACACCTTAATTAAAAGACAATTTATTGCTAAAAAAAAAGTGCTGAGAATCATCTGAGCCTTCTGTGAGTTGTAATTTTTTTTTTGTTGGTAGAGGGTCTTGCCTGGATGTTGATAGCTGCTGACTGATCAGGGTGGTGGTTGCTGAAAGTCTGGGGTGGCCGTGGAATTTCTTAAAATAAGACAGCAATGAAATTTGCCTCATCTATTAACTCTTGCTTTCATAAAAGATTTATCTGTAGTCTGCATTGCTGTTTGATAGCATTTTACCCACAGTACAACTTATTTCAAATTGGAGTCAATTTTACCCACAGTAGAATTTATTTCAAATTGGAATCAATCCTCTCAAGCCCTGCTGCTGCTTTATCAACTAAGTTTATGTAGCATTCTAAGTTCTTTGTTGTCATTTTAACAATGTTCACAGCATCTTCACCAGTAGTAGATTCTATCCCAAGAAATCTTTGCTTATCCATAAAAAGCAACTCTTCATCCATTCAAATTTTATCAGGAGATTTCAGCAATTCAGTCACATCTTTAGGCACCACTTGTAATGCTAGAACTTTTGCTATTTCCATCACATCTGCAGTTACTTTCTCCACTGAAATCTTGAACCTCTCAAAGTCATCCATGAGGGCTGGAATCAACTTCTGCCAAACTACTGCTAATGCTGACGTTCCGACCTCCTCTCATGAATCACAAATGTTCTCAATGGCATCTACAATGGTCAATCTTTTCCAGAAGCTTTTGAATTTACATTGCCCAGATCCAGTAGAGGAATCACTGCCTATGGCAGTTATAACCTTATGAAATGCATTTTTAAAATCGTATGACTTGAAAGTCAAAATTACTTCTTGATTCATAGGCTGCAGAATGAATGTTGTGTTAGCAGGCATTAAAACATAATTAGTCTCATACATCTCCATCAGAACTCTTGAATGACTATGTGCATTGTCAATGAGCAGTAATATTTTGAAAGAAATATTTTTCTGAGCAGTAGGTCTCACACTGGGCTTAAAATATTTAGTAAGCTATGCTGTAAATAGATGTGCTGTCATCCAGGACTTGTTGTTCCACTTCTAGAGTGCAGGTACAGTAGATTTAGCATAGTTCTTAAGGGCCTTAGGATTTTTGGAATGGTAAATGAGTATTGGCTTCAACTTGAAGTTGCCAGCTGCATTAGCCCCTAACAACAGAATCAACGTGTCCTTTGGAGCTTTGAAGCCAAGCATTGACTTCTCTTCTCTAGCTATGAAAGTCCTAGATGGCATCTTCTACCATCATAAGGCTACTTCATGTAAACTGAAAATGTATTATTTAGTGTAGCCACCTTCATCAGTGATCTTAGTAGATCCTCTGGGTAACTTGCTCCAGCTTCTACATCAGCACTTGCTGCTTCACCTTGCACTTTTATGTTATGGAGACAGCTTCTTTCCTTAAACCTCATGAATCAACTTCTGCTTATTTTCATTTTTTCTTCTGCAGCTATCTCACTTCTCTCAGTTTTCATAAAATTGAAGAGTGTTAGGGCCTTGCTCTGGATTAAGATTTGGCTTCAGGGTATGTTATGGCTGGTTTGATATTTTATTCATACTGCTCAGACTTTCCCCATATCAGCAATAAGACTGTTTTACTTTTTTCTCATTCATGTGTTCACTGGAGTAGCACTTTTAATTTCCTTCAAGAGCGTTTTTGCATTTACATCCTGGCTACTTGTTTGGTACAAGAAGCCTAGCTTTTGGCCTGTCTCAGCTTTGGACATGTCTTTCTCGCTAAACATAATCATTTCTCGCTAAACACAATCAATTTCAAGTGAAAGACATGCTACTCTTCCTTTCACTTGAACGTTTAAGGCTATTAAGAGTTATTAATCAGTCTTATTTCAATATTGTGTTTCAGCAGAAGGGAGGCTCAAGGAGAGGAAGAGAGACAGGGGAATGACTGGTTGGTGGAGCAATCAGAACACACACAACATTCATCAATTAAGTTTATCATCTTATGTGGATGCAATTTGTGGTGCCCCAAAACAATTGCAATAGTAACATCAAAGATCACTGATCTCTCAGGTATACCTCTAATTGCTATTGACAGTCTGAAGGATCTCTCAGGTACGCCTCTAATTGTTATTAATAGTGTGCAACGCTAGTGATTTTGTATGTTGAGCTTATAGTTAATAACTCTGCTAAGCTCTCTTATTACTTATAAAAATATGTCAATAAACTTTCTTAAATTTCCTACATAGATAATGTTTGTCTTCAAATAATAGCAATATTCCTGTCTGTTTCCTGATTTGATAGGATCACAATTTCACCATAAATGTGAGATAGGAAAGTTTGTTTGGTTTTGCTTGGAAGTACATCAAATCTATGGATTGAGTTATTGGTAAGAATTGACTGTTTTATAATATTTTGTTTTATTTATCAAAGAACAATGTATCTGCCATATCCCTCTCTTTTCCCGCATTTATATTTATATTTAGGTCCTTTTAAAGTTACAAATCTATATCTTCTTTATGTCTGCTAGTAAAGTTTTAAATTATCTCCCAAATGTTATGCATATTTTAATATGTGGCCAGAGGGAGACCCTTCAACTTGGCTCTTGAGCCCCTTTGACATGGTCTTAGTAGTCTTCGTTAACTGGTATATCAAGATGATATATAATAATTTTGTACATTTTTCAGGTTCAGTTGGCATCATCTTTTTCTCTAAGAAGTCCTAGTGTTTTTAGAATGAGGAGTTGTATTTCAAGGCCACTACCTGGATACTAATGACATGCGTGCTTTTTTTATTGTCTTTTGATTTTTCTGTTTCTGTTTTGCTTGTCTTTTCCTTTCCTGCATTTTTTTTTTCTTTATAATGTGGGTCCCGTAAAAAAGTGAGTATACAATACACCCTTCTGCATTGTCCTCAATGCTTGTGTATTTCTATATGAACATGTTATATTTATATATATAAATATATGTAAGTATATGCAAGTATAACAGTATATTACTGTTTCAAGAACTGCAGTTATTATAAACCACATTTCCACATTCTCAACATAGTGCAGTGATTAAGAAAACAAACTTTGTAGTCAGCCATGTTGAGTTCAAATCCTAGCTTTACCATTCACCAAATCTGGTAGTGTGGGCTCCTTGTGTTTTAATTTTTTTTGTCTGTAATAAGAGTATAAAAGGATTAACCCCACAGATATTGAGAAGTAAAATCAGTTAATATATATTCCTGGTATATGGAAAGTACTACGTAATTTCCCATTTTCTTCTTAATTATTATTATAATCATCATTAAGTTGCTTCTCAGTCAATGATATCTCATAAAATTCCTTTTCCAATAATACAAGGGTTCTTTTTCCACCTTTCCAATTTCTTCACTATAATAAGCCTATTCAGATTTTTAAATTCTTCTTAAGGCCAAAGTGAATGGTTTTAGTTTTGCTAGGAATATCATCCTTTCTAGAAGTGTGTAAATTTAAAGTTATAGAGTTACACATAATATTTTCTAATAATTATTTTCATTCTCCTTTTATGTGGTTATATTTCTTTTTTTCATATTAAAATGCCCTTTATCGTTTAAAGACCATGTTCTCATCCCTGCTTCTATTCAGACAAATAGTTTGTATTTCTATAATCTTATAGCCCGTCTCTTGCAGAGGTGTAAATGGTTTACTCTAATTGTAAATATTTACCCCAACAATCAACAGGAACATGTTCCAGTCAAACAATACAAATGTAAGTATTAAGTGAACAGTCACAACTAATCTAGTTTTTTACTATCTATTTTCCATTCTTATTTTCCTGCCTTTCTGATCTTGACCTGTGGCCAATTTTTAGATAAAGTTCACATTCCTCAGGCAATCAAGGAATCCTGTTTTTACCATCTATTTTCCATTCTTTTTTCCTACCTTTCTGATCTTGACCATGTGGTCAATTTTTAGATAAAGTTCACATTCCTCAGGCAATCAAGGAATCCTGTATTGATGGACCCATCGAATCTATTCTACCTACTGTTCAAGAACAATTTCATGAACTCCCACATATTTACTAAACAACTATCATAGGTACATTTTAATTCTTACCAAACATATCCTACTACCCCCACAAACAAATGGATTTCTGCCACCAGACCTTTACTTTACTTTTTTTTTATATATATATACTTAAAGTTCTAGGGTACATGTGCAAAACGTGCAGATTTGTTACATGTGTATACATGTGCCATGTCGGTGTGCTGCACCCATTAACTCGTCATTAACATTAGGTATATCTCCGAATGCTATCGCTCCCTCCTCCCCGCTCCCCACAATAGGCCCCTGTGTGTGATGTTCCCCTTCCTGTGTCCAAGAGATCTCATTTTTCAGTTCCCGCCTATGAGTGAGAACATGCGGTGTTTGGTTTTCTGTCCTTGCGATAGTTTGCTGAGAATGATGGTTTCCAGCTGCATCCATGTCCCTACAAAGGACACGAACTCATCCTTTTTCATGGCTGCATAGAATTCCATGGTGTATATGTGCCACATTTTCTTACTCCCGTCTGTCACGGATGGACATTTGGGTTGATTCCAAATCTTTGCTATTGTGAATAGTGCCGCAATAAGCATACATGTGCATGTGTCTTTATAGCAGCATGATTTATAATTCTTTGGGTATATACCCAGTAATGGAATGGCTGGGTCTAATGGTATTTCTAGTTCTAGATCCTTGAGGAATCGCCTATGTGGTTATATTTCTACTCTACATTCAGAGTTCAGAGTGCTCACAATTACACCATGGAACCTCCCTTTGACTCTAGGTTCTAAACTCATAAGTATGTTTTCCTCTTTTGTTTTCTTGATGAAATTAATCAATGATTTTCATATTTTCAGGGAACCAACTTCTGGATCTGTTTTCATTTTGAGAAAAATTAATTTTAGGATTCCTCTTGTTAATTTTTTCTTTCTACTTTTTTAAAAATTTATTATTCTTTTTCTAATTTCTGATGGTGATTACTAGGTCCCTTCAGTTTTCACCTGAATACTGTTTTCACTGTGGCCTGTTAGTTTTGATGTATATTCAGTGGATATTTATTGAGCATTTACTGTGTTCACTGACTTAGGACCACATAAACACAAAATTGTTGCCACAGAGATGCCTATATTCTAAAAACGTTTGCATGTTATTTTATCCACTGTGTTCTCTTTTCATTGCTGTCTATATAGCTTGTCATCACCTTTATATTTTTCTTGATGCAAGCATTATCCAGGAGCATGTTTCCTAATACCAAAGTACTTAAAGTTTTCTTTAAAAATTTGTCTCTCACTTAATTAGATTTTATTCTAAGAATATTTTCTTTATAGCAAGTTAAATCATCAATTTGGAAATATGCTATTTATTTAATTTTTGACTAGCTTAATCTCATTTTGAAAGAAGTCTATTGTAGAGTTTTATTTTAACAGTCTACATATCAAATTCTTATTTCATTTGGAATGTTTTTGCTTTCTGTAATTAGCTGTTTTTTCGTGCATATTGATTGCTTCTTCAAAAATTGTTCCTTCTATTCTGATTTAATATCTCTTTGTATCCTATGTATTGCTTTAATTTTAAATTTCACTTTGTTGGTATTCTATTCCCTCTACTTTTTTTGTTTGCCTTTGCCTGTTATTTTTTTCTTTTCCTTGCCTAATCCTTTATTTTATCTTAATTTTATGTTTTCTTTAAGTTAAATTAAATTTAATTTTAAGTTCCAGGATACACGTGCAGATGGGCAGGTTGGTTATATAGGTAAACATGTGCCATAGTGGTTTGCTACACCTATCAACCCATCACTAGGGTATTAAACCCCACATGCATTAGCTATTTATCTTGATGTCTCCCTCCCCCATCTGCTCACCCCATGCAGGCCCCAGTGTGTGTTGTTCCCCTCCCCGTGTCCACCCATGTGTTCTCATTGTTCAGCTCCCACTTACAAGTGAGAACATGCTAACCCTTTATTTTTAATCTTTCTTTATAACTTTGTTTTACATGTATTTCTTCGAAGCCACAAATAGCTTGGTTTTCCTTTTTCAACCCACTCTGATAATGATAGCTTTAAGTTTGTTCACATTTAGTGTAATGACTAATTTACTTGGATTATTCCTTCTATCTTTATGCTTGTGGTTAATTTTTCTCTGAAGTCCCATTTCTTTTTTGTTATTTTTGCTAGGCTGATCAAGTTGCAATTTATTCTATTTTCCCCTTGTTAATATGGAACTTCTACTTTATTTCTGCATTTTCACAATGATTACTTTTCCTTTCTTGGTCATAAACAGATAGCTAGCTATCATATAAAAACGAGATCCAACTCTTTACCAAATGATTATATGTAGCTGTAAGTGTCTCACAAACCCAATTGGATGAGATTTTTATAATGCTTTTACTTCACTCTTTCACCTCTTCCCCAGAGGAGATACTTAGAATATTTTAATTTATTCTCTCTCTCAACTTTTTGCATCTATCTTCTAGTTATTGTTGAGATAGCTTAGAATTTTTTATTTCAAAAACTATTTTATTTCATACCTATATAAAATATTTCCAGCCTTTCATTATTCCTGTAAGGGTAACTGTGTTTATATGTTTGAATATTGTAAGATTCATTACTCAGTGTCCATGTCTTTCTCTTCATCTTCCCCACTCTTGGATGATGTTTCTGCCCTGCTTTACTTATTTTTACTTGGTTTAAAATTTTAAGTTGACATTTATTTTCTCTCATCACTTTGAAAATATCGCTTCATTGATTTCTTGCCTCTTTGTTGTTATTCTGAGTATTGTTTCTTAAAATATAATCTGTTTTTTATTCTTTGCTAATTTTGAAGACTTTCTTTTTTATTGCATAGTTATCATTAGATATGTCTAAGTGTTGATTTAATTTTGCTTTATTTTGCTTGGAACACTATAATTTTTCTACATGAAGATACATGACTTTAATCAATTTCAGAATTCTTACTATTTATGAGTTTAATCTTTATTGTTCCTCTGTCTCATAATATATTTATTTTTCTTTTATCTTTCTCTTTTTTACCTTGTTTTTTATCCTTAGTTTTATCTTCAGTTTTATTAATTTTTAAACTGTGTTTAATCTTTTACCTAACATTTTCATTTTGTTTTTAATTTTAATGTCTACCTTTGTATTTGTAAAATTCTACTCAGTTTTTAAAAATCTGTTTATTTATTTCATAAGCTTTGTACTGTTGTTAACATTTTTGTTTCTTGTTTTAGGTATTTAATTGTTGAAAAAATACTCGTATCTTTTCTAATTTTTAAAACAATTTACATGAAGTTCATGTGTCTTTACTTCCACTATCTTTGCTGTATCTGCTCACTTTCACTCAGGAATTGTTTTTCTACTGCGTTTTTAATTTTTGTGTGTGTGAGCTTATTTTCAGTAGGGCTTAATTTTTTTTTCCTGTGGAAACTCTTTGTAGCTTGAGTTGCAGGAATATTCTCCATGACTGGTTTTGCATTGTTTCTGTTATGTATTCAAATGATATAACCGTTCTAGGATGATTTTTATGTTAATCTTTTAGCTTAATGCAAAACCAGGAGTTTGATGTTTAGCAGAAATGTTTGTTTTTTTCCTACTCAGAGTCCCAGCAGAGGTAGATGAGTTTTGCTGTATTTTCTCTTTTATAGTGAATGAATTTTTTTGTATCTATCATTTTATTGAGTAGCCTAGACTTTATGTGAAATTCTCAGTTTTAATTTTATACTTTGCAAGAGTCATAGCCGTTGCTGACTGCCTCAGGTGGACATTAAAACCCAACCTCTAATTTATTGGACTGATATGAGTCTATCACCATGAGAGAGAGAGCAGTGACAACAGCTCATATCTTATGCCTCTGATTATCAGTTTGAACTTCATTTCTGTTATGTGCGAATGTTAATTTCCTAATTGTGAGCTCAACAATCCATTAAAAATCTTTTAAATCTTTAAAATTTTATCCATGATTCTGGATGTTTTTAGCAGGATACAGTTATTTTAGTTTACCATTGTGTTCAAAACAGAGACAATTTTATTTGTCAACTTAAGAGTTTATCATATTTAAGAGATGATTTTACTCTCTTTCCATTATGGTTCATTCTATATATTTTTCTTTTACATCAATATTTATTATAATAAACTTTTTCTTCCAGTAATAGCAGACTAGCTTGTTATAGATCAAATCTCTCACTGAAAGCAGTTAAAAAGAAAGACTCATGTAGACAGCATTTATCAGAAAGCACCAGAGAGCTATGAAGGGAATGAGGCTTGAGAGGCTAAGAGTATGGAGAGAATGAAAGCTCAGAGAAGTGAGCATAATGTTAAATGATACATTTTCTTTCCAAGTATTTTCAACTCTAAAGTGGCAGCAGAGAAGTTAAACTGATAAGAAATCAGTGACCAAGAGTTTGAAAGGCTGGAGAGCTTGTGGCATTCCCAGATAGCTGTGTAAAACAAAACAAAACTGGAGTTTAGGACCCAGGAAAAGATGAGGTGCTAATAACACACAAGGCTTTTCATTGTGACCCTAAAGAAATAAAGTGGACAAAAGAAGACAAAGCCTCAAAATGACTGAAGCCAAGCCTTGAAATAATGTCATATCTTAATGAATTAATATTATCATTACTATCTTAATGAATGAAGAAATTATCAAATGTCTGCCAGAAGGAAAAGTAACACTCTCTGGTGGAAGATGACATCACTCAGGACTTAAATTTGTCTTCCTTTGACTATAGGCAATTTCTGTCAGTCAATAAAAAAAAACTAAGCATGCACAAAGTAATACATACATATACTATATTTTTGGTTTTGTTATACATATGTGAATTATCTTATATGATGTATATGAGATATGTGATACATACATTTAAATTTTGGTCTTAAAACCCAAGAGTAGATTCACAGGAGATGTGAATACTGGAATTAATAGACACTGACTTTAAAATAGCTATTGTTAATATATTCCAGAAAATGGCAAGGGGAAAAAATTCAAGAATTGAATACTATAAAAAATTAATTGAAAAATGTAGAGCCAGTTTAAAAATACAATAATTAAAATTAAGAAATCAAAAGGTGGTCTTAACAGAAGATTTAACTCACTTGAACAGAGAATTAGTATACTAGAAAATCAGTCAGAGGAAATAATTAGGCTAGATTACAGAGATAGGAAGAATACACCGCAATGTATATCTGTAATGGATATAACAACATTTTGTAACATATGTAAAGTAGGAATTCAAGAAAGTGAGTGGAGTAAGAATTTGACAAAAGCAGTATTTGAAAATTTAATATCCAGGAATTTTTCAAAATTGACTATAGAGATAATGTCCTAGATTTTCTCAAGAATTTCTGTGAGTTTTCAGCGGAATAAATGCAGAAAACATCATACCTATAGTAAAACTACTCAAAACCCCAAATAAAGGGAACCCTTAAAAGCATCCCGAGAAGATAAATATATCTTTATATATTGTGTTGCTACCTTCACAGGAGCAACACTAAGGCTGACAGCTGATTTCGCAATAGAAATAAATGAGAGTGGATTGAAATTCCAAGTGCTGAGAAAAAAATAACTGTCATCCTATAATTCTATAATAAGTTAAAATTTCCTTCAAAAATGAAGGTAATATAAAATATTTTTAGGAAAAAAGGCAGAGAATCCATTATCAGCAGACATACATTTAACGAAATACTAAGGGATGTTCCTCAGGCAGAAGAAAAATTATCCCAGTACGTGCAAGAAGATATGTGAGTAAATCTAAATGAATACTAACTATTTAAAACATTTAAAATGAATCGTGACTATCTGAGAGACACACACACACACTTGCACACAGGTGGCATCGGAATACACAAGAACAGTACAAAAGCAGGTGAGGTGAGTGTAAATGGAGTTAAAGTGTTCTATGGTCTTTTCATTGTCCAGCAAATTAAAAAACTACTAATTTTTATTAGTATTTAGTAAGGCAAGAAAGCATGTAATTTACATTTAGTGTAATTTTGATTCATTGAGTTTTTATATATGATCTTTTTTACTTGTTTTCTAATTGACTCATTAGTTTTATGTTTCATTATGTCTTTCTTGAAATTTTTTAGATTTGTCAAATATATTTTACTAATCCCTTATCCTCCCTGTTAACTTGTCATACAATCCTTGCCTTTTTCTTTAGTTGTTAGCTTAAACCTTACTTCAGGTATTCATGTCTTATTTTTAGCCTAATATAATTTGTTATTTCTATGATTTTTCTGACAAGATTAGAAACTAAAGTCATTTATTGTACTGCCTCTTTTGGTGTTATAATGTTATACATTTTAATTCTATATACATTTTATAACTAGTAAACATTTATTATTATTAATTTAAAATTACCCATATATTTGCCCTTTATGTTGCTCTACATTTCTTTCTTCATTCCTTTGCTTCCATCTGGGATCATTTTGTTTCTGAACAAAGAATTCCCTTTCGTTTTTCTTTCAGTGCAGGTCTGCTAATGACTAATTCTCTCATATTTGACTTCACTGAAAATATCATTTCACAGCTGGGTGTGGTGGCCCACGCCTGTAATCCCAGCACTTTGGGAGGTCGAGGCAGGCAGATCACGAGGTCCGGAGATCGGGACCATCCTGGCTGACACGGTGAAACCCCGTCTCTACTAAAAATACAAAAAATATTAGCCAGGCGCGGTGGCAAGCGCCTGCAGTCCCAGCTGCTCGGGAGGCTGAGGCAGGAGAATGGCGTGAACCCGGGAGGTGGAGCTTGCAGTGAGCAGAGATCGCGTCACTGCCCTCCAGCCTGGGCGACAGAGCGAAACTCCGTCTCAAAAAAAAAAAAAAAAAAAAAAAAAAAAAAAAAAAAAAATCATTTCACCCAAGTTTAAATTACTTTTCTTTCAGCGCCTTAAATATCGTGTCATCATCTTCTGACTTCTATAGTTTCCTTTCTTTAAAAATTCAAATGTCAATCTCTTTTCTTCCTTGAAGGTAATGGGCATGTTTTTCTTTGTTGGCCTGCTTCTAAAATATTTTTCTTTTTATTTAGCAGGTTTACTATGATGTACTATAATGGGTTTCTTTGTATTTATTTTGTTTTAATTTCTCAGTGCTTATTATGTTTACGGCTTGATGATGTTCATCAATTTGAGAGCATCCTTGGTCACTGTATACTCAAATATGACCCCTGCTTTTTTCTCTCAGTGCTCTTTCTGTGACCCCTGTTATATTGATGTTAAAATTTTCACGGTGTCCTATATGCTCATATGTCCTGTACCCTCTTTTTAAAATTTTCTCTTTTCTATTTTTATTGCTCTTAAATAATTCTCTTATGTCATTAGTTGTTGTATTTATTCACTCTTGTATTCATTCTAATTTAGTCTTTGTTTCTGAAATAACTTTTTGCTTTTCTCATAATTCTTCCCATATTATTTTCTTTCTTTTTACATCTTCCCTTTTTCTTACTGTCTTGTTTCTCAGTTTTTAAATTCTAACTTTTGTTGTTCTTTTATAACTTTGATACTTCTCTTAATTTTTAAATTCTCATTTGGAAACATTAGATTATAGTTTACTTATACTTTTAATCTGGTTTTTTGGGTGTGTATGTAAGAACATCATTCTGTTTTTTACTCTCTGGTTTTGTAACAAATTCTTTTTACCTTGATTAAAGAATTATACAACCTGGGCAACATAGCGAGACTCTGTCTCTTTAAAAAAATTTAAAAATTGGCCGGGCGCGGTGGCTCACGCCTGTAATCCCAGCACTTTGGGAGGCCGAGGCGGGCGGATCACGAGGTCAGGAGATCGAGACCATCCTGGCTAACACGGTGAAACCCCGTCTCTACTAAAAACTACAAAAAACTAGCCGGGCGAGGTGGCGGTGCCTGTAGTCCCAGCTACTCGGGAGGCTGAGGCAGGAGAATGGCGTGAACCCGGGAGGCGGAGCTTGCAGTGAGCTGAGATCCGGCCACTGCGCTCCAGCCTGGGCGACAGAGCGAGACTCCGTCTCAAAAAAAAAAAAAAAAAAAAAAAAATTTAAAAATTAGCTGGGTGCAGTGATGCGCACCTATAGGCCTAGTGATTTGGGAGGCCGAGGAAAGAGGATCTCTTGAGCCCAGGAATTCAGGGTTGCAGTGAGCTATGACCGTGACACTGCACTCGAACCTGGGCAACAGAGCAATAACCTGTTGCAATATAATTTTTTTCTGAAAAAATGAAAAACTAGTTTTTCATTTTTTTTAAAGACACGAGTTTTGCCTACTTTTAGGAGTGAGAGGTAGCCAACATTGCATTTGTGTCTCAATTTTGTTAGAGTGGAGGCTGGCAAACTTTTAGTGTAAAGGGCCAGATAGTAAATACTTTATGTTTTGTTGGCTACGTAAGGTTTCTGCCTCCTTCTCTCCTTTCCCCTGTTTTTCCCCCACCCCTCCCCATCTTTCCTTTCCTCTTCTTCCTCCACCTTCCCTTCCTCCCACTCTTCCTCCTTTACCTTCTTCCTCCTCCCCTCCTTTCCCTCCTCCTTTCTTTTTCTCTTCCTCTTCTTTCTCCTTCTCCTTCACTTCATCTTCGTCATCTTCTTCTTCATCTTTCTTTTTTCCTCCTCTCCTTTCTCCCTTTTTTCCTTTTCCCTTTTCTCCTCCTCTTCCTCCTACTCCTTCTCATTTCCTGCTTCCCCCCCAACTTCTTCTCCTTTTTTTTTTCTTTTTCTTCTTTCCAATCTTATCTTGTGGGGCCACAGAAAATGGGCCACAGGCCACATTTGGCCATTAGGCTGTAGTTTGCTGACCCCTAACAACATTAAATAAGCAAGTCCAGATTGATTTATAACACCAAGGGTGTTAGAGCATTCCTTCCACCATTTTGCCAAGTGATTAAAATATGGTCTTATAATTTTAGATATTGGATTATTCAGTTTTTCTCTTCCACTGTTATATGGATCTCCTCTTTCTTTATCTTTCCATGTTTACTGTGTTTTTTTAATTTATATCCTACTACCAGCAATCTTTCTTCAATGTAAAGTTTTGAAGTCAGATTTGTTAGTGTCAAGAGTTTATGAGACCCAGACTGCTCCAGCACCACTACAGCATAGTCCATTATAACCTTTACTCAGCATGAATTTAAAAAGTTTCCACTGTGGTTTATAGACTTATCCACTACACTTTCTGGAGAATACTTTTTCCTGATTCTAGAATTCTCCTCTTCTCAGAGCAAACAAAAGACCACATGCCTTCTCTCCACTTCCTCTTACAGAAATGCTGACACCATGCAGCACGGAGATTTCAAAGTTTTTACTACCTCCTTATATTTTGAGATCTGTGGGCATATCTTGTCACCTAGTTTTGTTACAGATGCTATTCATGGGGTTTTGTTTTGGCTTTTCTAGTTGCTCTCTTTGTTTCTATGAAGGTTTTTGGGAGATTCATAAGTGAAACCTTGGATGTCAAAATAGTCCACACAACTTCCTCTCTGATTTGCTTTTCCAATAAAACAATCTGGCTTCTGTGTAGAGAAAAGATAATAGGAAGAGCAATAGGAGACAAGTGCAATAACGCTGACAGGAGAGAATGGTGGCATGGAATATGGTAATTGTGGTAGAAGTAGTGAGAAGTCATCAAATTTTGGAATCTCTTTTGATACTCTCCTTATTTTCTTATGCAGGGTTCTGTTCTCCAGTCCAGCAATTCTATTTCACTGTGAATTTGTTCTATGATTTTTGTTGGCTGATGGTCTCTCTTAGATGGGTTATGCTTTTTCTTTGTTAACTCATTACAGCTCAGCTCTAGCTGTGGGGAGTCTTTCAAACTGTGGGAGTTCCAGAGGTGGTGGAACATAGGTTTCTATCCCTGTAGCCCTCAGTTTCAAAGGCAGGAAGGCTGTCTGTTGTCAGCTGAGGTACCTGGCAAAGCCTCTAGTTATTGTGTTCTTGTGCCTTCCAAACTTCAGGTGCAGGAAAATTTATAGTAGTTCTCCCATTTCCTTTTTCTAGGAACACCTGCCATATTCATAAGGAGCTGATGGCAAATTGACTTTTGGAACTCTTAAGTGGCAAGTTCTTCCCAGTTCCTGTCGCTTTTCATTCCTGACCTTGGCTTGACACTTGGATAAAGTTTCATAATAGTTTTTATGCCAGGATAAGCCCAAAGTCTAACTTCACTTGTAGATCCCAGGAGGCATTTGGCCAGGAAAATCAAATAGCTTAAAGTTGAGAGTGAAGGGGAAAGGTCACTATCCTATCATAATTTTCTCTTAACAATCTTCTTTCTAACCTGAATATCTTTAACATCATCAGAACCTGATTAATCTTGTCTTAACATGTATTTGGATTCAGTAGATTTAGTTAGTGGATTGCCATTATGGTATGTTTTCAAATTATTGATAATAGTATGATGACGATAAAAATAACTGTAGAAAGTAGAACATTGTGTATGAATCTGGACTTATCTATTGAAATTTAAGACTTGTTTGGAAATACAAGAAAACATGTCAGGATTATTTGTCTCCAGCTGTTTATGGCCTCATTAAATGGATAGGATGCATGTGATTTTTGAAAGAAAATGAAGAGAAGAAAGAAAAAAAATCTCCTATACAGGGCAGCACAAAATTTCATATGCGCTTTTAGACAAGTTCTGTAGAAATTGAGAGGATGGGGATGTACTAAAACCTTAACTCATTACTTGAGATATTCTTCATATTTTATATTGATATGACTAGCCAATAGTTAAGTTTTATTCTAAAAACATGTATTTATTAAAACTACATGCTAGACTCTGGCAATTCAATAATAAGGGTAACACTGTCCCTTATTGCCAGGAGTTCATGATTAAGAAGACTGCAATCAGGATTGTATCCATTTTGAGTTAATTTTTTTCAGGCTTTGTTATAGTTTACTTTGTGACCAACAGTAGAATATTACTGATCATGTTTAAGGATGAGAGTTGTGATGGGGGAACAGAGCAAGCAAACATAACAAGGAAAGATAAAGAAAGCAAAAGTTTTGATGTTTTAACAGCGTTGCCCTTATTATTGAATTGCCAGTGTCGGTTTCTAGTGAACAAAATCTCAGTGTTCATAATGGCTGGTGCTACCAAGGAAATCAGCAAATGTAGAAGTCCAGATTTGATGGTGATTCTTTCAGTTGGATTTAGAAAGTTGCTATGAATGTGATGGTGTTGAAGTCTGTTTCCCAATGTGTGGCAGTACTAAATATAGAGACAGAACTTCCACTCCATTCCTAGAGTTGACCTTGTTATCAGAGTGTATATGGGAAGTGGAAAACAATAAGCTTTGACTTAGAAGTTATGATTCATTATTCACCGGTACATAGAGATTTTCTTTAGATGCAACCTCCATCATTTTTAGACTGCATCATTTTCTAAACTTATTTTAAGCAATTGATTTTCCAGTAATAACACAGTAATCTTTGTGATGTCAAAATCATTAATAAGAAAATATTTGTACATAGTTCTCTGAGTAATATATAATTTCATTATGAGGCTAAATGACATGTACACATGTTAGCTGTTGAAAATAAGAACACTTATAAAGACAAATATGTGTTTTTCTTTTCTTTCCTGTTTTTAAAGATCAACAAATTCTTCCTTTTTGCTCTGCTTAGCAATTCACTCAGGTCCTCTATCAGACATGGATAAATATGCCAAGAAAGGTCACTGAACTAAACAGTATGGTATTATATCCTAGAGATAAGTTGTACAGAAAGAGAATTTATTCTTAGTTTCAGTTATGAAAGCATAATACTTATGTTTCTAAATAGAATAGTGAATCCCCCAAAATGTATTTAGCAGTTCAGAGAGTTTTTTGAGGTTTTTGGGTGTCGTCTGTAAAAATCAAGGGCTACAATGTTCAGATTTTCTTTTCTACTAAAGTAAAAAAGTATAGCCATTTGTCTTATTCATTCATGGCTCCTATGAAGGTATGGAATAAAATCTAGAAAAACTTGACATTTCTCGATGTGTTAGTGATTGATGGTTTTTTCAGAATATTATAAATACCTTCAAATTACAAGCATGTAAAAATTCTGATTCAGGCTGAAATTATTCAGTGTTCCTGACAAAGGAGGCTTTGTCCACTTTAGAGTCATCATATCTTAAGTATAATCTTAAATATAATGTGGTATTTCTCTTTCAATATAATGGATTGTATAAACGTTCTTCAAGTACAAATTCATAACACTAAAAGTTGTTTTTGATGTCAAGAATTCAAAACATTCTATTTCTTCAATTGTTTCATGGTTGCCATGGCTTTAAAAGAAGCATTAAAGTATTCAAAAATCCTTTCTCTCAATGGTCCATGACTTTTCTAAGAATCCAGCATTGCTTCTGTAGTGGAACCAGGGGTTCTTAGTGACTATCGAAGCTTTGCTACTGCTGCCAGAACACAAAATAAATGAAGGTCATGTCCTAATATCTTTAGAGAATCTTTCTGCAACAGATCAACTATGGAATATTTATAATATACAGATAGTGTTGGAAACTTGGAAAAGATATCTCTGAGGCTGACTTTAGAATTTATGTTTTTTTTTTAATAATTTGCTCAATTTTAAAATCCTAAAGTGCAATGCATATCTATTTGTTTCAGGAAGATTATTCTGACTGCCTTCTTTCTTAGGCCTCACTGTATCATAACCCCTGTGCTACTTGCATGCATATCCACCATCACTGACTTGTTCCTTAAGGTAAGAGACCATGTCATATTTATCCCTGTACTTTCATTGCCTGGCAAGTGCCTGCATCATAGTGAGAGTAAATAAATCTATGGAATAAATCAACCCTAGGTTCAAATTCAAGAGGAACAACAAATTGATAACAGAGAGGTTAAGATACTCTTGTGTAATCATGTATATTGTATCAACTTATTTCCACGTGCTAATTATTTGTCATCCATTTGCTCTTAGAACTATCTTGATTGTCTTTGTTCTGGATATACAGTTTCCTACCAAAGTTCTCCTACAAATGAAGAATTCCAATTTCCAGGGCCTGGAAGCTTAGTCTGAAGGGATTGTCATATTTTCAATATTTTTATGTTTGGTATTTTAAAAATAACATATAATTTCCCTTCTATTATCTCTGTTTATTTTATTATAGATATTATATAAAACATAATATATAAAAATACAATTATTCCAGGTTTATTTGGTTATAAATGTGTTTTTTTCTAAATCTTCAATGAAGTTTGACAATCCAGGCATATTCATTATGCTTATCCTATGAACTCTAATATGCTCTAATTCTGATAAACATGACATTAACATATATCTCTTTAACAAGAGTCTATTTCCAGAACAAAGGTTATTTTTCAACAGTGTCTTGAGTGATAGTCCCACATAAAAAAGTCCACAACCTTAGGCTCTTTCTGAGATTGAATTTGTTCTGAAATATTATATTAAAATGATAATTAATACATAAATTCAGTATTCTTGATTGATCAGGATCAGGAATGTTATCCTATTTGGAGGACATAGAAAATATTTAAAATATAACAGCAGTGAAAAAAAACCAGAAGTATGCTTTCAATTGTCATTTATTAAATGATTCATTTGTTCTTCACCTCATTCATTCATCACATCATCAAGCATCCAAGAAACATATGACTCATTAGAAAAGACAGGCAAAGAAATGGCTCACTACAGTGTAATACAGAATGTAAGTGCTATGACAAAGGGATGAAAATCATGTTGTGGGAGCACAGAGAGAATTGAGCATAGTGATGGACAATGGGGAAGGCTTTATGGAGCAAGGGTTATACACATGCTGGTAATTAGAGTGCTAGAATTTGAAGTTTGGGTGAGAAAATGACCACAAATCTTCTAGCAAAGGTCTACCAAACTGTCTGTTGCAGCAAAAAAAGAATATATGAGATTAGGAAGAACATGTCTACTATATGTGGTTTGAATGTTATAGAAAATGGAGTACTGTGGAGCTTAAGTAGCCCTTGGTAGAGTAGTGAAAGATATGGTAGCCTGGACACCTTTTACAGCAGCAGTTTTAGCATACCATATCTCAAATTCATGCATTTGGTCATAAAAGGGGTAGAACCTAGACGGAAGAAATTAGGAACTAAAAGATTACTACTTATTGGCACAAGCTATAATGTTCCATTAAGATTGTGAAGTTAATAGATCATTATTATCTCATAGCATCATTCCTTACTAATGCTGAAGCTATGCCCAATGTTACTGATGTGGCAATCTATCTATTCATGGTGTTCAGGGGCAACAATACTTGTGGACTGTTGGACTGTTCTGTATTGTTCAAGGTGAAACTTTAGGGAAGAGGCTGATAATAAGAGATAAGTAGAAGTGGAGTAGGTTGATGGTGAAATAATAAAGAATGACCTAAATCATAATACCACATTTCACAGCATTTTTTGTATGTTATAAAGAGTTTTCACATAAGGGTCTAGGTAAATGAGGGATGTTTTTATTTTCATTTGACAAATAATAATCAATTGATTATTATATTACATTCCAGTTAGTAGGCAACAGAGGCCTCACATGAACTAGATCTTGTTTCCTTGCTCCTTTCATTAGAATTGTTCCTGCGGAGACGGAGTGGCTGTCAGTCAGACATGCTCTAGTCTAGAGGGGATTTCAACTGCAGGTTGATTTAGATGTTGTTTCACATCCTTGAAATTCTAAGAATCCCTGATTCTGTGACAAAAGTTTCAACTCGGGAAGGAGCCTGTGAATTGTGCAGAAAATGTTGGTGGATTTGGAAAATGTTCTGATTGTAGAAGGAGTAGAATTTGGACAGATGCTGGCTATACAAGGTAAAAGAGGAAAGAAAGTAGAACATAATTCAGAAATTCATCCTTTGGTAAGTTAAGTTAATAGTGTATTGAAGAAAATTCACATTCAAAAACTCAGCTAACGATTAAAATGGTGCCCAAAATCTCATTTAGCAAGACACTAAATAATATAAATTATTATTATTTTAATATAATATATATATATTTTTTGAGACCGAGTCTCGCTCTGTTGCTAGGTTGGAGTGAAGTGGCGCGATCTTGGCTCACTGCAACCTTTGCTTCCTGGGTTCAAGTAGCTCTCCTGCCTCAGCCTCCTGAGTAGTTGGGGTTACAGGTGTGCACCACCACACCCAGCTAATTTTTGTATTTTTGGTAGAGAAGGGGTTTCACCATGTTGGTCAGGCTGGTCTCGAACACCTACCTCGTGATCCGCCCGCCTCAGCCTCCCAAAGTGCTGGGATTACAGGCATTAGTGATGTCCGACTGTAACTATTTCTCTTCATTTCAAGTCTTATGAATGATTTTTTTTCTATTTTCATATATATGTATACAAAAACATATTTTGATAACTGTGCAAAACTCATATTCTGTCCTTGACATATTGTAATTCTTTCAAATACAGAAAAAAGTAAAACTATTATACTAAAATCACTTGGAAATATCTATTTCCATTAATTTTTCAGGGCTTGCCTTTGCAGGCTTCTGTAACAGTGACTTCAAGGACAGCAACTCCAAGGACAGTTGCCAGCTGCAGTTTGAGTAAGTTTAGCACAGTCTTAACCCAGTAAGCATTGTGAATCTCAAGGGCTTCAGTCCTCTAAATCTCACAGTTTATATGGCAACCATATGAAAGAGAAGCTGTAGAAGAGGGGGAAATACACAGACACACTCATACACAAGCACACACACATGGTAATTTAAATACTATTAACTGTAAGCTGATTGTGACCATTTTTTCTTCTTAGTCCCCCATTACTTTTGCTGCATGCCTCATAAATTTTTAATCCCCTGCCATGGAATAACCTATAATCATTAATTCTGGAAGCAACTAAGGAGAAGGTGATGAAAAAATGCCATTTCTTTGTAGTTTTATCTTTATTAAAAACACAAATTTAAGGTGTTTCTGAAACTATTTTTAGGAAAAACTGTATGTATATAGACAGATATAGATGTCTGTATAGTTGTTTACTTCTGAAGTTTCAGAAGAAAAACTCTCATTGGTAAAACCCATCTATCTTTTTGCTGTATTACTGATAAGTCTCTTTGGTAAACCATTCAGCCCATAGCCAGAATGCTGGCAGTCTAACCATAACCAAAGAATACGTTCCATGCGTCTCTTCTTTTTAGCCCCTACGTTGCTGCTGCTCTCCCGAATATCTCCAAGGTCTAAAAATACTTAGATAATGGAGTCCTAGGTCTGAAAGCTTCCTCAGAAATTATCTGGAAAACGATCGTGCTGGAAAATGCATCTGTCTATATCTATTTCTAAAGCACTAAATCCAATTTTGGGGCCTCCAAATGAAAATGTTCTATTTTTTATTCTAGCTGAGACTCTCTGATGAAACCTTACTCCACAGGGATATTATATTGAATGCTAGATAACAATGCTTTTTACCAGATAAACCTATTTCCTCAATCCATTCTACAAAAGTTTCTTTTAAAAATTAAGTTTTCTAGGCCATGGACAGAAAACTCTGTGATGTTTCATGATAATCAGAACAGCACTTTAAGGGGTTATTTCTTCCTGTAAGGGTATTTTTGAAAAAGAAAAAAAAATGTATTAGTCAACTGAATTTCTTTTATGTTGAGGTTGGAAAAGGGAAGCATAGGTTAATCTGAAAGGGGGAACTAGATGTGGCTAGCAAAGTGATGTGTCCACTGCAAAAGGACTTTACTATGTTTTAGACTTTTTCAGTATAGATTTTTTTCCCTAGAAACTTAAAGTTTATAGGACAATGGGCAAGATAAAATGCAAATGAAAAGATCCCCTCTTTTTTTTTCCTAAGAAAAATTAAATATTTTTTACTCACAAAGCATGATTTCCCACCAAAAGAACTGCCATGCTCCACATTTCCTAAAGAAAATACCCAAAAGAGCTCATGTTTCCTTTTTATTAATTTACCAACTTGAGAAAAAAATTATTTCCTCCAAAGTTTTAGTGCCTAAGATTACTGACTATAGAAAGATAATTTAAATAAGCTCAAAAAACTTCCTTAGAAGTTCTCGAGGTAAATAAAACCTATATGTCAGGAAACAAATGCCTGACAAAGTCAGCTGAGATATTGTATTATCCACCTAGAGGCTTGAGGAAATTTTATTTTCTTTAATGTGTTTGCTCAATAGAACATGCTATAATACTTCTAAAGCTATTTGAAATGAACAGATCTAGAATCCCAGAAGAAGAAAAATGCATTTAACACATTGGTGATTGCATCCTGAAGACTGCCTTTTGTGTCAAAAGAGAATTGACCGGGAGAAGATTGAAACAGCTCACTCAGTTGAAGATGGGTAAAATAATTCCAATGGTTAGGAAAATAAACTGCCCCCCATCCATTTTCCTGTTATTCCTCATTGCCCTGTCTCATTCCAGAAAATATTGAGATGTTTGACAGTGATCATAAAGCATGAGATCTCTAAGAAAAACACAGTCTAAATATTTTCAACAAACTTTTTTTTTTAGGGTTATATCTATTGAAGTCTCAGCAAGAGACAGCACACTCCAAAGGGCAACTGAAAAGACTTCACTGGAGAGACTGTTTACAAATTGTGAGCAGGGCTCAGGGAACCAATAGGTAATAGTGAAACACCCAGGAGTTCGCTAACAATAGTGGGAAGCCATTACCATCCTTAGGCCAGAAAGGACAAGGGAAGATAACAATTACATATTGGAATCCAATGAGAGCTGTAACCATGCAGAAACAATCCCAGCAGGAGCTGAGGCCTTAGGTATGGGGGAAAGCCACTGCCAAACCTTGGACGAGCAAGCAGAACCCAGAGAATAAATACCTTAGCCCCTCTGTCTCCTTCTATTCTCTTTTGTCCTACTGGCTTCTCCCATTGACCAAACTCAACTAGAAATTGGAATGTAATACAACTTGGCTGAAGCAACCTTTAGAGTTTACTTCCCAGGGCACAAAGCAGGACAGAGAAGCCTGCAGACCTGATCTGGAAGGGCAAAGATTATCCAGCACAAATTTAGCATCATTGTTTTTTTCTTGATTGTGTAACTAATTAGGGTAGATTAGGAAGAAGTTATAGAAAAAATCAATTCTGATTTTTTAAAAAATTCACAAATTTTCCTGTGATAGGGTTTGTTGTTGTTGTTGTTTTGGGGGCTGTGTTTGAGACAGGGTCTCACTCTGTCACCTATGCTGGAGTGCACTGGTGCGATCATAGCTCCCTGCAGCCTTGACTTCCTGGGCTCAGGTGATCCTCCCACCTCAGTTTCACAAGTAGCTGGGACTGCACTGCAGGCATGCACCACTATGCCTTGTTAAATTCTGTATTTTTAGTGGAGATGGGGTCTTGCCATGCTGCCGAGGCTGGTCTTGAACTACTGGGTTCAAGCGATCTGCTAGCCTTGGCCTCTTAAAGTGCTGGGATTACAGATGTGAGCCACCACTCCCGTCCTGTAATAGGGCCTAAAACACTTTGGTAGAATGTTTTCCCACTCTCAGATGCAAGTTATTGAGGAAGAATAGCTTTCCTATTTGTCTTTGTTTCTTTAGTGTTTGGTGCAGAGAATATATTCCCTAAGCAGATGTTGCATTTATGAAAGAACTTTAAAGATATTTAGTGTGAAAAAAAGCCAAAGGGAAATACCCAAGGTAGTTATTCTCAGTATTTATGAGATTATGCCATTATATTGGAGCAATAGTACATTTTCTTTCTTTTAAGACACACCTGGGTTTAATGTCAAGAAGTTACATGGAAGAAGACGTTTTGCACAATTTAAGAAAATTCTGAAGATTAGAACTCTCCAGCTGGAATTAGAAAAGTATGTGAAACAGGCTGACTCTATTACTGGAAACAAACAAGAGGACAGGCTGGCTGTGTGCAAATATTCCTCAGGAAAGGATCCCTGCATTGGATGTGACGTGTTTTGCTTCTTGAAATTATCGTTAGATTCCACATGACCTATATTAACATTAGATTCTATGATTTCATAAATTTTAAAGATTGATTTCAACTTTGTGAGTCTAGAATTATTTTAATTTCCAAGACTACTTTCTGTATACTCATATAGCAGCATTTTAAATCTCAATAGTTTTAAACTTTCCTTTCTTGATTAGTTGGATTATTTTTAGGTGCATGGTTTTATTTTCTGTTAAATTGGTTGAATATTTGTTTACAGAGAAGCAGGATGAACAGCAGCTCAGCACAGTCTTCAGAACCAGGCTGCTTGAATTCAAATCTTGCCTTTATCACTCGCCAGTTTTGTAAGCAAGAGAAAATTATTTAACTTTGCTCTGTCACAGTGCATTTATCTGTTAAATGGGATAACACCAGTACCTACTAAGAAGTTTGTTATCAGGATTAAAGGATTTGATACCTATAAGAAATTAGGATAGTGCAGACACTGAACCAATACTGAATTTACTGCTACTGCTGCCATTATTACTACTACTATAGCAGGACTTATGTTGATTATGTTCATCAGTTACATATGTTTTCAAACTCTAAATATATTATTCACTTTTATTTCATATGATTCTGCCTATTTAGTTAACCCAGTTTAACCCTGGCCTATATATTGCACGGTAAAACTTTTTTAAAGTTGATTATTTCTTCATAAATAATAAATCACATTGATTGTAGAAAACTAAAAATTATACAGATGTTAAAGAAAACCTTCTTAGAGAAAGCTCTCATTAACAAGTTACTATATTTCTCTCAAGATTTATTATTGTGCACATATGTAATGTATATTAACATCTATCTATCTATCTATCTATCATCTATCTATCTATCATCTATCTAAATATGAGGTGAAGGGATGAGACTATACATACTGGTTCTTTTTTCACTCAAAAATAAATGTTACTTCTCTTGTAAATAGGCAATGTGTCTGCTTTGTTTACCTTAGCCCAAGAACTATGTCCAACTACTTTGCAGTCAGTAAACATTCAAGAAGTATATTTTGAATAAACAAATATACATTTTGTCCTACATTTTAATGATAGAGTAACATTCTGTTGTATGTATATACTACAGTGTATTCATAATCTATTGTTCGTACTTAAGCTGGTTTTAGTTTTCATCATGATAAATGGTAAAAATCCTTCTTTGAACACATTTGGATATTTAACCAAAAATTTAACTAGATTCAAGTCCTAGATGTGAATTTCTGTGTTGAAAGTCATGTACCTTTCAAGGCAATATATATTTCACTTACTCTTCAGAAAGATTTTTGTGATGCACAACATCTTTTTAAAAAATTCTGTTATTTCATAGTGACTAAAAGTAGTTTCATTTTCCATTTATCATCCTATTTGTATAGTGAACTAATTTTCTGTCTTTCATGTCAATTTCAGGATATGTTAATTTGCTCCGAGAGACTTCAACCATTTCTCTAGCTTTCCATTATGTATATTTAATGTACATGATGCTTCCCTCATAATTACTTAGTGCATCTTTAATTTCTTTTAATATACTGAAATGTTTAACACATTGATTTTTATTTTCTAATCTACAAGGAATAATTAAGACTCTTACTATTTATCTATGACATTTGATAAGGAAGACATGCATAATTTATTTTTCTGTGCTACATTTATCTCTGCATTGAACTAGCTTTGAGCTATTCTGTATATCAAAGTATTTATATTAAGAATTACTTATTATAGAAGCATATTCATAATTACAAATTTTGTGCTTGTTGTGACTATTCAGATCTCATCTGAAATATTAAAATCAATACATAATATAACGTATTAGAAAATGAAACAGTGAAATCTTTCCCATTTCCTGATTGGCCTTTTTACTTCACACAGCATTTTCAATTTGAGTTTCTAGGTACGTTTGCTATCATATTCTCAAATCACTGTTAGATTTTGCAATCTTCAAGACAGAACCTAAAACATGATCTCTATTTTTAACCTGGGAGTGAATTTCTACTTTAGATTTTTTTAAAAGTTTCATAACATCCCTTGAGGTTACTCTAAGTACAGCTGAAATGATGTATGAAGGTAGCTGGGAGTCACAGCTTCAGACCTTCTATTTGTTGATGCTTGTGGAAGGTGAAATGTAAATTACAAATGCTCTTAAAATTCAGACGCATTGTATTTCCTGCTCTTTCTTTGTCTGACTGGACCATTAAGCTATTGGAGGCAAATTTTGTTACATATAAATCTTTGAAAATTCATGTTAATCTTTACAAATCCAGAAGGCTGTAAAATCGTTGCTGAATGTAATAGGTTACATTTGTCCCTGTACTTTCTCTGAGTTTACTGAATCTTATATTCTTAACATTTTAAATTCAAATATAAAACCAAATAATAACTCCAGGAATAGTCCAATAAAATATACTTAAAAGCACCTTTCAATCAAATAAGTAAAATTGTTCTCAAAGAAAATTCATGATTTTGGTTTATGGTATCATCAGATATTTCTCTTTATTTTCACTTTGACATTTTTATTATTCCTGAGTTGTTATTATTCAACTTCTGAGTCCATTTGAATTGGCAACAAAAGCCTAGGTTTCTGAAGCCACATTTTCCAATAAAAGGTAGGCACTGAATATATTAAAAAACTAAATTTTGATAATTTGACAGAAAATTACAGACAGACAAGTATTCAGTGAAGACTTACCAAGCATTTATTATGTGGTAGGTATGTGGGGGTCCAGAAATTAAACAAATTTCTTCCTCTTAAGCAATTGCTTATGAGGAGAGAAAGATAGTGATGATAACAGGCAATGACTCCTCTATTACAGGTATAGTGTGATTGCAAACACAAAGAATGAGTATCTGTTCAGCATCAAGTCTCAGACTGACTTGAACTTGTGACTGCAACACAAAGAATGAATGTCTATTAAGCATCAAGGCTCAGATTGACTTGAACTATGGGCCAAATGGGGATCATGCAGGTGAAGAATGAAAGGTGAAATGGAGATCACCCAGGTGAAGAATGCAGACGAAGGGCAGTGTGGGTAGAGAAAAGAGCATGTGCAAAGGCACAGGGCCATGAGAAAAAGAGACATGCACGGCGTTGGAGGTATGTCGAGTGGTAAAGTTCACAAAAAGATAAGATTCTGTTTCTGGAAGATCTTGTATGATGTTGCATTTCTTGAAGTTGAAGGGTAGCCATGAAAGATGTTAAGCAGTTGAAGAGTGTGATCCAATTTACGCATTTGGCTATCTCTCTGGCAGAAGTGTAAAGGATCAGTGAAGGGGAAAGAGCGACACTGTAATAACTCAGCCCAGAGCTGACAAGAGCTGAACTGGTACGTTGGCAATAGAAATGGAACTCTGGCCGGGCGCGGTGGTTCAAGCCTGTAATCCCAGCACTTTGGGAGGCCGAGACGGGCGGATCACGAGGTCAGGAGATCGAGACCATCCTGGCTAACACAGTGAAACCCCGTCTCTACTAAAATACAAAAAAAATTAGCCGGGCGAGGTGGCGGGCGCCTGTAGACCCAGCTACTTGGGAGGCTGAGGCAGGAGAATGGCGTGAACCCGGGAGGTGGGGTTTGCAGTGAGCTGAGATCCGGCCACTGCACTCTAGCCTGGGCGACAGAGCGAGACTCCGTCTAAAAAAAAAAAAAAACACACACAAAGAAATGGAACTCTGAGAGCAAGTTTGAGGGGTATTAAGGAGGCAGTAAAGTTAGGACTTAGTGAGGAATTTCTTACTTGGGCAGCTGGATAAGTGATGAGCTGTATTGTGAAATGGGGAACACAGAAATCAAGCAGATTATAGGGATGACTAAATCCAGATTGAACGCACTGAGCTTGAGATACCAGTTATACATTCAGTAGAGGTGTTTGTAGGAAGCTGGGAATGTGGATTTGGCAGGGTAGGAGAATCGATTCTGGAGACAGTAAATGAAATAAAACAGAAAACAATAACCTAATATTGAAATGAGAGCCCTTTCCCATAAGTTAGGACAGGATGAAATCACATTACTTCAGTTCCAGTACTATGCTTTAGACAGAAAAGCTGTTCTTTAATTCCACATAGAAGGTAATGAGGAGGTGCTCTCAGTGTGTCAAGGACACCAATACAGTTGACGGCACAAAAGATCCATGATGTGCTTCCTGGATGATTAAAACATGTTCTTATTCTTTGCACTCTTTGTGTTTTATCCAGAGAAGCAGAATGGCCCAAAATGTGACTTGGGTTTTTTTTTTCTTTAGTGTTAAACAAGAGGCCCCATCTGTTAAAGCATAAATGTCAAGGCGAAGATGTCAAATATGTGTGGTGTGCATAAAGAGGAGCCACCATCTATAAATTATAAAGCTCTGGGGCTTCTGTCAAAACACAACGCTTTCAGATTTAGCAGCAGGCAGTTTTCAACTTATTAGCATTTCATTTCAAGAGGAAGGATAAAACTTCCATGAGATATACTAATAATCAAACTGTGCACGCAGGTTGATGAAAATAACATAAAAAATAGGCAAGCAACCAATCAATAATTTAAGAATGGGGAGGCATCTTAATAACTGAAGGTAGCTGACAATTGAATAAATAAATGGCCATCCCAGCATGACTAAATTGACAAGGTAGATAAGCTCTCTCTGCCACATAAGACAGATCTGGCCAAATCTGGATTTGGGATGAATATCGTCTTCATGTTTTTTCCTTTGCAATATTCGTTTTCAGTATGAATAAAAGCCCTGATAGCTTTCTTTAATCTAATGTTCTGTTTAGACAAGCTTTCTTATACCTTGTTAAGCAACTCCAGGGCAAGGGGAACATTCATTAGCGGTTAAAAAAAGTTTACATATGTATATATATGAATATATAAATATATAACTAAACATATATATATATATCAATCCTTAAAGAAAATACACAGTAAATTGAGAGTCAAGCAATTAAAAATTAAAACGACTATGACATGTGATATTTTATTTGCTTATATAGAAAATTATAGAAATAACCTGATACTTAAAATTCTGGTTTTCTAAAGTTCATAAATTATGGTTATTTATCTGTCCATTTCTGTTGGTTAAAATTAGGGCAAAAGTAAGTATCCTGCAATAGTGATAGTAGTTGTTTCCAGTAAGTCTTGAATGGCTCAAGAGGTGAGAAATTTTATAGTACAGCCTAAATTAGCAAAGAATTATAGGACTAAAAAATACATAACATTTAGAAATTAAAATAAAGAATATGTCAGTAAGCTGCTAAATTTATCTGTAGCACGTGCATTGGGCATCTGCAGCCATCTAGAAAATTACTAGAGATGAAGAAGAAACTAAAAGAAAACTTCTTGAGGAGACTAAATGGAAAACTCCAGGCAATACATTAAAGCTGATGTGCTATTTCCAGTTAAAAGTGCTATTCTGACTTATACATGATTGTGTACTTTATTCCCACTCAGAAGAAAAATTACAAGTAGTAAGTATGAAGTAAAGTGTCTATTGAAAAGGAATTGCATTTTAGTAGAGAAATAGAGAGCAGAGGATAGTTGGGATGGTGGGGGCCACAGAGAGGAATAATTCACACAAATCTAGTCAATGAGAATCCTTAAAATTAAAAGGGGTTAAGGCCAAAGTCACACCCATTGAGTACCAGATGTGGGACCTGAAACACAGTTTTGTTTTGTTTTTAAATGAGACCTAGAGATGATCCCTTGCTTGATCACTTACTGGCAATGTGACTTTGTGGGCAATAAGATTTATGTACCCAGATGTCCTATTTATAAAATTATAATACTAGTGCTACATTTCACTGATTCCAAGAAGCAAATATATGTCTGCATTTTAATATTTAAGAGAGTTGTGTCTTATAACATTTAACATGATAATTTAATATTAACATTTAATAGATATACATCTTACCGTTGATGGCATCTTGCCATTGCAGAGAGCTGGGCAGCTTTTGTGATGGTTGTGACTGCCTACCTAAGAACGAACTTGGTTCCTGCTGTTATGACTGGACAGCTAGAGCCCATCAATGATGCAGTTGACCAATCAAATAAGGAAGAAATATGTGTCTTGGTTATTGTCTTGAGGCCTTTTAGTGGCATCTTCTTGTAAGAACAAAAAACACCAGCATCAAAACTTGCAAAATAGCGGTTACTGGCTTGGAAGAAAATTTCTGAGACAGAAGGGGGCACCCTTCTGTGAAATGCACCACTCATCATCCTAATGGCACAGAGATTGCACTGGGTAGAAAAACAGGGACCTCTACAGGGCTGAGTTCAAAAGGGAGTCGGACGTGGCAGGCCAATTATGAAGATAATTGAAAAAGTTCTTTAGCCAATTTACCTCGCTTCTGTTACATAGAAAAAAGAAATAAAAATGTCAGCATTGGTATATGCATCTGCAGAGTCAATCGTGGAAAGCAGGTCACTTTAGTATGTTTATTTGCAGGACTTCCATATGAAAAAGAATGCATATCACTGTATTTTATTTTAAGTGTTTATAATATACCTTTGAATATTAATATTAACTTACTTTATAAATGCAACTGGGTTAACCTAAAAATATCAATACCAGTTACATATTTTAAGTTGCATAGAGTGATATATAGGATCAAATTTATCCTTAAATAATCCTAGAAGAACCTTTTGAGTAAAAATTGTTGGCAATAAATCATTGCGTTTAATTGGCAACTTTTATTTCTTTCTTAGTGCTACATTAAATAGTGGTGTCTTACAATCAGTGGTATCTTATATTTAATGAAATATGGTATTTGAGATAGTTGAAGAGGTTAGAAGAAAAATGAAAGTGATTTGCAAGACTGGAAAACAATGACAATATTTTGGGCAATTACAGTGAAAAGAGATGGTTGAAAGCTGGCTGAAGGAAAAGGCATAAAAAATGGAATCTAAATTAAGATACTTCTGTACAGAAATGCTCAAAGATCACAATTCTATTCTGGACTTTGTTTACATTTTCAGGAGCCTTGCCAATTGCTACTGACATAGAAAAAAGAAATAAAAATGTCAGCATTGGTATATGCATCTGCAGAGTCAATCGTGGAAAGCAGGTCACTTTAGTATGTTTATTTGCAGGACTTCCATATGAAAAAGAATGCGTATCACTGTATTTTATTTTAAGTGTTTATAATATACCTTTGAATATTAATATTAACTTACTTTATAAATGCAACTGGGTTAACCTAAAAATATCAATACCAGTTACATTTTGTTCAAAGTAAATACTACCTCTACTACAAATTGAATAAATGATAATGTAGTATTTACATTTTGGAAATAGTATATACAAAGACCTTTACTTTTGAGTATAAAATTCTTGAAGTCTAGGATACATTTATAATTATTATTATAAAACAATCATATAAATATATACTGTTTTGCAATCTACTTTTTAAACATAGTATATTATATAAGTATGTATAGCAGATTCTGTCTCTTTTAGTGACTGCTTTGTATTCCATTGCCTACCTATGCCACAATTTATTTAACTAATACTTTATTAATGGTTATGAAGATAATTAACTGCTTGCTCTCATAAACAATGTTCGAATAAACAGCTCTTGCAGCTTCATTTTTGTACACATTTCTTTATGTTTTCCTTAGGGTAAATTTATACATATGAGAAATTGATACATTAAAAGATATGTAGGCTTATTTTGTATTTGGGAGTACAGAATTGTTTTTTCTCCAAAAAAAGCCATATAAGATTGTTTTTGCCTAGTAGTATTTTGTACAAGTGGAAGTAATTTTACAGCACAGGTTAAAAACCTTATAAACTATAGTAGATTTACTATTGAAACCTTGTGGATTTAAACATGGAGTTGAAATTGCACCCTGCAGTTAGACAAGCAGGAGATAGTTAGACGTTTCTCATTGGGTTGCTATTGGCATTTTGGACAGGACACTTACAAGTTGTAGGACTAGTTTGTGTCCTTCAGGAATTTATAAACTTGGCTCTGACTATTAAGTGCTCTGCAGTGTCATTGTGACAAAGGAAAACACTTTCATATATTTCCAAATAACTCTTGTGGCCAGGGAACCCAGTGGCATGAGAATATTATTCCAGGACTAGACAGGTTGGGGAAGGCTTTATTAAATTTAAATAGGACCTCTCTCTCTCTTGCTATGCTTACAGAACAGATTCACTCTGGATATTTCATCCTGGGATATTCAATGCTTAACTGTAAAGCTTTTTGTAATCATCTAGGAATACAGCCTTCTAGTTACAAAGTGTGGGGATCCCAAAGCTTGTAAAATATTGTAGTACTCTTTTTAAATAGTTAGAATAAAAACATGTTGTAGGAATCTTTTTACCCTAGTAAAATAATTTGTTACTTTTGCTCCACCACAATATAAATTGTGGAGGGTATGGTTGAATGTGTTTGATATTTAGAATACCCCAGATCATCTCCAGGTCTAATTTTCACCTTGAAGCCCTGTTTAAATACGTATTGCTTCTGGCAGATTGAAATGCAAACATGACTAACAGTCTCCTTCTACCATATGAAAATTCTTTGTCCACATCCTTATCAAATCTGGTTGACAATAATGAATTTGGGTTAAAATTACAGCTCTGAAATCAAACTGTTCAGATGTTGTTCAATTTTTCTGTGTTTCACTCTCCTCTGTCTGAAAGGTACAAGAATAATTCCTAACTACTTCAAAGAATTACTTTTGAGACTGAGACCCATCTCTGACTCATAGAAAGCACTCAATGCATGTTTGTTATGATCATTAACTGTTACTGTTATTGGTGATGACTTTGTAGTGTGTAGCTTAGCTAGAAATAATGCTTCCTAGAATCCCCTTTCCTGCGTGGCATGGGTTAGGGCTGACCACAAGAGAAATCTGTGTACCCTTTGGAAGGGGAAAGTGAGGCAGCAGCCCTGTTTTGTTAGACACTGTTGCAGCTCACGTTTGCTGCCTGGGCTCTGCTGGCACCCCGATGGAGCAGGGCACCATCAGCCTGGTCGGTAGACCCTCCAGCTCCTGTTTCTCTGACTACTGATAGATGTGTGTTAAGCTCTATGAGGGGGTGTACCATTATTCCTCCTGGAAAACCCATCATCAAAACTGGAGGTTTGGAAACAGCGAGAGATCAATGGGGTTTCTGGTTCTCTGGAGAGAGCTGTAGGTTCCTGCTCATCCTCATGAATTCTAGCATTTTCTTGTTTTCACATTCATCTTCTGTTTTGATTGCCAGCCTTATTGACTACAGGCAGACTCAGCAACAGGCTTGGGGCAACTCTCTTAGGCTGTTTAACCAGCTCACACAATCACATCAAGTCCAATCCATGTATAGAGGCTCTGCTTCGCCAATCAAACCTAATACCTTGTTCTTGTTATTTTGTTGTTGTGATGGGTAAACATCCTAGACCCAAGACTCCTTTTGTTTTCATTTGTAATACTTTAATATTAGAAGCTCTGAATATCTTTTGGAGTGTTCATTGGCCATTTACATAGAGTCTATGCTTGCCTATTTGTATTTTCCCAATTTTCCATTTATATTGTTATATAGGAGTACATTATAAGTTAAGGATATAAGAACTTTTGTAGTCTGCATTATATATGCTGTTTTTCTTTTTTTTTTTTTAAAAAAAAAACACTTAAGAAGTTCTGTTGAAAACGATAAAAACAGAAACACTAGATTCTAATTTTAAAGTAAAATTAACAGCATCTTCCAGAACAAAACTTTATTTTTTTGCAATAGTGTTTCAGATTTTTTTTTTTAGATGGAGTCTTGCTCTGTCAGCCAGGCTGAAGTGCAGTGGTGTGATCTCGGCTCACTGCAACCTCCACCTCCCGGGTTCAAGTGATTCTCCTTGCTCAGCCTCCTGAGTACCTGGGACTATAGGCACACGCCACCATACCTGGCTTTTTTTTTGTATTTTTTTTTTAGTAGAGATGGGGTTTCACTATGGTGGCCAGGCTGGTCTCGAACTCCTGACCTTGTGATTTGCCCCCCCCCCCCCCGGCCTCCCAAAGCGCTGGGATTACAGGGGTGAGCCACCGTAACACAGTCGAGTTTTAGATTTTTTTAAAAAATTAAATCTGGTTAATTATGCTACTTTATAAATTCTAGTCTTGACTCTGTGCCTTCCTCAGCCAAATAATAGATAAATATTTATATATTTTTTAATTTGAAGAAAATGTATCACCAGGTCCTTGATATGTTATGGTAGGAACTGTTATTATTCAGATAAAATGACTAAATGTTTTGATTACTGTTGGATAGACTTCCCTTATAATGAATATACACAGTTCTGTAAATGACAGATGAAAACTACACAAATATTGCCAATTTTACAAAATTAGAAGAGCAGCTTTAGTAATCAGCAAAACAAAACAAAAGAAACAAAAACTGAAAAACAAATAAATGTATTCTTTGTATTTTAATATTGTTTCCAAAGAATGTTAAAGACAATATGGAATATTAAGGACAATATTAAATACAAGACTATTAAAGAATATTAAAGACAATATAATTTAAACTTTCAAGAAAGAATATTAAAGACAATATTAAAAAAGAAAGAATATTAAAGACAACATAATCTAAATTATCAGTCAAAAAAGAAACTTTCTATCTTCTTTTCTTGCGTAGAAGAGAAAATGTAATATCTTTTGCTTATCTATCTCAAGATTCATAGCTGAGACACCTATAATAAAAAACAGATTAAGAAAACAAATACATACAAATTTATTTGACGTAAGTTTTATGTGACATGGAAACCTTCAGAAATAAACACCCAAAGAAACAGAATACAGAGAAGCCTGTGTATTTTATACTAAGTTTACTGAAGAAGTGGATAGTTGTGAAATACAGTTGGACAAAGCAGGTATGATCTAATTGTACTAAGCTGGGCCAGGGCCAGGAAGACTTAGCAAGGCCTATTTGTTTAGATTCTTAGTCATAAGGACATTTCTTTCATCTGGGTATTGGGAGGGTACCTCTTGCATAAGGGTCTCAGGACCTACTTTAGAAGAAGGTCAGAGAATTCTTTTATGGCCTGCTTCAGGGGAGAAAGGTCGGAGAAGGTCAGAGCAAGTCTCCTGCTTTTGCTGTTTTCTCAAATGCCAAGGAGCCATATATTGGGGGCAGTGTGTCTTAACCCTATCACTTGATAGCTCATCCTAGCTTCAGTTATTAGAAATTCTTCTGTGATTTCTATCTTGTTGGTTCTAGTTTTGCAATCTGAAGCCCTACAAAAGATGTCTAATATTTTCTATTCCACTCTATAGCTTTTAACTTTTTGAAGACAGCTTTTGTAGTCTTAAGTTATATGTTTTCCAGTTCTTTAATCATATTCATTTGTTAATTATTAAACAAATATTTACTGAGCACATATTATATGTGAAGGGATATTCTAGACTTTGGTTATAGTACGGTGAAAAATACAGACCCCACTGTAATAGAACTTATGCTCAAGCAGTTAAGAGCTCCTCATATTACACAATTTTTATACTCTTTAACACCTTATTGAGACTTCTATATTTATCCATTTCTGGTTTTTTGTTTTGTTTTTTGTTTAGGAGGGAAGGTCTTACTCTGTTGCTCAGGCTGGTGCGCAATGACATCATCATAGTTCGCTACAGCCTTGAACTCTTGGGCTCAAGAGATCTTCTGACCTCAGCTTGTAGATAGGACTACAGGCACAGGCCACCATGCCCACTTAACCTTTTAGTTTTGTAGAAATGGTGTCTCTCTGTGTTGACCAGGCTGGTATAGAACTTCCCACCTTAAGTGAAACTCCTACCTTGGCCTCCCAAAGTGCTGGGATTACGGACATGAGCCACCACACTTGGCCCAATTTCTTCTTTAAATGCTTTGCCTATAATAAACACAACATGATAGATATATGATCTAACTAGTGTAGCTATGGTGATGAACCATGTGTTATTTGTTTACCTAGAAATACTTTTCCATTGAATGCAATTGCGCTCCAACAAGTAAATCAACTTCAAATATAGTAGCAAGATGGGGTTAAATTTTAAACAACAAGATGAAGAAAAGTTGTCTGATTCCACTTCATAGAACATCAGAAGTTTACCTAGGGAAAGAATTTGAGACCAGAAGTCAATAACACTATAGAGGTGGTTAGACTGCAGAACTTTTTAGTAAACCATCCTGTAACAGAACTAGATTCTAAATCTTCTAGTACATACATAGAGGCTAAGGCTAAAATTGGAAGGGATCTGTCAATTATGTGTCTTTTTATTTTGCTTCAACTTTTATTTTAAGTTCCAGGGTACATGTGCAAGATGTGCAGGGTACGTGTGCAGGATGTGCAAGTTTGTTACACAGGTAAACATGTGCCATATTAGTTTGCTTCACAGATCAACCCATCACCTTGATATTAAGACTGGCATCCATTAGCTATTCTTCCTGATGCTCTCCCTCCCACCTCACAATAGGCCCCAGTGTGTGTTGTTCCCTTCCATGTGTCCAAGTGTTCTCAAATTTGATGTCTTTTTACTTTATAATTGACCTGCTTCTTGTCTATGTTCTGCCCCATTTATATATATTATGTAGTTTGAGGTTGTAGCCTTTGCATTACAATGACTAACACAAGTAGAATATGAGTCCATGCTTTTACCTATTAAAAATTAAAGTGATAATGACTAAGAAATTATTAAAGGGATCTATATCTTCAATAATGAGTATAAATGCTTATCGATAGAAAAATAGTGAGGTAGCTGTAGAAGGAATACAATTTCCCACTCCATATTCTTACTAGGGCAGCAATTACATGTTAGATTGTACAGTTTTTCTCACTTTTTCCTTCTCCACTTACGGTATTGAAAGTCATTAGTTTAGAATGAGTTAAAATGAGAGAGAGGGTCATTGGATAAGAATTTGGATGCCTGCTGCCTGTCTCTGAAGAGGAAAATAGAGAGCAGTTAACTGTAATTGGCGGTTCACTGACTTTGGCAGTAGCCTTTTGTGCTAAGAAACTTCCCTGGGAAACAATTGAAGACTCTAACACTTTCATACAGATTCCTGAAATGCTGACAGGATGTGCTCATAATTCTATAGAAATGCCATATAAGTAGAGGAGTCATTGCTTGGTATTCCATTGAGAAGCTGTTTTTCATCTCTTCAGTAACTTCTTTAAGTTTCTCATGAAGCAAGCACAAAAATTTTCCTCTATAAAACTGAATAGGCAGAGGGTTTTTTCAACTACGCAGTTATATAAATGCCCATGCCACTCTCTTTTGACACATGGATGTCAAAATAGGTTAAGTTATCCTGAAAGCATTCAAGTTCGCATGGCAGGAAATAAAATTTTACATTTTTTTAGTAATGGGCTCAAAGTAAAATATATCATTTAAAAAATATTTTAAAACCTATTAAAATATGGCATTAGGATGATCATTTTAATGTTTACTTCCCTTTATTAATGTAGTATAGTATCCAATTATTAATATTTTTATATTTGAATTTAAATTTTAGTTACAATTTATAATTTAAAGATATTTTCATTTTATAAAGATATTTTCATTCATTCATTTGCCATTTAACAATTACTTACTGGCACTTAATGTTCCTAACCAATGTTAGGCACCATTGATGCAATGCAGAGTTCCAATTATGGAGAATTTGGATAGAACAAAAATATGCAAGACTGTGGAATGCATTGGTAGCAGATGAAGTGGTTAATTTCTATGTCTGGAGAGCTAAGCAGAGATCATGAAGGTAACAAAGAGTTAGTACTTCACCTCTAGGGTAGTGGGAAACTCTTAAAGGGCTTAAGCAGGGGATTAACATGATTAGATTTGTACTTAAGAAAGATCACTTTTGGGTACTATGCAGAAAATGGATTGCAAAGAAACCGGAAGTACAGAGACTAGTTAGGAAGCTGTTGTAATAATGTAAGCAATGATGATAGTGTCCACAGTAGGAAGAGGCAGCTTATAGGCAGGTCTTCTCATCAGAGAATATGTGTGAGGTCAGGAGGGAACAGGCATTGAAATTGTTAGAAAAATAATCTTTAAGATGAATTGAGGACAAAGAACCCACAAAGATGCTAGAAAGGGTGGCCAGAGAAATGGGAGTAAAACCAGAAGATTGTTTTGGGGTTGTCAAAAACAAAATGTTATACTGCGTTAATTATATACCTGAGAAGAAAAATGCTTTCATATTTGTATTAGGTGAAAATAAAGCAGTGGCTCACTTTTAAAAATAAGGCAAAACATTTTTAAATTATCACTATTATTTGGTTGTCAATAAATTAATAGTTTTTTTAGGGAAAAGAAATTGCAGCAAACCTCCTTTAATGGAGGCTCTGTCAGAGATTTCTTGGGGCTTGGTATCACTTTGCATGGGTAATGAGGCTAATCTATCAGCATCGTCATGTTATTCCAGTGAGGCAGTGATGATAAATGCAGAGTATGCGATAGTGCCAGAGCTTCTCTGTTATTAATTACCATCTTACAGTTATCTTCAGACATTTATTAGCAACATTGAGACGTGGTTTTAGCAGTCTATCATAGTCGATTTAAGTAAGAGGCTTCTAAATCCCAGCAGTTGTTTCCATTAGTTGACAGACACATTATGAGAAATATGACCATGTGCTCTACGCAAGTCCGAAGAGCCAGTTACACCGTGTTATCCCCAGGGTTCACAGGTCTGCAGGGAAAAGCAGCAGCCACAAAATTAACAAAGGACTACTTTTCATTCAGGCCTATATTTCAAATAACATTTTACATATTATCTTTGTAGTTTTTATTAATAATACCTAATATGTATGAACAAAATGTGATTTTTACAGTTTCTGTCTTTGTCAGTTTAGGCTGCTATAACAGGACATCCTTGACAACTTGACTACACACTAATTTATTTCTTGAAGTTCTGGAGGCTGAAAGTCTATAATCGAGGTGTCAGCGGGGTTGGGTTCTTGGTGAAGGCCCTCTTCCTGGTTTGCAGACGACCTCTTCTAGCAGTGTCCTTCACATATCCTTTCATAGAGAAAGACCAGAGCTCTTTCTCTTCTTATAGGTCACTAAGTCCATCATGGGGGCCCCAACCTCATGACTTTATCTAAACCTACTGACCTCCCAAAGGACTCACCTCCTAATACCATCCCACTGGGGGTTAGAATTTCAACATACCAATTTGAGAAGGATGCAAACATGCAGTCTGTAAGAGTCACTATTCAGGAAATTCTTATAATGGTCCTGTAAAGTCAGTATTTGCAGTGTCTCTGGTTAACCAGCAAGGGACCAGAGGCCTCAAAGTGTTTACCCATGTACATGTGCGAGAACTTGACCTTGAATGTAGGCCTTTCACTTGGTCATTTGACTTTTCCGGTGGTTTTAAAACCTGTTTATATTTGAGCCCAGAATGTTGTCTATTAAAAAACTTAATCTGGAACAGTTCCTACCCCTGTTTCAAAGGTTCTGATGTACCTTTTCAGAATTTTTATGTCTTTTCAAAGCTACTTTTAAACTATGTGCAGGTCCTTAAGCTTTTTCCTATTTAGGTAAACTGGGGCTCTAGTGCAAAAAAAGATGAAGCAAAGAAAAGTCTAATCTAACATATTAATAATTTTTTTAAAGATTTATGTTTATTGAATACAATTCGGTATTGTCTAGAAATTTTTTAAAAATTGTATTTCTGTCATCACTTAATTTCTTTTAATTTTTAAATAATTTTAGACTAGAAAAGTTGCAAAAATAGATCAGAATGTTTATGTATTTCCTTCACCCACCTTTCCTTAATGTTAATATCATACATAACCATAATTTATGTACTTACATAGTACATTTATCAAAACCAGGAAATTAACGTTGCTGCATTACTATTAAGTAAGCTACTATTAAGTAATACTACTATTAAGTAAAGACTTTATTATTTGTTCACCAGTTTTTTCCGCTAACATTCTTTTTCTGTTCCCTAACCCAATCCAGCATCCCACATTGCATTTAGTTATTATAATTCTGCTCAGTGTACTCCAATTGGTGACAATTTCTGAGTCTTGTCTTGACATTGTTTAAGCGTACTGATTGTTGTTTTGTAGAATGCCCCTCAATTTGGGTGTGACTGATGTTTTCTCCTGATTAGATTGATGTTATATGTTTTTGGCAAGAACACTACAGAAGTGATATTTTGCCCCTCTCAAGGAATTACTTCAAGGAGTGTATGAAGTCTTATTATTGGTGTTGTTGACCCTGATCAGTAGTTAAGGCAGTGTCTGCCAGCTTTTTCCACTGTAAAGTTATTATTTTTCTTTTTATAGTATCTTGGGGGAAAGATTTTGAGACTGTGCAAATATTCTGTTTCTCCTGAAACTTTCATTCATTAATTTTAGCATCAATTAGTAGATCTTGCTAGAAGTTATTACTGTGGCATTGGCCTCATGATCGTTTTATATTTCCCTCTTTCCTTTTACTTTTATTAATTAGAATTCTAAATGGAAGAGGCTACCCTTTCCCAGATTTATTGATTCCATTATTTGTATTTATCAGTATGGACTCGCGGATATTTACTTTATCCTAAGGGTGTAATCCAATATCATTGTTATTTATTTTATTGCTCAAATTATTTTGGCTTTGATCATTGGGAGCTCCTTCAGTTGGCTCCTATGATCTTTTTATAAGCTGCCCATCCCTCTTTGGATATTTTCTTATGGCAAAACAAGATATTCCAGGCTCATCTTGTAGTGTCCCTGCCTCAGTCCTGGTATCAACTACGTTTCTAAGAGGACTTTCTCTTTTTGGAGAATATATTTAGAAGCCAAGATCTGGGTGTTATGTGTGTGTCATTGCTTCTAGCCCCTTTCAGTGGACAAAACTTAGAAATATATGTATGTATACTACTAACCCAGGCATACATGCATTTATATTTCTTTCTTTCTGTATCTATCTGTTAACAAACAAACAAGTAGGAGTTTGTATTGAAACCCCAGCCACGGGTCTACAGCTGAATTGATCACATAAACTGTTCTAATTGAAATCCTTAAATAATGAAATTTTCAAGGTTGCCAGCTCTAAGTGCACTAGGCTGTGAGTGAACATTTGTGCTTTCTTTTCAGATTTGCCAGAAATCAATAGTATCACCTTCATCTCTCCTTTTCTGCCACCTGAACTATAGAAGCAGAATAACAATGCCTGCCCTATCTAGGTCACCAGGCGGTTTCTTGGACTTAATAAAAGTCTGGATTCTGTCTACCCTTCTCTGTATTCCTTCTTTCCCAGTTTTCTTCTGTGCCTCCGGTTTTGTTCCCCTCAAAGCTGTCCTCTGCTCTGCAGTCAGAGTAATCTATCAGAAATTAAAATCAGGTTCCATTTCTATTCATCTTTAAACTTTTCAGTGGCTTTTTATCTGCTAAGAAAATAAGACCTAACTTGACATGGCAAACAAGGCCTTCCACGGTCTGATTCTTTCCTCTTCATGATCTCTTGTTATTTTTTATTTCCTGTTTTAAGCTCTAATATTACAACATTGCTTGAGATCATCTCTGCCCTCTTGCCAACAGCATTCTTTCTTCCAACTCCTTGCTTTTCTGATGCTATTTGGCTAGAGTCAGATTGGAACACTCTTGACAGTGTCTCCTTAGTTAAATTTTACCTAAATTTCAAGGACTAATTCAGTGTTTACCTTATTATGTATTTGGTCAGTTCAGTAAGTACTTTATGAGGTGGATGAGTTGTCATTTCTTTCTGTTACCATTTCCTCAGTACCTTGTCTGACACCAGAAGCCACTGTAGTTTTTCATTTTATTCCTTATCTAAAATTGCTCTTGATAAGGTCCTAATTACCAAATCCATAGACAGTTCTTGATCTTATGTAACTTGACTCTAAAAGTATTGGACACTAGAGGTAATTGGTGGTTGCCATGAATAGCCCGTGGTTGCCATGTAGAGGGTCATAATGGTGCTGCATGATTGTTGGGAAGGCTTATTTGGGAGAAGAGTGGTGTTGAGAGACAAGGGTGGAAGGGTAGACAAGGGCCATCTCTTATAGAAATCAGAAACCACAGTAAGGCGATCACATTTATCTTGAGAACCACCGAGAACTGTGTAAAAGGTTTAAATGAACAAGCTTGTGTTTTAGGAACATAATTTATGGACATGAATGAATTTGGCAAGACTAGAAGGCAAGTGAAAATGAAATAGGCAAAGACTGGAAGGAAAGGAAATTAGGTTGTTGCATAATCCTGGAGTAAGATCATGCTTTATATAAACTAAGATAGCAAAAGCATGGGAGAAAATGGATGCATTAGAGATACTAGATAGAATCAAAATAATCTGATGATGACTTGGAAGTGGGGGATGAGAGATAAGAAGAAATAATAGTTTTTGTTTCTTATTAAGTGATAAGGAATTTCCTGAGATTGGGAATTTAAAAAGAGGAATGGCTTTAGGAGAATGAGATGGTGACTTGGTTTTTGGAAATGTTGTTTGATACACCTGGGGACCATCTAAATGAACTGTCCCATTGGCAAGTTCACATTTTTTTACAGCCTGAAACACATATGGGGGCAGGAGACACAGGTTTGGAAATAAAGGCATGTTGATGGTAGATGAATTCATGTTTGTTGGTAAGATATCCCAGGATGTCTCCAGTGTGTAAAGGGACTCTCCTGTTTATCTTAGTGTGAACAGAAGCACCACCTACCCATTTTACCCAGCTAGAAACCTTGGAGTCATGTTCAACTGTACTGTCATCACTAAGTCAACTCATTTTGATTCCATATCCCGCTTAAGTCCTGTTTATTCCAGTTGCCTTTGCTTAAGCTTGGGCTCTCAGAATTCCTTTCATGAACTACTTATTGTTCTTGCTGGTCTTCAGACTGTCCACTTATGTGCTTTGTATCCTCAGAATATAACCTTATTCATACTAAAAATGTTAAGGTATTTTTGAAAAGTATAAATGCTGAAGGAATATAAATTAATAAGTTTTACCTGAGGTTGAAATGCCAATTTTTGTTTTATAATAATTTATAGGTGAGACTAAACAAAAAAAAATTTACTCCCTTTGTGGGTACCTAATGCCATCTATCATGAGTAAAAGAAACACTGCCTCTCAGAGTAAGTCTTGGAGAAATATCTTATTATTATCTGCGAGTGACATATGAAAGTTGATCTTGATAAGGGGATAAGAGCTGTTGTCCTGAGACAAGTGGAAGAAAGAAAGTCAGAGAGGACTTATCAGAGTAATTGTGTATTTTTCCCCAAATTTCTGACATGATATTAGAGGCAGTAAGCTACAAAATTGCAATGGCCAGCAGCCAAATTGCATCCTTTACCTGATAGCCAGCTGCAAGATGGTGAGGAGTTTCTATGCATGCCACCTCACCACCTGCCAGGACCTGGTATGGAATACATAGTAGTTCTTTCACGAATGCTAAAATGGCTAGTAATTTAAGAGAATGGAGTAAGCAACAATTGAGAATATTGTAACATACTTAACACTGTGCATAGAGAAAACCAAAAAAGAGAAGATAAATTCCAAAGAAGAATTTGATACTTTTCTGAGTTTGTTGAAAGGCAGGACCTAGATAAAGGTAAGGGTAGGGAAAATATTAAAACTAATTTTGATTTAAAAGCAATATTTTTTGGGTAAAATTTCTTAGCCAGTTGAGAGGTCTTTACTTTTTTCTGCTACTTTAAATGCTCCTTTTCTTTGTGTGAAATATCCAGAGACAACTTGTTTTCCTATCATGAGAGTTTTGTTTTCACACCATCAGACAGAGGACACTCAGAAAAGCAGCAGAAAACAGATGTTTAATTCAGACTTTAAATGGCAACCTTGCTTATAAATATGGTGGGGTTTAGAATATTGAGATCAATGAATCACCACAGTAGTGTTGTGAATTTGGAGTAAGGTAACATAATGATATTTGTAACATATTAGCATATATTTATTGAGAAATAAATATGCATCAGATGCTGTAATTGATGGAGAGATACCACAGTGTATAAAGCAAGGCCTCTGTCCTCAAAACACTTACCTTCTAAAAAGGGAGATTGACAATAAGTGGGTATTAAACAAATATGTATTTCATGTCAAGTAGTGATAGGCGCTGTAACAAAAAGTGAAACTACACGTGGAAATAAAGAATAAAAGAGGAATTATTTTGGAAACGAGACAAAATGCCCCCAAAAACATTTAAAAGTTCATTTAAAAGTCTTCTAAGTATTTTATTTATATATGTGGAGGGAATATCATTTGGTCTGTGACACCGTATATTGCAATCCATGTAAAAATGGGATGCCTTCTCTTGTTCATTCTAAGGTCGTTGGCTCCTGATTTTTCTGAGCCCTAGTAGTGAAACTTCTTCAATAAAAATAACATAGAAAGATATAAATTGGCCAGCACGGTGGCTCACACCCGTGATCCCAGCACTTTGGGAGGTTGAGGTGGATGGATCACTTGAGGTCAGCAGTCTGAGACCAGCTTGGCCAACATGGCGAAACCCCATCTCTACTAAAAATACAAATATTAGCTAAGTGTGCTGGTGCATGCCTATTATCCCAACTACTTGGGAGGCTGAGGCACGAGAATCACTTGAGCCTGGGAGGTGGAGGTTGCAGTGAGCCGAGATCATACCACTACACTCCAGCCTGGGTAATACAGCAAGACTCTGTCAAAAAAAAAAAAAAAGAAAGAAATGTATTTTTTGTGTCTTGGAAAAGCCCTCATAAAAAAATTGATGACACCTATACAAATTATTGCATGGAATTATGTTCTTAGTTTTTATTCCCAGCAGCAGGAAGTACTTTAGTGCTTGAATTAAAATTCTAAGTGCACTCCCAGAGGACTAAAGGCCTGAACCAGGAAAGACAACTGTCCTCACTTTGGCTTCTTCAGGGTGAGGGGAGGCTGAGCAGAGTCCTAAATTCATCTTGGTTATATTTTGCACCACTTTACATTTGTAATCACTTAATAGCTACGCTGGGGAAGTCTTTTAGGACTCAGTAAGAGCTGTCAATTTTCCCTTTAAAGAATGGTGATTATATTTCTATAGAGTCTGGAAGTGCCCCTGTCAAACAGAAAGATAATGTGTGCCATATATGTAGTTTAAAATTTCTCAGCAGCCACATTAAAAAAGTAAAAAGAAACAGGTGATATTAATCTTAGCAACATTTCATTTAACCCAACACATCAAAATATTATCTTTTCAATATGAAATCAATATAAAAATTATTTGTAAATATTAAGTCTTTGAAATCTAGTGTTTATATTACACTAAGACCATCTCAGTTTGAATTAGCCATGTGTGAAGTGCTCAATAGCCATGTATGGCTAATGGCAACCATAAGAGCACAGTTCCAGAAGCTTTTATGTTTTGAATCAACCTTCCTTTTATTTTAGTTTATATTTTATTTCTGAACATGTTTTAAGCCACAGAAATCCTCTACATTTCTTCCACATGTGTGCTCACAACAGATCTATTTTGATCATGTACGATATGGAGACGTATACTAACTGTGTTATTCCCTCCTCCTCACACCATCAGCTTTTGTCTGAAGCCAAAAGCAAATCAGGCTGGTGAATAATGGAACACTAACAATATTATTGATCAAAGAAATGTGCTTTGCAGATCTAAGCCATTCAGGATCTCAAACACATGACACTCAATCTGCAACGGCTCTCTAATTACAAAAGTCAATCGAATGCTATTGCTGAGAAAACAAGCAGCACAAAAGATTTTTGCTAGCTTAAATTACAAAGTGTAGTTTTGTGAATAACATTAGGCTGTCTCCTGGAACCCAGAAAATGGTTGGATAATGAAGACTCAGGCAGTACATTACTCCACACCCCAGTATGTGTGCTCAAAAACCTTACTGGACAATTGTCATTTCAAAATACTCAGCTGTAACAATGTCCTGCTTCTGAGTTCATTTATTTTAAATATCACAATCTTGAGAGAGAAAGAAGGAAAGCTGGCTTGGCCCAGCTTACATCAGGAGTCCATTGCTGGACCATTCAGCTAAGAAAAGAGTGCATAGTGATATGCTAAAAATAATTATTGGAGGCCCAGCCTGGTAGATCAGAGATCACTCTCAGAGAGGGAAGAATCACTGGCGGTAACAATGTTTTGCCCCAAAGAACAAGAGCCATAGGAGATGCTAACATGGAAATAATGTTTACATTGCTAAATTCATGCCTTACATTTTGTCTAGTATACGAGTGACCTGTGCCTCTTCATCTGTATTGCCAAGAGCATAGACAATGGTAGCATTCCTTTGTATGAATGACTATATTCTAGTTTTTCTAAGAGTGTAGAGCTAGTTCATTTCAAAATAATTCAAGTGGCAGCTTCATTTAAACATAGATTTAAGAAAGCAAAGAACTAGTGTAACTGTGAAGAATAAATTAAAATCTCAGGATATATCAAGTGAAAATCCTGAAAGACTAGAGAAACAATGTGGATTAAGAATGATTAATTCTAAAAAGACGTCCTTGAGTCATTTTGGAGTAGATTCTTGCTTCTCCTTTATCCTGTTAAATGTTTGTAGTAGCAATGATGCAACCTGACGTTATACTTATATTAATTTGTATATTTGTTTATTGTCTTCTTATTCCATTAGCACTTATACTCTATGATAGTAGAGCCTACTACCTATTGCCATATTCCCTGCACCTAAAATAGTGTTTGGCACATAGCAGGCACTAAATAAATGATTGTTAAGTGGATTAGTAGGTGAATAAAAACATGAAATTTTCTATGTTTTTGTTGTTAGGACCAAATAAAAATGGCATGTGGAGATTTAGAGCTGAAAATTACCTTGGGAGTTATTTCAATTCTTAGTTTAAAACTTAAATAATTGAAGCCCATGTGAATGTGCCTTTGATTTAGGAGACTGTGGGAAAAGATGAGTCCAACACAGAAGGCCACTAAATAGTTCAACCATTGTGAAAGACAGTGTGGCAATTCCTCAAGGATCTAGAACCAGAAATACCATTTGACCCAGCATTTACTAGGTATATACCCAAAGGATTATAAATAATTCTACTATAAAGACATATGCATACATATGTTTATTGCAGCACTATTTACAATAGCAAAGACTTGGAACACCATCAATGTTAGACTAGATAAAGAAAATGTGGCACATATACACCATCGAATACTATGCAGCCATAAAAAAGAATGAGTTCATGTCCTTTGCAGGGACATGTATGAAGCTGGAAACCATCATTTTCAGCAAACTGACACAGGAACAGAAAACCAAACACCACATATTCTCACTCATAAGTGGCAAGTTGAACAATGAGAACACATCGACACAGGGAGGGGAACATCACACACGGGGTCTGTTGGGGGTTGGGGGACAAGGGGAGGGAGAGCATACAGGGCTTAAAACCTAGATGATGAGTTGATAGGTGCAGCAAACCACCACGGCACATGTATAGCTATGTAACAAACCTGCACATTCTACACATGTATCCCAGAATTTAAAGTAAAATAAAAAGTAAAATTAACAAAAGAATAAAAATGTACTATGCTAATGTTAAGTAAGTTATAACTCATCTATTTATTGGCAAGAAAATTGTATAATAACTACTATTCTGGTTTCAGCTCCTCACCAAGAACAGCTCTGCTTCAAACCCCCAAAGTACTGAATATGGACATGAATATAAATATAAAATATGAATATAAAAAGTTTATTCAAAAATTAAAATTTGGAGCATCTGAAAAGCACTCTCCAGAGGTTTCAAATATATATTAAAATACATCAGTATTTTCTGTGCCTAGGTTCTGTTCAAGCCAACACACGTGAAGTTTCCAGAAGACCAAGACATAATGTCATGAATTCTGTGCTTAAATGAGGCCCACCAGATAATCCAGGCTAATCTCACCATCTCAAGATGCTTAGCTTAGTCACTTCTGCAAAGTCTCTTTTACTTTGTAAGGAAATATATTCCTAGATTCCAGAGATTATTAAGACATGGACATCTTTGGTCAGGGATGGGGATTGGTCATTATACTGTCTACCTCACATCTCTACTAGAACAATCTACAAATTAACCTCTTCCTCTTCAGACCTGTAAATGGCTCAGTCAATAGAAAGTTGTCTTAGTCTGTTCTCGTGCTGCTGAAAGGACATACCTGAGACTGGGTAATTTATAAATAAAAGACGTTTAATTGATTCACAGTTCTGCAGGGCTGAGGAGGCCTCAGGAAACTTACAATCATGGTGGAAGGGGAAGCAAACACGTATTTCTTCACATAGCAGCAGCAAGGAGATGTGCAGAGTGAAGCGGGGGAAAGCCCCTTATAAAACCATCAGATATCATGAGAACTCACTCACGATCATGAGAACAGTATGGAGGTAACTGTCCCCATGATTCAATTATCTCCCACTGGGTCCCTCCCATGACATGTGGGGATTATGAGAACTACAGTTCAAGATGAGATTTGGGTGGGGACACAACCAAACCATATCAAAAGTCAAACCCAATGCTGTGTTTAAAGAACACTCAATAATCTCTTTCATTTATTTTTGAGTTTCAGATATTTTTTCTAACTATTTGATATCTGGTTATATTTTAGGGGAGTGTTATAAAGGCAAAAGTCACTAAGAGCAACAGAAAAGAGATGCATTTCTAGAGGGTAAGGTTATCACTTGAAAAAAAATGCTCTGGTTTAAATTTGTTAAATAATCTTTTTAAAAAGGTCTCATGATACTGTTATAGAGGTTATGTAGGTACATCAAGAGACTTGGAAAATGTGCCAAAAGAGTAAGCAGTACCCATAAAACCCTATGTCCCACACTTTTGAAAAATTATCAGCATATCATAAAGAGAATGCTCAGAATAACAGCTCAATGTCATAAGAAGAGTAAGTCATAGCAGATATTTTAAGAATGTTTTCTATTTTTGAAAGCCTTCTTTCAAAAAAAAGTTAAAGAAAGTTAAACAGATGTGATATAAAGCTCCATCATTAACTAATGTGTTCATTAATACTCAATGTTGTAAGAAAATTCAGCAATTATATTGAAAAACTACTATATTTCTAGCATGTGTAACTTCATTTGTGACCTGGCTTGGAGTGTCAACTTTGATTTATAATATTGTTTATTAATTACTTTTCAGAACATGAACTATTTATTAGATGGAAACTATTCTGTACTTGTATCACATAAATATTTTAAAATTAAAATTAAGTGGATATAAAAAATGAACATTTTGTAGTGAAGTTTTATGGATAACAATAAAAACCTCAAGAGGCAGCAATGTATCCTATTACATTTTATGCATGTGGTTGGTTTACTGCACTCATAGGGAAAGCCATTCTTGTAGATCCTTCTACATGGTGCATCTGCTTATTTATTAGCAATTTTCAGCTGATGCTTGTTCTAGTGGTTACAGGTTTGTGCCTTACTGCTTTCTCTTCCTGCTGGAAGTGAGAGGTAAACAATAGCATAGGATGGGGCAGGACAGCCTAAGTCTGTTTCTCTTAAAATCTTTCACAATGCAAAAGGAAGGTCTACGTGGCCAGCCTTTATGAATGCCGCTAGAGGCCTCCTTAATGGCTGCTGAGTATCAGACACTTCAAATCCAACTAACATTTATACAATAAGTAGCTTGTCAGCAATGTAAACCTTCTGGGAGCCATGAAGTGAGCACACAGAACACTGGGTTTGCAGGCATTTCTTAGGTTCAGCTGATAAATATTTAATCACATTGAGTACTTAGAGAAAAATGTAAAACCTTTGCTGAAAATCCAGTTTTAATAATTAGGGTTCCTTGTGCATTCTTATTCTGAAAGTCTTTGAATTTATCATATTAAATGGCTAACGAGAGAAAATAGGTTTTAACACTGTTACTGGAAATTACTTGGGATTTTTTTGGTGGGTGAACAATAAGTGTAATTACCCTTGACAAGATCCCTTGATCTGCTACTAGCGACTGGCAGAAAGCACTCTAATGTTCTTATTTTATTCCCAAGGCTCTGGTAATGATGGTAATGGACTTCGTAATAAACAGACTAAATGACATATCTTTTAATCATCACAATTCTCCTTCTTGCTCACAAGAATCTTACAAAACTATTAGTAAGAATTACCAAAATGGTGGACATATAATCATAAAGATATTTTACAAAGTGGAGGGAGAAGAGTGCTTTCATTTTCTCTGCAAAATATCCCTGAGCATTTACCCAATTCAACCACGTAAATGTGTGTGCATTAGTTTCCTCCTTCTCTCTTCTGCTTTTTTATTCTTTACTCTGTCTCTGTACTCAAGTGATCATCATTTCAAAATTTCCTGTATTTTTCAGTGATACTTTAAAAAATGTTATCCATTTAGTCCTCCACATCATACTCTGTTCTCATTTTAAGAAAAAGGAATATCAAAAATAAAATAATGTTTTTTAATAGTTATAAGAAATGGAAAGGGACTGAAAAAAATTAAGGGAATAACCATATAGCTTATTTGACATCTGTCTGTCACATGAAAAAATCAATCTGTTGTGTTGGGAACTATTTCTCTTCTTTTATAAAAAAAAAAAAAATGTGTGAAGAATGTATGAGTAAGTTAGACACCACAGGGAACTGTGGAGATTCTGAAAGCATTGACTGGAAAGAACTGGGCCTATTCATGATCTTCTTCTAAATTCATACACTCGCATTTCACAGCTATTAAGTATTTTCTCAAAACGCCCAAGAAATGGAAGAAAGGGGTAGGGGTTCCAAATGAGAGGGCGGAAGGAAAGTTAAAACTTCCCTGGTTTCAATATTTATTTATCACTATTATTATTTTATGCTGCATTAAACATTTCTTTTTCCCATTTAATAAATCTTTTCCCAGAAAAAAATAATTGCTGTGGAAGAGGAGGCCATAGATTTTGAACAGAATTTGCCAGAAGCCATTGGCGTTTTCCAGGGAAGATTCGGTTAAAACAAGGGATGTTCCTTGAAATCGTAGTTGGGACTGAGAAAGAAAAGAAAGTTTTAATCTGAGAAATATATGCTCCCTTTAATTATCAGGTCCAGAGAGGATTGAAATGTGATAGCATGTGATGGCAGTCATCTAACTTCTCTCTTGAGGTAAATAATTACCACTTGAAGCCACCTGTTATGTGGGCTCAAGACTAACGAGGCCAAATAACTATAAAATGCCATATACTGGACACTATAATTCATGGCCAATGGTTCAATAATATATAACCAGTCACTAATCAATGTTACCTCTGCAAACTAGTGAAAATTCTTGTCAGACAACTTTCTGTCAGCCTACATCTTGTTTCCTTTAGCCTTTAAAAGTCTGTTTGTACCAAAGGCTGAACAGAGCATTCCCCAAGACCACTTGGAAGTGTGTACCAGGCAGCTGTCTTCAACCTTGCCCCAAATAAACTATTGATGTTAATTTTGTCTTAGTCAGTGGAGGAAGATGGCAGGATAGAAGGTCCACCGATTGTCCCCTCCACAAGAACACCAAGCTAACAATAATCTACATAGAAAAACACCTTCATAAGAACCAAAAATTGGTTGAGCACTGATGGTACCTGGTTTTAACTTCATATATCGCTGAAAGAGGCACAGAAGTGATAGCAGAAACAGTCCTCAATCACTGATGCCACCCCTCTCCCAGCACTTCCACCCCTCCAGCAATTGCAAGGCATTAAACTCCGTGCTGTTCTGTTACAGCAGTGTATTCTTATCCTGCTAAAAAGAACTTCCTGATACTGGGTAGTTGATAAAAAAGAAGAAGTTCAATTGACTCATAGTTCCGCATGGCTGGGGAGGCCTCAGGAAACTTATTTTCATGGTGAAAGGGGAAGCAAACATGTCCTGATTCACATGGTGGCAGGAGAGAAAACAATGAGAACCAAGTAAAAGGGGAAGCCCCTTATAAAACCATCAGATCTCGTGAGAACTTAGCATCATAAGAATAGCGTGAGGGAAACTGCCCCCATGATTACCTCCCACTGGTCTCTCCTACTACACATATGGGGATTATGGGAACTACAATTCAAGATGAGATTTGGGTGGGGACACAGTCAAACCGTATGAAGCAGAAAAGAAAACCAGACCAAACTCAGCTGATACTCATCCACAGAGGGAGCATTTAAACCAGCCCTAAACAGAGGGGAATCACTGGTCCCAGTGGTCCAAACTTGAGTTCTCACACAAACCTTGCCACTGATGTCTACAATACTTGATGTTTCCAAGTAACTTTGAAAGGCAGTCTAACTCATAATGACTGCAACCCTTAGGCAAGTCCTAGTGCTGAACTAAGCCTAAAGACGGGACTAGGGGGGTATGCAACCTACTGAGACACCAACTGGGGGCAGCCAAGGGAATGATGGCATCTCCCCTTCCCTAACCCCAGGCTGCACAGCTCATGGTTCCAGGAGAGATCCCTTTCCCTCCACTTGAGGATAGGAGAGGGAAGAGCGGGGAGGACTTTGTCTTGCATCTTGTATACCAGCTCAGACAGAGCAGGAGAGGACACTGGTCAGAATTGCGAGGCCCCTGTTCCAGGCCCTAGCTTCTAGACATTTCTAGACACAACCTGGGCCATAAGGGAAGCCACTTCCTTGAAGGAAAGGACCAAGTCCTGGCAGCATTTATTACCTGCTAACTGAAGAGCCCTTGGACCCTAAATAACCACTAGCAATACCCAGGTACTATGTTGAGAGCCTTGGGTGAGCCTCTGAGACTTGTTGGCTTCAGGTACCAGCATGCGCACAGAGGGTTAGAGTACCAAGTGGGCTACTGACATTCCCAACTGCAGGACTTGACTCTTGAATAGCATTTTTGGACCTGTCCTGGGCCAGAGAGGAACCCACTGCCCTGAAGGGTGCGTCTCAGGCCAGGAAGCATTCACCACAAACTGACTTAAGAGACCTTGGGCCTTAAGGGAACATAACCTATAACCTGGTAGTACTCCTTGTGGCCTGGGGTGGCAGTGGCTGTGGAATGAGGCTCCTCTGCCTTTGGAAAAAGGAGGAAAGAGTGGGAAGGGCTGCAGTTAGTGATTTGAGTGCCAGCTTAGCTGCAACACAATAGAACAGCACATAGACTTCTAAGGTTTTTAACTCTAGTTCCTGATCCCCAGATGGCACCTCTGGACCCACCTGGGGCCTAGGGACCTCACTGAACTGAAGTAAAGGGCACAGACCTAGTTGGCTTAGCCACTTGCTTATTGTGGAGCCTCAGGACCTTCAGCAAAAATAGGCAGTAGCCAGTGAGTGTTTACAGCAGGCCTTTGGTGAAACCCAGTGACGTGCTGACTTTGGGTTGGATACAGCACAGTTACAGTGGTGGCAAGAGACTCCATTTGTTTGAGACAAAGTAAGGGAAGAGACCAAGCGTCTCTGCCTGGTAATCCAAAGAATTCTCATGGATCTTGTCCCAGACCATCAGAGCAGTACCTCTAAAAGTCTGCAAGAGCAACAACATTACTTGGCTTGGAGTGCTCTGTAAAGCAGATAGAGCTTAGATTATAACACCCAAGTCCTTTCAAATATCTGGAAGCCTTCCCAAGAAGGACAGCTACAAAGTGAAGACTACAGGCCGGGAAGACTATAATAAATACTTAACTCTTCAATAATCAGACACTGAAGAACATGTATTAGCATCAATACCATCCAGGAAAACATGACCTCACCAAATGAACTAAAAAAGGCACCAGGGACCAATCCTGGAGAAACACAGATATGTGATTTCAGGGAGAGAATCTAAAATAGCTGTGTTGAGGAAACTCAAAGAAATTCAAGATAACACAGAGAAGAAATTCAGAATTGTATCAGATACATTTAACAAGGAGATTGAAAAAAATTAAAATAAGTAGAAATTCTAGAGTCGAAAAATGCAATTGACATACTGAAGAATGCATCAGAGCCCTTTAGTAGCAGAATTGATGAAGTAGAAGAAAGAATTAATGAGCCTGAAGACAGGCTAGTTGGAAGTATATAAGCAGAGGAGAAAAAAGAAGAATAAAACATAATGAAGCATGCCTATAGGATCTAGAAAATATCCTCAAAGGAACAAATCTAAGAGTTATTGTCCTTAAAGAGGAAATAGAAAAAGAAATAAAGGTAGAGAGTTTATTCAAAGGGATAATAACAGAGAACTTCCTGAACCTAGAGAAAGCTATCAATATCCAAGTACAAGATGGTTTTAGAGCACCAAACAGTTTTAAGCCAGAGAAGACTACCTCAAGGCATTTAATAATAAAACTCCCAAAAGTCAAGGATAAAAAGAGGATCCTAAAAGCAGCAAGATAAAAGAAACAAGTAATATACAATGAAACTTCAATACATCTGACAGCAGATTTTTCAGTGGAAACCTTACAGGCCAAGGTAGAGTAGCATGACATATTTAAAATTCTAAAGAAAAAAATTTACTTTAGAATAGTATATGCAGCAAAAAATAGCCTTTAAACATGAAGGAGAAATAAATACATTCCCAGACAAACAAAAGTTGAGGCATTTCATCAATACCAGATCTGTCCTATAAGAAATGCTAAAGGAAATACTTCAATAGGAAAGAAAAGGACATTCATGTGCAGTACATAATCACCTAAAGGTATAGAACTCACTGGTAATAGTAAGTACAGAGAAAAACACAGAATATTATAACACTGTAACTGTGGGTAAAAACTGCTCTTATCCTAAGTAGAAAGACTAAACAATGAACCAATCAAAAATAATAACTACAACAACTTTTCAAGACATAGTCAGTACAATAAGATATAAACAGAAAGAACAAAAAGTTAAAAAATGTGGGGACAACATTTAGGCATAGAATCCTTAATAATGTTTTTTTTGTTTGTTTGTTTTGTTTTTGTTTTTTGTTTTTTTTTTTTTGCTTGTTTGTCTGTTTATGCCCATGGTGTTCAGTTGTTATTAGGTTAAAAAAATGGGTTATGAGGTAGTATTTTTAAATCTCATGTTAACTCCAAACCAAAAAACATAATGGATACAAAAAAATTAAAAGCAAGAAACTATATCATATCACCAGTGAAAATCACCTTCACTAGAGAAAAACAAATAACAAAATGGTGGGAGTAAGTCCTTACTTATCAATAATAACATTGAATGTAATTGGATGAAACTCTTCAATTAAAAGACGTAGATTGGCTGAATGAATGGAAAAAACAAGACCCATTGATCTGTTACCTACAAGAAACACACTTTACCTATAAAGACACATATAGACTAAAAAAAGGATGGAAAGAGATATTTCACGCCAATGGAAACAAAAACAAAAACAAACAAACAAACAAACCCAGTATTCACTATACTTGTATCAGAATAGATTTGAAGACAAAACCAAAGCTATCAGAATAGACAAAGAATGTTATTGTCTAATGATAAAGGGGTCAATTCAGCAAAAGGATATAACAATTTTAAATATATATACATCCAATGCTGGAGCACCCAGATATGTAAAGCAAATATTATTAGAGCTAAAGAGAGAGAGATAGGCCCCAATAAAATAATAGCTGGAGACTTCGACACCACACTTTCAGCACTGAACAGATCTTCTAGACAGAAAATCAACAAAGAAACGTCAGATTTAATTTGCACTATAGATAAAATGGATCTAACAGATATTTCCAAATTATTTCATCCAAAAGCTACAGAATACACATTTGTTTCCTCAGCACATGGATCATGCTCAGCATAGACCATATATTAGGTCAGAAAACAAGTCTTAAAGCATCCAGAAAAATGAAATAATATTAAGCGTCCTCTCTAACCACAATGGAATAAAACTAGAAATTAATAAGAATTTTAGAAACTATGCGAACACATGGAAATTCAACAGTATGCCCCTGAATGACCAGTAGGTCAATAAAGAAATTAAGTAAGAAATTGAAAATGTTCATGAAACAAATGGTAATAGAAACATAACATGCCAAAACCTATGTGTATTAGGGTTTTCTAGAGGGACCTAGAGGGACCTAGGTTTTCTAGAGGGACCTTTCTAGAGGGACAGGACTAATAGGATATATATATATATATATATATATAAAGGGAAGTTTATTAAGGAGTATTGACTCACATGATCACAAGGTAATCACTCACATGATCACAATAGGCTATCTGCAAGCTGAGGGGCAAGAAAGCCAGTCTGAGTCCCAAAACCTCAAAAGTAGGGAAGCTGACAGTGTAGCCTTTAGTCTGTGGTCAAGGGTTCAAGAGTCCCAAAGGTGAAGAACTTGAAGTCCAATATTTGAGGGCAGGAAGCATCCAGCACAGGAGAAAGATGTAGGCTGGAAGACTAAGCCAGTCTAGTCCTTCCACATTCCTCTGCCTGCTTTTATCTTAGCTGCACTGGCAGCTAATTAGATGGTGCCCACTCAGATTAAGGGTGGGTCTACATCTCCCAGTTCACTGACTCAAATGTTAATCTCCCTTGGTAACACTCTCACAGACACACCCGGGAACAACACTTCACATCCTTCAATCCAATCAAATTGACACTCAATATTAATCATCACACTATGGGATACAGCAAAAGTAGTACTCAGAGGGAAGTTTATAGCTATAAGTGCCTACATCAAAAAGAGAAAAAACTTCAAACAAAAAATCTAACAATGCATCTTAAAGAACTAGAAAAGCAAGAGCAAACCAAACCCAAAGTTAGTAGAATAAAAGAAATAATAAAGATCAGAGCAGAATTCAATGACACTAAAATTAAAAAATACAAAAGATCAATGAAACAAAAAGTTGTTTTTTTAAAAAGTTAAACAAAATTGACACACTTTTAGCCAGTTTAGGAAAAAAAAATAGAACATACAAATATAAATAAAATCAGAAATTAAAAAGGAGATATTACACCAATTCAAAGGATCGTTAGTGGCTACTTCATATGATCAGCTATATGCCAATAAACTGGAAACTCTAGAGGAAATCGACAAATTCCTAGATACATACAACCTGTGAAGATTGAACCAGGAAGAAATCCAAAACCTGCAAGTAATGGATCAAAGCTGCAATAAAAATTCCCCCAGTAAAGAAAAGCCTTGGACCTGATGGCATCACTGCTGAGTTGTATCATACATTTAAAGAAGGACTGATACCAATCCTACTCAAACTATTCCAAAAAATAGAGGAGGAGGGAATACTTCCAAACTCATTCTAGGAGTCCAGTGTTACCCAAATACCAAAACTAGACAAAGACACATAAAAAAGGAGAAATACAGAAAGGAAGACAGAAAGACTGAAAGAAAGAAAAGAAAAGAAAAGAAAGAGAGAGAGAGAAAGAAAGAAAAAGAAAGAAAGAAAGAAAGAAAGAAAGAAAGAAAGAAAGAAAGAAAAAGAAAGAAAGAAAGAAACAAAGAAAGAAACAAAGAAAGAAAGATTGATTAAGGGTCAATATCTCTACTGAATATTTATGCAAAAATCCTCAACAAAATACTAGCAAACTAAATTCCAGAATACATCAGAAAGATTGTTCATTATGACCAAGTGTGATTTATCCCTAGGATACCAGGATGGTTCAACATATTCAAAGCAATCAATGTGATACATCATATCAACAGAATGAAGGATAAAACCCATATGGTCATTTCAACTGATGCTGAAAAAGCATTTGATAAAATCCAACATCCCTTCATAATTAAAAACCCTCCACAAACTGAGGGTAGAAGGAATATACCTCAACATAATAAAAGCCATGTGCAACAGACCCACAGCTTGTATCATACTGAATGGTGAAAACCTGAAGACCTTTCTTTTAAGATAAGAAGACAAGGATGCCCACCGTCACCACTGTTATTCAACATAGTATTGGAAGTCCTAGCTGGAGCAATTAGGCAACAGAAAGATATAAAGGGCACACAAATTGGAAAAGAAGAAATCAAATTATCCTTGTTTGCAAATGATATGATTCTTATATTTGGAAAAACTTAAAATACTCCACAAGACAACTATTAGAACTGATAAACAAGTTCAGTAAAGTTGCAGGATATAAAGTCAACAATCAAAAATCAGTAGCATTTCTACATGCCATCAGTGAACAATGTGAAAAAGAAATTTTAAAAAGTAATCAATTTTCAATGGCCATACATAAAATTTAATACCTAGGAATTAACTTAACCAAAAGAAGTCAAAGATCTCTATAATGAAAGCTATAAAACACTGATGAAATAAATTGAAGAGGACGCTAAAAAGGAAAAATATTCCATGTTTGTAAATGGAAAGAAAAAATATTGTTAAAGTGTCCATACTACCCAAAGCAATCTACAGATTCAGTGCAATCTCTCTCAAAATACCAATGACATTCTTCACAGAAATAGAAAAAACAATCCTAAAATTTATACAAAACCACAAAAGACACAGAATAGCCAAAGCTATCCTAAGCAAAAAGAACAAATCTGGTAGAATCGCATTACCTGATTTCAAATTATACTACAGAGTTAAAGTAACCAAAACAGCATTGTACTAGCATAAAACAGGCTGTGGTGTAATATGAAATATATTTTAACTTTGTCCCCCTTTCCTGCCATAAAACTCCTAAAATTCCTAAAATTTTCTGAGGGATAGGAATATCTTTTGTTGTTCATAATGAGCCCCTTTGATAACTCTTGAGTTTATTCTAATGAAGTTACTCACTAGGGTGAGTCCCCTAGACAGACTCAGGATATAGTTAATCACCAGACAGAACAAGCGGTTAGAATTTAGAGGGTTGAAACTTTCAGCCTTACTCACTAATCTCTGAGGAAGTGAGAGGACTCGGAGAGCATGCTTTATAAAACTCTTGAACAAGATTTGAAAAGCTTTTGATTTGCCGAACACATTGAAGTGCTGGGAGGGTGACTTCCCAGAGTAAGCATGGAAGTTTCGAGGCCCTCTATATCTTGCCCTATCCATCTCTTCATCTGGCTGTTCGTCTGTATCCTTTGTAATATCCTTATAATAAACTGATCAATGTAAATAAGTGTCTCAGTGAGTCTTGTGAGCCCTTTTTTTTTTTTTTTTTTTTTTTTTGAGACGGAGTCTCGCGCTGTGTCACCCAGGCTGGAGTGCAGTGGCGCGATCTCGGCTCACTGCAAGCTCCGCCTCTCAGGTTCACGCCATTCTCCTGCCTCAGCCTCCGAGTAGCTGGGACTACAGGCGCCCGCCACCACGCCCGGCTAGTTTTTTGTATTTTTAGTAGAGACGGGGTTTCACCATGTTAGCCAGGATGGTCTTGATCTCCTGACCTCGTGATCCACCCGCCTCGGCCTCCCAAAGTGCTGGGATTACAGGCTTGAGCCACCGCTCCCGGCCTTGTGAGCCATCTTAACAAGTTAATTGAACCTAAGGAGGGGGTGTCTCTGGAAAGGCAGTTTGTAACTGGCCAGTCAGGTGTATAGGTGACAATCTACTACCTTTGACTGGTGTCTGAAATAGAGGCAGTCTTCTGGGACTGAGGCCTCAACTAGCTATTTTCTAATAGCTAGTGTCAGAATTCAATTGAACTATAGCACAACCAGTTGGTGTCCACTGGAGAATTTCCTGATGTGTGAAGAAAGCTGCTCTCCACACACATGCACAAATATTTGATCCCAGAAGTTCTTTTTGTTGAGTGTGAGAGTAGTGAGAAAAAAAATATTTTTTTTCTTTTACACAGGCCTTCACCAGGCACCAACTCTTGGACTTCTCAACCTCCAAAACTGTGTGAAATAAATTTCTGTTGTTGATAAGCCACTCTGTCTATGCTTTTTTGCTGTAACAGCCTGAATGGACTAACACAACTGCCTTGGTGAGATTTATTCTTAGGTATTTTGTTCTTTTAGATGTTCTTATACATAGATTTTTTTTTTTTCTTATTTTCGTTTCGGGTTGTTTCTTGCTGGTGTATAAAAACACAACTGAATTTTTTATGTTTATCTTGCCTTGCAACTTTGCCAAATTTATTAGCTTTAATTGTATGTGTGCATGTGTGTGTGTCTGTATTCTTCAAGATGTACAACATTTAGAATACTGCCATATATGAACAAACATCATTTTACTTCTTCCTTTCCAAAAATTTTCTGCTCAGAACAATGTCCTGGAGATTTTCTCCAGTATTTTCTTGTAGTAGTTTCATAGTTTGAGGTCTTAGATTTAAGTCTTTAATCCATTTTGATTTGATTTTTGTACATGGTGAGAGATAGGGTTCTAGTTTCATTCTTCTGCATATGGATATCCAGTTTTCCCAGCACCATTTATTGAAGAGACTATCTTTCCCATGGTGTATCCTCTCAGCACCTTTTTCAAAAATGAGCTCACTGTAGGTTTGTGGATTTGTTTGTGGGTTCTCTATTCTATTCTATTTGTTTACATGTCTGTTTTTATGCCTGTTCATAGATGGCACCTTCTCACTGTATACATACATGGTTGAAGGGGCAAGACTGCTCTCTGGGGCTACTGTTTTAAGGACACTAATTCCATTCATGAGGGCTCCATCCTCATGACATAATCACTTCCCAATGACCCCACCTACTAGTTCCATCACTTTGGAGATTAGGTTTGAGCATGTTAACTTTGGGAAGACACAAACATTCAGACCACAGCAGAGGTGAACTAGTTATAAATTGAAAATTAAAAACATTGCTGAAAGAAAATGAAGAAAGATCTAATTAAATAAAAAGACCCCACATTTCCATGAATTGGAAGACAATATAGTTAGGATGACAATATTCCTCCAAATGATAGATTCGATGTATAGATTTTGTGTAATCCCTATCAAAATTCCAATGACCTTCTTAGTAGAAATGGAAAAGCTGGTTCTCAAATTCATATTGAATTTCAGGGGTCCCAGAATAGCCAAAGCAATATTGAAAAAGAGAAAGGGTACACTTACTTTCTTATTTGAAAACTTACTAAGCAAATACATAAACAGTGTGATATTGGCATAAGAATAGACATCTGGATCAGTGGAACAGAATTGAGAGTGTGGAAATAAACCCAAACATCTATGGCCGATTGATTTTCAACAAGGATGCTAAGACCATTCAATGGTGGAAAGAATAGTTTTTTCAACAAATGGTACTGGGACAACTGGATAACCACATGGAAAGTAATAAAGATGGATTGCTGCTTCATTCCATATATAAATTTCAACTCACAATGGAACAACAGCCTAAATGTAACAGCTAAATGTATAAAAATATTAGAAGAAAACATAGGTGTAAATCTTCATGACCTCAGATTTGTATTAGATTTCTTGACATTAAAAGCATGAGCAAGTAAAGAAAAAAATGAATAAATTGGACTTCATAAATTTAAAAAACTTCTGTTTTTCAAAGAACACAAGACAATTTAAAGAAAAACCACAGAATGGGAGGAAATATTTGCAAATGATTTATTTGGCAGAAGTTTAGTATTCAGAATACAAAAAAAACTCCTGTGACTCAACAACTAAAAAGACAAACATCCCAATTAAAAAAAATGAGCAGTGGACTTGACATTTCCCCAAAAAGATATTTGAGTGGCCAACAAGTACATGAAACTTTTCAATTTTCTTGGTTGTTAAGGAAATGTGAATCAAAACCACAATGAAATACTACTTTACAGCCTTAAGATGACTATAATAATTTTTTAAAGGAGAAAATAACAAGCGTTGATGAGAATATGGAGAAATCGAAACTTGTATATTGCTGGTGAGAGCATAAACTAGTGCAGTCTCTGTGGAAAACGGCTTGGTGGTTTTGCAAATGTTATACATATAATTACCATAAGACCCAGAAATTACGCTCTTATGTATATGCCCAACAGAAACAAAAATATGCCCACACAGAAACTTATACACAGATGTTCACATCGGGATTGTTCATAAAACAAAACAGTAGAAAGAGCCCAAAAGTTCATCTGTAGATGAATCAACAAACTGTGGTGTACACATGGAATAGAATATTATTCCACCATAAAAAGCAATGAAATACTGATACATCCTACAACTTGAACAAACCTTGAAACATGCTAAGTGAAAGAAGCCAGACACAAAAGCTCACATATAGTATGATTCCTTTTATATCAAGTATTAAAAAGAGGAAAGTTTATAGAAACAGAAAGTAGATTAGTGATTGCCAGGTGATAGGGACGTGATTAGAATAAATAGACTGTGATTAGACTAGAGACTGATTGTAAGGTGTGTAAATTTCACCTCAATTAAAAAAACAAAAAGAATGGACTGAGGCAGGCATATCATGAGGTCAGGAGTTTGAGACCAGCCTAACCACCATGGTGAAACTCTGTCTCTACTAAAAATACAAAAATTAGCTGGGCATGGTGGTGTGTGCCTGTAATCCCAGCTACTCAGGAGGCTGAGGCAGGAGAATCTCTTGAACCCAGGAGGTGGAGGTTGCAGTGAGCCGAGATTGCATCATTGCACTCCACCCTGTGAGCCTGGGTGACAGAGCAAAACTCCATCTCAAAACAAATAAAATAATAATAATAATAAAAGAATATTATTACCTGAAAGTTTAGAGGTTGCATTGGCTTTAGGTTTTGTTTGATCAGGGCTTCTCTGTCTTACAGCCCTGCCCTTGTGTGGTATAGCTGTGTCCTGAGATTGACTTTCCACATGGGGGAAGTGATTTCCATTAAAAAACCCTAACATAACAAGGAAACAAATCAACAAAAATTCTACAGAGAACAAAGGACATTTTTATTTATAGATTCTCAAATTCCTGACATTGCCTTTGATTGCCTAAGTTAGTCTTGTGGAAATCTCTGAGCCAATTACTATGGCCAGGGTGATAGAATATTTTAATTGACTTAACCTTGGTCATGGAATCCATTTCTAGACCAGAAGTACAGCAGGTTTTCTCTCAACTATTTTTTTTTAATGAAAATGAGAACTATTGGAAAGGAAGAAGAAAAAAGAGTGTTGTAATGCATCCAAGAAGTTATCAATATGTGCACAATGGCAACGTATATTCATTTAAAGTGAAATTGTTTCTCCCTTCTTTAATCAGAAATAAATTCAGCATAACAGTTTTTAAAAGTGTGGGAAAGTTAATCAGAAGTAAAGTTTACAGAAATTTGGCTTATCTAGCAGGCTATGTCTGAATATTTTATTTATACTAAGAGTAACATGATTGCTAATGCTTATAATAAACACTCTGAGGTAACATAATATCTCAGAAAGCTATTTGAACCAAATACCTTGTTCAGGACAGTTTTTTCCAAAATTTATATTTCAAAATAATTTTAGATTCACAGGAAGTTGCAAAAAGTGCACATAGAGTTTTTGTTTAAACTTCACCCAGTTTCCTTGGATGGTAACATCATGCAAAATTACAGTGCACTATTCAAACCAGGAAGTTGACATTGGAACAATCTACAGAACGTATTCATTTTTCACTAGTTTTACACGCACTCTTTTTACATGCACTCTTTTGTGTGTGTGTGTGTGTGTGTGTGTGTGTAAGTGTGTGTATAACTTGATGTAAATTTTTTACATCTGGATTCATGGAACTACCACAACAACCAAGGTAAAAACCTGTTTCATCACCACAGTGTGATACTGTGAAATATGTATTTGGCCTCTGCTTATCATTCCTAAAATCTCCTAAAATCCTTGTAGGTAAAGGAATTAGAACAATCTTCTCTTCTAATATTTGTTCTTTCACACTGGCTGCTGACACAGAGATCCTAAGCCTGAGTGAAAGGAGCATCTGAAATAACAGCTCCTAAATGTCTTGAAATTTCCTAGATGAACAGAAGGAACATCTTTTGTTCTAATGAGGTGACTCTGGGTGGGATCCTGGATTGTCTCAGGTAGGGGGCTGGTTGCCAGGGGAACCAAGCATGTAGTTAGCTGGAATTTTCAGGGGAGAGGAGAGATGGAGGTTGCTGAAGGTTGCGTTGATTACCAATAGCCAGTCATGTATTCAATCATGCCTATGTATTGAAGTCTCCATAAAACTCCCAAAGGACAGGATTTGAAAATCTTCCAGATGACTGAACATGGGGAGGTACCTAGAGGGTGACGCACCCACAGAGGATGTGGAAGCTCTATGCTTCTTCCCACATAGTTTGTCCTACACATTTCTTCCATTTGGCTGTTTATGTGTATCCTTTGTAATATCTGTTATAATAAATGGGTAAATGTAACTAAACTGTTCCCCTGAGTTCTATGAGACACTCTAGCAAATTAATCAAATCCAAGGAGGTGGTCGCAAGAACTCTGACTTATAGTCAGACAGTCAGAAGCACAGGTCACAACTTGGGGCTTTCGATTGGTATCTGAAGTGGGGGCAGTTTTGTGGGACTGAGTCCTCATCTGTGGGATCTGATGCTATCTCCAGGTAGATAGTGTCAGAGTTAAGTTAAATTTTAAAACACCCAGTTGGTGTCCACTAGAGAATTGCTTAGTGTATGGGAAGATATCCTCACACATCTGATGTCAGAAGTGCTGTATCAGGTGAGAGCAGAGAGAAAAAATGGTATTTTTCCACCAACAAGACTCCTCGAGGTGACCCTTTTACAGCTACAATCACCCACTCCTTTAACCCTCCTTAACCCTTGGCAACAACTATTCTGTTCTTCATCTCTGTAATTGCATTATTTCAAGAATGTTATCTAAAAAGAACCATTGGGTATGTGACATTTTGAGATTAGCTTTTCCTGCTCAGAATAATTCTTTTAAGATCCATTAAAATGGTTATGTGTATTAATAGTTTGACCTTTTCGTATTTCATGATCTGGATGTCCCACAGTTTGTCCAACCATGCCGCATCGAAGGACATCTGGACGGTTTCCAGTTTTTACAAATAAAGGGGCTATGAACAATTGTTTACAGGTTTTTGTGTGAAAATACATGTTCATCTTTCTAGTATAAATGCCCAGAAGTTAATTCTCTAGGTCATCTGGTAGTTGCGTGTTTACTTGTATTAAAAACTGCCAAACTGTTTTCCAGAGTGTCTGTATCATTTTACATTCCCAGCAGTAATGTATGATTGATCCAGTTTTTCTATATCCTTATCAGCATTTAGTGTTACCACTATTTTTTATTTTAGCCATTCTGACAGGTATGTAGCAGTATCTCATTGTAGTTTTAATTTGTATTTCCCTAATGGCTAATGTTATTTACCATTTATATAGCCCCTCTTCATGTCTGTTGTCCCTTTTCTAATTGGATTTTTTTAACCATTGACTTTCAAGAGTTCTTTTTCTTTTTTTTTTCTTTTTTTATTTTTTGAGACGGAGTCTAGCTCTTTACCCAGGCTGGAGTGCAGTGGCATGATCTCGGCTGACTACAACCTCCGCCTCCTGAATTCAAGCGATTCTCCTGCCTCAGACTCCTGAGTAGCTGGGATTACAGGCACACACCACCATGGCTGGCTAATTTTTGGAGTTTTAGTAGAGATGGGGTTTTACCATGTTGGTCAGGCTGGTCTTGAACTCCTGACCTCGTGATCCGCCCGCCTCGGCCTCCCAAAGTGTTGGGATTACAGGCATGAGCCACCGTGCTGGCCCAGAGTTCTTTATATATTCTAGATGCAAGGCCTTTGTTGTAAATATGGCTTGAAATTATTTTCTTCAGGCTGTAGCGTATCTTTTCATTCGCTTCACATGATCTTTCACAGAGCAAAAGTTTTCATTTTGATGAGATTCAAATGTTCAAATTTTCCTTTTATTTATCATGTTTGTAGTGTCATAAGGCACTTTTTAAAAAGTATACATTTTATATTTCTCTGAAAAATGGAAAATCTATGTGAAAAAATAGGAGGACACTAAATGAATCCAAATTATGCAAAACATATTATTCCTTCACTACCTTGAGTATTACATATTTGATACTGAATATTGCATATTGGAGCAACATTTTAAATTACAGATGTTTAATATTACATTGTGCTCATTCTTAACCACATCTTTCAGGAGTACAAAGCAAAAATGAATTTAGTTGTTCTTAAATAATACCTACAAAATAACTACTGCCAATTCACTGGAAGAAAATGGCAAAAGACAATTTTTAAACAGTATGATTTTTGTCTATGGGAAAATTATAATAAGCTAGTAGAAAATGAAAATTTAATTATAATAAGCCCAATAAAATATAGGAGTATCAGTTAAACTTGAATTTCAGATAAATAGGTATATTTTTAGTATAAGCATGTCCCAAGTATTTCATGGGACACTTTTAACTCAAAAATTATTTGCTGTTTTTCTAAACTTAAAATTCATCTGGGTATCCTGTATTTTTATTTGCTAAATCTAGCAACCTTAAATGTAGTATAAATGTTTTAACGTAGGAGGTATAACAGGTTATTTATGAAGATCTCACAGATAATATGTGTTGAACAAATAACCTCTGTACATTTTAACTTTTTTATTAAAATATTTTTTGTTTATTCAATGTAAGTAGCAATCTTTTTTTTTTTTTTTTTTTTTTTTGTGATGTAGTCTCACTGTGTCGCCCAGGCTGGAGTAATCTTGGCTCACTGCAACCTCTGCCTCCTGGGTTCAAGTGATTCTCCTGCCTCAGCTTCCCAAGTAGCTGGGATTACAGGCACACGCCACCGCGCCCAGCTATTTTTTTTTTTTTTTTTTTCAGTAGAGACGGGGTTTCACCATGTTGGTCAGGATGGTCTCGATCTCTTGACCTTGTGATCTGACCACCTCAGCCTCCCAAAGTGCTGGGGTTACAGGCATGAGCCACTGTGCCCAGCCATAAGTAGCAATCTTAAAAGCATTCACATTAGAATAAAAAATCATAAAACTGGAATGAACCATCAAGATCACCCAGTTCAGTTCTCACAATTTACAGATGAGAAAACTGAGACGTAGATTCCCACTGTAATTCTAGGGATAAAAGCTGGAATAGATACCCTCTTCCTAACTCCAATTAGTTTCAAAATTCCTTCACAATCTTAAAATGTATGAAGAGTATAAGCATTTTACAGCCTATGCTACTTAGGGTCCCAATAATTTGGAGCCATTGGATATTTCCCAAGACTTGACAGAACTCACGGTGTCTTTATAGAAATCTAAATTAATATATCAAGTGAGTAGAGAAAAATAAAATATAAATGCTAGCTTCTATCAAATTAATATTTGCTTTGGGAAGGGACAGATATTTATTAAGACGTGTTAATGAAATTATTGGAGGTTCCCAATGTGAGGGCAGAAAACAAAAGCCTCTTTAGTTTGTTTTCTATCACCAAAATTACTATCACTAGATGAGAGCCAAAGTCATTAGAAATATGAATCAAAAGAAGAATAATTTTAGTAAAGACATTTTCTATAGCTAAGGGTATTCTGCATGGCACATATATGGCATGACTTGTTATGGGCTTGTGGGAGAATACTCTCTTCTATTCTCTCTCTTGATCCAATGTCTTTTCTTTCTGAAATATTTTTAAAAATCTCTCCATTGCTGTTAAAAATCATATTAGCAAAAGACTTCAGAGACATAATACAAAGTCTCTAAGAAGCACACACATTCTTTTAATATCTGCTGTAGTTATTAGTCAGCCAAGACTCAATTTATTAAATGTTCTTTATAAATATTCATAGGCTCACAGCTATAAAAATAACTGGAGAAAGGGTTAAAAATGTGCAAGAAGGATTCGGTGTGGTGAAATGCAGAACTCAAAAATAAAGGCAGCCAGACACTGGAGAGTAAGAGATGATAAAAGCAGCAAAGCTGTAAAGGTCAGGTCAGATTGTGAGATGAAGTAATGATGGATTATTGAGCCTGTACAAATCTGCAGGGGAAAAACTCTGGCTGTGGAGTGTGGGAGGCAGTTTTCTACATCCATCATTCAAAAGAAATATAAAGTTTACATCACCTCAAATGCTAAACTCATTTGCATTTATTCACATGATTTTCTTCTGTGTATTTCTGCTTTGCATACACATATTATTTGGAAATAAAACAAAGACTATGTTCTTTTTATGCTTTTCAGTTTATCCTTTTTTTCCTCTTCTTCAAAATTAGGAATTTAGCTTTCCTAGCACTTTGTGGAATGTGTCTTGTCCTTGTACAGGGAGACCTAGCTAACGGAAGGAACAGTTAGTTTGTTGGCTTTTGGCTGATTAAGGGACAGTTGAGACACACAGCAATTGCACCTCTGTCTCTGGGGAGTTGCCACTCATTCCAGTCAAATCACTTCTTATGTGTTTTGGTTTTTTTATTGGGGTTTGGGACAGACACAGAAGCCATATTGTTAGGTTTCCCAAATCTATAGGGTTTAGGCTGTCTAGTCCTTCTCACCTGGACATTTAATTCAAAAAAAGAGTTTGGAAAGAATCCTAAAAACATCACCTTTCAAATTTGCATGTCGTGTCCTCTCATCTCTTTCTCAATTAATGTGAATCTGTAGGCAAAGCCATATTCATTTTATTGAGGAATTTCTGCAGCAAGAAAGACATGATTGAAACTGTATATTTTATTTAACTCTGTCATTTATTTTTCTGTCCCATGGGAAGTCATTGTATATTTTTAAATATGTGTTCTGAATATGATACAAAAAAAGGAAAAAATATACTCCCATTATTTCTCCTTTTCCTTTAACTTTCAACATCACTTTGATAGCCCTCGCCATTGCTAAACTGAGAGTTAAAGCGTCAGGGGACAAGGAAGGAGATTGAGCAAATAGTATTTATTTTTGTAGTTTAAGTTTTTTTGTTGAATCGAAAACTAAGCATAATGTAATCATGGTTTAGCATTAGAAATCACTGGCCTACCTACATTTCTAGGGTCTTATATATATATATAAATTTAAATATTGTAATTGTACAAAATTATGGAAAATGCATGATAGCTGGAAGTAAGGCAAGATTAGATTGAAAAGGTAATAAATGTGAAGATCAGGGGTCAAGAATTCTCTGAAATAAGTTTCTGTACATGTAGCCACTTTAATTGAAATATTAATTATATACCAGCTGAAGTCATCAATTTTGTCATCAATATGTAAGTCAATGTATTACATGGCTCAGCTGATGCTCAAAACACCTGCAACAAAGCATTTTTCTTTTATTGACATATCACTTTTTCTGTTATTTTCAAATAAATAAATTAAAAGTTTAAAATTAAATGATTATTAGCACAAAAATATGAAAAATTCCTAACAGGACAACAGAAGATAACTCTATTTTAATAAATTTAGAGTGACTCGTAGGAGAGAAGATTCATCTAACAAAGTCAATTTTTACTGTGTATACAAATCACCGGAGATCTTTTTTAAATGAAGATTCTGAGTCAGTGATCTGGGGAAGAACCTGAGATTCTGCATTTCTGGCAGGCTTCCAGCATATGCCAATGCTGCTGGTCCTGGGATCATGCTTTGAATGTCAGGGATCACAAAACAAAGATGTTAATAAAATGCTAACACATGTAAAGAAGAACCATATTACAAATAGGCTAACACTAACATTTGTTTTACTTTATAATAATGAAGAGAGCGTGGTGTGAAAATTCTTGTTATGAAAACATTAAAAATTATTATGTAGGGAGTTTTTAATTTCAGTTAATTTTATATTGATTGCTCTCTTTTAATAGCTAGAATATTTTGTTTCTTTATGAACATGGACAGTCAAGAACAAGCTGACTTCACATATACAATATTAGGATCTGGATATATGAGTCTAAGTAATATGTATACTGGCTATTGACTGTAAAAATTTGAATTAAAAAATGTTTATTTGTCCTCCAGACATAGGATATGATATAGCGTTCTCAACCAGGAGCGATGTATCCCCCAAGGAATATTTGGCAGTAACCAAAGATATTTTTGTTGTCACAGTTCAAGGGAGTGGGCAGGAAGTTCACTGCTGGCACCTAATAGGGTAGAGTCCAGAGATGCTGCTAAACATCCTGCAATGCCCCCAACAAAAAGTTATTCAGACAAAATGTAAATAGTAACAAGTTAAGAATCTCAGATGTAGAGGATAAGAGAGACGTAAGATATGATGTTTCCGATTTAGGGTTGTAGAGCTCTTTAAGGATGTAAGATTAATCTAAATGAAACAATTACTGAGCAAGTCTCAAACAGTGTGGTATATAGAGAAGTAAGAACAGAGCAGGACAGTGGGAGGCATCCACGTGCTGAGTAGTAAGAACAATTTGTGGAAGAGGCAGCTCTGGAAGACAGATGGGTAGGATTTACTTTAATGAATCACAATGGAAAAAAAGAATTATACCTTTCCTCTTTCTAAGTAAAGATGCTTCTTGTCTTCAAAATTGAGATTGTTAGCTACTTTAAACAAGTTTTGAGAATTAGATTTTAATTTTTTTTTATTGAAGGCATTTGAAACCCCAGTTTAACGGCTATGTAGCTATTGACTACAAATGCATTATGAACACATTCACAGTCCTACTCCTCTTTTACCTAACAATATTGCAACTTTCTAAAGAATGTTATTCCCAGTAGAAACACTGAACAAAACAAAATATTTGCTAGGATTAGAAAACAGAATTTTAAGTTATATGTGCAATTGATTAGTTTTCATTACATTTCTAATACTTCCACTGAAACAGAAACATCTCAGGGCAAAGAAAAAGCTGCATCATGGGGAAATGGGTAGAATGGTGAAGTTGTGTTTTCTTCTTATGTAGTAATTTGACTGTTATTCTTGAGAGACATCATATTGTTTATAATAGATTTATAAATATTGTATGTTTTAAATATTATATATGAACATATATATGAAAACTCATTTTAAATATTAGATTTATATTGTGACATCATGCCTGTACTCTCTAAGATATTTCGAAGACATACTATGGACGAAGAACATTTGAAATAAATAAAGGTGACCTTCATTATTTGTAGATTTCATATTTGCTAATTCACCTATGCACTAAAATTTATTTGTACCCCAGAATCAATAATCACAGCATTTTTTGTTTTACTTTTGAACACGTGCAGAGCACAAAAAATTTGAGTTGCCCAACATGAACGTTTACAGCTTTGGTGGAACAAAGCAATATTCTTCCTTCTTGTTTCAGCTCAAATACCATGAACAAATGTCCTTTCTGCAGTCTGTTTAGTGCCAGATTTTTTGCATGACTTTGGATGTGTTGATTTCGCTTTGTAAAATGGCCCCCATGTGCAATGCTGAAGTGCTGTCTAGTTCCAAAGCACAAGAAGGCTATGATGTACCTTATAGAGAAAATGCATGTGTTAGATAATCTACATTTAGATGTGAGTTATCTAAATGTAGATAAATCTATTATTTAATCTATTATTAAAATTTTTTGAATAACTTTTTTTTAAAAAATTAGTGAATCAACTATATATTAAACAAGGTGTCTTTAAACAGAAACACACATAAAACAAAGTTATATTTTTACCTGTTGATGAAAGGATTGTGACCAGAGACTCACAGGAACCTAACTCTGTGTTTCCTCTAGGAGAAATGCTTCAGTATTGGCGAATTCAGTGTTTGAGGGGACTTTATGGAACACAAGTAACCAGAAATAAGAATTGACTGTATACTGTATTGATATTATATATTTTTTAATAGAATAAACAAGAGCCTCATCACCTGCATCATGAACCAGATGGTATCAAGTCTGGCTTGTGTTATTGCAATACCTTCTAATTGATCTTGCTTTTACTCTTGTCTCATATGCCTATTCTCCACAGAGGTGATTGTAAGTCAGGTATGTTAGTGTTCTGCTCAAAGCCATACAGTGGTTTTCCCATCTTTCTTAGGACAAAACCCAAAGTCCTTAGGTTTGACTCTGAGGCTGTCTCCCATGCCCTGGCAGCACCAGTTTACCTTTCAGACCTTATTTCCTACACGTTGCTTCCCATTGCGTACTCCGGTTCAGCCCCTCTGGTTTCCTTGCTCTTTCTTCCTTGCTCTACGTGGCTTACTCCCTCCCCACTTCGAATTCTTTGTTTGAATTTTTTTCTCAGCAAGGCTTTCTCTGAGTACCATATCCAGAATTGCAAACTTCTTCTCTCCTACCCCATATTCCGTATTTCCTTTTCTTCCCTTTTCTGTTAGCACTTAATATCTTTTAACGTGTTTTACATTTTATTTGTTACCTTTATCTGCAGCTAAAATTGAGAAAGAATATACTTCAGAGAAGAAAATAGCATTTTTAACCTAATTTTGGTAATCTAGCAAAAATTAGGTTCTTTAATGTTCACCAGCTCATAGTTATAACAAGAAGTAATTATTACAAAATTCAAATATTTAGTTATTGCCCAAATTAACTACACTTTTGCATTTACTATTTAAAACATGATATTATGACGCACAAACTATATCTATATACATAGTGCAATTTTACACTTCTAAAATAATTAAGTAATTTTAGGTTGGTGAATGGAATAATTACTTATACTGAAGACTCCAAAATCCATGTCTCCAGTTCTATGACCTCTACTGAGCTAAGCTGCCTAATTGATGTTGTCATTTGGAAATATCACAGCACCTCAAGCTCCACACATCCCCAAAGCAGTCTACTGTCTTCTATAAGTAAAATGTGTTTTTTATCTGTACCTCTCTCCCACTAGCTATTTTATCTGCCTAGTTTTTTTTTTTTTTGTAAATTTAATTTTATTTTAAGTTCCAGGATACATGTGCAGGATGTGCAGCTTTGTTACATAGATAAACATGTGCCATGGTGGTTTGCTGCACCCATCAACCCATCACCTAGATATTAAACCCCACATGTATTAACTATTTGTCATGATTCTCTCCTTCCCCCAACCCCACAACAGGTCCCAGTATGTGTTGTTTCCCTCCCCGTATTTATGTGTTCTCATTGTTCAGCTCCCACTTATAAGTGAGAATGTGCAGTGTTTGGTTTTCTGTTCCTGTGTTAGTTTGCTGAGGATAATAGCTTCCAGTTCCATCCATGTCCCTGCAAAAGACATGATCGTGATCCTTTTTATGGCTGCATAGTATTCCATGGTGTATATGTACCATATTTTCTTTAACAAATTTATCATTAGTGGACATTTGGGTTGATTCCATGTCTTTGCTATTGTGACTAGTGCTGCAATGAACATATGCGTGCATGTATCTTCATTACAGAATGATTTCTATTCCTTTGGGTACATACACAGTAATGGGATTGTTGGGTCAGATGGCATTTCTGGTTCTAGGTCTTTGAGGAATCACCACACTGTCTTTCACAATGGTTGAACTCATTTACATTCCCACCAACAGTGTAAAAGCATTCCTATTTCCCCACAGCCTTGCAAGCATCTATTGTTTTTTGACTTTTTAATAATCATTCTGACTGGCATGAGATGATATCTCATTGTGGTTTTAATTTACATTTCTCTAATGGTCAGTGATGTATCTGCCCAGTTTCTTAAACGTGAAGTCTCTCTACTATTCTTTCCTTTTACTGTTTGCATCCAGTCAAATATCAGTTATTGTAGATCTCATCCTTTCCACCAGCCCTCTTTTCTCCATCTCTATGGTCTGTCTTTGGTCCAGGTTCTCACTATTGACTTGCTAGAGTCCCTGCCTCTAGACAATGCTGCCTCCCAATCAATGTATACTGTTGTTTATATATATATATCTGATAATGTCTCCCCTTGTTTTAAAAACTTACGGTGACTTGCTGTTTCACCAGGGATGAAGTTTAAATTTCTAACAAAGACATTCGTTTTATTTTTCTTCTTTCAGCCTTTAAACATTTGCTTTTCTTTCTTAACCTCTCTTCTTTCTTACTACAACAAACTTCTTTCAATATCTTGAAAGTGAAACATGGTTTCTCTTGACTAGAGACTTGTGCACGGCTTCTCTTGACTAGAGACTTTGCCTGGAATTCAATCCCCAAATCTCTCAGTGTTGTTTAGTCTACTACTTAACTGGCAGTTTAACCTCAGCTTAAATGTAACCTGACTTCCCTAGACTAGATTAGGTGGTTCTGCTGTTTCCACAGCATCCTATAGTACTTATCACACTTCATTGGTACTACTTATTGAGCTCTCTACAAGCACAAGAACTCCATGAGTCTGTCTCTAGGGCTTAACGTACTGTCCAACACATATTATGTACTCAGCATATATTTGATTGACTGAAAAAAATAGAAAAATGGTAACACAAGTGCTTTAAAACATGTTTTCAAAAAATTTTGAAAGGCATTGGAAAATGCTCCAATAAAATAGTATAAAGTACATGCTATAAAATTAGATGGTACGATTTAATTTCGTAAAATAAGAAATATTTTGTACACATTTTGTACACTGAAAAAAGATCTAAAGTATATCAAAATGTTCATAGAGAGTAAGCTTGTTGGCAAAAAAAATGTAATTTTTTTCTCATATCCTTTTTTCAATTTTATAGAGTAAATGTGATCAGTTTTATGATCTTTATGATCAGAAAACATAAATCACTTTAAAAGGAAAATCAGTCTTCTTTTCTCTATTCCTATGAAAGATATAAGAAGGATTTTAAAAAATTGTTTTACAATTTATTATTTTAGATGGAAGGTTTTGCCTCTCTCCTATTTTTTTTTTTTTTTTTTTTTTTTTTTTTTGAGACGAAGTCCTGCCCTTTCGCCCAGGTTAGAGTGCATTGGCGTGAGCTTGGCTCACTGCAACCTTCACCTCCCGGGTTTAAGTGACTCTCCTGCCTCACCCTCCTGAGTAGCTGGGATTATAGGCACGCACCACCATGCCTGGCTAATTTTTGCATTTTTAGTAGAGACAGGGTTTCACCATGTTGGTCAGGCAGGTCTTGAACTCTGGACCTCGTGATCCGTCTGCCTCAGCCTCCCAAAGTGCTGGGATTACAGGCGTGAACCACCGGGTTTTATCATTTTTAATACTCTTTTTGACCCATAAAACACTTTTTAAACTATGTTTAGAAATATTTGCTAAAATAGCTCCTCCTAGACTTGGAGACACCCATAAGCACTAATGGAAAAATCTTGTTCTATCTGACCTGTGGTTTTTTAAAGAACTATTTTTCTCCCAAGTAATTACTACTGAAAACATTCAAAGGGTTTAGAATTCTTTCCTCAATATCCAAATTTAAAGAAGGTAAAATTACACTAATAATACAATAATACATCATTTTTGCTACCTCACAACTCAGCAATTCTGGCTGGCTTATTAATCTTTCAACTCTCTCTTCTTTTTGATCTCTCAATTACATATTACAAATTATTTTGAAACAAAAAACATACTCTTTATTGAGATTAATTTTAATTTGTTTATTCCACAGATGTTTGTAGAGCACCTTCATACACTTGGCAGAGTATATGCTCTGAGAATGCAAAGTGAATAAGATATAGTCTCTGTCGTTCAGACCCAGTCTATTGTGGGAGAAATACTATAAATACTATAAATATAGTCACAGTCTATTGCAGGAGAAAAATTGTAAAAAGATACATGATAATATTATATAACAATACCAATCCTGCTGTATAGGGAGAACTAAGTGCCTAAGGCTCAAAAGAGATTAAAGAGGCTGCTATTGAAGCCTGTACCTTTTATATCTTCTCTGGTCCAAGCCACCATTGTCTCTATCCTAGATTAGTATAGTAGCCCTCAACTGGTCACTCCACTTCTACCCCTGCATCCCTGTAGTCTATTCACAGCACAGCAGCCAGAAACATACTTTCAAAATTGTTCCAGAGCATGTCCCTCCTTTGCTGTAAACACTTCAATGGCTCATTTGCTAAGAGTGAAAACCTGAGTCATTATAAGTTGTTCCTGACTGACACTCCCTGACCCCCAGCCCCTTGCCCCAAATTACCTCTTTATCCTCACCTCTTCCTATTCTCATTTTGATCAATCTGCTGTAGTCACATGTATTAGTTTGTTCTCACACTGCTGTAAAGAAATAATTTTTAAAGAAAAGGAGGGATAATTTTTAAAGAAAAGAGGTTTAATTGGCTCATGGTTCTGCAGACTGTACAGGAAGCATGATTCTGGCACATGCTTGGCTTCTGGGGAGGCCTCAGGAAACGTACAATCATGGAAGAAGGTGAAGGGGAAGTAGGTACGTCTCAGATGGCTGGAGCAGAAGGGGTTGGGGGAGGTGTTACACACTTTTAAACAATCAGATCTCATGAGAACTCACTCACTATCATGAGAAGAGCACTGCAGGGATGGTGCTAACTCCTTTATGAGAATTCCACCCCCACTATCCAATCATCCCCCCCACCAGGTCCCACCTCCAACACTGGGGATTAAAATTCAACATGAGATTTGGTAGGGACACAGACAGTCCATATTATTCCACCTCTGGCCCTTCCAAATCTCCTATCTTTCTCACATTGCAAAATATAATAATCTTTCCTCAACAGTCCCTCAAAGTCTTAACTCATTCTAGCTTAACTCAAAAGTCCAAAGCCTCAACTGAGCCAAGGTCAGTCCCTTCTGCCTATGAGCTTGTAAAGTCAAATCCAAATTAGTTACTTTCAAGATACAATGGGGTTACAGGCATTGGGTAAATATTCCCATTCCAAAAAGAAGAAATCAGCCAAAAGAAAGTGGCTACAGGCCCCATGCAAGTCCAAAACCCAGCAGGGGAGTCATTAAATCTTAAAGCTCCAAAATAATCTCTTTTAACTCCATGTCACAGATCTAGGGCATGCTGGTGAAAGGAGTGGGCTCCCAAAGCCTTTGGCAACTCCGCCCCTGTGACTTTGCAGAGTTCAGTCCCCACAGCTGCTCTTGTGGGCTGGCATTTAGTGCCTAAAGCTCTTCTAGCCACAAGGTGCAAGCTGTTGGTGGATCTACCATTCTGGAGTCTGGAGGATGCTAGCCTTCTTCTCACAGCTCCACTAGGCAGTGCCCCAGTGGAGACTCTATATGAGGACTCCAACCCCACATTTCTCCTCTGACTGCCCTAGTAGAGGTTCTCTGTGAGGGCTTCACCCCTGCAGTAGGCTTTTGCTTAAACATCCAGGCTTTTCTATATGTCCTCTGAAATCTAGGTGGAGGCTCTGAAGCCTCAATTCTTGCACTCTGTGTACCCACAGGCCTAACATCATGTGGAAACCACCAGGGCTTATGGCTTGCACCCTCTGAAGCAGTGGCCTGAGGTGTAGCTGGGCCCCTTTTAGCCATGGCTGAAGCTGGAGTGACTGGAATCGGGGGAGCAGTGTCCTGTGGATGTACAGGGCAGCGGGGCGCTTGCTCTGGCCCGCAAAACCTTTCAGTTCTCCTAGGCCTCAGGCCTGTGATGGGAGGGGCTGTCATGAAGGGTCTCTGAAAAGTCTTCCAGGTGTCTTCCCCATTGTCTTGGTTATCAGGTCTCTTCCCCATTGTCTTGGTTAGCAGTACTTATCTTCTTTTAGTTATCCACATTTCTGAAGCCCACTTGAATTCCTCCCCCCAAAATAGGCTTTTCTTTTTTACCACACGGCCAAGCTGCAAATTTTTCAAACCTTTACACTCTGCTTCCCCTTTAAATATAAGTTCCAGTTTTACATGATGTTTTGCTCATGCTTATGAGCATAGATTTTTGGAAGCAGCCAGGCCATATCTTGAACACTTTGCTGCTTAGACTTTTTCACCAGGCACCATAAATCATCACTCTTAGTCTCAAGGGCAGGGACACAATGCAGCTAGGTGCTTTGCTAATGCTTAATAAAAGTGACCTTTGCTCCAGTCCCCAATAAGTTACTCATCTTCACCTGAGACCTCATCAGCCTGGCCATCTCTGTCCACATCACTGTATCAGCGTTTGGGTCACAACCGTTTGCCAAGTCTCTAGGAAGTTCCAAACTTTCCCTCATCGTCCCATCTGCTTTTGAGCCCTCCACACCCTTTCAACCTCTGCCTGTTACATTCAAAAGTCACTTTCACATTTTCAGATATCTTTATAGCATTATCCCAGGTCTCAGTACCAATTTTCTGTATTAGTCCGTGCTTGCATTGCGTTGCTATAAAGAAATACCTAAGACTGGGTAACTTATGAAGAAAAGAAGTTTAATTGGCTCACAGTTCCACAGGCTGTACAGGAAACATGATTTTGGCATCTGCTTGGCTTCTGGGAGGCCTCAGGAAATGTGCAATTATGGCAGATGGCAAAGGGGAAGCAGGCACATCTTATATGGCTAGAGCAGAAGAAAGAGAGAGATGGGGAAGGTACTTCACACTTTTAAACAATCAGATTTCATGGGAACTCACTCACTTACTATCACAAGAACAGCAGCAATGGGATGGCACTAGCCCATTCACGAGATCTCCACCCTGCTGACCCGGTCACCTCCCATCAGGCCCCACCTCCAACACTGGGGATTGCAATTCAACATGTGATTTGGTAGGGACACACCCAAAATCATATGATCACATTAATCACTTTGCTGTTCTTCAAACCTACCTTTGGGGACCTCAAACTTTTTGCTGGAAAGTTCTTTACCCAACATTATTTTCTCCTTACTTCCTTTAAGTCTTGATTACATTACCTTTTCTATCAGGATAGTCTGATAGAAAAGGCTATCAGGCTGTAATCTAAAGTTCCAACTTGTATCCCCAAACACACCCAATTTCCATATCGATCCTTATTTTTCTTATTTGCATTGCATTTACTACCATTTAACATTCTTGTTTACCGCTTCCTCCCTAAGGTCAGAGATTATTTTATTCACTAACATATTGAATACATTTGCAAAAGATCTTGTACATATTAAATGCTCAATAAGTATCTGACAAAGGAAAAACTGACTATTGTTTTTGTTATAGTAAAACATTAGTTTTTAGTAACTCAGAATTTGTAATAATTCTTACTGAATTTATTTGATATTTATCTTTATATTTTCTATTAAAAATTGTGATTCATTTGTAACTACATAACATTTCAAAAAGCTGGAATTGGAAAAAAGACTAATCTCTTTAAGAAAACTGTTTTAAGCAATTTTTATTACTTAAAACAATAAAAGACAATAAGTAAAATGTTTATTTCTAGATGAAAACCCCTACTTAAGATTTTGAGTTACTAGTTGGTGTAATTATGTTTTACTGAAAGCAATAAAATTATGTTTACTTTTAACTGGTACATTCTTCAGCCTTGAACTAATTTTGGACTGGCCATCTCAGCTAATTGCTCTGCATTAAAGGGTACTTACAATAATATTAAAAGAAATCATATACAAATATAAAATGAAGTGTTGCAAGGATACATTCTTCAGCTTTATATGCCTCTGACATTATAGGAGTCTTTGGTTCCTGATGAAAGGCACTAATAACAGCCTTTAGTCTCCCTAATGGCTAAAGCATGTTCTGTTGGAAAGGCACATTAAGGATATATTAATTATTTGAGGGAACTGGAGTACCCATTTTTTCACTACAAGATTTCAGTGACCTTAAAAAAAGGAAATGGAAACCATGAACTAATAACAAAGCCCTGTGACATTAAATGATGTCTGCAAAGCCTGGAAAACTTTACAAATGCCATAAGGATTCAATCGTTGTAGAAATCTGTCTCTTTAAGTTAAATTGATGTGCTGCCTCCACTGAACAATCAAGCTGGTAGGAATTGTGAATAGACTTGAACTGTGTGTCCCATGATGTGAGGGTTTACCCTGAACTCTTCACACCTTGGGCAATTCTCCATTGCATATGATGACATGTATTTTTCAGGCAGTTGCACAGAAGTATAATGTATTCCTGACCATGGACCTATGATCCTGGGCTCATTACCATGGAATCAGCACTGACTTTCAAGAGGATTCTAGCTTTTTCTATGTGGCATTTAAATAAGTTAACTTCGTTAAAAAAAAAAATACCTGGTGAGAATAAAGATCTCTCTGTAATTTAAAAAGGCCCAGAGCTCCTTCCATTCTTCCTGAGAGAAATTACCTAACTGCTAATGTGCTATGCAAAGAAGCTTTCCTAACTGCCTACTGCCTAATTAACTTTATTAAAAATACACATCAGACTTGTTTTGAGTAGTGGCCTTATTATCTAGAAAATTATACAAACACAGGATTACTGAATGAAAACAAGTAAACAAATTCTCAACTTACCATAAATTTTGCTAGAATTAACCAAAAGAACATATTAGTATGTTGGTCTTACTCGTCAAATTGTCAAGCAAGTGGGAGGTTTCAATTATGAGCTCTTGGTTTGAAATGAAGAGAGTGTGAGCTTCCTTCCACCCCCGATTATTTTATGTTCATTTTAATTTTCAGTTCTCAGAAATATTTCAGAGTGAGATACTGTTTTTTTCTTCTTCCTCTTTCAAAGTTTCATCAATTAGTATTTGACATGTGTATGGAATGATAAGTATTAGTTAGCATAATAAGGAAGCAAGAAAGAAATTTGCCTTTTACAGTCATATATTTTAAAAATTAATCGATGCTTATCTTTCCTAATCTCCTGTTTTTCCCTAAAAAATGAGTTTGTGCTCTAAAATTATGAGACTTGAAGAGTAATTGCAGTATACCCTGTAAATGGTAAATATGGGTTTGGCTGAATTAATTCTATTGAGCATTTGTCCACCTGTTTCCACCATTACTAATTAAATGAACTCAGTCTAGACTGAATATGAAATAATGTATGCAATATTGTTATAAAACCTTTAAGATACCACAAAATGAAGATACTCTAATTGGTAAAATATCCTCTCTGGAAAGACAGGGAATCAAATCCTTATTCCGTCAGAATGTGTCTTTCTGCATGGCCTTGGGTAAATAAAACTTATCTTTTCCCTCTTAGTTTCTTCTTCTTAGCATAGATATAATAATAGTACATTCAAAATGAATTGTAAGAATTATGGAGCATCCTTCCATTGCACTCCACAAGGTTTGACCTTCATCTTGATCTTCTCTTCTACACCTGCTTTGGCCTTCAAAGAATCTACACTGACTTTTGATGCAGATACCAAGGACAGATTATAGCTATTTTCTATTGTCATTGTCAGATGAATAACATAAACCTTGGTGCCTGATAAGTGTGGCAAAATATGCCATTTTTATGGTTATATCTTTGAATACTCTATTTTCTTTGTTTGCACGGGATTATTCTTGCATAAATCTTAGTTCACTTGAGGCAAGTTTTTAAAGAACAACTGGAATATTTCTGGGTTAAAGTCTAAAAAGTTCTGACTAAATCTTAAAAACAGAATATTTTCTTTCCTCATTTATCAATGTTATGAGAAAAGTGGTTGGATTATATGGACGAATATGAAAAAGCTTACATAAAAATCTGGAGAATACTGTCATATACATGAATTCTAGTTTACTTATAAATATGGCATACGTATTCTAGTTTTCTTATAAAATTTTAGCCGTTAATAACCTCAAGAAAAATGAATGACCCCTCTAATCTAGGAATAAGTTAGCACAAAATTTACCACCACCACCACTATCTCATTAATGTCACACTTCTCCTATCCTTCTCATACAACCCCAAAGCAAAGCAAACAAAGCAAAACAAACAAACAAACAAAACCCTAAGGTAAATAACTAAGAAACTACCATCAATACCAATATGTCAACTACCATTTTGAAGAATATCATTGTTATTCTTACAACAATCTATTTAAAAAGATTCACTTATCTTCATTTGACCAATAAAGAAACCTAGTTTCAGACGTTAAGTTACATACCCAAGAATTAAAGATGATAAGTGGTAGGACCAGGTTTTAATTGTTAATTTAAAAACTGGTGCTCATTCTATTATTTATCCCTAAAACATTGTTTTTAGAATTATTAAACTGGTTTTAATTTAAAGAAAATAAACCTGGTGCTCACTTCATTCTACCATGGATTTCTTTCAATAACTACCTTGCCCACTGTATAGTGTTACTATAAGCATTCAATAAAATAATATGTTTGAAGGCATCCTAAAATACTGTAAAATTCTCTGCACACATGTTTATTATATAGGTGGTATTTCCTTTCTTGGAGATTTCATGAGAAACTAAGCCAAGTTTAAGCAATGTGTTATAATTAAAAAACAAACAAACAAACAAACAAACAAACAACCACCTTGACTTTTATAACCAAATTGGGGGTAAAAATTAGGTCCTACCAGGATATTATTTTACACTTTATTAACAGTGGAGGGAGAACTGTGGCTTTCCCTTTGTCCTTATTTTCACTCAGAACGTACTCTACCACAGCTGGCTCCTTCCTCATGACTCAAATCCCAGCCCTAAATTTTCAGAGACCCTTCCCTGAAAACCCTATTTCATGTGTCTGTTTCCACTCAGCTATTCTATATCTTTCCTTCAGCTTTAATGTTTTAATAACATTTGGTATTATTTAAATTACTGGTTTTTGTTACTATTGTTTGCTTGCTTACTATCTTCTCCTGGGAAGCTTGTCTTTTTTGGCTGTACCTATACCCCTTGGTAGACAGTTGATGTTTAATAAATATTTGTCAGAAGAATATCAGCCTATTAGGACACTTCAGTTTCATTTTGAGGTCGACCATTAATTATTTGTAGGATATAACAAATTACTCTGAACCTTAGATTCTTATCTTTTAAAATAGCAAAACTCTAGAGTCTACAGAGATACAATCTTGTCACATATTGTCTTAAAATAAGAAAATGCTAGAGTCAATTGAACAGAGCACACAAATCTCTTTCAACTTTAAAGTTTGATGTTTCTAAATCTTTGATGTGTAGCTTACATGTAATTGGTTGATAGGTAATCACATAGAAATATATTCAAATATGTACAAAAACACTGGGATTTTGAATCCCTATGAATCTTTTCTATCCTTCTATTAACCATTTGTACTCTTTATGACCTTGACATTCTGTTAAGTTGATACTGCATGGTATTTTTTAAAAAGTATTTTTTCCTAGAAGTTTAGTCATGACCTTGATTAAAATTATGATTGATACTCAAAAGTGTCAGACTCTAAAGAATTCTGCCCTTTGCCTTTCATTTTATTGACATTTGTCATGACTTGCAATTTTTTCAGACAGTGATCACCCACTCCTCGCTATTTCTTTCTGTCAGGATTATTGCTTGCATATAACCTTTTAAATAAAACAGCAAGTTAGGCTTCTGTAAGGATAACACTGTGTTTAAAACTAATTAAATAAAGTGAAGAACATGAGATTTTTCATGGTGACTCCGTTGAAATAATTGCCAAAACACATTTTATTACTGAATTAAAGGATCACGCACTAGTAGAGTAGAAAGACTAAAAAGGAAAATCAATGAGAATCATTTAATTCAATATTTGTTTTTCAAGTTTTGACTGATAAGTTGTTTTAGGGTTTAGAATTTGTAAAAGAGACTTTGGGATGAACTCCATTTAACTTCTTCTTTAGCAGTTGCAATTATTTGTCTGAAAGAAGTCCTTGAAGGGGTTGGTAAATAGCAAACTGTATTTCTATTTCCAGTGATTGCCTAATTTTAATTTTTGTATAGTTTTTACATCTACAGAAAACACTTTTTATATTACATACACAAACTTAGGTAATTATAATTATTGTTTTATGACACATTTACATTATTGGTCTACACATGGTCTCTATATACCCATCATAAAATAAGCACCCAAGATTTAATCACCCAACAGAAAAACTAGAATATTGGTAATAACTAACAACCATCCAGAAAGTCTTCTTCTAGCCTTTCCAAATGATCTCAAACCGTTTGCCTCATAAACTTACCTGCTACCACTTTTACCCACCTGTTCTTTCCTACCCTGATTTTCATTCTCACCACAACCCTCCTGTTCACCTATTACCTTTAGTTCACAATCTGTATCTTGCTAAAATGAGTGAAGGCTCTTTGGCTGTATGACAGAAATTGATTCTAGTTAATCAGAATTAACTAGAATTATACTTAATATAGTTTAATGGAATTAAACAGAATTAACTAAAATTAAACTGATTCTAATTAATCAGAGAAAAACAACTGTTGTGAGAGGGCTTAAGCAATGGAAAGAGAGGCTAAGAACCAAGCTACAGAAAGACAGGAATTATAGTAACTACAGCAGAATCACATAAATGGATTTTGGAGGGAGTGTGAAGGGAGCAAGGGGTATGAGGGCATGATTCAACACCAATGCTGTTAAATGTGTGATTTGTCCAATGGAAGTCATGTACCACCCTTAGCCTAGGAAGAGAGCAGCGTATCTTGATAAACTGTCCTACCAGACTATATCCAACAAAAGAACAGGTTTCAAAAGCAAATTTGGGTTGTTTTTCATAAAGAAGGGGAAGAAATGTTGAGGCCAAAGGCAGCACAAATCCACACCAGAAATACTTTCTTCACTCCAGACACTTGAACTTAATACAAGTTGATAGTCCCTAGCTGAATTTAACTTTGCAATCTTTGACCTATAGCTCAGTCACCTTATTCCACTCCTATTAATGTTGAACTACACAGAATTAACAGTATGTGTTTGTAAACTACCAAATGATAATTTTGCATGGTTTAAATAAATATAGCTGCATAAAGAGTAGAAGCGACTTGCTACATAGTTACGGTCACATTTTCCTCTTTCTAATAACAAGAAGAGTTCACTGTTTATTTTAATTTAAATTGTTGCAACCTATAACTTCTTCAGAGTAAACATTCTCAAATAACTCTCAAATACATACTGGAATAGTATGGGCTGCCGGGTCACACAGATTTAGTTCTGAGTGCCTACAGTGGGTACTATGTGTGTGACCTCAGGGAAATTACTTAACTTCTCAAAGACTTGGTTTCTACATCTAGTAAATAGGGACAACTAATGTTTCCCATCTCACATTGTCCTGAGTACTGAATGACATTACACATTTAAAATGATTAGCACAAAGCCTGGCACAAGGAAGCATGGAAGCAATGTTACTTATTGTTATTGAATAATGACATGTATAACCTTTGCAATATGAAAATTCTCATATTAAAAGCTGCAATCGGCTCTATTAATCGAGGTTGAAAATTGAATTTATTTGGTGGGGCAAACATTCCTTTAGTTAGGTTGAATCCGTTTTGGTCAAAAGAATAAACTATACACACTGCTTCAGGGACTTCTGCAAACTGAGAATTTAAGTATTTTGTTTAACAAGGAGAATGATTCTATTCACAGGACAGTGCTCTTGCACAATCAGGAAAATGTGTGTATTTGTGAGTGTGCACCTGTGGGGATGTATTTTCTATTGTGAATTTATAGCGAACTGCTCTGAAAATTATCAATTGTGATTGAGAATTACCAATGTGCTCTATCCAATTAATGCTCTTAGATTAGGACTAGAAACCCCATTACTAATCCTGTACACATCCGTTATTTTTCATTAACATGTGAGATATTTTTTCTTGACTTTCATTATCTGAATCTTTTAAACAAAAAGTTTTACTTGTAATATAGGAATAACATGGTCATTTGTAACTCAGAGAGTTGTTGTAAGTCTGCAATAAGGTAACGAACACACAGTGATGTTTTATGTATCCTAAATCACCTTATACAATGAGCTACTATTACTATTTTATACTTACATTGTTTAACTCAAAGGCAATACATTAGTTAAGAGTATAAACTGTAGTAGTAAAGTAGTAGTTAAGAGTATAAACTTTAGAGTCACACTACCTGAATTCGAATCCTAACTTCACCACTTTGGGCAAGAGACTTGAACTTAAAGTGGTTCATTTTCCTCATCTATAAGTTGAGGATAATAATAGTACCCTTCTCAGATGGTTCTATTTAGAATTAACTGATTTCACATATGAAAAGTACTTATAACAATACCTGACATAAAATAAATGATATGTAATTATTTCTATGGTTTTTATTGTCTTCTTTCTTAAAGCTGATACATTGAGTTCTACTTTTTACCCTCATTTCAGGATTGGTGATTACAGCTTGCACCACACTGTCACGCCTTGTTATATGTTGTCCTAAAATGATATCGATGGATGAATTATTTGTGTCTTCATGTCTTATTTTTGCATCTGAATTATATGGTCCAATGGAGTTAGGTAATGCTGTCTACGTTTTGTTATTTCACAAAGGAACTAATAATTCTCTCTCACATGAATTAAAACCTCTTTTTCATTGTATTTCACTTATATATTGGTTTCTGTCAGTCATTTTGCAGTTTTTATCTTGACAGAAAAGCATTGAAATTTGCCAGACTACACTGACGTGCATTTGGTATACAGTTCAAAGTCTAGTTTTAAATCTGAAGGACTTTATATAGTGAACAATAGCTAAGGTGTTGGGCCTCCATGAAAAGATATTCAAAGTTTAGTTCTGTCAGGACCAACATGGCTACTGATGTCATGGATAAGATTATATAAACATCTTCAAAAAATCCACACCTCAAACTTTTACTTTGAGCAAGAGTGTCAATTCTTAGCAAAAACGAGCAAACACACAGTTACACACACACACACACACACACACACACACACTCCTAAATGAAAACAAAAAGACATTAAACTGAATTTTCAAACAATCATTTCAAGATAATTTCCTACAAATCTGACCTGAAGATTTCGTGATTATAAGGCATATTTTTCAAGGTGGTAAGGTATATTTTAATATTTTAAGGATATACTTTAACATTTTTAGCTTGTTTAGTAACTTTTAAGTATTAGACATATGATGTTTATGTTATGATATTTAGACACATGATAAATTGGCCTCCTTTTGTACTCTTTTATTGTGTTAAAATTGTTTAATTTACTTTTTTAAAAATAAATCTTTTTATTTCTAAATAGAAATAGAAATAAATTTGCTTTTAAAATTCCATGATAGTAGAGGCATATAAAATAAATCTTTAAAATTTAACTTATTTTAGATTCAGAGGGTACATGTGCAGGTTTGTTACATGCATATATTGCATGATGTTGACGTTGGGGTACTGTTGATCCCATCACCCAGGCAGTGAGCATAATACCCAATAGGTAGTTTTTCAGCCCTTCTTCCCTCCCTTGTCCCTCTAGTAGTCTCCAGTATCTATTGTTCCCATCTTTAGGTCCATGTGCACCCAATATTTAGCTCCCACTTGTGTTTCTGCATTAATTTACCTAAGATAATGGCCTCCAGCTGCATCCATGTTTCTACAAAGGACGTAATTTTGTTCATTTTCATGACTGCATAGCATTTCATGGTGTGTATATACCACATTTTCTTTATCCAGTCTATCATTGATGGGCATCCAGATTGATTCCATGTCTCTGCTATTGTGAATAGTGCTGTGATGAAAATATGCATGTATGTGTCTTTATGGTAGAATGATTTATATTCCTTTGAGCTTATACTCAGTAATTGGATTGCTGTGTTGAATGATAGTTCTGTTTTAAGTTCTTTGAGAAATTTTCAAACTGCTTTCCACAGAGGCTGAACTGATTTACATTCCTACCAGCAGTTTTCCTCCACAAACTTTTCAACATCTGTTATTTTTTGATCTTTTAGTAATCACTATTCTAACTGGTATAAGATGGTATATTATTGTTGTTTTTATTTGCATTTCTCTAATGATTAGTGATGATGTTGAGCATTTTTTATATGCTTGTTGGCTGCATGTATGTCTTTTTTTGAGAAGTGTCTGTTCATGTCCTATGCCCACTTTTTAATGAGGATATTTATCATTTGCTTGTTGAATTGTTTAGGTTCCTTATAGATTCCAGATATTGGATCTTTGTCAGATGTATAATTTGCAATTATTTTCTCTGTCACTGGTTTAATTGATTAATGATAGATAACTGGGGTATATTTAACATAGATATAATTTGTAAGAAACTGATATCAGGGAGAAATGCCATGCTATATCCACATTGTGGTGTTTAATAAGTATTAATAAGTAGTTATCTTTACAATAATAAATTCATACATTCAACAAATATTTATTGTGTTTCACATATGATTAGACACCCTTACATGTACTGAAGGTATAGCAATGAAAAAGCTTTTAAAAAGTACTTACTTTGAGGAACTTATATTCTAGTGAGGGAGGCAAATAACAAACAATAAACAGGTAAATATATTGTGGAGTCATTTAGTAATAAACGCTATGGAGAAAAAATAAAGCAGGAAGGGGAAATAAAGTTCTGATAGAGGGAATTGCTGGTTCAGGGAAAACCTTTATTAGACAATGTCATTTGAACAGAAGCCTGGAAAAAATGAGGGAGGAACTGTGCTGATAGATGGGTGTAAAACATTCCAGGCAGAGGCAACAGTAGTGCAAAGGTCGTGGGATGAGAGTAGGATAGGCATATTTAAGGAACAGGATAATGGAGGGAAGCAGGCAAAGGAAGAGAGGCAGGAAATGAGATCAGAAAGGGTACTGGGGTATGCAGCATCATGGTCTTTGTAGGGCATTACAAAAACTTTGACCTTTTTTTGTGTGAGATGGAAAGCTACTGGGGTTTTGAGCAGAGGGATGATATGATCTGTATCAAGTTTAAGCAATACTTCTGGCTAACACTGGACATATTAAAAGATGGGAAATCTGTAGGCTGAAAAATTTGAATGGCAGAGTTGGGCAAGGGTTCAGTCTGGGAGGCATTCAATGCAAGCAAGAATTGCCATTGTCATTTTAGATATTCTTCAAGAATAAGCAAAATTTTTAGAAGGGTTGTTAGGTATTAAAGTGTCAGTGTGCTATGCCTTCTCAAATTATTACATGTTATACCAACATCTTTATAAAGAATAATATTTTTCCTGAAAGAGAAAGTATGCTGGGTATAAAAGGTTTGGAATAAAGATTTTCTGATGTTCTTAAACACAGTAATAATATATCAAGCCAAATAAATTATCATTTTTTCTTTAATTTTTCTGATGGGAGAACAAATTGAATCTACACTAACTTTAAGAGACTTACAAATTCTATCAGAGGCCAGGCACGGTGGCTCACGCCTGTAATCCCAGCACTTTGGGAGGCCGAGGCGGGCAGAACACGACGTCAGGAGATCGAGACCATCCTGGCTAACATGGTGACACCCCATCTCCACTAAAAAATACAAAAAGAATTAGCTGGGTTGGGTAGTGGGAGCCTGTGGTCCCAGCTACTCGGGAGGCTGAGGCAGGAGAATGGCGTGAACCCGGGAGGCGGAGCTTGCAGTGAGCCGAGATCACGCCACTGCACTCCAACCTGGGCAACAGAGTGAGACTCTGTCTCAAAAATAAATAAATAAATAAATAAATAAATAATATCAGAGGAGTCAAGAAATAAAATATTAATAAAATTACAATTTAAATATGGATTTTGTAAGAAGATGATTATGAGATGTGATCAAATTTATATGCAAGATTAAAATGCCTAATTTGGGTCATTGTTTCATTTTCTGTGGCCTTTACAGTATTAATGCTGCAATAGTAAAAGAAGATTCAAGTTAATTCAGCAGCGAGTCAAACGCTGGCCGCTGTAAATACAACTCTCGATTACTTCATTGGTAAAGGTAAATCATTGTGAAAGACTTCCGACAAAATCAGAATCCCCTTTTCCTGCTAAACCTTGCCCTTTCCCTTTCTTTTTGTATTGTGAGAATGAATGCCACCAATATTTGGTACCGAAATATTAATTTCCCATATGTCATAAAAATCTCAGTCTCCTGAGCAAATTTTAAGTTCTCTAGTGTGATTGTGGCTTACTGGAGATTGTGGCTTATTGATTCTGTACGTTGCTGTTCATTACATGTAAATACTGTGAGGATGCTTAAGATAATAAGGTACTAAATAAACACCAGTTTTGATTACTTACTCTTTATAGTTGATGCTGAGTTATAATTATTCAGGTATAGATCTGCTTAGCTGAGCAAATTAAAACCACCAACTTCCTTGAAAACATAGAATAATTGTAGACAGATATTCTTCCACACATCTTTAATAGCATCTTATTTGGTTACTGATGTATCAATGAGCTAACAAATAATCTTTCATTAAATTTTTTATCTCAGGCACAGTGCTGGGTGCTTAGGAGAAGAAATGAATCACAAGTCCTTGCTTTTTAGGCACTTGTTGCATAACCCAAAGGAAGCATTTTTCTAAGATTCAAGATTTTTCTTTTTACTAGTTATAATTTTAAAATTCTGTTGAAGAATTAAATTTAATTAGCATTAATGAAAACCCACTTTTTCTCAGGGCCTTCCTAGGTGCAGGGGAGTATAAGACATTTCCTATTCTCATGGAGGTAACCATGGCTAACTAGAGAACAACATAGGGTGACTCTGGTTGAGCCTGAGAGTGTATGATGACTCTGAATAATGCAGGAGCTCAGAAAGAGGTAGGACCATTATGGTTTTTGCTTGGTCCACAGTCATAAGGACATAGTTCTAGAACTATAGTCTGAAGGATGGGAAGTCTTTGAAATGTAAGGAAAGCATTTTAGAGATTGAGTCTATTGAGAATAAGAAACCATCACTACACTTGGATGTGGTAAAAATAGATGGGGTTATATAAGCACCATAATGAGTAATAAGTGCCTTGATATTACCCCACTCCCCCCACCATTCTCCCAGCCTTGCAGTGAACTGACTGTTGAATTATATATTTTCCTTTTTGGTAAGAAATTAAATAGTTATTTTTGCATCAGGGAGTTATTGCAGAAGTTTTCACCCATCCTTTGTCACTTTCCTCTGACTTAAAAATATGGAGCACAAGTTATCCCAACCGCCTTTCACTTAATAACAACACGTTGTAAAACACTTTTTGCCTGAGCTACTGCTAAGATACAGAGCATAGAGTATAGATATTCTTCCGAGCAACCCACTTTTTGCAGAAACTGGAGGGAAGCCAAGAGAAAAATCAATCACAATTATTTTGAAGTGAAGTTTCAGCGTGTTCTCCTTGCATTATTATCTATGAGTTTCCTAAGATCACTGACAATGTCTTACTCACAGTTGATTCCCTTGTCACCCAGAACTGTGTCCAGCAAATAATATGATGTAAATGTTTGTAAAATTTATAAATAAGTAATAAGTAAAATTGACATCCATGCCAGGAAATCCAAACATTTGTCCTTTCACTCATCAACTATAAACTATCTTTTTCTCTCATATAGTTGCAAACATGGAAATATCTGTCAAAATATCTCTGTCATGTCCTTTTTTTTCCTTTTTTTTTTGAGACAGGGTCTCACTTTGTCACCCAGGCTAAGGTGTAGTGATGCGAACTTGGCTCACTGCAGCTTCCACGTCCCAGGCTCAAGCGATCCTCCCACCTCAGGTCCCCCAAGAAGTTGGGACTACAGGTATGCATGCAACCATACCTCGCTAATTTTTGTATTTTGGTAGAGACAGGGTTTCGCTGTGTTGCTCAGGCTGGTCTCGAACTCCTGAGCGCAAATGATCTGCCTGTCTTGGACTCCCAAAATGTTAGGATTATAGGCGTGACCCACCGCACATGGCCTGTCATGTCCTTGATGCATGAAGTCTTCATGATTTATTTCAGTGTCCTATAAAGTAAACACTGGAATGAAAGATCTGTTCACAGGATGAATTTTAAATTTCAGATTTCGACCTGAAATTATGGTGGCTGGCTGGTGGTGGACTTTACATTTTGAAGAAAAGGTTAAGCAGGAGATCTCCACCAGCCCCCATTACTACCACAAACACTGACAGTCCTTCCTACAGGAGAATCCTACAGTCCTCACAACCCCGTAGCTCTGTTTGGAGAGCTGCCAGGAATTCACACAGCTGCACTGCCCTAGATGAGGAGCACAAAGTGCCAACTTTCCACCCCTAGCTCACGAGTCGTGAGCCAAGCCACTGCAGCATGGCACCATCTTAAGACAGACATCTCTGGAGTGCATCTGTCTTGGGGCAGCAGCTACCGCATCTCTCCAGCACTGGGGCTCCACTTTCATTATGCCAAGCCAATATGAGTGGCTGAACACCACAACCCCATCTGTGCAGAGCCTGGGCCTGGAATCAGCTGTGATTCTTGTCCCGCACAGCAGGAAAACCAACTTTTGCTACACTCACTTCAAGCCAGAGGAAAAAGTATGGCAGTCCCACTCAAGGCAAACTCACCCTAGAGCTGGCCAAACCACTGTGCACGTTCCCCTAAGAGGCCTCTGGGTCTCCAAGCAGATGATATGCCACAAAGCCAGCAAAGAGCTATGTTTCTGGGCTCATGATTTGAAAAACAGCCCCATAGTGCCTCTGCCTCCTCTGAAAACATGCCCTGGCCTTCCCAATGGTTCTGTACCCCCAGTAAGGTCCTCAGAAACAGTCATATAAGCCATCACTGGCAGGCATGCCCCTACGCCAGACAAGCAACCAAGCTCATGACCTGGATCAGAGAAACAGTCCTGTGGTCTACCTCCAGTGGGCACATCCCTGAGCTGGCCAAGTAAATCTTGCACATACATCCCAGACATGAAAAACATCCATGTGGCCAACTGCAGTGGGTGTAACCCTGGGGCAGTCAAGCAGACTCGTACCTATGTCCCAGACCTGATAAACAGCCTTGCGGGCCACCCTCCAACAGGCATATCCCCGCAGGCTGGTCAAGCAGCTGTGTACCCAAGTTCCAAGTTCAAGAAAGAGCCCCATGGGCCACCTGTGGTGGACACACCCCCAGCTAACCAAGCAGCTTTGTGTCTATGTCCTGGGCCTATACAATAGCCCCATGGGCCACATTCTGCAAACATATCTCTAGGCCATCTGAGCATCCCTGCACCTGCATACCAGGCCTGAAAATAGCCCTGCACGTTGCAATTGGTGTTCATATCCCACTCCCGAGTCTAGCCAAGCAGCCTTAGCTCATGTCCTAGGCTTGAGAAACAGGCCTGTGGGCCACCCCTGACAGACACATTTCTGGGCTGGCCAGCAGCTATGTGCTTACATTCTGGGCCTGAGAAATAACTCTGCAGGTCGCTCCCACCAAATATGTCCCCAGGGTAGTGAACCAATCACATGCTATTGCTCATGTCCAGAGTAATGGCCCCATGGACTAAACCCTGGAGAGCCAGACCCCAGATTGGCCTAACCACTGTGTGCACACATACATCCCTGACCTGAAAAATAGCACAGTGAGTACACCTATGGCAAAGCCATACTATTATTGCCACAAACTCTGTTATCCTAGGCCACTGAGAAATTCACAAATGCCAGTAATGTGAATTATAGCTACAGAAACTACAAAGACTACACTACTGTAGTAGACCAATGCACTTCACCAAACCAACACCCTAAGACCTATTCATACAAATAAGTCTTTTTCTAAGAAACCTGCTCCATAAAATTGAAAGAAGTCACTTTTCCACCAAATTCATAGATAATAACATATGAGTGGTGTCTACTCAAAGATCTAGAAGCAAAAATACCATTTGACCCAGCAATGGAAATATACCCCCAAAATATAAATCATTCTATTACAGAGACACATGCATGTGTATGTTCATTGTAGCACTATTCACAATAGCTATGACATGGAATCAACCCAATGATTCCGTGTCATTGATGTCAGCCCATCAGTGATAGACTGGGTAAAGAAAATGTGGTAACTATACCCCCATGACATACTATGCAGCCATAAAAAGAAACAAGACCATGTCTTTTGCAGGGACATGGATGGAACTGGAAGCTGTTGTCCTCAGCAAACTAATGCAGGAACAGAAAATCAAAATAATGAGAACGCATGGATACATGGAAGGAAACAGCACACACTGGGGCCTTTCAGAGGGTGTGCAGGTAGGTAGAGCATGAGGAAGAATAGCTAATGGTTGCTGGGCTTAATACCTAGGTGATGGGTTGATCTGTGCAGCAAACCACCATGGAACACATTTACCTATATAACAAACCTGCAGATCCTGCACATGTACCCCAGAACTTAAAAGAGAAGTTGAACAAAAAAAAAGAAAATAACATAGGGACACATCAACTATGAAAAAATGTCACCTCCAAAGAAAAACAGTAATTCTCCAACAGACCCTAATCATAAGGAAATATGTAAAAAGCCAGAAAAATAATTTAAAATAATAACCTTCAGGAAAATCAGTGAGATAAAAGAGAACATGTGTATACAATTCAATGAAATCAGGAAAAAAATTATGATTTGAATGAGAAATTCAACAGAGATAGCTATCATACAAAATAATCAAACAGAAACCTAGAGCTAAGTAATTTAATGAATGAAATGAAAATACAATAAGAGTTTCAAAAACTAGAAGTAGCAGAAGAAATAATTTTTGAACCTGAAGACAAGTCTTTTGAAATAACACAAGCAGACAAATAAGAAAAAAGAACACAAAGCAATGAAAAAAGCCTATGGGATTTATGGGACACCATTAAGCACATTATATTGAAAGAAAAGAAGAAAGAAAGAAAGAGAGAGAGAGAGAGAGAAAGCAAGCAAGCAAGCAAACAAGAAAGAAAGAAAGAAAAGAAAGAAAGAAAGAAAGAAAAAGAAAGAAGAAAGAAAGAAAGAAAGAAAGAAAGAAAGAAAGAAAGAAAGAAAGAAAGAAAGAAAGAAAGAAAGAAAGAAAGAGCAGGCAACTCAACTTGGCTGGGCACGGTGGCTCATGCGTGTAATCCCAGTACTTCGGGAGGCCAAGGTGGGCAGATCATGAGGTAAGGAGATCGAGACTATACTGGCTAACATGGTGAAACCCCGTCTATACTAAAACTACAAAAAATTAGCTGGGCATGGTGGCGGGTGCCTGTAGTCCCAGCTACTTGGGAGGCTGAGGCAGGAGAATGGCGTGAACCCGGGAGGTGGAGCTTGCAGTGAGCCGAGATTGTGCCACTGCACTCCAACCTGGGTGACAGAGCAAGACTCCGTCTCGGGAAAAAAGAAAAAAAAGAAAGAAAGGGCAACTCACATTATGCTCATTCCAGAAAGAGAAGAGAAGGAAAATGGTAATGAAAACATATTTAATAAAATCATAGCAGGAAACTTCCCAAGTCTTGGGATAAAGAAGGGCATCCATGTTTAGGAAGCTCAAAAACCCCAGATAGATTCAACCCAAACAGGCCATCAGCATGAAAACATGCAAAACTATAAAACTCACTGGTAGAGCTGACACACAAAAGGGAAAGAAAAATAAATAAATCCTATCACTACAGAAAACCACACAGCTGTAAAAATAAGTAATAACAGAAAATAGGGATGAAAGGATATACAAAATAACCCAAAACAATCAATAAAACCACAGGAATAAGTCATTACCTATCAATAATAACCCTGAATTTAGACATACTAAATTCCTATCTAAAAGATATGGACTGGTTGAACGAATGTAAAAATCAGACCTGACTATAGGCTGCCTACAGGAAACTCACCTCACCTTAAAAGTTACACAGACTGAAAGATAAGGGATGGAAAAGTATATTCCATACAAATAGAACAGTTATATCAGACAAAACAGAATTCAAGTTAAAAGCAGTAAAAAGAGACAAGGAAATTATAAAGTAATAAAGGAATCAATCCACCAAGAGAATATAACAACTGTAGATATATATGTACCCAACACCAGAGCACCCGATATATAAAGTAAATATTGGATCTACAGGGAGAAATAACTGCCAATACAATAATAGTTGAAGAATTCAACAGCCCACTCTCTGGTTGGGCAGATCATTTAGGTAGAAAATCAAACAAGAAATATCAGATTTAAATTGCACGTTATACCAAATGGATCTAACCAACTTACAAAACATTTCAAACAACAGCTGCAAAGTACACAGGCTTTTCATCAGCACATGAGAATTTTCATCAATACATCAGCAATTTTCCAGAATTGACTTTATGTTAGAATATGAAACAATATTCAATAAATTTTTAAAATTGAAATTAAGCCGGGTGCGGTGGCTCACGTCTATAATTCCAGCACTTTGGGAGGCTGAGGCGGGTTGATCACCTGAGGTCAGGAGTTTGAGACCAGTCTGACCAACATGGAGAAATCTCATCTCTACTAAAAATACAAAATTAGCCAGGCATGGTGGCACATGCCTATAATCCCAGCTACTATGGAGGCTGAGGCAGGAGAATTGCTTGAACCTGGGAGGCAGAGGTTGCGGTGAGCCGAGATCGTGCCATTGCACTCCAGCCTAGGCAACAAGAGTGAAACTCTGTCTCAAAAAAAAAAAAAAAAAATTGAAATTAAATCAAGTATCTTGTCTGACCACAAAGTAATAAAACTAGATATCAATAACAAGAAGAACATTCAAAACTATACAAATATATGGAAATTAAGTGATAGGCTCCTGAATGATCAATGGATGAAGGAAGAAATTAAGAATAATGTTAAGAGATATCTTGAAACAAACAAAAATGGAAACATAACATACCAAAACCTATGAGACAGAGAAAAAGCAGTATTAAGAGGCAATTTTATGGCAATAAATGTCTACATCAAAAAACTAGAAGGTTTTTAATAAATAACCTAACAGTACATTTCAAGGAACTAGAAAAGCAAGAATAAAACAAACCCCAAATTAGTAGAAAGAAAGAAATAGTAAAGATTGGAGCATAAATAAATGAAATTGAGACTAAAACATGATACTAAAGATAAACAAAACAAAAAACTGTAGTTTTGTAAAACCGATAAGCAAAATTGACAAACTAAAGAAAATTGACAAACACTTAGCTCAACTAAGTAAAAAAGAAAGAGGACACCCAAATAAATAAAGTCAGAAATGAAAAGAAGATTTTTTAAATTTCTGACTTTATTTACTTGGGGTTTTTTCATTTCTTACTATTTATTTGGATGTTCACTTTCTTTTATACCACAGAAATATAAAGAATCTTTAGAGACTACTATGAAAAACTATGCACCAATAACCTTAAAAACCTAGAAAAAATGGATAAATGAGTGGACACATAAATCTACCAAGACTGAACCAAGAAGGAATAGAAAATCTGAACAGGCCAATAAAGACTAATGAGATGGAATCAGTAACAAAAAGTCTTCCAGTAAAGAAAAGTTCGTGACTGGATATCTTCACTGCTGAATTCTACCAAACACTGAAGGAAGAATTAGTAACAATTCTTCTGAAACTATTCCAAAAACTGAAGCAGAGGGTGTTCTTTCAAACTCATTCCACAAGGCCAGCATAACCCTGACACAAAAACCAGTAAAGATATAACAACAAAAGAAAACTACAGACAAGATCCCTAGTGAATATAGACATAAAAATTCTCAACAAAATATAAGCAAACTGAATCCAAGGAACCATCAAAAAGAAAATACACTATCCCAATAATGTATTTATTGTATAAATCCCAGTAATCCCAAGTGGGATTTATTCCAATAATGCAAGAATGATTCAACATATGCAAATCAACTAAAGTCATATATTACATCAATAGACTGAAGGATAGAAACCATATGACCATCTCAATAAATTCAGAAAAAGCATTTGATAAAATTTGGCAACTTTTCATGATAAAAACTCTTTTTTTTTTTTTTTTTTTTTTTTTTGAGACGGAGTCTCGCTCTGTCGCCCAGGCTGGAGCGCAGTGGCCGGATCTCAGGTCACTGCAAGCTCCGCCTCCCGGGTTCACGCCATTCTCCGGCCACAGCCTCCCGAGTAGCTGGGACTACAGGCGCCCGCCACCGCGCCCGGCTAGTTTTTTGTATTTCTTAATAGAGACGGGGTTTCACCGTGTTAGCCAGGATGGTCTCGATCTCCTGGCCTCGTGATCCGCCCGTCTCGGCCTCCCAAAGTGCTGGGATTACAGGCTTGAGCCACCGCGCCGGGCGATAAAAACTCTTAATAAACAAGGTACAGAAAGAAAATATCTCAACATAATAAAGGCCATATATGACAAATCTACCATTAACATACTACTGATCAAGGAAAAGCTGAATGTCTTTTCTGTAAGAACTGGAACAAGACAAAGATGCCCACTCTTACCACTTAGTCAGCATAGTACTAAAAGTCCTACCCAGAGAAATTAGGCAAGAGAAAGAAATAAAGGACACCAAATTGGAAAGGAGGAAGTGAAATTGTCCCCGTTTTCACAGGATATTATCTTATATAGAGAAAAACCAAAAGACTCCCACAAAACTCTTAGAACTGCTAAACAAATTCAGAAAGTTACAGGATACAAAATTAATATACAAAAATCAGCAACATTTCCATACATTAGCAACAAACTAGCTGAAAATGAAATCAAGAAGACAATCCCATTTAAAATATCTACCAAATAAACCAAAATACCTAGGAATAAATTTAACCAAGGAGGTGAAAAACATCTAAAAGTAAAACTACAAAACACTGGTGAAAGAAACTGAAGGGGATATGAACAAATGGAAAGACATTCCATGGTGATAGATTGGAAGAATTAATAGTGTTAAAATGACAATACTACCCAAAGCAATCCATATATGCAATGAAATCACTGCCAAAATACCAATGACATTTTTCACAGAAATAGAAAAACCAATCTTAAAATTTATATGGAGCCACAGAAGACCCTAAATAGCTTAAAGTGACTCCAAGCAAAAAGAACAAAGCTGTAGGTATCACACTATCAGACCTCAAAATATATTACAAAGCTGTAGTAACCAAATCAGCATAGTACTGGCATAAATATATAGACATAGACAAATGAAAAAAATAGAGAACCCAGAAATTAATTCACATATCTACAGCCAACCTGTTTTTGACAAAGGTGCCTAGACACTCACTGAGGAAAGGACAGTCTCTTCAGTAAATGGTGCTGGAAAACAGGATATCCATATGCAGAAGAGTGAAACTAGACTCCGCACCTCTTGCCCTATACAAAAATCAACTCAAATTGGATCAAGAACATAAATATAATACCTGAAAGAATAAAACTACTAAAAGAAAGGATAAGGAAAATGCTTTGGGACATTGGTCTGGAAAAAGATTTTATATATAAGCCCTTAAAAGCCCAGGCAACACAAGCAGAAACATGTAAATGAGATTATATAAAACTAAAAAGTTTCTGAACAGCAAAGGAAGCAAACAAAAGAGAAAAAAAGACAGCCTACAGAACAGACTGAAGTATTTGCAAATACTCATCTGACAGAAGATTAATGACAAGAATATACAAAGAACTCACACATCTCAACAGCAGAAAAACAAACAATTCAGTTACAAATGGGCAAATTATCTGAAAATATATTTCTCAAAAGAAGACATACAAATAGCTAACAAATGTCTACAAAAATTCTTAACATCACTAACCATTGGAGAATGCAAATAAAAGTCACAACGAGGTATCATCTCACCCCAGTTACTCTGGCTATTATCAAAAAGAACAAAAATGATAAATCTGACAAGGATGTGGAGAAAAGGGAACTCTTAAACACTGTTGGTGGGAATGTAAACTAGTAAAACTACTATGAAGAACAGTATGGGGAGTCCCTCAAAAAGCTATAAATAGAGGCTGGACGTGATGGCTCACACCTGTAATCCCAGCACTTTGTTACAGGTGCTGGGGCACCTGTAAAAGCTGAGGCAGATGGATTGCTTGAGGTCAGGAGTTCAAGACCAGCCTGATCAACCTGGTGAAAAACAAAACAAAACAAAACGAAAAACTACAAATAGAACTCCCTGATGATCCAGCAGTCTCACTATTGAACTATCAGAAATTTATCCAAAGGGAGATATATCATTATATTGAAGAGATATCTATATCCTCATGTTTATTGCAGCACTATCAATAATTGTCAAAATATGGAATCAACCTAAGTGTCCAACAATAGATGAACAGATTAAATAAACATGTGTTGTATACACACCATGGAATACTATTCACTCATAAAAAAGAGTGATATCCTATCATTCAGGGCAATATAGATGGAATGGAAGGATATTATGTTGGGTGAAAAAAGGTTGAACACTGCAATTCTCATTCATATGTGGAGGCTGAAGAAAGTTGATCTCATAGAAGTAAAACTAGAACAGAGGACACTAGAGATTAGGAAGGGTAGGGGAAAGAGGGAGATAGGGATAGATTTGTTAAAGAACAGCTAGGTAAGAGGAATGAGTTCTAGTGTTCTATATCACTATAAAATACTATTGTTAACATTAATATAGTTTCAAATAGCTACAAGGAGGATATTGAATGTTCTTAACACAAAGAAATGATACACATTTGAGATGATAGACATGCTAATTACTCTGATTTGATCACTATATATTACATATATTGAAACATCGCTATGTACCAATTGACTATGTACAATTATTTGTCAATTTAAAAATCAAATAAAATAAAGAAAAGAAAAATTTTAGTCAATAAAATTATCTCCGTACAAGAAATGCCAACTTGTAAGAGTCAAGAAACAATATGTTCTGGTAAATAGAATTTCATATGGGGATTTCTCATGTTTGAGGAAACTGAATACAATAAAATACACTTAGAACTTAAGTGGGAAGCAATTAACCTTTTGATGACTAAGAAAGCTTTCTTGATTTCTGCAGTCCTTCAGGATCCTGAGACATCAGTTCGTTACCATTTTATTTATATATGCATAAAGAAAGTGCAGGAGGTTAAAGTGAATGTGTAATAATCTGGTGACATAACCCCCCCACACACTCACACACAAATTCTGCTTTTAAAACAAACACTGCCATAAGCTTCTTTCCTCTGGAAATACATAACTGCTTAACCTTTATCCCATCTTTTAATTTATTTATTTATTTTGAGACCCAGTCTCGCTCTGTCACCTAGGCTGGAGTGTGGTGGTGCAACCTCAGCTCACTGCAACCTCTGCCTCCCGGGTTCAAGCGGTTCTCCTGCCTCAGCCTCCCGAGTAACCGGGACTACAGGCGCCCGCCACCACGACAGGCTAATTTTTTGTATTTTTAGTAGAGACGGGGTTTCACCGTGTTAGCCAGGATGGTCTCGATCTGCTGACCTCGTGATCTGCCTGCCTCGGCCTCCCAAAGTGCTGGGATTACAGGCATGAATCACCGTATCCTATCTATTGAAATATCTTCCTAGTTGATGGATTTCTGAATAAACTTAGATCATAAAACAAAGACTACATTATTGTAGAGTTCCATGCTTCCCATCTTCCACCCTAAAAATATACTGAGACTGAGAGTATGGGGAAAAGATGTGAAAATATTATATCTGAACAGTGAGCAAAATGAGTATTTAGCAAAAGTTAGAATGGAAGATAACTTGTTAATAAAACCAACATCCTCAGGTGGGTTAATACGAAGCATTAGGTGAAAGGACAGCTACCCAGTATAGCACATTGTTTCCAATGTATACTTAAATTTGTGTTGGAGGATAAGGATGAGCTCATTACAACAGAACTTTACAGATAGTGACCCTGTCACCTGGGTTAAGCGACTGTCTATCCTGAGAGTTTTTGCGTTTGTCTCTCTTTGGAGCTTCAGGAGTATTGCTGGCCCTAAAATGTATTTTGTACTAGACTCATAAATTTCACTGATCAGATAAATGCTGTACATATGAACCCAGGGCAGTGATGGCTAATTTTCACAGGTGATGTTTTCATTTGATCTCTGAATTTTTTTTTCAAATTTTATTATAGATTTAGGGGGTAGATGTGCAGTTTTGTTACGTGAGTATGTAGCTTGATGCTAAGATTTGGGGTATGACTGATCCCATCACACAGGTAGTGAGCATATAGTAACCAATGTATACTTAAAAATCTTGCCCTCCTCCCTGCCCCTTCTTGTGTTCCCCGGTGTCTTTTATTCTCATATTTATATCCATGTGTACCCAAAGTTTACCCCTCACTTATAAGTGAGAATGAGCTGTATTTGGTTTTCTGTTTCTACATTAATTCATTTAGGATAATGGCCTCCAGCTGCATCCATGTTGCTGCAAAGGACATGATTTCATTCTTTTTACAGTTGCATAGTATTCTATAGAGTATATGTATTACATTTTCTTTATCTAATGCACCATTGATGAGCATCTAGGTTGATCATATGACTTTTGTATTGTGAATAGTGTTGCTATGAAAATATAAGTGTATGTGTCTTTTTGGTAGGATGACTTATTTCCCTTTGAGTATATATTCAGTAATGGAATTGCTGGGTTGAATGATAGTTCCATTTTTAATTCTTTGAAACATCTCCAAACTGCTTTCCACAGTGCTTGGACTAACTTACATTCTTACCAGTAGTGTGTAAGTGTTCCCTTTTCACCACAACCTCATCAGCACCTTTTATTTTTTGACTTTTTAATAATCACCATTCTGACCGGTGTGAGCTGGTATCTCATTGTGGTTTTGATTTGCATTTCTTTGATCATTAGTGATGATGATCATGTTTTTATATGTTTGTCGGCCATTTGTATACCTTCTTTTGAGAAGGGTCTGTTCATGCCTTTTGTCCACTTTTTAATCAGTTTATTTGTTTTTTGCTTGTTCACTTAAGGTCCTTATAGATTTTTGATATTAGACATTACTTGGATGCATAGTTTGTGAATATTTTCTCTCATTCTGTGGGTTGTCTGTTTACTCTGTTGATAGTTTATTTTGCAGCACAGAAGCTCTTTATTCAAGTACCACTTGTCAATTTTTGTTTGTATTGCAGTTGTTTTTGAGGACTTAGTCATAAATTATTTGGCAAGGCTGATATCTAGAAAGGTATTTCATATGTTTTCTTCTATGACATTATATGTTGAGGTCTTACATTTAAGTCTTTAACCCACCTTTTCTTATTAATCTTCTCTGCTTTATTTTTTCCATAACCATTAATACATTCTCATACTATATATGAATGTGTGTAGATATATAGTCATACAGTTATATACTATATTATACATCATATAATATGCATATATCCTTTTTTATTGTCTTTCTCCATTCACCAGAATTTAAGCTCCATGAAGGCAAGAATATTTTTCTGTTGCATTCACTGCTGAACTTCAGCTTCTAGAATTTTGTGGATGATCAATAAATATTTGTTGAATGAATGAATTCAGATGGTGTTTTCTTGTACTGCTTATCAAATTAGATTTTTTTTCACTCCTAAGAAAAATAAGTATCTCTTTAGGGCCTTGCTTATATTTTAAAGTTTTTTTAATTTTATTTTTTTGAATACATAGTAGGTGTATATATTTATGGAGTACATGAGATATATTAATACAGGCATGCAATATGTAATAATCACATCATGGAGAATGGAGTATCCATCCTCTCCAGCATTTATCCTTTGAGTTGCAAACAATTCAATTATGCACTTTTAGTTATTTTAAGTGTACAATTAAGTTATTATTGACAATAGTCACCGTATTGTACTATCAAATAGTAGTTCTTATTCATTCTTTCTATTTTTTGTACCCATTAACCATCCCTACTTAACCCCTCCTTCCCACTACCCTTCCCAGCCTCTAGCAACCATCCTTTTACTCTTTATGTCCATGAGTTCAATTGTTATGGTTTTCAGATCCCCTAAATAAGTGAGAACATGTGATGTTTGTCTTTCTGTGCCCCACTTATTTCACTTAACATAATGATCTCCAGTTCAATCCATGTTGTTGCAAATGACAGAACTTCATTCTATTTTTATGAATGAATAGTACTCCGTCATGTATATGTGCCACATTTTCTTTACCCGTTCATCTGTTGATGGACACTTGGGTTGCTTCCAAATCTTAGCTATTGAAAAAGTGCTGCAACAAACAGGAAGGCTGATACGTCTTTGATATACAGATTTCCTTCCTTTTGGGTATATACCCAGAAATGGGATTGCTGGATCATATGGTAGCTCTATTTTTAGTTTTTTGAGAAATCTCCACTTTTCTCCATAACGGCTGCACTAATTAGTGTATAAGGGTTCCCTTTTCTCCACATCCTCACCAGCATTTGTTATTGCATGTCTTTTGGATATAAATCATTTTAACTAGGGTGAGATGATATTTAACTGTAGTTTTGATTTGTGTTTCTCTAATGATCAATGATGTTGAGCACTTTTTAATGTAACTGTTTGCCACTCGTATATCTTTTTTTTTTTTTTTAGAAATGTCTATTTAAATCTTTTGCCCAGTTTAAATCAGCCACCACAGCTGGAAATGTGCTGAGTCTCATCTTAAGCCACTAAGACTCAGAGGCTCACCCAAGGCCCCTGATGTAGTACCTGGGTATCACTGCTAGTTATTCAGGGACCAAGGGCTCTTCAGTTAACAGGTGATGAATGTTGCCAGGACTGGGTCCTTCCCATCAAAGCAGTGGCTTCCTTTCTGGCCAAGGGTTTGTCTAGAAATGTCCCCAGGAGCTAGGGGCTGGAATGAGGGCCTCACTACTCTGATGGGTGCCCTATCCTGGCTGTGGTTGAGCTGGTATCCAAGATGCAAGACAAAATCCTCCCCACTCTTCCCTCTCCTCCTCTCAAGTGAAGGGAAGGGGTCTCTTTTGGAGCTATGAGCTGTGCAGCCTGGGGTTAGGGGATGTGTGATGCCAGCACCTCTTAGCCACCCCAGCTGGTGTCTCAGTCTGTTGTGTGTTCCCAGTCAATTGTCTTTGGGCCCAGTTCAGCACTAGGACCTGCCTAAGAGTTGCAGCTCTTGTGGCCTAGACTGCCTTTCAAGTTTACTTAGAGATTTGGAGCACTTTAGCTATTGGCGGTGAGACTTGTGTAAGTTCATTTTCAGACCAGTGGGATCGGCAATTCCCCTCGACTAGGGCTGGTCCAGATGCTCCCTCCATGGGTGGGCATCAGCTGACTTTGGTCCAGTTTTTCCTTCTGGCTCTATCAGGACAGCAGAGATAGAGCCTCATAATTGCTGTGCGCTCCCTCCCCGAGCACACAGAAATGCTTTCCGTACCACACCACCACGGCAAAGGGGATGGAATTCAAGACTGTTCTTTCTGTCTCGTTAGTGCATCTTTCAGTGATGTGAAGTGAAAATCAGGTACTAGTAGAGCTCACCTGATTTTTTGTTCTCATGAAAGTGCTTTTTGCATGTTGATAGTTGTTAAATTGGTGTCCTTGTATGGGGGATGATCAGTGGAGCCTTTTATTCTGCCATCTTTCTCCACTTCCCCCTTAACCATCTTGACTTAACTTTTGTATATGTTGATAGGCAGGGGTCCAGTTTCATTCTTCTACATATGGAGAGACAGTTATCCCAGTACCATTTATTGAATAGGGTATCCTTTCCCCATTGCTTATTTTTGTTGACTTTGTTGAAAGTCAGTTGATTGCAGGTATGCAGCTTTATTTCTGGGTTTTCTATTCTGTTCCATTTGTCTATGTGTCTGTTTTTATAACAGTACCATGCTGTTTTAGTTACTGTAGTCTTATAGTATTGTTGGAAGTTGGGTAATGTGATGCCTCTGGCTTTGTTCTTTTTGTTCAGCATACTTTGACTATTTAGGCTTTTTTTTTTTCTTTCCATGTGAGTTTTAGAATAGTTTTTCTGATACTGTAAGAAATTACTCTGGTAGTTTGAAAGGAATAGGATTGAATTTGTAAATTTCTTTTGGCAGTATGGCCATTTTAACTATGTTGATTCTCCCAATTCATGAGCACAGAATATTTGTCCACTTATTTGTATCATCTGTTTTCTTCAGCAGTGTTTTGAAGTTCTCCTTGTAGAGCTATTCCATGTTCTTGAATAGATGTATTCCTAGGTATTAATATTTTTGTGGCTATTTTAATAGGATTGTGTTCTTGATTTGGCTCTCAGCTTTAACATTACTGGTGTATAGAAATCCAACTAATTTTTGTACATTGATTTTTATTCTGAAACATTGCTGAAGTCATTTATCAGTTCTAAGAGACTTTTGGCAGAGTCTTTAGGGTTTTCTAGGTATAGAATGATATCATCAGCAAAGAGAGATAATTTGACTTCTTTTTTTCCTATTCAGAGGCCTTTAATTTCTTTCTCTTGCCTGATTGCTCTGGCTAGGGCTTTCAGCACTATGTTGAATAGGAGTGATGAGAGTGGGCATCTTTGTCTTGTTCCAATTCTTATGGGGCATGTTTCTAGCTTTTGCCTGTTCAATATGATGTTGGCTGTGGGTTTGTCATAGATGACTCTTATTATTTTGAGGTATGTTCCTTCAATGCCTAGCTTGTTGAGGATTTTTATCATGAACAGATGTTAGATTTTATCAAAAGCTTTTTCTGCATCTCTTGAGATCATCATAAGGTTTTTGTTTTTCATTCTTTTTATGTGGTGAATCACTTTTATTTATTTGCATATGTTGAACCAGCCTTGCATCCCAAAAATAAAGTCTACTGTGTTGTCATGAATTAACTTCTTAATATGCTGCTGGATTTGCTTTGTTTGTATATTGTTGAGGATTTTTGCATCTATGTTCATCAGGGATATTGTCCTGTAGTTTTCTTTTTTCATTGTGTTTTGCCAAATTTTGGTATTAGAGTGATGCTGATTTCATAGAATAAATTAGGGAGGAGTCCCTCCACCTCACATTTTTAGAATAGTTTCAATAGGGATGGTACTAATTCTTCTTTGTACATCTGGTAGAGATTGGCTGTGAATCCATGTAGTGCAGGGTTTGTTTCTTGTTTGGCAGATATTTTTATACTATTTCCACTTTGGAACTCTTTATTTGTTCAGAATTTCAATTTGTTCCTCATTTAATTTTAGGAGATTGTATGTTTCCAGGAATTCATCCATTTCCTCAAGATTTTCTAGTTTGTTTGCATATAGGTGTTCATAATTATCTCTTGAAATTTTTTGTATTTCTGTGTGATTGGTTGTGATGTCACCTTTGACATTTCTGATTGTGCTTATTTGAATTTTCTCTCTTCTTTTCTTTGTTAACATAGCTAGAAGTCTATTGCCCTTGTTTATCCTTTCAAAGAAGCAACTTTTCACTTTGTTGATCCTTTGTATAGATGTTTTGTTATTTCTTTTCTTCCACTAAGTTTGGAGTTAATTCATTCTTATTTATCTAGTTCCTCTAGGAGCAGTGTTAGATTCTTAACCTCAGACCTTTCTAGCTTCTTGGTGTAGGCATTGAACAGTAGAAACTTTCACCTTAAAACTGCCTTTGCTGTATCCTAGATATGCTGGTATGTTCTCTCTCTATGTTCATTTATTTAAAAGATTTTTTTTTTATTTCTGCCCTAATTTTGTTGTTTACCTAAAAATCATTAAACAGTAAGTTGTTTAATTTCTATGTAATTATGTGGTTTTGAGAGATCCTCTTGGTATTGATTTCTTTTTACTGTTGAGACTTGCTTTATGAATGAACGTGTGGTTGATCTTACAGTATGTTCCATATGCATATGAGAATAAAGTATATTATATGGTTGGTGGGTGGTGTATTCTGTAGATATCTATTAGGTTCAATTTTTCAAGTGTTGGATTTAAGTACAGATTTTTTTTGTTGGTTTTCTGCCTTGATGATCTGTTTAACAATGTCAGAAGGGTGTTGAAGTCCCCCACTATTATTATGTGGCTCTCTAAGTCTTTTCATAGGGCTAGCATTACTTGTTTTATAAATGAGTGCTCCACAGTTAGGTGTATATATATTTAGAATAGTTAGGTCTTTTGGTGAATTAAACTCTTTATTATTATGTAATGACCTTCTTCGCCCTTTTTTACTGAAATTGGTTTAAAGTCTAGTTTTTTTTCTGATACCAGAATTGTGACTATTTGCATGTTTTCCATTTGCATGCTAGATCTTTCTCCATCCCTTTACTTCAAGCCTATGGACATTGTTATTACATGTGAGATGGGTCTTTAGAAGACAATGTACATTCAAGGTTAAGTTTGATCCTGTTGTGGTATTGTTAGCTGGTTCCTTTGTAGTCTCCATTGTGTAGTTGCATTATAGGAACTGTGAGCTGTCTACTTACGTGTGTTTTTGTGGTAGTAACTGTCATTCTTTTCATTTCCATATTTAGAACTCTCTTAAGAATCTTCTTTAAGGCTCATCTAGTGGTACAGATTCCCTTAGTGATTACTTGTCTGAAAAAGATTTTATTACAAATTCATTTATGAAGCTTAGTTTGGGGGAATATGGAATTCTTGGCTGGAATTTATTTTCTTTAAGAATAACAAAAATAGTCCCCCAACATCTTCTGGATTGTAAAGTGTTGGCTGAGAAGTCTGCTGTTAGCCTGATGGGATTCCCTTTGTAAGTGATATGATCCCTTTCTCTAGCTATCTGTAAGATTTTTTCTCTTTTGCATTGACCTTGAAAAGTCTGATGACTGTGTGTCTTGGAGATGGTTGTCTTGTATAGTATCTTGCATGGGTTCCCTGAATTACTTGAATTTACATGTCAACCTCTCTATCGAGATTAAAAAAATTTTCATGGATTACATTCTTAATTATGTTCTTCAAGTTGCTTAGTCTCTCTCTCTCACTCTCTCAGGAATGCTAATATGTCATAGATTTGGTCTCTTTACATAATCCCATATTTTTTCAGGGGCTTTGTTTATTTAATTATTTTTCTTTATTTGATTTAACTGGATTGATTTGAAGGACCAGTCTTCAAGCTCTGAAATTCCTCAGCTGTGTCCATTTTGCTACTTAGGCTTCCAATTGTATTTTGAAATTCTTGTAGTAAATTTTTCAATTTCAGAAGTTCAGTTTAGTTCTTTCTCAAAATGGGTATGTTGTCTTTCAAGGCTTGTATCATTTTTCTGGCTTCCTTGGATTGGATTTCAACTTTCTCTAGAATCTCATTGAGCTTCCTTGCCATCCGAGTTCTGACGTATCTGTCTATCATTTTAGACATTTTAATCTGTTTAGGATCTGTTGTCGGGATCGAATGTGATCTTTTAGAGGAAAGGAAACACTCTGACTCTTTGAGTTGCTGGAGATCTTTTCCTGATTCCTTGTCATCTGAGCAAACAAGTGTTTCTTTTTCTTTTTGAAATTGGTGTCATTTGAGTGGGGCTTTTTGTTTTTATATTATTTTCTCCCTTGAGGGTTTGACTGTAGCATAGATTGTATATTGATGACTGGCTTTATTTCTGGTGCTTTCAGAGCACCAAGGTTCTGTGTGAGTTCTTTAGTGAGTTTTCTGTGTTAGGTGTCACAGGCATTGTGTGCTGAAGGAATTTATGTTTGTTTGGTGGTACAATACAGGCTGCAATTTAGTACATGGTGTTTAAGAGTAAGAGCTGTTAAATAGGCTCTTACTCAGCTGTTTACCTGTTTTGTATTGCAGTACATGGGCAGCAGTGCTCTGGGGAGGGGAGAAGGGGTGAGAGATGGCTCCCTCACCAAGTCTGTTCCTGGGTCTTGATGGAGTCCCCTTCAATCGCTGGCATCATGCTTGGATTATTTTAATCTCCAGGGGAGGGGTGTGTTGGTGGGCTGCACTCCACCATCCCTTAGGGTTGGTCCAAAGGTTAGGTCATCAGGAGACCCACAACTGCTCAGGGACCTGTGGGTCCTCTGAACTTGGCAGAGTCAGAGCTTGTTGTGGGATATGTCTGCAGATGGTCTGGTGATGCAGTAAGTCAAAGGCAGAGGATTCCTGGACAAGATGGTGGTACTGCAAGTAGTACCATGGATAGGAAGAATCAATATTGTTAAAATGGCCATACTACCCAAGTAATTTACATATCCATTGCTATTCCTATCAAACTACTAGTGACATTCTTCACAGAATTAGAAAAAACTATTCTAAAATTCACAGGCAACCAAGAGCCTGAATAGTCAAAGCAATCCTAAGCAAAGAACAAAGCTTGAGGCTTCACATATCCAACTTCAAACTATACTATAGGGCTGCAGTAACCAAAACAGCATGGTGGTGCAAAAACAGACACATAGATCAGTGAAATGGGTTAGAGAACCCAGAAACAAACCTGTACACCTAAACCATCTGATATTTGACAAAGCTGACAGAAACAAGCCATTGGGGAAAGGACTCACTATTAATAAACAGTGCTGGGGTAACTGGCTAGCCATATGCAGAAGATTGAAGCTGGAGCACTTCCTTAAACTATATACAAAAATCACCTTAAGATGGATTAAATATTTAAATGCAGAACCTAAAACTATAAGAACTCTAGAAGAAAACCTAGAAAATACCATTCTGGACATAGGCCCTGGCAAAGATTTCATGACAAAGATGCCAAATGCAATTGCAATGAAAAAAATTGACTAATGGGATCCAAATAAACTGAAGAGCTTCTGCAAAACAACAGAAACTATCAACAATGTTAACAGACAACTCAGAGACTGGCAGAAAATATTTGCAAACTATGCATCTGACCAAGGTCTAATATCCAGCATCTATAAGAAATTGAAAGAAATTTATAAGAAAAAACAAACCCTATTAAAAAGTGGACAAAGTACATAAACAGATGTTTCTCAAAAGAAGGCATATATGTGGCCAAGAAGCATATGAACAAAGTTCAACATCACTAATCATTAGAGAAATGCAAATCAAAGCCACAGTGAGATACCATCTCACACCAGTTAGAATGGCTATTATTAAAATGCCAAAAACAAGTGCTGACAAGGTTACAAAGAAAACAGAATGCTTTTACACTATTGGTGGAAGTGTAAATTAGTTCAACTATTGTGGAAGACAGTGTGACGATTCATCTAAGAGCTAAAAACAGAAGTACCAGCTGACCCAGCAATCCCATTACTGAGTATATACTCAAAGAACTATAAATTGTTCTGCTGTAAAGACACATGCATGTGTATGTTCACTGTAGCCCTATTTACAATAGCAAAGACATGGAATTAACCTAGATGCCCATCAGCAGTGGGCTGGATAATGAAAATGTGGTACATATACACTATAGAATACTATGCAGCCATAAACAAAAACAAGATCATCTTTACAGTAACATAGGTAGAGCTGGAGGCCATGATCCTAAGCGAACTAATGCAGGAAAGGAAAACTAAATATCAAATGTTCTCACTTATAAATGAAAGCTAACAATGAGTACACATGGACAAAAAAGAGAATAGACATTGGGGCCTACTTGAGGGTGGAGGGTGGGAGGAGGCTTAGGATAAAAAGTTACCTATTGAGTGCTGTGCTTATTACCTGGGTGATGAAACAATCTGTACACCAAACTCCCATGACACACAATTTACCTATTAAAAAAACATGTATATGTACCCCTGAAAATAAAAGTAAAAAAAAGTGTTTATTATATTTTATCCAATGCTTTTATCTTTTCCATATTTCCAGAAATCAATGTTGTTGCTTTGTATTTTTAAAGTAAATGCTGTAGTGTTTCATATTTGACCCCTATCTTCTCATTTGTCATATAAGATTCTCATATATTAGAAAAATTCTGCATGTTACTAAGATGAATTGTTCCTTGTGATTGTCTTATGTTTACAAACCCATTTAAATTTAACTTGCTGCAATCCGTGCATTTGGGGATGCTAATGTGCTCAATGAATATATTCTGTGGGCACATATCATTGTAGTCTTTTTTGTTTGACCATTTGCTTTTTGAAGCTCCTAGACATCACAGGCATGACAATAGCATTACTATATGAACATTGGTAAATTTGATGGGTAAAAATGTTCAGGATCTCTCAAAAGCGTCTCAAAATCTATGGAAAAGTAAGGAATGTCATATGAACTCATTTTTCCTTATTGTCTAGAGTCTTTTTTTTAAAAAAAGAAAATATTTTTATTCTGTTGTACAACGTGTTTGTGTTTTAAGCTAAATGTTATTACAAGAGTTACAAAGTTTAAAAAAGCTACAAGGTAAAAAATTTACAGCAAGCTAAAGTTAATTTATTATTGAAGAAAAAATAGTTTTTATAAGTGTAGTGTAGCCTAAGTGTCCAGTGTTTATAAAATCTACAGTAGTGCATAGTCATGTCCTGGGCCTTCATATTCACTCATTACTCACTCACTGCCTCACCCAGAGTAACTTCCAGTCCTGGAAGCTCCATTCATGGCATGTAAGTGTACCAGTTTTTATTTTTTATACTGCATTTTTCCTGTATCTTTTCTATATTTAGATCTGCTTAGAGACACAAATACCATTGTGTTACAGTTCCCTAGTTTTCAGTAGGCCTCAGAGAAATTTGAAGTATGTCAGGTTACTGGTCTTTTAACGAAATGACACCTCTTTATTGAGAGATTATGTCTGGCTTTGTGGAACAAGTAGTCCTTTGTGTCTGTTCCCTGTCAGCTGTTGTTTGTTGCCCCTGGGGTTGTGACTTCCTCTAGAAATCCCCTCTGCTTTTAATTTGCTATTTCTAACCACCTGTGGATTGATTAGAACCAAGTAATCACAATTAGAATTAGTTTTCAAAATCAGAAAACATGATTGAGTGAAGAACTATGGGGCAATCCGATGAGAAACTTAATGAAGATGTAGTGTATGTGCCTTCTAAAATCCATTCTAATTGCTCTGAAGAACATTAAAAAAAAAAAATTGGGGTTTTCTTTTCACATGCTTAAAATAGAATCATGTGACCTCCTACAAGGAGGAGCTGGTACCATTCCTTCTGAAATTATTCCAATCGATATAAAAAAAATAATTCCAATCCCTAACTCATTTTATGAGGCCAGCATCATCCTGATTCCAAAGCCTGGCAGAGACACAACAAAAAGAGAGAATTTTAGACCAATATCCCTGATGAACATTGATGCCAAAATCCTCAATAAAATACTGGCAAACTGAATCCAGCAGCATATCAAAAAGCTTATCCACCATGACCAAGTGGGCTTCATCCCTGGGATGCAAGGCTGGTTCAACATATGCAAATCAATAAATGTAATCCAGCATATAAACAGAACCAAAGACAAAAACCACATGATTATCTCAATAGACACAGAAAAGGCCTTTGACAAAATTCAACAGCCCTTCATGTTAAGAACTCTCAATAAATTAGGTATTGATGGGACATATCTCAAAATAATAAGAGCTATTTATGACAAACCCACAGGCAATATCATACTGAATGAGCAAAAACTGGAAGCATTCCCTTTGAAAACTGACACAAGACAAGGATGCCCTCTCTCACCACTCCTATGTAACATAGTGTTGGAAGTTCTGGTCAGGGCAATCATGCAGGAGAAATAAAAAAGGGTATTCAATTGGGAAAAGAGGAAGTCAAATTGTCTCTGTTTGCAGATGACATGATTGTATATTTAGGAAACCCCATCATCTCAGCCCAAAATCTTAAGCTGATAAGCAACTTCAGCAAAGTCTCAGGATACAAAATCAATATGCAAAAATCACAAGCATTCCTATACCCCAATAACAAACAGAGAGCCAAATCATGCGTGAACTCCCATTCACAATTACTACAAAGAGAATAAAATACGTAGGAATCCAACTTACAAGGGATGTGAAGGACCTCTTCAAGGAGAACTACAAACCACTGCTCAATGAAATAATAGAGAACACAAACAAGTCGAAGAACATTCCATGCTCACGCACAGGAAGAATCAGTATCGTGAAAATGGTCATACTGCCCAAGGTAATTTATACATTCAATGCCATTCCCATCAAGCTACCAATGATTTCCTTCACAGAATTGGAAAAAACTACTTTAAAGTTCATATGGAACCAAAAAAAGAGCCTGTATTGCCAAGACAATCCTAAGCAAAAAGAACAAAGCTGGAGGTATCATGCTACCTGACTTCAAACTATACTACAAGGCTACAGTAACCAAAACAGCATGGTACTGGTACCAAAACAGAGATAAAGACCAGTGGAACATAACAGAGTCCTCAGAAATAATACCACACATCGACAACCATCTGATCTTTGACAAACCTGACAAAAACAAGAAATGGGGAAAGGCTTCCTTATTTAATAAATGGTGTTGGGAAAACTGGCTAGCCATACATAGAAAGCTGAAAGTGGATCCCTTCCTTACACCTTATACAAAAATTAATTCAAGATGGATTAAAGATGTAAATGTTAGACCTAAAACCATAAAAACCCTAGAATAAAACCTAGGCAACAGCATTCAGGACATAGGCATGGGCAAGGATTTCATGAATAAAACACCAAAAGCAATGGCAACAAAAGCTAAAATTGACAAATGGGATCCAATTAAACTAAAGAGCTTCTGCATAGCAAAAGAAACTATCATCAGAGTGAATAGGCAACCTACAGAATGGGAGAAAAGTTTTGCAATCTACCCATCTGACAAAGGGCTAATATCCAGAATCTACAAACAACTTAAACAAATGTACAAGAAAAAATCAAACAACCCCATTAGAAAGTGGGCGAAGGATATGAACAGACACTTCTCAAAAGAAGACATTTATGCAGCCCACAGACATGTGAAGAAATGGTCATCATCACTGGCCATCAGAGAAATGCAAATCAAAACCACAATGAGATACCATCTCACACCAGTTAGAATGGCGATCATTAAAAAGTCAGGAAATAACAGGTGCTGGAGAGGATGTGGAGAAATAGGAACATTTTTACACTGTTGGTGGGACTGTAAACTAGTTCAACCATTGTGGAAGACAGTGTGGCGATTCCTCAAGGATCTAGAACTAGAAATACCATTAGACCCAGCCATCCAATTACTGGGTATATACCCAAAGGATTATAAATCATGCTGCTGTAAAGACACGTGCACATGTATGTTTATTGCAGCACAATTCACAATAGCAAAGACTTGGAACCAACCCAAATGCCCATCAGTGATAGACTGGATTAAGAAAATGTGGCACATATACACCATGGAATACTATGTAGCCATAAAAAGGATGAGTTCACATCCTTTGTAGGGACATGGATGAAGCTGGAAACCATCATTCTCAGCAAACTATCCCAAGGACAGAAAACCAAACACCGCATGTTCTCACTCATAGTTGAGAACTGAACAGTGGGAACACTTGGACACAGGAAGGGGAATATCACACACTGGGGCCTATCATGGGTGGGGGAAGGGGGAAGGGATAGCATTAGGAGATATACCTAATGTAAATGACGAGTTAATGGATGCAGCACACCAACATGGAACATGTTTACATATGTAACAAACTTGCACGTTGTGCACATGTATCCTAGAACTTAAAGTATAGTAAAAAAAACTTTAAAAACATAAAAAGAAAAATAAAAAAAGAAAAACAAAGAATTATGTGACCTCCATATAAGTGAAATATTACCTTCTCTAATGGAAAGAAAGTGGGTTGATTGACCAGCAAGTATGTGGCCAACTGGGAATCCCATTTCTCCTTGTAAATTACTAAGCTATTATTTTGTATTGCATTTTTCTTTTTCCTGAGACTGGTAAGAATGAGTCAATTTGCCAGGGGTATCAAAGGTGAGTAAAAATGAAAGATGAATGTCAAAGTGAAGCTGCAAAACTGAGGTCAAAATTCTGAATTACAAGACTATATAATCCGGCTGAAATTACCTCTTGTCTTTTCTATATATGGCATTTGTTTTAGATTAAAAAACAATATGAGAAGCGGAGAAAAAAGAAAACTCAAAACAATCAAAGTGGGTACTTTTGCTGAATATGTATGCAGAACCTGCATCAATTACTCAAAGATGGACAATATAATCTTGGCATCATTCATCCTGTTTTATTATTTGACAGGTAGATTTTAAATTTTTATTGGATTTTATAATAGTTTTGCTGAGGCAGGCATGCAAATACTGCAAGGCTTGATGCTAAAAATGTAAACGAAGACTTGAATGTTCGCAGCATTAGGGTGTTTACAATTCCTGAAGTTCTTTCATCAACACCTATTTATTATTATCTTTGAGGCCCAAGTTGCACATTTTAGTTTAAATCCAGCTAAGTTCTGTGCTTCAAGTTCAGTTCACGTTTAACTAATTTAAAAAGCAAATGTTTAATACTGTGCTTCTCAATCTTGGCTGCACATTAGAATCACCTAATGAACTTGAACAATTCCTAATACCCAGGCCGTACCAATTAAATCGGAAATGGGGAAGTGACCTAGGCAAAAGTTCTTGCTAAATCTCCCCAGGTGATTTTAGTGTTCAACGAACCACTGCTTTGTAATAAAGCCTAATCAGGTTAAACTCATCAAAGGGTTGGACAGGTGCCATTATAGACCTGTTCGACTCCTACTCCAGTTGGGACGTTCAAGCTTCTGCATGACTTTTAATTTGTTTATTCTTAGCTCCCTCTCACATATATCATGGAGTATTATTCAAATACCTTACATTGTATTACTTCACTCTTAGCAGAATATCTTACCGTCTCAAAATAAAACCACAACAAACCAAAACCAAACAAAGGTAGCCATCCACTGTGTAATTCCCCACTTCCCCCTACTTCCCCTCTTCACTTAGCTGTAGCTTCCTGAATCACTACTTCCTGCTCAATTGCAGAGCCAATGCCCTTGATTCATCCTCTTTTCTCCACAGTCCCCAGCTCGTCTGTCTCCCCTCCTGCTCCCCTGCAGCTTCTCCTTTCCTTGGCCCAGCCTTCCTCTCAAGCTGCCACCCCAATTCTCTTCGTCTCCTGCAGGCTATTTGAATGCCTGACCTACAGTCACCATTTCAACTTCCTCAATGCTGTTTCTACTCTAGCTTCCACTCTCACATGCTACCAAAAAAAGCCTCTCAAGGCCCCACCAATGACTTCCACTGGCCAGTTCCAATAATCCGCTCCCTCCTTGCCCTATCTCTCTTTGCAGATATGCCAGATCTCTTCAGTGCTTTCTCATCTCAGCTACCCCAACCACACTTCTTAATCCACTTCTTTCTCTACCTACACTTAAAGTACTTTTGTCCTGTAGGGTTCTACCCTTAGCTAGCTTCTAGACTCTCTCTGCATGTTCTTCTTGGGTACTTCCAGCCAATCGCATGGCTTCAGCTAATTCTCACATGATATTGGTTGGTAGCCCAACGTCTCTCCTAAATGTTGGGCTTTTACGTTCATCCATAAACACTGCAAAAATCCCCCAAATCTCTGTGCCTATAACTGCCTAGAACATTCCCTCAGAAACCACTCCCAACACACAAAACTAAATCCTAAAGGAATAAACAAATCAAAACAAAACAAAAAATAACAGCACAATAAAAAATTCCTTCTGTCTGTGTTTGTGCCGCAATTTCTCCAGTCAACCAGTCTCTAAGCTGCTGTCTTTCCAGTCACACATGAGACCTTGTGACACTTTAATCATCTATTGAATCCATCTCTTTGTCTGAATGTCACTGCCCAAGTGAAGGAACTCATTTTCCTCCATACAAATTATCATAATTTCCTTTCACAGGGCCACCAGAGAGATTGTTTAAAAAACACAAATTTTACTGTATTATGTTTCTACTTACAGCTCTTCAGCAGCTGCCCATTGCTTCCTGCACACATTACACTTTCTCATAGTGTGCTGACCCTTCCTTCCGTGAGTGTCCACACATCCTTTGCAGGGTCCTTACTATACACAGCCCTCACACCTCTCAGCTTGGGCTCCAGCCTCACCCAGTGCTGCACTGCACTGACTCGTAGGAGACCTTTTCTGATGTTGCCTGTTATCTCGACATTCCCTCCCCTCAGAGAATCCGACTTACCCTTTAAGATTCAGATAAAGAATTATTTCTTCTGTGAACTTGTTCTCTGAATGCCATTCTCCTCTTTCAATTCTGTTATGGAGTTAGTCACTTCCTAAATCAGGCTCACACAGGGAGGATAATATAATTGATCACATTGTTTTAAAATGTTTAGAATTTTATTTTAATTTCACCTACGAAAATAAGCATGTTCTTGTATGGACTGAAATGCTATAAATAATGAGAAAATTCATTTTATTATCCCCAATTTCAGTCTCTTTCCCAGAGTTCAACATGGTTATCATTTGAATGTGTAAGCTTATAGACACTTTATTACAATTTGAATCTATACATAAAAATGTTGAATTAGGGCTGGGCACGGCGGCTCACACCTGTAATCCCAGCACTTTGGGAGGCTGAGGAGGGCGGATCACAGAAGGTCAGGAAATCGAGACCAGCCTGACCAACATAGCAAAACCCTGTCTCTACTAAAAATACAAAAATTAGCCGGGTATGGTGGTGGGTGCCTGTCGTCCCAGCTCCTTGGGAGGCTGAGGCAGGAGAATGGCTTGAACGTTTGAGGTGGAGGTTGCAGTGAGCAGAGATGTGCCATCGCACTCCAGCCTGGGCAACAAGAGCAAGTCTCTGTTTCAAAGAAAAAAAAATATTGAATTAGTTTTTGAAGCTTTACTGAAATATAATTGACATATTCTAAACCCTACATATTCAAAATATGTAATTTGATAAATTTTGATGATAGTATATAAATTACGGTGAAATCATCCATGTTTCCCTCTACCACTTGGTAATCCCCCTCTCCCATCCTTTCCCAACCTACAATTCCCAGATAACCACTGTTGTTTTCTGTCATGATGTTTACATTCCTAACATTTTATATGAATGAATCTTACAATATGTGGTATCTTTTTTCCGTCTTCTTTTACTCAGCAAAATTATTTTGAGATTCATCCATGTTCTTGTGTTCCTTTTTATTCCTGAGGAGTATTTTATTGTATAGATACATTTGTGTATCCATTAAACTATTAAGAAAAATTTGAGTTGTTTTTAGCTTTTGGCTGTTATAAATAAAGCTGCTGTGATATTTATGTGCAAATCTTCATATGCGCACGTGCTTTCATTTCTCCATTATATTTGTATAATATATATTATGTATATATAATGCATGTACATAATATATGTTATATATAATGTATATGGTGTTACACTGAGTGGGAGTAATGGGGAAAATTCCATCTACTTCCTCTACCTGAAAGTGAAAACTGAGCTCCAAATCAAATTCCTGTATCTCTTTAGTTCCATGAGATTGTCCAGATATCTACTCAGTTATCTGACTGAGCTGCAGTCTTCTGCTTGGTCTCTCAGCCTTTTGCCCTACGCCTAGAATTGGCAAATGCCTTGTGAGAAAAAGTAGCATGGAGAATCTCAGTTCACCTCTCTAAGATTCCCTTTCCTCTCTGATCTTGGTCTCCCACCTGTGTGTTGCCTTCACAGCTTTTCTCTTTCAAACAGCTGTGGTTTTCGGTTTGTTTTATATCAAGTTTTTCCAAGTGTTTGTAGCAGAAGCATTAGTGTGCTTCAAGCTACCCCAGTGGAGTAAAAAATAGAAGTTTAAGATGAAGAAACATTATAGACATGTCCTACTTTTCTATTATTAAATAAGAATATTTGCTAATCTGGTTATTTTTATTCACTCACTTAAAAATATTTGTTCAATGTGAATTGTGTATAAGTTATCTGCCAGACACCAGCAATGCAGCGTTGACTCAAATAGACAATGCTGCCATTATGAAACTTCAAGTCTAGTAGGAGACCTAGATGTCAAACAAATAATGCCATGCACAAATATAGAATTATGAACTGTTATAAATGCTAAGCAAAATGGTGATTATAATAATAATAGCTAAACTTGATAAATTGTTTTCCATATGCAGTTCTCTGCTTAAATATTATTTAACTCATAGCTATCTCATACAATGGGGAAGTAAGCTGATTAGAGAAACTTAATGCTATGGCTATTTGAATTCCCAGTTAAAGCTTGAGATTATAAATTAATAGTGCTATTAAGTCTATCCAGTTGGTGGATTTTCTCCTTCAGAACTGACCTGGGTATAAGTGTATAGAAGACAGATGAATGGGTTGGAAAGTGAAAAGAGGAGGTGGATAATGGATATTGATAAATTGGAGATGTTAATAGGCTTGGTAATGCATTGATATTAAAAAGAAAACTGTATCAGTGGGGGTACTCGAGCAAGTAAGTTGGAATGAAAGAAAATTATGATCAGAAGAATGGATCACGGAAGTGATAATGAATGTAAACAGTTTTTGCTGATGAGAAAGTAAAGATTATGACTACTTGAGTGGGTAGCTAAGGTAAAGGAGTTCCTAGGAATGAGGAAATATGGGAACTGAGAGCTTAAGGAGGGCTAATTTATGGAATTGTCAAAGTTATTCAGGATGCTTAGCAGGAGCTGCAGTAGAGAAGACTAAGTTTGGAGGAGGTCATTAGAAATAGATTTAAATTTTTGTCAAGGTTCTGTATTGTATCTGTAGCTGCTATTGTTATTAGGATTTGCTTCTGAATTATTTTAAGCAGTAGGGTTCTGTGCTAAACAAAATCCTTCTAAGCTAGCCTGAAGTGGCCCGATGTTTTATGCATCGTAACTATGAACATCAATTAGGTAATTGTGCTATAATATAGTGCCTTTGAGACAACTGAATGGATTATGTTTGGTTTCTTCTTTTACTGTCAAAATATCTCATTTTATTGCTTAGTGTACACATTCACCTCTGGCAGTCCTCCTTTTCGTCCTCCTCCCCCACTTCTTCTTTTTTTTTTTTTTTTTTTTTTTTGCTTTTATTATGAAATGAGAAATCAGATAAATTTATTTAAGAGCATGGAAAGTAAAGTAAATAGATTTTGAATAATTACCTGAACTAAACATAAGAATAAGCTTTTTTAGGTGTTTATTCAAAGTCTGTTTACTTCCACTTTCCTTGCCCTTCAATAAGTTTATCCAATTTCCCATTTTTACTTGCTTTTAAAATATATTTTGCAGTTTCTCAAACTCAAGAACACTTGAGTTTATCATTACATGACTTCAAGATAAACAAGTCATTACTATATCTGTATAGACGCTTTTATTTCATTATTTTTTCTATGTAGACTCAAGATGAATAGAATTGCTATTAATACTAATCAACTGAAATTTTAAAGTTTATTTAATAAGCATAGCCTCATAAAAATTTAAAGCTGAAGAAGGCCTTAGAGAACTTTTATTCCAAGTTAAGTTTAATATGTTACTGTCAAAAATATTTTGAGGGGGTCATCTATAAAGGATATTAAAATGAATATCTTGACCCAGGAATGCTGGATATTAAAAAGTATGATATGAGTCTGTCATTCAATCTGATTGTCTTGATTCTAGTTGTCCAGAAATTGAAACTGGAGTTCCCTAATATTAAAAGTGAGTACAATTTTGTAATAAATTTATTTAAAACTTATCTTTATAATCTTCAATAAAACTACCTTGAAACATCACTGAAATGAACAACTAAGGGATATTATTCCTTCAATTCATACATGAGTATATTCAATATTTTAATTACTATATATAATTGCTATGTTTAATAGCTATGAACATACAAGTGGGTCATTAAGCATTTAATATCAATGAAAGCAATGTGGCTCCTAAACTTAGAAATCACAGCAAAACTGTGTTAAAAACCAGATTATTTTACATTTGAAGTTAGATAGTAGTTTTAATATCATAGCAATACTTAGGATGAGCCACTAAACTTCAGAGGAAGAAAGGACTCTAGCAAAGATCCAATTACAGATTTTCCCAGCTTTAAAATCACTTAATTTTCTTTGAAGAAAATTGAATCCTAGAAGGTTTAAATAAATTTCTCAATGTTAAACAGGGAGTATTGATATTCATTCATTTTTCCTCATGTATTTATTATTTATCTAGTGTATGCCAGGATGTAGGGAATTCCTTTGCACCACACAATTTTAAAAAAATCTCCAAGAAGTTCATCATGTGATGGCAAAATGAGGACTGGAATTCAAGATTTCTGATGCTACTCTTGGCTGCTTTCCAAGAAAACTTTACACCTCATTTGTTTCAACATCTAGGAAGACCTTGGTTCTATTCCAAGTACTCTAAACAAGCTGTTTTAAGATCTTTTAGACCTCATTTTCCTCATTTTTCCTCTTTCAACCTCTTTATTAAGTTGGGTGCATAAAAGATATTTCTTTACTCTAAACACCTTTATGAAAATAAACTAGAAAATCTAGAAGAAATGGATAAATTCCTAGACACATACACCCTCCAAAGACTAAACCAGGAAGAAGTTGAATTCCTGAATAGACCAATAACAAGTTCTGAAATTGAGGCAGTAATTATTAGTCTACCAACCAAAAAAAGCCCAGGACCAGATGGATTCACAGCAGAGTTCTACCAGAGGTACAAAGAGGAACTGGTACCATTCCTTCTGAAACTATTCCAAACAACAGAAAAAGAAGAAATCCTCCCTAACTCATTTTATGAGGCCAGCATCATCCTGATACCAAAACCTGGCAGAGACACAACAAAAAAAAGAAAATTTCAGGCCAATATCCCTAATGAACATTGATGCGAATATCCTCAACAAAACACTGGCAAACTGAATCCAGCAGCACATCAAAAAGCTTACCCACCATGATCAAGTCGGCTTCATCCCTGGGATGCAAGGCTGGTTCAACATACACAAATCAATAAACGTAATCTATCCCATAAACAGAACTAATGACAAAAACCACATGATTATCTCAATAGATGCAGAAAAGGCCTTCGATAAAATTCAACAGCCCTTCATGCCAAAACTCTCAATAAACTAGGTATTAATTAAATGTATCTCAAAATAATAAGAGCTATTTTTGACAAACCCATAGGCAATATCATACTGAATGGGCAAAAGCTGGAAGCATTCCCTTTGAAAACTGGCACAAGACAAGGATGCCCTCTCTTACCTCTCGTATTTGACATAGTATTGGAAGTTCTGGCCAGGGCAAGCAGGAAGAGAAAGAAATAAAGGGTATTCAAATAGGAAGAGAGGAAGTCAAATTATCTCTGTTTGCAGATGACATGATTGTATATTTAGAATGACAATGATCATATATTTAAAAATCCCCATCATCTCAGCCCAAAATGTCCTTAAGCTGATAAGCAACTTCAGCAAAGTCTCAGGATGCAAAATCAATGTGCAAAAATCACAAGCATTCCTATACACGAATAACAGACAAACAGAGAGCCAAATAATGAGTGAACTCCCATTCACAATTGCTGCAAAGAGAGTAAAATATCTAGGAATCCAACTTACAGGAGATGTGAAGGACCTCTTCAAGGAGAACTACAAACCACTGCTCAAGGAAACAAAAGAGGTCACAAACAAATGAAAGAACATTCCAAGCTCATGGATAGGAAGAATCAATATTGTGAAAATGTTCATACTGCCCAAAGTAGTGTATAGATTCAGTGCTAACCCCATCAAGCTAGCATTGACTTTCTTTACAGAATTAGATAAAAGTACTTTAAATTTCATAAGGAACCAAAAAAGAGCCTGTATAGCCAAGACAATACTAAGCAAAAAGAACAAAGCTGGAGGCATCACGCTACCTGACTTCAAACTATACTACAAGGCTACGGTAACCAAAACAGCATGATACTGGTACTAAAACAGGTATATGGACCAAAGGAACAGAACAGAGGCTTCGGAAATAATACCACACATCTACAACCATCTGATCTTCGACAAACCTGACAAAAGCAAGCAATGGGGAAAGGATTGCCTATTTAATAAATAGTGTTGGGAAAACTGGCTAGCCATATGCAGAAAACTGGACCTGTTCTTTACACCTTATACAAAAATTAACTCAAGATAGATTAAAGACTTAAACCTAAGACCTAAAACCGTAAAAACCTCAGAAGAAAACCTAGGCAATACTATTAAGGACACACGCATAGGCAAAGACTTCATGGCTAAAACACCAAAAGCAATGGCAACAAAAGTCAAAATTGACAAATGGGATCTAATTAAACTAAAGAACTTCTGCATATCAAAAGAAACTATCATCAGAGTGAACAGGCAGCCTACAGAATGGGAGAAAATTTTTGCAACCTATCCATCTGACAAAGGGCTAATATCCAGAATCTACAAGGAACTTAAACAAATTTACAAGAAATAAAAAACAAACCACCCCATCAAAAAGTGGGCAAAGGATATGAACAGACACTTCTCAAAAGAAGACATCTATGCAGCCAACAAACATATGAAAAAAAGCTCATCATCACTGGTCGTTAGATAAATGCAAATCAAAACCACATTAGATACCATCTCATGCCAGTTAGAATGGCCATCATTAAAAAATCAGGAAACAACAGATGTTGGAGAGGTTGTGGAGAAATAGGAAGGCTTTTACACTGTTGGTGGGAGTGTAAATTAGTTCAACCATTGTGGAAGATAATGTGGCGATTCCTCAAGGAACTAGAAACAGAAATACCATTTGACCCAGCCATCCCATTACTGGGTATACACCCAAAGGATGATAAATCATTCTACTTTAAAGACACATGCACACGTAAGTTTACTGGAGCACTGGTCACAATAGGAAAGACTTGGAACCAACCCAAATGCCCATCAATGATAGACTGGATATGTGGTACATATATACCATGGAATACTATGCAGCCATAAGGAAAGGATGAATTCCTGTCCTTTGCAGGGACATGGATGAAGCTGGAAAACATCATTCTCAGCAAATTAACACAGGAACTGAAAACCAAACACTGCGTGTTCTCACTCATAAGTGGGAGTAGAACAATGAGAACACATGGACACAGGGAGGGGAACATCACACACTAGGGCCTGCCAGGGGTTCGGGGGCTAGAGGAGAGATAGCATTAGGAGAAATACCTAATGTAGATGACAGGTTAATGGGTGCAGCAAACCACCATGGCACATGTATACCTATGTAACAAACCTGCACATTTGACACATGTATCCCAGAATTTAAAGTATAATTTTTTTTTAAAAAGACACTCATTCTCATATCAGCAATTCTTGAATTCTTGTTGTGGAGAAAAGCAACAAAAATAAGGTAATAGAAAGATGTGCTTCACATTATAAACAGTCAGATTGTAAGAATAGGAACTCTGGATCCCTGTATAACAAAATATGAAGAAACTAATGAGAATAATCCCTGTATTCAAAATACACTCAATTGTATGTGAAAGAAAATGCACCCATAATATAGCTCACTTAATGTCCTTTGTTTATAATGCATAATTCCTTAAACATCCATTTGTGGAATAAGAATGAACTTTAAGGAACATAAAATCAGAATAATATTTATTTTCACAATATCATTGCTAATCTCAAAATAGCAACTTCCTTGACTCAAAATGTTAAATGTTTCAAAAACAAAAGTTAATTTTTTTTTACCTTCTGAATAGAGTCTGCAGAAAAAGGTGGATTATTTTAATAAACTTGCAAAGAGACTAGGTCTCAGACTGTACTTAAGAAGCATGAGCAACAAAAATGGCAAACTAATGTCACTAAAAGTAATGCCCATACATATCAAAATATCTAGTACAACCATGCTCTTTCTACTAACATAGCAAGCCTATTTAACAACCAGCATAATGCAAGCTTATACTTCATGAGACAGAATTAGTAAATTAACTACCCATCTATAATAAATTTCAAAATTCCTGGTCTCAAAATAATTTTAGTGCATATATTAAGTACGACAGACTATTCAGAAAGAAACAAAATATACATCCAGTCTTTGCAATTTAAATTTTTTATAGTGTATAAACACTGTTCAGACATAAATTTTGAACTAAAAGTTTTTTTTCCTACATTTAATTTAGGTAATTAAGCCTTTCTTAAATGAAGACGGATAATAGGTATATGATCTCTATAAACTTTGACAGTAGTTTATATTCCAAATAAAATTTTTTTCCCATTACAATATGACAATATAACTGTTTTCTGAGTGAAGATATATGTAAGGTTTAAACTCTTTGGGAGACAAACAGCATAGTGAAGAAATATCTGTTCATTTAAAACTATATACCATCTCATAATGGGCCACTGACATTTCAAATTTACATGTAAGAATACATTTATATCTTAAATTTCTAGGAAAGGTGCAGGCTTCATGTTAAAAAAAAAAAAAAAGCAAAATTTTAAACCCATCAATTTATTGAAAAGCCATTACTCCTATTAGAAACAAATGTTGGGAAAAAGACACGGCACAAACATATATTTCATAGATGTATTTTTCCCTTTATATTCTGCTAAGAGATAGACTATCTTTTTGGCTAGGAGAAGCAGAAGTATTTGATGGACCAGCAAACTGGTCTCTTTGTACAAAAACGAAGCATTTCCTCCTCAAAACCAAATATCACGGATCCATTTAGGGACCCCACGCTAGTCATAGAGCCAAAGAAACGTGTGACTCTTGGCTGTTTGCAAGGCAGAAGTTCCTGAACATTATTGTGACTGGTAGCTATTTTAGTATTTGTAAGAGCTTTAGCCTAGGTTGAAAGGCTCACTAACCTCAAAAAGTGGCAAAAAGAGGAGCAACAAAGTCAGTTATGAAAAGTTTTTTGACTGTGCCCATATGTGTTCATGTAACCAACATAAAGCAGAAGAGCAGAAATGCAATACAAGAAGACAAAGACTGCAAATATAAGACAGAATTGTGCAGAAGAAGAGAAATCTCCTGTAAAGACATGATTTTGCCAATTTACATCTCACACATTTACATCTGGAGGTGACTAAAATGATGCCTGATTCAACCTGCATGGATAACCAAAAAATAGCTGTAGTTGTTTTAATGCCAGCAATTTTAGGAGAACAACTTATTCAAATAGCAGTTTTGTCCGTAAAATCTCCACAAGTGGTAAAAGCACAGATGGAAACGATCTATTGGAGAATATTGACGTCAAGCAGCTCTTTGAGGGTTGAGGCTGATCTGGAAGGTGGGCATCCTCTGAGGGAAGGAAGGTGAGTAAGGATAGCCAGAGGGAAGGAAGGTCTGGGAGACAGACCCCTATTTTCCTCATTTTTACCTAAATATACAAACATCTTGCTCTCTCTCTCTCTGTGTCTCTCTCTGGGCTGCTTAACAATATGAGAGGTGTGAAAACATCTTGAATTGTGCAAATAGAGTAGTAGGTGAGAAAACAGGTGCAAAGTAATTAAAAGATTTATCGAATATCACTCAGCCAAGAAAAGTTAGAGGTGTGTGCTTAGCACCCAAATTTCCTGACTACTATTTTGGGAAACAATTTGTTCCTTTTCAGTTACTATTGACCTTCATTTGATTCTATCTGGATAACATGAATGAAATCTTTAAAAACAAATGGCTTCTAAAATTATTAAATAAAATGTCAGTGTTTTAGCCAGGAATCTCCAAGAGGAACAAGAACCAATAAGACATGCCTCTGTATAGAAAGAGATTTATTTTAAGAAATTGACTCACCTAATTAGGGGGCTTGGTGAGTCCAAAATCAGATGGGAGAGGTTGGTAGGCAGGAGTGTCAGGAAAGAGTTGCAATTCAAATCTAAAGGCAGTCAGCTGTGGAGCCAGGAAAAGCTGATGTTTTAAATGAAGTTCCAAGGTACCCTGCTGGAAAATTCCCTCTGTCTTGGGGGTATCAACCTTTTGTTAGATTCAGGCCTTCAGTTATTTGGATCAGCCCTACCTATATCATGGAGGGCAATTTGCTTTACCGAAAGCCCACCAATTTAAATGTAAATCTCATCCAAAAACATCCTCACAGAAACATCCAGAGCAATGTTTTATCAAATATCTGAGCAACATCACCTAGCCAAGTTGACACACACAATTTACCACCACAGTTAATATTGATTAATATATGTATATAACATGGATTATAAAATCATGCCTAACTTAGCTTGGAATAAATATCGAAGGGATCATTTTAACCCCCATCCCCCAGGCCTTTTTTTTTTTAACCCTGCAGGCCAGGGTTAAAAAATTAAATATTTTGAATAGATTATTTATAATTTATCTTATAGACATTATATTCTACAGTTCATCATAAAACTTGAATTAAAACTAATTGGAATTTAAAAGAGCTATAGCAAATAAATATCTATACAATTAATTTATTCAACAAATATTCATTTAAAAATAAATTAATTTAGTGTTCTTTCTCTTAAGGGCCATTTCAAGCATCATTCGACATTATGAATTAAATTAACACTTAAAATTTCAGTTTTCAAAAGTGAAAGTTGCAAAACTTGCGATTCCATGGCTGATTGTTTCTGGTTTATTTCTAATTTTTGTTCAAACATATTTTATTTCATTGATTTACCTAGATTATAAATGCATTCAATTTGTATTTTAATCAATTGATAAATCTACCAAAAAACCAGTTAACCAATAAATGTCTACCATGTACAAGTTATTTGACCAAAAGCAATTTAAAATCTTGAAACCCGCCTCTGATATATGCCTCTATCTTGTGTAAAATAGACTTCATACCTCAAAGGGATACTTCTCATTACCTTAGATCAAACAATCTTACACTAAAAAGAAAGGCCAGAGAAGGCCATCTGCCTTAGGTAAATAACTCTATGGAAGGTTTAGAAAATTTCCAAAAGAGCAAAGCTCTGAAGTGGTATGCATAATAAATCCTCATTTGTATGATGCAATATTAATAAAGCACAAACATATTCATGATTAAAATCAGGCCAGATTCCAGAACAGCTTTCAAGAGTGATAAATTAAGTATTTATTTTTCAATTAATCTAATTTTATTCAAAACTGTAATGTTATGAGCACAATGGTGGTGCATGGTAATAGAACAAGAGCAAGACTAAGCAGTTTTTGTCCTGGTTCCTTCACTCACTAGCTACATGACTTTGTATTTTTACTTCTTCTGGACTTTAGAGCAAGATCAAGATCAACTTTCTGGCTATAAATTGGGAATAAAGGTGTATACATTAATGGAAGCAAAATTGCAAAATATCCATTAGACACACCAAAGATTCTATGCCAAACTCAGGGAACATATTTTGCACTTGTACATTAGGATGTATAATATACATCATATTGTCTTATGCACGACAATGACAGGCACTTATAGCAACAGACGGTTATGGTCAAGTCTATTTTTTAGACAATAAGAATTGTAATAACAGATTTGGGTTAAATATAACAGTAGGTATCTGACTGTATTTGAAATTCAATAGTCTTACAGCCATTAGATTGAAAATTTCACAAATACAAGTGAAAGAGTTACTAAGGAAACCAAATTTGATCTACATAATTTCAATGCTTTTGAATGCCCTCTTTTGTAAAGTCACAAAGTACTCCCTAGCCCCTTTGCTCCATGGCTGAAAACATGAAAAGAAAAGAAATTTCTTATAGGTAATTTCTATGTTGCATGTATGACAATTTAAATATATATTTTCTTCTTTCATTTAAGGTATCTAAAGTTTTTGTTTTAACCCCCAACAACTAGCAGTTCTATCATTTTTCTTCTAGCTGTATAAGCTCCTAAAGGTAAGTTTTGTCAAGTACATTGATGAATTGGTTGTTTGATAGATTCAGTCATGTATTCACTCTTTCCTTAAATATCTGCCCAAGTCACTAAAGGGGCAGTCAAAAATTACTCAAGATTCTGGATCTTTTCTCTCCTCCTATCCAGCATTTATTTCCATCTCCCCATTCATTATATAGTTTCTTCCCTGTTTCTGGTCATTCTTTAAATCCAGCCTCCACATTACATCTTGATAATACAACTAAAGCACAGACCTGGCTTGGCATTCTTGGTCCTGCTATTTGTTTCATCCTCTGCCTGACTTTTTGCTTTCCATAACACTGAACTAATACACATACATACACACACACACACACACACACACACACACACACACACTCAAACAAAACTATTTTCATCCTCCTCACTCCTTGCCTTTGCCAATAGCCTTTGTTTTACTTGCAACATCTACCTGTAACCCTTTCACTTTCCTAGACCACTTTAACCTAGGCTACATGTCCCCAAGGAAATTCCTTTTCTCTTGGTTGCCCCAGACTTATTTGTTCTTTCTTCTACTGTATTAGACTCAAAATACTGTTTTTATGTTTGTGTCTATCTTATCTCACTCTATCTTTTCTTCTTCTGCAATCTTATTCAATCCCTCAAAATGCAGCCTTAACTCAATAATTCTATTTCATAGCCGAGTTCATATCTGTCCTAGGAGCTCCAGGTCTCTGATCTTTCCCTTCACATAAGTTCTTATTTCACTGTCCCCCATCAAAGAAATGACAGCATTCTTTTAATAACAGAAAAAATGTTTTAGTGATTACTACATGCAAGGCACTCTGCTGGGCTACAGTAATGAATGAGAAAGACATGATCCCTATTTTAGGTGAGTTTGCATTCCAGCACACAGATGGAGAGATATTAAACAACTTATTAATACATCTAATAGCCTTCTTTAATCACAATTATATATAGTACATATTCTTGACATTCTTTCTGTTGTGAGCAAACAGAAAGGTCAATTTATTCACACACACATGCGCGCATGCGCGTGCACACACACACATAGAGAAAGAGAGAGAGAGACGTACCCGTAACTAACTCCAATAGCTGGTATCCTCAAAGCTTTGCTGTTTGGTGCTCATGGCATTGATGTCCTGGAGATCAACTAGCTCTTTCAGTCCAGTGAACAATAGTAGATGGCCCAACACCTCAGAGAAGCTTGGGGTAAGGCTTACTCCTCTTATTCGGCCATGCTGAGTGGACTGATGTGTACTTGGCGGGAGAGATGGTGCTTCGATAGGGGACAATTGGTGATTAAGGACATGGTTTAACTCTGTTTTTCTTAAGGAACTGAAAATCCCCTGCTCTCCAATTTTGGCTTAGGGGAATGGAGGAAAGTGTGAGGACAATGGCCGTCACTTTTTATGAGCCTGTCCATACTCCAGTTGGATAGAAACACATTAGCAAAACTCACTCCAGAAACCCCAGCTGATAAACTGTGTAACTGTCTTCTTTGCTACAGATGACTCCAAACTCTGGAATCATGTGAAGAGGAATATGAGTAAGCAGAAAATATGCTTTTTTCTTTGACTCCCCAGATACTCTCAAATCATTTTCTCATTGTGTCTCTGGCCATACCAAACTGCTTTCAGGTCTTGGAAGGTGTTATTTTCTCCTCTACCATGAAATTTTTGCAGGTGCTGCACCCTCAGACTCAAATTTCTTTTTCACCCCTTCCCTTCTTAACTCCTTGCTTATTCTTCAGTTTATAATGTAAAAAAATCACTTCCTGGGGCAAGTTGTTCTCTTTCTTTTATATAGTCTTATGGCAACTCAAATGCCATTCTTTGTAGCACTCATCTACATTACAGTTGTATTCTCTTTATTTGTGAGATTTCCAAAACTCTGTCTCCTGCACTTACAGTGAATATATATATACATATACATATACATAAGAATAAATTGAGATGCTCCCACTGGGCCTAAGCCATGCTAGCACCTCACCAGGATATCCCAGCATCACCCCCAGGAGACTTTTGCAGTGGACAATCCCCTGCTCCATGGTAACCACATGATGAAAAATGCAAAATGTGGACACGTTAGAATATATGCAACAGGACTCAGTGGAATGTACTACTCAGGCACTGGAGACATATGTCATGGAAAAGGACATTGTGTCCCGTATCCAGAAGGAATTTGACAGGAAGCACAATCCCATCCGGTATTGCATCATGGGGGGAACTTAGGCAATTCTGTCACACATAAAGCCAAACACTTCATCTACTTCTACCTGGGCCAGCTGGCTTTTTTTCTGTTCAAATCTGGTTGAAAGCATGGCCTGTGCCACACACCCGGTGATCTATCCAAAAACAAGGATTGCAGCCTAAATTCCAAATACCAGAGACTGGAGTATCCAGCTTTGCTAAGGGAACACTTTTGTTCTGAAACTTTATTGTGTTTTGTTTGGGCCATTCTCTGTACTAGTTTGTTGTGGTTATAAAACAATTAACAAAGCAGCTTACATGTGTATTTATTTTCTATTCCAACTTTCTCTGCCCCATGTTTTTGCTCTCAAAATCCATTCCTTGAAAAAATAAATCTGTTGCAGATGTGAAAAATGAATAAATTAATCTTCCTGTTTGCTTGTAACTGAGTCAAGAATTTCAATAATAAATACTACATATAATTTTAGGGCTAGAACATGTATATGCTAATCATTGAATATCTATGCTTGATATGGCATCTGGCATTTGGTAGCTAATAAATATGTGGGGAATGAATAAATGAATAAATATTAGCCTTAACGAATTTTGATGTAAAAATTGATATATGAATGCTTTATTTTTACAAAACATAAATTTATATGCCAAAGCACTGTAGATCAAGTGTGTCAGAGCCACAGTGAGCTATTTGTTTTTCCTCAGGAGGAAATGTAACTGCAGTGAAGTTCACCCTTGTAGTGCTGATGCATTATGGTTCGGTGATTAGAGAAGAAAAAAACAAGGTTCAAAGAACAGAATGAAAAATAACAGTTAGACGCTCCAGTATAAACCCTGCTATGTGTGTACTTGTTGGTTTGTTTAAACATTAAAAAGTGGTTTCAGTGACAGTTTCCATTGTGCCTTTTATTTTCCCTTTATACAGCCCAGATGTTAGAAACAATGCCAGGTTTTAATAATGATGATGTCAGAAACCTCCAACATGGAGACATTTGAGTAATGAACAAGAGGCTTGAATCTGAGCTTCTTAGGAATTATTTCAAGGCTTTGTAAAAAGTATGTCTCTAAATGAACTATCTATACTAAATAAAAAGAATACTTCAAAGTTTTATAATTACTAAATTCATGCATTCAGCTAAAACTTATCTTATAACAAACACATCTGTCATCCTATTCTTACACCCACTGCAAACAGTGCCAATCTGAAATGCCTATAAATCTGTTAATTCTGAACTCATTAAACTTGGGAACATTACCATTTCATCCTAAGCTTGTCCTGAATGCACAGAAGTGAAGTAAGATGTAAGGGACCTGGGCTATGAGTTAAGAAAACTGTCATTGTGCTCCCATCCTGTCTGTCAGCCCGACTTCAGATAGGACCAGACCTGAGCACCGCCATCACGTGTTCTTTTAAAGATATTCACAAAAGGTGATTACACATTGCTTTAAAAACATTTTTTAAATCAATATTTGTCTGAGACTGGATACAATGAAACTGTTTTGATCTTAGGTTATCAATCTCTGAGCAAGCATTAAGAATATACTAAAATCATATTAAATTACTCTTGGCTATCTCTTTTCTACCAGAATGAATCTAGTTCTTTTCCAGGTGATGATGATTAGGTGTCAAGCAACCTGCAGTTACTTGACGGAACATTTTTTTTCATTAAGAAACTAATATGGTTTAGATGTTCGTCCCCTCCAAATCTCATGTTGAAATGTGATCCCCAGGTGCGCCCTGGTGGGAGATGACTGGATCATGGGGGTGGATCTCACGAATGAGTTAGCACCATCCCCTTGGTGATAAGTGAGTTCTTGCTCAGTTCGTGCAAGATCTGATTGTTTAATCCAAGGGATTTAATCCAAGACACCAAGGGACCTCCCTCCTTGGTGTCTTGCTCCCGCTCTCGCCATGTGATGATGCTCCTGCTCTTGCTTCAGCTTCTGCCATGACTGTAAACTTCCAGAGGCCTTTACCCGAAGCCAAGCAGATGTTGGTTCCATGCTAGTAGAACCTGCAGAACCATTAACCAATTAAACCAATGGAACACTTTTTCTTTGTAAATCACTCAGTCTCAGGTATTTCTTTATAGTAACACAGAAATGGACTAACGCAGAAACAAACACTTTAATTGATAGTGTACCCACACACGAGGCAGCAAGAGTGTGACCGAGACCAGGCCCCACACTTATCTTGGCCAAGGTAAGTGGTCTTCTTACAGGGTTCAGGTGGTGCGGGTGGGAGGTGGGGGTGGGGAGAAGCAGAGTCAGAGCTTCTGCTTTGACTGGCAGGAGGCCTGTAGACAACAGATACAGGCAGGCGCCAGGGCTGAGGTATAGGTATGCAGAGCTGTGGCTGGGACATGTGTATGTCTGTGTGGACAGGTATTTTCAAAACACCTACTGCTACACAGGGTCAGTCCTTTTGGGGTAATACAGGTTAATTCTGGACATTGTGTGGATGTGTTCAATTGATAGAAATCTTTGAAAACCAAGTAGCTAAATACATAAACAGAATCAGAGTTCACCCTAGTAGATACAAGTACAGTGGTTGCCTTTTCAGTTTCCTTATTTCCCCTCCATAGTTAAGTCTAATAAGATGGTGTCTAGCTGGGGACTGTAGCCTTCACCTTCAAGAAGCCCAGCTCCTCTGCTATCTCTCTTCCTTGGCTCTCATGTCAGTGTGTGCATATGCCGACAATCACACCCTCTACACACACCCCCCATGCCCAAACACACATGTAGACACAGATAACTTAGTAGACCTCAACAAATCAAAAGGAATAGAAACAGTTATTGGCGGCCAGTAGGATCCATTGTAATTTCCTGACATGGGAGTAATATTATTATTTTCAAAAGGTGTTTTTAGCAAATCCATAGGTCAGTGAAAGCTGCATTATACTTGCCAGATTAATTTATCAACTTTAGACAGAGTTCATTGATCTTCTGCTATCTAGTGGAGAGAAAATGGAAAGAGAGAGATTTACTAGGAATCTGCTGCAGTGAACCTGCCATGACTGAATAAGGGTTTTATCTAATTGATGTGATGTAGAGATTGATAAGAGTTAAAGGACAGGTAGAGGCAGAGATACTTTTAAGTTTGCAGGGTAAAAAGAAAAGGCAGTAACTTGGGGGTAGAGGATAAAAGGAGCAATAAGTTTGTCTCTAGGCATTTTGGTTTATGATAATACTGGTCTTTCCAAGTGAGGATGTTGTGTGGGTAGCTGGAGATGGATGACTAAAACTCAGGAGGGGGAAGGCAGAAAAATGATTTGAAATACAGAGCTGTGGAATATTGTATATCAGTTTCAGCATCTTATTCATCTCAGGGTCTCAATGCCTTTTTGGAGTCTCAGTTTTCCTTCCATCGGCAATTAGAAAGTATTTGAAATTTTCTTCATGCTGGTGCTAATTATCCCTTGATTGGACTATTGCAATACCTTGGAATTTGTCTTTTCAGTTTCATCTTTTCCTTGCTCCAGTACATCATACATGACTTTGCAGGCCTTGTTCTTCCAAGCACAATTCTGCATAAATAATATTTTTGGCTCCCCGTTGCCTACAAAATCTAAACCAGATTTTTCTTAGCTTGACTTTTCAGCTTCAACCTACTATTTGCAAACTAATTGCTCATTATTTTCCTTCATAAATGTAGCAAACTGATCTACTTGCTGATTATCACTCCTACTTGATGCTTTCTCATCTTTGTGTGCTGCTTCTGCTGATCCTCAATGCCTTTCCTTAGCCAGAATGTCCTAATCCTAAAAGCTTAGGCCAAGTGTTGGCTCTACTATAATTGCCCCAACTGAGCAGATCCCCTTGCTTAATTCTCTTTTCACTTCACCTGTATGTTGTATGCCACTAAACCCATTTTATCATTTAGTTATTTGATCATACTCCTTATGTCCCTAAAAAACTCCTTTAAGTTTTGAAGATAAGAACTCTTTCTGATAAAACTTTGAAAGTTTTTGATACTCATTATTATGTTTGGCAAATAGCAGCACTCAATAGTTATTAAAATAAATATGCTTTCTCCTAATCATGCTAAGTTTGAATTTTTAATTTAAGGCTTTTTGCTTACAAGCAAGAGAAAATAACTCTGTTTAACTTCAGTCAAAAAGAAAGCATTTATTAGAATACCATGATGCAACTCACAATAGTGATGGAAAAGTTGAGGAACTACCTCTCGAAAAGCAGAGAAATCAGGATATCCCAGGGATTCGGGGAGCAGGATCTAAGGAAAATCTCAGGGTGTTACCATTGGCATGAACAAGCTCCAACAGTTTTCCCATCCCAACCTCATTCTGGTCAAAATTCAAATTCTCCAAATAACTCTGACTGGCTTTGACTGGGCTACCTGCAAGGAGTGAGTAGGACTCCTTGGCTAACAGTCCCAATGAAACTACATGTAGTGAAGACTGGGTTATTTCTCAAAGCAAAGTCAGAGAAGGGAGATGCCTGGCAGGTAAGAAGAATGGATTCTAAACACCCATCTGTAAAACCTCTATGTGTATTTGTTTATGCATTGATTTATTTAACCAGTCAAAACTTATTGGGTGCCTGTCTTACCATCCAATATGCTAATTGCTGGGGATATAAATATGAGTAAGTCATAGATCATATCTTTAAAAAGTTTTGCAGTATAGTATGTTTCTATTGCTTTCCTTGATTCATTTTATAATTTTATTAAAATGAATGGTTAAACAAAAAGTGAAATATCTAGGGAAATTTTCACTGCATCGTACTTCCCTCATGTTCTGTGACTTCAATGCTATATGGACCATCCATCCAGCATCCTAGCCTCTGAATTCCATGCCTTCCTCATCAGTCATAAGTGTGGTAGGAGACAAAAATCAGAGAGGTCTACAGGGCAGGTTTTCTAGAGTCTTGGAGGCCTTGGCAAGGAATTTAGATTTCATTGAAAGTGTGATTGGGAGCAATTGAGGGCACAGTCAATTCAGAAAAGATCACTCTGGTTACTATCTGGAGATGAAATTATGAGAAGTCCAGAGAGACAAGAGTGGGAGCGGGACTCTGTAAGCAGGATGTTACAGTGGTCTAATGGTACTTTAGACAAGGGTGTAAGCAGAGGGTTGGTGAAAAGTAAACAGGTTTAGGAAAATACTTTGGTTGTGAAACTAATGAGACTCACTCATAGGGTGGATTCTGCAATAAAGGAGGAATTGAGGACAACATCTAGGTGTATGGAGGTGCCGTTTTCTAAGATCCTTATTTTCTGTTCAATTTACTTCCACTATGTTGATTTTTCTATCTCATTTTGATCTTTAATACATGAACCCTTTTACTATTTTCCTAATCAGTTCTGTCTTGCATTCTCTTTCTTCCTTGGATCAATGATGCATTATTTCTACTGTTCTTATTAACATCTCAAACCCTTCCTCCTCAATACTCTCCCATTGTATCTGTCTGATAACACATTCACCAAACTGCTCACTTTTTATGACCCTTTGACTGGATTATTGAAAAGTTACACAGAAATATTTATTCAGAACACAATAAACTCAGCTACCAATCTCAACTGCTAACACTGGCAATTTTGTCAGTTCCCTATCAACCCTTGCTTCTCTTCTCTATCGTGACTACTCTGAAAACTCTGACTCCTTTTTCTTACTGTTTCTCCTTCTTAACATGTGAGCTCATCACTTACTTCACAGAGAAAACAGAAATTTGAAAAAGGATCTCCTTTTTCTTCCTGCTACCAAGTGTTCAAACCTTTCCTCCTTTTTAGTGAAAAGGAGTGAACCCTCTCTTGCAGGGACTCTTCTTGCCACCTGGACTCTGATTCCACATGTACCATGACCTAACTTCATTGATGACTCAACTTACTTTTCTTTGGTCAACTTGCTTCTTTCTCCTTGCTTCTTTTAGTAAGGACTTAGATCTACACAAATCTCTTTCTTAAAAGCAATATTGGAAATACAAACAAACAACTAAACCTTACTCATTCCAACTATCCACTCCTTCCACCCCCTTTGCCAAATCTCTCAACTGCTTTATAACTGTACATATTGAAAGAATGGTCTACATTACCTCTCTTAATATTCTAATTTGCCGCTTACTCCTCAGCCAACAGTCTGGCTTCCCTACATACTACTCTAAAGAAAATGCTTTTGTAAAGGCTACAAGACAAAATACATACAGGTGGTGATGGTGACATTTAGTGGGCATGCTTCCATTCTCATTTGGTTTATCCTCTCCTCAGCATTGGACACTGGGCAGTGTCATTTTTTTCTTGGCTTAGGCACCATCATGGTTTATTTTCTTGGTGTTTCTCTTACCTCTGTGGCTTGGTTTTCCTCCCTCCCTCCCTCCTTCCTTCCTTCCTTCTTTTCTTCCTTCCTTCCTTTCTTTCCTTTCTTTTTTTCTTTCTTTCTCTTTCCGTCTTTCTTTTGTGAGTTTCTTTTTTTTTTTTTCAGTTAGTTTCTTAAGTGTTACTCTCCTCGTGAGTTTATTTTCTAGGTTTTTTTTCACTTTGGGGTAATATATTAATTTGGTCTCTCATTTGGACCCTTGAAATTTCTCTAGAAATGAATCTTCTGATGATGTGCTACTGTTGCTGCTGTTGCTCTATGTGTGTGTGTGTGTGTGTGTGTGTGTGTTGAAGATGATAAGCTTAGTTTCCTATCTTCTTTGAACCAGTAATAAAGGAGGTTGCGGGTGGGGCACTTATGGTTCTGCTTGCAGCTATTCAACCTATCTCTTTGTTTTCAGTCTGGTTCCTCACCCTTGCCCTCTGACAGGCCTGGTGTGCCCTAATCTACATCCTCTCTGGTTCAGTTTGTCTTGAGAATAAATCTCCTGCTTCCTTCAGGGGTAGGGAAAGGGAACTTGCTTGACTGCTTCAATTAAAGTGAGGTTTCTAATAACCTTTAAAAAGAAAGTGTCTGAGCAATATTTTAAACATGACATCAGACTTGAAGTCATTCATTAGGATGAGAAATTAAATTTTAAAAATTTAGAAAAACAAAAAAATATCTCATGAACTAATTAGTGACTATGTAAAGGAGAAGGTTGGGAGTCTTTAATTGTTTTTGTCTGGGAATAGTCGCCAAAGATGTTGCCACAGTATTATGGAACTATTTTAGCTTCATAGTATGCAAAGTTCACTGGCTATATTAGCTGTTAAATTATTTGGCTTGCCTACTAGCCTTTGCAAAATTTCCCCTACAAACAGCCATGAATTCAAACTATGGCTCCAAAGACTGTATTTTTGCTGCATTTATGTGTGTTAACTGAAGAATTTTTTTCAGGTTTTATTTCTCATTTCTTATACTTTACCTAACAGTTGCTCTCTCCATCACTCTCCCCCTACATCCCTTCTTCTGTAATCTCTGATGAGTTGACCCTGTGTCCATCACCTACAGAAAAGTAAATTATAGTCCAATCAAAATTGTACTTTTCAGAAGATTGCTCAGCTGAGGACCATTAGTAACACCACACTGTGAGACTTTAAATAGTTCTCTTTTCATATGGGCAGGCATATGTGCTTTGGAGTAGTGGTGTCCTTGTAAATGTCACCTATTTGTTTCTCATCTTTAATTAATGGGATTTTCCCAAAGGCCACTAATGAAAGATATTACCCTTAATTAAAACACTACTGTACATTTAGAAATGGAAAGAAAAGTAGAGCTTATGTTCAATGAATATGTAGCTACAGTGAAGCATTCTCATTTTGAAACATAATGCTGGAGGTTATACATAAGAGCATAGATTTTTAAATTAAGTGTGGATTTTTTTTTTCTTCTAAAAATGAGGTCTCAATAAAGATGAAATGCCTCTGCTATCATTTCTCCTGAATTTGCTTTTCTCCTGATCTATTAATATTTAAATTTGTGTGAGAGCTGATCATTATGTTTCAATGTTAGATGGAAACACTAGTCATTTGGGCAGTGGTGCTTGTATCATTTCAATTTCTTCACTGCCTGCTCTGCTCCAGGCATAGTGCTAAGTGCTAGGGGATAGTAAATGGTGATCGAGTAAACTAAGATGAGCATGCTCATCAAAGATTGCATTCTGGTGAGTACTATTAACAAACAATGTGTCAAGATGCGGGTCACTTTGAATTGGAAGGTGAGGGTGATCTTTTCTGAGAAGCTGATACTTGAACAGAAACTTGAAGGATGACGATATGGTTTGACTGTGTCCCCACCCAAATCTCACCTTGAATTGTGATAATTCCCACATGTCAAGGACTGTGTCGGGTGGAGATAACTGAATCATGGGGATAGTTTCCCCCATACTGTTCTTGTGGTAGTAAATAAGTTTCATGGGAGCTGATAGTTTTATAAATGGGAGTTCTGCACAAGCTCTCTTGCCTGCCTCCATGGAAGACATGCTTTTTCTTCTCCTTTGCCTTCTGCCATGATTGTGAGGCCTCCTACGCCATGTGGAATTGCGAATCCATTAAACCTCTTTCCTTTATAAATTACCCAGCCTCAGGTATGTCTTTATTAGCAGCATGAGAACAGACTAATACAGATTGTAAAAACCTAGGCAAGCAAGGAACTGAGGAAAGAGGTTTCCAGCCAGAGAAAAAAACGAAGTCACCCTCCATGAAGAGGGAGGGAGCTTAGAAGAGTCAATAAGAAAAATGAAGGCTAGTAGGGAAGAAGCATCACAATCTAGGGAAAAAAAAAAGAGATAAAGGTGGAGGGAAATAGGAGCCAGTCCTGCAGAACCCACAGGCCTTGGTGGGGGATTTCATAATTTATTTTGGGAGCAAAAAGACATTGGTGTATTTGTAAAATGCATTCAACCTAGTTAAAAGATTGCAGAAAAGCTATTATAAACAAATAAAGTTGTAGTCTTGGAGAAAAAGAGGTTTAAAATGACGTATCCATACAAAATGGAATTGTTTTGTATTACTTGACCAATATAAGAAACAATGTGATAATGGAAAGGAAACCCAAAAGCATTATATTGAGCAAAGGAAATCATACACAAAAAGTATATAAAACTTAAGAAAAGGCAAAACTAATTTATAATGTTTGAAATTAGAGTTGTAGTTACCTTGGTGGGGGAGAAGTGGCTGTTAGAATTGGCTGGAAAGGAGCCTTGGGTAAGAGATAGAACTTATGTCTTCACTGGGGTGATGATTACTCATGTGTATATGAAGCAGAAGTGTTCCCTGATGCCCCTTGCAGGAGATGTGACAGGGCTATTGCCAGGCTGTGCACTCAAAGCTCATACAGGAGGGAGAACACATAGACAGGCAGGTGCAGGAGCCAAGGTGAGTGCCCCTGGGCTTCGGCCCCATGGCAGCATCCAGGGGTGGGTGTTTGCGACTCCTGAAGCCCAAGTGGGTGCGTGTAACAGTGTGTTCTTTTAGCTTTGCCATCCACAGACAACTTAAGTGTTAAACAGCTCAGTAGACCCTCTGCCCTTTTGCAAAGGCACAGGGCTAGTGTGACAGCTTTCTGTTTCTCAAGCTCTTGTCCGGTGTCCAGGAAAAATCAGGCCACACACAGACTTGAAGGATGAATGTGGGGGTTTTATTGAGTGGTGGAAGTGGCTCTCAGCAGGATGGTTGGGAGCTGGAGAGGGAATGGAGTGGGAAGATGATCTTGTCCTGGAGTTTGGCCATCCAGCAGCCAGTCTCCTCTCTGACTGACCCCAGCCGAACTCCTCTCCGTGTTCAGACACTCCTTCTCTTCTCTCTGCCATGCCGTTCTGCTCTTCTTCTGCTCTTCTGTTCATCTCCTTATGGAGCTGGGGGTTTGGGGTTTATATGGGTACAGGATAGGGGGGTGTGGCAGGCCAAAAGGCAACTTTTGGGCCACAAAAACAGAAATGCCTGTTCTCATTTAGGGTGAGACCTTTGCCAGGGAACTACCTTCTTCTATCCAGTATTTCCCTGTCTCCTATTTGTATCATATACATTTGTCAAAGCTCATTACATGAAAAACTTAAAATGTGTATATTTTATTGTATGTAAATTACGCCTCAACTTATTAGTGCATAGATGTACATATATATGCTACACATACATACATATAAGCAGTTATCTATGGAAAGAGACTTTATATCAAATTCTTTAGATTGGAGGAGAAGGCAGGGAAGGATTACTAATTCTTTCTAGATTTGTTTTATAGATTTGATTTGACGAATTATATTTGGTTTTGGTCTATATTTGTTTGTTTGTTTGTTTTCGAGGCTAAGTCTCACTCTGTTGCCCAGGCTGGAGTGTAGTGGCACCATCTCAGCTCACTGCAACCTCCGTCTCCTGGGTGCAAGCAATTCTTGTGCCCCAGCCTCCCAAGTAGCTGGTACTGCAGGCACATATCACCACATCCAGCTAATTTTTATACTTTTAGTAGACATGGGGTCTCACTATGTTGCCCAGGCTGGTCTCAAACTCCTGAGCTCAAGTGATCCACCTGCCACAGTCTCTCAAAGTGCTGGGAATACAGGCATGAGTCACCAAGCCCAACATTTAAAAAAAATTTTTTATGAGTATATTACTCTTACAATAATAGATAAATTAAAAATACAATTTGAATTTTAAAAGGCACTGATTGTTAATACTTTAAAACAGAGGTGCTCTGCACTAACATTGCCCTTCTGCCTCCTAACGCTAAAGAAGATGTTGTTTCCCAGGGGCCTGTAACTTGTCTCTATTTCCTCTGGGACTGGGCAGTTGTGAAGATAGAGCAGCTACTGGACTTGCTCCACATTGTTCAGAAATAGAGCATACTGGAGAGAAAGAAAACAACAGAGGAGAAGGACGTGTAAGAAAACCAGTTCTAAGTTTCAGTAGAAATGTATTGAGGGTCAATAACAGAAAGGAAAACATTCTGCAAGATCTCTGTTTACAGTCTTCTTCCTTTGTCTCCAACAACCTTCCCTGTATATATCTGGAAAATTGCATATTGGATATATATACAAAGTCAGCAGTAAATTATTGTCTCTGAAGGAGAGCCCAAACAAACAAAAATTGTATGCAACTTTGAAGCTTGTTGTAAGGGAGCATTATTAACCGTTTTAATGAAGTTAATTCCAAAGGACTTTTAATGATTGCCTTGTTCTAAGTCTTCCTCTTGCCACCAGTTTTTAACTCACCATTCCCTTGGGTTATTTTCTCTTTAAATCCTTTCATTTAATACAAACTATCTGCAGTACCACAACCCAATTGCTAGTTCATGCTAACGAGCCTTCATTTACCTATACTGGTATTTTGACCTTCTAACATATAAATCCCAGGAGTTTCTAAACTCAGGCAATTAGTGCTTTGAGTTTCTGATCCAGACATCCCTCGCTGCAGGCAGAGAGAAAGTAGTTTTTCATAAGATAATTAACTTTTTGCATGCTAACTTCCTGCTATTAAGTTATTGTTTTGACAGGCATTAGCTCTGGTTTTACCGTTTGGTGGTGGTTGTTTTTGTTTGTTTGTTTTAGCCATAGTGATTACAGCTTTTTATCTTCTAGCACTATAGCAGATTAAGGTTTTATTTAATTCCCTGAAATATATATTTAAATACATGTAATATATAATTAATTTAATTTATATATAATAGATATTTAATATTATATATATCTATTATATCTATAATTTATATATAATAGGTACTTAAATTATATATAATAGATATTTAATTATTATGATCTTTCTCATGATCTTTCTCATTCTCATTTGTCCACATGGTCAGAAGCAAAGACTCCAAGACAGTAGACACAGACAGAAGAAGCTTAATTCTTTAGGTCATCTCAGGTAGATTACGTAGAAGTGATCCTGGGAGTCACCTAGAAGATCCTCTTGACCTGCACCATATATTGTGAAGGCAGGAGGTAAACTCTTAATATTTCATATCTATCATATATTTTATATATATTTAACATATTATATAGTTACTTAAAATGTAGCTGGAAGAAATGGTTATTTTGAAGTATAGGCCTCGGTAACTTGCTACTAAATAAAATCAATGTGGGCATTGTTTCTGAAAAAGACAGCGGATCTTTGTATATTTATTCAAGGTTTCTCTTATTTTCCAAATCAGCCTGGGATACTCCCAGAGATGAAAAAGGCCTTTAAGAACTGGAGTTTTGATGTGTGTTTAAGCTAGAGGCAAAATAAATCATGCATTATTGTTTATTTCAGTTTACCTGTGGTTATAAATGGCCAACAATTTATCAATGATAATAAAGAATAGTTTTCTTATTGTAACTTCCTTTACTCTGTCTCCTACTGGTATGGACAAGCAGCAGGGAAATACTGGGTAGAAGAGGCCAGTTCCCCAGCAAAGGCCCCACTCACAAACTTGGGTCCACCGCCCTAAATGAAAACTTTACATCCTTGTTTTCCCACCCGAATGTGACTTTTTCCAAAACCTTCCTGGCCTGCCATGCCCCCAATCCTGTACCCATAAAACCCCCAAACTCCAGTGGCAGAGGAGCAGAGTGGTACAGCAGAGGAGAGAGAAGTGTCTGAATGTTAAAGAGGCAGCAGGATGGTCAGAAGGCCAAACTCTAGGGTAAGATTATCTGCCCACTCCACGCCCTTTCCAGTTTCCCATCCCGCTGAGAGCCACCTCCATCGCTCAATAAAACCTTCGCATTCACCATCCCTCAAGTCCCTGTGGCCTGATTCTTCCTGGATGCCAAACAAGGACCCTGGTACTGACAGGGCAGGGTGTTAAAAAAAAAAAAAGCAAAAATAAAAAACCTGTCACCCTGACTCTCCACTGTGCTGGTTAACACTTAACTGTCTGTGGACAGCAACTTCTAAAAGAGCGTTAATTGTAAAACAATCCTAGATGCTACCACGGAACTGGAGCCCAAAAGCATTTGTCCTGGCCCCAGCACCCACTTGCCTGCATGCTCCCCCTCCTGCAAGGTGTCTAAGTGAGCCACTCCCCATCACAAGTCCTGCAAAGGGATCTGAGGAACTCTCCTATCCCACTACTACAATGACATGACACATTTTTTGAAAAAGAACAGATACCTTATTTGTGTGGCCTTCAATATTAACTTACATGCCTGTGAGCTATTCATCAAATATGCATTTCAGCTTATGGTAGTACAATGCTATGTGATCACCAAACGATTTTGTTTAATTCCTCTTTCTCTGTGGGCACATGGGAAGACATTGGCCAGACCATGTGCATTAAATGGGACCATATAATTAGCTGGGCAAGTAATGTGAGTGGAAGAGATGTATATTGCTGGGATTCTGGCAGGTCCCCATGATCTTTCTCATTCTCATTTGTCCACATGGTCAGGAGAAAAGACAATAGACACAGATAGAAGAAGCCTAAATCTTTAGGTCATCTCAGGAAGATCACCTAGTAGTGACCCTAGGAGTCACTTAGAAGTCACCTAGAAGATCCTTTTAACCTGCACCATATATTGTAAAGGCAAGTGATAAACTTTTAACTGTATTACGAAGCAGAGATTTCAGGGTTTACTTGTTACTTTAGCACAAACTCTGCTGAGAATATCACATTGATGGCAACCATGGCTTTGATTTTAGCAGTTTCATAAAAAAGAATATACTTTTGCAGTCAGGTGCAATAAAAAAATTGTCCAGAGTTTTTTCCAAAATAGCTCAAAGTTTCAGAATTTTTCTTGGAGCCATATTTTGATATTTTGTATTAATGAGTTAGATGATACAAGTTTTTCTTGTGTGAGTTGTTAAAAATTTTAGTCGGAGTATACTTGAGAGATAAGGGAAGCTCCTTTGATATTTTTGGCTGTATATTGACCTCAAAGTTGTATTCCATGAAAGAAGGAAGAAAAGAGGTAGGGAAGAGCAAAGACAGGAGTTACGAAGTTGAGAGCAGGAAAGAAGAAAACTTTTCTGAACGTCTTTTTAACTCACACTGCCAGAGGGGAGAAATCAGTCAATAACATTAGATCAACAGTGAGATGATTGCAACGTTTTTTAATAATCCAACTTACAAGTGCCTTTAAAAATCACAATTTTTTTATAGCAAAACAAATATTATGAAAATCTGTCATAGTATGATATACAAATAAAAATATTCAATGTTGCATTATATTTTTATTTATTGAAAAGTTATTTAAGCATAGTTTCTTAAAAATTTTAAGGATTCAGTAACAAATAAATTGATAAATTATGATTTGAAATCTGGTAATTAGGTTAAACATATTAATTTGAGTAAATCAATACCTATTGCTTCTAAATAAATTTCCAAATCCTCCCCTCCCCTGGTCTATAGGGTCCTACATGACTGGCCGCTATTTTCCTCTAATCTTACCTTTGCTCCCTTTTCTTATTTGCTTCTGCCATACTCACCAACTTTTTTTTTTGGGGGGGGGTCGGGGTTTTGCTCTTGTTGCCCAGGCTGGTGTGCAATGGCACAATCTCTGCTCACTGCAACCTCTGCTTCCTGGGTTCAAGCAATTCTCCTGCCTCAGCTTCCCGAGTGGCTGGGGTTACAGATATGCGCCACCACACCCAGCTAATTTTGTATTTTTAGTAGAGACGGGGTTTCCGCCATGTTGGCGAGGCTGGCCTCGAACTTCTGACCTCAGATGATCTGCCCCCCTTGGCCTCCCAAATGCTAGGATTACAGGCGTGAGCCCCTGTGCCCGGCCACTCACCTCCATTTTTATTTCTAATTCCTCTAAGCCCTGCATCTCTTGAGGGTGGTAATTTTTATAATATTTTTGTCTGGTTCTAGAATCAAGGTTATGTTGGCCTCATAAAAATGGTTGTGAAATTTTCTTTCTGTTTTGGTTATCTAGAAGGTTTTGTGTAATACTACTCTTATTTCTCTTTTCATGCTTGGAAGATTATTCACTGGTTAAGTTGTCTAGGATTTTCTTTGTGAGAAACTTACAGCAAATTTAGTTTCTTTAATAGATATCCACTATTTAGTTTCTTTAATAGATATCCACTATTCAAATTTCCTATGTCTTTGTTGTCGAGTTTGGCAAGTTGTGTATTCTTAGAAATTTGTTTATTTCATTAGAATAATCAGATTTTTATCTTTTTCATGTCTTTAGTCTGCAGTTAAGTAGCATTTTCTTTTATATTATTGATAATTTGTGTTCTCTTCTATCTTTTTCTGATTCCTAGCTTGATCCCATTGTGGTCTGAATGCAGGGAACATTTCTTTATCATGGACATAAGATGGTCAATATTATGTGTCAATCTGACTGGGCCATGTGGTACCTAGATACTCAGTCAAACATTATTCTTTGTGTTTCTGTGAGGGTGCTTTTGAATGGCATTAACGTTTAAATAAGTGGACATTGATGGAGTAAAGCAGATTGCTCTCCCCAGGGTGGTGGGTTGCAGCCAATCAACCGAAGCCCTGAATAGAACAAAAGACTGACTCTTCCTTGAGTAGAAGACAGTTCTCCTGCCTAACAGCCTTTGAACTGGAGTATCAGCTCTTCCTGATTCTACAGTAGTTTCCAGCCTTGTACTTGAACTGGGACTTCAGCTCTATGGATTTTAGGTGTGACAGCCTATATAATTGTGTGAGCCAATTCTTAGTGATAAATATCTTTATATATATATACTATTGGTTTTGTTTCCGTGGAGAACCATGACCAATCCAGAGCAGAAGAACAATGTTATACAATGTGTACGTAAAAAGAATGTTACATCTGTCATTGTTTGATGTAGCATTCTATATGTGCCAATTAAGTAAGATTTAATTATGTTTATGTCTTCTGTGTACTTACTTTAAAACATTTTCTATCAGATATTGTAAGAGGTGTGTTAAAGTCTCCATTGTTACTATGAATTTGTCTACTTCTCTTTTCTGTTTGTTAATTATATTTTATACATTTTGAATTCATGCTGTTGGATGCATATAGATTTAAATTTGGTATCTTCTGGTTATATTAACCTCTTTGTGAAGTATCATTCTTTATCTCTAGTAAAGAGATAAAGACTCCCTTAAAGACTGCTTTGTCTGAATATTAGTATAGATATATGAGTTTTCTTTTGGTTAGTGTTTGTAGGAAATTATCTTTTTTACTGCTTTACTTACACTTTTTTTCTGTGTTTTTATATTTAACATGTGTTTTCTGTATCATGTAAGTATTTTTAATCTAATCCGATAATCTTTGTATTTACCTTGTGACACTCAGTCCATTTATATTTAATATTACTGATAGAGTTGGGCCCAGGTCTACCATTATACAATTTTTTTTTTTTACTAAAATGTTCATGTTTTGGTTTTTTTAATCCCTTGCCTTCACTTGGACAAAGCAAATTTTTATTCTTCCATTTTTTATTCTCCATTAGTTAGTTACACATTGTTTTACTATTCTTTTTATGTTTGTGCTCTAGGATTACAGCATGCATTCTTCATATAATTGTCTAATACAAATGATCACTTCTATATTAATGCTAGAATCTTAGAAAACCCTAACTTCATATATCATTGCCCACTTTTTAAGTAATCATTGCCAATTTTACTTCTCTACGTATTTTAAATTTCCCAAGATACTACTAGTATTATTTTATTCAATCAACATTTATTTATATTTATCCAGATTCATCCTAATACTCTTCATTCTTTTCCATGTTTTCCTGTTTCATTTTCTCTTGTCAAAAGAAACCCCCATCAATGATAGACTGAATAAAGAAAATGTGGCACATATACATCCTCGCTAACACTGTGAAACCACGTCTCTACTAAAAATACAAAATATTAGCTGGGCGAGGTGGCGGGGGCCTGTAGTCTCAGCTACTCCGGAGGGTGAGGCAGGAGAATGGCGTGAACCTGGGAGGCGGAGCTTGCAGTGAGCCGAGATCGTGCCACTGCACTCCAGCCTGGGCAACAGAGCGTCTCAAAAAAAAAAAAAAAAAAAAAAAAAAAAGAAAGAAAAGCAAATGTGGCACATATACACCATAGAATACTATGCAGCCATTAAAGAAATGAAATCATGTCCTTTGCAGGCACATGGATGAAGCTGGAAACCAGCATTCTCAGCAAACTCACAGAGGAACAGAAAACCAAACACGACATGTTCTCACTCATAAGTGGAGGTTGAGCAATGAGAACACATGGACACAGGGAGGGGAACATCACACACTGGAGACTTTCTGGGGGTGGGAGGTAAGAGGAAGGGAGAGCATTAGGACAAATATCTAATGCATGTGGGGCTTAAAACCTAGATGAAGGGTTGATAGGTGCAGCACCATGGCACATGTATACCGCCAAGGCACATGTATTCCTATGTAACAAACCTGCACATTCTGCACATGTATCCCGGAATTTAAAGCAAAATAAAAATAAAAATAAAAGACAAAAAAAGAAATTTTATTTAATATATACATTTTAAAGCAGGCTTACTGGGAGTTAACTCAGTTTTTGTTGAAAACCTCTCAGTCACCTTCTTCTTCTTCTTTTTTTTTTTTAAACGGAGTCTCTCTGTCGCCAGGCTGGAGTGCAGTGGCACAATCTTGGCTCACTGCAACCTCCGCCTCCCGAGTTCAAGAGATTCCCCTGCCTCAGCCTCCCGAGTAGCTGGGACTACAGGCGCCCGCCACCACGACCAGCCAATTTTTTGTATTTTAATAGAGTTGGGGTTTCACCATGTTGACCAGGCTGGTCTCGAACTCATGACCTCAGGTGATCTGCCTCCCAGAGTGCTGGGATTACAGGCATAAGCCACCGCACCTGGCCAGTCACCTTCATTTTTGAAGGGTATGGTTTTTACATATGGCATTCTACATTGGCAGGGTTTTTTTCTTCCAACATTTCAGACATCATTTCATTGTCTTTGGATTTTCTTTTCTTGAGAAATCAGCAGTAAGTGTAATTGCTCCACTTTCAAAGTTAATGTGTCATTTTCTTCTTAACTACTTTAAAAATTCTCTTCTACATAGGTTTGAACAGAAATACTATAATGGCCAGATAGCATTTCTTTCTATTGATACTAATTTGGATTGTCTTTACTTCTTAACTCCGTGGGTTAATAAATTTTTATCATTGTAGAGCTATTATCTCTTAAAAACATTTATGGAATCTCAACTCTTTGCTTTTAAGACAGCAGTTCCCTGAATCTTTTTCTTCTAAAAATCCAACTGCATGAGTATTAGAACTTTTAGTTCTAATACATATTTAGGAACATGTCTTTCACATATTCCTAAGCCCTTTTCTCATTTACTTTCTCAGTACTTCAGTCTAGATATTTTCTATTGACCCATCTTACAGTTCATCAAAGCTGTCTTATTCTATGCGTGATATTCTGGTAAATATATTCATTTAATTTTTCCCCTGGATAGTGTATTTTTAGTTTTAGAATGTCACTTTGATTCTTTTTTAGTTTCAAATTCTGTATTTGTATTCTTCATAATTTTACTAGGTTTGTCCATATTTTATAATATTTTCTTGAGCATATTAATCAAAACTATTTTTTAGTTTTTGTCTGCTAACTCCAATATCTATATCACCTATGAATCTGTCTCCGTTTCTGTTTTTTTCACTTCCTCGGTTGTTAGTTGGTTTGTTCTATATATTGGCAAGTCTAGTAATTGATTGAATGTACATATTGTGCCTAAAAAAGAAACTGTAGAGTCAAATTTTTCATCATAAGGTATCTTCTACCAACAAGGATATATCCTTTCAACTGCTATGAAACTAGAATGGAGAACTGATCATCTTCATTCAGATATAGACTACGCTCAGGCTGGAATGCAGTTTTGGTAAGGCTCAGTGTACCTATGATTTATGTTTCCTCCCATGGTGTGACCTTCCGTAGGCTTTTGATTGAGAATTTAGTGAATCTTCTGTCTCTTGAGTACTAAGAAAAATGAAATTTCCATTCTGCTTTTCAGCATTATTTGACTAAGTTATTTAGACTTTGGCTCTACATATCTTCAGAATATAGTAAATTTTTGAGACGGAGACTGACTATGTTTGAGGTCTCTTGGGTCTCCGATTTTGCTATTTTAACCCACATAGCTGCCAAAACTGTGATTATTTATCTGTGCTGTAGCAGCAGTTCTCTGTCGTAACCAAGCTCATAGTTCAGCTTTCAATTCATTTTAGCCAAAATCTGCAAATGTCCCAGAGAAAAAGGAAATGATATAGCACCTCAGTGTACCTCTGAAATTACCCCCATTTTTTCCCCTGGAATTCCAGTTCCTCCGTGCCATTTTGCTTCAGCAGCTAACTGAAGCTAACTGATACCCTTATAAAATTTTTTTTGTAGTTTACCTGAGTTTTCTAGTTGCCACGAATACTTATTTCATCATGCCATGAAGCACAAGTCTTGATATCCATATTACTTTTAAGGACTGCTAAAAGTACACAATTAAAATTAATATCTTTCCTATGCTACAGATTTCTTTTTCTTTATTTTCCAATAGAAAGCTGTTATTACATCTTTAAAATATCACTACTAGGTCTTAGGAATCATCGGGCATCTTGTTGTTTTGTTCAAGACAGCTCTCAGGTCTTCCTCATCAGTAGGCTGTACTGTTCTTTTTTTCAGATACATTAACACCATACAAAAATTTTCTGGTATCCTTGTTTTTGACTGTTATGGTTTGCTGAATCCAAGCAGCTGAATTTGATACAAATTCTTGTCATTTTCTTTGGGAATTAACTCACTTTTCTGGGCTTGAGATATTGAACAAGCAATTCTTGGCCTCAGTTGAAGCAAGCAGATATATATATATATTTTTTTTACCAAAGAAATTTCAGATTTCATCAAGAGACCATTTTCCTGAATAACAACCTTGATGGGGAAGTGAGCATACACAAACCTCATTTTTTTAACAAAAGCCCAGTATAACACCCTTTGTCACGTTCCATATGTGACTACAGATAGTGCAAATGGTAGCCAGCTCCTTTCTACTTCTCCATCATTTATCAGCCTAGAGCCTCTTAGCTCTCCTCTCAAGGAGCCTGAGCTCTACGTTGGTGTAGTTGAGGTCCCCCTGCGGGCCCCTTCTGTGGCCCTTCACAATCACTGTACATCCTTCTGAGTGATTACATTTCCTGAAACATAGGCAACCTACCGAGAACAGGCTTCATTCTTGAAGTAAGTGCAGCAAAGAGAGATACAGATTCATTTTACTATCTCCCTTTAGAACATTTCTATTTTAATGCATTCAAGACAGAGTTCATTCCTTTATTCTTCCATATCCATAATGACTCCACCAGGCTCCCATTCATACATCATGTTGGGAATGAGAGATATTGCAATATTAGATAGAGAAGTCCTAGAAGCCCTCACTGAGAAGATAAACTTGAGGCAAAGGCCTGACAAAAATAAAATAAAATAAAATAAAATAAAATAAAATAAAGGAGCAAGACTTCTTTTGAAATGTCTGTAGGTTGAGTGAGCAAGGAAAGAGTAATGACATGTAAATTCAGATTAGGACTAAATGAAGCATTGTCTATAACTTTTTATTCTTTTTCGATTGCTCACATCTAATAAAGTCATGTTTTACAAATGAAGTATTTTGTGTATACATGCCTCATTCATAATCACGTTAAAACCACTCTCATTTGTGTTGTATTGCCTATAGAAAATTGCTCATCAGAAACTGAACTTCCTAGTTCTTTGAACTCCTCACTCCAAGTAAATTTCAAATGAAACATTCTCCTCTGTCACCATCACTATCACAGTCACAGGATAAGTCACTGAAGATTCCTAACTCTGGATTTTTCCATTGCTGTACATGAACAGGCCAATTAAAGAGAATAAAATCGACCAGTTTTTTTATGATGGGTAATTTTAATGTCTGAATATAAACGATTACTCTATTTCAACGCCTACCACAATATTAGAAAAAAAACTGAGAATTTTGGAATTGGTTGTAGATTTTTCAAAAGTCAAATGGATTTGCTGAATATAAGACTATGGTAGCAAATGAATGAAATATTCAACTTTCTGTTGTTGGAAAAAATCTGAAATAAATTAATCAGTTAGCTTCATGACTTCTTGGAAAGAATTTCACTAAAAAAGGAGCATCCTGCTCCTTCAGACAACTGCTCCCTAGAGAGCATTTTGAATCTCTCATTGTTGTTCATTCTTTTCCCACATACATCATGCTGACACCTACAGCTTTCATAAAATAGCCAAACATGATTACTGTTTTTCCAGAGAAGAAGAAACTTTGAAGACATACAAGGACATAAGTGTATATTGCCATCTAGCTATAGACTTCCTGATTTTTTTTTACCAACACAGTAAAAACTGGTTTTGTAAGCTCCCTGTATATCCTTTGGGAAACCATCTGTTGTTTTTCTGCTAAATGAGATATCATCAATATGCCTTTCCAGCCATTGCCTTTGATCATCTGCCTCTAATGTAGCACATTTGAGAGGCTTATCATTCCCTCTGTTTGCAAAGAAATGAATTTTCAAATGCTTAATAAATAATGCAAAATTATTTGGAACAAAAAAGTCACAGAAACCAAGAAATATTTATGAAAACAGCATTACTACAAGTCTCATTTCTTGGGGAAAATGTTAGAACACTTCTTCATTTTCTTAAGAGAGAAGCAAAACGCTGATTCTTCTGGTTAACACTGAAGGGTTTTTTTGTGGCAAGAAAGTGGAAGGTACTATAGCAAGGAATGGAAAAATGAAAAAGATGAAAAAGGATAGTGGCTAAATATGCATACCACTTACACTGCATGTTACATTCTAAAATGTTCACAGTACATTGTAAAAAATGAAATATAGTATGACTGGGATTAAACAAGAGAAATGGAATATTTATTGGATTAAATTAAATTTTCTTTCATGTTTAGCATAATCTATGGTTGATATAAAGTAAGTGAAACTATACAATCTTAAAAACACTTTTAAACGTCTGTTTTTCACTTGATTTAATAAAGCTAACACCTGGATTTGTATAAAAACAAAATATGTCTAAAAGCCTGTCAAAGCTATTATTATAGATGTTATAAGTAAATATAATGTATAAGTTAGCATTTTACTATAAGCTACATTTTAAAAGCTGCATGAGAGCCATGCAGATGACTTGTTAATTTATTTACTTGTTTAGAATCTCAGAAACTTTTTTTTGTGTGAATCTGAAGAAAGAAAAAATTTAATTTTTCAGGTGAACTTTAAATGTTATGATTTCAAAGTCTGCCCCGATCTTTTTATCTTTCTTTTTTTTTTTTTTTTTCTTTATGAGATGGAGTCTCGCTCTTTCTCTGAGGCTGGAGTCCAGTGACGTGATCTCAGCTCATTGCAACCTCCACCTCCCGGCTCAAGCGATTCTTCCGCCACAGCCTCCCGAGTAACTGGTTCTACAGTCACGCACTACCATGGCCAGCTAATTTTTGTATTTTTAGTAGAGACAGGGTTTCACCATATTGGTCAGGCTGGTCTCGAACTCCTGACCTCGTGATCTGCCTGCCTCGGCCTCCCACAGTGCTGGGATTACAGGAGTGAGCCACCATGCTAGGCAGTCTGCCCCGATCTTAAATGAATGCTTTTTAAAACCACAGGTTAGTCGTTATCCTAAAATGCACTATTTTACTTTACGAGCGCGTGTAAAGGCCAAGACCACTGACAAGAAAAGAGCTGCTCTAGGGATGTGGAAATGTGAAGAGACAATACAATACACAGATATCCAAGTTAAGAAGACACGGATGAAATAGGAAGAGAAAGAGAGTGAAGCAAATTCTGAAGTACTTACACTTCACAGATCCAGAAGAGCTGATTTGGGCCATTTTTTGAAGGAGGTACATCACCAGGAGACTTTTCAAGAAGAGTTGGGACATTATTGGATAGAAAGAAGTTGAAAATCGGTTTCAGGCAAGAATGAAGAAGAGATGGTGCCATATAGGGAGAATGAAAAGCAACTGTGAGAAGATAAGATCTTGGTGGATAGTACTTTCTCTTTGTCATGTTTATTTAATGTTGAATTGAACGAACACATTAAAATAAAGAGTTTCTCTGTTACTACTTCATTTTCATATAAGTGTAAAAAAGCCTTCTTAAACCTTTCAACACTTAAAAACTTCCTCAGCCTAAATCTCTCACACCCATAATTAACAAAATAAAGGCAAGTGTAAAATACAAATTAAAGAAAAGTTCTGAAAACTTATTTGGTGGAAAAATCTGACCTGGCCTGAACTAACACAAAGCTAGTAAATATACAGGTATGAACTTTGGAAAATCTGAAGCTTTCTGAAGTCTGAAACATTTGCTCCTGTGGGCTTCAGATAAAGATTGTGGATCAATTAGAATCAGTTTTCACCCTTCCTTTCTGCAGCTAATTAATACCAACAATTTTTTTTTTGGCCAGGGCGGGGATGGCGGGTCTTTTTTGAGGGTAATTATATTAACCATTTTAATCTATTTCCTGTTACTTCTTTTGAACTTTCTTCAAATTCTTTATGTCCCTTTCAAAGTGACTGAGTCCAAATTTGGATGCAAAACTGAAGTCAACATCTGACCAATTCATATCATATGGTTTATTCCATTTTCACCTTTTCAGCATCTATAAGAATTTTTATAAAGGATCGTTGTTTGTTCTATTTAGAGTAAACAGGCATGGTTCTTCCTCAATATCAGCTCATAAATGATCAGTATCTAGCTGATGCTTTGCATGGAGTAGGCTGTCAAGATATGTTGGTGAATTTATCAAAACATGACTGACTACTAAAGTTCTACTCTTGTTCATGCATTGCTATCTTATGCATACTTTTTTAAATGGTAGTTTATATGCATCCCTGTCTTATGATTCCTCTCTGTCTTCCATTTGGGCAATTCCTTTTATATTCCAAAGTATGTCATTCTAAACTTGTCTTTCCTAAACTTTGTCTTTGATGACTCCTTATTAAGATTGTTTAAAATTCTAAGCATAAGTTCCATGATGATAACAGTTGCTCTTAGCTTTGGGTCATCTGCAAATCTAGAGTGTATTTTTAGAAACTTGTTTATTTCCAAAAGGAATTACCAAAAAAGGCATAAGTAAATACAGAATAAGAGTATTTAAATATTCTGAAATATTTATTTTACACTTAATCCTGCTACCTTCATTCTGCAGGGAATACACTATAAACACAAATTCTCAAAACTGACAATATGTGCAGTTTTTAGACATGGAGTTTTTAGCATTTCGATCATGTTCCATTACAGCTGAATAATAAATATAGTCCCTTTTTTCAAGAAGCTCATGGTCTTTTGAGGAGGCAAACACATGAACAAATAATTGCAATACAGAGATTTGAGTGCAACGACATGAGTATGTCTAAGGTACAGTGTTTGGGGAAAATTTGAAAGGAGAATACTGAAACAGAATATGACTGGAACTGCTCCTGGTGAGGGAATAGAAAGGATGTTTTGGGGAGATGAAATAACCATAACAGAAATATTAGTGACAGAAAACTACAACTAAACAGTACACAAAGATGCAGAGATGTGAGGGAAAACATTTAGGGAATGTTAACCTAACCAGTGTAACAGAGTCAAATAAACATATGGGCAAAATTACAAGAGACCACCTGGGCTATGGCAGGACTTTGTCTGAAGGCAATGAAGCACACTGATATGGAACCTTGCATGTCATTTAAAATAAATTTATTTTTTATTTCCTTAGGTTTTGGGGGGAACAAGTGTGTTTGGTTATGAATAAGTTCTTTAGTGGTGATTTCTAAGATTTTGGTGCACCCATCACCCAGGCAGTATACCCTGTATCCAATTTGTAGTCTTTTATCCATCACCACCTTCCACTCTCCCTTCTAAGTCCCCAAAGTCCATTGTATCATTCTGGTGCCTTTGCCTCCTAATAGCTTAGCTCCCACTTATGAATGAGAACATACGATGTTTGTTTTTCCCATCTTGAGTTAATTCAATTAGAATAATGTTCTCTGATTCCATTCAGGTTTCTCTGAATGCCATTATTTTTTCCTTTATATGGCTGAGTAGTATTCCATGGTATATGTGTGTGTGTGTGTATATATATATGTGTGCATATATATATCACAGTTTATGTATCCACTCATTGATTGATGGGCATTTGGGCTGGTTCCATATTTTTGCAACAGCAATTTGTGCTGCTATAAACATGTGTGTGCAAGTATCTTTTTCGTATAATGACTTATTTTCCTGTGGGTAGATACCCAGTAGTGGGATCGTTGGATCAAAATGTGGTTCTACTTTTAGTTCTTTAAGGAATCTTGTCCTGTTTTCCACAGTAGCTGAGCTACTTACATTCCCACCATCAGTGTAAAAGTATTTCCTTTTCACCAGATCCCTGCCAACATCTATTATTTTTTAATTTTCTTTTATTATGGCCATTCTTGCAGGAGTAAGATGGTATGGCATTGTGGTCTTAATTTGCATTTCCCTGATCATTAGTGATGTTGAGCATTTTTTCATGTTTTTTGGCCATTTGTATACTTTTGTTTTGTTTTTGAGATAGTATCTCGCTGTGTCACCCAGACTGGAGTGCAGTGGTGAGATCTCGGCTCACTGCAACATTAGCCTCCCGGGTTCAAGTGATTCTCCTGCCTCAGCCCCCCGAGTAGCTGGGATTACAGGCATGTGCCACCACACCGAGTTAATTTTTATATTTTAGTAGAGACGGTGTTTCACCATATTGGTCAGGCTGGTCTTAAACTCCTGAGCTAGCCCACTTTTGGATGGGGTTGTTTTTTACTTGCTGGTTTATTTGAGTTCCCTGGATTCTGGATATTAGTCCTGTGTCGGATATATAGATTATGAAGATTTTCTCGCACTCTGTGGGTTGTATATTTACTCTGCTGATTGCTTCTTTCACTGTGTAGAAACTTTTTAGATTGATTAAGTCCCATCTATTTATCTTTGTTTTTGTTGTGTTTGCTTCTGGGTTTTTGGTCATAAAGTCTTTGCCTAAGCCAATGTCTAGAGGGGTTTTTCCAATGATATCTTCTAGAATTTTTTTTTTTTTTTTTTTTTTTTTTTGAGACGGAGTCTCGCTCTGCCGCCCAGGCTGGAGTGCAGTGGCCGGATCTTAGCTCACTGCAAGCTCCGCCTCCCGGGTTCACGCCATTCTCCTGCCTCAGCCTCCCGAGTAGTTGGGACTACAGGCGTCCGCCACCGCGCCCGGCTATTTTTTTGTATTTTTTAGTAGAGACGGGGTTTCACCGTGTTAGCCAGGATGGTCTCGATCTCCTGACCTCGTGATCCGCCCGTCTCGGCCTCCCAAAGTGCTGGGATTACAGGCTTGAGCCACCGCGCCCGGCCTCTTCTAGAATTTTTATGGTTTCAGGTCTTAGATTTAAGTCCTTGATTCATCTGGAGTTGAGTTTTATATAAGGTGGGAGATGAGGATCCAGTTTCATTCTTCTACATGTGGCTTGCCAATTATCCCAGCACCATTTGTTGAAAGGAATGTCCTTTCCCCACTTTATGCTTTTATTTGCTTTATCAAAGTTCAGTTGGCTTTAAGTATTTGGCATTATTTCTAGGTTCTCTATTCTTTTCCACTGATCTGTGTTCTTAGCTTTATACAAGGACCATGCTGTTTTTGGTGACTGGCCTTCCAGTATAGTTTGAATTCAGGTAATGTGATGCCTTCAGATTTGTTCTTTTTGCTTAGTCTTGCTTTGGCTATACAGGCTCTTTTTTGGTTCCATATGAATTTTAAGATTGTTTTTTACAGTTCTGAGAATGATTGTGGTATTTTGATGGAAATTGCACTGAATTTGTAGATTGCTTTTGGCAGTACGGTCATTTCCACAATATTGATTCATGATCATGAGATGTGTTTCCATTGGTTTGTGTCAACTATGATTTCTTTCAGCAGTGTTTTGTAGTTTTGCTTGTGGAGATCTTTTACCTCCTTTGTTATGTATATTCCTAAGTATTTTATTTTATTTTTGAAGCTATTGTAAAAGGAATTGAGTTCTTGATTTGATTCTCAGCTTGATCGCTGTTGGTGTGTAGCAGAGTCACTGATTTGTGTACATTAATTTTGTATCCTAAAACTTTGCTGAATTCACTTATCAGTTCTAGGAGCTTTGCGGAGGAGTCTTTAAGATTTTCTAGGTGTATGATCATATCATCAGAAAACAATGATAGTTTGACTTCCTCTTTATCGATTTGGATGACCTTTATTTCTTTCTCTTATCTGATTGCTCTGACTAGGACTTCCAGAGCTATTTTGAATACAAGTGGTGAGAATGGGCATCCTTGTCTTGTTTCAGTTTTCAGGGGGAACACTTTCAAATTTTCCCCATTCAGTTTTATGTTGGCTTTGGGTTTGTCCTAGATGGCTTTTAGGACATTAAGGTATGTCCCTTCTATGCCAATTTTGCTGAGGATTTTATTCATAAAGGGATGTTGGATTTTGTCAAATGCTTTGTCTGTGTCTATTGAGATGATTGTGTGATTTTTGTAGTTAATTCTGTTTATGTGGTGTATCCCTGCATCCCTGTTATAAACTCACTTGATCATAGTGGATTATCTTTTTGATATGTTGTTGGATTCTATTAGCTAGTATGTTAAAAGGATTTTTGTATCTATATTCATCAGGGATATTGGTCTGTAGTTTTCTTTTTCAGTTATGTCCTTTCCTGGTTTGGGTATAAGGGTAATACTGGCTTTATAGCATAATTTAGGGAGGATTCCCTCTTTCTCTATCTTGTGGAATAGTGTAAGTACGATTGGTACCAATTCTTTTTTGAATATGTGATAGAATTCAGCTATGAATCCATCTATTCTTGGACTTTTATTTGCTGGCAATTTGTAAATTACAATTTCAATCTCACTGCTGGTTATTGGTCTGTTCAGTCGAATTCTTCCTGGTTTAATCTAGGAGAGTTGTGTATTTTCAGGAATTTATCTATCTTCTCTAGATTTTCTAGTTTATGCATTTAAAGGTGTTCATAGTAGCCTAGAATGATCTTTTCTATGTCTGTGGTATTGGTTGTAATATATCCCATTTCATTTCTTATTGAGCTTATTTGGATCTACTCTCTTATTTCCTTGGTTAATCTCGCCAATGGTCTATCAATTTTATTTATCTTTTCAAAGAACCAGCTTTTTGTTTAATTTATCTTTTGTATTTTGTGTGTGCATTTGTGTGTGTATTTCCATTTCATTTAGTCCTGCTCTAATGTTTGTTATATCTTTGCTTCTGCTGGGTTTGGGTTTGGTTTGTTCTTGTTTCTCTAGTTCCTTGAGGTGTGATCTTAGATTGTCTTTCTATGCTCTTTCAGACTTTTTGATGTAGGCATTTAAGGGTATGAACTTTCCTCTTAGCACTGCCTTTGTTGTATCCCAGAGGTTTCAATAAGTTGTGTCACTATTATCATTCAGTTTAAAGAATTTTTTAATTTTCTTCTTGACTTCATTATTGACCCAATAATCATTCAGGAGCAGGTTATTTAATTTCTATGTATTTGCATGGTTTTGAGGCTGGAGTTGATTTCCAATTTTATTCCACTGTGATCTGAGAGGATACTTGCTATAATTTCAGTTTTCTTAAATTTGTTGAGACTTGTTTTGTGGTCTATCACACAGTCTATCTTGGAGAATGTTCCACGTGCTGATGAATAGAATGTATATTCTGCAGTTGTTGAGTAGAATGTTCGGTAAATATCTGTTAAGTCCATTTGTTCTAGGGTATAGTTTAATTCCATTGTTTCTTTGTTGACTTCTGTCTTGATGGCCTGTCTAGTGCTGTCAGTGGAATACTGAAGTTCCCCACTATTATTATGTTACCGTCTATCTCATTTCTTAGGTTTAATAGTAACTGTTTTATAAATTTGGTAGCTCCAGGATTAGGTGCATGTATATTTAGGATTGTAATGTTTTCCTGTAGGGCTAGTCCTTTTATCATTATGTAATGTTTCTCTTTGTCTTTTTTTTTTTTTTTTTTTTTTTTTTTGAGACAGAGTCTCACTCTGTCGCCCAGGTTGGAGTGCAGTGGCATGATCTCGGCTCACTGCAAGCTCTGCCTCCTGGGTTCACACCATTCTCCTGCCTCAGCCTCCCAAGCTGGGACTACAGGCATGTGCCACCACGCACGGCTAATTTTTTGTATTTTTAATAGAGATAGGGTTTCACCGTGTTAGCCAGGATGATCTCGCTCTCCTCACCTAGGGATCCGCCTGCCTCGGCCTCCCAAAGTGCTGGGATTGCAGGCGTGAGCCACTGCGCCCGGCACTTTGTCTTTTTTAACTGCTGTTGCTTCAAAATTTTTTCTGTCTGATACAAGAATAGCTAATGCTGATCACTTTTGGTGTCCATTTGTATAGAATACCTTTTTCCATCCCTTTACCTTAAGTTTGTATGTGTCCTTATGTGTCAGGGGAGTCTCTTGAAGATAGTAGATACTTGGTTGGTGAATTCTTACTCATTCTGCTATTCTGTATCTCTTAATTGGAGCATTTAGGCCATTTACATTCAATGTTAGTATTGAGATGTGAGGTACTATTCTATTCATTGTGCTATTTGTTGCCTGAATACCTTGGTTTTTTAAAAATTAATTGTATTTTATAGGTCTTGTGAGATTTATGCATTAAGGAGACTCTATTTTCATGTACTTTGAGAATTTGTTTCAACATTGAGAGCCCCTATTAGGAGTTCTTATAGTGCTGGCTTGGTAGTGGCTAATGCACTCTGCATTTGTTTGTCTGAAAAAGACTGTATCTTTCCTTCACTTATGAAGCTTAGTTTCACTGGATACATAATTCTTAGCTGATAATTGTTTTGTTTAAAGAGGTTGAAGATAGGGCCCCAATCTCTTCTAGCTTGTAGGGTTTCTGCTGAGAAATCTGTTAATCTGATAGGTTGTTCTTTACAGGTTTCCTGGCACTTTTGCCTCACAGCTCTTAAGATTCTTTCCTTCTTCTTGACTTTAAGTAACTTGATGACTATGTGCCTAGGCAATGATCTTTCTGCAATGAATTTTCCAGGGGTTCTTTGAGTTTATTGTGCTTGGATGTCTAGACCTCTAGCAGGGCTGGAGAAGTTGTTCTCAATTATTCCCTCAAATACATTGTCCAAACTTTTAGATTTCTCTTCTTCCTCAGGAGCACCAATTATTTTTACTTTTGATCATTTGAAATAATCCTAAACTTCTTGGAGGCTTTGTTCATTTTTATTGATTCTTTTCTCTTTGTCTTTGTTGGATTGGATTAATTCAAAAACCTTGTCTTCGAGCCTTCAAGTTCTGAAGTTTTTGCTTCTGCTTGTTCGAGTCTATTGCTGTAACTTTTCTGTACATTTTGCAATTCTCTAAGTGTGTCCTTCATTTCCAGAGGTTGTGATTGTTTTTTATTTATGCTATATTTTTCACTGAAGACATTTTTCATTCACATCCTGTATCATGTCTTTGATTTCTTTAATTTGGACTTCACCTTTCTCTGGTACCTCCTTGATTAGCTTAAGAGTTGACCTTCTGAATTCTTTTTCTGGCAGTTCAGAGATTTTGTCTCTGTTTGGATCCATTGCTGGTGAGTGAGTGTGATCTTTTGTGGGTGTTAAAGAACCTTGTTTTGCCATATTACCAGAATTGTTTTCCTGGATTCTTCTCATTTGGGTAGACTATGTCAGAGGGAAGATCTGAGGTTCAAGGGCTGCTGTTCAGATTCTTTTGTCCTATGAGGTGTTCTGCTGATTTTGTGCTCTTCCCCTTTTTCTAGGGATCTGGCTTCTTGAGAGCCAAACTTCAGTGATTATTATTTCTCTTCTGGATCTAGCTACCAAGCACAACTACCAGGCTCCAGGCTGGCTGGGGAGTATCTGCAAAGCATCTACTCTGGTGGAGGTGGCAGGAGAACAAAATGGTCTCTGTGTGGGTCCTTAGCTGTAGTGTTATTTATTGTACTAGTTTTGTTCTCATTGACCTCGAGCCAGTAGGTGGCACTCTCAAGAGAGCATCAACTCTGGTAGTACAGGGAGGATCAGGTGATGGGTGGGGCTCTAGAGCTCTGAAGATAAAATGTTATTTGTCTTAGGCTACTAGGGCATGTAGAGAAAGACCATCAGTTTGGGGCTGGACTAGGTATGTCTGAGTTCAGACTCTCCTTGGGCAGGGCTTGCTGCAGCTGCTGTGGGGGATCCGGGTGTGGTTCTCAGGCCAATGGAGTCATGTTCCCAGGAGGATTATGGCTGCCTCTGCTGCTTCATGCAGGTCACCAGGGAAGTGGGGGAAAGCCGGCAGTTATAGGCCTCACCCAGCTCCCATGCAACCGAAAGGTCCGTCTCAGTCTCACAGTGCCCCCATTAATACCACCGAGTTTGTTTCCGGGCAATGGGTGAGCAGGGCTGAGAATTTGTCTTATGCTTCCAGCCCCCTGGCTGTGTAAGTAAGCAGGGTTTTCAGGTTTCATGCCTCCCTGCCTGCTGTGGCTTCTGTGCTGTGTCTGCACTCCAGATTCACCCCTGCCCCCGAGTTCTGTCCAGGAAACTTTGTGTTAGGTTGAAATAGTTACAAAGTTCGCTGGAAGTTTCCTTCTCCCTGTGGTCTTTTCCCAGTTCCTCTAGCAGCCCTCCCCAAGGACCTCTGCAAGGCAAAGTCATAAATGGCTTTCCAGGGGACTAAGAGAACCCACGGGGCTCTTCCCATTGCTTCTTCTACCCCTGTATTTTGCACAGCTCTCTGAAATTGTCTGAGCTTCAGGTAAGGTCAAATCCTTCTCTTGTGATCTGTACCTTCAGGTTCCCCAGTGAGGGTGTGTGTTCAGGGGTGGACGATCCCCCTTTCACACTTTCACACTTTGGGTACTCGCAGTTTTTGGGCTGTCCCCTGGGGCCTGAACTTCCTTCAAAGGGTCTGTGGATTCTCTCGGCTTTTCTGGAACGTTCCTGCAGTAGTTCTTGGAGCAAAAGTTCACAATGTGAGTCTCCACATGCTACTCTGTCTGTCTGAGTGAGAGATGAAATTTAGTTCTGCCTCCTATCTACCATTTTCCTCTGCATTTCAGAAAGGTGTTTCTGGATGTATTACTGAAGATAGGTGGAAGGTACAGAAATTTGGAGTAGGGGAGTTGTCATAGTAAGAGAGAAGCACTGATGGCTGAACTGAAGTGATTTGCAAGAACAAAACAGAGAGGGATAGGGAAATAGGGAACGATGTGGAGGGTAAATGTGTATAGAGTATTGGTAGTTTAAAATCACTCATGGTTGGAAAAGCCACAACACATAAATTAGCAAACACAAAAACTGACTTTTTTTTTTTTTTTTTTTTTTGAGAACTCTTGGTTAAATATTTACTGGCATACATCACTGAGAATATATTTGGAATAGAAACAAATTTATATTCTATATTTCTTTAGCTTGTAAAGGTAGTCATACATTATGTTAGTGGCACTGAGAGCAAACTACCTATTAAATTATTTTCATTACTTGGAGTCTTTTACAAAGACTATCCCTTCTCTCTGTTTTGAAAGTAAAAAAAAAATAAAGGAAAATAATTGTGTTTGGGGGTTATCACATGACTGGAAAAAGTGTTGAAAAGTCTTCTGCAGGTCTCTGCAGCTTCAGGCAGCTTCTGAGTCACCAAGTATATTTATTTTTATGGGCTCAGGCATGTCTTATGGTTAGAGTTATATACCATGTGAATTTTTCAGTTTTATAATATGAACAAATAAAATAAATACATTCTCAAGAATGGGGTTATATTAAGAATGTTGCCTGAAATAATAGTCCCTGTAATGAAAAATAAAGGATAATACTATAATTCAAATGGATTTTGGGGGGTGTATATAAGTTACAATTATTGATATATGGTTCTATAGAAAGCCATTCATAAATAGATGTATTTACAATGTTGACCTGGTCTTTCCATTATAAATACAGATAACTACTTTAGTGTCTATCTCTGATCACAAGTGCATTTATAATAGGTTAGCTGATGTAATTATTTAAAGTTTATTCTGTAAATAGTCATAGAAATGAGACTTTGATACTGGAAGTAACTTTCATAAAATGTATTAAGACCTTTTTCTTCCATTTTCTGTATTAGATATACTTAAATCCCGTATGCTATAGCCGCCCTTCCTTTCCTTTCCTTTAGCTCCCTCTCTTCCTTCCTTCCTTTCTTTTTTCCTTCCTTCCTTCTTTCCTTCCTTCCTTCCTTTCTTTCTTCCTTCTTTTCTTCTTTCTCCTTTCCTTTCTTCCTTTTTTTCCTTCCTACTTCCTTCCTTCACTCTTTGTTAGGTCTTTAATTAAAATTTTGAGTTAATAATTTAATCACATGCTTCAAACATTTAAAAATCAAATACAAATTCACAGTGGAAAATATTTTCACCTTTCTGGTCCTTCATCCTTCCTGTTCCCATTTCCTTCTTCCTCACAAGTGACAAGCATGGCATGTCAAATCACAGCTTTAACCATACTCTTATGCAGAGATAGATAGATAGATAGATAGATAGATAGATAGATAGATAGATAGTTATGAGCATCTATATAAATATAAATATATATTTATATTTATATCTTATCTATAGATTGATCTATAGATCTATCCTATCTATCTTAAATGTGTATGTATTTAGATTTAGATTTAGATCTTATCCATATATAGATATTATCTATATATATATTTTATGCCAACTATGAAAATAACTGTTATTTTGCATTTTAAGTATTAGTCTATTTACTTTTAGTAAGGATCAAGATGCAATCTAGAAAATGATGTAGAACATCCCTCACTTATGCCTGGTAAAATTTACTTATAGATTCTTAAGGATCTACCTTCCAACAGGCCAACCAATCAGAGTCAAAAACCTAGTCAGATTTGAATAGGTCTGCCTTACATTCCACCTGGGAATTAACAAGGGTGACACAGCTGAGATTTATCAGAAGGTAAAACAAAAATAGTGGGGATGAGGTAGCCTCCAAAGTGAGGGAGAACGGCAGGAACAAGCCTTTGAAAGAATTGTCCCTTTCTACATGGCCTCTGCTTTCCTTCTGCCAAGCAGTTCTCCAAAATGAGAAGGTTAGAAACTTTGCCACAGACACAAGGACATATGTGTATAGAACCAAGAACTCTCAAGATAGGGGAAAAGAAAATAACTGTAGGAACCCCAGGGTAAGGTTCAAAAAAGAATGAAAATAACTTGATTTTAAAGAGATCTGAATATGTTATCTACCCCAAAACTATATTTCACAACTATCCAGTCTATTGATACACAAATTTGTCTTCTTGGTTTCATGTTAATAAATACACCAGCAGCATTCTGATAAAGAATATGTAGATCTCACACCTAGTTTAGCAATATCAATAAAACATACTTTTTCTCATGTTCTGTTTTATAAAAACCTGGTTGACATAACCTTTCTATTGTAGTTTATTTTTGGCTCCACTTATTTTTCAATCTTTTTCTTACTTATATGTTTTTTCATATCACATTCATCTTTGTTATCCACCATAAGTTCTTTATTTTTAGAGAAATACTGCATGTGGTTGAATTACAAAAGTAAATTATTCAAGTAGAGAAATGTTGATGGTGACATTTCATTTGAAAATTGTTTCTGGAACAATATGGGTACAAGTAAGTAAGTTAAATAATGCCCACAGGAAAATGTTAGAACACACATTTCATCCAGGATATAGCCACTTGAGTGTCTTGAGGTCAATTGTTTACACAGAAATACCAATAGTATCTGCTTGCTCCTTGGCTTGCTGAGTGGGTGTACATTCTCTTCTCTCTTCCTTTACACCTTATCCTTTGTAAATGCACACTGTTTTAAAATCTCGGATGCACAGATAGAAGATCATGACTCATAAATTTTGTTTTGTTTGGTTTTGATTCAGAATTATATACCTGTTGGATTATACTCAACAGTAAACTTTGCAGAGGTATGTGAAGCAAAACCTCATTATATTTACCAAAATGTAAACATAGAGATTGTTGATTAAAATAAACTGATTTCAAAACAGTATGTATAATATCACATTGTTTTGTTAAAAAAAATACACATTTCTTTGAAAGTATTTCTTTCACAGAGTAAGATCTGGGAGGACATCTACTAAGATATTAGCAGTGTAGATCTCAAGGTGATAAGGATGTTTCTTATTATTTTTCAAAAACTTCATTGTAGCATAAATTACCATTCTATGAACTCAGATGTATCAAGTGTAAACTGTTTCACTACTCATATGTACATTATATTCTACTAGTAATCATTAATACTGCAGGCTTCTTACATTAATGTCATTACAAAAACCAATTTTATGAAAACAAAAAATTTAATAAAAGCAACCAGTCAGGGCATGTGCTGGAACAGTGCTTGATGCTGGGATATAATAGAGAGCAAACTAACTATAGTCATTTTTCTCATGATGCCCAGAGGCTAGGGGGACAGAAAAACAGACAAACCAGTTAAGGATTGAACTTACCACAGTGTGTAACCATAGAAATGTACAATCTGTTCACTTTAATGTGTACATGTTTGGTATCTTAGAGGCTACTCATAATTTAAATTTAAAACAAATTTCAGGCTGAGCATGGTGGCCCATGCCTATAAACCTAGCACTTTGAGAGGCCAAGACCAGAGAATGGCTTGAGCCCAGGAATTTGAGACTAGCCTGGGGAATCCCATCTCTATAAAAGTTTTAAAGATCAGCCAAGCACAATGGCATGTGCCTGTGGTGGCAGCTACCTGAGAGGCTGAGGTGGGAGGATCACTTGAGCTCAGGAGGTCGAGGCTACAGTGAGCCATGTTTGTACTACTGCACTCCTGCCTGGGTGACAGAGTGAAATCCTGCATAAAAAAAAAAAATTAAAACTATAAACATAAATAAATAAAATACATTTAATGGGAGATCAAATAACCAGCTAGACCTCATAAGAATCTGAATAAACCATTTCTGATATTATTGATTCATACAATGCATTGAAAAATGAATTTCTATCCCTCCAGAAAACTTTTATGTGGCATGTGAATTTGTATATGCTTTCAGAAAAAACATATAATATCTGACAATACCTATTATTTGAATCTAGCTTTTCACTTAATATTACTGGGGCAGTTTTCCATATCGTCATATAAATCTACTTTATTCTTTTAAATCCTGCATTAAGCTTGGCAATTTATTTAACCAGTGATCAACATTGATTTCAAGTTTCTTGTTATTAAACACATTTCATGGAATATCTAATATCTATCTATCCATACATTTTTGTGGTCTGCGTAAATATACTTGTAAAATAAATTTCTAAATGGGTAATTATGGCTAAAGAGTGTTCAATATTAATTTAAATAAATAGAGCCAAATTGTTCTTTAAACAGTTTTGCCTCTACTCTCTGTGTATGAAAGTTTTTGCTTTATCACACTAATTTTGTCATATTATTTAATATTTAGTAGATTTCTTTGCATATTTTAATACTAAATACAGTTAAACATATTTTCAAATTTTTGTTAAATTTTTTAGTAAATTAGCATTTGCTTTTTTTCTCATTCCTTTCACTCCACATTCATTTCATGACAGTTATTTATGGCCAATAATGTGCTAAGCATAATTACAGATGCTAAGAGCATAACAGTCAAAAAACAGAAGAAAATATTTTCCTCATAGAAACTATATTATAGAGGAAAGACAAAAAAGAACAAAATAGATACGATAATATTAGAAACGTTAGGTGGTGATAAACTCAATGGTGAAAATATGATTAAGAAAAATGGGATAGGAAATGTGAGGCATGAGGTTGGGCTATTGGGTAGCACATTCAGGGAAGGCTTCAGAGAAGGTGACCTTTGCAAAAAGACCATACGAGGTAACAGGAAAACCATGTTATATCCAGGCCAAGAACAGCCCATACTGAGGACTGCAGGTGCAAAGACTCTGAGCAAAGACCAACCCAGGATGCTAGAGGGGCTGAAGCTGAGCAAGCAGGGAGGGGAGCCTTGCAGGACACAAGATCAGCTTAGTAATGAGAGGCCAAACCAAGAAGGGTGCTATAGGATTTTGCAGGCCATTGTAAGGAAACTTGTCTTTCATTCTGAGTATAATGGAAAGCCCTTTGAGGGTTTTGAGAGAGAAGTAATCTATGACTCAGGTTTTTTACAGGATCACTCCAGTTGTTGTACTGAGATTCAGCTGTGGGGTGGAAGGAGTGCAAGAGCATGGGTAGGCAGACCAGGGGAAAGGTTACTGCAGTAAATCAGGGTAGAGACTCTGGTGCCTTGGGCCTGAGTTTCAGGAGTGGAAGGGGTAACAAGTGGTCAGATTCTGGATGTGCAGATGGTTCCTGACTTACGGTTTTACTTAATGATTTCTTGACTCTAAGATAGTGTAAAAATGATACTCATTGAACAGAAACTTTACTTCCACTGTACATACAACCATTCTGTTTTTCCCTTTCAGTATAATATTCAATGAATTAAATGAGAGATTCAATACTTTATTATAAAATAGGCTTTGTATTAGATTTTTCCCAACTGTAGGTTAATGTAAGTGTTCTGAGCAGGTTTAAGGTAGGCTAAACTAAGCTACAATGTTTAGTTGGTTAGGTGTTGATATGATTTGGCTCTGTGTCCCAACCCAAATCTCATCTCAATTATTAATCCCCATATGTGGAGGAAGGGACCTGCTAGGGGGTGACTGGATCATGGGGGCAGTTTCCCTCATGCTGTTCTTGTGATAATGAAGGCATTCTCACAAGATCTCAGGTTTTAAAAGTTGTAGATTTCCCTGTGCCCTCTTTCTGTCTCTACTGCTGCCTTGTGAAGATGTACCTTGCTTCCCCCTCACCTTCTTCCATGATTGTAAGTTTCCTGAGGCCTCCCCAGCCAAGCAGAGCTATGAGTAAATTAAACCTCTTTCCTGTATAAATTACCCAGTCTTGGGTAGTATTTTTATAGCAGTGTGACAATGGACTAATACAGATGTATTACATGCATTTTTTATTTCTGATATTTTTTACTTACTATGGGTTTATTGGGATGTAACTCGTTGTAAGTCAAGGAGCATCTGTAATTTAAATATAGAAAGTCATAGGACTTACTGATGGGTTGGTTATGGAATAAGAGACAATAATAAGGATGACTCTGATGTTTAGTAAGAGCTTTTGTGTAAGAAAGACATTAGATTTTGTCAGTCATTTGAAGTTGTTACATGGTAATGTTCAATATGTCTTGTTAAGTGACCTTCACTTACACTAACTAACTAACAACTAACACTGTAGTAGGCTGGCCGGTCGCAATTGTTGTGATAAGGTAATGTGGACCTTATTCATTGATTCATTAAATAAATACATATATTGAATGCCGACATAGAATGGAAACACTGTTCTAGGCTCTGGGTATATAATTTTAAGTAAGATACATAGATTCACCATAATCATAACACATGTAGATCAGGAATGTTGAATCATTAGACCACATTTATAATTAAACATAAGTGCTTATTCTATACAGATATTTAAAATATAGTTAATACCATATAAATTATAGGAATCATTTTCTATTTTCCACCTCCTATCTGGAGTATGCTACTTATCCTTCTCTACCCTAAGGCTGTGGGCCTCATCAAGCTCAGAAAACAAGGGGAGGGAAAACTAGACAACTTTAGCAATGCTTTCTAAGATAAAAAAAATATAGTCAAGGCAAACATAATCACACATTTCTGAGTTATGCTGTAAGTGGCAAATAAAGTCAACAAAAATTTTAAAAAAACTAAACAAACAAAAAAATCAACTTGATTATCTCACAGATAAGTGGTCCTCAATGGAATAAGGTGATGATTTTGGCACCCAGCGGACATTTGGCTATTTCTGTAGACATTTTTGATTGTCACAACTGGGTGAAAAGTTGCTACAGACATTTCATAGATAGAGGACAAGGATCCTGATGAAAATCCTACAATGCATTGAACAACTACTCACAACAAAGAATCATCTGGCCCAAAATGTCAATAGTTCTGAGAGTCTGAAACTCTTACCTAAAGGTTCTTAAAATATAGAGTATAATTATTATGAATTAACAAATAAAGCCCTACAACTATTAATGCTGGTTTATCTAAAATACTTATCTCTATGGATGTTATCTACTTTGGTATTATTAGTCAAAATATTGAAGCAGATTAAATAAACAACAAAATCTGAAAACTATGTCATCATAAAATTAATTTTAAGATTAATTATTTTGCCTAAGGTCATGGTGTGAAAATAAAAGAGATACAGCTGGAAGACATATCACATATCAAGACTTTGACTATAGAGACCTGAAGACAATGTGAAATAAACCATGAATTTATTTGGGTTATACCATGAAATCTACCCCCATAAGCAGACATGTATGGGAACTAAATTATAATCAGAAGATAACTTCACGAATATGGAATTAAACATAAAATGATTTATTTATTATCTAAATGATTATGTGTATGTTATATAATATCAAGTAAACAATTTTAATCCTCATTAAATCATAAATGTTTTAACTATTGACTACGATATTAAACATATTCCTAATATATGACTATAAATAAGCAATTACAAAAGGAAACACTAAAGGTATATAACTAAAAATTTTGTGTCATTTAGAATGATTTTGTTGCAAGTAAAAGAAAGACCTATCTCAAAAAGTTATGGACAATAAGTGGGTTTTCTAGTTCACATAACAAGAAGTCAAGAGGTGGTTTGGGTTTGATCCTTAACTATATTGTCAAAGGTTCAGGGTCTTTTGATCTTTCTGTTCTGCCATGTTGACCTGTTGGCGCCTGTCCTTAAGCTTGTCCTTTTGTGGTTGTAAAAATGACTGCAACAGCACCATAAACACATCCTCAGATAATGGTGTAAAATGTTACAAGAGGATTTCATATTTTTGTGTTCCGTTGGAAGAGAAAGAAATTCTCTTATTTGACCAATGAAACAAGAGAACATTTCCTGCTTTAAAGGAAGTTTCAAATTAGTCTCATTGATCAAATAAGCCACATGACCATTTTGTAAACAAATCTTTTATGGGAATGGAATGACCATGATTTTTCTGTATCACTGGTTCACAAACTTTGGTCTCAGACCCCTTTATACCCTTAAACATTATTAAAAATTTCTAAAAGTCTTTATTAATGTGGTATATCTATCAATATTTACCCTATTTGAAATTAAAATAGATAATTTTTGGTAACTGATTTACTAATTAATTTTAAATAACAATAAATCTATTATATAACATACATATTTTTATAAAATATCTGTATTTTCAAAAAATATTTAAAGAGAAGGGTGGCATTGTTTTCCATTATTCCAAATCTCTTTAACATCTAACTTAGTATAAAACATTTAGACTCTCATATCTGTTTCTGCATTTAATCTCATTCGATGCATTGTTTTGGTTGAAGTATATAAAGAAAATCAAGCCTCACTGAGATATGTAGTTGAAAAGGGAGAATTTAATAACCTTTTCAAATAATTGTAGCTATTTAATACGACATCAACACTTGACATGTTTTAGTATCTAAGAGGTTTGTTGTAATGTGGAATCTGAAGCCATATCAATTACTTTTCTTACTATGTAACCTTAAAAATCTATTTGTTTATTTTGCACTATGAATGGGTCTTCTACACATGCATGATTTTGTAATAGCTTGAATTGATCATTTACAAAATATTTGTTCTCTGAATTATACAGATATTCCAAGTTGACACATTTCCTTCTATAATATCAAAGCATCATATTTTAAATATCTCCACTAATTTCATCCAAAGAGTCGTTAAGAGTGAGGAAACTGTGCATGCTCACAATGGAGTATATGTTTTCTAAAATTCTAAATTTTGCTTAAAAGCCCAATTTTTATCATAGGCAACAAATGTTACAAATTGACAGTTTATTGAGAAATGGCTGTTAAAAACTGAAGTCTGATAACCATAGCTTGTCTGTGAGTCTTCGTTCAAGTAAAAATGCTGCTCCATGAAAAAAGTGGTGGTTAATTCAGCTCTCAACTTTAAAAATCAAACAAGCATTTTTCTGTGAAATAATTATTATACTTCAAAATTCAGTGTAGGTGTTTTCCATGTATAACAATAAACCTATTACATATTAATGAGTTTGTTTCTTCACAAGGAATTCCAAAATGGTAAGCATTCAAGAGTCAAGATTTAATAAAAGTAATAATTTGTACTGTTTCATGAACATTCTTAATGAAACTTGATATTCTTTCTGTGTTACTTTGAGTGTGTGGCGGTGAACAATATAATGGCTATTGGCAGAGTTTTTGCCCTTGCCTTGCTCTATGTTGAGGTGCTAGAAATTTTACCCAGCATTACTCTTGAGCTATCAGTTCAAATGTCAACACAATAGAAAGGTAATTAGTGCATTACTATTTGTATAAAAATAATTTTGATATTTTAGAATTATTCTTCTCATATTGATATTTGATTATTTTATAATATTGTGTATTGTCTATAGACAACATTTTGAGAACCACTGCTCTAAACTGAGATTCACCCACTGGGGTTAGAGTTGAATTAAGCGCCCTGGGAGCATATTCACCCATCAGCTGAACAAGCCTATGGTTCTGTTAACAGGAACTATGGCATGATTGATGAGCAAGCAACTATTGACAACATTGTATGCCATGGTTTATACATTTAAGATAAGCTTAGTTTATTAAGTGAAACTATTTTCTGTCAAGTGAAATAAGCCCTATGCCTGTCTGTAAAGTGAAATTTGAGAGTGGAAAACGTACATAGTATGTCTTACATATTGCTATAAATTCAATAATTTACAACCTTATTCTGTTACTGGTTAGATCTATTTTAGTATTATTCCTGATTTCATTACTTACTAACTGTGGCTTTAGGTAAGTTTTGCCTCTTTAGGTCTTAATTTTGTACCTTTAAAGTGGATACCTTGTAACATGTTCTACTACATGGTTATAGATAAGTATATTCTATTTCTAGCTAGAAAATAACTTCGTGCTCAGAGTGCTTACGCTGAAGTCAAAAAATTGGAAGAAATATTTCTTTAATCTTGATAAGAAGCCTAATGGAGACACCAGTAGTTGCTGTTAGCATACAATTTAACAAACCTTACCTTCTATTGTATGCTACCTTTGTACTTACCTGCTGTGGGTGTAAGAATATATTTAACTTCTGAGTGATTTGTGTAATAATTTCCCTTAGAAGTTAGCAGCATATTCAAGGAAAGACTTTTGTGTCTAATTTTATTTGAAATATGTGTTTCCAATTAGGTTTTTACTGAGAAAAAAAATAGTGTCTCTTCCAGAGAACACCAAATGACCTTTAAAAATAAAATGACAGAAGAACTATGTGTGCTCAATGAAATTTGCATACTTTCATATTCAGAAATTAATTCAAGGGAGGACTCTTAAGTCTCAAACAACCTTAGTATACTTTAAGAGCCCAGAGATGAAGCATTGGGAAGTGTATTTCAACTAAAATAAGATAAGGAGATTTTAAAAAAATTAACCTTTATAGAAGCTAGTAAACTGCCCAAGCTCTTCTCTATTTCTTTTATCTGTTCAAATTTGTTTCATTCTTTAAAGTGCTGGTTTGAATCCTTCCTCTTGTCTGCCATTTATCCTACCTTCTCCAAGCCTCAGGAATTTCATTTTCCTCTGGATACCTACCTTCTGTACCAAATATTTTAACATTTTATTCCATTGCATATTGTCGTTTCATGACTTTTAGTCTTGTTACTTGGATTACAAGTTTCTTTTGGTAAGAAATTACAATGTATAGGTCTTCTATTGTTCACCATTGCTTAACACAGTGATGAGCACATAGTGGGTACATAGTGAATATTTGTTGCTTGTTTTCAACTCTTTATTATAGAAAACTTGAAAATAATATAATGAACCCATGAATCTATCACCAGTTTCAACAATTTATCAACTTATGACCAATTTTATCATCTCATCTGTATCCCTACATAGTTCCTATCCCTGGGTTGTTCTGAAGCACATGCCTAAGATCTTATCATTTTATCTGCACCCACTGACCAGCACTGACTGTCCGACACACCCCAGTGAGATGAACCCAGTACCTCAGTTGAAAATGCAGAAATCTACTCGTCTTCTGTGTTGCTTACGCTGGGACCTGGAGCTAATGCAACTTTTAATCAAAGTCACAGCTGACTTTTTTTGGTGCAGAAATTGAAAATATGAGCCAAAAATGTATATGAAAATGAAGGGACCCAGAATAGCCAAAACAATTCCAAAGAAGTGTAAAATTGGTAGACATAGTTCAGGATTTCAAACTTTACTAAAATTCAAGAGAGTATGGTACTAGCATGAGAATAGGTATGTACATCAGTGAATATAACTGAGAGTCCAGAAATAAGCCCTTCAATTTTCTCTTAATTGATTTTCAATAAGGGTGCTAAGACCATTCAATAAGGAAAAATAGTATTTTCAATGAATGGTACTGACACAACTAGAAATCCAGATGCAAAAGATTGAAGTTAGACCCCTTCTTCTCACTAATCAAAGATTAAATCAAACTAGTTACCTAAACATAAAAGGTAGTACAGATGCTTCTTAATTTACTATGGGGTTGGATTTCAATAAATCCATCATGAGTTGGAAATATCATCAGTTTAAAATGCCTTAAATATATCTTACCTATTAAACATCATGGTTTAGCCTAGCCCACCTTAAATGTGCTCAGGACATTTACATGAGCCTACAGTTGGGCAAAATTATCTAACACAAAGCCTATTTTATAATAAAGTGTTGAATATCACATGCATTAATGTATTGAATACTGTATTGAAAGTGAAAAACAGAATGATAATACGGGCACTCTGAAATTACGGTTTTTACTGAATGCATATGTGTCAAAAAATGTTAAGTCAAACCATTGGAAGTTAGAGACAGTCTGCACTATAAAACTCAGGAGAAAACAGAGGAGTAAATCTTCATTATTGTGAGTTAATACTTCTTACATATGACACCAAAAGCAAAGCAACAAATTTTAGAAAATACATAAATTGGATGTCATCAAAATTAAAAACTTTTGTGCTGCAAATGATACCATCAGGAAAGTGAAAGAACATTCCACAGAATTAGATAAAATATTGGTAAATTATATATCTACCCAATAAGGAAATTTTAACCAGGATGTATTTTTAAAACTCTTCCAACTCAATAATAGAAAAATAAATAACCCAGTTAAAAATTCAGCAAAGGTTCCAAATAGACATTTCTCAAAAAGATATAAAAATGCCCAATAAGTACGTGAAAATATTCTCAACATCATTAATTATTAGGGAAATGCAAATTTAAACCTTAATGAGATACCATGTCACATTTTGTAGAATGTCTATAACAAAGAACACTGACAGTAACAAATGTTGGTGAGGATGTAGGAAAATTAGGAGCCATAATTCATTCATGGGAATGTAAAATGGTGAAACCACTTTTGAAAACAGCTTGTCAGTTCCTCAAAACGTTGAATATAGAGCTACATGTGAACTGGCAATTCTACTCCTAAATATATACCCAAGAGAAATACAAAGACATATTCTCAAAATCTTGTACATGAATTTTCAAAGAAGCTTTCTTCATTGTAGCCCCAAAATGGATAACATCCAAATGTCCTGCAAGTGATGAATGGATAAATAAATGTGGTTTATATCCAAAATATAAGACTATTCTACAATAAAAAAGAATGAAGTACTGACACATGCTATGGCATGGATGAACCTTCAAAACATGCTAAGTGAAAAAATCCAGTTACAAAAGAGAACATATATAGTATGATTTCATTTTATATGAAATATCTAGAAGAGATAAAATAGAGACAGAAAAGTGGATTATTCATTGACTAGGTCTGGGGCAGGATATAGAGTAGTGACAAATGACTGCTAATGGGTACCAGGCTTCCTTTTGCAGTGATAAAATGTTCTAAAATTAAGATGCAGTGATGGTTGCACAACTGTGAATATACCATAAATCATTGAATTGTACACTTTAGATGGGTGAATTTTGTGTTATTTAAGTTATATATGTAATTATATCTCCATAAACTGTTAATGACTTTTATATGTAGATTCATATGCAATTAGATCCATTTTTGAATTTTCTATCCTTTTCTATTGATCCATTTAATCACAAATACTATACTGTTTTAACTGCAGAACTTCATACTATGTCTTAGGGTCTGCTATGCTTAGTTGGTCCTCATTGCATATGTTACTGGCTGGAATGTTTTCTGGCTGTTCTTGCTTGTTTACTTTTCCATTTGAATTTCATAATCAGTTTGTTGCACTCCAGAACAAACCAAAAAATCCCATTAATGTTTTTTTTGTTGGTATTTGATTAAATTTGTTTGTCTTGCGGAGTAAAAAAACAGATATATAAATCTTTTGTTGATTTTAAGTAGCTGATGCATACTGAGTAACATGTTTTAGCACAATAGAAGGAGGGTGAATTTTGTATACATGTAGCTTCAGGTTTCAGTTTGCTCCGTCATTAAACATGCAAACTTGAACAAGTTGATTATTTTCTCTCTACTTGAGTTTTCTCATTTAGAAAGTAAAAGTAATAATACTCAAGATGCTGGTTGTTTGGAGAATTAAACCTTCACAAGTGTATGCGTCTTTTTCTGTTCTTTTTCTTTTTTCTATGATACATTTCCAGTGCTAGAACAGTGTCTGCTCCATAGTGGAAGCTTAATAAATGAATGAAACATCTATTAAAGTTCTCAGCATATATTGGGCAATAAAATGTTAATGCCTTTTAAAAATCTTTATTTTACGAACAATGCCAGCGTCAAATTTATAGTTGTATGTTAAGCAATTTCCTTTGGCTTTTCATATTATTGAAATATTTTGGATAAAAGCTAAGACTGAACATTTTTCTCTGTTGTATCTATTTTATTTATTATTTTTATTTATTTATGTATTTATTTATTTATATTTATTTTTGAGATGGGGCCTTGCTATGTTGCCCAGACTGGTCTCAATCTCCTAGACTCAAGCGATCTTCCTGTCTCAGCCTCCCAAATCACTGAGTGTTCGGGCTTAAGCCACTGTGCTCGGACTCTCTATGATGGTTACAATGACATTTTGATGTGATTGAATATGATTTTCTAAAGTTCATGTTTTAATTTCATATTTTCTTTAGTTTTGTACAAATAATAGCACTATGTAGTTGTATTCCAGAAGCAACTCATGTAAATAGTACATTAAGAGTGGACTCACAGGAATAATGAAAAGGCAATAAGTCATATCTGTATCATCGACATGCGTGATGCATGTTAACACTGTGGGGGATTTGCAGCTGGAAGAAAATGCCCTGAAGAGACATTTGTATTACTTTGACTTGTTTATGAGTGAGATCATGTTTGTTATTAAACAGTAAAATTTACATAGTAAATGATTGCAAAACAAACAAACAAATCCAACCCTGAAAAACATTAATACTCTGTGAATTGGTAGCGAGAGTAGAATGAGAAAATGACTAATGCACCTGTGAACAGATTCTCAGCAGTGGTAAAATTAAGTTTTAATTGCTGTCTCTCTCTCTCTCTCTCTCTCAATAAATATTCCCTCTCACAAAATGAGTATGATATATATTTAGAACATTCTATATAAAGAGAAAATATAGAATATTTTAAATATATAAAATGTAAAATATTTATTTAGAATAATTTAACATATTTAGAATATTCTAAATAAACAGAGGGAGAATATAGATTATATATGTGTATATGTAGTGTGTGTGAAAGAGAGACAGATTGTTAAATTACAATAAACACGGTTTATCTTTGTACAGATAAGTGCAGGGTAGAAAAATTCATGTTGATTTATTGATAGAAGCTCTAGCTTCTGACAGTAATTGCTGGAACATCTGGCATCCTTAATAATCCAAGAAGTTTGGGGTACTATGTGTGTATTTATAAAAACAAGATTGTCTTCCTTTAATTAACTGGAACAGTTCTCCTAATGATGTCATGGAGGAATACCTAAACTAGTTGTAAAAATAACTATTTTTTTTCTCAAAATGTCAAGGTTGTTTGTACAGCAACCAACACTAATTGGCTTAAAGATAAGCTTCCCTCCTGGCCTTGGCTCTTCTGTTATAAAATATTTCCTTCAAAATTCCCTCTTTTCATCTACATTGTTTTGGGGGGATTATTGTTATAATGGCACATACATATGATGAGATGCAAGTCTCTCTATATAATTGTGGTGTAGTAGAATGTGGAGACTTTGAAATCAAGGAAAAAATCAAATTTGGTATTATTTTTTATTAACTGAATGGCTGGGGCCAATCATTTAATTTCTCTAAACCTCAACTTCTTACTAAGGAATGGTGCAGAAACTTCATTGGTGCATATAGCTTCATTGGTGAATTCTACATAACATTTAAAACAGAATTAATACTAACCCTTCACCAACCCTTTCAAACAATAGAAGAAGAAAGAATACTTCCTAGCTCATTCTCTAAGGCCACTATTATTACCCTGACACCAAACCAGACAAAAACAGCACAAGAAAACGATAAAAAAATCTCTTATATAAATGCAAAAATCTTCAACACTATACTAGCAAACCAAATGTAGCAAAATATAAAAAGGATTATATACCAGGGACAAGAAGTATTTATACTATATAAGGTCAGATTAACATAGAAAAATCAATTCATGCAATATACCCTATTAAAAACCACAGAATGGGGAAAATATTCATAATCTATATGTGCGACAAAGGACTAATATTCATCCAGTGGGCCTAGTGTTCTAGTCATTTATTTGCCTGTCCTCAGATAAAAAGTTTCTTATAGCTTGCTTGCAGATTTTGCCTTTCTCATGCTTGTCTTGTGTAATTCCAACAACTATGAAATGCACTATCATCAAATAGCATATAATTCCCTATATGAATGGACCATGACTTGGGGGAATTGATTTTAAGTTTTGTCAACACAGAGTGGCTATCAAAGTACTGAGACTCATTCTGAGCCTTCTTTAGCCTGTTTTACACCAACAATGACCAAGCTGAGAATTATATCAAGAACTCAATCTCTTTTACAATAGCTGCAAAAAAATAAAATACCTAAGAATATACATAATCAAGAAGGTGAAAGACCCCTACAAAGAGAACTACAAAACAATGCTGAAATAAATTATAGATGACAAAAACAAATGGAAATATATCCCATGCTCATGGATTGGAAGAATCAATATCATGAAAATGACCATATTGCTTAAATTGATCTACAGATTCAATTCAATTCCTATTAAAATATCAACACCATTTTTCATAGAATTAGAAAAAAATTTCTAAAATTCATATGGAACCAAAAGAGAGTCAGAAGAGCCAAGGCAATCCTAGACATAAAGAACAAATCTGGAGGCACCCCATTATCTGACTTCAAATTATATGACAAGGCTGTAGTAACGAAAACTGCATGGTAGTGGTATAAAAGCAGATACATAGATCAATGAAACAGAATAGAGAACCTAGAAGTAAAGCCAAACACTTCAGCCAAGTGACCTTTGACAAAGCATACAAAAACGTAAACTAGGGAAAGAGCACCCTATTCAATAAACGGTACTAGGAAAACTGGATAGCTACATGTAGAAGAATAAATCTCAATCCCTGTCTCTCACCATATACAAAATTCAGCTCCGGATAGATGAAAAGCTTAAATCTAAAACCTGGACCATAAAAACCCTAGAAGAAAATCTAGGAAAAACCCTTCTAGACACAGGCAAAGACTTCATGATCAAGAACCTCAAAGCAAATGCAACAAAAATAAAAATAAATAAATAGGACCTAATTAAGCTAAAACACTTTTGCACAGCAAATAATAATAATCATCAGAAAACCCACAGAATGGGGAAAAATATAATCTATACATGCGACAAAGGACTAATATTCATAATCTGCAAATAACTCAAGCAAATCAGCATGATAGAAACCATCCCATCAAAAAGTGGGCAAATGATATGAATAGGCATTTCTCAAAAGAAGATATACAAATGGCCAACAAACATAGGAAAAAAATGCTCAATATCACTAACCATCAGGGAAATGCAAATTAAAACCACAGTAAGATACTTCATACAATTCATTAATGTATCCAAAAACTACTTCTACCCCTACAGCTATCAAAATAATAAAATAAATTAATAAATGAGGAATGATGGTTTGGATCATAAAGGGCATGTTCATCTGTGGGACCGGCAAAGCAAAAAAAATAACATGAAGTGTATAATAAACAAGTTACAATTAGAAACTGCAACCTTATACCCAAATGCAAAAATGAGGGTTAGAGTAGTTATGCATATATTTTCCTTGCTTTATTATGATGATATACATGTACATATTGATGAATCTTTCCATCTCTTTTTCCCTAATATTTAATATAAGGTGTATTGGTACATGTGAATCTTATAATCAACCTTTAATAATATCAGCCTCATCCACTTTAAGTAGCAAAATATCAAAAGGGGATTGTAATTGTACTGGAAGATCAATAAGCATTACTTCAAGATGAAAACAGTGACTTATAGGATTTGGGATCTTCCCTTCTTTGGAAAATAATGAATGTATCTTATACAAGGGACAGCTACATTAGGTAGGTGGAAACATGTTGTTTCTGTTTCAGTTTGTCAGTTTAAATGTGATTGAAGGATGTGTGTCAACACAGAGTGGCTATCAAGGCAATGAGACTCATTCTGAGCCTTTTTTTTTCCTGTTTGTTTATCATAAGGGGTACTACTGACCTGTGAAATGGAAGAAAGTCACGCTTTGGAGATGAAGACAAAGTCATCGCATCTGATTTTGTTTTCTGTCTACGTAGCAGGATAAAGCCCTACTTGCTCATGTCCTTTCCAAAGATGCGAATAAATGCAGCACATCTAAGCCTTCTCCAGGACCTGAAGTCCAGCCTTCCAGCCAATAGCTATTTTCTGTGCGTCAACACTTGCCAGCACTTGGAACCACATATGCCTTGGCCAACCCAAGGGAGAATGCGGCTGCTGCTATGTGGAGTGAAAGCCCTCCGGTTTGTAGGTTTAATGGGACTTGTTACAAAAGAGTTTTCAGATAGCTGTATCCATTTAGGAAATTAAGTTCAGTGTGCTCTTCAGCTACCAGTGATGTGGTCCCTGATTCCTTATTTGCCTGTCTTTGGGGAGCACAGATTTGGTTAAACAGCTGGAAAAAAAGAAGGCAGGTACAATTAACAAGTAGCTGGCATATAGCAGGCAGCTGTGGTACAAAAATACAGTAAGATACAGACCAGTATTCTGTTTTCTCTCTTCATTTTCACCCTGTAATCCTCCTCATCAGATCCCATGGATGGGAGCTTTTATCACTTAAAGGAGTGCAAAATCAGAAATGAAAGGAAAAAATTAATGATTATAAAAGAAGCTAATAAAATAAAAATTAATAGTCCAGAAAAGATTTGAGGGGAGGTGGAATCTAGCAGAACCAATTTTTTCTTTGTCCTTCAAATACATAAAAGTCCTCTGAGATGGGATTAGAAGAAAATTTAAGGAAACAGTTTGATGCCGGCACATGTATGCATATTGGGGTAGAGGGTGGGGGCTGTGCCATCCTCTTCCTCAGGCCTAACATAAAGAATAATAAAATAATGTGTGGATCTGAGAGTAAAGAGGACAAGTGCCCTGCTGCCGTCTTGTTTGCCTTGAAAGAGCAAATCTCAAGGAGTGCTTCCTTTTCCTCAGTGGTAGAATAAGGCCATGCTGCCTCAGGGCTTAGGTGTGGTCCAAGCGAGCCTCAGAGAGCCCACACCCTCACCTGGCCAATTAAACAGCTTAACACTTTTCTTGTGTGGCTATTTGGATACGGCATTGATTACTGAAAGATGGAAAGGGTTCCATGAAGTGGCCGATTAGGTGGCGTGGATGGTGAGCTGGCAGCCAGGTGGTGGGTGCTGCTTCCTTGTGGATTGCTGAGAGGGGAAATTCAACACTGAGAAGTGGGCAGGACTCCCCATTCATTTCCCACCACTGAATACAGCTGAGAATCAGCTTTGGGAAGAAATCCCTATAACTGAGTTTCAAACTTAAATGATGAGAAAATACTTTGAATGGTCTACTTACAAGTGACTCGATTAGATGGAAATTCAAAACAGAAACCAAGTCCTTGTATAGGGAAACAAAATTAAATATCTGCACACCTAATATATCAGCAAATATATGGTGTGGTTATAATTGCATTCTGTTTCAATTATTCTAATGAACCTCCTTTTGTTTTAGTGAGAGATGGGAGAAAGTGCTATTTTTACTTTTAGCAAATGCAAACGTTATCTCAGCACTGGTGGGATTGAAGGGGGGTCGGCGTTAAGTCTCTTGAATAGAGTTTCTCAAAATACTAGCATAGCATGCAATTCTAATAAGCAATACAACTATTTTAAAAGAGGTTTTGTAATTGGGCTTTAAAAATTGTTTCATATGTTTTAAAACACATATTACTATTCAACAGAGATTTTTTTACTTCACAATTGACTTACTTCTTCAATTTGTCTAATAATAAGCTGATAAAAATGCTAACAATCATATGGCTACTATATATTATCTATATATTAGTTAACTTTAAGACAAGAAAGTTACTTTCTGTAAAAAATACATATACATCATATATATTATTATTATCCTTACTATTCCCATTATCAATATTTTCATGATCTTCCTTCCCAGCCCAGGTGATTTGAAAGTACAAATTATTTCTTTGAAAATAACTTTTTTTTGAGAAAACATATGGAGAATTTAATAAAATAAAACAAAACTAGCATTTTCCTAAGGAATTTGTAGAGCAGAAGCTTCCCTTCAAATGCTGTTTTCACAAATGACTGAAAAGTAGTTGGTGTTCTTCAGCTTCTATTTTATCTTAAACAAAGTAAGACAAACGCTTTATCACATTATTTTCACTTGTTTTCTCACTGTAAGAACATTTTATTAGAGTTTCTTCTTCTGACGAATATGTGATTTTAGAATGGCTACGGAAGCCCAGATCCCTCATTATTATTTGTCTGTAAACTGTTAACTAAAAAGAGTTTCTTGAAGTGAGCATCACACAGCAACCTCCTGGAGAGAGGAAAGTTTGCCCAGAAAGCAACTTGTGGTTTTTAGAAACCATGTCTGCACCTACAATGTAAATTCAACCTGTCATTCCAAAATTACAGTCCCTTGAGACCGTAATTTACAAGGAAAAATGTTTTACTTTGACTCACATTAAAACCTCCTTCTATGACAGAAAGATAATTATAATAATGAACAACATCCCATCTCTGCCCTTCAGTCGTTTCAGTAGAACATGTAAGCGTATGCGCTACACTAGCTCTTGATCACTCTGCCTACAGATGAGGTTCTTTTCCATTTTTCAATCACTTAGAGACATAAATTGCACATAATACTTGGTACAGATGAAGAAGATAAGCTGTATTGGATCCATTTTTAACCACAACGGAAGGTTACTTATAAACTGTTGGCTCATGAGGGAGAATAAATGATCTTTATTAAAATGAAGGGAATTGCATACTTCTAAATCTTAAATAATTCCAACATTGCAGAAAGCAATATAATCCCTTGGCAAATCTTGATAGATTATTTATGCTTTGGAATAGAGTCATCCATGTGTACGACCATCCTTGATTAATAATGAATGTATATTCTGAATGATCATAGCACAGTATTGTGTTACATAGCCGGCACCAATCGTTTGGAATAGAAGCAGCAAATGTGGCTACTACTCTGTAATCAAAATAGAACAGCAAATAATGGCTCATCGAAGGAAAGTGTACAATATAATCGTGACTCTATTTATTGGCCTTATATAATGAAACACAGAAAAAGCCAGTCTAGATTCTGCTGATTGGTTTTAAGATAACCTTATTGTCATCCCCTTAAAGAGATGACCATGTTAGGTAGGTTTTAAAGGGGGCAAATGGACACAAGAAAATGAGGAATTTAACTCAACAAAATCAGGGTAATCATGAGTTGATATTTCGAACCCGTTCAGACTGCATTCCTCTCCTTTTTGTTCTCTTCAAGAATGCTGCCCAGGCTCTCTGACACCTTGCATCTTTTTATCAATGGTTATTGCAGAGGACATATTAAGCTGACCTCAGAGTTTGGGTTTGGATTTATCTTATCTTCTGTTCACCATAGACACTTCATATGTAATAGACAACATCATCTGTAATACCTCGTCTGACCTTCTCTGAAGGTTTTTTGTGGCTGAGGTATGTTCAGATAATCAGAGCTGGAATTCCCTGTATTTACTCTGACCATTCCCTGTATTTACTCTGCATGATCTCTACAACCTTAGTGTATCCCTATCTATGAATGTAGGTCACGTGCAGAGGAGTGCAGGCACCTACCCTGGTATTCCTTATGCAAGAACTCAGTTGCATCTTGATGTGAAAGAAAGCATTCACATAAGCCAGGCCTGATGGCCTGTGCCTGTAGTTCCAGCTACTTGGAAGGCTGAGGGAAGAGGACTCCCTGAGTCCAGAGGTTTGAGGCCAACCTGGGCCTACTGAAAAATTCTGTCTCTTAAAAGACAGAGAGAGAGAAATGGAGAGAGAGAGAGGCCACTTATGCATTGGTAATATTAAAGGACCACAAGTTCTGTAGAAAGATGAGAAAAAAACACACTGAACTTTAGGAAAATGTTGAATCTTTGAGTTCTGTCTTTCTATCTTCCCTCACAATGTCCCTGCAACTATTGTAAGTGGATTTTGTTATTGTGAAGATGAAATAAAATGGAAGTAAAAGTAGATTGCGAACGTTGTTTCTATATGAACGAGGCTAAACAAATATTATCCATTACAAAATTTATTCCTTAGAGCTAATCATGAGATATGAAATGGCTTTATAATGGTTTTGTATCCCAAACCTCTAAAGTTAGAATAGTTTCTGCTTTTACCAACTTAACCTTCCAATTAGGTGGCATATCTGACTCGATTTGAGAAATCTTTATAAGGAAGTTGAATAAAAAATTTGTTGAGAAGTGAAAAATATAACTTTCTCTTTGATTCCCCAAATAAGTTTTGGAGATGCAATAGAAAGTAAGAAAAGAGCCCAGTGCAGGAGTCACTGAAGGCTTAGTCTCTCCCACAAGCCTTCATTTTCTCTCTGTGTTGTCTTCCATTCACAGGAGTCTGGAAGAGGATCTATGCTTTCCTCCACACCTTCCTGACTCACTGAGTGTCTATATCCTCAGAAAAAATGTGTCTCAACCATTTGTTGCTCCCTCTGCACTTCTCTTCACACACTATTTCAGACAATAATAACGCTTTATAAATGCTTTTTGATGATAATGCTTTGTAAGTGGTACAATGGATTAGGAGTAAAGAGATATGACTTCTAATATCTTCCTCTGATTCATTTCTTTTGGAAATAGAATTTTCATGTATCAATTTTGTGTAAGAAGTGGGGGGTAAAACTTTATTTTAATGCAGTTGCATACGTGTGTGAGTGTGTGTGTACGTGTTTGTGCATGTTTAAAACGTGCATCACATTTTCAATGCCAAAATGTCCAAGCATTATTTACTTTAATGGTGTGATTTTAAGGGGACTGGTATTACATATAAAAACCAGATGTGGCCGGGCATGGTGGCTCACACCTGTAATCCCAGCACTTTGGGAGGCTGAGGCAGGTGGATCACGAGGTCAGGACATCAAGACCATCCTGGTGAACACTGTGAAACCCCATCTCTACTAAAAATGCAAAAAAAAATTAGCCGGGTGTGGTGGCGGGCACCTGTAGTCCCAGCTACTTGGGAGGCTGATGCAGGAGAATGCATGTGAACCTGGGAGGCGGAGCTTGTAGTGAGCCGAGACTGCGCCACTGCACTCCAGCCTGGGTGACAAAGCGAGACTCCATCTCAAACAAACAAACAAACAAAAGAAAAAACAGATATTTTGTTGTTACCCAGATATTTGAATTTTTATCTTTTTTATTTCTTTTAAAGTTTTATTTTTTCACACATAGAAAGAGGTCCTATAATCCCCCAGATTTAAAATGTATCTTCTGTTAATAGAAATTTGCAAAGTATAGAAAAAACTGGCCTTACAACCAATTTTCAAATGAAGTTAAACTTAATTTTTCCATTCTTAAAAGAGAGCATGGTGTCTATGGATAAGTGAGGTTTGCTTGCAGCTTCAGACCCATGGTCTGTCTAGCCATTTTCCATGAAAGTGCAGTCTTGAGAGGATCAAGAAAGGCTGCTTGACTACTAGAGACATTGCCATGACAGAGGCAGTAACCTCTCTATGCCTCTGTTTCCTCCTCTGTACAATGAAGATAATGTTTACTTCCAAAATTTATTGTGAAGATGAGTTGAGCTAATATGGTAAGCAATCTTGCTTGACATTATCAAACATTCATTAACATTAAATGTAGATACCACACTCAACATTCCAGTTGTGTTCTGAACATTCTTCTTTTAGCAACCAATTTCAATACTTTCATCTGTGAATCCACATAAACCTTTTGGAATGGTATCTGTTTTCCCTAGTACCACTGGTAAAGGAATGAGTGCCTCAGTTTTACGACTCTCCATTATTTGTAGGACTTTCCAAAATCCCAATATCTCCTCTTGTTCTTACTACTCTCGAATATGGCAAACTGCCTAGTTCGGCATTTCCTAGGTATCCATTCAGTGGACCTAGTGTTCTAGTCATTTCTTTGCCTGTCCTCAGGTAAAAAGTTTCTTACAGATTGCTCACAGATTTTCCCTTTCTCATTCTTGTCTTGTGTCATTCCAACAACTATGAAATGCACCATCAGCAAATAGCATGTAATTACATATATGAATGGACCATGACTTGGGGGAATTGATTTTAAGTTTTGTCAAAATGTAAAAAGATCTCCATGAGCAACTTTTGAAAAACATAGCAATGAAGACCCAGCTCTAACCTCAAGAGACTGGAATTTAATGGTACTCCTTTTTCTTACAAAATAGCCAAAGGTCTTTCAGAACTACACAATAAATGTCTGGGAAGGCCAGTACATTAAAAAACATAATAAGTGAGTTTCTTTCCTCTCCTTCCTTTAATGTACAGCTAAGGTGCTTTGTCAGTTGATTAAATCTCTAACGTCTGCTGCCCTTAGTGCCACCCAGAGAGAACATTGTAAAAACCTTCCTAGAAATTTTCCAGACTTGAGACTGGCTTTATTTCTAGGCTTTTCTCAAATGCACAGATCAAAGTTTTGGATTTTTTTTTCCTTTTTGAATACAAATCAGTAGAGTTTTTGACTATGAAAAAGCCATCTATGTCATATAAAGTAGCAACAAATCAAAGGATATGATGTCTGCAACCAGGTAATTGATGAGAAAATGGGTCCTTAGGAACATTCGTCAGTGTACCGTACTATAGTTGCACTTTCCAATGTTTGTATCACATCACAGCCACAGTATCTGTTAGCCACTTATTTTATGTTTATGGAGTTTATATCTATGTAATATGTTTTGTAAAACATGGGAAAGCATTTCACTACATTTTAACTTGAGCACATTAGGGGGTAAGTATTAATGGGCAGAAACTCAAGTGAGTTGAGATTTTTTTGACCATTCACTCTTTTTTATTTAAAAACACTATAAAACTTATTTTAAAGGAATCCTGAATAGATATAGCCTCCAAAGAACTTCCACCATTGCAGAGGATATAGAACATCTATTGAAAGTAAGACACAAAATAAAAGATGTAAGTGCCAAAAGAAAGAGCTACCCAAATTGTAGGGAAATTCAGAGTAGGGAGAAATTATAGGAAACTTCACTGATAAGGAAATGCTGGAAGACTCAGTGAGGAGAGATGGAGCCATGACGTGGATATGTGGAGTCAGATGAAGGACACTGAAAGCACCAGAATAGTGTAATCAAAGGTAAAGATAACCTGTCATTTTATTTGAGAAGAAAGCAGGCAGTAATGGTCACCATGTTGTTGGGGGTCTTGAATGTCAGAGGAAAAAGCTTAAACATAACTCTCTAGTCAGTGGAAAGCCATTGAAGACCTTTGATGAAAACATTGGTGTGAAAAGATTGATAATTAATCTAGTGGTGCTGTTTAAAAAATATTGAATAAGCAATGGAGAAAAGGAGAACTTTAGGAGAAGTGAAGAAAGGAATGGTATCTTTGGTATTTTTTTTGTTGTTGAGTATTTATGCTTCCTGCTTTGGTATTATCTCATTTACTATGTTACACTTAAAATATTCTTATTGCATTGGAAATTGAGGATCAGCACAGTTTTGTACATAAGGAAATTAAGGTTAAAAATTGAGAAGTAATTTGACAATGTGTGAAGCTTTGTGCTATGTGAGAAACAGCAAATTTCAAAGTCTTACAAAAGTATGTTCAGATCCTTGCTTTGCCTAGCTAACTAGCTTGGTGAAATTGTGGAATTTCTAAGAACATTAGTGACTCTCCAACCTGAAAAAAAGCTACCTTATGGGACTGATGTGGAGATTAAATGAGAGAACAGGAATGAAAGCCACTGATACAATTTAAATTTAACTTGTATCAGTGGCTTTAATTCGTCAAATAATTACTTGTTCAAGTTCACACAACTAGAGTGGAGTCAGAAGTCAGATCTACATTGTTTGCTGTTAAACCAGGCTCCCTTTGTATTTCACCACTCTGTCTGGTGAAGGCCTAGAGGATCAGAAATGAGGATGTGGAGCTTGGCAGGGGTAGTTGCAAAGAGGAAGAGAGGAAAGACACAATTGATATTAGACAGATAGGATTGCAAGGAATTGGCAAGTGACCCAATTAGTATTGGCAGCTGACCCAATTGGTATTGGAATGTGCCTTTTGCATGGACTTTTGTAGAGACTATGTTCTAGAACGTGTAATGGACACATTGATGATGCCAAAACCGTGCTGGCGTAATATAATCACTGTGCATTCACATCAAATGTTCAATGATGGACACAGGCCAAGGGAGTTGTTAGGTTGTTTCTAGTTTAGTCTTCAGTGTTGCTTTTATGTAACTGAAAATTTATATCTTGTTTGTGACAAAATATAACTTTGAAAAAGGCATTTTTCAGATAATAGGGCGATTCCTTTCCTTCAGATTCTTCACTACTAGAAATCTGCAGAGTCTACTCTGCTCCATATGAAAGTCAGATGAAGGAAAGTGAGTTTTCCCAAACAATATATTTGACACCTGACTACGTTAAAACCGGAATGAAAAACTGGTATTCAATATGAATAAAATAGAAAAATTGATAATACACTGGCTTGTGATGTCAAGGACAGCCACCCTCTTTCACCCCATTCTACCCACTTTTGAAGCACAAAACTGCTCATATTGCAGGAAATGATATTTGTACATCAAATCCACAAATTGTTCAATCGCATTTTCTTTGCTTTTAGAGTCAAGTTGCAGCATATTATATGCGGTAATTTGGTGTACTTGGGAGAAATGTCAGCTTTCTCCACCTGTGTCCACTCCATTACACAAGCAATGCTGCTCTCACTGCACCAAGGAAAATAATTTATCACATTTCCCACCTCCAAGGTGGCTGGTGAAGGCTTCAGCTGTACTGTGAAGGTTGACAGGGGCCAGTAAGTCTAGGAGAAGGGGCAGGAAGGGCTAAGATCCTTCTCTCCTTCACATGGGTGCCTTCAAAGGGAGAAGCCAGCCCAGCTGTTAAGAGAGATTGTTTGCGGGCCGGGCGCGGTGTCTCACGCCTGTAATCCCAGCACGTGGAAAGGCCGAGGCAGGCGGATCACGAGGTCACAAGGTCACGAGGTCAGGAGATCAAGACCATCCTGGCTAACAGGATGAAACCCCATCTCTACTAAAGATACAAAAAATTAGCCGGGCGTGGTGGTAGGGGCCTGTAGTCCCAGCTACTCAGGAGGCTGAGGCAGGAGAATGGCGTGAACTCAGGAGGCGGAGCTTGCAGTGAGCCGAGATCGTGCCACTGCACTCCAGCCTGGGCCACAGAGCCAGACTCCGTCTCAAAACAAACAAAAAAAGAGCTTGTTTGTCTACTGCATATTTATACTCTAAGTTTATTCAGAAATAAAGAAAGACATAGAGAGGGAGGAAGAATGGAAAGGAAGAAAGAAAAGAAGGAAGGAGGAAGAAGGAAAGAGAGTAAAAAAAGAGGAAAGATAGAAGACAATCTGAAGGAAGGAGCAATCTGACTGCAAACTGGCATTCCACTGCAACCTTGACTAATGAAGTTGTCAATTTACTACTTAATTTACTACCCTGAGATCGATTTATCCATCTGTGAAATGGATAAATAAAATAGCTTTATTTAAGATTCCTCAAAGGATGTTTCGATCATGTTAACAATGACTGACATTTTGCATAGCATTCTTTCTTGAGAAAAACAAAGTGCCAATGACATATTCTTCATAGACTATAAATTATCCCAGGAATGTAGATATTATATCAACTTTTCTCATCATCATCCAAACTCTTCTTTCATGAGAGGACCTCTATTTGATGGCATTTTAAAATTAAATTTCCAGCTGGGCACGGTGGCTTATGCCTGTAATCCCAGCACTTTGGGAGGCCAAGGTGAGTGGATCAGTTGAGGTCAGGAATTCGAGACCAGCCTGGTCAACATGGTGAAATCCCATCTCTACTAAAAATACAAAAATTAGTTGAGCGTGGTGATGCGTGCCTGTAATCCCAGGTACTTGGGAGGCTGAGGCAAGAGAATCACTTGAATCCAGGAGACAGAGGTTGCAGTGAGCTGAGATTGTACCACTGCACTCCAGCCTGGGCAACAGAGTGAGACTCCATCTCAAAAATAAAATAAAATAAAAAGAAAGTTAAACTTCCAAAGCAAAGAAAAAAGTCCATGTGATTATTTCTATTTTAATAACAGGGACACATTTAAATTGTTTTCAAATAGGAGACAAGTGAAAATTCCATTTAGTCTTGAAAAATTGGCAGTCTTTACAAATGTACCCAGCATCCCTACCCTTCCCAAGTGACGCAAAGAGAATGCCACAAATCTAATATCTCCCTTCCATAGGAACAGTTTCTTTAAAAAATTGGTAAAAACAGTACGTTTAACTAACTCTACCTGCACTATTTTTAGTAGGCTCGTTTCTTATCAGTAGGCTGTTTTGTTTTCAGGTAGGACCAGAGATTTCAGAATATTTAATTTTCGTGTTTTCTTTATAATAGACTTATAATTTGCATTGCTTTGGTGTGACCAAATAACTCTGCAATGCAGAGTTTATTTGCTTCTTAAGTATTGACTAGTATACTTTAAATTGCATGCTCTTGTAATAAGTTATATGACCCATGCTGTGTGTGCATGTTGCATGTGCATATGTGCTTTTAAAATCAGGATCCCTTCATGTTTTGTTTCTATATGATGCCTCAATTAAATGGGATAAGTTGACTAAAACTATTGAAAATCAGAGATATTTTTAAACAAATAAGACATTGAAACTTGTAAGTGATTTACGTTTATAGATTATCCAGTGCAAACATGAACCTTTACATAATTTTTCTGTTTTATAAGAAATAATTTCCACATTAGAAAGTCCCCTTTAAAAAAGACTTTCAAAATAGAAAAATCTAGAAATTTAGGCACTTAGCAAAATAGAGAAGTGCTTCCTGAAATTCAAAGAAAGAATTAGAAACATTTTCTTAGACTTTGTACACAGTACTGATTACCATGGTCATATCAATTCAAGGTTATTTAATGGTAAACAACATGAAAAATTGACACAGTTCAATAAAAAATTATAAACAATTCCAGAGATACTCTGGCACTCTTTAGTGAAGTCCTATTATAATCTGTTTGACTTTGTTTTAACCTTCTACAGAATAACTGTAAGCATCTGTGTACCTATGTCTGAGGGTAGCTTTTGATGACTGATCTTAACAAAAGATTATGAAATCTCCTAAATTCTGTGATTATAAAAATGCTCCTCAATTCTGTTTAGATATGAATGAGGAAAAGGTAAAGGGCCAGTGCTATCATAATCATGACATCATGGCAATAAGTTTTAACGTTTATTAATTTATTCATTTAATTAGTTCATCAATTTATTTATTAAATGTTGAGTACCTAGCAGGTAGTAAGTACCTTCTAAATACTAAATATTTAAATATTAATATGGCACTTTGCATAATCTTCAGAGGCTGGTCTAGTGGGAGTAAAGAATGTATGAAAAGTAACATAGATGATAAATGCCAAAAGAGAGATCTATCTGTACAAGGAGCCATGCAAACACAAAGAATGAATGGAGTTTGGCATGGGAGGAAGAGAGAAGGGGAGGACATGGCAGGATTTCCAGAGGAGATGTCATTTAATCTGGACCTTCCTTTTTCTGTTTAATAAAAGAAGAATAAAGGGCACTTAGAGAGACAAGCTAATCTGAACAAAGTCATGGCATACCAATTTTTAGGTACAGCAAATATTTTGATATGACCAGAATAGGTCAGATTAAGGAATATCAAGAAAAATAAGTTGGTTAGGGCTGGACTATGATGTGATATATTTTGTGCTGCACTGAGGAATATGTTTTTGCTCATATGGGCAATCAGAACCTATTAAGTATTTCAAACAGAAAATAAACATTGATGCATATGCATTTTAGAAAAGTAAAAAGAGTATATGTGTGGATTGAAAGTGAAAGACCTGGAAGCAGGAAATCTAGTCCAGAGAGACAAGTTCAGGTGGGTGATAGTGAGAGCCCAAGTTAGACACCATTGTGTTAATAGAAAGAAGGGGAAGTTGTAGGAATTTCTCGGTGATCAACTGAACATGGCTGGGAAGAAGAGAGGCAGCCATAGACAATTGTAGTTTCTAATATCATAGGGATACAAAGGTTTTCATAAGTAAAGCCTATCATTTTTGTCCAAGAAAGTTATACGAGTAACTGAAAGAAAAATTGACTACTAAATTTTTTTGGTATGAAAGTAATTCAAGAAAAGAAGACGTTATTTATATTTTCATTTTAACCCATATTTATTTGGCCAAAATCTCTTTCAAAACAAGTGAAACACAAAAGTTCATCCTTCTTTAAAGAGTTCCAACTTTCAGAGTAATAGAGAGGCTGAGTCTAGAATGGTGATGATGTTGTTGATATTGGAGACAGTCATTTTAATATTATAGTACCAGCTCAAATAAAAGGCCAAATATACTGCTAAGTATCAGAGTTTTGAAAGAATGAGTCTCTAAGATAATAAAATTGAAAATATAGCTGATAACATACTGTAAATTAAGAATTAGAAACTAGGAAGAATGAATGTGGTGAAACTCCACCATTACACTTTATAATGCACAAGATGGTGCATATTGGAGTGTTTGATGAATGCCATAATATGAGTAAACTTGAAAAAGTGTTTTTTAGGAACAAGGATCTCACTGTTACCTAGGCTAGAGTGCAGTGATGTGATCATAGCTCACTGCAGCCTCAAACTCGGGGGCACAAGCAATCCTCTAGCCTTAACTTCTTGAGTATCTGGAACTACAGGTGCATGCCTCTGTGCCAGTTAAGTTTTTAAATATTTTTAAAGATGGGGGTCTTGCCATAGTGCCTAGGCTGGTCTAGAACATCTGGTCTCAAGTGATCCTCCCATTTCAGCCTCCCAGAGCACAGAGATTACAGGTGTAATCACCATGCCTGACCTGAGAAAACTCTAATTCAGAATTAAAACTTTATTCAATATTCTTAAAAATCCATACTCAGTAGAAATCTTATAAATGTTGTATCAATCCCCAAACTAGTACCTCTGGCCATGTTTCTATTTTCCTAACTCTTCAATTAGTACCATCTTTCTGTAAGCTCCATCTTATCCCAGTTTCTATCATGAGCCCATCATGGGTGAGGTATTATTACCATCTCAGCCTTTTTATCTCCATTCTGGGGAGGGTTAGCACAACCACAGTATTTAAGCCAGCGACATGTGAGCCTGGAGCCATCTCAGATTAGTCCCGTCAGCTGTGGACTAGATTCAGATTCAGAATCAAGTGCCTCGGCAATGATTACTTGTGTTGCTCGCAGAATTGCAACTCTTCCTGCTCTTTAAGGCTTATTCTCAGAAGTGAGCTTCTCATCTAGGTCCCTGTGTTCTTGTCATTCTCTCTTCTGGACTGCAGTGCTCATTCCCAGAACATGGAGCTGTGTCCCTGAACTCTATTTGGTGCCTGGAACTCTAATTCCCTGTGTCTAGACACCTGGGCAATGACCAGCAGCTCCTGCCCCAAGATCACATGGGCTCTGCCCATCTACTAGGACCCTTAACCCCCTACTAGGTGCCAAGTGCTTTTTTGAATTGTTCTCAATATGTTGGCACTTTCCCTTCTTCATGCCCTGCCACCCCAGGACTCCACATTGTTAACCTTCATGCTAGGTACAATCTTCATCCTTTGACTTGTTCCAGTTGATCAGGGATTTGCACCAGTCCTGGTCCTGATTCCCTTACCCTCGTTACTTTCCTTGGTTTGCTATGTGCAGACGTCATGCTTTATCCTATAGCCAAAAAGAAAATGAGCAAGTACAAAAAAAAGGAGAGAGAGAACGAGAGCGAGAGTGAGAGCGAGAGAGAGAGAAAGGAGAGAGAGAGGAGATGGCTTTTAATAAGTTTAAGCATATAATCTGCTCTTCTTAATCCCACCCCACAGGACTAGGCCTGCAGTGACAGATTGCCAGGACACCCTCCTCTGACAAAATTGACCTTTTTTCATAGTCCAGGATGCAGTGGAATTATGGGGCTGTGCATGGAGCTTTTGTGAGCCCGGCTGCCACTCTTATCAAATGTGACAGGAAGCTCTGGCCCCTCATCCATGGCAAGGTGAGGCATGTGGGCAGCAGTCGCTCCATAGAAACGTACTGGGAAGCTACCTCCTACTTATAATCCTGGTTTTGCTTTATGGGGAACAGGTCTTTTCCATTTTAATCTACTTACACTTCTTCGAATGTTATTCAGGCCCAGTAAGGAGAAACAGCAACATGGAAGTTGGTAGTGAGAATAGATGAAGCCCACTTATCTCTCAAATAAGGAGACAAGGACTTGATAGCTAAAAATTGATATAGTTAGTTGGCAAAAAGATAGTGCATGTAAGTCTTGATCTTCTCTTAAATATATAAAGATAAGTAGGAGTCCTTGGAGAACATTTTGCATTCTTCTTCCTTCTTCAATTAACAGATAAATATATGTGACCCATCTGCTAACAATGTTTTCCTGGGTTAATTCTTATCTAAATGTGAAAAATTGTAATTATCAACAAAGCTGAAGGTCCCATTCATTGTTTTTAAATTACTTTTTAATTATATAATAAAACATGAATATATTATCTGTGTAAAAATTAAAATATTATACCTAAGGCTAAAGTGCTATCTGATCATCTCTATCCCATTTACTTTTGAAACTGTAAATTTATTTTTTGAGGTTAAGTATGTTTCCTCTTTACAATTATTGCTTAGTGTATCCATTTGGTATTTTACAAAAAATGTTTCTTAAGGACCTCTGGAAAGTTAAATATCCTTCAAGATTTTAAGTTTGCTATAGGTGACTCAATTTTGTTTGGTGATCCTGATAACTTGCTTATATGCAGCTCTGTGGGGAAAATGTCAGAAAGACAGAGGAAGAGGAGGTGACAGCCCACAGATGCATGTTGTATTTGGATTTCTCTCTAGAAGCAAATAAATTTGTGGAGGTAGTGCCTTTGCTAAGAAAAGTACACAGAGCCATTCAGTTGACAAAAATCTCAAGTTGACTATTGTATTAGTTTTCTAGGACTGCCTTGACGAAATACCACAAACTGGGTGACTTAAAATAACAGAAATATAATCTACTGTCTGGAGGCTAGAAGCCAAAATCAAGGTGTTGGCAGGACTGTTCTCCCTCTGAAGCCTGGAGGCCAATCTTTTCTAGTCTCTTTCTGGCTTCCAGTGTTTATTGGTATCTTTGGTCTTCCTTGGCTTGTTGCATTACTCCAATCCCCCATCTTCACATGAGTCTCTTTCCCCGGTGTCTCTTCACATCGTTTTCTCTCTGGGCATGTTTGTGTCTGTGTCCAAATTTCCTCTTTTGACAAGGACATTAGTTATATTGAATTAGGGCCCATCCTAACGACCTCATCTTAGCTTGATCATACCTGCAACAACCTATTTTCAAATAAGGCCACATTCTGAAGTACTTGGAGTTAGGACTTCAACATATCTTTTGGGAGTACACAATGCAACACATAACAAGTAGAAAAACAAAAACAAATAAATCAGTTGGTTATAAAAATAAAGTATTTTTATCTAACAAGAGAACCTGAGAGAAAGCCGGCCTTTAATTAAATAATAAAGGATTCTTTTCCAAAGGAGGGAAGCAATTCTGTTAAATCTGCATGAAATTAATTACGATTTTTAATGGGATTCTGATCTCTTGAAATTCATATTAAGCATTAAGTGATTGATACCTCAAAAGATTTAATGTTATGGAAAATAGAAAACCATTAAACTACATTATACTATAAAATCCTTGTGAAGAGTTACTATTCCATTACTCGGGTAAGAGTAACTTGTGAAGAGCTCAAATAAGTCTTTGCTAAAATGAATGTTGGCATTTGTTTTCTTCTGAAAAACTAAACTTAAAGGATGATATATTTTTATTTCAGAAGTTTATAGTAAATTATTAAATACGTAATTTAGTCTGTGAATTGGTTTCTGAAAAATTTGTGTTTCAGCACAAACTAGACAACAAGGTGAATGCACTGATAAAAGCCTGACAGATGTGAATGATGGATTCTTTGCATTGTCAATAAGTCCATTCCATCTTCTAGAGATATGGCACAGTACTCAGGTGTAAATGGCTGACTTCCACATTACATTTGGGTGTTGAGTTTACTATAAAGAAATCCTGACTGGCACACCAGCATTTGTTCTGGGTCCCATCAGTTTCACAAGTTGTGTTTTTTGTTTGTTTGTTTGTTTGTTTGTTTTAGCAATGCTTTGTCTAGACTACCTTACCAAGGAGCCTGGTCACTTTGAACACACTAACTGATACTATACTGGCCTCTAGTTTACAATAAACAGATGGCAAATATGTTCTCTGTCCACAACATGTGGGGTTTTCACACTGCCAAACCCCATGCCTAAATACAGAACTAAGTCAATTCTATCCTACATGTCCTGTAGGGTATGTAGCTTTCATTATGTCAAGTCATCCTTACTGGCCAAATCTGGAATTGTGTCCCACCTTTCTTAAATTCTTGCTCTCTTCTACCTCTTGTATTTATTTTTGGTTACCTGGCCCATGCCCTTAATCCTTCTTTTAAACCCTGAACACTCACTGTATATTGAATCAGAGTATTTAAGGGTTAATTTGTCTTATACACCATTTCTGTGGGAAGATATCTGCTGCATTCCAAACAATTTATAGATAGGCTTAAAATCACAGTCTGTGACTATGTTTTAAATTTTTGAGACTTTGATTGGAAAGTCATTCAATGTGAACAAATGGATACATGATTATGAGAAAGTATAATACGGCAACCAAAGAAACTTAGAGTTGGTCTATCAATGAACTCACTTTAATTGGATTTTGTTCTATAGTAATTGGAAATGAATAGCAAACATCTGATTAAAATGACTAAAAGTCTTTTACTTTGAAAAAAGAATTTGTGGCTGGGCGTGGTGACTCACGCCTGTAATCCCAGCACTTTGGGAGGCCGAGGTGGGAGGATCACCTGAGGTCAGGAGTTTGAGACCAGCCTGACCAACATGGAGAAACCCTGTCTCTTCTAAGAATACAAAATTAGCCGGGCATGGTGGCACATGCCTGAGGCTGAGGCAGGAGAATTGCTTGAACCTGGGAGGTGGAGGTTTCGGTGAGCCGAGATTGAACCATTGTACTCCAGCCTGGGCAACAAGAGCAAAACTACATCTCAAAAAAAAAAAAAAAAAAGAAAGAAAAAGAAAAAGAAAAAAGAATTTGTTTGCCTAATCTTTCAGAAAAAAAAGAGAACCAAATGTAAAGGAGGCTATTCTGATGTGTCTCTGAAGATTTCTGAATGCCCTTTCCCTTTCCAATTTTTTTTTTTTCTTTAAGCTAGGATACCACCTACAATATTTCACTTAAGTGAGGCCTTCCTGGAAAGAGAAAGAGGGGCAAAAATCGTGGCTTGCAGATATCTTCTTCCAGCTAAGTGGAGAAGATAAATGGTGGGAGATTCTGAGGAACAGTTATTTTGATGTCCAAAGGCAAGATCTTGGATATTTGGCCAAAAGCAACCCACTTGCATACTCCCGCTTTTCCTCCCCAGGGAACTCCCATTTCCTGAAATATTAGCGATAGATTCCTTTTGTTCACCAGCACCCTCAGGAATCATTCTCATAGTATATATTAATTTACTTATCTTGGTTTCTTGAGTTAGATACAATGCTCTGGAATTTTGGTGATAGGTGGGGTGCCAAGTCGGGAAAGGATTAAGTTTGAGTAAAAAATAGTTTTAGAACACTGACCATTTTAGAAGCCATCAGAGTAGGTTGGGGTCCTCAGTAGCAAAAGCTGAAGGCATCCCAGTGGGCCATATGAGGTACTGGGTCCAAGAGAGGGAGCGAAACCCAGTCGAAGCATCTTGCTGTCCCATCTGGTCTGCACCTTCCCAAGTGAGAATTCAGTGCAATTGCCCTTTGAGGAGAAGCAGATGAAGGTGTATCCAGTCTGAGAAAGGGAGTTTCTTGCCCTTTCCTTCACAGCAGGACTAGAAGAGCCATTCTTATGCCCATGCCTTCCAGATCTATTTCTTGATTTCCGGTATCTCTTACTAGACTCCCCTGTGACTCTGACGTTACTTTCTCTTGAAGGAACAGAATAGGGGAGTATTTTGCCGGAAATGACTTTTGGGTGCTGAAAGAGTGAAGATAGGATTGTTCCTCTTCCAGAGCCCTACGAGCTGCTTGTATCTTTTGTGGATGATGGTACAGGTTGCCAAGTTTAGTCAATTACAGAGATAAACAGAGAAATAAGAAAGGAAGTGGGGGGCAGGGGGGTGTTGGCTAAAAATCTACTTATTGAGCCTATTGAGTGCTATGCTCACCACCTGGGTAATAGAATCATCTGTATCCCAAACCTCAGCATCAAGCCAACATACACGTATAACAACTGTGCATATGTACTGGCTGAGTCCAAATAAAAAAAAAAAAGATTTTTAAAAGAAAATAATATAATTTAAGTAATTTTTCTTAAAAGGAAAGAAAAGTTAAACCTGCCTCATCAGAACTTTAGGCATGCAAGTAAAAAATTTAAAAGATATTTTAAAGTCTACAAATCTAATTTTGAGCCGCTGTCTCCCTAAGTTGGTGGAAAGTTCAATTTGGAGTTCTGTAGTCCCTGGATTCTCATGAAGGGCCAAAACGTTAAGGAGTGCCTATTGGGCACTGATATGCTCTCCACTGGTGTTATCACCAAGATAACTTCTGTATCAGCCTACATTTTCTTTTCATGTCTCGTATTCCAATGCTTCTCGATTATGCTTGGGGCATAAAAATTGATAGTTCAATAAATAATTTTTCCATATTGTTAAAAATGTTTTTAGGTGTTAGGTCTTTGAGGAGTGCTGCCAGATAAATATTAAAGACTCTGTAGTATTCACAATATTATCTTAAGCTCTTTCTATAGATTAAAACATAGATGATTGGAAAAGCAAATTCACTACATATGGTTTTTAGTTTCTCAGTAAATTTACTGTAAGTCTTTTTGAATGGGCGTGGTCACAAATTTAGTTGTTCTTACATTTGATTGTAGTCTCTGGAATACTGGAGAATGTTTAATATTTCCTTATCCTCCAATCAATAAAGCCTAATAAGTGTGATATTATGTTGAAATAACCTGCTATGGGCACTGGAGAAAGGAAACCATAGCTCTGATCCCAGAACTCTGTACAAACTGAACCAGACCACCCCCAACCCATGTGTCATAAGGGATAGTAATGACCCTTATAATTGAAGATCTTGCTGTTGGACCTGTAACTGATCCCTATGAAATTGTATTTAAAATGCTGTATTTGTTTGCATTTCTTTGGGGAATTCGTCGATAGCTTTTCTTAATATCTCAAAACTCTCATAAAAGCCCTATATAATTTCAACATTCTTCCAAGGGTTCCCCATGCTTAGTGGATTATCATGCCTGATTATGTTACTCAGCACTCTTAAGTGTTAATTTATTCTCAGACAATGATCCTTACAAGACTGATGATTAAGTTGGATGAAGCAGCATTTCGCTAGCAGAATCTAGAGGTCTGAAAATATGCTTGCAGTTCTTGCAGTTACTGACATAAATTCTTTTGGATTCTGAGGTGATTTAGTGTTTTTGTCTAGAAAACAAGAATCACATGTTGTTCATCTTTCTAAGTCATAGAAAATAATTGTGATGCATAACAATATTAAAATTCTATGAAAGAAACATATGACTGCAAAGTATTTCTATTACCAAGGACTCAGAGTCGCACCTCTGTTATTTCGCTTTTATGCCAAGGAGAACAAGGTCATTAAATGCAGTCCAGACCCACATATTGCATTCCCACTGGCTCAAGAGGATGCTGCCTGCAAAGAATGTAGAACAATTTAGTAAAACTGTTAAGAGCTACCTGAAAAAGAATTTTAAAATGCAGAGGGTAATTTGACAAAATTGAAATCTTTTATAATAGCACTGCAAAGATTAAAATAATTATAGCACAAGATAATTCTGTCACACTTTATCATTCTGTTCTTAACATCTGGAGATGTTGTGAGGTACATTTGGCATCCTACTATAATTTCTACCAGCATGTGCTATTATTTCTTTCCATCAACCCTGCAAGGCAAAGCTCACCCAAGTGCATTAAGTCATTCTCTGGCACATGATTTCTTTCAGTTATTTTAGAGCAGGAAAGTTAATGGTACTCTAGCACTCTCCTGTGACCAACTGAGCATAACACCTCCAGGCACTCTATGCCTTCTTTTCGCAAGTAAGCTTAATGACATTAATTTGGCACAACAGTCTAAAATTCTTTATAATCTGTCTCTCTCCTCTTTACTCATGCTTGCATAGGTATATACACCCACATCTGACAGATTTATAAAATGTTTTCTAGTTGAAAGCAAAATATTTTCCTTTCATATGACACTGGAATGATAATTACTGCACGGTTGGTCATTAAACCAATAATTCTATAGGGAAATACTGCAATGATTGAACAAATTCCTTCTAAGACTTTAAATCAAAATGTCTTCAATGAATATGAGTATGTGTCATAGTAAAGTTGTTATTGAATTGCACATGTACATTTAAGATATTTGCTATAATGTGACTGGTCTATTTTCAAATAACAACAAAACCAAGATACAGAAAATGATGATTCATTATTCTGCAAAGTTCTAGAGTGCTGAAATGCGCAGCCTTAGATTTTAAAAAGCAATATTCTCAGGCATTCTGTAAATACTCAGTGAGCTGAAACTGGGCCGAGTTTCTTCCACACTTACAATAGTCTCTTATCTTACTCAGATTTTATACTGCAAAAAAAAGGGACTCTGCTACTGTGGAAAACAGCTTGGAGATTTCTCAAAGAACTTAAAATGATAACTATCATTTGACCCAGTAATCCTATTACTGGGTGTATATCCAAAAGAAAACAAATTGTTCTACCAAAAAAACACATACATTCACATGTTCATCACAGCACTATTCACAATAGCAAGGACATGGATTCAACCTAGGTGCCCATCAATGGTGGATTAGATAAAGAAAGGGTGGTACACATGCACCATGGAATACTACACAGCCATAAAAATGAATGAAATCATGTCCTTTGAAGCAACATGGAAAGAGTCGAAGGCCATTATCCTAAGTGAATTAACACGGAAACAGAAAATCACACAATACATGTTCTCACCTATAAATGGAACCTAATATTAGGTACTCATGGACATAAAGAGAACAATAGAAACAGGAGCTACTAGAAAAAGGAAGGAGGAATGGGGCTAGGGTTGAAAAACTCACTATTGGGTCACAGGATCATTTGTACCCCAAAACTCAGCATCACACAATTACCCAGCTAACAAATCTGCACATGTACCCTCTGAATCTAAAATAAAAATTGGAAAAAAAATGTGGCTTTACAAAAGTACACCTAGATAGGAAGAGTAAGTTCTAGCATTGTATGGCACTACATGCTGACTATAATTAACAAAAATTCATTTTATATTTTCAAATAGTTAGAAGAATAGATTTCAAACACTCCCAACACAAGGAAACAATACATGCTTAAGGTGATGAATATACTAATTACCCTGATTTGAGATCATTACATATTGTATACATGTGTCAAAATAGCACACTGCACCCTGTAAATATGTATAATTATGTGTCAATTGAAAATAATAAAAGCCAAAAAAAAAGTAAGCCAAAAGTGGCTTTAGGTTAGTTAACATTTCATCAACTTTTCTATATTAACAAATCTAAAAATGTAAAATAAAAAATAAATACATTTAGTCATCAAATTACTCTGTCTCTTGTTTCTTTGGGTAGGAATAGGAATGCCAAAAACAGAAAAAAATTGATGTTTTCTTTTTATTATTTGGTTCCCTATAGAAATGAATAATTTAAATAATTATTATGGTACTATACTTATTAAATGAGCCTGCTGACTCATTTCTTGATGAAATGATCAGTATTTGTAGAAAGAAGACAGAAGCTGCTTCTTTTCCATTTCATCCATACCTCTCAGCTCAATCTTTCATTATTTCATGCCAGAGACAACTACTCTAGCTTTTAGGATATCATTCTTCACTTCTCCCCTCTCTAATTTCTCCATTACTACATTATTCCCATTGTGTCACTTAGCAACAAAACACCTACAATAATAATACCTTCCATGACCTAAAAGATGGAAACGTAACTGTTTTCAGCATTGTAAATGTACAGCTAACTTTTCAACACTGTCTACCATGGCCATCTTCCTTAAATCCATGAGAATTAAATGTCTGCCCAATTCCACATTCATTCCTGATTTGTGCAATATTACTCATAAACATCTCACCTAGAATGCCTTCTCTCTGCTTATCTCATTTTAGCTATTTCTTATCCTCCTTCCTCTGGCTGATCAGATTCCCTCTTCCTAACAAAATCTTCCCTCAAAGTTCAATCCAAAGTGATTTTTTCCACAGTGAATTTCATTGGTCTGTTTTCCTCTTTATGTATTCCATCATATTCTGTATTATGATATTTAAGAGAATAGAGAATTTCATTCACCTGAATTTCAGAAGAGCTGTTCTTCTTACAATAAGTGATCACACCAGGGAAGTGAAAGTACATCTCTGTGGACTCTATTGGTGGGGAAGGGTGAGAAACTGTGAGTGTGAGGAGCAGAAGACAAGAGGCAGAGGAGGAGGAGAGTGATATGGTTTGGCTGTGTCCCCACCCAAATCTCATCTTGAATTGTAGCTCCCATAATCCCCATGTGTTGTGGGAAGGACCCAATGGATGATAATTGAATCATGGGGGCAGTTTTCCCCTTACTGTTATGGTAGTGAATAAGTCTCATGAATTCTGACGGTTTCTATAAGGGGAAACCCCTCTTGCTTGATTCTCTTTCTCTTTTTGCCTGCTGCCATGGAAGACATGCCTTTCACCTTTTGCCATGATTGTCAGGACTCCCCAGCCACATGGAAAGAGCCACTATACCTCTTTCTCTTTATAAATTACCTAGTCTCTGATATGTCTTTATCAGCAGCATAAAAATGGATTAATACAGAGGGGATGGAGGGAAATGTGGTGATGAGGGGACTTCGGGGATAGAGAGAAGAGCTGTCATGAAAGCAAAGTACTAGAGAGAATTAAACTATCAGAAGATATTTAGAAAATTGTGTTGAGAAAGGTAGTATGTTATCTAATCTTCCATGCTATTTCTAGAAGAACGACTACTAGAAGAGTGTTATTTTTCAAGGTTATCAAAATGAAATATGAGGCTTTTCAAATACACTGAGACTAGACACAAAAAGATGTAGGTTTATAAATAAGGCGTAAGATTTATTAATAACTTTTAAATTTTTTATTTGAAGGAATATTTAAATCTTTTTATGAATTTATGATGTCATTCTTATTTACACTCTTGAGAGGAGAAAATGTATTTTTTTTAATCTTAGAATATGTAGTCTACAGAATAGGACTAATAATGTAAGTTTTTCTCTAGTGCTTCTGTAGAGAGTCCGGAAAACTTTTTTGAATAAAAGGTTTCTCAGTGTCAGTTACTTTAGAAATAGAGTTTTGTTATGCAGATTTTAAAACTATACTTAGTGACTCAAGGAGATGTCAACCTACCACTTTTGACTCAAGGAGATGTCAACTTACTTTTTTTTTTTTTTTTTTTGAGACCGAGTCATGCTCTGTTGCCCAGGCTGGAGTGCAGAGGCCCGATTTCGGTTCACTGCAACATCCATCTCCCAGGTTCAAGTAATTCTCCTGCCTCAACCTCCCAAGTAACTGGGATTACAGGCGCACACCACCATGCCCAGCTAATTTTTGTATTTTTAGTAGAGACAGGCTTTCATCATGTTGATGCTGGTCAGGCTGGTCTTGAACTCCTGACCTCATGATCCACCCACCTTGGCCTCTCCAAGTGCTGGGATTACAGGTGTGAGCCACCATGCCCGGCCTCAACCTACCACTTTTCTCTCTCTCTCTCTCTCTGTGTGTGTGTGTGTGTGTGTGTGTGTGTGTGTGTTTTCCTGGCATTAAAAGCTTAAGGGACAAGTTAGTTAAAATATTCAAAAAAGAATTAGGAAGCATATAATCTGCTCCTTTAAAAGAAGAGTAAGAATAAAGAGAGGCAGTAGCTGATAACATCAATTCTGAGTTCCTTATGACATTTTTATTTTAATCCCCTTATTCAAATACCAATGCTGCTGGAGTCTATTCTGAACTCATTGTGCCTAAGATGAAAGAACTTTCCCCAAAAATGCAACTAGAGCATCAAAATCCATTTTTATGCCTGAAAGCCAGACGGTGGAGTACAGTGGATAGTTTCCTATGGTGGGTAATTTTGTGTAAGAAAAATAAAAATTTTTCCATCTTCTTTTGTTTATGAAACAGTGAGTCATGGTCTAGGAGACTGAGGAACAGAAAGAAGTGGGAAGAACCAGAATCTATTCCTGGACCTGCCCTTGATTCATGGAGTATATTTGGACAAATCTCTAAATACTTCTCTGTTTTAGCATCGTTAGAACATTGATTTATTAATTCACTCATTCATGCATGCAACATTAGTGAGTAAATGTAAGGTGCCCACATATGAAGATGAAAAGCCATAGTTCCTGAAACACACAGTCTGGGAAGAGTCAGATATATAAGCAAGCCATTACAATTCCTTGTGACATGAATATAATACATGTACTCAAGGTACCGTGGTGGGACAAACAGGTATGTTGACTAGGACATGCTAGGGTAGGGTTCAGAGAAAAAGAAACACCTAGGTGTGCCTTGAAAGGTAGGTTAAAGTTTATTAGAAGGGGTTGGAAAAAGAGGATTCCAAGTACAGGGAACAATATGTGCAAATACATGGAAATATGAGAGAACATTGCAGGGGGTACTGTAAATAGTTTAATATGAAAGCATAAGGGGGGTGGGTGGGAGGCAATGGAGGACGAAATTGGGGAGAGAAAACAGTGCCAAATATTGGAGGACCTTATATGCTATGCAAAGAGTTTGGCTGAATGTTTTAATCAGGATAATAATATAATCTTATTTCTGTTTTTCAGGAAGATTGCTGGTCTTATGACAGCTAGATGGCAGGGTGCAGCTAGAGTTAGGCAAGCCATTTAGAAGTAAATTGCAATAATCCAGGCAGATGATGATATGACCCTGCACCAGAACAATGGGAATGAAGAGGCTGAAGCAGATATTAATGATGTAAAGGAAGTAAAATGTAAAGGAAACCTGTAGAACCATTAGAAATGGAAGGAACAAGGGGAATCTATGGGAATACCTCCCAGATTTCTTGCTCAGTTGACAGGTTACTCACTTATGTCATTAATTTATTACTAGGAGAAAGATAATGAATAATATTTATGTGTGTTGAACTTTAGGTGGTAAGCAAAAAAAAAAAAAAAAAAACTTGGGAAATTTCATTTTTCTTTCTCAATGAAATTTTCTCTTTTTAAAATTATACTTTAAGTTCTGGGGTACATGTGCAGAACATGCAGGTTTGTTACATAGGTATACACATGCCATGGTGATTTGCTGCACCCATCAACCCATCATCTACATTAGGTATTTCTCGTGATGCTATCCCTCTCCCCTAGCCTCCAACTCCACAACAGGCCCTGGTTTGTGGTTTATGATGTTCCCCTCTCTGTGTCCATGCGTTCTTATTGTTCAACTCCCACTTATAACTGAGAACATGTGGTGTTTGCTTTTCTGTTCTTGTGTTAGTTTGCTGAGAATGATGATATTTTCTAAAGATTAATCAGTACCTTTTTCAGAGTCTGGAGTGAGTCCAGTGAATTTTACAGTTACACACTTTTCTCTCACAGAAGGTTTACCAATGGTCTCTTTCTAAAACTTCCTTTCTGTTCACTTTTTTCCCTTTAATTTTGGTCTTACAGAAGATGACTGTGTGGCAATACAGAATTATTACTGAGAAATTTGGAGGATGACACCTACAAAAAACCTCATAAGAAACCACTCTAGACTTTCACACTGTCGTTGTTAATTTTTAAAAAAGGAGTTTCTTTTGATTGTTGTTGCTATACTAAGAGGAAAATGTCAGCACTATTTGCCCATAGTTACACAAATTCTTCTAAATGAATGAGTTTATCATGTTCAAAATGAGATGATGTATGATACTGACTTAGGTTTTTCATAATTAAAAATAGTTAATCCTGGTCAAAGGCTATTATTTTTGTCCAAAGTAGAAAAGCAGAAAGGGAGGAGAGAGGGAAAGCTAAATAGTGAAAGAGAGAAATACCAAAAACTTCCCTAAACTATCTATTAAAAATGAATGAGAGGTTTATATTCTAATATTATTATTATTTTCTGGGTATTTTTGTATTTCTTGCTTACCCCCTGGAAAAAGAGTTCTGATTTAACATTTTCTCTTTGAACATCTTTTGTCAGTAATCAAGCTGACTTGAGTTGATTGCTCCAAATAAAGTATTTCTGTCAATTTGGAATTAGTTGTAAAAAGGCATGAGATGCCATGAAACAATTCCATCCTTTAATATGACTACAAGAAAGAAAGCAAATCATGGCTAATTCAATCCATAATGAGTTGTCCACATTTCCTAAAGGGCATTACATTTATACACTCCAGTGTGTTACATATACTAAACTTTCAAAAATACCCATCAGAAATAGTTGTGCTTTTAGTCAAAAATTAAGCTAAAAATAAATATCCATTTTAAGAATAGCCAAACAAAATATCTCTTTATATTTTCCAATTCCACATTCTTAAAGCATCAGCTTTCCTTTTTCTGCAGCATTACATCAGTTTTTTTTAAAGGTTTTAATATTTTTATTTCAATAATTTTGGGGGTTAGAATGGTTTTGGGTTTCTTTTAATCATTATTATTATACTAAGTTCTAGGGTACAAGTGCACAACGTGCAGGTTTGTTACTTATGTATACATGTGCCATGTTGGTGTGCTGCACCCACTAACTTGTTATTTGCATTAGGTATATCTCCCAGTGCTATCCCTCCCCCCTTCCCCCACCCCACCACAGGCCTCGGTGTGTGATGTTCCCCTTCCTGTGTCCAAATGTTCTCATTGTTCAATTCCCATCTATGAGTGATAACATGTGGTGTTTGGTTTTTGTCCTTGTGATACTTTGCTGATAATGATGGTTTCCAGCTGCATCCATGTCCCTACAAAGGACATGAACTCATCCTTTTTTATGGCTGCATAGTATTCCATGGTGTATATGTGCCACATTTTCTTAATCCAGTCTATCATTGATGGACATTTGGGTTGGTTCCAAGTCTTTGCTATTGTGAATAGTGCCGCAGTAAACATACATGTGCATGTGTCTTTATAGCAGCATGATTTATAATCCTTTGGGTATATACCCAGTAATGGGATGGCTGGGTCAGATGGTATTTCTAGTTCTAGATCCTTGAGGAATCACCACACTGTCTTCCACAATGGTAGAACTAGTTTACAGTCCCACCAACAGTGTAAAGATGTTCCTATTTCTCCACATCCTCTCCAGCACCTGTTGTTTCCTGACTTTTTAATGATCGCCATTCTAACTGGTGTGAGATGGTATCTCATTGTGGTTTTGATTTGCATTTCTCTGATGGCCAGTGATGATGAGCATTTTTTCCTGTGTCTGTTGGCTGCATAAATGTCTTCTTTAGAGAAGTGTCTGTTCATATCCTTTGCCCACTTTTTGATGTTTTTTTTTTTTTTTCTTGTAAATTTGTTTGAGTTCTTTGTAGATTCTGGATATTAGTCCTTTGTCAGATGAGTATATTGCAAAAATTTTTTCCCATTCTGTAGGTTACCTGTTCACTCTGATGGTAGTTTGTTTTGCTGTGCAGAAGTGCTTTAGTTTAATTGATCCCATTTGTCAATTTTGGCTTTTGTTGTCATTGCTTTTGGTGTTTTAGACATGAAGTCTTTGCCCATGCCTATGTCCTGAATGCTGTTGCCTAGGTTTTCTTCTTGGGGTTTTTATGGTTTTAGGTCTTACATTTAAGTCTTTAATCCATCTTGAGTTAATTTTTGTATAAGCTGTAAGGAAGGGATCTAGTTTCAGCTTTCTGCATATGACTAGCCAGTTTTCCCAACACCATTTATTAAATAACGAATCCTTTCCCCATGTCTTGTTTTTGTCAGGTTTGTCAAAGATCAGATGGTTGTAGACATGCGGTGTTATTTCTGAGGCCTGTGTTCTGTTTCATTGGTCTATATATCTGTTTTGGCACCAGTATCATGCTGTTTTGATTACTGTAGCCTTTTAGTGAGAGGTGACAACGTGCTGGCATCCCTCGCTCTCTCTCAGCCTCAGCGTCTGCCCTGGCCATGCTTGAGGAGCCCTTCAGCCCGCCTCAGCACTGTGGAGCCCCTCTCTGGGCTGGCCAAGGCGGGAGCCGACTCCCTCTGCTTATGAGGAGGTGTGGAGGGAGAGGCAGGAGCGGGAACCGGGGCTGCGGACGGTGCTCAGGAGCTAGCATGAGTTCCGATTGGGGGCATGCTCAGCCGGCCCTGCACTCAGAACCTGGCCGGCACTGCCAGCCCCGGGCAGTGAGGCGCTTAGAACCCCAGCCAGCAGCTACAGAGGGTGCACCTGGTCCCCCAGCACTGCTGGCCTGACCACGCTGTGCTCGAATTCTCTCCAGGCCTCAGCCACCTCCCCACTGGGCCGGGCTCTCTCCAGCCCGACTTGCCCGAGCCCACCTTGCCTGCGCCCTGCCCCTAGTGGGCTCCCGGGTGGCCAGAGCCTCCCCAATGGGCGCCTCCCCCTGCTCCAGGGTTCCATCCACTGCCCAAGGGCTGAGGAGTGCAGGTGCCCCATGTGGGACTGGCTGGCAGCTCCCCCAGCAGCCCCGATGCGGGATCCACTAGGCAAAGCCAGCTGGGCTCCTGAGTAGGGTGGGGACTTGGAGAACTTTTTTGTCTAGCTAAAGGTTTGTAAATGCACCACTCAGCACCCTGTTTCTAGCTCAAGGTTTGTGAGTGCACCAATGTGTGCTCTGTGTCTAGCTAATCTAGTAGGAACTTGGAGAACTTTTGTGTCTAGCTAAAGGATTGTAAACATACCAATCAGCACTCTGTGTCCAGCTAATCTGGTGGGTACTTGGAGAACTTTTATGTCTAGCTAAAGGATTGTAAATACACCAATCAGCACTCTGTCTAGCTCAGGGATTGTAAAGACACCAATCAGCACTGTGTCAAAACAGACCAATCAGCTCTCTGTAAAATGAACCAATCAGCAGGATGTGGGTGGGGCCAGACGAGGGAATAAAAACAGGCTGCGGGAGCCAGCAGTGGCAACCTGGGTCCAGTTCTACACAGTGGAAGCTTTGTTCTTTGGCTCTTTACAATGAATCTTGCTGCTGCTCACTCTTTGGGTCCATGCTGCCTTTATGAGCTATAACACTCATTGCAAAGGTCTGCAGCTTCATTCTTGAAGCCAGAAAGACCACCAACCCACCAGGAAGAACAAACAACTCGAGACTCACCACCTTTAAGAGCTGTAACACTCACTGGGAAGGTCTGCAGCTTCTCTCCTGAAGTCAGCAAGACCACGAACCCACCAGAAGGAAGAAACTGCAGACACATCTGAACATCTGAAGGAACAAACTCCAGACACACCATCTTTAAGAACTGTAACACTCACTGTGATGGTCTGCAGCTTCATTCTTGAAGTCAGCAAGACCAGGAACCTACCAATTCCAGACACAGCGGTATAGATTGAAGTCAAGTGTGATGCCTCCAGCTTTGTTCTTCTTTCCCAGGATTGTCTTGGCTATGTGGGCTCTTTTTTGGTTTCATATGAAGTTTAAAGTAGTTTTTTCCAATTCTGTGAAGAAAGTCAGTGGTAGCTGAATGGGGATAGAATTGAATCTATTAATTACTTTGGACAGTATGGTCATTTTCATTGATTCTTCAATATTCTTGCATTTGTTTGTGTCCTCTTTTATTTCCTTGAGTAGTGGTTTGTAGTTCTCTGTGAAGAGGTCCTTCACATCCCTTTAAGGTGGATTCCTAGGTATTTTATTCTCTTTGTAGCAATTGTGAATGGGAGTTTATTCATAATTTGGCCCTCTGTTTGTCTGTAATTGGTGTATAGGAATGTTTGTGATTTTTGTACATTGATTTTGTATCCTGAGACTTTGCTGAAGTTGCTTATCAGCTTGAGGAGATTTTGGACTGAGATGATGGGGTTTCCTAAATATGCAATCATGTCATCTGCAAACAGAGACAATTTGACTTCCTCTTTTCCTAATTGAATACCCCTTATTTCTTTCTATTGCCTGATTGCCCTGGGCAGAACTTCCAATACTATGTTGAATAGGAGTGGTGAGAGAGGGCATTCTTGTCTTGTGCCAGTTTTCAAAGGAAATGCTTCCAGTTTTTGCCCACTCAGTATGATATTGGCTGTGGGTTTGTCATAAATAGGTCTTACTATTTTGAGACATGTCCCATCAATACTGAATTTATTAAGAGTTTTTAGCATGAAGGGCTGTTGAATTTTGTCAGAGGCCTTTTCTGCATCTATTGAGATAATCATGTGGTTTTTGTCTTTGGTTCTGTTTATATGCTGGATTACATTTATTGATTTGCATATGTTGAACCAGCCTTGCATCCCAGGGATGAAGCCCACTTGATCATGGTGGATAAGCTTTTTGATGTGCTGCTGGATTCAGTTTGCCAGTATTTTATTGAGGATTTTTGCATCAATGTTCATCAGGGATATTGGTCTAAAATTCTCTTATTTTGTTGTGCTTCTGCCAGGCTTTTGTATCAGGATGATGCTGGTCTCATAAAATGAGTCAGGGAGGATTCCCTCTTTTTCCATTGATTGGAATAGTTTCAGAAGAAATGGTACCAGCTCCTCCTTGTACCTCTAGTAGAATTCAGCTGTGAATCTATCTGGTCCTGGAATTATTTTGGTTGGTAGGCTATTAATCATTGCCTCAATTTCAGAGCCTGTTATTGGTCTATTCAGGAATTCAACTTCTTCCTGGTTTAGTCTTGGGAGGGTGTATGTGTCCAGGAATTTATCCATTTCTTCAAGATTTTCTAGTTTATTTGCATAGAGGTGTTTATATTGTTCTCTGATGGTAGTTTGTATTTCTGTGGGATTGGTGATTATGTCCCCTTTATCACTTTTAATTGTGTCTATTTGATTCTCCTCTCTTTTCTTCTTTATTAGTCTTGCTAGTGATCTATCAATTTTGTTGATCTTTTCAAAAAACCAGCTCCTGGATTCATTGATTTTTTTGAAGGGTTTTTTGTGTCTCTATCTCCTTCAGTTCTGTTCTGATCTTAGTTATTTCTTGCCTTCTGCTAGCTTTTGAATATGTTTGCTGTTGCTTCTCTAGTTCTTTTAATTGTGATGTTAGGGTGTCAGTTTTAGATCTGAAGCAGGGTGAGGTATTGCCTACCCGGGAAGTGCAAGGGGTCAGGGAATTCCCTTTTCTAGCCAAGGGAAGCGGTGACAGATGGCACCTGGAAAATCGGGTCACTGCCACCCTAATACTGCACTTTTCCAATGATCTTAGCAAATGGCACACCAGGAGATTATATCTCGCACCTGGCTTGGAGGGTCCCACGCCCACAGAGCCTCACTCGTTGCTAGTACAGCAGTCTAAGATTGAACTGCAAGGCAGCAGCAAGGCTGGGGGAAGGACGCCCTCTATTTCTGAAGCTTGAGTAGGTAAACAAAGCATCTGGGGAAGCTCGAACTGAGTGGAGCCCACTGCAGCTCAAGGAGGCCTGCCAGCATCTGGAGATTCCACCTCTGGGGGCAGGGGGCATAGTGGAACAAAAGTCAGCAGAAACCTCTGCAGACTTAAATGTCTCTGTCTGACAGAATTGAAGAGAGTAATGGTTCTCCCAGCACAGAGTTTGACATCTGAGAACGGACAGACCGCCTCCTCAAGTGGTTCCCTGCCCCCCGAGTAGCCTAACTGGGAGGCACCACTCGGTAGGGGCAGACTGATACCTCACAACACCGGGTACCCCTCTGAGATGACGCTTCCAGAGGAATGATCAGGCAACAACATTTGCTGTTCAGCAATATTCGCTGTTCTGCAGCCTCCGCTTCAGATACCCAGGCAAACGGTCTGGAGTGGACCTCCAGCAAACTGCAACAGACCTGCAGCTGAGCATCCTGACTGTTAGAAGGAAAACTAACAAACAGAAAGGACATCCACACCAAAACCCCATCTGTACGTCACCATCATCAAAGATCAAAGGTAGATAAAACCATAAAAATGGGGTAAAAACAGAGCAGAAAAGCTGAAAATTCTAAAATTCAGAGCACCTTTCCCCAACCAAAGGAATGCAGCTCCTCACCAGCAACGGAACAAAGCTGGATGGAGAATGACTTTGATGAGTTGAGAGAAGAAGGCTTCAGACAATCAAACTTCTCCAAGCTAAAGGAGGAAGTTTGAACCCATTGCAAAGTAGCTAAAAACCTTGAAAAGAGATTAGAAGTCTAGAATAAACAGTGTAGAGAAGTCCCTAAATGACCTGATGGAGCTGAAAACCATGGCACAAGAACTACGTGACAAATGCACAAGCTTCAGTAGCTGATTCGATCAACTGGAAGAAAGGGTACCAGTGATTGAAGATCAAATGCATGAAATAAAGCAAGAAGAGAAGTTTCGAGAAAAAAAGAGTAAAAAGAAATGAAAAAAGCCTCCAGGAAATATGTGAAAAGACCAAATCTATGTCTGATTGGTGTGCCTGAAAGTGATGGGGAGAATGGAACCAAGTTTGAAAACACTCTGAAGGATATTATCCAGGAGAACTTCCCCAACCTAGCAAGGCAGGCCAACATTCAAATTCAGGAAATACAGAGAATGCCACAAAGATACTCCTCGGGAAGAGCAACTCCAAGACACATAATTGTCAGATTCACCAAAGTTGAAATGAAGGAAAAAATGTTAAGGGCAGCCAGAGAGAAAGTTTGGGCTACCCACAAAGGTAAGTCCATCAGACTAACAGCAGATCTCTTGGCAGAAACTCTCCAAGCCAGAAGAGAGTGGGGGCCAATATTCAACATTCTTAAGGAAAAGATGTTTCAACCCAGAATTTCATATCCAGCCAAACTAAGCTTCACAAGTGAAGGAGAAATAAAATCCTTTACAGACAAACAAGTGCTGAGAGATTTTGTCAACACCAGGCCTGCCCTACAAGAGTTCCTGTAGGAAGCACTAAACATGGAAAGGAATGACCAGTACCAGCCACTGCAAAAACATGCTAAATTGCAAAGACCATCGTGCTACAATGAAACTGAATCAACTAATGAGCAAAATAACTAGCTAATATCATAATGACAGGTTCAAATTCACACCTAACAATATTAATCTTAAATGTAAATGGGCTAAATGCACCAATTAAAAGACACAGACTGGCAAATTGGATAAAGAGTCAAGACCCATCAGTGTGCTGTATTCAGGAGACCCATCTCACCTGCAGAGACACACATAATAAAGGGATGGAGGAAGATCTACCAAGCAAATGGAAAACAAAAAAAGGCAGGGGTTGCAATCTTCATCTCTGATAAAACAAACTTTAAACCAACAAAGATCAAAAGAGACAAAGAAGGCCATTACATAATGGTAAAGGGATCAATTCAACAAGAAGAGCTAACTATCCTAAATATATATGCACCCAATATAGGAGCACCCAGATTCATAAAGCAAGTCCTTAGAGATCTACAAAGAGACTTAGACTGCCACACAATAATAATGGGAGACTTTAACACCCTACTGGCAACATTAACTTTCTGATGAGACAGAAAGTTAAACAGGATATCCAGGAATTGAACTCAGCTCTGCACCAAGTGGCCCTAATACACATCTACAGAAATCTCCACCCCAAATCAACAGAATATACATTCTTCTCAGCACCACATCGTACTTATTCCAAAATTGACCACATAATTGGAAGTAAAACACTCCTCAGCAAATGTAAAAGAATAGAAATTATATCAAACTGTCTCTCAGACCACAGTGCAATCAAATTAGAACTCAGGATTAAGAAACTCACTGAAAACCTCTCAACTACATGGAAACTGAACAACCTCCTCTGGAATGACTACTGAGTACATAACAAAATGAAGGCAGAAATAAATATGTTCTTTGAAACCAATGAGAACAAAGACAGAACATACCAGAATCTCTGGGACACATTTAAAGCAGTGTGTAGAGGGAAATTTATAGCACTAAATGCCCACAAGAGAAAGCAGGAAAGATCTAAAATTCATACATCAGTTTTTGAATGCAATCAAGCTTCCATTATTTAAGACCTGATTAGCAAATTCTATTACACCTGTTCTCTGTTCACCTCCTTCATCTCGCCCCTAAAGAAAATCACTATGATTTGATGAAAAAGTAGAAAAATATGAAGTCAAATATTAATCAGTCTAATCTGCAATTTTAATAGTCCTGGAAAAAATATTTGTTGTGGAAGACTTTGAAACTAAATATTAAGGTTAAGAAAAAATAAAAAAGGATAAAGGAGAAAAAAAGAAACCAAAAAAATTCCTAAAACCAAAAATTAAAACCACCACATCTGCCTTAATATAAGAACTTGAGTTATTGTTTGCTCACCGTGTGTGATCAGCATAAAAAGTTGGCACTGCCTAGTATGAGTGGAAAAGTATGTTTTTAATATGAAACCTTCTATTCCATTGGTTACTGTCCTTTAGCTTCTCTGCTTTTTAACATATCACATAAATGTAAATTCATTATGAAAATTATACATTGACCAAATAATGCAATTATTACAAAAACTAGTAAATTACTTATTTAGTATTTATTTATTCTCTCTCCTATACCTTTTTCTTGTTTTTCTTTTTCTTTCTTTCTGTCTACTTACCTGCTTTACCACTAAGTGACTTTATCACTAAGTGATAAAGAGCATAATGGTGTTAGTTCAACATTATCAGGCAAAGAAAAGGGTGGTAAAAGTAATAGCTTTACTCAGAAAAGATTAATGAGAAAATGAGATTACCCTGACAAAATGATTTAGATTTTCTCACACCTTTAAAAAAATGCATTTAATCATTTTTATCTGAGTCTATGTTACTTATAAAAAGAAAGTAATTAGAATAGTTCTCCAAAAAAACATTGTTAATGCCTCAGTGTTTTTTTCTTATAATTGAAATTGTACAACATGTTTATGATGGAATCATCTATTTCCAAAGGTTTAAATGTTGTAATGATAAAATTGTGTTTAGACTTGAAATATGGTAAGCTAATTCAAGTTAAGAAAAATACAACTTGTAAGAAAACTTAAAAGAAAATATGATTTTTTTCATAAAAGCTGATGACAAAGAAAAATATATTCAATTCCAGCAGGCAAAGCCCACCATTGCAACAGGGCTTGAATAAATACTATATTTGTTGAAAAGAGTACTGAACCAGGTAGCAAAAGACACAGGTACATCATGAGTCAAGTTACTTTCCTTTCTGTTCCTTCAGCTTTTTTATTACAAAATGGGAGTTTATAAGAAATGTTCTTAAATTCCAATTCATAACATTTGAATTCTTTTTAAAAAATTATCTTTTTTCATGAGTTATTGAAGAACAGGTGGTATTTGGTTACATGTGTAAGTTCTTCAGTGGTGATTTGTGAGACTTTGGTGCACCCGACACACTAGCAGTATACACTGCACCCTATTTGTAGTCTTTTTTCCATCATCCCCTCCCACTTCTTCCCCCAAGTCCCCAAAGTCCATTGTATCATTCTTAGGCCTTTGTATCCTCATAGCTTTGCTCCCACACATCAGTGAAAACATACAATGTTTGATTTTCTACTTGTGAGTAACTTCACTTAAAATGATAATTTCCAGTCTCATCCAGGTTGCCATGAGTGCCATTAATTCTTTCTTTTTTTTTTTTTTTTTTTTTTTTTTTTTTTTGAGACGGAGTCTTGCTCTGTTGCCCAGGCTGGAGTGCAGTGGCCGGATCTCAGCTCACTGCAAGCTCCACCTCCCGGGTCTACGCCATTCTCCTGCCTCAGCCTCCGGAGTAGCTGGGACTACAGGCACCCACCACCTCGTCCGGCTAGTTTTTTGTGGTATTTTTTAGTAGAGACGGGGTTTCACCGTATTAGCCAGGCTGGTCTCGATCTCCTGACCTCGTGATCCGCCCATCTCGGCCTCCCAAAGTGCTGGGATTACAGGCTTGAGCCACCGCGCCTGGCCCAATTCTTTCTTTTTTATTGCTGAGTAGTATTCCATCATATATATATATATATATATATATGCAATCAAGCTATATATATATATGTGATATATATGTGTGATATATATGTGATGTGTGTGTGTATGTGTATATATATATATATATATACCACAGTTTCTTTATTCACTCATTGATTGATGGGCATTTTGGTTGGTTCCACGTTTTTGCAATTGCAAATTGTGCTGCTATAAACATGTATGTACAAGTATCTTTTTCAAAAAATGACTCTTTTCCTCTGGGTAGATACCCAGTAGTGGGATTGCTGGATCAAATAGTAGTTCTACTTTTAGTTCTTTAAGGAATTTCCACCCTGTTTTCCATAGTGGTTGTACTAGTTTATATTCCCACCAGCAGTGCAGAAGTGTTCCCTGATCACCACATCCATGCCAACATCTGCTGTTTTTTTACTTTTTGATTATGGCTATTCTCACACTAGTAAGGTGATATTGCATTGTGTTTTTTATTTGAATTTCCCTGATCATTAGTGATGTTGAGCATTTTCTCATATGTTTGTTGGCCATTTGTATATCTTCTTTTGAGAATTGTCTATTCGTGTCCTTAGCCCACTTTTTGATGGGATTGTTTCTTTTGTTGTTGTTGATTTCTTTGAGTTTGTTGTCTATTCTGGATACTAGGCCTTTGTCCAATGTATAGATTGTAAAGATTTTCTCCCACTCTATGGGTTGTCTATCCTGTTTATAATTGTTTTTGTTGCATTTGCTTTTGAATTCATGAAATCTTTGCCTAAGCCAATGTCTAAAAGCATTTTTCCAATGTTATCTTCTAGAATTATTATCGTTTCAGATCTTATATTTAAGTCCTTGATCCATCTTGAGTTGATTTTTGTGTGAGGTGAGAGATGAGGACCCAGTTTCATTCTCCTACATGTGGCTAGCCAATTATCTCAGCACCATTCACTGAAAAGGGTGTCTTTTCCCCACTTTCTGTTTTTGTTTGCTTTGTCAGAGATAAGTTGGCTCTAAGTATTTGGTTTATGTCTGGGTTCTCTATTCTGTTCCATTGGTCTATGTGCCTATTTTTATACCAGTGCTGTTTTGGTGACTATGGCCTTATAATATAGTTTGAAATCAGGTAATTTGATGTCTCCAGATTTGTTATTTTTGCTTAGTCTTGCTTTGGCTATGCAGGCTCTTTTTTGGTTCCATATGAATTTAAGATTTTTTTTTAATGCTGCGAAGAATGATGGTGGTATTTTGATGAGAATTGTGTTGAATTTGTAGATTGCTTTTAGCAGTATAGTCAGTTCCACAATATTAATTCTACCCATCCATGAGCATGGGATGTGTTCCCATTTGTTTGTGTCATCTATGAATTCTTTCAGGAGTGTTTTGTAGTTTTCCTTGTAGAGGTCTTTCACCTCCTTGGTTAGGTATATTCCTAAGTATTTTTTTGCAGCTATTGTAAAAAGGAGTGATTTCTTGATTTGATTCTCTATTGATGTATAGCAGAGCTACTGATTTGTGTACATTAATTTTCTATCCAGGAACTTTGCTGAATTTATTTACTAGTTCTAGGAGCTTTCTGGAGGAGTCTTTAGGGGTTTTGAGGTACACGATTATATCATCAGCAAAAAAATGACAGTTTGACTTCCTTTTTATGGAGGGAATAAGGGCATTTTGATGCCTTTTATTTCTTTCTCTTGCCTGGTTGTTCTGGCTAGGACTTCCAATACTATGTTAAAGAGGAGTTGTGAGAGAGTGGCCATTCTTGTCTTTTTCCAGTTTTCAGAGGGAATACTTTCAACTTTTCCCCATTCAGTGTTATGTTGGCCACGGGTTTGTCATAGATGGCTTTTATTACATTGAACTATGTCCCTTGTATACCAACTTTGCTGAGGTTTTTATTCATAAAGGGATGCTGGATTTTGTTGAATGTTTTTTCTGCATCTATTGAGATGATCATGTGATTTTTGTTTTTAATTCTGTTTATGTGGTGTATCAAATTTATTGACTTGAGTACATTAAACCATCCCTGCACTCCTATTATAAACCCACTTGATCATAGTGGATTATCTTTTTGTTTTGTTGTTGGATTTGGTTAGCTAGTATTTTGTTAAGGATTTTAGCATCTATGTTCATCAAGGATATTGGTCTATGGTTTCCGTTTTTAGTTATGTCCATTCCTGGTTTTTGTTATTAGGGTGTTACTGGCTTTATAGAATGATTTAGGGCGGGTTCCTTCTTTCTCAATCCTGTGGAATAGTGTCAAAAGGATTGGTACCAATTCTTCTATGATTTTCTGATAGAATTTTGCTATGAATCCATCTGATCCTGGACTTTTTTTTGTTTGTATTTTTTTAATTGCTATTTCAATCTTGCTGCTTGTCATTGGTCTGTTCAGGGTATCTAATTCTTCCTGATTTAAGCTAGGAGGGTTATATCTTTCCAGGAGCTTACCTATCTCTTCTAGGTTTTCAAGTTTATGTACATAGTAGCTTCAAATGAACTTTTTGTATTTCTATGATGTCAGTTGTAATATCTCCTGTTTCATTTCTTATTGGACCTTCTTTCTTCTTTTCTTGTTTAACCTTGATAATAGTCTATTACTTTTATTTATATTTTCAAAGAACCAGATTTTTGTTTCATTTATCTTCGTTATAAGAACTGCTAAAAGAACCTCCAAATCTTGAAACAAATCCTGGAAATACATCAAAACAGAACCTCTTTAAAGCCTAAATCTTACAGGACCTATACAACAAAAATACGATTAAAAAAAAAAAAAAGGAAAAAACCAAGGTATACAGTCAACAAATAGTACAATGAATGGAATGGTATCTTACATCTCAATATAAACGTTTCATATAAATGGCCTAAATGCTCCACTTAAAAGATACAGAACTGCAGAATAGATAATAATTCACCAACCAATCATCTGCTGCCTTCAAGGGACTCACCTAACACATAAAGACTCACATAAACTTAAGGTAAAAGGGTGGAAAATGACATTTCATGCAAATGGATGCCAAAAGCAGGTAGGAGTAGCTATTCTTATATTAGACAAAACAAACTGTAAAACAACAGCAGTTAGTAAAGACAAAGAGGACATTATATAATGGTAAAAGTCCTTGTCCAACAGGGAAATATCACAATCCTAAACATATATGCATCTAACACTGGAGCTCCCAAATTTATACAACAATTAGTAATAGACCTAAGAAATGAGATAGCAACACAACAATAGTGGGGGACTTCAATACTTCACTGATAGCACTAGAGAGGTCATCAAGACAAAAAGTCAGCAAAGAAACAACGGATTTCAACTATACCTTGGAACAAATGGACTTAAGAGATATATACAGAACAGTCTATCCAACAACCACAGAATATACATTCTGTTCAACAGCACATGGAACTTTCTCCAAGATAGACCATATAATATGCCACAAAATGAGCCTCAATAAATTTTTAAAAATTGAAAGTATATCAAGCACTTTCTCATACCATGGTAGAATAAAACTGGAAATTGACTCCAAAAGAAAGCTTCAAAACCATACAAATTCATGGAAATTAAATAATTTGCTCCTGAATGGTCATTGGGTCAAAATAAAGTCACGATGGAAATTTAAAAATTCTTCGAACTAATCACAGTAGTGACAAAACACATCAAAACCTCTGGAATACAGCAAAGGCGGTGCTAAGAGGAAAGTTCATAGCCCTAACAGACTACATTGAGAAGACTTTGAAAGGCACAAACAGACAATCTAAGGCCCCACCTCAAGGAACTAGAAAAACGAGAACAAAGGAAACCCAAGCCCAGCAGAAGAAAGGAAATAACCAAGATCACAGCAGAACTAGGTAAAATTGATTTCTTTATTACAATACTTATTATTTAAGTTCTTTATAGATTCTTGATATTGACCTTTGTCAGATGCACAGTTTGTGAATATTTTCTCCCACTCTGTAGGTTGTCTGTTTTGGTTGTCGGTAATTTCTTTTGTTTTTCAGAAACTCTTTATTTTAACTAGGTCCCACTTGTCAATTTTTATTTTTGTTAGAATTGTTCTTGGGAACTAGCCATAAATTCTTTGCCAAAGTCAATGAAAAGAATGATATTTCCTAGATTTTCTTGTAGGTATTTTATAGTTTAGAGTCTTAAATTTAAAGATTTTAAGTTTAAATCTTTAATCCATCTTGATTTATTTTTTGTATATGATGAGAGGTAGGGGTTCAATTTTGTTCTTCTTCATATGAGTATCCCACCACCAGTTACTAAATAGAATGTCTTTTCTCTATTGCTTATTTTTGTCTTACACAAATCAACAATTAAAAAAACAACTAATACCATTAAAAATGGGCAAGGGTCATGAACAGACACTTCTAAGAGAACACATGCAAGCTGCCAATGAACACATGTCAACATCACTCACTAATCATCGGAGGAATTCACATCAAATCTACAATGAGATACTATTTCACAACAGTCATAATGATGACTATTAAAAAGTCAAACAATAAGGGATTTGAGTGAGGCTGCAGAGAAAAGGGAATGCTTATGTGCTGTTGGTGGGAATGCAAACTAGCTTAGTCGCTGTGAAAAGCAGTTTGGAGATTTCTCAAAGAACTTAGAATTACCATTCAATCCAGCAATCCCATTGATGGGTATCTATCCAAAAGAAAACAAATCGTTCTATCAAAAAGACACATACATCTATATGTTTATTGCAGCATTTTCACAATAGCAAAGACATAGAATCAACCTAGGTGCCTATCAATGGTGGATTGAAAAAAGAAATGTGGTACATATACATCATGGAATACTATACAACCATAAGAAAGAATGAAGTCATGTCCTTTGCAGCAACATGGATGGAGCTGGAGGCCATTATCCTAAGTGAAGTAACACAAGAACAGAAGACTAAATACCACATGTTCTCACATAAATAGGAGTTAAACATTGAATACACATAGGCATAAAGATGGGAACAGCAGATACTGGGGACTGCTAAACAGGGAAGGAAAAGAGGGGGGCATAGACTAGAAAACTACGTACTGGGTACTATTCTCAGTACTGGGTGATGGATCCTTTGAAATCCAAACCTTAGCATCACACAATATACCCTTGTAACAAACCTGCACATGTACCCTTTGATCTATAACAAAAGTTGAAACTAACAAAAATAATTATTGTTAATAAGAATAACAAAAACAATAGAGAAAATTTCTGAAAACAGACAAACAAAAAAGTTCCCTTTCTCTCTAAGACTTGACTGAAATGACACGGAAAATACAAATAGAGGAAAGCTGTTGTCATTAGTAGAAGCTCAGAACAATATGCCATCCACATACTACAGACACTAAAGAATATTGTCTCTATATGAGATAAGGTAGATGGAACAAGATAATTAAGGGTAAGAAAACAGTGTGTTTCCTGGGGAGGCAGACAGGGGATCATCACTGAAAATGTGTAACTTTTCCTAATTTGAGTGACAAAGGATGGAGAAAAGTACAGGCCAAGAGATAGATGAGAGATGCTAATTTCCAGGGAGAGGCCTACAGACAGCAAAGAAAAACCCGTGGGAGGCAAATGTCTTTCTCAAGAGTCTAATCACTGACCTGAGGGGACTTTGTAATATGGCAGGCATCACTACCTCACGGGAGGTGAGGCGGCGCAACGTTGTTTCCTGCATGCAAAGACTGAACCAAGCAAACAAACTCTTATGCCTTTCCACCCGATAAGGGAAATAATGGATGCAACTTCAGGCTTGGCTGTCACCCACAGGCTTCTAGATTATGTACAGAAAAACAGAAACTTACAGAAAGGAGCATAAAGTTAGAGAACAAAAAGAGCTTACAAGAAGGATTTCCCACACTTTTGGGAAAACACCCTGACTCATCTTGGTCTCTCCTCAAACAGAGTGAGAAAAATTAATGTGCCACAGCTAGCTTGTACTGGCTTCAAAGACCCAACTGCTAGCTTTTTAGGAATAGTGCAAGCCTCTTTTTGTCATGTCAGCAGTTTGAAGTCAGCCATTAAGAAGTTGCAAAGAACAGTAATAACCAAAATGAAAAATTCTCTACAGAGGCTCAAGAGTAGATTTGAGCAGACAGAAGAATCATCAGTCTTGAAGATAGATAAAAAAGATTAGGCAGTCTGAAAAACTGAAAGAAAATGAAGAAATATGAGAAGAGATTCTCAGATGATTTTGAGACAATACTGAATGCACCAACATATGTGTAATGGGAGAACCAAAGAAGAGGAGAGAGGGAAAAGGGCAAAAAAAAAAATACTTGAAGAAGTAATGCCATTTACAATTTTTTAAAAAGAATTAACTAAATAGGAATAAACTTAGGGAAAGAAGTACACAGCTTTTATACTAAAAATTACAAAACTTTGTTGAATGAAATTAAATAGCTAAATTAATGGAAACACATCCTATGTTTATGGATCAGAATACTTTACTATTGCTAAATAGTAATACTCCCCAAATTCATCTGCACATTTAACATAATTGCTATCAAAATTTCCAGAAATCGAGAAGTTGATTATAAAATTTATTAAAAAGCAAAGGATCTCGAATAGCCAAAATGATCTAGAAAGAACAAAGTTGATGGACTCACACTTCCCAATTCCTAAACTTACTACAAAGCTAGAGGAATCAAGCCAGTGTGGCTGGATGCAGTGGCTCACACTGTAATCCCAGCATTTTGGGAGGCTGAGGCAGGTCAATCACTTGAGGTCAAGAGTTTGAGACCAGCCTGGCCAACATAGTGAGACCCCATTGATACTAAAAATACAAAACATAGCTGATTGTGGTGGCCTATGCATGTAATCCCAGATATTTGGGTGGCTGATGTTGGAAAGTCACCTGAGCCTGAAAAGTTGAGGCTGCAGTGAGCTGAGATTGTGCCACTGTACTCCATCCTGGGCAACAGAGAGACCCTGTCTCAAAAATAAGTACATAAATAAAAAAGAGAGTGTGGCTCTTGTGTTCATATGGACATATAGATCAATGAAATAGAACCAAGAATCTAGAAATGAACCTTTATATTTGTCATCAATTGCTTCTTGACAAGGGTGCCAAGACAACTGAATGGGCAGAAATAGGCTTTTTAACAAATGATTCTGGGACAACTGGATAACTACCTGCAAAAGAATTAAATTAGGTCCCCTAATTCACACCATATGCAAACATTAACTCAACATGGATTATAGAACTAAATATAAGAGCTAAAACCATAAAACTCTGAGGACAAAACATAAGAGTAAATCTTAGGACCTTAGATTAAGCAATTTTTCTTAGGCATGACACCCAAAATATAAACAACAAAAAAATTGATAAATAGAACTTTATTAAAATTAAGAACTTTGTGCCTCAAAGGACACTATCAAGAATATGATAAGACAGCCCATACAATGGGGAAAATATTTGCAAATCATATATATAATAAGAGTCCTGTATTCAATATATATATATATACACACACACAATTCAATAGAAATAAGAAAACCCAATTTTAAAATTGACAAAGCATTTGAAAATATTTTTCCAAAGAAGATATACAATTGGCCAAAAGGCATATGAAAAAATGTGCAATATCTTTATTCACTAAAGAAATGAAAATCAAAACCACAGTGGGATGCCACTTCACACCCACTAAAATGGCTAAAATAAAAAAGACAGACAATAACCAGTGTTGATGAAGATATGGAGAAATTGCAACCCTCTTGCATTGCTAGTGGGATTGTGAAAATGTTGCAGCCACTTTAGAAAATACAGTTTAGCGGTTTCTCAAAATGTTAAACATAGATTTATCATTAGTCCAAGCAATTGTATTCTTAAATATATACTCAAGAGAAATGAAAACATGTTAATAACTAAACTTGTACATTAATGTCTATAATATTAATCATAATATCCAATAAGTGAAAACAACCCAAATGTCCATCAAATGATGAATGGATTTTTATAAATGCATCTTATTTGTACAATAGTGTATTATTTGGCAATAAAAAATAAGGAAATGGTATTACATGCTATTGCATGAATGAATCTTGATACATCAAGCCAGGCACAAAGGAACACATATTATATTATTGCATTTATATGTAACGTCCAAAGTAGGCAAATCTATAGAGACAGAATAGTGGATTACTTGCTTGCTTAAGTCTTGGAGGTACTGGGGTAGGGAAAGCCTCCTAAGAGTTTTTTTGGAGGGCATTGAAAACGTTTTGAAGTTAGATTGTGATGATTGTTGTACAACTCAGTGAATATACTAAAAACCATTTAAATGTACACTTTAAATGGATGAATTTTATGGTATGTGAAGTAGATTCCAGTAAAGGTATTTTTTAAAAAAATAAATGAAGAAAGAACATTTTTCTGAAGAGAATTTTAGCAGTGATATTGAAAATATGACAACTGATGTTACAGGCACTGATTATTGAAAGAGAAGATGGCCTCAGGTCTGAGCTGGAACCCGGAGGCCCCCTGCTGGTATAGCCATTAACTATTTTGGAACAGGTAGGTTTTCCAGGGGTTAGGGACAGAAGCAATTTGCCAGTGCACACAAGTATAGGCCCATAATCTTTAGGCTAAGCTTTTTAGAGCCAAATGTGTTTCAGAATTCAGAATTTTTCAGATCTTATAAAGATACTATGGCTACTATATTCAACTACGAAGTTATAGAAAATATAAGGGCCCAAGGAACAGCTTAAACTTTACCATGAATATTCAATCAGCAAAATTTAGGCTGTGGGACAATCTATAAGACAAATGCCTGGATGTCTTTAATAAATACCTTAAGAAGTTAAAACAAAAATGATGGAAAGAAAACTATTGTTTTAAAAAGACGTGAGATAAATTAACCAATGACAATTAAGTGAACCCACACAATCCCAACCTCCCAGGGACTTCTCTCCACAAGCCATCCTCTATCTTTCTCTTACTTTCAAGTTCTCTCTCCAATTAGATCCTTTCCATTAGCAATTAAAATGCTCAAAGCTTTTCGATCTTTAAAAAGCACTCTTCACTGCATCTCCTCCTGACATCTTCTTAGTGGCTAGGTTTTGTAGTCTGTTTTCTGTCCCTTTTAACAGAATATCTGAAACTAGATAATTTGCAAAGAAATAGAATTTATTTCTTACAATTCTGGAGGCCTGGGGATCCGAGGTTACGGGGTACATCTGGGAAGATCTTTCTGCTGGTGAAGACTCTCTGTGGTGTCCTGAAGTAGCACAGAGCATCACATGGTGAGAGGATTGAGCACTATAACATGCTCACTCAGGTCTTTTTCTCTTATTACAAAGCCACCAGTTCCACTCCTATAATAACCCATTTGTCTATTAACCCATTAATCTATTAATGGATTAATCCATTCAATACCTCTTAAAGGCTCCACCTCTCAGTACTGCCACTTTGGAGATTAAGTTTCAACATGAGTTTTGGAGGGGACATTCAAACCACAGCACTACATCTCAGCATCTCTTTCATGCAAATGTCTCTTTATCTCCATCTTTACTGCACTTCACTTAGTTTGGACTGCTATGGCTTTTACCTGAATATATAGTGTCTATACAGATTTCCTGTCTTTTGGTCTTGCTCCCTGCTATGAACTGAAATGTGTCCCCTCAAAATTCATATGTTGAAACCCTAACCACTAAAGAAATGGTATGGGGGTAATTGGGTTTAGATGAGGTAATGGGATTAGTACCCTTATAAGAAGAGGAAGAGAGACCAGAATTCTTTCTCTCTTCATCATCCAAGGACACAGAAAGAAGGCCACCAACTGCAAGCCAGGAAGAAAGCTCTTACCAGGAACTGTGTCAGTAGGCACTTTGATCTTGAACTCAGCCTTCAGAACTATGAGAAATAAATGTCTGTTGATCATAGTCTCTTCTACATTAAACACATCATCGATTTTCCACTCTCACAAAAATAAAAAAAACAACAAATTTAAATTCTTTTGCCTAGTATACTCCTATTGTGGCCTAGATGAGCTTTCCAACCACTGGCCCTCATGCCAACTGCCTTCCTAATATTTCATGTTCAGTCTCATCTACTGATTACCCAATCACATCTACTGATTACCCAAGACTCTCAACTTTAATTCATTCCTCAGCTCTCAATTTGAATGTCACCTCCTCTGCAAGATTGTTCTGCCTTCACCACCCAAGACTGTCCTCCCAAAATGCTTTGTGTTTACTAATTCAAGGCATGTTCACAATCTATTGAAATAAACTATCTCAGAGAATCATGCAGTATTTAATCTAAATGAATTAAACACATTGACATTTTATAAAACAAGCAATCTTATAAGCAGTCTCCATCCCTCCCTCAACAAAACCAGAAATTCAAAGAGTAAATTATTATTTGTATAACCTACCCTTTAATTGGTACAGAACTATTATATCTGGTGGGTAAGTGATATGTTTCAATGCTAAGAAAAGATAAAACAAATTAAATTAGGCTCACTGATAGTTGGTGCAGGATAAACACAATAATGACTGCAATAATGACTATTGAACTTTTAAAAATAAATTAAGAGGTCTTCAAAGAGATCTATTCAACACTACCTATCATTCCACATCTTTCTTGCTAATGGAATTCTGGTTAGGAAATCATGAGTTTCACATTGAGCTCTCTAGCCTTAGACATCAACTCTTATACATCTAATCCAATTATAATTCTTTTCCCTTTGGAAGAGACTGGTTTGAGCATGAATATGTGACAGAACACTTACCAATAATATGTAAAGAAAGTCTTAGAAACATTATAGAACTTTCCAGCTCTTGAGAGTGGGAGACAACTCAAATTTTGGTTCAACACAAAAGCTTTATTCTAGCTCTCTCACTTTCCCCTCTTTCTTATGTATCTCTTGTAGGTAACCAATCTCATTAGTTTGCTGACTGTGCTTTCTATGTTTCTTTTGCCCAAATGAGCAGATGCATGTGTATTCTCTTAGTCTTTCTCATACAAATGTAGCAATCATACTTTATACTTTGCATGCTTTCATTTAATATTTGTAGCAATCACCCTAAATCAGTTCAGTGAAGATCTTCCTCTTTGTTTCTTCTTAGCTATATGACATGTGATTGTATACTATGTATATTATACCACAGTTTATTCAACCACTCTCTTATTTATGTCAGTTAGATCCTTCCTAACATTTTATAATCCAAATAATACTGCAACAGATAATTTTATACATACATATGTTTTTATTGCTGGAGGGTGTATCCTTAGGGTAAATTCCTAAAAGTGAAATTTCTGGGTCAAAACATAATGTTTACGTAATTCAGTTAGACATTGTTAAATTTCCTTCCAAAAAGTTAGTATGTGATTAATTTTTGTCAGCAGTAAATTAGCATACCTATAGCCTTACAAACAGAATGCACTGTCCTACTTTTTTTTTTTTTTTTAATTTTTGCCAATGTGATGGGTAAAAGATGGAAGGTTAAAAATGTTATAGAGATGGAGATAGAGCAAGATAACCAAATAGAAGCCTCCACTAATTGTCCTCCTGACAGGAACACCAGATTTAACAACATGTACACACAAAAGCACCTTCTTAAGAACCAAAAATGAGGTGAGTGATCACAATACCTAGTATTAATTTTATATCACTAAAAGAGGCACAGAAGAGGTTGAAAGACAATCTGAAATCATTGACACCACTGCTCCTCCATTCGTTAGCAATGGCTCTGCGGCACACAGAATCTGAGTTCTTGGGGGAAGAAGAATGCAATGATTATGGGACTTTACAGTGGAACTCAGTGCTGCCCTTCACTGCAGAAAGGAACACAGGCAAAACTCAGCTGACACCCACACAGGGAGTATTTAAATTAGCCCTAGCCAGAAAGGAACTGCCCATCCCAGTGGTTGGAACTTGAGTTCTCACAAGCCTCACCACCATAGACTAAAGTGCTCTGGGGCCCTAAATAAACTTAAAGGGCAGTCCAGGCAGCAAGGACTGCACTCCTAGGTAAGTCCTGGTACTGTGCTGAGTTTGGAGCCAGTGGACTTGGGGGGCACATGACTTAGGAAGATGACAGCCAGTGGAGGCAAGGGAGTGCTTATGCCACCCCTCCCCCAACCCCAGGCAGCACAGCTCCCAGCTCCCAGCTCCAGGAGGGACTCCTTCCTTCTGCTTGAGGACAGGAGGAGGGAGAGTAAAGAAGGCTTTGTCTTGCAACTTGAATACAAGCTCAGCCACAGCAGGATAGGGCACCAGACAGAGCCATGAGGCCCCCATTCAAGGTCCTAGCTCCTGGATGACATTTCAAGACACACTCTGGGCCAGAAGGGAAGCTGCTGCTGTAAAGGGAAAAGCTAGTCTTGGTGGGACGCATTATCTACTGACTAAAGAACCCTTGGGCCCTGATCATCAGCAGCACTAGTGAGGTAGTGCACGCCATGGGTTTTGGGTGAGATTCTGAGATGTGCCGGCTTCAGGTATGACCCAGGACATTCCCAGCTGTGGTGGCTATGAGGAAAGACTCCTTCTGCTTAAGAAAAGCAGAGAAAAACATAAACGGGACTTTGTCTTGCAGCTTAGGCAACAATTCAGCCACAGTAGGGTAGAGCACCAAGCAGGCTCTTAGAGTTGCTGATTCCTGGCCTTGGCTCTTGGATGGCATCTCTGGACCTGCCATGGCTAGAGGGGAGTCTACTTCCCTGAAGGGTGAGTCCCAGGCCTGGCAGCACTTACCACCACGTGACTTAAGAGCTCTTGGGCCTTAAGTGAACATAAACAGTAGCCTGCAGTGTCCCATGGGCCTGTGGTAGTGGCGGCCATGAGGAGAGACTCCTCTACCTGGGGAAAGAGGAGAGGAGAGTAGAAAGAATTTTGTCCTGTGGTTTTGGTGCCAGTTCAGCCACAGTAGAATAGAGCACCAGGTGGATTTCTGATTTCCTGACTTTGGGTCCTGGCTCCCCGATGGCATCTCTGGACAAGCCTGGTTCAGGGGAAACTTGCTGCCATTAAGGGAAAGATACAAGCCTAGCTGGATTTGCCACCTGCTGATTGTAGAGCCTTGGAGCCCTGGGTAAACATAGGCGGTAGCCAGGTAGGGGTTAGAGCAGGCCTTGGCTGAGACCCAGTGTTGTGCTGGTTTTAGGTCTGACCCAGCAGTCCTTGTGGTGTGACCATGGGGGTGATTGTGTTACCCCTACCACAGCTCCAGGCTGCTCAGCACAGAAAGAGAAACTCCCTTTGTTTGGGAGAAAGTAAGGGAAGAGAACAAGAGTCTCTTCATGGTAATTCAGAGAAATTTTCCTGATCGTACTGAACTCCACCAAAGCAATACCTCCACAAGTCTGAAAGAATCATATCGCTACTGGGCTCAGGGTGCCCCCTAATGCAGATCTGGCTGTAGTGACCAAAAACTTAGATCATGACACCCAAGTCCCTTCAAATACCTGAAAAGCCTTCCCAAGAAGGATGAGTAAAAGGAGTCCAGACTGTGAAGACAATAAATACCTAACTCTTCAATGCCCAGACACCAGTTAAATCCACAAACATCAAGAGCATCCAGGAAAACATGGCCTCACCAAACTAAATAAGGCACTAGAGACCAATGCTGGTGACCCAGAATATGTGACCTTTCAGACAGAGGATTCAAAACACTGTTTTGAGGAAGTTCAGTGAAATTCAAGATAATACAGAGAAGGAATTCAAAATTCTATCAGATAAATTTAACGCAGAGTTTAAAATAATTAAAAATAATCAAGCAGAAAAATGCAATTTCCATATCGAATAATGCATTACAGTGTCTTAATAGCAGAATGAATCAAGCAGAAGAAAAAATTAGCGAGCCTAGAGATAGGCTATTTGAAAACACACAGTGAGAAGAGACAAAAGAAAAAAGAATAAGAAGAATCTACAAAATCTGAAAAATAGCATCAAAAGGGCAAATCTAAGAGTTATGGCCTTAAAGAAAAGGTAGAGGAAAAGACAGGGATATAAAGCATATTAAAAAATATAATATCAGAAAAGTTCTCAAACCTAGAGAAAGATATCAATATTCAAGTACAAGAAGGTTATAGAACACCAAGCAGATTTAATCCAAAGAAGACTACCTGAAGGCATTTAATAATCAAACTCCCAAAGGTCAAGAATAAAGAAAGCATCTAAAGGTAAGAGAAAAGAGACACATGCAAGAGAACTCTAAAACATCTGGCAGAAGGCTTTTCAGTGGAAACGTTACAGGCCAAGAGAGAGTGACATGACATATTTAAAATGCTGAAGGAAAAAACCTTTACCCTAGAATAGTACATCCAGTGAAAATATTCTTCAGCCATGAAAGAGGAATAGACTTGCCCAGGCAAAGAAAAGATGCGGGTTTTCATCAATACCTCTGTCCTGCAAAAAGATAAAGGAGTTCTTCAATCTGAAAATAAAAAGCATGTTAATGAGCAATAAGAAAATATCTTTAGATACAAAACTCACCAGTAGTACTAAGTACATAGAAAAACACAGACAATTATAACACTGTAGTTGTGGTGTGTAAACTACTCATATCTTAAACAGAAAATATAAAAGATGAACCAATAAAAAACAAGAACTACAACAACTTTTTAAGACATAGTCCAAAAAGATATAAATAGAAACAACAAAAGTTAAAATGTCAGGTATGTCAGGACAAAGTCAAAGTTTAGAGTTTGTGTTAGTTTTCCCTTTGCTTGTTTTTTAGTTTATGCAATCTGTGTTAAGTTGTCATCAGCTGAAAATAATGGGTTATAAGACATTATTAGCAAGCCTCATGGTAACCTTAAATCAAAAAACATACCATGGATATACAAGAAATAAAAAGCAAGACATTAAAACATAATACCAGGAAAAAGTCATCTTCACCAAAAGGAAGACAGGAAGAAAGGAAAGAAGGACGAGAAGACCACAAAACAGCAAGAAAACAAATAAGAAAATGGGAACTGTTAAGTCCTTACTTATTAATAATAATGTTTAATGAAAATGGACTAAACCCTCAATAAAAAGACACAGAGTGGCTAAATGGATAAAAAGACAAAACTCAATGGTCTGCTGTCTCTAAGAAACACACTTCACACATAAAGACACACATAGACTGAAATTAAAGGGGTGGAAAAAGATATTCCATACGAATGCAAATAGAAACAATAAAAGAGCAGAAATAGCTATACTTATATCAGACAAATAGATTTCAAGACAAAAAGTATAAAAATAGACAAAGAAGGCCATTATATAACGATAAAAGTGTCATTTCAGCAAGAGGATATAACAATTGTAAATATATATGCACCCAAAACTGGAGCAACCAGATATATAAAGCAAATATTATTAGAAATAATGAGAGAGATAGACTACAATACAATAATAGCTAGAGATTTCAACACCACCACTTTCAGCAATGGACAGATTGTTCAGAGAAAATCAACAAAGAAACGTTGGACTTAATCTTCCCTATAGATCAAATGGATTTAATAGATATTTACAGAAAACTCCATTCAATGGCTGAAGAATACACATACGTTTTCCTCAACCCATGGATCATTTACAAGCGTAGAACATGTGTGAGGCCACAAAACACATCTTAAACATTCAAAAAATCAAAATCATATCAAGTATCTGACCACAATGGAATAGAACTAGAAGTAAATAACAAGGGGAATTTTGGAAACTGTACAAACAGATGAAATTAAACAATATGCTCCTGAATGACCAGTGGGCCAATGAAGAAATTCAGAGGAAACCTGAAAATGTTCTTGAAATGATAATGGAAAACCAACACACCAAACCCTATGGGGTACAACAAAAGCATCACTAAGATGGAAGTTTATAGCTGTAAGCACCTACATCAAAAATAGAAAAGCTCCACCCAAGTAACCTAATGATGCATCTTAAAGAAATAGAAAAGTGAGAACAAACTGAAACCAAAACTAGTAGAAGAAAATAAATAATAAATATTAGAGCAGAAATAAATGAAATTGAAATGAATAAAATAATACAAAAGACTAATGAAATGAAAAGTTTTTTTTGAAAAGATAAAATTGACAAATCTTTAGCTAAACTAAATAAGAAAAAAAGAGAAAATGAAATAAATAAAATCAGGGTTGAAAAGGGTGACATTATACCTGATACCCCAGAAATTCAAAGGATCATTACAGGTTACTATGAGCAATTATATGCCAATAAATGGGGAAGAAATAGATAAATTCCTGTACACATTCAATCTATGGAGGTTGAACTACAAAGAAATCCAAAACCTGGATAGACCAAAAATAAATAATGAGATTGAAGCCATAATAATAATTTAAAAAGTCTCCCAGCAAAGTCAGAGGCCCCATGCTTTCACGGCAGAATTTAAGTCTTTATTTAAAGAAGAAATAATACCAATTCTACTCAAGCTATTCCAAAAAATGGAGGAGTAGAAAATACTTCCAATCTCATTCTCTCAGCCAGTATTACCCCGATACCAAAAACAAAGACACATCAAAAAAAAAGAAAACTACAAGCCACTATCCCTGATGAACACTGATGCAAAACTTCTCAAAAACATAGTAAAAAAATTAAATTCAACAACCTGTTTAAAAAGATCATCATGACCAAGTGGGATTTATCTCAGGGATGGATGGATGATTCAACACAAAAAAAATCAATCATTGTGATATATCATATCAAGAGAACGGACAAAAACTATATGATAATTTCAATTGGTGCTGAAAAACCAATTGATAAAACTCAATATCCAGTTATAATAAAAACATTAAAAAAACTAGCTACAGAAGGAACGGACCTCAACACAATAAAAGCCATACATAACAGACTTATAGCTAGAATTATACTGAATGGGGAGAAACTGAAAGCCTTTCCTCTAAAATCTGGAACAAGAAAAGGATGTCTGCTTTTGCCACTGTTATTCAACATACTATTGAAATTTCTAGCTAGAGCAATCAGACAAAGGAAATAAATAAAGGGTAACCAAATTGGAAAAGAAGTCACATTATATTTGTTTGCAGATAATACATTCTTATATTTGGAAAATGATAAAGACTCCAGCAAAAAAAAAAAAACCTGCTAGAACTAAGAAATAAATTCAGTAAAGCTGCAAGATACAAAATCAACATACAAAAATTAGTAGCATTTCTACATGCCAACAGTATGCAATCTGAAAAAGAAATCAAGAAAGTAATCTCACTTACAATAGCTACAAATAAACTTAAGTACCTAGAAATTAGCCTAACCAAGGAAGTGGAATATTTCTACAATTAAAACTATAAAACACTGAAGCCAGAAATGAAACAGGACACAAAAAATGGAAATATAGTCCCTGTTCATGAATTGGGAGAACCAACATTTTTTAAATCTCCCAACTATACCCGAAGCCATCTACAGATTGAATGCAACCCCTACCACATTCTTCACATGGTGTGGACAATGAGATTATTCACAGAGTATCTATCAATGACACTCTTCACGAAAATATAAAAACAATTCTAAAATTTACATGAAATTACAAAAAACCCAGACTAGCCTAAGCCATCCTTTTTAAAAAGAACAACACTGAAGGAATCACATTACCTGACTTCGAGCTATACTACAGTGGTATAGTAACCAAAACAGCATGGTACTGGCATAAAAACAGACACACAGACCAATGGATCAGAATAGAAAACCCAGAAATAAATTCATACATCTACAGTGTAATTTTTGACAAAGGTGCCAAGAACGTACATTAGAGAAAGGACAATCTCTTCAATAAATGGTGCTGGGAAAACTGGATATCCATATGAAGAAGAATGAAACTAGACACCCATCTCCTGCCATACACGAAAATCCAATAAAAATGGATTGAAGACTTAAATCTAGAACCTCAAACTATGAAACTGCTAAAAGAAAGCATTGGGGAAACTCTCCAGGTCATTGGTCTGGGCAAAGAGTTCTTGAGTAATACCCACAAGAATAGGCAACCAAAGCCAACATGGATAAATGAGATCACATCAAGTTAAGAAGCTTTTGCATTGCAGTGGAAACAAACAAGGTGAATTGACTCTCCTTAGAATGGGAGAAAATATTTGCAAACTACCTATCTGACAAGGGATTAATAACCAGAATAAATAAGGAGTTCAAACAACTCAATAGGAAAAAAAATCTAATAATGTGATAAAAAATTGGGCAAAAGATTTGAATAGACATTTTTCAAGCAAAGACATACAAATGGCAATCAGGTATATGAAAATGTGCTCAACCTCATTAATCATCAGATAAACGCACATCAAGACGACAATGAGATATCATCTCAACAGTTAAAATGGTTTCTATACAAATGACAGGCAATAACAAATGCCAGCAAGGATGTGGAGAAAAGGGAATCCTTGTACACTGTTGCTGGGAATGTCAACTAGTACAACCATTATGGAGAACAGTTTGAAGGTTCTTCAAAAAGTAAAAATATAGCTACCATGTGGTTCTGCAATCCCATTGCCTGGTATATCCCCAAAGAAATGAAATCAATATATCTAAGAGATATCTGCAGTTCTGTGTTTCTTGCAGCATCGTTTATGATAGCCAAGATTTGGAAGCAAACTATGTGTCCATCAACAGATAAATGGATAAAGAAAATGTGGTACATATACACAAAGGAGTACTATTTAATCATAAAAAAGGGTGAGATTCTTCATTTGCAGCAACATGAATGGTACTGGAAGTCATTATGTTAAGTGAAATAAGCCAACTACAGGAAGACAAATTTCACATGTTCTCACTTATTTGTAGGAGGTAAACATTAAAACAATTGAACTCATGGAGATAGAGAGGATAAAGATGGTTACCAGAGGCTTGGAAGAGTAGTAGGGGTTGTGGGGGAAAAGTGGGAATGGTTAATGGGTACAAAGATAGAAAGAATGAATAAGATCTACTATTTGATTTGACAACAGGGTGATCATGGTCAATAATAACTTCATTGTACATTTAAAAATAATTAAGAGTATTATTGGATTTTTTGTAACACACAAAAAATTAATGCTTGAGGGGATGTATATCCCATTTACCCTGATGTGATTATTACATGTTGTATGCCTCTATCAAAATATCTTAGGTACTCCATAAATACATACACCTACTATGTACGAACAGAAATTAAAAATAAATTTAAAAAATAAAAAATAAAGAAAATTTAAGAAAAATAAAAAATACAGTGTAATTTATTTTTTCCAATTATGAGTGATGTTGATCGTTTCTTTATATTTAAGAGCCATTATTATTATTATTGTGTGACTATTCTATTTATATTTGTGCCCATTTTTATGTGGGAATTTTTGCCTTTTCACAAAAATTATACAAATATACAAAAAGTGTATATGACAAAATATACTGGGAAGCCATGCAATATAAAATATACAAAATATACTACTATACTAATATATAAAATATACTATGCAACTATATAAAATAATATAAAATATACTAGAGATAGAAGCCATAATAAAAAAGTCTCCCAGCAAAGAAAAACCAGAGACCCCATGGTTTCACAGCAGAATTTAAATCTTTATCTAAGGAAGAAATAATACCAATTCCACTCAAGCTATTTCAAAAAAATGGAGGAGTAGAAAATACTTCCAAACTCATTCTCTCAGCCAGTATTACCCCAATACCAAAAACAAAGACACATCAAAAAAAGAAAACTACAAGCCATTATCCCTGATGAACACTGATGCAAAAATTCTCAAAAACATAGTAAAAAAATTAAATTCAACAACCTGTTTACAAAGATCATCATGATCAAGTGGGATTTATCTCAGGGGTAAAAGGGTGATTCAACACAAACAAATCAATCACTGCTTTCATGCTACAACAGCGGAACTGTTTTTTTTGCGACAGAGACCACATAGCCTGTAAGGCCTAAAATATTTGCTAACTAGTGTTTGCCAGAAAAACTTAAAAACTACTGTTCTATATCATACCAACCATAGCCAAACTTCAGGAGTTCCAGTGAGAAGTTCATTCTTCAACAGCTCTCTGATGTTTTACATTGCTAAAGTTGCACAACTCAGTTTTCATCCTCAGTGATAACAAAGAAAGCAACTGGATATTTAAAATGCCAATTTAAATAATGATATTTATGTCTGTGTACAGAAATCAGCATTTAAAAAATCATATCTTTCTACTGAATCATAAACTTCTTTACTGGATTTTTAAAAAAAATGTAAACTGATTTTTATTGAGCATTCAAGAGTGCATTTATGTCTCTGGGTCTGGCTTTCCCAGTGAACAAAGAGAACAAGTTGAACACCAAGGTCACTCCCCGTACTGCCATGTTTTAAAAGAGCATTAAACTAAGAAAGACTATTAACAAATGACTTGGAAGATTATTAGAATTTTTATCCTCTGTAATAAAAGTCGATCTTCTCAAGTGTTTATTTTGAAATTCAATTTCAAAGGGTTTTATATAAATAACCTAGAAAACCTGTTGGTTTCTTGGTGAAAACATTATTGCTATCACTAGAGGGAGCCGGTTTTACATAAAATTAATGTATGTAGGCCTGTATCTAGAAAAAGAAAAGCACTTTGTGGCTCATGTTAAGAAAAAGAACAAATCCTTTTCAAAATATTTTTTCTGCTAATAAATTGTACTTGTCAAGGAATTATAAACTGAAAGTTTTCTTCAAAGTACTGTAATCTCTGTTCCCAAGAGAATTTTTGATACTCTAAATGTGATAGTGGAATAAACATTCTATGGCGGTATTACTTAATTTTCATATAGTAGTATTGATGTTTGTAGTATTTTCATTGTTCTTTAAATTTATCCTACTTTAATTTACTTTAAAATAGAATTTTGTCATTGTTTAGTTTGAATAATATGCTAAGCAGAGTTTCAGAGTACAGAATAAGATTTTGGCTAAATTGTCTATTTAATATAAAAGATATCAACATTCCTGTGTTACTTTGAAATGCCTGATTTTTAATGAGTGTTAAAATGAAAAGAACCATTAAGTATTTGCTTTAACTTAAATACTTTCTTACATGTAAGTACTATTGTATTGGTAGCTGTCTCAAATTTATGTAAATAAATTTACATAAATGTACATAGGTCACATTCAGAGTAAACTTACATAAAAACCAGATATTCAGCCAATAGCCAATAGCTTTGGCCAACTAGGAACTTACTAAATTCACAGTGTTTCCTTGAGAATTTTTAGTTGGAACTATACCTACTAAGTTTTAAAATAGGGCTAATTCGTCTCTCTATACTTTCTCTGATGCATGGATATCAATTCTTATAAATTATTTATAAATCTCCTTTCAAGTTTAGCAAATCTCTAATTTCAAAACAGGATTGAAATTGGTAGAACATGTTTGATCAGGTGAATGAAGTTTTAATAGATAAATATTTCAGACAGTGAGGAACTGGCCTTTGTTAACTCATTGACCCATTTAAACCTCTTCCCACCACATACATGCAAATTCTTGCCAAATTCAATGATCTATTTAAATTTTTAAAAAATTCAGATTATGCCCTTGCATGATAGTATTTTTTTGCTACTGAACAAAAAGATTGTTGACATTTCTTGTATGTCACAACTTTTCACCTTTAGTCAAGTTTTTAAATTCATAATCTTGAGTAAATATCTCTGCAGCTATTCTTGAATCAACTAAAGAAAACTAAAAATATTACTAAGTTAACGAATGTTCATTAGTTGCTCATTAATTATAATTGAAACTATTGACAATGAAGTAGAAAAAAGGGTAAGGAGTTGATTTAAAAGACAATTGTTTTTCTTTCAAAGAAAGAGCCAACTGGAAACCAAAACAAAGCTGACAATGGCTTTTCTTTCTTACCTATTCTGGTCTCAGTAACCAGCGGTAAACAATAAAGGTTCGTTGTTGTGTCTGCTAAGAAGAGTATGAACAGCTGTTGCAAGCCACAGTAAATTGTTCAGTGGGTTTTCTCTGTAGAACTTGTTGATTTGAATCACAATGGGGTTTCAAGCAACTTGATAAACCTTTGTCAAGATTTTTAAGTGGCAGAAAAAAATGGTGAAATGTACAACTTGTAGAAATTGTTTTTCCTAGTGTGGTCCCAAATGGTGCCATGCTTTCACTCTCCCAGTGTGCTCTAATGAAGAAGGGACATAGAGGTCATTGAGGTCAACGGCAAATCAGCAAGAGCTGACAAGATGTGATTCTTGGCACTAAGAATGGCTAAATGCCACCAACCCCTCCAGACTATTTTCCAAGTATTTTGGATTTTACAAAGACCAAAACTTTGACCAAACTGTTTCTCTCTCCACTCCATTTTTAGCTCTAAATGTATACTTACAAAGCAAACTCAAACCAGGACTTCTGAATAACACATAGTTCAGCAGTTTGAAGTGGTGTGGAACCTATACTCAAATTATATGTAGGCCTCTTAGCCCTTAGAACTGGAAGCTGGGAAGTTGATCACTATTTTCACTTTCTAGCTGGAAGACAGTGAGGTTAAGGAGACTCAACCAAGTTAAATTCAGGCTTTTTTTTTTTTTTTTAACTTCTTGTCCCTGAATGGAGTTTTGGAGGTCTTTGAAATCTTAGAAATGCTATGTAAATTTTTATATTATGTATATCTGTGTATTTTGCTGGTATGTAATGTTCATGATTTTACCAGAGTCTCAAAGGGTCCACAAAAACTTAATATGCTGAAAGCAATAAAAAAAAAATTATCTTCTGGAAAAATGTAAGCTTCTCCACTTAATCTTCACAGCAATTGTGTAGATTGGCTAAATGTCACAGCCAATGGTTAATACAGATTCTAGAAGCAGACTGCCAGGGTTCCAATTTCAGTTCTGCCACTTATTAGCTGTATGAACTGACTTTCTGTACCTCAGTTTCCTCATCTGCAAAATGAAATAATAATTGTATCTATTCCATAGGGTTATGATGAGGAATAAATGAGGTAATATTTGTAAAGTACCTTGACCTTGCTACAAGATAAATGTTGTGTGTGTGTGTGCGTGTGTGTGTGTGTGTTTGAAAAACACTAAATATTAATCCCCAGGGTTTAGATGATGAAACTGTGTTAAGAGATTTGCCTAAAATCACATTGCTTATAAGAGGAAGAAACAGGTCTAAAATTCAGAGGGGATGTTTTGTTTTCTTTTGTTTCCATTTAAATAGTGCTAATCATTGGCCCTGCTCAGTTCTCTGTGTGTGGTCTCTTAGCTTCCATTTCCTCTCTATTCCACCACCCTGCCCGATGTTGTCCTTTTTTTGTTTGTTTGTTTGTTTTAGAGAGACGGAGCCTCCCTTTGTCACCCAGGCTGGAGTGCAGTGGCACGATCTCAGCTCACTGCAACCTCTGCTTCCAGGGATCTAGCAATTCTCCTGCCTCAGCCTCCCGAGTAGCTGGGACTGCAAGCGCACATTGCCACGCCCGGCTAATTTTTTTGTATTTTAGTAGAGACAGAGTTTCACTGTGTTGCCCAGACTGGTCTCAAATTCCTGAGCTCAGGCAATCCACCCATCTCAGCCTCCTAAAGTGCTAGGATTACAGGCGTGAGCCCCAATGTTGTACTTTTAAAATCACTTTGTATGCATCTTCCACCGCATTTTGCTCTCAAAACTTCAAAATCTCCCCGTTATCTGGTTTGAATCAAACTTCAATTTAAAACAAGGAGTTGTTGGAGCACCAGTCTGTGAGAGGTGGTGAATTACTAATGAAGTATTAAAATAAAATTTATTTATCCAAACTACTCTTCTAGAGTCATTTAAAATGAGATAGAGAGAAGTTCACCCACTCCTTCCCTCCTACTGTATGTGCAGTCACACACACACAAACACATATACACACATGCACATGCACACGCACAGACACACACACACACCCCCCTCAGACAAACTCAAACCGAATTGCTCTGGCTAATTTTAGTGCTTTTCTTTTGCTAAAAGGAGTATCTAAATTTGTGGCAAATTCAATTGTTCTGGACAAGAGAGGAGAGATTAATCCCTATCACCTAATATAAGGGGCTTCTTTATCCCTTCTCTACATGGCTGTTAAGCTGCAAGACCCTGAAATTACTAACCAAATACTAAAAGAACAAATGTTTGAAGAGGCACCAATTATTAACTTACCCAACATGACCAGCTTAGAATCCTTCCTGAGTGCCCTCAAATTTTCATCTAGCCGTGATTCTGATCACAGGTTATAAAACCTTTACTATACAATTCTGTCTCACCTGGAATACCTCATTACCTGGAATAGAAGTCATGTCAACATTTCAGTCCAGGTTCTTTATGTCTCCTAGCCCTCATTCTTCCTCATCCAAGTTATCACAAATGAGAAGAATGGTTTTCTTTTCTATGACCACCAAGTGTATTAGATAGTAGTGGAAATTCCATTGGTAAAATCTCACCAAGAAATTTAGTTTTGAATCCTGTTTCCCACTTGTTTGCCATATTACCTAGAGAAATTTAAATAGATTTTTCTGAGCTTCATTGTCTTTTTCATCTATAAAACTGGAAAATAGCATCTATTTCAAGGGTTGATATAAGGGTAAAATAAAATGCCACACAAAATATATCTTGGCATAGGGCAGCTGCTCAATAAATGCTAATTTCTTTCATTAAATTGTAGCTAAAGATGTATTGTATAAATATAATTTGTTATATTCTTGAGTGTTTTACAGTTTGCAGAGAGAGCTTTTACATATGTCATTGCATTTGCTCCTCATGATGATTCTGTGAAAAAAAACTATGATCGTTATCCTACCAATATAGAAATGGTGTATGATAATGATTAAATGGCTTGCTCTCAACTATACAGCCTCAGAGCTGGGATTGAAACATATATCATTTTTTAAATTATGTCAATATTTAAATTTATTTTTCATTCATTATCAGTGCCTCTTTTTTGTTTGTTTACTTTTAAAATATTTTAAATTAGCTTTAATTACAAGAAGTATTAATATAATACATTATCATGGTTAAGCAAAAAACTACAAAATAAATACATATATAGGCCATCCCCTTTCTAAGATTCTCCAAAAATACTTCTTTTATTTATTTTTTAAAATAATTTCAGCTTTTAGTTTCAGTGGGTACAGGTGCAAGTTTGTTACATGGGAATATTGCATGATGCTGAAGTTTGGGATACAGAGGATCCTGTCACCAGTTATGGAGCATAGTACCCAACAGGTAGGTTTTCAGACCTTGCCCCCATCTCTCTCTACCACCTCTAGTAGTCCCCAGTGTTTATTGCTCTCATGTTTATGTCCATGTGCGTTCAATGTTTAGCTTCCAATGTTCAAGTGAGAACATGCGGTATTTGGTTTTCTGTTTCTGTGTTAATTCACTTAGAATAATGGCTGCCAGCTGCATCCATGTAGTCACAAAGGACATGATTTCATTTTGTATGGCTGAGTAGTATTCCATGGTGTATACATACCACCCTTTCTTTATTCAATCCACCATTGATGGGCACCTAGGATGATTTCTGCTAGTGCATGTGTCTTTCTAGTAGTATGATTTATTTCCTTTAAATATATATAATAATCTCATTATATATATATTTTTATATATACATATATATTTTATATATACACATATATTTTATATATATATACATATTTATATATATATATATATAAAATAATGAGATTGCTACGTGAAATGGTAGTTCTAAGTTGTTTGAGAAATCTTCAAACTTCTTTTTACAGGGACTGAACTAATTTACATTCCAACCAACAGTGTTTAAACATTTCCTTTTTTCTGCAACCCAGCCAGAGTCTGTTATTTTTTGACTTTTTAACAATAGCCATTCTGACTGGTGTGAGGCAATATCTCGTTGTGGCTTTTATTTGCATTTTTCTGATGATTAGTGATGATGAGCATTTTTTTATACGTGTTGGTTGCTTGTATGTCTTCTTTTGAGAAACGTCCATTTATGTTCTTTGGCCATTTTTTAATGGGGTTATTTGTTTTCTGGTTGTTGATGTAAGTTTCTTATAGATTATGGATATTAGACTTTTTTCAGTTGCGTAGTTTGCAAATATTTTCTCCCATTCTGTGTGTTGTCTGTTTACTCTGTTGATAGTTTCTTTTGCCATACAAAAGCTTTTTAGTTTAATCAGGTCCCATTTGTCAATTTTTGGTTTTGTTGCAATTACTTTTGAGGACTTGATTTAAAATAGTTTCCCATTCTCTATACTATATTAACACTTGAGGAAGTTTCACTGGATTAAACAGTGTTTTTTTAATTATTGTTTTCTTTCTTTTGTTTGTTTCTTGAGACAGAATCTCATTCTGTTGCCCAGACTGGAGTGCAGTGGCATAATCTTGGCTCACTGCTACCCCTCTCTCCCAGGTCCAAGCAATTCTCATGCCTCAGTCTCCTCAGTAGCTGGGATTGCAGGAGTGCGTGACCACACTTGGCTAATTTCTGTATTTTTAGTAGAGATTGGGTTTCACCGTGGTGGCCAGGCTTGTCTCAAACTCCTGACCTTAGGTGATCTCAGGTAGGAGGCCTACCTAAACAGTGGTTTTAAACCTAGTTTTGTCCTAAGTCACTTAACATCTGCAATTCTTAATTTCCTCACCTGTTAAATAAAAAGGCTGAACCAGACCACATTTTAACCCCGTTCCAGATTTTAAATTGTTGGCTATAGAGTTCTAATATGATACTAAAACTAAACAAAAACTTTCCCCATTTCCATGGCCTCTGAAATGTTAGGGCTGAATCATTTTTTTCACTTATTATAAAAAAACTCATAGGTGATATTTTCTTAATCATAGGTCATTTCCTAAATTGTGTTTCCCTAAGTATAACTGAATGAACCTCAAATAATAGTGTGAGAATGTGTGACAGTATGATATAATGATATCAAAAAGATTCATGAAGTTTTCCCAAATGTTTTGCTTTCTATTCCCCTAAAATTTTTTGGTTTCAATTAAAAATGGAGGAGTGAAAATTGGAACTGCCAGAATCTAATTTCATAAATTATTGTACATACAAAATCACTCATAAAATTTTTATGCTTAATACTTTCTCTCCAACTGATAATTGCTTCCTGCTGTTTCCAAGAATTAATGTGAATAAAACATAAAGTATTGCCTTTTTCAGATGATGGCTTTGGCTTCTCTTTTTCCATACAGCTTTCTAAAAGAAAGGTTATAGAACATGTTACAAAACAAACACTGAGCTCTGAGCGTCCTCTTTCTTTTCTTGGATAATGGCATCATTATTTATTGGCAGGTTATGTTTCAGGATCTTTGGGGTGTCATTTTTCTGGCCTGAAACCTCTGGCTGGTGGTGTCTTTGCCTGAGTTTTGCTGGGGCCCACTGGGCTCGTTCTGCCCACTCAGCCTGGCAGGCTATGCTTGGCTCACACTACTGACCTGGATCCCACATCTGCCAAGGGCAAGTTAGATGTGGAGCAACAAGGGGTATGTGAGTGAGTTTGGGGTTTGGCCACTCCACAGTCAGACACACAGACTGCTGCAGCAGAGCAGAAAGCTCCAGATGCCAGGTCTCTGCAAGGCTGTGGTTGGACCAGGTGCACCACAAGCAGCTTCCCCAGAGGCACCTGGGAATTGCATTGGCATCCAGAAACTTGGAGATGCCAGGCACTGCAGGACCCCAAAGAGGGAGTCAGCACTGGCTTGGGGAGCTCCCAGGTCTGGGCTCCCTAAAAGGCTGCAGCTCTTCTCTCTTCTCTTTCCCTGCAATGTGGCAAGCAAGGAGCATGTTTCAGCTATTTGTGTAATACTCTTTTAGCTCTGCCATTTGGCAGGTTCCTAGTTCTTGACTTGCAACCAAGAAGAGTGAGGTACACAGACAAGTGCAGGGTGAGCAAGATGATGAGGAGCTGTATTGAGCAATAGAACAGCTCACAGGAGAGAACCTCAATGGATAGCTCCTTTCCGCGGCCCGGGTGTCCCGACAAGTGTTCATCTCCTAGCAGAGAGGAGGCCCTGGAGTGGGTTGCTCCTCTCTGCTGCTGGTCATCCCAATGTCTCCTGCTATCAACAGAGAGGGTAGCTCCTCTCTGCAGCTGGTCGTCTGTCATCTGCTCAGCTCTGGCTGAGCCTGGGCTTTTATGGGCTTCGGAGGAGAGGAAGTGCATGCCAGTTGGCCAATGGGTAACTACAGGTGGCCCGAAAAAGGCACCACCAGTTCCCACTTCAGTCCTTGGGACTGGCATCTTGGCCCCCAGCCTTCAGACCTTCCCTAGCCTGAAGGTGGGCCTCACTGGGGACTCACCCCCTTTCACCCAGGAATCTGTCTGTGTCCTGCTGCCATTTATGGCACCCAGGCTCAGCCCCAACTTTGCTCCAAGATCTGAGTGGGCTCCAAAGGCAAGGAGAAAACAGGCAGCAAGAGCAGGCACTTCCGAACCTGTGAGGGCAGGGGATGGGGAATGCCCTGTGAGTGCAGAGATGCCCAGCTCTGAAGTCACAGCTTAGGTGGCTGTAGCTGCACTGGGGAGGGTAGGGTTCCTGCCTGCACCCTGGATCAGGAGGCCTGGATCCACAGCCATGACTTGGGTGTGGGCAGCTGCACCTAGGAGGGTGTGTCCCCAGGCTGCTCCCTGGAGCAGGAGGCCCAGAACCACAGCCGTGACTTGAGTGGCTGCAGCCCCACCTGGGAGGGTGGGGCTCCTGCCTGCTCTGTGGAGCCATTGGCCCAGGCCATGCCTCCCTGCTGCAGCTGGTTTGAAGGCAGTGGCAGTTCCATAGGGTCTCCACTGCCATCAGTTAGAAAACCTGGATCACTCTGAATTGTCCCACTACCTCACCTCACCCCAGATTTGACTTGTCTCTAAAACATCTCTTGAACTTGATGGTGTTTCTGCACTACCAATGCCTCGGTCTCTTGCTTGGACTACTGGCTTGATTTCTGTCAGAACTTCTTGCCACCAGACTTGCTCACACCTCCCTTTTTTGAAATGATCTTCCCAGAAAAACAAATTAGTTTTTTCCCTTTATGATCTAAAGTCCTTAATTGCTTTCTTCCTCTGAATTATTGCCTTTGAAATAATGAACAAACCTCTTAGCAAGTAGTGTCTTCATGATTTGGTTTTAGGGCCCTTCTCAGTTTTATATCTAGACCTCATTTTTATATAACTTGTAGACCTATCATTCATACAAAATTATTTCCAGGGGTCCATGTCTTTGCATGTTTTTCTTCTCTATTTCTGTAAAGCTCTCCCTGACTGAGAACTGATGCTCATCCTTTCACTGCAATTAGAGTAAAAGTTACTCTGAGAAGATTCCTCTGGCCTTCCTTGATACTTATGTAGAATTAAGGATCTTATCTCTAGGATACCATTGGTTTTGTGCATATGTCTTTTATGGGATTTCTGTTGAACTTTAATTAATTATTTGCCTGTCTATAATTCTCATTATACTTGGAGATCTGTTAGGTTGTTAATAGACATATATTGAATGAATAACAAATGCCAAAGTTTAGTATTGACCCCAAATATATATTACTGAACCCTAAATCAAAGAACATCAACAATGTTTGTGATTTAGATTAGTTCCTACGACAGACACAAATGATGATGGGTACATTAATTAATAATATGGAACACAAACTGAAAACAGCTGTGTGCATCACTAATAGCCAGCTAACTGCTTTAGACAGTAAGTGCTATGAATTCAGGAACAGAGCCTGTTTGGACTGGAGAGATCTGGTAAAGATTTTTGAAGGAGTAATTTAAGCCAAACCTTAGAAAGTATTTAGGATTTAAGAGGTAAAGAGGAAAGGAGAAAGCATTGGGAAAAGGGGAAAAGTATAATCAAAGTCATAGAGATAGAAGAGGATAAAGAGAGTTCATAGAAGAGTGAGTTAGCAAATTTGACACATTATGCTAGGTTAGAAAAATAGAATGTGGCCACAGTATGCATGGATCTGTATGTCATACTGAGAATCATAGACCATATCTGGAAAATAGGGGTAAGCCCTAATAATGCATTTGGGGAGGGGAGTTTTAAAATATAAGTTGTGCTACTGGAAGAAAATGTTTTGATATGGATACCACCAGAAGGCTCCTGCAGCAGCATTTTAGAGCCTGACCCGAAGTGAAGTCAGTGAAAGCGTATTTAAAAAGACAGACTGTAGGAGGTTGAGTGCGGTGACTGAGGTCTGTAATCTTGGCACTTTGGGAGGCTGTGGCAGGCAGATCACGAGGTCAGGAGATCGAGACCATCCTGGTTAACACGGTGAAACCCCGTCTCTACTAAAAATACAAAAAATTAGCCAGGCGTGGTGGTGGGTGCCTGTAGTCCCAGCTACTTGGGAGACTGAGGCAGGAGAATGGTGTGAACCTGGGAGGTGGAGCTTGCAGTGAGCCGAGATTGTGCCACTGCACTCCAGCCTGGGCCACAGAGTAAGACTCCATCTCAAAAAAAAAATAAATAAATAAAGACTGTAGGAGAAGTGACAGAGTTAGTGTTTCATTACACATGGACTATTGGTTAAAAAAAAAAAAAACACAGTATTAAACTTAAATGATCAAGTAATAATTGTAATATTAAAAATAATTAGTATTACTGAGTATTACTATGTGTTAAATATTTCATTATACATTTAAAATTTTTTTAGTTTTTATTTTAGGTTTTGGGGGTACATGTGAAGGTATGTTACATAGGTAAATATGTTATGGGAATTTGTTGTACATATTATTTCATCACCCAGGTATTAAGCCCAGTACCCAATAGTTATCTTTTCTGCTGCTCTCCCTCTTGCCACCTTCCACCCTCAAGTAGACCCCAGCGTCTGTCATTTTCTTCTTTGTGTCCATGAGTTATTATCATTTAGCTTCCACTTATAAGTAAGAACATGTGGTATCTGGTTTTCTCTTACTGAGTTAGTTTGCTAAGATAATATCCTCCAGTTCCATCCATGTTCCCATAAAAGACACGATCTCATTACTTTTTATGACTGCATAGTATTCTGTGGTATATACATACCAATTTTCTTTATCCAATCTGTCACTGGTGGGCATTTAGTCTTTGCTATTGTGACTACTGCTGCAATGAACATACACGTGCATGTATCTTTATAACAGAATGATTTATATTTGTGTGAGTAAAGGGATTGCTGGGTCAAATGATAGTTCTGCTTTTAGCTCTTTGAGGAATCATCATACTGCTTTCCAGAGTGGTTGTACTAGTTTACCATCAGGTGTATAAGTGTACCCTTTTCTCTGTAACCTCACTAGCAATTGTTATCTTTTGTTATCTTTTGGCTTTTTAATAATAGTAATTCTGACTGGTGTAGATGGTATCTCGTGGTTTTGACTTGTATTTCTCTAATGATCACTGATATTGAGTTTTTAGTGATATGCTTATTGGCCACATATATGTCTTCTTTTGAGAAATGTCTATTCATGTCCTTTGCCTGCTTTCTAATGGAATTGCTTGTTTTTCTATTGTAAATTTGTATAGCAATTTTTTTAGATGCTGGATATTAGACCTTTGTCAGATGCATAGTTTGCAAATATTTTCCCCAATTCTGTATGTTGTGTTACTTCGTTGATAGTTTCCTTTGCTGTGCAGAAGCTCTTTAGTTTAACTAGATCAAACTTGTCAATTTTTACTTTTGTTACAATTGCTTTTGGTGTCTTTGTCATGAAATCTTTGCCCATTCCTATGTCTAAGATGGTATTGCCTAGGTGATCTTGAGGAGTTTTTATAGCTTTTGGATTTACATTTAAGTCTTTAATTTATATTGAGTTGATTTTTATGTATGGTATAAGGAAGGGGTCCAGCTTCAATCTTTTACATATGAATAACCAGTTATCCCAACATCATTTACTGAATAGGAGGTGTTTTCCTGATTCCTTGTTTTTGTCAGTTTTGTGGAAGATTGGCTGTTCATAGATGTGCAGCCTTATTTCTGGGCTCTCTATTCTGTTCCATTGGTCCATGTGCCTGTTTTTGTACCAGTACCATTCTGTTTTGGTTTACTGGTTCTAGGGTTAGCCCTATAGTATATTTTGGGTATATTTAATTGAGGCATTTAGCCCATTTACATTCCAGGTTAGTATTGATGTGTGTGGATTTAATCCTGTCATTGTGCTGTTAGCTGGTTATTGTGTTGGCTTGTGTGGTTGCTTTACAGTGACACTGGTAAGTATGTTTAAGTGTGTTTTTCTATTAGCTGGTATTGGTCTGTCCTTTCTATATTTAGGGCTACTTGCAAGATCTCTTGTACGGCAGGTCTGGTGGTAATGAATTTCCTCAATATTTGCTTATCTGAAAAGGATTTTATCTTTCCTTTACTTAGGAAGCTTAGTTTGGCTGGATATAAAATTCTTGGTTGAGGATTTTTTTTCTTTAAGAATATTGAATATAGGCCCCCAGTCTGTTCTGGTTTGTAGGGTTTCAACTGGTAGATCCACTGTTAGCCTGATGGGGTTGCCTTTGTTGGTGATGTGCCCTTTCTTTCTAGCTGCCTTTAACATTCTTTCATTTTGATCTTGGAAAATCTGATGATCATATCTTGAGGATGATCTTGTGTAGAATCTTTCAGGAGTTCTCTGTATTTTCTGAACTTCACTGTTGGCTTCTCTAGCAAGGCTGCAGGAAGTTTTCATGAACGATACCCAATATGTTTTCCAAGTTGTTTGCATCCCACCCTTTTCAGGGATGCCATTGATTCCTAGAGTTGGCTTCTTTACATAATCCCATACTTCTCCAGGATTTTGTTTATTCCTTTTTATTCTGTTTTCTTTATTTTTCTCTGTCTTATTTCAGAGAACCAGTCTTCAAGTTCTAAGATTCTTTCCTCAGCTTGCTTTATTCTGCTGTTAATATTGTGATTGCACTGTGAAATTCTTGTATTGTGTTTTTCAGCTCTGTTAGATCCATTAGGTTCTTTTTTATACCAATAATTTTGTCCTTCAGCTCCTCTATCACTTTATTGTGTATCTTATTTTCCTTGGATTCAGTTTTGCTGTCCTCCTGAATCTCAGTGGTCTTTGTTCCTGTCCATATTCTGAATTATATTTCTCTCATTCAAGCCAGTTTAGCCTGATTAAGAGCTCTTGTTGGAAAATGGGTGCAGTCATTTGGCTAGTTGAGTTACCAGAGTTCTTGAGTTGGTTCTTTCTCATATCTGCATGTGAGTGTTTCTTTAACTGCACTGTAGAATGAGTGCAGTCAATAGATTTCTTTACTGGAGGTTTTCACTGGGCCAAGGCTTTGTGAGGTGTCTTTATTTGAAGCTGACTTCTTGTCTCTGGTTTCATAGGGGGGCCTATTATTGAGGTATTTTTGGTGTTGAAGTTTTGGAGTGAGATCTAGCCGGTGGCACATAGGCTTATTGACCAGTTGGTAGACTCTTGTTTGGTTTTGTGGCTCCCCTGTGTTTCCTCACAGTTGCAGCTGTGTTTCCTCTTAATGCTGTGAAAGTGTGGGTTTGTCTCCCTCTTGAGTGTTGGCTGTAGATTCTAACTTAGCACTTCTGGGATATCCACTGCAGCTGTGGAGCAATCTCATGTTTATGTTTCTTTCCCAACTTGGAGGTAGCAGAGCAAGGGATTTTAGTAGTGGTTGTGGCTTAGGGTCATTTGTTCATCTCCTGGGGGCTCTATCCAGAAAGATGTAGGTCAGGAATCACTCAGTCTAATCAGCCCAGGATAGAGGGTCTGTGCTGTGGGCCCAAGCCAGTGTTCCCTGTATGGTGACAAGCAGTGGGCGTGTGTGGCACCCATAGGAGACAGACTGGTCTCCTCTCCTTGAGTCAACTGCAGCTTGCTGGAGGTGTAGATAAGGCACTTAGGGTTTTTGCTCCATTGTTAGCCTGAGGGTGGCAAGGGCAGTTCCACTGCAGAGGCAGGGGCAGAAAAGCTTTCTTGTCCCTGTAGGCTCTGTCCAGAATGTTGTCAAGTTGCTACTGGCTTCACAGCTCTAGTGAAGGCTGGCTGGAGGCCCATACCTGGAGGACTTGCCCAGTGACGAGATATGGGAATGGGCATCATCCATGTAACAGTCTGGCCACTTTTCCATATAGCTGCTGTAGTATGCTTGGGGACCTCTTCAGTGCCTAGTTGCCTCAAATTTTCCAGTACCTGGAGGTAGCACCAGTGAAGGTTGAGAAACAGCAAAAATGGCAGCCTGTTCCAAGCTTTGGGAGAGAGGTATGGGCCTGTTGCTGACCCAAAAGCACCTGTAGGACGTGGCTGGGGACCTTGATTAAGATGTCCCACCCAGTGAGGGAAAATGGGATTGGGGTCCTGCTTAAAAAAGCAGTCTGGCCATGTTTTGGTAGAGCACCTGTACTGTGCTGGGGGTCCACCCCATTCCCCAGTTGCCTCAAACACTCTGAAGCCCAAAGGCTGGAATGGCTAAGTCACACAAACAGCAAATATGATGGCCCATCCTTCTCCCTGAAAGCTCTGTCCCAGAGAGGTTAAAAATCTCTGTCAGTCAGAGAACACCAATGAGTATGGCTGGAGGTCCTGGTCTAGAGGAGTAAGGAGAAACAAAATTGGGCACTTACTTAAAGCAGCAGTCTGGCCACATTTCGGTAGAGCAGCTGTGCTGTTCTGAGGAATCTCTTCCAACCTCAATCAGCTCAGACTCTCCAAAGGCTGAAGGCTGGAATGGCTAAGGCACCCACACAGCAAAGATGGCAGCCCACCCCTTCCCCTGGGAGCTCCTTCTTAAGGAGGTGCAATGCTGCTACCAGTGGCTGGCTGGAATTCCATTCCAGTGGGTCTTATCTTGTGAGGTGCCATGGAAGTGGGGCCTGCAGGCAGATGCTGCTCAGCCCCCTGGATTCAGCCTCCTTCCTAAGAATATGTACAGGGGTCTAACCCCCCATGTTGTGGGAGCCGCAACTACCTTTGCTGGAAAGCCTAATTATCTAAGGCTCCAGGTTCTCCAAGCACTCCTGAGTAGCACTCTGCCAAGATTCCACGCAGCTCTGTCTATCAGACTGAAGGCTTTGGTGGAGTGAGTTTACAAGATCTCTATACCTGAGGACTGCAAAGATCTGTGGGAGAAGTGTGGTTTCCCAGGGGCACATATTCACTCACTGCTTCCCTTGATGGGGGTCGTTCCCCTGGCTTCCTATTGCTCCCAGGTGGGCCATTGTCCTGTCTTGCTTTTCTTTGTTTTCTGTGGATCAAGTTGTTTCCTTGATTAGTCCCAATGTGACTACCTGGATGTTTCAGTTGAAGGTGTTATATTTATTTGCCCTTTCCATTCCTCTCCATGAGAGCCACACATACTAGCTGCTTCTTGTTGGCCACCATGGCCACTTTCCCCTAAATTTTTAAAGTTTATCTTCTAAGAATATTTTTCAGAATGGTTTCAGGGTCATAGCAACATTGACGAAGGTACAGATATTTCCCATATACCCCTGTCCCAACAAATGTGTGGGTTCCCTTATTTTAACACCCTTCACGAGAATAGTGCATTATTAAAACTGACAAGCCTACACTGATACATCATAATCACCCAAAGTCCATAGTTTACATTAGGGTTCACTCTTGTTTGTACATTCTGTGGGTTTACAAAATTGTGTAATGATATTTATCCACTATTAGAATATTATATGGAGTATTTCCATTGTCCTAGAAATCCTCTGTAGTTTGCCTATTCATCCTTTCCCATCCCTTAACCCTTGACAACCACTGATCTTCTTACCGTCTCCATTGCTTTGACTTGTACCAGAATGTCATATAGTTGGAATCAAAGTATGTAGCCCTTTCAGGTTAGTTTATTTCACTTAGAAATATGCATTAAAGTTCCTCCATGTCTTGTCATGGCTTGATAGCTCATTTCTTTTTAGCACTGAATAGTATTTCATTCTTTGAATGTACCATATTTTATTTATTTATTCACCTACTGAATAACATCCTAGTTGCTTCCAAGGTTTGGCAATTATGAAGAAAGTTGCTTTAAACATGTTATTCATGTGAAGGTTTTTGTGTGGACATAACTTTTCAACACCTATGGTTAAACACCAAGGAATGTGATTGCAGAGTAGTATGGTAAGAATATGCTTAGTTTTGTAAGAAACTGCCAAGCTGCCCGTCAAAGTGGCTCTACCACTATGCATTCCCATCAGCAATGAATGAGAGTTCTTCTTGCTTGACATCTTCACCAGCATTTGATGTTGTCAGTGTTCTGGACTTTGGCCATCTAATAGGTACATAGTAGCATGTTATTATTATATTAATTTACATTTCCCTGATAGCATATGATGTGGAACATCTTTTTATATGGTTATTTGTCATCATTATATATTCTTTGGTGAGGTGTCTATTCAGGAGTTTGGTCCATTAATTGGGATTTTGTTTTCTTATTTTTGATTTTCAAGAATTTTTTGTATATATTAGATAACGGGTTTACTTTTTATCAGATGTATGGCTCTTTTGCAAACATTTTCTCCTAGTCTGTGGCTTCTCTTCTCATTATCTTCACATCATCTTTTGCACAGAAGTTGTGTTTTTTTTTTTTTTTTGGAATTTTAATGAAGTTAAGCTTATCGATTATCTTGTTAATGGTTGGTACCTTTGGTATTGTATCTAAAAAGTCATGGCCATACCCAAGTTCATCTAGACTTTCTCCTACATTATCTTCTAAGTGTTTTATAGTTTTGCATTTTACATTTAAGCTTATAATCCATTTTGAATTAATTTTTGTGAATAGTGTAAGTCTATGTCTAGTGTCATATTTTTTACATGTGGATGTTCAGTTGTTTCAGCACCATTTGTTGGGAAAAACATCTTTGCTCCATTATATTGCCTTTATTCCTTTGTCAAAGATCCACGAACTACATGTACACAGGTGTATGCCTGGGCTCCCTATTTCTTTTTCATTGTCATCTATTCATCTATTATTTCACCAGTACCATACTGTCTTGATTACTGTATCTTTGTAGTACGTCCTGAAGTCAGGTAGTACCAATCTTTCAATTTTGTTCTTCTCCTTCAATATTGTGTTAACTACCCTGCATCGTTTCTGTCTCCAGAGAAACTTTAGAATCATTTTGTCAATACCCAAAAAATAACTTGCTGAGATTTTACTTGGGATTGTGTTGAATCTATAATAAAGTTGGGAAGAACTGACATCTTGAAAACATTAAGTTTTCCCATTCATGAACATGAAATATCTCTCCATTTATTTAGTTCTTTGATATCTCAGCAGTATTTATAGCTTTTCTCATACAGATCTTATGAACATTTTGTTAGACTCTCCCTAAGTGTTTCATTTTTGGTGGTGACAATATAAATAATATTGTATTTTTAATTTCAAATTCCACTTGTTCATTGCTGATATATAGAATATCTGTTTAATTTTGTGTTACACTTGTATCCTGCAACAGTGCTATAATTGCTTATTATATCCAGGAGTGTTTTTATGGATTCTTTGATATTTTCTAAATAGACAGTTATGTCATCTGCAAAAAACACTGTTTCATGTCTTCCTTTCCAATCTATATACATTTTCTTTTGTTTTTGTTTTTTTTTCCTACTCCATTAGTGAATACATCCAGAACTATATTGAAAATGATTCATGAGAAGGGGCATCCTTGTCTTGTTCTTGAACTTACTGGGTAAACTTTGACTATCTCACCATTAAGTGTGATGTTAGCTGTAGACTTTTTGTATATACTATCTCTCAAGTTGAGGAAGAACCTCTTTATTCAGAGTAACTGAGACATTAAAATCATGAATGGGTGTTAGATTTTGTCAAATGTTTTTCATGCATCTTTTGATATGATCAGGTATTTTTTTCTTTTTTAGACTGTTGATGTAATGAATTTTCTAATACTAAGCCAGACTCACATACCTGGGATAAATCTTACTTGGTCATGTTGTTCAATTCTTTTTATACATTCTTGAATTTGATTTGTGTGTATCTTATAGAGAATTTTTGCATCTACATTCATGACAGACATAGGACTCTAGTTGCCTTTTCTTATTTTGTCTGATTTGGGTACTAGGATAGTACTGGCCTCGTAGATTGATTTAGGAAGTATTTGCTCTACTTCTACCTTCCAAAAGAAACTATAGATAATTGATGTAATTTCTTCCATAAATGATAGAATTGATAGAATTTGGTAGATTTTGCTAATGAACTCATCTGGACCTGGTAATTTCTGTTTTGGAAGGTTATTAATCACTGATTTAATTCCCTCAGTAGATATAGGTCTACTCAGATTGTCTATTTCTTCTTGTGGGAGTTTTGACAAACTGTGTCTTCCAAGAAATTGTTCAATTTCATTTAGCTTATCACATTCATGTGCATAGGGTTGTTCATAGTATTTCCTTGTTATTCTTTAATGTCTATAGCGTGGATGAAATTGCTCATCTTGTCATCTGAGTATTTCCAGGGCAACAACAGGCTATGCCGCTTAGCCAATTCAGGCAGAAGCAGGACTGCTGCATTGAGAACTCTAGCAGGTGTTGCTCATCTGGCCACCAGTGGCAGGGGTGGATGGGAATACCCACCCTGTCATCCAGATGCTTCCTGGGAAAATAGGAGGTTGCAGCCACTGGCTGAGTTCCCACAGAGGCAGGAACACCAAGCAGAAATTCTAGTAGGCATTGCTCACCTGGCTACCAGGTTTGGGGTATGCAGGGTCACATATTCTATCATCTTGGTGTTTCCCAAGGCAGCAGGAAACTGTGCTCTGTAGTTGAGTTCACACAGAAGTGAGGTTGCTGGGCCAGAAGCTATAGCAGGCTTGCCTGCCTCGCTATCAATGGCATGGGCAGGTGAGGTCATATGCCCCACTGTCAGAGTGTTTCTCAGATAACAAGAGCTGTGCCCTTCCTCTGAGTTTCCACAGGAGCAGGACCACTGGGCCAGAAGCTGTAGAAGGCATTGCCTGTCTGGCTATCAGTGGCAGGGTTGGGTGGGGTTGCCTGCCCTGCCATCTGGGTGCTTCCTGGGTGATATGGTTTGACTCTCTGTCTCCACCTAAATCTCACCTTGAATTGTAATTATCCCTATGAATTAAGGGTGGGACCAGGTGGAGGTAATTGGATCATGGGGGTGCTTTCCTCCATCGTGTTCTCATGGTAATGACTGAGTCTCACAAGATCTGATGGTTTTATAAGTGTCTGGCATTTCACCTGCTTGCACTTATTCTCTCTCCTGCCACCCAGTGAAGAGGTACCTTCTGCCATGATTGTAAGTTTCCTGAGGCTTCCCCAGCCATGCATAACTGTGAGTCAATTAAACCTCTTTTTGTTAGAAATTACCCAGTCCCTGTTATTTCTTCATAGCAGCATGAGAATGGAGTAACACAGTAAATTGGTACCATGAGTGGGGTGCTACTATAAGGATACCTGAAAATGTGAAGGCAACTTAGGAACTGGGTAACAGGCAGATGTTGGAACAGGTTGGAGGGCTCAGAAGAAGACAGGAAAATGTGGGAAAGTTTGGAACTTCCTAGGGACTTGAAGGGCTCAGAAGACAGGGAGATGTGAGAAAGTTTGGAATTTCCTAGAGTCTTGTTGAATGACTTTGATCAAAATGCTAATAGTGATATGGACAGTGAAGTCCAGGCTGAGGTGGTCTCAGATGAATATGAGGAACTTGTTGAGAATTGAAATATAGGTGACTCCTGCTATGCTTCAACAAAGAGAATGGTGGCATTTTATCCTGACCTAGAGATCTGCAGAACTTTGAACTTGAGAGAGGCGATTTAGGGCATCTGGCAGAAGGAATTTCTAAGCAGCAAAGCACTCAAGAGAAAGCAGAGGTTAAAAGTTTGAAAAATTAACAGCTTGAAGATGCAATAGAAAAGAAAAATCCATTTTCTAGGGAGAAATTCAAGCTGGCTGCAGAAATTTGCATAAGTAACAAGAAGCCGAATGTTAATCACCAAGAACATAGGGAAAATATATCCAGGGCATGTTTGAGACCTTCACAGCATTCCCTTCTATCACAGGCTCAGAGGCCTAGGAGGGAAAATGGTTTTGTTGGTTGGATCCAGGGCCCTCCTGCTGTGAGCAGCTCAGGATTTGGTGTCCTGCATCCCAGCTGCTCTAGCCATGGCTAAAAGGGGCCAAGATACAGCTCAGGTCATTGCTTCAGAGGGTACAAGCCCCAAGTCTTGGCAGATTCCACATGGTGTTGGTCCTACAGGTACACAGAAGTCAAGAATTGAGTTTGGGAGGTTTGGGAACCTCCACCTAGATTTCAGAGGATATATAGAAAAGCCTGCATGTCCAGGCAGAAGTTTGCTGCAGGGGCAGAGCCCTCATGGAGAACCTCTGCTAGGGCAGTGGAGAAAGGAAATGTGGGATTGGAGCCCACACATAGAGTCTCCAATGAGGCACTGCCTAGTGGATCTGGCCACTGTCCTCCAGAGCCCAGAATGGCAGAGTCACAGACAGCTTGCACTGTGTGCCTGGAAAAGCCATAGACACTCAACTCCTGCCTATGAAAGCAGCTGAGAGGGGAGCTGTACCCTGCAAAGCCACAGGAGCAGAGCTGTCCAAGGCCATGAGAGTCCCCTCTTGTATCAGTGTTACCTGGATGTGATACATGAAGTCAAAGGAGATTATTTTGTAACTTTAAGTTTGAATGACTGCTTTATTGGGTTTTGAACTCGTATGTGTCCTGGAGCCCCTTTGTTTTGACAATTTCTCCACTTTGTTTTGACAATTTCTCCATTTGAACAGGTGTATTTACCCAAAGCCTGTACTCACTTTGTATCTAGAAAGTAATTATCTTACTTTTGATTTTATAGGCTCCTAGGCAGAAGGGACCTGCCTTATCTCAGATGAGACTTTGGACTTTGACTTTTGAGTTAATGCTGGAGTGGTTAAGACTTTGGGGGACTGTTGGAATGGTGATTGTGTGTTGAACTGTGAGGACACGAGATTTGGGAGGGGCCGGGGCCAAATGGCTCTATGTCCCCACCCAAATCTTATCTTGAATTGTGAAAATTTCCACGTGTCAAGGGCTGGAGCAGGTGGAGGTAATTGGATCATGAGGGTGATTTCCCCCATGTCATTCTTGTGGTAGTGAGAGTTCTCACTAGATCTGATGGTTTTATAAGCGTCTGGCATTTCCCGTACCTGCATTATCTCTCTTGGCACCCTGTGAAGAGATGCCTTCTGCCATGGTTGTGAATTTCCTGAGGCTCCCCCATCCATGTGGAACCGTGAGTCAATTAAACATTTTTCCCTTATAAATTACCCAGTCTCAGGTATTTCTTCATAGCAGCATGAGAACAGATTAATACACTGGGACAGCAGGAGGCTGCACTTGCCAGCTGAATTACACAGAAGTGTGACTGCTGGGGGAAAAACTCTAGCAGGCATTGCCTGCCTGGCTACTGGTGGCAGGGTCAGGTAAGGTAATGCACTCTGCTGTCTGGGTATTTCCTGGGGCAACAGGAAGCTACACCCCCTAGCTGCATTCACACAGAACTGGAACCATTGGGCTGGAAGTCCTAGCAAGTGTTGCCCTCCTGGATATCAGTGGCAGGGTGGGTGGAGTGGCATGCTTGGCCATTGAAGTGTTTCTTGGGGCATCAGGAGAATGTACCCTCCAACTGAGTTCACACAAAAGGGAGACTGCTTAGCTGGAAGCTCTAGCAGCATCGTCCACCCAGCTACCAGTTGGGGAGCAGGTGAAGTGGCTGGCTCAGTGCAGTACGAATCAGGACACTGGGTCAGAAGCTAGCACCAAGCCCTGTGTAGCAAGGATGGGAGTGGTGGAGCGATCTTACTGCTCCCAGACACCATAGTAAATTGGTACCACAACTGTGGCCTCTATTGGGGCTATGGTGTGGGCGCTGGTCTGCTCTGGAGCCTGAGCTTTGTAAAGGTCCCCTTGGACTCAAGAGTTGCCCTTGAAAAACATTCAGATTGCTCTCTGCCTCAGTCTAGAAGCATGGAGGGAATGTGTGTAGGGGGCTGCAGAGGGATATAACATATAGATATAAATGATCCTGGTTCTTTATCCACTCAATTTCTTTTAGTTGTTACGTTTATGGATTGGCATTCAAAGTAATTATTGACATAATTGTATTAACATCTACCATATTTCTTACTATGTTATATTTGTTACCCCTAGTTTATTGCTCCTATTTTTTGTCTTCCACTCTTTTTCCGCCATTGGTGGTTTTCATTGAGCATTTTATATAATTTGATTTTCTTTCCTTTCTTAGTATATCGGGTATACTTCTTTTTTTCAGTTAGAACACAGTTTATTCTTTTTAAATTTATTTTTATTCAATAGGTTTTGGGTGAACAGGTGGTGTTTGATTATGTAAGTAAGTTCTTAGGTGGTGATTTCTGATATTTTGATGCACTCATCACCCAAGCAGTGTACACTGTACCCAATGCATAGTCTTTTATCCCTCATGTCCCTCCCACCCTTTTCCCTGAGTCTCCAAAGTCCATTGTATTATTCTTATGTCTTTGTGTCCTCAAAGCTAAGTTTCCAATTTTGAGTAAGAATATATGATTTTTTGTTTTCCATTCCTGAGTTACTTCACTTAGAATAATAGTCTCCAATTCCATTCAGGTTGTTGTGAATTCCATTATTTTGTTCCTTTTATGGCTGAGTAGTATTTCATGGCATGCATATATATAAAATTTTCTTTATCTACTTATTGATTGATGAGTATTTGGGCTGGTTCCATATTTTTGCAATTGCAAATTGTGCTGCTATAAACATGCATATGCAAGTTTTTTTGTTTTTTTGGTTTTTTTTAATGACTTCCTTTCCTCTGGGTAGATATCTAGTAGTGGGATTGCTGAATCAAATGATAGGCCTACTTTTAGTTCCTTAAGGAATCGCCACACTGTTTTCTACAGTGGTTGTACTAGTTTACATTCCTACCAAAAGTGTTCCCTTTTCACCACATCCCTGCCAAAATCTATTTTTTTAAATTTTTTGATTATGAACAGTCTTGCAGTATTGTGGTTTTGGTTTGCATTTCCCTGATTATTAGTGGTGTTGAGCATTTTCCATATGTTTGTTTGTCATTTGCATAACTTCTCTTAAGAATTGTCTATTCATGTCCTTAGCCCACTTTTGGATGGCATTGTTTTTTCTCGTGACTTGTTTGTGTTCTTCATAGATTCTGAATATTAGTTCTTTATTGGATGTATAGAACATGAAAATTGTCTCCCATTTTGTGGGTTGTCTGTTAACTCTGCTGATTACTTCTTTTGCTGTGAAGAAGCTTTTTAGTTTAATTAAGTCCTGTCTATTTATCTTTGTTTTGTTGCATTTGCTTTTGGGTTCCTGATCATGAAGTCTTTGCCTAAGCCAGTGTCTGGAAGGGATAGTCTGATGTTATCTCCTAGAATTTTTATGGTTTTAGGTCTGAGACTTAAGTCTTTGATTCATCTTGAGTGGATTTTTGCAGTTATACTTCTTTCTAAGGAACTCTTTTTAGTAGTTGCCCCAGAGTTTTCAATAACATTTATAAATAATCCCAATCCACTCTTAAATAAATACTACACAGATAATAAGAGTACCTATAATAAAATAATCCTAATTTCTCCCTCCTGTCCCATGTATCATTGCTATCATTCATTTCACTTGTATATAACATGCATAATATATATAAAACCATACATAATAAAATATGTTGTTGCTATTATATTTTGAACAGACTATTATCTGTTAGATCAATTAAGAATAAGGAAATAAAAGCATTTAATGTAACCTTCATGTATTCCCTCTTTGATCTTCTTTTCTTTATACAAATCTGAGTTTCTGACCCAGATTATTTCTCTCCTTTCTTTATTTTAACATTTCTTGGGCAGATAATTGACAATAAATTTCAAATGTCATTTTTCTTTTGTCTGAGATGTTTTTATTTTTCTTAACTTTTGAAGAATAGTTCCACAGGGTACAGAATTCTAGGTTGGTGGGTTTTGTTCTCTCTCAACACTTTAAGTATTTTATTTCACTCTCTTCTTGCTTGCATCGTTTCTGAAGAAAAGTTAGATAGTGTTCTTATTTACATTTTTCTACAGGTAAAGTGTTTTGTTCCTCTGGCCCCTTTCAGAATTTTTCTTCTTTGATTTTCTGTAGTTTAAAAATAATATGCCTGGGTGTAGTTTTTCAAACATATATCCTACTTGGTGTTCCTGAGCTTCCTGGTCTGTGGTTTAGTGTCTGACATTGATTTGGGGAAATTCTCAGTCACTGTTTTTTCAAATGCAATCATGCACCACATAATGATGTTTTGGTCAATAATGGACCACATATACAGCTCTGGTACCATAAGGTTATACTACATTTTTACCATACTTTTTCTATGTTTATATGCACAAATACACTGTCCTCTGTGTTATGATTGCCTACAGTATTCAGTACAGAAACATGCTGTACAGATTTGTAGCCTAGTAGCAATAGGCCATACAATATAGCCTAGGTGTGTAGCGAATACTATCTAGATTTGTGTAAGTACACAGTACAATGTTTGCACAATAATGAAATTGTCTAAAAATGCCTTTCTTAGAAGGTATCTCCATTGCTAAGTGATGCACGATTGTATTTCTTGTTTTTTTCTTTCTCTTTTTGTCTCCTGTGGTATTCTCACTACACATACGTAACATCTTTTGCAGTTGTTTCACAGTCCTTGAATATTCTGTTCTCTTTCAGTCTTTGTTTTTATTTTCTTTTCAATTTAGAGGTTTCTATGGATATATTCTCAAGCTCAGAGATTCTTTCCTCGGCTATCTCCAATCTACCACTAAACCCATGGAAGCTGCTTCTCATTCCTGTTACAGTTTTTTAAACTGTTAGCATTTCTTTTTGGTTCTTTCTTGGGCTTTCTATCTCTTCTTACATTGTCCATCTGTTCATCTATGTTGTCTACTTATCCATTAGAGACCTTAGCATTCTAATCATTGTTGTCTTAAATTTCTGGCCTAATAATTTCAACATCTCTACCATGTCCAATGCTAATACTTGTTCTTTTTCCTCAGATTGTGTTTTTTGCCTTTTGGTATGCCTTACAATTTTTTATTGATAGGTACACATGACGTACTGTTAAAAGAATTCCTATTAATAGACCTTTAGTAATGTAGTGGTACAGTGGTGGGGAGTGAGTGGTATTTTATAGTCCTGTCATTAGGCTTCAGTCTTTTAGTGAGCCTATGACTCTGGACAGTGGACTTCATAGGTGTTCCTCAATTATTCCACCCCCTCAGAGGGAACAGATGGCGAGAGTAGGCTGAAGCTGGATATTTTCTTTTCCCCAAGTCAGTTAGGCTCTGATGAAACTGTGGCAGGTTAGCTCCAGATAAATAGTTCTCCTGAGGGCAGCGCTTGTTAATAAGAGTGGTGTGCTCTGGCATGTTTTGAAATTGTGAAATTGTTTCTTTTCACCTCTGCCCTGCCCTAGTAAAGGGAGATTTTTCTCCAATATTAACTAAGAGAACCTGGTTGAGCTCTAGAAGTAAAACTCACAAAAGTGTAAGGGCGCTTCTATGGTTGCGTCTCCCTGGAGTTGTTTTTAATTTTCAGTCTTGTCCACACTTCGCCTGCAGCAATTCATCGGTTACAGTTCAGGTTTTCCTACTCTGGTACTAGTTCCCGTGACAGTTTCTGCTTGTGAGTCTGTGTTCTAAAGGTATGGTTCCTTGTATTCACCATTCTGTCTCTCCAATCTTAAAGCATGTGGTTTGCCCTGTGTCCTCACCTCTCTTATAGGTCCAAAAAAAAGCTGTCAATTTTTCAGTCTGTTTAGCCTTTAACTTGTTGTTAGGAAGAAGTGGTAACATCCAATCTCCTCAAGTGTGTGTATATTATGTTTTTTTTGGTTTTTGTTTTTGTTTTTTGAGACAGAGTCTTGCTCAGTTGCCCAGGCTGGAGTGCAGTGGCGCGATCTCAGCTCACTGCAAGCTCCACCTCCTGGGTTCACGCCGTTCTCCTGCCTCAGCCTCCCAAGTAGCTGGGACTACAGGCGCCTGCCACCACGCCCGGCTAATTTTTTGTATTTTTAGCAGACATAGGGTTTCACCGTGTTAGCCAGGATGGTCGTATATTACTTTTAATCCCTACAAATACTTCACGTATTGCCCCATATTTTTTAACCCATGAAGTGTGGCATTCAAGGAAGTTAAGTCAGTTGCTTTCACTTAGAATCTGATTTATTTTATCTATAACTGCATTCTTATCTTACTCTCTGTGTTTTGGTTGATAACCTTCTCAGGACCAACAGAAACATAAAAACAAGAACAAAATAATCAAAACAAAACTATAAATATGGGACCATCTACAAGAATTTTCAACGTCACTGGAATACAGAATAAGGTTTCGCCAGACTTCTTATTGCTATTTGTTTTTAGATTAATCCCTCAAAGACCTAATTTAGTTTTCACCTTCTGGTAACTCTCGATGCAGTTCATTCTACTACTCAACAAGTATATTTTCTGGAAGATGCCTTTATAAAACAAAGGAAGTCAAATAGAGCAGCCAATTCATAGAGGTTAATGATTGTTATTATTCAGTGTGAATCATCAATGTGGTTTTCCAGTTAGAAATGCTTATTCCAGTGTTGAAAATGTAGGAAGGAAGTTCAGAAAACAGACCAAGGGGACAAAATACAGCCTTTAGTCTAGAGGATTTGCTGAAAGGATTAGAGCCAATGGAGGCTTCAAGGAACTGAAAAGGACAGGATAGAAGGTTAAAACAAGAGTTGTATGTATCACTGGGGGCAGCCTAGAAAGAGAAGCCATCAAAGGAACAGGAGCAGGAGGGGAAAGTGATGCAGAAACTACGGAAGTCTTCAATAATGAGGAAGTCAAGAGGGTCAATTTTTATAAAAAGGTCAAGGAGTATAAGAATTGAGAAAAGATGAATTAACTTGTCAATTAGGATATGAGAAGTAATCTTTGAGAATATGACTCTGGCAGAGTGCCTAAGTTTTGCATCGTAATCATCCATTATTTAGTTCATTGGATTAAATAAAAACTTATTTCTAGACTTAAACTGTAAACTGGAAAAGAATCAGCACACATCAACCCCTTTTGCCAGTATAAATCAACATTGGTTTAATGAAAAATTGTAAAATAAATAATGTTTAACTTTAGTCTTTGTATCCCAATTCCTCCCTGCAAAGTGGCCTTCTTTCTCTGTAACTCTCAAGGTAAAAACCTGTGCCCATTTCAAAAACTATATATTTGCTTCGTCCTTCATTATTCTTTTATTTATCCGTTCATTCCTTTATTCATTGAGTAAATAAGCAGTTATAATGTCATTTTTGCATGTTACTTTCAATAATTCAATGAAAATATTTGTTATTGAAGTTAAATATCTTTTATCTCTGCCCAAAGAAGTGGTAGCCAAATGACTCAACTTTCTTTGAAGAGTCATAACAATATTATGTTTTATTTCCCATAATGTAGATTGAAAATCATAGAGTGGAAAGAAAACTCCAAGCAAAGAAGTTCTTTTCCAATAAAGAGTTTGTTTTTAGAGAACATTTATGGCTTTATCCTCAGGTTTCATCAGAGGTTGTGTTGGCCAAATTTATGATGTTGACATTTGTCATAGTGTCAACAACCTCCTTTTTCTAATATTTAATCTATTGGTTGAACCAAAATGTTTCCTCATTCTTTTGTCACCTATCAAAATCTATTCAGAAAATGGCCATATTTGTCATCTACACTTTATTTTAACTGGAATTCAACAAGAATATTTACATTTCAAATCTTCATTCCAATTCCTGAATAAAGAAGTCTTTTATCTTTAAAGAGTGTTAAGTATCATTAAGGAGGTAGGAAACAAACCCCACTATTTTCAGATAAGCCTTCCAGAGCCCACATTATTATGCCATCAGAAAGTCAGATATCCCAACTGCCTACTACTTGGCTCTATGATGGCATAATAGTGTTTATACAGTTGCTCTTTGCTCACAGAAACAGTGTAATATAAAGTGGATACTTTCAGGAAAGCTTTACAAACAGTATAATCCTTTAGCAGGTCCTTTGAGAGCTCACTTGTTTTTGATCACTCATTTTAAATTGTGCATAATGGTCTTAGAACACCAACCTGTTTTCTTTCAGCCTTTACATCTGAGAATTATTTCTTTTCAAGATGATGCTATAACCAAAGATTTTTAAAAATTATCTCATAATTTTTTATTTGATGATAAAAATATGGCCATTTTAGTTGTTATTCTGAAAAGCCCTTTCTATGGCAGTAATGAAAGCCTGTTTTGGGCAAGGTCAAATCTTAAACATGTGCTCTTATAACTTTTAATTCTTCATAAATTTTTAGCACTAGATCCTGGAGATATCATCTATTGATACTAAAAATCTATTCTACTCTTTTTCATTCTGCCTAAAACAAATTGTTTATTTAGCTACAACACAACATTTAACAAATATATACAACTTTTTTGAAATACTGTTCTTAGTCTACAGTGCTTAATGTTTTATTCATTTTGCTGTATATTATTCTGAGAGATAATTGGGGTCCAATATGAAGTGTTTCAGAATCAACTTTCACGCAATCTTCCATATTGATTTTGCTTTCTATTTTATTTTCTGTAATTACTACCAAAATGGAATATATAAACACATCAATGAAATCTTACAGATTAAGTTGTTTTCATTTAACAAACATACTGAGTAGTTCTTTGGTATAACACTGTGATGGATATTAGATGATGATATGCCTGTCCTCATAAAACTTGAAGTTATTAGAGCTACAACAAAACAAGACAAAAAGTTAAAATGTATTAAGCACTTACTATGCGGAAGCTATTTTTATAAGGGTTCTACATGTCATCTCCTCTACATATTTAATCCTCACGACTCTATGAGGTAGGGACTATCATCGATCCCATTCTACAGAAGAGAAAACTGCAGGACAGAGCTATTAAGTTTCTTTGTCACCCAGGTAGTAAGTGGTAGAGTCAAAGTTTTAACTCACACAGTTTGGCTTTACAACCTGAGCTCTTAAATAAAACAATCACATAAACAACCATAAAATCACCACTATGCTAAGTGTTTTAAAGGAGAGAGGTCTGCTGCAACAAGAACATGTAACACTTGATCTGGAAGAATGGGAGACTGGTCAGTGACTACTGACATCTTAAAGATAATTTGGAGTTGATAAGGCTCTTCTTTTTACTAGTGGAGTATTCATGAGTAAAAGCCATTTCTTACTATTTCCCCCAGTGCAGAGAGAAGGCAATGGAAGATAGTGTTTAAATTGCCTAAAAGTGCTCGAGATACTCTTCTTAAAGCACAAACTACTTCTTCTGAGTTGGAAGATTCTCTCTTCAAAAGCCCACTCCTACTTTTCCTTTTCAGAGAAGCTTATTGCTGTGAGTCTATGGGAAGTCAATTTTTAAAAATGATTCAAAAAGAGCACAGAGTTTCTGGGTCCTTTCTAAGAGATAACAGGCCCCTGGAGGATTAAGTGTGCACCTCAGCAAGGAGGATGTATATGGTTCAGTAGACGGTGTCTACACCAAACTGTGAAGCTATGCTGTTTAGCATCTTGTATTATTGAAGCAAACACATCTAGTGATGTCGATGTAGATTATGTAATATCTTTTTACGAAATGTTGGCAGTAATCTTAGATTATTTATTTAGAATCATTAAATCAACAGCCTTTAGGTTTTGTGAGATCTTAAGAGTTACTGGGAAGCTAAAATCTATTAATGACCCTAGAGTTAATAGACCACTTTGTGCATTTACTAAGAATGTGTTCTCTATCAACCTCGTAAGATATTAAATAAAGATTAAATATATTCACATGTGAAAAGAGAGTTTGAACTTGAGCACTTTTCTGATACATAAAAGTTTGACTTTGGAAATCTTTTTTTTTTTTTTCGACGGAGTCTCTCTCTGTCACCCAGGCTGGAGTGCAGTGGTGCAATCTCGGCTCACTGCAAGCTCTGCCACCTGGGTTCACGCCATTCTCCTGCCTCAGCCTCCGGAGTAGCTGGGACTACAGGAGCCCGCCGCCATGCCCGGCTAATTTTTTCATATTTTTTTAGTAGAGACAGGTTTTCACCGTGTTAGCCAGGATGGTCTCGATTTCCTGACCTCGTCATTCGCCCGGCTTGGCCTCCCAAAGTTCTGGGATTACAGGCGTGAGCCACCACGCCCAGCCTGGAAATCTCTTTCTTTAAGAGTGTTGATATTTCAGACTCACTCTGGTCAGACAGTCAATCCTTCCTTCCTGTGTTTGCTCCCCAAGGAGGCTGTTGGCAGAAAAAGTGGGCACAGCACTTTATAGTTTAGGGAGTAGTTGCACAATCCTCATTATTTCAGTCCTCACAACAACTGCATCACAAGCAAAAAGCAATCATGTTGTGTTGATTAATGTTATTTCCTCCTCCTCCTCCTCTTCTTGTTCTTGTTCTCCTATTATTATTATTATTATCTTCATTATACAAATTGGGAAACTCAAACACAGTTCAGTGGTCTGACCAAGATTACAATTCCAAGTAGAGAAGCATGCCTTATACGTAGGTCTTCTGTCTGTAAACACTATACAATCCTCACTATCAAGTAATAAACAGTCACAGCACACTGGCTCAAGTAGGAGGTCAGCTTGTATTCAGCCTCTGCCCAATTAGCAGCTCACCAAAGTACATACCTGTGGAATCCACAGCTTGCAGAGCAACAGCCTCGTGGGGAGAGGGACAGATAAATCAGTGAAGACAATGCAGTGTGGTGAGTGCTATGTTGGAGACATCCAGGGCAGGAGGAGGAAGGTCATTTATGTCAGCTGGAGGTTGGTTATGAACAGCTTTGCAGAATAGGGATTAAAATGTATTGCATCTGATTGCTTTTAAAAATGTTGCAAGACTGGATTAAGAAAATGTGGCACATATACACCATGGAATACTATGCAGCTATAAAAAAGGATGAGTTTGTGTCCTTTGTAGGGACATGGGTGCAGCTGGAAACCATCATTCTTAGCAAACTATCACAAGAACAGAAAACCAAACACCGCATGTTCTCACTCATAGGTGGGAACTGAACAATGAGATCACTTGGACTCGGGAAGGGGAACATCACACACCGGGGCCTATCATGAGGAGGGGGGAGGGGGGAGGGATTGCACTGGGAGTTATACCTGATGTAAATGACGAGTTGATGGGTGCTGACGAGTTGATGGGTGCAGCACACCAACATGGCACAAGTATACATATGTAACAAACCTGCACGTTATGCACATGTACCCTAGAACTTAAAGTATAATAATAATAAAAAATTAATTAAAATAAATAAATAAATAAAATAAAATAATAGTTGCTCTAACCTAGTCAGGTAGTAGAGTGCTTTGAATAAACCCTGTGCCTGGCAGGTGGTCACAGTAGGAAAAAGGAAGGTGGGGGGGGGGTGGGTCACATGATTGGAGGGCAAAGCCAAGCTTAGCCACTGATGCTTATCCCTGCTATCTCAATAATCCACCCCTCAAAGTCTTTTAATTTAAAATAAAGAAACAGGAAATAGCTGGAAAGAGACAGAGAGAGGCTGATAGCACGGCCAAATAATAAATAGAATACAAGACTTTGAAGTCTACCAGGTACAGTCCCCTCACCTACCCCTCTCCAGGAGAGATGGGAAAGAGAAGGAAATTGAGTGGATGAGAGTGACACATTTGCTTCAGAACCTCTTTCAGTTTCTTAACTCTCCCTCTCTGCAGATTCTTCTCCTGCCTGCTTCTAGCATTTCAAAAGCTCTGCTGTTGACATCAAAGGTAATCTTCCGACTCCACCCAAAGTCACACAATCCTCATAACATAAGTAGTAAACTAAGGAAAACCATTTAGAAATGCTTCTATTGCATTTCTGGATGGCAGGTCCTCTACCCTGCCTTCTTGATGTCTTCACATTTTATTCCCAGTACCTAGTCACAGAAGACATGTCACTTATTAGAGTAACTCCTGGACTCTATTCACTGAGCTCTTAAGCTGTACTTTTGGACCAACCAAAGGAACTGATATCTGATGTCTAGAATTTGGGGGAACGTTAGCAAGTATATAAATCCTCAAATGCTTCCTTGAAATATGTTACCACATAAAGATGCTAGTATGTTTTCTAAAAATGGTTAAAATGGGGCTATGGTGGCAGAGTTTTGTCTGGTTTCTGGGAGCCACTGCTGCGTCACTCATTTGACTTACACTTGCAGGGCACTTGTATGTGACAGATACTGTGGGTACAACAGTGACACTCAAGGGGCTTACAGCTTAGTGAAGATTCAGACAAGTGGACAAACTCCTTCAGCATATTAACCTCATCATTTTATAGGTAATGCCAGAAGGACAAATTGATGTAGATTATTAAACACAGAAATGGGAAAGCATATTTTTGTCTTCTTGGCCACGAAACTAGTATGTGAGTACTATTGAAGAAAATTTACTGAGACTTTACATGGGATGTCAGAAGAGGTGTGATGGATTTCAATAATATCTATAGTTGGTATTTCTATTTGTATTTACTCAGAATTACAAATAATCATATAAGCAACAAAAGTTTGAACAGAACCCTTTATTGTGAGGAAAGGAAGAAAAATGTACAAAAAGACCAAAGGCATATTGCATGAATTAAGCATATTGAGGATTAAGTAAATGTATGTAACTCCTACTTCTGTGTTTTCCTCCCTGTCATAGGCAATCTCTAAAATGTCCCCCAATATCCATGTCTCATGGTCCTCACAACCTTATGAGGGGTACTCATATCTCTTCTTGAGTGTGGGCTGAGCTTGAGTCTTTCTCTGCTTTCTTGCTTTGAGGGAAGCCACCTGCTATGCTGTCAGCTGCCCTATGGAGAGACCCCTGTAATAAGGAACTGAGAGAGTCCCTAGCCAACAGCCAGCAAGACACTAAGGCCCTCAGTCCAACAACCCATAGGAAATCAAATCTTGGCAACAATCACATGAGTGAGTTGGGAAGCAGATCCTCCCTTAGCTGAGCCCTGAGCTGACTGCAATCCCAAATGACATAAATGACACCTTGATTGCATCCTCATTAGAGGCCCTGAGCCACAAGATGCAGCTAAGCTGTACTCAGATTGCTGCTCCATGAAAACTGTCTGATAATAAATATTTATGATCTCAAATCACTATGTTTTGGGGGCAACTTGTTGTGGAACAATATATGTAAGGCTCCTTCTTTTCAAAAATAAGGAAAACTTTAGCTGGATCCTGAAAGAAATAAAAAGTTGGTTTTTCAAGTCTATGAGCATGTGGAGATGATCTATCTTGTCATAATCTTCCTTGCTTCTTTGGTTTTCCTTTTGTATACTTTACTACCAACTCTCCTAATTCCTTCTTTCCACCAAGCATGGGAGATATGTATAGAGTAGTGAGTAGTGCAAGGCAAGCATAGGAGCTTTGGAAGCTTTGAGATATGCACAAATTCTTCAGGGTAAAACCCAGGAGTGGGCAAGATCTGGGGTGGAGGCATGGGCTGAGCCTCCAAAAGCCTCTTTCTGTCTACTTCCTCCAGAGCAATTCCATTTTTATTATTATCACAAACTGAGATTCTACATAAAATGTAATTTGAAAAAAGCTACTCAATTAAAAAGAAAGTTTGAAATGCTTGAAAAGCACTTGTCTAGCATGACATGTTCTTTCTAGACAAAGGACTCGGAGACAGAAAGCACGATTGCACAATTCTCTGAGGTTCAGTTTCCTCACCTCTCTCCTGCAGATTAAATGACCCATCTACTCCCATCACAGGGTTGTGGGGAGGTTTCTCTGTGAGGAATGAGAATCCTCTCTGTCCCTGTGGCCCGGACACTCTAGCCCAGATATCCCTCAAGGCTTCTTCTCCCATTCTGTACTCAAACACCGAGTCTCCCTGACCTACAAATATCACTCCACCCTCCATCACTCTTTGTGTTCTTTAACCCTGCCAGTGTTTCTTCATCTCACTTATTACAGCCTGATATATTTTGTATTTGTTTGAGAATTTTAAATTGTTTTTCTTTCCTACCTTGCACTAGAATACAGGCTTCAAGAGGGAAAGTACTTTGTATATTTGAGTATATGCTATGTACATTCTATGTCATCAAGATTTAGAACACTGCCTGACATCTAACATACTCAAAAAATATTTCTTGAATGAAATGAATGAATGAATGAAATGAGACAATGATTTCTGCCCTTAATGTGATATTCTAAAATAGGCTCTTCTTCTTTAACTCTTTCTGGGTAACTGTATCTTTGAATACAAGTAAAATAGTAACAGATTTACTCCACACCTCTGGTATAAGTTAACGCCCTTTCCCAATTTCAAATTAATTCAGGGATTCCAAACCAACTAATCAGGACATACATTCTCTTTTTAATTTGATTGAGAAAACAAAACAAAACAAAACAAAAAACACAGCTACATAGGATTAAGAAACTGCTGCCCCTCTTTCCCCTCATTCTCATATTCTAGCACACTCACATTATTACTTTGACATATCCCTGAAGAATTTGTGGTGAGGTTCACATGCCAAGTCCAAGTTAGAACTCCCCCACCCTGTTGGTGTCTGGAGAGCTTCCAGACCCATGGCTGAGGAAAATAGAATTGAGAGGCAAAGAAGAGACAAAGTCACCCAGTTATGTTTCCAAGATAGCATAATGTGAAGCTTTGTTTTATTATACAGTTTGAATTCCAGAATTGGGTTTGAGAAGTGGTTTGTGAATAATTTTATATGAAATAAAACTAAAGAATAACAAACAGTGTTTGTTAATTGCTCTGTTATAAAAAAAAAATTCAGAAAGATCATTTTAGATAAAAATTGCCAAACTTTTGAAAATGGGTTAAATAATTTAAGATCAAATAATGCATTTTCTAAGTGTTTCTGTCTGTATGAGTAATATAAATTACTAACCCAAAGTTTTAAAGTAGAATTTTGTAACAAACATATTTAGAGTCAAAAACTATAGTATGTATTTTTCTCTCTGATGATTTCTTCCTTCTTAGAGAATGGGAAATCTGATAGCTGACTTTTTGCTCTTTCTACATACCTTGTTTTCAAGGTGAAGCTCGTTAGCACATAGCACAAGCTGAATTCTGATTTTCTAGCTGCAGAAGATGATCTGAATCATGATGAGGATTACCTCATTCTTGAGTAGGTGTGATCAGTGGATCTCTGAGAACTGCCTCCTCGGTCAACCATTGTTAAATTCATTCTTCCCCTCCTAGCAGGACTGAGGCTCAGCTAGCAGCACCGATTTAGGAATGCTCATTGTTTACAGTAAGTGTCCATTCTAATTGGGCTGGTATATGTTCACATTGATGTTGCTCATGTCATCATGGTTGTTAAATATTTACATGGCCCTGAATTTTCTTTGGGGTTTAGGAGACACTTAAGTGGTTTAGGAGACACTTAAGACTGATGTTGTAACCTCAGCTGCAAGGACTGGTTTAGTGATAGGGAAGTGGCCTGAGCCAGTCCAACCAGAAGGGAACTCAGAGTTTGGTTGGGAATTCCAGGACACAGATGTCCCTTCTTGTTCTGGATGGTGTGATGTGTGGTTGTGAAGTCTGCAATCATTTTGTCACCATGAGGAAAACTAGTCTGAAGGGGAGGCTGACACACAGAGAATGAGAGAACTGAGAGTATAATAAAAAATAAGTAGTTTTGAACAAATAGCACCTAAAGCCCACTCTACCTCTAAACTTTTTGAGCTACATGAGCTAATATATTCCTTATCATAACTCGGGGCTTTCTGTAACTTGAAACAAAGATAATCCAACTGATAATGGAGTGATTTATCACTAAAAGGATATTGGTACAATGAAGGTATTGTTTTTACAAATTGTACCTTTCAATGTCCAAGGACTTAATGGTAGTGAAGAATTATTTACAATAACTTGCTGAGTGCTTATAATTTCCTAGTCACTTTACATTGTTATTAAATCAAATACCCAGAGTAGTACTGTGAGAATAAAAACATTATCCCATTTACTAGATTGGCCAACTAAAGCTCAGAGAAAATGTATGTCCAACACCAGGTGATCAAAGCAGAACTGACAACCAGTACTGCCTGACTCTACAATTTTACAATAGTCTCAGCGTCCCATGCCACTATATCTTTCATTACACTATTCTACTATAGTTAACTGAATTGGGAAGAGTCTTGCCTACCACACAGATGAGTTTTAAAGGCTTTTATTTTGGGAGGAGGAAGAAAGGACATGTCACAGCATAGACTCTTTTGAGAATGTATTGAAATCTATGACACTCTTCTCAAGAGAAAAACATAGTTAATGCTCATAAGACAACCTGTTTAGTATAATGCCAGAGGATTCACAGAGGTCCATGAAGGCCATCCATGCCTCTCTTTATTGTTCCCACCCCCAGTTTCAGAAATCTAGTTATATTCTTTGTAGACCCATAGATGATTTAAAGTTAAATAATGACATAATCTGATTTGTACTCTGCAAATATAATTCTGGTGGCTACCAGAGGATAGGCTAGAAGGTTGAGTGCCTGCAGGCAGGAATGTGCATTAGCATTCTAGGGTATAATTGTATCCATGTGGCAGTGAGAACATGAGAGTGGACTATATCTCAGCAAGGGAGCCAAGGACAGGTAGAATGTGTGGGATGCAAAGAGTGAAGCAAAAGGAGGAGTCCTAGATAATTCCAAAATCCTTAAATCTGATAACTTGGCAGAGGCATGGAATTAACAGGAAGAAGAAACAAAAATTGGTGTTCACAGAAAAAGGAATGTATTGAAACTATCAACATTGTAATAGAGAATGTGACTTAGAATTAAGTGTTACATGACAACTATGCCTTGACTGATGTGAATAAACAGGGAGCAGAGAAGCACAGAGATCTTTCTGATGTAAGAAATATTATCTAAGCAGATGAAAAAGTTCCAAAAAAAAAAAAAAAATAGGCCAAGGAAAAGTTGAAAAGTGTGTTTGCTTTTTCCCAAGTGAATATTTCAATTTTTGTGCAATCTGCATTTCCCAGGTCCTATTGGTCTGGGAGTAAAAATAGAAACAGAAGAGCAGAAACAAACAATAATTTTCTCGTTTGACTTTTTCTGCCACGCACCACACACTACACATGTGTGTGGGAGCAAATGTCTTGACTGTTTCTGCCCTGGTGATTGAGGTCATGCCTGAGTGCTGAGGTGCTCTGTTCAAGGAGCACATGGTCTTTTGTTCTGCTCAGACTTCCATGTTCTGCTTTGTTGCATAATGTCAGTTCTTCTCGGGGACCACAAATGGTAAAGTACCCTCCTTTGTATCTCCCAAATCAATGCCTAGGTGATTAATTTTACCACAAAAAAGGATATAACTTCTTTAAAGTTACTTTTTATTATATGGCTGGCAGTCCTTTTCACTAACTGGCTTCATTCTTTCTTCCCCACCTCCTACCCACTCCAATCCAGAAAAAAAAAAGCTAGAGAGATACTCCCTGGAATACAAAATTGCCATACCCTCTCTAACTCTGATCTAGAAATTACTTTTCTTTCAGATGCTTTCTGGTATCTCCTGCAAGTTGGCTGGTGAAACACCATACCAATGGGTGTCTAGAAATCACCATTCCGGGTAAACCCCAGGGAATTTATATCATGCTACATCTTGAGATAATACAATGATACAAATACGATATTGGAAGATATCGTTCAACGTTGTTACATAGTTGTTTGCACAGAATTAGGTTTCTGACAACATTAACGTGCAGCTTTTCTTTTCCTCTCCCAACATTAACCACACAACAACAACTACAACCACAGCAAAGTTGCATTGATTTAATGTCTGAATGTTTGTTTTATATAAATGTTTTAATCAACTCAAGGATCAGGATTATACACTGAAAACAGAAACCCAAATCATCTTGGCTCTTGATTTCTTCTGCTACATGAAGCCATAGTAAGAGTGGATGACTTTGTCAACTTTTTAAAGCCAGACCTCTTGCACATACTGTTAACAGTGTCCCTGGCCTCTGTGATTTCACATGCCATAATTGATGTCACTGGAGTACATGTTCTATGGGGAGTTTCCTTTCTGGACAACATCACCACATCACTAATTTGCTTTGAGTAAAGAAGAAAAATTAAAATATAAAGCTGAAAAAAAAGTAAGTTTCAAGAAAAGAATGCAAAATGTCTCATTATATAATTAGAAGCTAATTCAAAATTCACATTTGGAAGTATTGCAGTTATATGCCAGTTTAATCTCTGGCATAAGCTTCCTCAAGACTACAGATACCAAACATTTCAGATTTCACAACAGATTCTGAGTATCCTGTAACAAAAACAAGAAAGGAGTGTCAGAAAACATTTCACAGCAAATCTGAAGCAGCCTGACAAAACAAGCAGAAAAAAAATTAGGAAGCAACAGCATTATATAGACAGCCAAGTATCCTGGGAATCAGTCAGCAACAGAGATACGCTTTCTGGAACAAATGCCTAAAACCAACTGTGAATGTGAAAGTCGGGGATTCAAGCACACATGACAACTAACGGTACAACTACAAATCCTCAAGTGGTGCACTCTCCAGAGGGACTTTCGCTACTTCTCAGACATTCCCAATCCACTGGGCACACATACATCCACCATTGAGGGGAAGGACATCTCCCAGTAAGCAATATTGCAGCAGCTATTGGTACAGATTCATTACCAACTTCGTGATCTCATCATTCGTTGTAGCAAAGGCTGAGTTTGCAGATTCAGGGACAGATATAACTATTTCAAATATTTAAAAGAAAATTTTTTTTTCTTTTTTTTTTTTGAGATGGAATTTCATTTTTGTTGGCCAGGCTGGAGTGCAATGGCACAATCTCAGCTCACTGCAACCTCTGCCTCCCGGGTTCAAGCGATTCTCCTGCATCAGCCTCCAAAGTAGCTGGGATTACAGGTGGCAGCCACCACGCCTGACGAATTTTTTTGGATTTTTAGTAGAGATGGGGTTTCACTGTGTTGGCCAGGCTTGGTCTCGAACTCCTGACCTCAGGTGATCCACTGGCTTCAGCTTCCCAAAGTGCTGGGATTACAGGCCTGAGCCACTGCGCTTGGCCAAAAGAAAAATCTTAAAGCCACTTTCAAAATGAGTCTGAGAAATAGAAGCCTAATTATCTGAGATCTAGGAAAGTAGTGTTCTGTGCTTCCTCTTTTTTCTTCTTCAACTATGTCTTGGTTCTTTGCATTTCTATTTGTTTTAAAATCAGCTTGTCAGTTTACACACAAACACACACACGCACACACACCCTATTGGAATTTTTATCCAGATTGCGTCAAATCTCTAAATCACTATAGGGAGAAATTATATCTCTTTACAATATTGAATCTCCCAATTCATTAACATGGTTTAGATCTCATTTATTTAGCTCTCCTTCCCTCATTTATTTAGATCTGTGCTAGTTTATTTCAGTGATGATTATATTTTTCTGTATATAGATCTTACACATCATTTGCGAAATTCATTTCTAAGCATTGTTTTTATGCTCTTATAAAAGTACTGTTTTTAGATTTTAACTATGTGTTTGTTGCTGGTGTCAGAAAAACAGTTAATTTCTGCCAATATTGACTTTGGATCCAGCAGTCTTGTTAAGCTACCTATCAATTTTAATAATTTAGTCACAGATTATTTTGGATTTTTGTAGATAAAATCATACCATCTGAATGTCCAAATATTATATCTTTATCTTTTTTTCTTATTTTATCATACTGATGAGGACTTTCAATACAATATTGCATGACTCCATGGTAATTTTTGTGAAATTTCATTCACTAGACTTCAAATTTAGCCCATTTGAGAAAGAAAATGCTTTAAACTTATCTTCCTTCAAAAAATTATGATTGAACTGTTATGGTTCTGTCACTCAAGAAGTCAGTCAAAGTATAGGTGTCTGTGGATTCCTTGCAGCAACTAACTTAAGTAAAATGACTTAGTCATAAACTGTATTACAAGATGGAAGAATCATGTGAGTAAATTTTATTTCTAGAAATACATAGAAAACAACGCATGTTTTCATCATGGCATTGCTGGATTTACATTGCACTTTTTTTCCTCTTAAGAATTCACAGATCTTTAACACTAGATTCATCTTTATCATATCCTTTAAGTGTTAAAGCATAAATTGATATTATGATCCCCCACTTGGTTATAAGCAACATTAAGCCCAGCAACATGACTTTTTGAATTTTTATTTTAGTTTCAGGGTACGTGTGCAGGTTGGTGCAACAGATAAATTGTGTGTTGTGCAGGTTTGGTGTACATATTATTTAGTCACTCAGATGATAAATTATAGTACCTAATAGGTAGGTTTTTTATCCTCATCCTCCTCCCACCTTCTACCTGCAAGTAGACCATGGTGTCTATTGTTCTTTTCTTTGTGTCCATGTGTAGTTAATGTTTAGCTCCTACTTTTAAGTGAGAACATGCAGTGTCTGGTTTTCTGTTTCTGTGTTAGTTCACTTGGAATAACAGCCTCCAGCTCCATCCATGTTGCTACAAAAGACATTATCTCGTTCTTTTTATGGCTGTGTGTGTAATATTCCATGATGTATACGTACCACATTTTCTTTACCCAGTCCACTGTTGATGGGCATGCAAGTTGAGTCTATGTCTTTGCTATAGTGACTAGTGCTGCAATGAACATATGCATACATGTGTCTTTATGGTAGAATCATTTATATTCCTTTGGGTACGTACTCAATAATGGGATTGCTGGGTCAAATGGTAGTTCTAAGTTCTTTGAGAAATCATCAAACTGCTTTCCATAATGGCTGAATTAATTTACGTTTTCATCAGAACCTTGGTTTCACAACCTCTGTGTTTTTGTTTTTGTTTTACTTTTTAATAATAGTCATTCTGACTGATGTAAGAGGGTATTTCACTGTGGTTTTGATATTTATTTCTCTAATTATTAGTAAAGTTGAGTATTTTTTCATATGCCTGTTAGCCATGTATATGTCTTCTTTTGAAAAGTGTCTGTTCATGTCCTTTGCTCACTTCTTAATGAGATTATTTATTTTTTTTGCTCGTTAATTTAAGTTCCTTATAGATTCTGGATGTTAGACCTTTGAATTATACTTTTTTCAGCTAACCACAGGGGCAGGATAGAACAGGATTACTGAATCTCGGGAAATTAGACTTTCTTATCCAAATTCTCTTTCCATGTGACTTTAATATTTTCCCCTTAAATATTTGAAGTAATTACCTCTGTTTGTAAATCTGCAAAATCAATACCTCATTGTCTGAATTAATGTTGCTTTATAGTAAGTCTTGATACATAGCCCTGTATGTCTAGAGAGGGTTTAGGAAGCAGGTTCTCTGTGTTCTAGGATTTAGACCCTGCTTTGAGACATTCCTGGTTTGTGTGTGGTCGGGTGAATGGGAGAGAGGAAGGCACAGAGATCTTTCTCAGGGGGCAATCAATGTCTCAGCTTTCTTTGATTCTCCTCTAAGTCATTTTCTTTCCTAGCTAAAAGAGACTCTCCAGAATGGAAAAACCTGTGCTCTTTGATTAATCATATATTTTTTCAAGTCCATTTTTATGTTCTGAGTTTTACCCTATACTCTCTTGAGAGTGAGGCTTTTGAAATCCAAAAGCCCTAAGATTTACTTCTGCTCTCTGTTGCATCATTCCTCCCTTGAGATAGGAAATTATGATGACAGGATTGGTGAAAGATCAAAAATTCTAAAGCGATGTTGAGGAGAAAACTAAATTATATCTCAAAATACCCAATTTGTCTAGAGTTCAAATGATAAACATAGGTCAAAGATAAACATCAGGAAGTCATAAACAAACTGATGATAGGTTAAAGTAAAATGTATGAAATGGATTCTTGTAAATGTTATAAACTAAAATTAATTAAGTCCGCTTATCAGAAAGCTCATTTGCTATAATTTGCTCAACACTGGCCCAAAAAAGTTTTCGATTGGGGAAAGTTAAAATAGCTATGGCAGGGCATGTCTTTATCTCTCAAATTCATCTTTCTGTGAACTACTTATATATAGTTGTTAATGGAACTCCTTTGGGCCGAAATTCATGAAGATTACAAGTGGCTTTTAAACAAATACTTGGTGACTTCCCTTTTAGAATTCCTTTTATAATGAAATCATCTAAATAATTAACAGTGTGCATGGCTTTAAAACGTTATGTTTAAATAAATGAAAACTGAGAAAAAGTAATATGAAAAATGGTCTTTTTATATGATTTGTATTACCATTTAGGGTAGACACACAATTGGGTTAATAGTTTTCATTTTTTTTTTTTTTTTTTTTTTTTTTTGAGACAGAGTCTCTTGCCCAGACTGGGGTTCAGTAGCACTGTCTTGGCTCACTGCAACCTCCACCTCTCGGGTTCAAGAGATTTCCTGCTGGGATTACAGGTGCTCACCACCACGTCTGGCAATTATTTTGTATTTTTAGTAGAGACAGGGTTTCACCACCTTGGCCAGGATGGTCTTGAACTCCTGGCCTCAAGTGATCCTCCCACTTCAGCCTCCCAAATTGCTTGGATTACAGTCTTTAGCTACCACACCCGGTTTAGTTTACATAACCTAAAAATTATTTTTAAATAACTTGTATTTAAATAAACTCATATAAATAAATTCTTTTGTGAAGAATTTTGTTGAAAACTAACAAAAGTGAAAAACTTTCTAGGTTACAAGTGGACTTCATAAAGTTCATGGAGAATGTGTACTAGGAAAAAAACTATACATGATTTCAAAATTTGTTTGCACCAGAATAAACTCATACTAAATTGTTACGACATGTCTGAACAGGATCTAGTTTAAGGCACTAAGAAGGCTAAGACATCAATTTGAAAAGAGCCCTGTTAGAACAGCATAAATTCTGCTGAAATTGAAGTAAGAACAAACATCAAATTTACAGTGAGGCTTGGGAGGAAGAGTGATAAAATCAATGATGCTTTACAAAAAGTTTATGGGGACAATGCCCTAAAGAAATCAGCGGTTTATAAATGGATAACTCATTTTAAGTAGGCCTGAGATGATGTTGAACATGAAGCCCTCAGTGGCAGACCATCTACATTAATTTTTAAGGAAAAAATTCATCTTCTTTGTATTCTAATTAAAATGGACCGATGATTAACAGCAGAAATGAACACTGTCAACATCTCAGTTGGTTTAGCTTACACAATTATGACCAAAAAATTAAAGTTAATCCAACTTTCCATTTGATGGGTGCCCATACCATTGCATCCAGATCAGCTGCAGACAATAGCAGAGCTTGCAATGGAAATTTTAAGCAAGTGGAATCAAGATCCTGAAGCAGTTTTTTAAAAATTGTAATAGGACATGAACCATGGATTTACCAGTAAGATCCTGAAGATAAAGCAGAATCAATGCATTGGTTACCAACAGGTGGTGGAAGTGGTCCAGTCAAAGCAAAAGCAGATGAGTCAAGAGCAAAGGTCACGGAAACAGCTTTCTGGGGATGCTCAAGGCATCTTGCTTGTTGACCTTCTGGAGTACCAAACAACATTTGTTTATCATGAGACTGTTTTGAGAAAATTAGCCAAAGTTTTAACAATATGTCCAAGAAAGCTTCACCAGAATCCTTCTCTACCACAACAATTCTACTCCTCATTTCTCTCATCAAACAAGGGCAATTTTGTGATAGTTTCAACGGAAAATCATTAGGCATCCACCTTAAAGTCCTGACTTGGCTTCTTCTGACTTCTTTTTATTTTCTAGTCTTAAAAATATTTGTAAAGGGTATCCATTTTTCTTCAGATAATAATATTAAAAAGATTGTATTGACATGGTTAAATTCTCACGATACTCAGTTCTTTAGGGATGAGCTAAATGGTTGGTATCATCATGTACAAAGGTGTCTTGACCTTGATGGAGCTTATGTTGCCACATAATGTTTATATTTGTCATTTTTATCTTTTAATTATTTTTTCCATGAACTTTTTCAAGTCCCTTTGTATTAATTTCTGTCATAGATATAACTATGTAACCTCATTTCTGTGCTACTCTGTTATCTGTACTTTTGCTCTAGATTACAGATCCAGCTCTTACTGATAAACCATCTACTCAAGTGTCCAATACTTGAATAACCTTCCTGTACCCTCTCTTTTCCTCACCTCTCACACCTAATAAATTACCAAAGCCTCTTGATTTATTTCTAACTATTCTTGAATCTCTTCATTTCTCTCCTTGTCTACTATCAATATCCTAAATTATTACCATAAAGAGTCTGAAAAACTACAAAAGGTATCTCTGATTGCCCTCTTGTTACCCTCTATTCTATTATCCACATTGCAAACAACAACGTCTTTTTAAATTAAAAATGCAACCACTCCATTCCCTTGCTTAAAACACTTTCATTGTATCTTACTGCAACCCATGTCAAAAAAAACACCACTTTGGGTGCCAGTCATCCAGAACAGATACTTCATAAATCTAGATATTCTTAAATTAAATTGTAATTTGATTTCCTTTCTTCCTCTTTATAAAGAAAATAAACTATGATTTCATGTTAATTATTGTGTCCCCAATGCCTTTGCATAAATGCAAATAAATTTTTGCTAACAATTGACTGAACAAATAAATTGGATTTTGCACAGCCAATGTCTAGGGATTTAGACGGGAACTCACCCCTGCTACACCCCGTACACTAATTGCAGTTAAAGTATGCTGCTACCAAGTGGAGCACGACCTCCAATGGCTAAGAAACTGAATTATGACTTCAACTGAATGACTTATATATTAAAATGTACATAACAGAAATTTCTGTAAAGTAATTATAAAGTCATAAATATTTTCCTATTATCAATAAAATAGCATAGAATGATCCAATTGTTGAGTAGAGCTAAGTAACTATGGGTCTTCCTGAAGCTTGTCCACCTCATTGATTCCAGAACTCTTCATTTACTGAGTTTTAACTCCCTTAACCAAAGAGTTCCCTCAACAAAGGCTTTCTTACCTAACCAGCTTTATTAACATTTACTGCCTAGTCTCTCTCTAACTCTTTTGCAAAGAGAAGCCACATTTTGGGACGGGTGCAGTGGCTCATGCCTGTAATCCCAGTACTTTGGGAGGCCAAGGTGGGTGGATCACTTGAGATCAGGAGTTCGAGACCAGTCTTGCCAACATGGTAAAACCCCATTTCTACTAAAAATACAAAAATTAGCTGGGTGTGGTGGCGGACACCTGTAATCTCAGCTGCTCATGAGGCTGAGGCACAAGAATCACTTGAACCCGGGAGGTGGAGGTTGCAGTGACCCAAGATCGTATCACTGCACTCCAGCGTGGATGACAGAGCGAGACTCTGTCTCAAAAGAAAAAAAAAGAGAAACCACATTTTTACCCATGAGACTGACAAGAGATCTTGGTTATGTTGTGCATCTGCTCATCAGCAACACAAATATTTATTTGTAGGATGCATGTATTTTAATAAAAGTACTGTTTATCTCCATGAGGATACCTCTCTGTCCTTCATATTTTGAAGAAAACTGCTTTAAGTTTTCCATTCTATCTTCAAAGCAATGGTTTAGCCGAGAGTCATATGCAGTAACTTTATATTTTTCTGTTTCCTCAGCAACCATAATGAGTAGGATTATGTGCTTCTCTTCCTTTTGCTATAAATCCTCTTTGAGGACTGGAAAATACATGTCCAAGATATATCACAGCATAATTTTGAAAACATATTGAAAGAATAAAAAATCTACATACAAGCAATTTCTTCATAAGGAGTCATTTCAGAATCTCAGCTCTCAGCAAGATAAATTTTCACCCTCAAAAATGTAGTATCAGCTCTGCTTTAGATACAAATAAATTGAGCCTCAGAAAAGATTTCTGAACATAAGACTTGATGAGCAACTGTGACCTCTGTATCCATGGAAATCCTGCCATGACCATCATGACCATATGGGGCTCACAGTAATAGACCCTCTTTATAAATGAGTCTTGGCTGACTAAAATGTTGTTGGCATAAATACCACTATTCAGAAATAAATATTTAGATTGTTTTAAATGTACTCATAAATACATTTTAGGTTTGTTGTTGTTGTTGTTTTTAATTTTAGAAACATGGCTCTCATTCTCCAGAGAAAAAAGGAAGAAAGAAAAGCAGCAAGCAAGCAAGAAAACCTAAATGAGTTTGCGTGGAGACGCATCAGTTAAATATGTAAGAGCAGAGGTCAAAGGAGAGGGCACTTCCATTTGAAAGCCAGGAGGCTACAAAGGGGCCAGATCCAAGAGACTCTAAGAGGAGGGGACAGAGGCAGAAGTACAGATAGTTCATGAGACCAGGTGCCAGCTGCCAGGCCCAATGCCTTTGTTCTCTTTTAGCCTCTTTCCTGGTCTGGATTCTGCCCTCTAGTTTCTATTTAAATTCAGCTACATCCTCTATTCACAGTTTTCATCCCGGATGTAACTATTTCTCTGTTATCAGCATCTGTGTTGCTTCAGATGGTGCTTCCTCATGTCCTTGAAGCATTTCCTGAGGTACAATTCCAACTGTTTGGATTCCAGGTGTCATTAATGCCAACCATTAATCAGACATGTATATCCTTGTCTCCCACAGAGTACTAGACTGTTTGTTTATGATTCTGTCTAAAAGGACTCGCTGTAATGATGAAGCAGAGCTTTAATTGCTCCCAAAATGTTTAATCACACCTTACACATTCCAACCATAGAAAGTAATTTTTAAATAAGAGAATCATGAAATACTATCACAAATTCCTTATCTATGTAAATAACTTGTATAGAAGCACTAGTACATCTTTAAGGAGTACATCTTTAACTAGTACATCTTTAAGGAGATTGATTTACCCTAGAAAGTTGACATGTTTGCAAAGCACTACTATTAATTTTCCATTTAATTGACTTCAGAGTTGCATGCCTATCTATTTATAGTACATGACTTTCTTGCTCTGTATATATCTGTGTGCCTGTCTTTCCTTCATATCTAAGCAGCTAATTTTAAGAGCAAGCTTTCTTATCTTCACATGTATAACAAGAAAGCTATGAAGGGTACATTTAGACAACAGCTGCTTAATCAGTGTACAATAAGACAAAAATATCCAGTGAATAACCAGGATAATAACAGTTTTTTAAAATCATATTTCAAAGGATAGATTTATTTGTCGTTCTTACCTGAGCTAAGTACATTTTAGTATTTTTTGTTTCTTAGAGATGGGGTGTCACCATCTCTACATGTTGCCCAGGTTGGCCTCCAACTCCTGGGCTCAAGTGATCCTTCTGCCTCAGCCTCCTGAGTAACTCTACGGCTAAGTATTTTTAGGAACAGAGCCATCCCTGACCTATCTTGGTATCCCATAATTTACCTGGTACAACATAGGGCATTAAATCCAGTGGCTAACGGTTAAAATTTGTTGAATAAAAACACAATTTACCAAGTAAAAGAAAGCCAGAAAATTAATGAAGCTGACACCTTCTTACCTTTCCATATTAAATGCTTGCTTCAGTATTTGGCTAAGAATAATCTTTCACAAATAGAGCGATTTATAAGTTGAGATGAAATATTGAAAGCACTATGTATAAGTCTCCTTTATAAAATATAATATGCAATTGATTTTTCTCCACTTGCTAAAAACACAAGTCTGCACCAAAAGGTTTTTGAGCTGAGTACATCAGGTTTCCATAGAAGCACATAAAGGTAATAGAAATGTTCTGTTAAGGAGTTTGCAAAATGATATCATGCAGTTCTCACTTTGAAATGTGTATTTGTTACTCATATTGACTCTGCACTCAGGTTACCCGTAAATTCTTTGCTTTTGTTGTAGGTGAAAAAAACAAGTAAAAAAAAAAATAGTAAACCATGTACACAAATGATTGATGAGGCTCTCCAATGCCAAGTGGTTTGAAAGATTCAGTGATAAATGCCTCTTACCCTTACTCATACTAGACAGAAAAATAATAGTTCTATCCTCCTATGAACATTCTGCTAACCTAAAAAGACCTTATTACTTAAAATTAAGATGTTAACCAATCTTTTTTTGGTCTCAGAATCACTAAATTGTTTATATCGCACCACATATGAGGTAGACTTTCAGAAAAGGTGATGTTAGCAACTTAAAGGGGATCACATGCCAGTTGATCACCTGTGTTAGTTTATGTATGATTTACAACAAGTGTATATCTTTCTTATTCAGAATTATGAATTAATTGAACATAATGTCAAAATCAGCCATGAATCAAGCTTTCTGTTTGCTTAGGTCATATCTAATGAACACTTGGGGTCTCCCGAGTAATCATGGAGTTTCTGAAGGCACCTGTTGTTTTCTCACCCCTCCTGAAAAATACTTTGATAACTACAAAGGGAATACTTTTTTATGGTATCTGTTGCTCATCACTTGCGGTCAGTATTTTCAGCATTGATTTGATACATGCTAATTGTTTCTTATGCCTAGAATGGCATTTTAAGAAACTGTTTTTTGTTGAAAGAGATGTTCACAGGAAGATAGTGTAGGTATGAACACATCACTGAGCTTTAAGTAAAAAGTAAACTGAGTTAGATTGAAGGTTACAATTTTTACGTTGTGATTTAACACTCCTGGTCTTCTGGAATGAGTCCAGAGAGGAATATGCTTAAAATAGGGGTTTTTCCGTTTCTTATATGTTCTTCTTATATATTATTCTTTATATATATTCTTATATATTCTTATGATGAGGACAAAAATCAAAGCTTTGTTAACTGTAACTATATTTTTCCTATCATATTGAAGTTTAGTGTGTTTTAGTGAGAATATTCTCGTCTAGGGGATCAAGTTCACGAAGATCTATGTAGAGCAGTTTCCTTGATGTAATCTAGGATCTGATCTAAAGCAGAAGTTGGCAAACTTTGTATGGCCCATGTACTAAGAATATTTTTTCCATTTTTAAAGCTTTGTTAAAAAATAAGAAAATAAGGAATATTATGTGACCAAAATTTCAAATGTGGCCACAAAGCCTAAAATATTTACTGTCTAGCTCTTTACACAAAAATGTTTGCCAACTCCTGATCTTCACTGCCTTTTGGATAATAATAGAAATATATCTCCAAATTTGCATTTTGTTTGATAATAGAAATATATCTCCAAATGTATCCAAAAGTCATTGTATCACACTGTTAGAAAATTCCTTAGGTGCCATTGATTCTTATTTGTGTCAGATACATCCTCCTACACAACTGCTCAGATTATATTCAAATTTCTAGTTATGTTATTTATGTTAGTGAAAACAATACTTATTCCAGGATGTATCATCACTAAAATCTTCCAATTTACCAAAAAAAAATGCCTTCTGTATTACAAAGGAAGATGAATAATGAAAATGGTATATTACATTGAATAACACTTCCTTGTTTGTGAGGCACTTGGACTGGACTGGACCAGAGAGCAGCCCTTGGGCAGGACAGGGCAGGCCGAATGCAAATGCTCATCTTCTCTTCATCCCATCTGACCATACCCTCAGCAAACTTCAACTGTTGGCTTTACAACTCCAACCTGGTGATCCTGGAGACAGCCTCTACATCCTTCTCCACACACTTCTCCTGATGATTTGTCATTATTAATCAGTCACAGTTGTCAGCTAACAGATGAGAGCTCTTTGCCATGTTGTCATCTGACAGACTAAGTTGGGGGTTGGGGGAGGGCTGTGGTAGTCAGAAAGTGGGGTTTGCGGAAGGTTCGAATGGAGAAAGGGAAAACCAGAAGGTAGAGCTATCCAAGGAGGGTAAGAAAGTGAAAAAAAAAAAAAAAAAGGAGACAGTAATTTTCAGTGCAGTGAATTAAGTTCCTCTTTTGGGCATGAACTGGCAAGTATTTTAGATTTATGTGTTAAAAATAGAATAGATAACTTAGCAAATGACTGCGTGACTTTAAGTTTCTGAAAGGCAGAAAACGAAATAGGAAAAGTTTTAAGACTCAAAGGCAGGGCCAACAGTGAGATAAAAAAGGAATGGAAACGAAAGAGACTGATTTGAGGGGATTCAGGTGTATATGCCTGTATGTATGGCTGTATTTATGTTCCCTAGGGATTATCCTTAATAAAAGAGTAAGCTACAGCCCCAATATGCATCCAATATTCAGTTTAGATCCCTAAGGGGATAGAAACACAGGGTGTTCTGAAGAATCTCAGGAATGTCAGGCTGCAGTAAAGTTAGAATAGAAAATCAAAAGGACCCAAAGATGTCAACTGCCTATACAGGAAACTATCATCAACCTTTGTAGGTGAGTTCAGTGGTTTAGAAAGGCTGTGTCCCTTCACCAGAGAATACTCTATGTGTGGAACAGATATGTAATAATGAATATCTGGACTGCCCAGTAATTCTTTTCATTAATTAAATGTTTTAATATGGAGCATTTGTCACAATTTAAAATTGGTTTGAGAAACATCCAGCTTCAGAAACGGCGTATTTCAGGAGTCTGTAATAAGCCAAATGATTGTAGAGGTGGAAAGTGATCTCATGACAATATAGTCCTGACTCCTCTAGTAATAGTTAAGCTCCCAGTTCAGGGGAATGAGACGTCACTTCAGCATTGCCTCTCAGCCCTGCTGATTCAATGTCCTTTCTATTATTCCCTGTGACCACTATCTCACCAAAATGTACAGACTTCCTTTTTCACCAGAGAACACTTGAGACTATGTAGGAAATAATTTCCCTGAGCATTCCTTATGCAACATGAAAGTTCTGTTGTCGGTTCTCAATGAAGTCATCAGATCTTCCTGACTGCCACCTAATACAAGTAAGCTTACTCTCTTACAAGTAAGTCGTACAACTTGTCTTACTCTCAAGTAAGCTTAGAAACCTATTTTATATCTGCTAGATAATTAGTAATATGCTAGCTGCTATAGGATGGAAGGAAAGGGGAAAATAAGCCATCTTATTTGGATTACCTAACCAAGTCTTGCTCTAGATATAAGGAAATTAAATCACTTAGTAATGACATATACTGCAATGCTTCATATTTTAGTATTAAAGATGTCTTGCAGAGTTTTCTCAACTCATTTTCAAATATGAATTTATAAAAATCTAAACAAAATGGTAAGAAAAGAAGAAAACATTTGTGCATGTGCTTCTTCCAAATGTAAAAGAAAATACAAAAATGTTTCTGAGATAAACCTCTATATATGCCAGTGTGTTGTCACCGTGTTCTAAACTGTAGGAGCACAGGACTCCTGTATCATTCCCTGAGGATTCAGAAATTTGATCAAATAGAGATTTTCAGGAATTGCCTTCCAATCAATTTTCTGAGGTAAGTATGACAAAGACATGGTTATCAAGAACCAGTATTTGTAAGGAAGAAAATGTTAATTTTCCAAAAAGGGGGATAAAAGTTTTGAAAGTTGCTGCCTAAAGAAAATAAATGCAAGTTCCAAGACATTGGGTAATCAGTCTCTCATAGTGACATCCAGAAAAAAATGAAAGACATGGATGATTAAAAAACAAACAAACAAACAAAAAAATGATAGTGAAGCACATATTGGTCATTGTTAAAAGAAACTCAAATTTTTTGTCCTTTGCTCTCATACCACAGCAAGAATCATCACAGAAGATTTCTGTGACCAAATATATAGGGTTTTTTCTCCACCAATAAACAATCAGTCCTTCAGTGGACATCACCTGGGAATCCTCCAATTCAACATCTGACACTATCCACCTGGAGATAGCATCAGATCCCACAGGTTGAAGGCCCAGTCCTCACGACTACCTCCCCTCTTCGGACACCAATTGTAAGTCTGGGCCTCCAGAACATCTGACCAACTGGGGTTCTCACAACCCCTCTTTGGATTCGATTAATTTTCTGGAGTGCCTCACAGAACTCAGGGAAACATTTATTTATGTTTATTCATTGTAAAGGATATTTTAAAGACTACAAATAAAGAGCCAGATGAAGGGATACTTAGGGTCAGGTCTGGAAGGGTCTTGAGTATAGCAATTTCTGTCTTCATGGAGGTGGGGTGCACTACCCTTCTTACATATGGAAGAGTTCTTGTTCATCTTCCTCTAGGCCTCCCCACATTTCACTCTCTGGAAGCCCCTGAATCCTGTCCTCTCAGGCCTTATATGAAGACTTCATTGGGTAGGCATGATTGCATCATGGACAACCATGTTACAAGGTGACTGGACAAAAAGGGTATGATTTTAACTTAGCAAGGCCTAACTGTTCAGATTCTTCTGGTCCTTTCTGTGCGGCATTCCTTCCTCCAGGGTATGGGGCAGGATCTTCTCTGGAATGAGGGTCTTATGACCCACAATCAGATTAGAGTCCTGTCTTGGAAAGGTGAAAGAAAGGAGGGAAGGAGGAGGTTAGAGAGAAAGATTCTCCTTATTGTAACAAAGGCTATGGGAGTTATACCCCAGGCACTGTAGATGAAAATTATCATATTATGATAAATCAAATGAAAACTGAGTTCTTGTAATAACTTTGAAATAGTCTCAAGTGCTTCTAAATAACACTGATATTATAAAATAGGTCTAATGGGACACTGAAAAGCCTGGTTGTTTCTGATGTTAGGATTAATCTGTAAAAATAAAAAAGAAACAGGGATTGGCACCTAAATAAAAATATCATGGTCAGGTTTTTAAAAAAGAATTCATAGAAATGATACAACCACACCTTTGAAAATGTACAATATGTATTATCCAGGTATTAGCTGGATCCAGGTATTAGCTGGTATTTCAGCTACTATGAAGTAATTACTTTGTCTTCCTTATGGCTTCCAAAATGTAGATAAGGGAGTTTCACTGCATCTTCTGGAAGCCAAGCCTGGGTTTTGCCATCATTACATGAATTCTGCCACAAATCAGAAATTTGCATTATTGGCAAAGCTACTCAAGCATAGCAAACTAATTAATACATTATATTGTTGCAAAGAGGCTTAGACAAATGATTACAATTACTTTTCAAAATGTAAAATCAATCATAAATTATCCTTACAATTGCTTGAACTGAAACTGAGAAATAAAATAAATTACTCATCCTTGTAAGGCTGGTTGCAATAAACTCACTTTCTCAGATCTTTATGGCTTACTAGTTTTTCTGTTTATGTTCCTGATTTAAGCTAAGTTACCACAGAGATTCTGCAAATACGGGTTTGTTTGGATGTTATGAGATAATTGAAGTGGCTCTTTAAGAATCATACATTTGAAAATGTATTGCTTCAAGTTGCTTTGCAAGATTCATGATGGGTCATTAAAAGAGAAAAAATTAAACAATGTTTTCAATGAGTGAAAGAAATATTATCTTCTAGATAAATGTCAGCCACATGGGGGAAAAATCAAGAAATCATATTTTTAACTCAAATACTCTAAAAGTCTATTGCAAACTACACAATTTTAAATAACATAGAACTACTAAAGATACAAATGAGGGTGAGATTAAAGGTTTCAAAATTGATGTGTGCTATTCGAAATCCCCTGAGAAGTTGAAGACTTTGACAAAATAATACTGGCCAAGCATCCTATTTTATGTTTATGTATGTACCAACAGAAACAATGTGACAAATGATAAGAAACGGAAAAAAGTCTTGAAGTCTGTGTGGACAAAGCTAATACTGCTATTTACTATTGTCAGAGAATCAACTTATTTTTTTTTTTAAAGTACAAATAAACTGAGTATACAAGATTCCTTATTTGTGGTTCAGATGAAGAAAATAAAAAGAACAAAGCCCGATAATGTGTCTTAAAATAAGTATTGATTGAAAGTCACCCTTATTTCTTGGGTGTGAAGTAATTGCATATATACAGTGTATTAATAATACGATTCAGAGCAACAAATGCTGTAAATATTTCTATAATGAGCATGGGGAATTAAAAATAAAAAAAGATCATGAAGAGATACTATGTTCATAAAAATCCATTTTTCCACTTGTGCAATTAGCTATCATATGTTTAATCAACCTCTCTTACAGTTGCATGAGATTATGTGAGTTCTGACCATTGAAATGTGGTCAGAACGATACATATCATGTCTAAGCCTGGTTACTATTAAAAGGACACTCCTGATAATTATCTCTGTTGTCTCTTTTCCCTAGTCTGCAAATAAGATGTAGACAAAACAGTAGAGGATTCTAAGGTCCTAAGGCAGGCACTACTTCATTCATTGAGAAAGTCTTGCTATGAATCATCAACCTAACTAAGCAGTATGCTTGGTTATGCAGTTGATTTATATTCTGCTACAAGCTCCTTTTTTTTTTTTTTTTTTTTTTTTTTTTTTCGTGCTGCAGACAGGCAATTTGTAGATTGTCACACTTTGAATAGTACTGCACTAGGAAGGCAAAAGCAAGTTGGATCCCTGAGTCTCTTCTTAGAACAGATCACCAGTCCAATCACAGCCATATTAGACTGTTACCAAAATAAGAAATAGACTTTTATTATATCAGTGAAACTACTAACATTACTGATTTTTTAAAAGCACTTGGAGAACCTTAATATATATTGTTAAAAAGATAAAAGATTCTATCCTACAAATAAGATACATAGCATTTTCAGGTGATCTTAAAATGCTGACAAAAGTTTTATGAATTCCACAAAGTGGAAATTAAGTAGAACGCACATTCTAGCCATAAAAAATGAACTAGTAATTAATAAAAAGATTTAGTAAAGTTTAAGTAAATGAAAAGCAAAAACAAAATATTATCTTTGATAACTCTTTGGCTAAAGAAGAAATTGAAAACTTTAAATAGTAAGCATTTAGAAAATGCCAACAGTGAGATCACTATTATCAAAATCAGGAAATCGAGGGCAAAGTTGTTTTGACATGCATCTAGTGAAACAACAGTAAAAGCAGTGAGGTAGGCAATCACTCAGTAAGTGTAATCAAGAATCTACAAATGCATAATACAGAAAAATATTAAGAAATTATTTAATTTGAGGAAAAGTGTTAATTACCAAAATTGACTCAAAAAGAAGTTTATGCCTGATGAGAAAAATAGTTAAGAATATATAAAACTTGTCATACTACAACTTCTACAAAAATGTAGAGGGAGTCAATATACATTGTATGAGTTTCAAAATCTACTAATTCAGAAATATGTATATACATATTGAACTATATAAAATATAATGTATATTTCTTTTAAATTATCAGAGTAAAGAGATTAAGCTAAATAAAAAGTATATATCAAACAAAAAAGAAAAATGAAAAAAAATTTAAGTCAATCTATTAAGCATAAGATAAGATGACAAAAGATCTAAACATATCTGCCATAACAGTGACAATAACAAACATACAAATAACTATATCAGGGTTCAAAAAACAGAGGGAACCATATTATGTTTATAGGGAACACACTTAAAATTGGTTTGGAATCTGTAAATTTGTTTAAAGATCTGTCAAATACCTACAAGCACAAAGAAAGGAAGACTCAGAATATTAAAATGAGTCAAGTTTGAATTTAAGGTTATAAAAATAAATTAGACATATAGGATAACTTTTCATCAATAAAATATTCAATAAAATATGCTAATAAAGGATAAAGCAAGTATTATTTGAAATATGGGAAGAAATAAACACAAATATAACTATAGTGGTAAGATAACTTTACAGAATTCTCAGCCCCAGCAAATTAAGTGTAAAGTTCTAAAACTGAATGAGAGGAATACAACTAACTTGATTTAAAAAGTGGTATTAATATATAGAAATGTTCTCCTTGTTTTAAATTGCTCATGTATTATTTACAAAAATCAACCACAGTAGCTCACAAAGATACAGTTAATAAGTTTTAAAATGTAGAAATTCTACGTTTTGCTCTCTGACTACTGTTTTGTTAATTAAAACTAAATGTATTAACACTGACTTAATATTGAACTTCTGTTAAACAATACATAGAGCCAGGCACGGTGGCTTATGCCTGTAATCCTAGCACTTTGGGAGGCCAAGGTGCATGGATCACTTTAGGCCAGGAGTTCAAGAGCATCCTGGCCGACATGGTGAAACCCCATCTCTACTAAAAATACAAAAATTATCTGAGCATGCCTATACTCCCAGCTACTTGGGAAGCTGAGGCAGGAGAATTGCTTGAATCCTCGAGGCGGAGGTTGCAGTGAGCCGAGATCATGCCACTGCACTCCAGCCTGGGCGATGGAATGAGACTCTGTCTCAAGGGAAAACCAACAAACATAGAAATGCTAATTAAATAAAACAAAACTTGTAGAAAATCTTAAAGCTTATCTTTATGTTAAGTAAACTGAAAATTACATGTATAACCTCAGAAACTATTACCAGACTTAGAAAAATCTTGGATCTGGATATAAAACCTAATGGTAAGTTTGTATGCCCAATATGAATATAAGACATGGCCTTGGGCTCCTGAGTGGTAGACAAATAGTATCGAGATCTTTGAATCAAGCTCTTTAAGTAAAAAGGCAAATTTTAAAATCTTCAATCACTGGAAGATAGAACACACAAGGTTCAAGATAAAATAAAGTAAAAATCACTTCATGCAGGTAAGGCATTGAAATTTATAGCACCTGAATGGTGAAGAATTCTCAAACAAGAAATAATTGTGTAAACTATTCTCAGTATATTCCTCAGTGAAGTAAATGCAAAATTGTCTCTAAAAAATAGTTTTACAGTTCAGACTTTACAGGTGTGCCAAAGAAAAACCTGCTTCTAGTAAAAATTAACATACATTAAAAAAACTTAAGGAAAATACAAAAAGTATTTCTCTCACCATGAGTGAGAGTCAGCAAACAACAAATTGGAGGTTAGCATCCGTTGAGCTTAAGATCAATTGTTTCTTGAGTTCAAGAAACAATATTCTGAGAGACTCAAGAGGAATTATGCTTAAATAACTCAACAATAAATGAAGTAACATAAATCAGAAGAAAATAATAAAATGGTATAAATAAAAACAACATACGAATTTTGAGTAAATATAAAAAGAACTACCAGAAATTAAAAATGTAGTAGTAAAAATACAAAACTTAATAAACTCAATAGTGGATTTAGACGATTAGACATAGGAGAAGAGATAATTAGTACATTCGAAGAAACATATGAAGAAAGTACTCAGAATGCAATATAAGAAGTTGAAGAGAGAAAAAATCTGAAAGAGGGGTAGAGAAACAATGGAGAAACAAATAATTTATATCTGAGAATGTATTATATAAATGAAATAATATATATCAACTGAGATTATAATAATAAACTACATAATAATGTTGACACACTTGGTTATCTCTATGGAAAAATTAAAATGAATACCTGACTTACTTTTTATGAAAAAATCAAATCAAGATGAATTAATTACACAAGTATAAAATATAATCTTTCAAAGTTTTTGAAAAATATAATATTTTGTATAAAGTCAGGCTAGAGAATGATTTCAAAATATTATATAACATAAATCATAAAGAAAAGGAGTAAGTTAAACTACGTTAAAATTTAAATCTTCTCAAAGAAAAGAATAACATAAAAATCAAAACACAGGTACGAGCAAAGCATGTAACTGGTAATGCATTAGCATCCAGAATATATTAAAAATTCCACCCAGGAAGCGGAGGTTTCAGTGAGCTGATAGCTTGCCACTGCACTCCAACCCGGGCAACAGAGAAAAACTCTGCCTCAAAAAATAATAATAAAAATTCAAAAAGTTTATAAGAAGCCATCAAGATAAAAACAAATAGAAGAATGGTCAAAGGATATGCACAGAAATTTTAGAGAAAAGGAATCCAATAGCCAATAAACATGAAAACCAATCTTAGTAATAAACAGATAAATTCAAATTTTAATAAGATACCAAATTATTATCTTATTGGCAAAAATTAACAAGTCTGATAAAATGTTGATAATTAAGCAGGGATACCTTAATTCATTTTGCTGGTTGGATATGAATTGTTACAACAAAGCAATTGGGCAATGTAGAGTAACGTTTTAATAATTGTACTATTTCATCTAACAATTTTACTTCTAGGTAGATAGTATTTCAAAAGTTTCCCCTTGAGCATTAAAAGACATATACAAAGATATACTTTAAAGCATTATTTAAAACAGCAAAAAAAGCAACCTAATTTTATATATGTGGAAAAATGAAAATACATTTATTTATTTACATAATTTAACACTATACCAAGGCGAAAATAAGTAGATATACATAAGCCAACATGAACAAATGTAAAAAACATTAATATTGAGAAAAACTGACCTGCAAAAAGTTAGGTATATTATGCCATTTATGTAAATGTTTTAAACAATAAAACATTGCTTTAAATTGACTGAAGACAATTAAATTGACATTTTTACCAATATAATACAATTATTTAAGGTATACGTGAAAATGATACATTTGAAATTTAGAATTTGTATGTACTCTGAGTGAAAGAAAGGCAAAAATGGTGGATCTTAAACCATAAATTAGGTTCTAAAAAAGTAAACAAACCTGCAGATAATTAAATATGTTGAATCTTTGTTGTGTGTACATAATTGTATGTCATATTATCTTTTGCATTTTCCTAAATGTTTAAAATATTTCACATGTGAAATCAAATGTACAAGAAAAAAAGAAAAAGAAGTTGGACTTTATCAAAATCAAAAATTTTCATATTTCAAAAAATGCAGCAAAGTTAAAAGGCAACTCACACAATGGAAGAAAATTTGATATAGATTACATTGAATCTATAGATTCCTTGGGTAGTATATTAGTCTGTTTTCACACTGCTGATAAAGACATACCCAAGACTGGGCAATTTACAAAAGAAAGAGGTTTAATGAACTCATGATTTCACATGGCTGGGGAGGCCTCACAATCATAGTGGAAGGCAAGGAGAAGCAAGTCACATCTTATGTGGATGGCAGCAGGCAAAAAGAGAGCTTATTCAGGGAAACTCCTGTTTGTAAAACCATCATATCTCATAAGAATCATTCACTACCATGAGAACAGTATAGGGAAGACCTGCCCCCATAATTCAATCACCTTCAACCAGGGTCCTCTCACTATACATGGGAATTGTGGGAGTTACAATTCAAGATGAGATTTGGGTGGGGACACAGCCAAACCATACCATTCCATACCTGGGCCCTCCCAAATCTCATGTCCTCACATTTCAAAAACAATTATGTCTTCCCAACAGTCACCCAAAGTATTAACTTATTTCAGCATTAACTCAAAAGTCCACAGTCCAACATCTCATCTGAGAAAAGGCAAATCTTTTCTACCTGTGAGTCAGACAAAATAAAAAGTAAGTTAGTTACTTCCTAGATACAATGGAGATACAGGCATTGGGTAAAAACAGCCATTCCAAATGGAAGAAATTGACCAAAACAAAAGGGTTACAGGCCGTAGGCAAGTCTGAAATCTGGCGGGGCAGTCAAATCTTAAAACTCCAAAATGATCTTCTTTGACTCCATGTCTCGCATTGGGGTCATGCTGATGCAAGAGGTAGGTTCCCATGGTCTTGGGCAACTCTGCCCCTGTGGCTCTGCAGGGTAAAGTCCCCCTCCCAGCTGCTTTCATGGGTTGGCGCTGAGTGTCTGCAGCTTTTGCAGGTGTACAGTGCAAGCTGTTGGTGGATCTACCATTCTGGGGGCTGGAGGATGGTGGCCCTCTTCTCACAGCTCCACTAGCAGTGCCCCAGCAGGGACTCTCTGTGGGGGTTCCTGTCCCACATTTACCTTCTGCACTGCCCTAGCAGAGGTTCTCCATGAGAGGGCCCCTGCAACCCCTAGCAAACTTTTGCCTGGACATCCAGGCATTTCCATACATCCTCAGAAATCTAGGCAGAGGTTCCCAAACCTCAACTCTTGACTTGTGTGCACCTGCAGGCTCAACACCACATGGAAGCTGCCAAGGCTTGGGGCTAGCACCCTCTGAAGCTATAGCCTGAGCTGCACCTTGGCCCATTTTAGTCATGGCTGGAATGGCTTGGATGCAGGGCACCAAATCTCTAGACTACATACAGCATGGGGACCCTGGGCCTGGACCACAAAACAATTTTTTCCTCCTAGGCCTCTGGGCCCGTGATGAGAGGGGCTACTGTGAAGACCTCTGACATACCCTGAAGACATTTTCTCCATTGTCTTGATTAACAATGGCTCCTCATTACTTATGCATTTGGTTCCTGAGTGCTTATGCAAATTTCTGCAGCCAGCTTGAATTTCTACTCAGAAAATGGGGTTTTCTTTTCTATCACATTGTCAGGTTGCAAATTTTCTGAACTTTTATGCTCTGCTTTCCTTATAGAACTAAATGCCTTTAACAGTACCCAAGTCACCTCTTGAATGCTTTGCTGTTTAGAAATTTCTTCCACCAGTTATCCTAAATAATCTCTCTCAAGTTCAAAGTTCCACAAATCTCTAGGGCAGGAGCAAAATGCTGCCAGTCTGTTTCCCAAAGCATAACAAAAGTCACCTTTGCTCCAGTTGCCAACAAGTTTCTCATCTGCATCTGAGACCACCTCAGTCTGTACTTTACTGTTCATATTGCTATCAAAATTTTTGTCAAAGCCATTCAACAAGTCTCTAGGAAGTTCCAAACTTTCCCACATTTGCCTGTCTTCTCCTGAGTCATCCAAACTGTTCCAACCTCTGCCTCTTACCCAGTTGCAAAGTCATTTACATATTTTCAGGTATCTTTTCAGCAATGCTCCACTCTACTGGTTCCAATTTACTGTATTAGTCCATTTTCACACTGCTCATAAAGACATACCCGAGACTGGGCAATTTACAAAAGAAAGAGGTTTATTAGACTTACAGTTCCATATGGCTGGGAAGGCCTCACAATAATGACAGAAGATGAAAGGCACATCCTACATGGTGGCAGACAAGAGAAGAGCTTGTGCAGGGAAACTCCTGGTTTTAAAACCATCAGATCTTGTGAGACTTATCCACTATCATGATAACAGTGCAGGAAAGACCCACCCCCATAATTCAATCACCTCCCACTGGGTTCCTCCCATGACATGCAGGAATTGGAGTTACAATTCAAGATGAGATTTGAGTGGGAACACACCCCAACCATATCAAGTAGTATTGGCATTTTAACAGTATTGATTCTTCCAATTCATGAGCATGGAATTTTTTCATATTTTTCTGTGTTCTCTTCAATTCCTTTCATCAATGTTTTGCAGTTTTCAATGTGGAGATCTTTTAAGTTAATTCCAAGATATTTCATTTTGTTTGTAGCTATTGTAAACAGGATTACTTTCTTGATTTTTTTCTCAGGTGCTTAATTGCTGGCATATGGAAATGCTACTGATTTTGGTATGTTGATTATTGTATCCTGTAACTTTTCTGAATTATTTTATCTATTCTAATAGGTTTTGGGTGGAATCCTTAGTTGTTTCCTAATATAAAATCATATTATCAGCAAATGAGGATAATTTGACTTCTACCTTTCCAATTTGAATGCTCTGTATTTGTTTCTCTTGGTGAGATTACTCTAGCTAGGAGTTCAGGTACTGTGTTGAATAACAGTGGTCAAAGTTGGCATCTATGTGTTCCATATCTTAGAGGAAAGGCATTCAGTTTTATCCCATTCAGTATGATACTAGCAATGAATCTGTTATATACAGCATTTATTATGCTAAGGTATGTTCCTTCTATACCCAGTTTTTTTAAAGCTTTTATAATGAAGGAATGTTGAATTTTACCACTTGCTTTTTCAACATCAATTGAAATGGTCATATGGGCTTTTTCCTTCATTCTACTGATATGATGTATCACATTGATAGATTTGTGTATGTTGAACCATCCTTGCATCCCTGGGATAAAATCCCACTTGGTCATAATGAATTACTTTTTTAATGTGTTGTTGAATTAGGTTTGCAAGTAGTTTGTCGAAGATTTTTTCATCCATGTTCATCAGAGATATTGGCCTGTAGTGTTCTTTTGATTTGTCTTTTTCTGTTTTTGGTATCAGGGTAATACTAGCCTCATAGAATGAGTTTGGAAATATTCCCTCCTCCTCTGATTTTTAGAATACTTTGAATAAGATTGGTATAAGTTCTTTAAATGTTTGGCAAAATTCAGCAGTGAAGCTATTGGGCTCTGGGTTTTCTTTGCTGGGAGACTTTTTATTACAGCTTCAATCTTGTTACTTGTTGTTGGTCTCTTCAGGTTCAGGATTTCTTTTTGATATATTGGATTTCTTCATGGTTCAATCTTGTTAGGTTGTATGTGTCTAGGAACTTATTTTTTCTAGGTTTTCCAATTTATTGGCATATAGTTGCTCATAGTAGCCACTAATGATCCTTTGAATTTCTGCAGTGTCAATTGTAATGCTTCATTTCTCATTTCTGATTTCATTTATTTGGATCTTCTCGCTTTTTATCTTGGCTAGTCTGGCTAAATATTTGTCAATTTTGTTTATCTTTTTTTAAAAAAAACTTTTTGTTTCATTGATTTTTGTATTGTTTTTTCATTTCAATTTCATATATTTGTGCTCTGAACTTTATTTTTCTCTACACATTTTGGGTTTGTTTTGCACTTGTTTTTCTAGTTCTTTAAGATGCATTAGGTTGTTTATGTGAAGTTTTGCTACTTTTTCTGTATAGGCGCTTATTGTCATAAATGTTCCTCTTATTTGTGCTCTTTCTTTATCCCACACGTTTTGGTATGTTGTGTTTCCATGACCATTTCAATAGAATTTCCAATTTTTCTCTTAACTTCTTCATTGATTCCCCTGGTCATTCAGGAGCATATTTTTTAACTTCCATGTGTTTGTACAGTTTCCAAAATTCCTCCTGTTATTTATTTCTAGTTTTGTTCCATTATGTTCAGATAAAATACTTGACATAATTTCAATTTTTTGAATTTTTAAAGACTTGTTTTGTGGCCCAACATATGGTCTATTCTTGAGAATAATCCATGTGCTGAGAGGAATAATGTGTATTCTGCAGCTGTTGGGTGAAATATTCCGTACATATGTGTTAGGTCCATTTGGTCTATAGTGAAGATTAAGTCTGTTTCTGTGTTGATTTTTCTGTCTGGATAATCTTTCTAATGCTGAAAATGGGGTGTTAAAGTGTCCAAGTGTTTCTGTGTTGAGGCCCATCCTTCTTGGTCAATTGACCCCTTTACCATTATATAGTGAACTTTGTTGTCTGTTTTTATAGTTATGGCTGGTATCTGTTTTGTCTGATATAGGTATAGCTACTCCTGCTCTTTTTTGATTTTCATTTGTCTAAAATACCTTTTCTAATTCCTTTATCTTCATTCTATGTGTGCCTTTTTTCTTTTCTTTTTTCTTTTTCTTTCTTTTTTTTTTTTTTTTTTTTTGAGATGTAGTCTCACTCTCTCACCCAGCCTGCAGTGCAGTGGTACAGTCCTGGCTCACTGCAACCTCTGCAGCCCAGGTTCAAGCAATTATCATGCCTCAGCCTCCTGAGAGCTGAGACTACAGGCATGCTCCAAAACATTGGGCTGATTTTAGTATTTTTAGTAGAGAGAGGGTTTCACCATTTTGACCAGATTGGTCTTGAACTCCTGACCCTTGGATCATCCGCCTGCCTTGGCCTCCCAAAGTGCTGGGATTACAGGCATGAGCCACCGTTCCCAGCCTATGTGTTTCTTTATAGGTCATGTGTGTTTCCTGTAGGTAATAGATCATTGGGTCTTTTTTTATTACTTTTAATCTATTCAGCCACTCTACGTCTTTTCATTGAAGAGTTTAATTCATTTATATTTAATGTTATTATTGATAAGCAAGGACTTACTCTTGCCATTTTGTTATTTGTTTTCTGGTATCTTTTTGTGTGTGTGTGATCTTTCTTCCCTCTCTTCCTCCCTGTCTTTCTTCCTACCTTTCCTTTCTTCTTTTCTTCCTGTCTTTATTTCTGTGAAGGTGATTTTCTCTGGTATTGTTTTCATTTCTTGCTTTTTATTTTTTGTGTATCTCTTGTAGGTTTTTAAATTTGAAGTTACTATGAGGCTTGCAAATAACTTCTTATAACCCATTATTTTAAACTGATGACAACTTAACACTGGTGGCAAAAACAATGTAATTAACAAAGAGAAAACTAATTTGAAAAACTCTACAGTTTAACTTCATTCTCCTCACTTTTTAACTTTTTTTTGCTTCTATTTATATATTATTATACTGCCTATCTTGAAAAGATGTTGTAGTTATTATTTTTGATAGGTTTATTTTATTTGTTAGTCTTTCTATTCAAGATATGAGTAGTTTACATACGACATATAGTGTTATAATATTCTGCATTTGTCTGTGCACTTACTACTACCAATGAGTTTTTTATCTTATTGATCATAAACATCCTTTTCTTTCAGATTGAAGAACTCCTTTAACGTTTCTTATAGGACAGGTCTGGTGTTGGTGAACTCCCTCAGCTTTTGTTTGTCTGAGAATGTCTTTATTTTTCCTTCATGTTTGAAGGATATTTTCACAGATATGCCACTCTAGGATGAAAGGGTTTTTTCTTCAGCACTTTAAATATGTCAAGCTACTCGCCCTTGGCCTGTAAGGCTTCCAGTGAGAAGTCTGCTGCCAGATATATTGGAGCTTCTTTGTATCTTATTTGCTTCTTTTCTCTTGCTGTTTTTAGGATACTTTTTTTCTTCTTAACCAAGCAGATTCTTTTTTCTTTTTTTTCTAGATCTTGTAAAAGTGCTTCATTTTTTTTCATTCTTTTTTCTTTCATCTCTTTTTACTCTGTATTTTCAAATAGCCTGTCTTCAAGCTCACTACTTTTTTCTTCTGTTTGATCAATTACACTGTTGAGAGACTCTCACACATTCTTCAGTACAGCATTGAATTTTTCAGCTTTACAATTTCTGCTAGAGTTTTCAAACCTCAGCAAACTAACACAGGAACAGAAAACCAAACACTTCACGTTCTCACTCATAGGTGGCAGTTGAACAATGAGAACACATGGACACAGGGAGGGGAACATCACACATAGAGGCCAGTTGTGGCATGCGGGAGAGCATTAGGACAAATACCTAATGCATGCCGGGCTTTAAACCTAGATGATGGGTTGATAGGTGCAGCAAATCACCATGGCACATGTATACATATGTAACAAATCTGTGCATTCAATACATGTATCCCAGAACTTAAAGTAAAATAAAATTAAAATTAAAAAATCTAAAAAAGAAAAGAATTATCTCAATTCCTTTGTTAATAATATTGGGAACTGGCCAGACTGTAGGCCCATTTTACTTTTTGTACCATCTATTCCTGGGGGGGGGGGGTCTTAACATTTATTTGGTCTAGGATTTCAAAATCTAATTATGTATGTTGCAACTATTATATTTAAACCTTTGGCAATTACTACACACCCCAAATAACTTGAGTCAATTATTGATATCACTGAAGTTACAAATAAAGAGATTTTAAAACATTTAGATAATTCAGGTGAAAGTAAGTTACTCATATTAAATTATATGAATAATTTATCTAATATTTTTATTACAGAATATTGAGATAGTTGCCTCTTGGTCCACATGCCATCTGGCTCTTGGAGGCCATGGAGCCCAGAATGACTGGGAAAGGCACTCAACTGGGAAGAAGGAAAGCAATGCTGGAGGAAGGAATCCAAGGCATTCCTCCTCTGGGAGGAAAGTCAAACCAGAAGAATGTTTAAGGCAACCTGATAAACTCAATCCTTAAACCACTCCAGAAGCACTCATGAACAACTGAGGAATATCTTGAGGCAACTGTCTACCAACTTCTCCAGAAGAAGACACAACTGCTTCTGCTTTAGTAACATTTGTCTCCTTGTTAGGCAGACTCAATGGCCATTTATTTGATGCATGATTCACTGGTGAACTTTACAGAGACAATCTGCCTTTAAGATAAAAGGAAGCACTTGACCTTTTAATCAACAATCAACATGGTTCAGGGGTTTAATCACTGCTAGAGTCAGCCTGGCTTCCCATAGTCAGTGGGGTGGGGGGTTAGGCATTGAGGAAACTAGGGAGAATTTGGAGTAAGGAAGCAGTAACCTCACAGAGACAGGGGAAGAAAGGACTTCTCTAGCATCTTCTTTCCTTGACTAATTCCTATCTAAATTCCTAATTTCCCTAACAGGGTGTCTAGCAAAATGTTCCTGTCAACTGAGACAGGGCCCTTATTGAGCAATAAAAGAAGATTCTTCCAATAGGAATATAATGTTATATTTTGGAGATAATCAAGGAATGAGAAATAATAAATGGTGACATTGTTTAACACCCATAATTTAACAACTTATGAGTCAATATTTGTGCAGAGTTCTGAGTTCATAGGGTTAATGTAAACAGAAATAATTATCATTAATTATCAAGCTTTGCAGTCCTCACCCTCAAGGCTATATTACAGAAACAGTCTTAACATCTCTCTGAAGAGATATTAGCCAAACTGACTGAAGAGGAGCATTCTGAGAGCACTATCATTCATCAATCACAGCATCGTCTTGACATTGGGAAGTACATGGGGTGGCACTGGAGTAACATTCACTGGACTACAATTGCATATTCTCTTCTTTCTCATCAAAGATGTGGAGAATTTGTCTTTATTAACTCAGTTTCTGTTTTGATACAATGGCAATAATAATATAATACTTTCTTTTTTTATAATAATTACTATTTATTAAGCTCTATGTGCATTATCTCAATTCACAAAACATCCCCATGAGATAGGTACTACTGTTTTTTTCTCCCAATGGAAATTTTTAAAAATTATTATTATACTTTAAGTTCTAGGGTACATGTGCCCAACGTGCAGGTTTGTTACCTATGTATACATGTGCCATGTTGGTGTGCTGCACCTGTTAACTAGTCATTTACATTTGGTATATCTCCTAATGCTATCCCTCCCCCCTCCCCCCTTCCCCCATCCCACGACAGGCCCCAGTGTGTGATGTTCCCCTTCCTGTGTCCAAGTGTTCTCATGGTTCAGTCCCCACCTATGAGTGATAACACGCGGTGATTGGTTTTCTGTCTTTGCAATAGTTTGCTCAGAATGATGGTTTCTAGCTTCATCTATGTCCCTACAAAGGACATGAACTCATCCTTTTTTATGGCTGCATAATATTCCATGTTGTATATGTGCCACGTTTTCTTAATCCAGTCTATCATTGATGGACATTTGGGTTGGTTCCAAGTCTTTCCTATTTTGAATAGTGCCGCAATAAACATACGTGTGTATGTGTCTTTATAGCAGCATGATTTATAATCCTTTGGGTATATATGCCTAGTAATGGGATGACTGGGTCAAATGGTATTTCTAGTTCTAGATCCTTGAGGAATTGCCACACTGTCTTCCACAATGGTTGAACTAGTTTACATTCTCACCAACAGTATAAAAGTATTCCTATTTCTCCACATCCTCTCCAGCAACTATTGTTTCCTGACTTTTTAATGATCGCCATTCTAACTGGTGTGAGATGGTATCTCATTGTGGTTTTAATTTGCATTTCACTGATGACCAGTGATGATGAGCATTTTTTCATGTGTCTGTTGACTGCATAAATATCTTCTTTTGAGAAGTGTCTGTTCATATCCTTTGTCCACTTTTTGATGGGGTTGTTTGATTTTCTCTTGTAAATTTTTTTAAGTTTTTTGTAGGTTCTGGATATTAGCCCTTTGTCAGATGGGTAGGTTGTAAAAATTTTCTCCCATTCTGTAGGTTGCCTGTTCACTCTGATGGTAGTTTCTTTTGCTGTGCAGAAGCTCTTTAGTTTAATTAGATCCCATTTGTCAATTTTGGCTTTTGTTGCCATTGCTTTTGGTGTTTTAGTCATGAAATCCTTGCCCATGCCTATGGCCTGAATGGTATTGCCTTTCAGAACCTCAGCAGTACAGGAGTATGGGAGATGCAGTTTGGAGCTTTTCAGTTCTTCAGTTCAGGAGGCCACAGCAAAGGAGGTTGGAAGAGGTGCTGAGCAAGAGAACCTATAATATCTGTCACAGGTGTAAGGGAAGAGCTTCCAGTGGAAGAGCTTACACTTGAGGGAGGAGAGTTGGGCCAGGTGAAGGGTATGAAGAAAAGAATCACAGGGAGAGAGATCAGCATATGTGTAGACCCTGAGGTGAAGAGTCCTTGGCACATGGAGCCCTTGTAAGAATACCAGTGAGGCTGGAGGTCAGTGAGTAAGGGAGCCAGCCCAATCCAGAGCATGCAGAAACTCGTAGGCCATGTTAACAATTTAAATTTTTTTCTCAATAATATTAAAAGCTTTTTAAGGGTTTTAAGCAGAGAATCATTATGATTGTATTAACACTGTTAAAGATAACTCTGGCTGCTGTGTATAGAATGGATTTTAGAGGGCAGCCAGATTAAAGTCAGAGAAAGTTTCAGGAGGCTTCTATTGCAGACCTGGTGAATGGTTTGGTGGAGATGGAGTGCAATGAACTGATTAAAATAGCCACAGAGAGAGAGAATCAATAGGACTTGGAGGAAACAGAGAGGAAACAGAAAATGAACAGAAAATGTACTACAATTTATTATCAGTAAAAACTAATTACTATTTTGAAGTACAAATGCACTCCCCTCCTGCCAAAAGGATCATTCTTACCTCAATATTTTTTTTAAAAAAAGGAGTAAACACAGTTCATTTATGGTTTGACTATGTTCACTGTGCACATCATCTTTTAATCAGATGGTGTCTTGATTCTGTATGGTCTGGTTCTTGTTTCTTCAGTTTACCCTTTGTTGTTTTTCTTTTGATGTGCTGTGTTTACTGTATATTTGAATACTTTACTCTATTCTACCTCATAACCTTTGTACTCAGGAGAACAACTCAAGGCCTTCAGTTTTATTACATTACTGTAGGTACAGAAAAGAAGAAACAGTGATGAAAAGAAAGGATGAAAACAGCTGGACTAAGTGTAAAAGATGGATGAAGTACTGCAGGTCATAGAGAAATCAGTGAAGGGCTGAGGGAATTTGACAAAAACAACGAAGAAGGATGGCATGCAGTATTAAGGAACCAGGGCTCCATTTTGAGAAGGAACAGCAAAGTGGCACTTAAATGAGCATGTTTCATACTCCAATGCATGGTATTTCTATGCAAGACCTTGTTTGTGTATTTTTTAACTACCTAATAAACATTTCTTATGCTTGCCTTCCTTTTTGTGAGGAAGTGGCATAGATCATCTAGTGAGATATAAATAAGAACATAGGAAGCTGGAAATTATATAAGGACATAAGCTATGTCTGTCCTTATGTAAATAAGGACATAGGAAATGGCCTCACAAGAGGCCATTTCACAGGTAAGGAAAAAGAGGTCATTAATTTTGAAATACAAAAAGGAAATGAGAACATCAAAGCAATGCAAAGGAGTTAATAGAAGAAAAATAAAAATTGTCTGACAAATTTCTCTCTTCTACCTCCTCTCTGGCAATTGTTTCCTTAAAATCTGAAAATATGGTTTCATTTCTCATCATTCTTCTGAAACTATCTTAGAAATCCCTGGTGGCCTCTAAATTTATAAATACAAAGGCCTTTTATATCATAATGTTCTGTTCTACTTAAAAATGAAGCTATATAGACGCACCACTTCTTTCCCAAAATTTAAGTACTTCACTATGAACTACTAATTATAAAAGTAGGACATGGTCATTTTTTAAGAAAAGCAAAAGAAAACAATGCTAAGAAGAAATAAAAATTACTCCAAATTGACAGTTCAGGGTAAAAAACTAAAAACTATTAAATGGTTATGCTTCTCAACCTCTAGTATATCTTTCTGTGAATATACACTCACACATAGAAAAGAATATGCAGTTTTATGTAAATGCACTGTCCATACTCTTTCCTAACCTGCTGTTTTTCACTCAACAATGCCAATAGTTATACCATCAATTTTAACGATAGGTTATTTTAGTTTTTTCTACTTTTTCACTAACATGTTTCAGAACATGAGGAAAGAAGAAAATCTTCTAAATTCTTTGATCGGAGACATCAGAATGCTGATGTCAAAACTGACAGAACCCACCAAAAAAAATCATGCACCCTGTTTATATATGAGTGTTGACATACTTACAAGATTGTTTTCTTGGTTTTATCCATAGTGGTTGGGTTGTGAGACTTATAAAGGATGTGTTTGATACATGTTTTAAAGGCTGTAAGAAAAGCTGGCCAAATGTATATCTCAACTAAGTGGGTCTAGATCTAAGTTTCCAAAACCCTACAAATACTGAGTTCTGTTCTGCATTTCATACTTCAAAATACTCATTGCTATTTTCATTTGTTTGATTACTACAAGGTAGAATATCCTTCCACATGTTTATTGATTTATTGATCATTTACACTTTTCCTTTCTGATATACCTTTCAACTCCTTTGTCCTTTTTCCTATCCTGGTGTGTATTATTTGAATTTTATTTTTAATCTATTTATCAAAATTGGAGAATTAACTCTCTATCTGTCATATTAATTGCAAATACTTTTCCTATTTCCTGAGGTTATCTTCAACCTCATTTATTGTATTTTGGCAGCCAAAGTTCTCTACTCTTTCCTTACCCTCTCTCTCACTTTCTCTATTCTCTTCCTTTATGCAACATGATCAGAAACTTAGAAAGAACTTCCCAAACAAGATATTATACAAATTTTGCCTTATGCTTATTTTAATAATTTTAGAATTGGATTTTCTGCATTTAAATATTTGATCCACTCAGAATTTATTTTGGATATTTTTATTATTCCCAATAGCTATCCAGTTATTATATCACCTTTTTTATCACTTTATTTTTATTTTTATTTTTGCTAATAAATCTCCACTCCCCCAACCAGGCACTCGGTTTTAGATATCACATTCATTAGACTATATTCTAATACCTATGGGTGTAGTCCATGGTTTCCCTGGACTACAGGGAAGATGATTATCTTTTCCATTAATATTAGTCTCTTCCTGAACCATTCAGTTATTTTTATAACTATTCTTTTATAATACATTTTACCATATAAAAGCATATATCTCTTTACTTTTTCTCATGAGAATTCTTTGGATATTCCTCAATTGAAATGTAGAATCATTTTTATCAAATTAAGAAAAAAATCCTATTGGTGCTTTGATTGAAATTTACATCTTTATAATTATTTTAGTGAGAATGGACACCTTTAGAATATTTAGTGTTTGACTTTAAGACTAATTACTGTCTTCTTGTTTTCTTTTTGACAGTAGTTTTAGAGTCTTCCTCAAAGTAGTTCTACGTATTTCTAAGTTTATAATTATCTAGATGATTTAATTTTTTTAATATTATAGCTTATATATTTACTTTTATTATATTCCTAATAAATTGTCTTTTATTTAAAAAGCTGTATTTGTGTATACTCATTTTGTTATTTTTCAAGAAAGCATATTTAACATTTTATCTAGGAAAGTAATAACTTAAATTCTTTTGTTTAATAGTGAGATATTTATTTTATTTTCTAATCCAATTGTCATGGCTAGCATGGCAATGATGCTCTTAACTTTAATGGAACTTTTCTGGTACAGAATTTTAATACTAATAATGACAGAAAAGTCTTTCACAGTATACAATAAATGTGCTGAGAAAAATGATCCCAGATTTTTTAGTTTTTACATTAAATTAAACTGAACAAGTTTCTTTTCTACAGTGTCTCAGAGTTTTTATTGTGTTTTTTATATTTTATCAGTTTTAAGAACATCATTTTAAGTGGATAATTTCTTAAGTTTATTTGACCACCTTCCCTAGAATTAGCCTTCTTAGACACACAGTTAATCCCAACACAAACTGTTAGTTTTATGTATAGAATATATACTACACATGCATGTGTCAGGCACAAATCCATATAATCCATATAGTTTTATTCTACTAAACCTTTTTTTAACATTGTCATTTTTAATCAGAGTGTTTTAAACTGAGTGTTACCAAATACTTCTTGGGAAATATATGGGGATGATTGTTGTCTTAGTTTGTTGCTGCTGCTATAACAAAATACCTTTGACTCGGTAATTTATAAATAATGAAAATTGATTTCTCATGGTTCTGGAGGCTGGCAAGTTCAAGATCAATGCAAGAGCCAATTCAGTGGCTGGTAAGGGCTTTCTCTCTACCTCACATGGCAGGAAAAAGAGCCAGGATGTGCCCTTTAACCTCTTTTATAATGGCACTAATTCCTTCATGAAATTGGAGCCCTCATTGCTTCTTTAACAACAACAAAATAACTCTGTAAAATATTTTAAAGAGGTTTATTCTGAGCCAATATTAGTGACCATAGTCCAGAGATAACATAAATCTAAAAAGCCTTGAGTAAGTGGTCCCAAGATGGTTAGGTTAGTTTGATTTTACACATTTTGGGGAGACAGGAGTTACAGTTGCAGCAGGACAAGCCACAGACAAAACTCCTCAGACACCGAGTTAAAGAAGAAAGGGCTTTATTCAGCTGGGAGCTTCGGCAAGACTCATGTCTCCAAAAACCGAGCTTCCCAAGTGAGCAATTCCTGTCCCTTTCAAGAGTTTACAACTCTAAGGGGGTCTGCATGAGAAGGTCGTGGTCTATTGAGCAAGCAGGGGGTACGTGACCAGGGCCTGCATGTACCGGTAATCAGAACAGAACAGAATAGGACAAGGATTTTCACAATGCTTTTCCATACAATGTCTGGAATCTAAAGATAACATAACTGGTTAGGTCAGGGGTTCATCTTTAACCAGGCCCAGGGTGTGGCAACAGGCTGTCTGCCTGTGGATTTCATTTCTGCCTTATAGTTTTTACTTCTTCTTTCTTTGGAGACAGAAATTGGGCATAAGACAATATGAGGCGTGGGCTCCTACCTTACAGTCACAACATAAATCAATACGTGGAAGGTATACATGGGTTCAAGCTGAAAAGGCAGGACCTATCAAAGTGGGGGCTTCCAAGTCATAGGTGGATTTTAGGGATTCTTTTGTCGACAGTTGTTTGAGAACAGCTATTGTCTGAAGACCTGAAGTCCCTAGAAAGGAATGCTCGAGTTAAGACAAGAGGATTTTAAGGGGCCAAGGCCCTTGTTATGTAGATGAAGGCTCACAGGTAACAGCCTTCAGAAAGAGTAAGTGGAAAATATCTCTATTCAGACTTTTAAAGGTGTCAGACTTTCAGTTAGTCTCTTCTAGGTCTCCAAAAGGCCTGGAAAGGGAAGGCCTGGCTGTATTAATAGAGATTCTCTATAGATGCAAATTAACCCCACAAGACAGCTTTGTAGGGTCATTTAAAAATATATCAAAGGAATATATTTTAGGGTAAAATATTTTTATTTCCTTCAGGGCCTGCTATCTGTTATATGACACTATAACAGAGTCAGGTTGGAGAGTAAACTACATTCCACCAAGTTATTTAAAACAAACAAAAGAACCAGACAGTTTTATGGTTTATAGGGTGTGACTTTAATCTTGGCCTTGCATGGCCTTAGGTCTTGTTTATAATTTGCTATCTTATTACCACAAAAAGTCTGTTTTGTTAGTTTTATTATGCTCTCCATTTTAACCTTAATGCTAAACTCCAAAAGGGAGAGGATATAACAAGGTGTGTCTGACTTTCCTTCCCACTATCATGGCTGGGAATTCAGTTTTTCAGTTTTCTCTGGGTTCCCATTGACCAAGAGGGAGTCCATTCAGTTGGCTGGGGGCTTAGTATTTTCTTTTTGGTTTACAACTTAACCACTTATTTTCAAAGTGATTAAAAGCCGCACCTTTTAATTCTATCACACTGGATATTAGGGGCCAACATATGAATTCTAAGGGACACCAACATTCAGACCTTAGCAATCATATTCCCTTCACTCATTATAGTAATAGTCATTTGTAGTAACAGATTGCCTGATAATACATCAACTAGTATTCTTGGAATGAGTTTTTGTTGATTATGGATTTGTAAGATTTTTCATGTATTCTTGAATTCTAATTGCTAATATTTTAGTTAGGTACTTACATCAATATACATAAGGAGGTCTGGACTAAAATTTTGCCCTTTTTAATTCTTACTGGAAAATGTTGTTTTTAGGGTTTGGCTGACTTCATTCAAAACATTATGAAGACTGCTCCCTTTCTTTATGGTCTTGAACAGCTAAAATCACTTAGAGGTTATTGTGGCTTGGAGTTATAAAACAAATTATAGGATGGAAATTAAAGGATTATCATTTTATAATTTTCCTTTTTCTTCTTGACTCAAGTTTTGTAATTTATGTTTTCCTAGAAATTTGTATGTTTAAATCAGTTTTTTTCATCTACTATAATGTGTATGAAGCATATTTTGATCTCTTTTATGTCTTTTCTAATATGATATAACCTTGTTATTTTTGTTTCAGCTCATGCTTTGTGTATGTGTTGGCATTTCCAATAAACTGCTGCTCTTAGATTTCTCATTTTGCTTTTTTTTAATTTTTTTTAATTTTTTTTTTTTTTTTGATGGTGTCTTTCTCTGTCTCCCAGACTGGAGTGCAGTGGTACAATCTTGGCTCACTGCAACCTCTGCCTCCTGGGTTCAAGTAATTCTACTGCCTCAACCTCACCGAGGAACTGGGATTACAGGTGCGCACCACCACGCCCGGCTAATTTTTGTATTTTAGTACAGAGGGGTTTCACCATGTTGGCCAGGCTGGTCTCGAACTCCTGTCCTCAAGTGATCCACCTGCCTCAGTCTCTCAAATTGCTGAGGTTATAGGCATGAGCAACCATGCCCAGCCATTTCATTCTTTTTTAGCCTTCATTTTTTTTTTGGAGGGGGGGATGGGTTTTTTCCTTATGGTGTTTTTCTAGTATTTACTTTGTTGATCATTTTCTATTCTTTCAGTTGAGTACTTGATATACTTTTCTTCTTATTTTGTAATAAAACTGTTCAAAGCTATGGGTATTTCTGGGTACATCTATGGATTCACCATAGGTGGATGATTATTTTTAATAATATTTTTCTATTTCTTTTTGTATTACAATAATGAGAACATTTTTGACTGAATGTTTATTTAGAAAATATTTTTTAGACTTCCAAGTGTTTGAAATTAATTTTAATTTTATTTTAATTTTCTAATTTATTTTTAGTTTTATTATGCAATGATTTTTTAAAATCTCATTTTACTGTTTTTATACATTCAAATTTGTTGATATTTCCTTTTAGGTCTGATACATGGTTAACTTATATGAATGTGTCATAAGTCTTTGGGAAAAAGTTTATTCTCTTTTGAAGTAGTATAGAGTTAATATTAGAGTAAAGTGAGTTATATTAGTTAGAATTTGGTCTTCTTTATATTTTCACTTATTTTTTTCTTGGTCAATAAAAAAATGGAGATAAATGTTTTAAAATTCTTTGTTTGCTGTGTCTGTGTTTCTCATTGTATTTAGTGTTATTAAACTTTATTTGTTATTATCTTTATTTGATATCCTCCAAACAGACTTTTCTCTCATTTCTTTCTATTCTATTTCTATACTCTTTTCCTTTCAGTGAATGGTAAGACCATGAACCTAGTTTCTCAAACCAAAAATTAAAACTTTCCCCATCCAATCCAACAGTAAGTCTTGATAACTGTATCTCTACACAAATTCCAAATCTATCTACTTCCCACACTTTCTACTAACACATCCTAATCTAAGCCAGCTATCTCTTTTTGCCTGGGTTACTGATATCAACTCTCAAGTGATCTTCCTGACTCCACTCCTGCTTCTCACATAAAAGTCAGAATGATTTGTAGAAAATAAATAAGTTCATTAAACTCTCCTCCCCTCTTTCTTAAAACCTCCCAACGGATTTCCATCCCAACCTCAATTAGAGTAAGTCCACACTTTAACCCTGCCTACAAAGTATGCAGATGTGATTTATGCCTTTCTCTTTGGCTGCAGTGACCATTTCCCCTTTCTCCAGCATACTTAACTACACTGGCCATCTCTTTCTTCCTCAGACAGGACAAGTTCATTCACATATTAGAGCATCTGCTAGATAGTCCCACTTTCTTCCTGTTTCGTGCATGGTTAATAATGCATCCCAGAAATCCCTTGTCTGATAGATGCTTGTATTGTATCACCCTACTTTACATCTTCCTACAGCATTCATTATTGTTAATTTCATATGTCTTTCTGCATCTCCACTAGAAGCTTTTTGACAGCAGGAATATTGACTCAATTTTCAAATTTTCCAGTAATAGAAAAGTGCCTGACACGTGGTAGACACTCAATATTTGTGTAATAAATGAAAGCATTAATGTGCAAAAAAGGGACAATTATATTTTGTTATAAATTTTAATGAAAAAAAGTAGCTTTTTCTTTCCAATTTAATGCTTTTTGTCTCAAATTCAAGTTTGTCTTATATTAACATGAGGAATTCCGCTTTTGTACATGATAGAATAACATAGATGGAGATTTATCTCCCACATTAAACAACTAGAATACCAGACAAAATATATAAAACAATGGTTTTCAAACATTGAACCACAGACAACTTAAGACAGTGATTCCTGAGAGAAGGAAAATATGTGAGTTTAGATCTTGGAATACCCCAGCATCGAGCAAGTTTCTGAATAGTATCAGAAGGAAGGGGAACCCCAATAGAACTTGGCAGTTTTGTCGAGTTGAAGAAATAGAGTTTGATGTTCAAGAAAGTAAAGATGGATAGAATTTGTAAGGCAAACAAGCAGTGAGGAGAGAGCTGTGCAGAGAGACTCTTGATATCTGCTCAAGGGTCCTCTCAAGTCTTTGGCTCAATGTTAATCTGCACCTGTGTAGAAGAAAAAGCCACAGGCTGGGGAAAAATACTGCTGGAAAGGAATAAACAGAATAATCCCCAGAGCTCACACAGGGCCAAGCATAGTTTGTGCTCCCAACAGGCAGAGTGTAAAGTTTTTCCAATAAATGGGGCATCATTCAAAAGTCCTCGAAAAATCATTACCTCGGTAGTAGCCTTAGAATAGAGGTTTACCAGGACCTGCTCTAATAAACCTTAAAGGCAAGACTTGAAAGGATCAAATTGTTTTCATGTAACTTACCGGTTCCAAAACAAGGACCAAAAATATTTAAAGGATGCAAAAAATCCAACTCCAAGTGTTATTAAAAAGAAACAACAACCATATACACAAAAAATGATATTCAGCACAAGAGACAGAAAGGGAACAATATGCAGCATCCAATCAAAACTTACCAGGCCTGCGAAGAGTGCAGAAAATATGCCCATAGCGAGAAGGAAAAAACTCAATAGAAACAGACCCCAAAGTTACACAGATAATAAAATTAAGCAAGAATATTAAAAGAGGTATTGTAAAGATATAGTCAAGACGGTAAAGAAAAGCATGAATGTGATAGAGAAATGAAAGAAAGAAAGATCCAAATAAAAACTCTAAAGATGAAAAATAAAATATCTAAAATAAATAGTACACTGCAGAAGACTAGAAAACTTGAAGACACACGATAAGAACTACTAGAACGAAGGATAGAAGAAAGACTGAACAGAAACGAGCGTGCTGGTGAACTATGGGTCAATATCATACAGTCTAACCTATGTGTATTTTCAGTCCTGGAAAAGAAAAGAACAGAATGAAATATTTAATGAACTAATGACCAGAAAATTTCCAAATTTCATGAAAACTACAAACCCAAGATTCAAGAAGTTTGATGAACACCAAGCTGAAGAAACATGAACACTACATCAAAGCATATCATATTCAAATTGTTGAATACAGCATGATTCTTACTAGTTTTCCATTTGATTTTGTTTGGAGCATTCTTTCATTTTATTCCTGAAATACTCATTTTGGTATCTCCTTTTTAAAATGCATATGATCAAGTTTCATTTTTTGAATAAGAATGATTCTTATGAATTTATTTATTTATTTATTTATTTTGTGATGGAGTCTCGCTCTGTTGCCCAGACTGTAGTGCGGTAGCACGATCTAGGCTCACTGCAACCTCTGCCTCACGGGTTCAAGCAATCCTCTGCCTCAGCCTCCCGAGTAACTGGGATTACAGGCACCCGCCACCATGCCTGGATAATTTTTTTGTATTTTTAGTAGAAACAGGGTTTCACCATCTTGGCCAGGCTGGTCTTGAACTCCTGACCTCGTAATTCACCCACCTTGGCCTCCCAAAGTGATGGGATTACAGGCATCAGCCAACACGCCTCGCCCAAGGATAATTTTTTTAAAGATGACAATTTCATTTTCATTTCTTATTAAAGAGGCATAGTTCATTTGACAGCCTCCTTATTTTGTGTTGCCTTTGTTTCTGATAGTTTTCTATATAAACTATGTTTTATTTGTTTTTCTCTACCCTGTGTCTGCATCATTGACACCCTCAACTGCTAGCCCACATCCCCACACACTCGCCTAAGTAATCACAAGATGCAAATGCTTTAACATTTTCCATTGGCGCTTACCTATACAAATTTCAATATATCTCTCTGTGAACTTGAGATTAAAGACATATATATATATATGTATATATTGTTCCTTACCATGAAATAAAAAGAAATTAAAGCAATGTTATCACCTCTTACCCTCCACTCAAAATTTCCCGTGGGCATCTTAAACTCACCAGTAGCTATGTGTTTAGTTCCTCAGCTTGCCTATTTGTGAATTCCTTATTTTGATGCATATTTGTCTGTATGGAGTACATCTTCAAATCCTTTTTTTTTTACAAGACACATATGAACTTTTAAAATCATGTATTGGATCTCATTTTCTAAGTTTTCACATGCAAAAAAAAACTTGATTTAATAATTAATTACTTGGACATAATTTTATACTCAATACTTGTTAATAACATTGTTCTGTTGTTTTCTCTTACCCAAAATAGCTGAAAAGAAGTCTGATATAAACTCATTTGCTTGTATTTATAGGGGTCTGCTTCTTCTACTGGGTAATGTATGATTTTTTTAAATCATTGAATATCAGATTCACCAGTGTAATCTCTCTCGCCTCCCAACCATGAGCCGTGAGACTTCTAAATTATAGGGCCATTTTAATTAATTGAAGTATTTTCATTCTAATGTTCCATTAAATAGTTTTTTTCTGGTTTGTTTTTCAGATCATCAGTTATCCATACATTGAATCCTTATGTCTGTTTTATAATTCTTATTTTTAAAATGTCCTTGGTATTTTAAAAGTCAAGTTCTCAAGTATATTACTAATTTCATTTCTAAAATTGTCAGTATGTGTTCTGGTTTTAAATGTTTTTATATTTTGTAGTAATATTAATTTTTCCATTATTCTTTTCCTTATTACTACTATTTTTAGTTAATTCATCAACTAATCATTTTGTATCCAAAAATTTTAATTTTTAGTATTCAGGAATTTCTTTTCTTTAGTTTTCATGACAATGCAGTACTGTTATAGTCTAAAGTTGCCTCTCCTCTTTTGGAATGCTGTATTCATTTTAGGCATTCTTTTGCTATAGCAGTTTTTCTTTCATATTCTGGGTGTTTCTGCTTATAACATCAGTAAAAGCAGTTGTCACTCTTGTTGATGAAACTACTCTTACCACTGCTACTATGACTCCTAGTAATACAACTACACCTACAAACACCACCAAAAATTAGCCCTTCTTGATTATTACTCCTTTATAGACCCTGTATAACTCAAGATGCAAACATGAAACAAAATGTAACTAAGAAGATTCAAAAAAACAATGTAAGAACTTACAGAGTTGTGATCAGGATTAAGGGAATCAATAGAGGATGTTGAGGGATCCAGAGATCAGCAACAATGGGTGCTTTTACCACTCCATAGGCAGGAAGAGGTAAGAGAAGGAGATAGTGTTACTGAAGAACCAAGCTAGGGGCCAAATGGAAAATAAACTGCAGAGTCAGGCACTGAACCCCTTAATATATATTTTTTAATCTCCGTAAAGAGGTAGACGTTACTATTACCTTAATTTTACATATGAAGATACAAACTCTTATAAAACGTATAGGAGAACACAGAGCTAAAAAGTTACAGATCTGGGCCTCATAACCAAGTCACTCTGACTTAAGTAAGTCCGTATATGTCCTTACCTTCTCCAGCAGTAATAGTTTGTCTTTGTCAGATACTTACCGAGCTCCTTCTATGCCAGGCACTGCCAGAAGTATTAGACTTACAATAAAGAACAAAATCAGTATCGCGGTTGCTCTCATGCCACTTCTTTATCTTTGACCAAAGACAAATCTATATGTTCTTCTATTTTCCCTAAATTAATATGGATGACACCTTTGGTTCTACTCAGAACTTTCTCTTCAAAAACAAGGTGATTTGCCTGTTTTTGGCATATGTTATCATCCATTTTCCTGAGTACCAAAGAAAAGAAGGTAGAGACTGGGCAATGTGATTGAAAAGATTTCTCCTGCTATTTCTCTCAAAATCTGTTGGAGGTTCTGCCTCTACAGTCAGCAAACCTGGATGAGGGCCCAACTGGCAGCATAACAGCATATATCATGTTGCTGGAAGTGGGTTTGTTCTCCCGCTTCAGTGTGATAGCCCTTGGATGAAAAAGTCAACCAGACTTACATACTGTACTTTTGTTTTCAGGTCCTTGAGTGTGTGGTCATCTCTGGTCCAAAGTTTATTTCACATTAGCCCTGATTCCAGATCGTACCCCTCGGAAATAAGAAGCTGCTTAGCTTAGGGCTGTCTCTTCCAGTCTGGCTGAGCGGCAGTTGGGAAATTGCCTTACGCTAGACTCATGCCTAATGCCCATATCTCACTACTCGGTGGATAGTCTTAGGGATCTTCATATTTATTTATTTTTTTTTCTGCAATGTCTTTATTTCTTTCACTTACTTGAGATACTTCTGCTGTGTTGAGAAACTTGTGTCCTATGTAAATTAAATTGAACCCGTGTCTTGATGATAATTATTGGATTTGTAGTCTGAGGTTAAGACCTTTCTAAAGTTCAGCATAGGAAGTTTTTGTCACTCTGTTATTTAGTTATTTTGGTTAAGTTTACTGCTATCGGAGGGAAACTCTTGTAAACATGACTTAATGTCTGGAAATTGTCCACGCATGTTTGAAAGAATAAATAATTTAGTTATAGCAAAGAAAGAATGGGACCACATACCCAACTAGGTAACTAAATAAAGAGGAAAATAAGGATGTAGGTACAAGAGTTAAGGTGAATAAGGTCCAGATTTTCTGTTCTCGGGTTTCAGATGAAAATAGGAAGTTAAAATAGAAATTTCCTGCATATAGCTGCAAATATGGACTGGCACTCAAATCTGTAACTGGCTTGTATGAGAAGTGGGATAAAAAGTACAAACAGTAAAGAATTAATATCTTGGGAGACAGTTACAGAGAGGGAAGAGAAGCAGGATTCAGCAGAGGAGACAGAAAGGAAACTGATGAAGTGTTGCACAATAGTGTTTCATTTGATGTATTTTTGAGTTTAATATCAAGAGATTCTTTGAGTTATAGGTCTTTCCTGCTATCACTAATGTTTCTTCATTTTTCACTTTGTATGGCTTTATTCTTCCCAGTTCATTTAAGCATACTTCCATTATGAAGATAACATATCTATAAGGTGACAATTCCAACTAGATATCCCTGTGAGAACAAACCTTAAGTATTGTGCAATGTAAAACCTCCATCATGGGATAAATGTTAACGAATCATTTTCACAGGAAATGTTCTTTTATTATAGACAAATTTATGTTTAGTGATTAGCACAGGAGTCTCTCCTTAATTAAAAGGCATTGCCAGGCTATTTCTCTCTTGATGACTAGATACTTTTCATGCTGTTAATTCTCCATTGATAGCAATAGTTACGGCCAAGGTCTCCTAGTCACATATATGCTCTTCATCTATCAGACCTTTATCATTTTATTCAATATACCTTAATTAAGCCCCTGTAACATAGTTATGCCAGATGTTGAGAGCAATTCAAAGATAATATGAGTGTCTCTCTCTTCAAGGAGATTACTATTCAGGGATTATTGATAGTCATTAGATTCAATTTTTTAATTGTTTCATTTGTATTAAAATCTTTCATTATCTCTGAAATCTATGTAGCAATATAGAAATAATCATTCTTACATGAGAAAATTTAACTAATTTACTCAAGGGAGAAAAGAAATGTGAACTTAATGATAAGGGAAACTAAATCCACATTTCAAATCTGATACTTCCCTCAGAAGCTGTATCTGGCTTTAACAGAGTCATCTTTGATAAACATTAGCCTTGAATAGAATATGCACTCCAATTAATTACATGTTCAAAATTATAATTAATGATTGATTTTTAAGTGAGTCAACACAGAGTTTCCTCTTGTCCAGCACAGTGCTAGACAAGAGAAAGAAATTTTTAAGTAATTATGCCATAAATTGAGAACCAGCAGTAACACATAAAATACATTTAAATACATTACAAAGAGCATAGCCATGATCATTACCTTAATTATGTACTGTTCTATTTTGAACTGGCTCAAATATAATAGAGCAGATAATGAGGACTAAAACAGGCGGGGCAGATTAAAATTTCACAAAGAACAAAAAAGGGTGATACAAATGTGAGCTGGAGTACTGAAGAAAGTTTCCTTGAATTGCAATGTATTGTTTTCTATTTAGTTCATCTTTTTAAATTCTATTTTCCCAGCTAGGTCCTTTAGTTGCTTCAATACTCATTATTTGACTCAGTTGTAGTGTAGATTGAGTGCATAATTAACAGGTGAGAAGGCATTATTAAAGGCTGGTGGATAGGAAACCAAATAAAATCCCTATGAAAAACACTGTTGAAAAGACTACAATGAAGAGGTGAATATATGACTTGTTTTTTAGAGCCACTTCCTCATTTTCACTAAACCCACTACCTGGATTACTTCCAGTGCTAAGCCTGCTGTGGGCCAGAGCTAATTTATCATGGTTGTGTTCTGGTCATAATTCCAGAAATTTGGGGAAGTGTTGTTCATATGAACCCAGAAAACAATTACGTGCTCTGTGCACATGTTTAACTAGACAATGATCAGAAATGACATTTTGTTACACAATGACAAATTTGGATGGGATAAGTGAAGTTTTCTTGATTCCTGAATCCTCTTTGGGCCAAACAAAATGACTAAAATGCACATGCATACAGAGCTAAAATGCTTTTGAATGCCCCTGATTTTTCAGTGCTTTATTTATTTATTTATTTATTTATTTATTTATTTATTCTGTTTCTAAGGAAGTTTGAACAAACCATTGCATTTTAATAGTGATAGTGGTGGCTACTAAGACAAGAAGGTTCCTGTGCTCAAAAAAGGTCCTTCCCAAGTCCTTTATCCTTCTGCTGTCTCTGCCTTTCTGTGTTGCAGTCACAGGTTTAAGTCAAAGGAGACCACCATGAGGAAATAAGAAAAAGATAAAGGGAATCTTATAATTTCTCAGCTCTTGTGTGTAGAAACACCTTATACTTCTACAGTGAATGGGGTATATGGGTCAATCTGTGCCATCTTATTTGAACTTGATGCTGACAAGTGATTCAGACAAAATCGGCTATGATATTTATTTTAGTAGATACATGTTATTTTTTTCCAAAATGCATATAAATAATGTCAGTACATTTAAAACTTAAAGTCAGCACATAAACGAGGTGTAGTAGTGCCCCATTATACTCTAGCTGAAAAAAATAGACCCAACATAGAATAGCCAGAGAATAAATATAAGACTGTATGTTAATTAACTACCAAATTATTAGTTAAAAGCAATAAATAATTAATGACATTTATTTTCTCTTTTATGTAAAGGCATTCTTAAAAAATATTTCTATTGGAATAATATTCTACTATTAGATTTGTTGCTGTCTTCCAAAATGAAAACCATCCAGTTTCAACCTACAGGATTCAGCTGCAGCAGCTGTACCATTAAAAGAAATAGCAGGCCGGGCGCGGTGGCTCAAGCCTGTAATCCCAGCACTTTGGGAGGCCGAGACGGGTGGATCACGAGGTCAGGAGATCGAGACCATCCTGGTGAACATGGTGAAACCCCGTCTCTACTAAAAAATACAAAAAACTAGCCGGGCGAGGTGGCGGCGCCTGTAGTCCCAGCTACTCGGGAGGCTGAGGCAGGAGAATGGCGTGAACCCGGGGGAGGCTGAGGCAGGAGAATGGCGTGAACCCGGGAGGCGGAGCTTGCAGTGAGCTGAGATCCGGCCACTGCAACTCCAGCCCGGGAGACAGAGCGAGACTCCGTCTCAAAAAAAAAAAAAATAAATAAAATAAAAAAAATAAAATAAAAAAAAATAGCAAACCCACAATGTTCATTGCTGGCTTCTGTTGTTATTTTAGCTGATTTGATTTGGACAATCGACACTGAACATCTTAAAATTTCTAAATCCCTTTCAGACTCTCTGAGTGAAAAATAGAAAAAATAAAGGGTAATTTTTAAAAAACTCAAATAAAAAAAGTCAAGAAATTCTGTAGGGCAAATAAAACCTTTTGGTAAACCAAGAAACGAAGGCAAGAAGCAAGAGGCTATGGGAAAACCAGCAAGAAAAATTTTAAGTGGAGGGAAAAAATATTTAAAACATATGTTCTTACCACGAAAAATAAAATCAATGGCACAAGGAAGTTGAAGTAAAAGGGAGACATTCGAGAAGAGGTATTATCTGGGGTTAAGACGGAGTTGCATGGAAGTCAGACAGGTCTAGTCTCACTTGTTGTTCACCAGTTATGTGACTTTCTGTAGGATATTGATTCTATTTGGGTATCACTTCCACCTCTGTAAGATCCCTTTTGCTTCAGAAACGTAAACCCATTTCAAGTTCTCAAGTTCTTTCAGAGAAGAAGACCTTTTCCATCTCTTTGTTGTTTCTATGTTGCTAGAGTTAACTACTGAAAAATTAACAATAATGAACCAACTACAAATAGCAAAGTACTAACTGAACACTGCCTGTTTTAGAAGGTTAAAATAGTCAAGTGGTATGAATAAATGAGAGCTTGTTCTCCAAGTATATTTTCCCATATCTACTGACAATTCCCCTGAGTGTATGTGGCACCCTGATAGGCTAAGAATGACAGATATGGACTGATATCCCAGAAATACTGAGTATTTCCTTAATGTTCTTTGACTAAAATGAAAGCAAGAGAAAGATTAATTTGTTTGTGATAATGAAGGATTAAATGCAGATCGATGGTTGTGCTGATGTAAAGATAAAATAAATTACTCAAGGAGTTTCTATGTTTTATAAGTGTCATGCTTCTACTTTAAGTATTTCATTTAGTATTTCCATTTTGATTATAAGTCATGCTGAAAATGACATAATCCATGTGAGGTGCTTGTTAGAGGGTCTGGTACATGGGAAATGTTCAATGACCATTAGCTTATTGTTAACCTGAAAGTGTGCTTATATTTCACAGCATTTACCTTCCAGGTAAAAAGATGATCTAGCGTAGGCACATTTATGCATTTAGAATAGGAACATTTATCCATTAGCAGCAAATAATAAGGAAATAGGATTGGGAAGAGGAAAAAGACATGGACATGGAAATTATTAAAAGAAATTTTTGCCATTATTTTTTCTAGTTCTGTCTCTGCCAATAATTAGTGTATACAAACACTTCAGAATCCCATGTTCACAGCAGGTAGGAATAATTGTTTAAATGTATGAATTAGAGTTTGATTTATCACAAAGGGAACTATCTTTGGGATTATATTATTTTCCAGAATATGTAAAACGTAATGTTGCTTTATGATTTCATTTAGAAGAGTATTTTCCCCTCATATTAAGTTCAGAAAAAAATGGCAATGCTTTGTGAACAGAAAGCAGGTATCTGGCAAGGTCTGGCTTTGAAAATAATAATGGAACTGATTACATGAAGCCCCTTTCAATGTAAGTGAAACTTCTATCATGAGGGAGGAGTTGGTGGAGGGATAAACAAAAATTGCAAGGAAAATCTCGCTGTGGCTGGGAAAAAATCATAACAATTTTGAAAGATTTGAGAAAAATTATGTCCTGATCTTTAGTTATGAATTTTGAGCACAAAAAAAAAAAAAAAAAAAAAAATGAAGGTGTGGAAACCCTAAGACAAGTGAATGTAATTCAGAGTTATTTCTTAGATTAACAGGAAGAGTAACGTCTGCCTTTAAAATGGCCTGGACAAGGATGGAATAGCTAGAGCACATTAAAGGTGGGAGCACTGAAAAGACACTTAATACTCACTGATGGTCCTGATTTAGAGAAAGATACGCTAGCCGGGCATGGTGGTGCACGCCTGTAATCCCAACACTTTGGGAGGCTGAGGCGGGCGGATCACCTGAGATCAATAGGTCAAGACCATCCTGGCCAACATGGTGAAACCTCCTCTGTACTAGAAATACAAAAATTAGCTGAGTGTGAAGGCACACGCCTGTAGTCCCAGCTACTTGGGAGGCTGAGGCAGGAGAATCGCTTGAACCCGTGAGGCAGAGGTTGCAATGAGCTGAGTAATGCCACTGCACTCCAGTTTGGGAGAGAGAGCGAGACTTTGTCTCAAAAAAAAAGAAAAAGAAAGAAAAAGATACCCTAGTAAATGTCTAAGTGCTTAAAATATCAAGACACCAAACCTCCAGAAAACTATAAACACATCAATTTCCAATGCTTTGCCACACTAAAATCCAATAAAGGATAAAGGATAAAGATCAGTATTAAAGGAGAATAAGGAAGTCCAAAGACTGATTAATCAATGATTGACTCAGTTGAGTATACGGATGAGAAAAGATCCACATAGTATTTTTCTTGATATTTAAAAAATGCTGAAAAATTTATTCAGTTGGTTCACAGTTGTACATAGCAGGCACTGTTTTGGGTCATAGGAGAACGCTGGATGACTTGAAGGTTTCTATTCAATAGGAACTCAAAGTTTTGTGCATTAAAGCACAGAAATAAATTTTTATAGCACTGAGTGGTGGGAGTTTCACATAGCCAAGGGACGGAGAAAGTGCACTGTAAGCCCAGTGAAGTGAGCAGTCACACTGTGTGGGAAAGGTGGAGATGGATGGCATCTCAGTTCAAGGGAGAACTGATGTGAATCCTGAAAGACAAGCAGTGTTCTAGGAAGAGAAGGGGGATAAGGAAGGACATTCCTCATAGAATAAACAGCATTAACACAATGCGAAGGGGTGAAAGGGCAGGAACCACCAGGGCAGAGGAGAGGGGTCTGGATGAAGGACCTGTTGGAAGCATTGTGAGAAGACCTGAGCCGGGAGATGAGGCTGCTTGCTGGGCCAGATTGCAGACGACTTTGTAGGTCCTATTGAAGAGTTGGAACTTTATCCTGTAGGCAGTGGGGGTGCTTCACAGTGAAAGATGTGTGTTTTTGAGAGATGGCACTGGTGACAGTGTGGATGGTGGATTGTAGAAGAATGTGATTAAAGGTAAGAACACTTGAGAGGGGCTATTCTCAATTTTGCAGGTGAGAAATTATAAAGGCTCTGATAAAGGCAGTGTCAGGGCAGTACACATAACAGAAGGACTTCTTTGAGGGCTTGGATGATTGGACTCCGTGGAGATGGTAAAGGAGAGAGAGCATTAAAGATGACTGGTTTCTTTCTAGAGGGATGAATGTTGCATCATGTAGGGCCTGAGGAGGAGGAGCAAGTGATATATTTCTATTAAGACAGACAGGGCTTGCAGCACCAGTGAGAAACCCCAGTCATTTTTTAGGAAGCCAAAAAGATCCAGACTGGAGATACAAATAATTATTCAATCACTTATGAGTCCTAGCTAAAAATCATGACAGTGAATGAAATGACCAAGTTAAGTATGTGTAGGAAAAAGATAAATAGAAGAAGACCAAGGATAGAATCCTGGGGAACACTGAGACTTTGGAGGCACCAGAACGGGGATTGGAGACAACAAAACGATGCAAGAAGAAGCAGTCAGAGAAATTGGTGGAAAACCAATAGAATTATATTTTGGCTAAAGTATTATATAAGAAATTGTATCATGGACTATTGTTACTATAATGTTATCCAAATGTGAACATATCCAGTCAGCAGTGCCACAGAGTCATATTCAGGTACCCCTACTCTCCTTGTGGAAATAACAAAAATTGCAGGTACAATTCAAAATCAATAAATTGAAAGCCGTTACTATACTACATTAAATATTGACCAAACCTGGCCGGGCGCGGTGGCACATGCCTATAATCCCAGCACTTTGGGAGGCCAAGGCAGGTGGATCACCTGAGGTCAGGAGTTCATGACCAGTCTGACTAACATGGTGAAACCTCATCTCTACTAAATACAAAAAAATTAGCCAGGCGCGGCGGTGCATGCCTGTAATCAGAGCTACTTGGGAAGCTGAGACAGGAGAATCACTTGTACCTGAGAGGCGGAGGTTGCAATGAACCAAGATTGCATCATTGCACTCCAGCCTGGGCAACAAGAGCAAAACCCTGTCTCAAAAAATATATGTGTATATATATATATAGACCAAGCCTACATCTCATTGATAAAAATGCGTGGGATAAGAAATTACTTTATAGGCAAGCACTAAGGATTATTGAAGGTAGTAGTGCCTTGTCCAAACATATAAAAGTGGTAATAAACATGTAAAAGGGTTCGAATGAGTAATATACTGGATGTTACCATAACCTTCTCATTTTTCACAAGATGTATATATACACATGTATTTAAATATGCAAGGAATCATGTAGAATATACTACTTTGGATTCATTTAAGAACACCAAGGTAACTATCTAGCTAGTAAAACTTAAATGAGGTCTCACTTGCTTCTCTTCCCAGAGGAAAAATGTTTCACTACACTCATTCACACACTTCATGTGTTTTCTCCATCAGTAAATACATGTCTTATGCCAAAATAAACTGGCCCAGAAAGAGTAAATAAATGATTTAGTACAATCCATTATCAGTACTGGAAAAAATTGGAGTGTATAACTTCTACAGACTATGAGTCAGGAACACCAGGTTTTCACATGATGGTTGATGCGTGCTGTAGTGAGAAACGGGGACCCGAGGGAGAGTTGTGATGTGGACGGGTGCCATCACATCCTGTGAGCTCAGGCTCGCCACAATATATCAGGCTGCAACGTATTATGTTTCCCTACACTGGGGTCTGTCTCCTCCGTGGAACTATAAGCTCCTCAAGGACAAGAACAGCATCATACTCATTTTTCAACCATACCTGGCATTATGTAAATAATAAATCCGTTAGCTTGAATCAACTTATAAGCAATAGGGGTTGTCATCCTAAGGAGGGGAAAAAAGCACAGCATAACCATAAAATACCTGGGAAATGGCTAAACCAATCCAAACAAGTGGGGCAATGTGGTTGTTTATATTTATTTAACAGCGCAGAGAAATACTGTCCTCCAGCAGAGAAGAGAACAAAGAGTAAATATTTTCAGTTAGAAGAGCTCAGTTGGCAAGGGGGCCCATGCTTCAGCCCTGGTACACAAGGAAATGCCATTCATTCCACCAATCAAGACAGATTTCTATGTATGCTTTACACAAAACCCTGGGGTTTACCTTTGTGAAACTTTGAGTTATTTGTTGAATGAAACTATTCTGACTGTGTTAGGTTATGGGGAGTTGTTACCAAATAACATATTCTGGCACATAGTAGATATCAGAAAAATTATTAAATAAATGTACTTGAATTTTAACTCTCAGAGTGGCTATGATAAATTGTAGACTACTATTAACTGTGGCTGAGAACTGGCCGTAAACATTCTTGGGAAGCCTGAGCTCAAGCCAGGGCTGTTAAAATATTACCAATCCATTTGTAATAATCACCAATATTTACATAGTTCCAGATACTGTTGTAGGTTGTTCACATGTATTAGCTCATTTAATCCCCATTTCTAATCCCCTGGGGTAATTATTATTATCCTAATTTTGTGGATAGAGAAACTGAGGCATAGAGTGACATGGAAGACTGAAAGAGACATGGAAGACCCCCCCCCCCGCCGCCATCCTAAACTCTTACTGGGGAAGAACTGGCTACTCACAATTACCAAGTCACAGGGAGCATGCATAATTAACAGAGGTCATCAAAATATGAGGGACCAAGAATAGAGGATATGGAACAAAGGAATTAGCACTCTAGTCATTGGTTCAGGTAACTGATAGTATACAGTGAGGAAGATTAAGAACAAGCCTAGATTCCTGAGATATCATAAAGGAGCCTAGGGCCACCACAATGGTAGACATTTAGAAAGGTCATGATTATCTCTGTATAGAAGTCAGGCTTAATTATCCTGCTCCAAGTGCTATAAACTTTGGGAGCTAAATCCCATTTGAGGAGGAAGGAAAATTACCAATGTCTTAGAGGTACAGGACTAGACTAAGCAAAGAGTGACTCACACAAGGTAAATTTAAACTTCCTCAAGTCGTGTATTTAATTCCATTTGAAGTCTAAGGATTCACAGTTACTGGGAAGCAGACATTTATATAGTAATACTTCTAAGATATCACTCAAATTTAGGTCAACTTTTCAGGTGATATATGAGATCATCCAGTTCAATTCAAACATCTCCCCTCTACCATGAACACCAGCTCAAGTCAATGAGTTTTCTTTGTTATCTGGAAAAAAGCAAGAGAAACTACGCACTACAGTTTTACTTATCAAATAAGTGACGTATCTAATAAATAAGTGAAGTATGTGACAGAGTAGTGGGGAATTCTTTATTCTGGTAACTAACAAAAGTTTTAATTTTCTAGGAAGGTGGTGCTATAGAGGGAGAGGATGGTGAGGGGAAGGATTTAACCTTCTAGGTTACTTGGAATCTACGAATCTCCTGAAATTCTGAATAAAGGTTTATGTATATGTGCTTTTTCATGGAAAAAAACATGTTTAACTTTTTTTTAATTGCCAAAGCAGTCTGGGACCCAGAAAAGATCAAGAATCACAGGTATAAAGAAAATTTATTAGATTTTTAAAACATAATTTGCTATGCCTACTAAAGATTCCACATTGAACTGCAGGAATATCAAAAAGAATTTTCACCAGAGAGAGGTTAAACTGGTCATTACAATTCATACTTTCTCCTTAGAAAACATAGGTTTGTATTTTAGTGGGAATTCATCATAATAACAGAAGGAGATCCTGGCTCTGATGTGAGATCCTCAGGTTCAAATTCCAAACCCACCTCCTACCAGCTGCATAAGCTGAGAGAAGTGTTCATGAAGCCCCTATCAAAGTACCTGGCACTCTGAAAACACTTAAAAAATGTAATCTGTTATGGTTATTGTTATAATTGTGGTGAAATGTTGTATCTAGAAAACAATTTTTCCCAATTTGCCAGGTTTTTTTCAGAGATCCATGATGGCTGAGTAGTCAGTCATGAAAAGCCTAGTCTCCATCTGCATTTATTCTATTGTCTTTGTATTATTTTGTTAGGTACCGAGAAATCCACAGTTTGTAAATTGCTTTTGTTTTCTAATGATGACATGTTGCCAGGTTTTTGCCAAGTTTCCTCAAATATGAGTTGTAATTTAATTTTAAGTAAAACTTGAAACCCTTGGCACTCCTACTTGGCAACATAGAACTTCCTATTCTTAAGACAAAAGGCTCAACGAGTTCCTTTGAGTTTTCACAAAACAACATGTGTGTGAATAAAGAATTAAGTAATCCAAAATTACATAATTAAATTTCCCTTAAAATAAGCATTCGTTCAGCTCCTTTGTTTTTAATTAGAGGACAAACACTTTCTAAACATTGAGTTAATTACTTTGAATTTTTAAGAATAGGATGGAATGCTTCATGACCAACAAAATTAAGACATTTAGCCAAAAGTGGTTCCTTCTGAGGGTGGATTATGATTTGTCTCCAGGATTTACCTTCAGAGAAAGGTAGCAGAGTTTATTCACATAATAGGTTCATGCATTCCTTGAGAGCATGTAAGCAGCTCCCCTTAAAATTATTGTTCAAATAGACACAGAAAAAGAGGCTATGTAAAGATAGTGGCAGAGAGATTGGAGTTATAAGATTAACTATATATAATGCAAATTTATATATATAAATGTATATATATAAATATATATATAATGCAAATTTTTGTCACACTTACTTGTTTTTATACTATTGTTGATGAATTAAGCCTCCCAAATGTTTACACGTATTTGTGTTCTGAGAAAATAACTTCAGACATGGAGATTAAGCTGAGGATAGGTAGTTCAGAAAACAAATTCATTGGAGTATTGAAGCTTTTTTACATGTTTTCAAGCCACTGATAACAAGAGCAAAATTAGAGCTGTCTTGTTAAAGAAATACATTAAATGGGAAGGGCAATGAATTCTCAAATGGCCAACTGTAGCTCTATTCTCCATAAATAAAATTGCTTTAACTTTTAATCATTTCTGGCATGAAAGGTTCTAGATTTCTCCAAATAAACTCTATAGGTCCACAGTACTAGAGGGATCCACTGCACACAAGCTTTATCCTGCTTCCCAGTTGCTATATTGAATAACCTTCTTATTTCCTCGAACTTACAGGTATTCTCCCAAAAATGTAACCTTTATAGTTTTGTTTAATAAAATATTCTAGGAAATAAAATACACTCAGATACATTTCCTTTTATCTTGCTGTCTCTGAAATATGTTCATCATTTAACTGCCTTAAAAATCTTTAAGTGAATCTCCTGAACACTTTTTCAGGTCTTCCAGAACAAATGTCAAATCATTTATTGCTGTAAGTGAATTTATCTCACTTACATAGGCATATTTCTATTTTTTATGTTTATTTTTGTGGGTACATAGTAGATGCATATATTTATGGAGTACATGAGATGTTTTGATAAAGGGATGCAGTGTGAAATAAGCGCATCATGGAGAATGGGGTATCCATCCACTCAAGCATTTATACATTTAGTTACAAGCAATCCATTACAGTATTCCTTTAAATATAAAATTTAGTTATTATTGACTATAGTCACCCTGTTGAGCTATCAAATAGTAAATTTTATACATTCTTTCTATTTTTTTACACCCAGTAATCATCCCCACCCCCTATTCTGACTCCCCGCCTCTAGTAACCATCCTTCTACTCTCTATGTCCATGAGTTCAATTGTTTTGATTTTTATGTCCCACAAATAAGTGAGAACATGCAAAGTTGCCTTTCTGTGCCTGGCTTATTTCACTTAATGATCTCCAGTTCTATCCATGTTGTTGCAAATGACTGGATCTCATTCTTTTTTTTAATGACTGACTAGTACTCCATTGTGTATATATGTATCACATTTTCTTTATTCATTCATCTGCTGATGGACACTTAGGTTGCTTCCAAATCTTAGATATGCTTCAATAAACATAGCAGTGAAGATATCTCTTTGATATACTGATTTCCTCTCTTTTGGGTATATATTCAGCAGTGGGATTGCTGGATCATATAGTAGCTCTATTTTAATTTCTCGAGGAACCTCCAAACTCTTCATCATAGTGATAGTATGAATTTACATTCCTACTGACAGTGTTCAAGGTTTCCCTTTTCTCCACATCCTCACCAGCATTTGGTATTGCCTGTCTTTTAGATATAAGCCCTTTTAATTGAATAGGATGATATCTCATTTTAGTTTTGATTTGCATTTCTCTGATGATCAATGATGTTGATAGGCCTGTTTGCCATTTGTATGTCTTCTTTTAAGAAAATGTCTATTCAGCCGGGCAAGGTGACTCACACCTGTAATTCCAGCACTTTGGGAGGCCGAGGCAGGTGGATCACTTGAGGTCAGGAGTTCGAGACCAGCCTCGCCAACATGGTGAAGCCCCGTCTGTACTAAAAATACAAAAATTAGCCAAATGTGGTGGCAGGCGCCTGTAATCCCAGCTACTCAGAAGGCTGAGGCAGGAGAATCACTTGAAGCCAGGAGGCAGAGGTTGCAGTGAGCTGAGATCATGACACCACACCCCAACCTGGACAACAGAGTGAGACTTCGTCTCAAAAAAAATAAGAAAGAAAAAAGAAGAAAAAGAAATGTCTGTTCAACTCTTTTGCTCATTTCTTCATCGAATTATCAGATTTTTTTCCTATAAAGTTATTTGAGCTCCTTATCTATTCTGGTTATTAATTCCTTGTCAGATGGATAGTTGGCAAATACTTTCTCCCATTCTTTGCATTGTCTCTTCATTTTATTGTTTCTTTTGCTGTGTGGAAGCTTTTTAACTTGATGTGATCCCATTTGTCTATTTTTGCTTTCATTGCCTATGCTTGTGGGGTCTTTCTCAAGAAATTTTTGCCGAGATCGATGTCCTAGAGATTTTCTCCAATGTTTTATTGTAGTATTTTCATAGTCTGATGTCTTAGATTTAAATTTTTAATACATTTTGATTTGACTTTTGTGTATGATGAGATATAGGTGTCTAGTTTCATTCTTCTGCATATGGATACCCAGTTTTCCCAGCTCCATTTAATGAGGAGACTATTTTTTCCCCAGTGTATGTTCTTGGCACCTTTGTTGAAAATGAGTTCACAGTAGACGTGGGGAGTTGTTCCTGGCTTCTCTGTTCTGTTTCATTGGTCTATGTGTCTGTTTTTATGCCTGTACCACCTGTTTTGTTTACTATAGCCCTGTAATATAAGTTGAAGTCAGATAATGTGATTCCCCTAGTTTTGTTCCTTTTACTTAAGATAGCTTTGGCTATTCTGGGTCTTTTGTGGTTTCATGTAAATATCAGGATTGTTTTTTTCAATTTCTGTTTCTATTTCTTTTTTTTCTACTTGTAAGAAGAATGTCATTGGTCTATTGATAGGGGTTGCATTATATCTGTATAGGCATATTTCTACACATAAAGAATCTGTCATTACAAAAATACTATTTTCTAACCATGGGAGTTATAATGATTCCATCAATCCATTACTCCATTATACAGCTAGACAAGACTGACATTTCTAAGGTACCAATGCCAACCTCCTTTTTAGCCAACTTTAGATTTAACTTGAACTAGCATTTGTTAAATGCCTACTATATGTGAGTTACCCTGCTTTGTGTTTGCACACACAAGTATATAAATAGTCCTGAATGAGATTACATTACATAATAAGAGTATTTACTACAATTTTATGAATGACACCAAAGCACAAGAAGGGACAAGTACTAGCTTATGTAAAAATTTGCATGCATCCAAATACCCTGCTGACTTTGGGTTTGAAAATATCCCTTATTCCAAGTACTAATAAATCCAAATGATATAAAAACTACAGTCAATATTAATTAATGCTCACCAAAAAGACATTTTCAGAACAGCTTGCAAAACTCTCTAATAAAGAAGTCAGGTGGAGGTTTAATGAGTAAGCCTGAAGACCAACATACAAAAGATCAAAATATGCTTGGATATGACCAAAACACAGAAAACAGTTGAGTAGGCCACTTAGAAAAATGCCTGTTGATTGTTTAAACTTTTTTCAATTAAGGGGATATGATAACTGTATATAGGCTGCGGCATCAAGCTTATATGTTAGAAATCACTCACATCTTTCCACATATAATACTAAATTTAAAATCACCAAAAAAAGTAAATATAAATGCCCCCATGTTACTAAACCATGTAGATGAAAAGTGAAAATTCAAGTCACTTTTTAGGTAGTTTAGGTGTATAAAACATCCATATCTTTTCATATGTGGTAGTACTTAAATCATTAAATATTTTGACCATCTTCTCTTTTTTCCTCCTTTCTCTCAACATATACTCTCTTAACAATCACTAGGTTTCTGTTATTACTGCTGTAGAACTCCTAGATCTATGATTCCATCCTGATATCAGCCCAGCACTAATGAAAACCCTGCTCCACCTTTCCATTTTGATAGTCTACCTACACTTCAAGCTCAATATGCATCAAATTGAATATATTCTCGTCCCTCGAGCACATGCTTTCACATGACATACAAATTTGGTTTATGGCGCCATGAAAATCATCAATACTCACATTCAAATTGAATGCCAACTAACACTGATTCTACAATTGGCAGATCTAGAATACATATCCTTTCCTAACTTCATTCTCGTGATATTAATCCAAACCTTAATTATCATCCCTTGCCTTCACCAGTGCAAAATTTCCTACTTCTTTTTCTTTGGCCTACTGTTAATCCTTAATTTAACATTTACAGCTTCAGTTACCTTTACAGCCTACATCTCAGACTATTGTTTAATGGATACCAATTTTATGAGGCAATCCCTTCTCACATTCTGGGGTAAGTGTCCCACTCTTTTTCCCTTTCCAGTCTAACCAAAAATGTTCCTACCATATTCCAATTATATGATTTGAATGGAAATCATCATGTTCTAATGGATTGTGCCTTTCCTTCTCTCCTATATCCTCGTTTAAGTCTTACTTGTGTTTTCTGCATTTTTACAATCAAAGTGTCTCTGCTATATGGTCTAAACTCCAGCTAGAATGAACACATTCACTTTAAAGCTCAACTCAATGTCATCTTGTCCAGAAGGCATTCCTGAATCTTCCAGCTATGTTTAAGTAATCTGCTTAAGCATAAGAGTTTGTTTACATCTCTTTTGTGGCACTCTAATATCTTTATCACTTCCATAACAATTGTAGTATATTTGCATAAGTTTCTCCCCTTTTAAACTCTAAGTTCCTTGGTGATAAGGCCACATGTATTATAAACAACCAGTAAATGTTGAATAAATGAATGACTGGATGGATGAACAGAAAAAAATTTTTGCAAAGGATTTTCTAATGCTTTTTATTTTTCGTTCAGATGTTTGGCATCAGAGAGACACTTCCAAAAAGGAAATAAATTAATTGGTCGTAAACAATGTTTTCTCTTAGCTCCCATTCAAATCATTGTGAACCACAATGTTCTAACTGCATGTTTGTGCTTCCTCAACTTTCATAGCCAAACACCTGCAGTTAACCAACCACACATACCAAAGTATTTTTAACATGACTCAAACTGATCTGGGGAATTGACAACTTCTCAACCACCAGCTGAATACCAAGCTAAATGTCAGTAGTTTCACAGACTCTTTTAATGACATGGGAAAACCTGAGATTTCTCTTTTTTCATGAAGTGACACACTTGCCTGAGAAAGCTGTATCATATCTCTTCCACTGGATTAACAGTGCAGACATTTCTATTGTGGATAAAACAAAAGGATCTAGAAGTTCTTGAAGGTTTTATTTTCAAATGCTGTACACCTATTATTGTACCAGACAACCAGGCTGAGAGAAAATGCAAGTGATTCTTAGCTATTAGAGTCACTCTCACAGACTCTCCTTCCATTTCAATGTATTTCAATCAAAAAAGTGCTACTAAAATTCTTTTCTCCTTTACAGCAGCAGTAATACCAACTACGCCGTTACATATCATTTTTAAACAAGGCTCCATGACTTTCAAAATCCAGGTCAACATATCAGAAATATTTCCTCTAATAACTTTATGTTTTAAGACACACTAAGCTAGCTATATTCTTAGCTATATACTTCAAGATTACCTCTCTACAAGGAATAATACAAAGCCAAATTTTTGTCCTGTATAACACTGTTTTATAAGGTTTGTAGTTACTTATTTTTTTAGTGAGCAAATTATTGCAGGATTTGAATACCTTAAGAAACAATAGTAAGGAACTTATTATTTATATTATACCTCATATATTAATGAATGCATTTTATGTGTTGGGTTATTAATAACCATGTAATGGAAAGGAAAAATGTAGTTTATTTTGATCTGAAAAAATACATATACATTTTCCTACTGAGCAAAAAGTTCAAAACCACATGATTTTTAAGAGATCTGCATATAAGCATAACCAATATCAAAATCTAACTTCAAAAGTACTGAATATTTGCCATGCACATTAATATCCCACTGAGTTTTAGACAACAAAATATGTTGGACTTTTGCTTCTTCAGAGGCTGGCTGCACACTTTGGGGTTTGTGTAAAAATAATTATGTGTATTCTCAACCAATTCCTTTAGTCACCTTTCTACGGCACTTAAAACCAAAAAGTGGATGCTTTATATGAAAACATCCTACCTTACCTGATCGAGGTGTTATTTGCTGACTTGTTTCTAAGGCTACACATGCTTGAGATTGTTGCTTATATGGTATCTCAAATGATAGCAGAAATATTTCATCCCAAATCTGTGTTCTACCAGCCTGATACAAGATACAAAATTTCAGCCATTTTTGTTTTATTGGGTCTTTTTTTAAAAAAAATATTATGGGCACATTTGACAAACTGAAGGAAAAGAAATACCAAATACTCAAAATTCATTTGTAGGAGGATCTTCAAGCCACCTGAATGGAACATTCCTCTTTAATCTTCCACTCACAGAAACTGCATTACAACTTGCTGCTACCTTCCATTTCTGAGTTTTTCTGTAATATATTACTCTATATTTTCTCTAATTTTGATATTGAATTGCAGAAAAAAGATTTTCACAAGGTGTATGAGAGGGATTCAGGCTACTCTGAACACATCTAGGGAGACATCAAGGTTATTTTGCCTAGAAATCTTTTGAACTTCTCCCTAGGATCCCATGCAGCATGGTACAAGTTGAGTTTCCTGGAGACTTGGCTTTATCCAGGTACTTTTGATCATCTGCACTCGAAGCATTGTGCTGCTTCAGGCTGGAATTAGCCGAGTACATGAAAGTCACCATTCCTTGAAACCTGGATGAAAATAAAACAAAAACTGGTAGTCAAGCAATTGCCACAACTTAGATTCATAGCATTTAATTCAATACACATTTACTAAAACGTTATGAGACACTGAACCTGACCTCAAGGAGTTTCACACATCAAGATAAGGAAGAATCTCAAAGAAACCTAGATGCCACGTCTTTTTTGTCTATAGGGGAGAGAAGCTGGGATATGTATTCTTGATTTTGTGTTTTGAGAGTTAGAAGCAAGATCTTCATAGCTTTGAAAATAAATATAGGAGACTAGAAATAATATTGATAATTTTTTGAAGTCAGTGTAATAATTTAAGGACTAAAATATTCTTAATACATTTGAATTATTATTATTTATCATTACTATTACTTTCTACTTTACAACTAAAACCAGTTTTTACCCCACCTGTGGGAATTTCAGAGCTCAAAGAACAAACATGTATTGGGCAATTAATTCATGTCAGGCATTACACTAGGAATTAGACATACATCTTTTTGCTTAGCACAGCGCTCAGATTGATCTTGGCCTTGCAAAATATTGACAGAAAAACTAGAATATATTTTAATTTCTTTAGGTCTCCACAAAGTAACTTCTAGCTTAGTATGAAGGAAATTCCCAGAACATGAACCACATCCATCTTGAAACCAAAAAGCAAATGCTGATGAATTCTGAATTTCCAGCTGCCTGGGACTCACTTATTGAACTCCATTACCAGGGTTAAATGAAACCATGTTGAAGCCTGAGGTAAAAAGAAAAAAATTAGAAGTGAGACTCTACATACACCGAACAAAATATCCTCTTATATTTTGAACCTAGTGGGAAAGTTAACAAAAGTTCTACAATTAAAACAGTTTACACACCATTGTCAGCCTTCATAGATCCTCCTGGCAGAGGCCAAGAGGGTTGCGCTGGCTGAGAAATGTGAGCTGATTGGAAACAACTGTTTCTGTTGCACAATAACGGAGGACTGTCAGGCAAACAAACAACAAGATGTCTTTATTTACACTTTTGTTAGTTTTTTAATCATGAATTTTTGCATTAATTTTGATTTTTTAAAATATTATATTAAAACATTATTTTCATTTCTTAGTTTTTTGGTGCCTTCTTAAATTTTTCTCTGAGGTAGTGATGCTAATCACAGCTCAGCCTTATTCATTATTATAATTTATCTAACGTTGACTTCAGTTTCAAAACTTCTTTCTCATCCAGCCTGTTCATTGAACCAAGACTGGTTCTTGAGGCAGAGTCGGGTGATTAAAAAGTCAGACAATGAATGGAAAAGAAACTTAAAAGATGAACACTGTCACGCCTGTAATCCCAGCACTTTGGGAGGCCGAGGCGGATGAATCACCTGAGGTCAGGAGTTCAAGACCAGTCTGGCCAACATGGTGAAACCTGCATCTCTACTAAAAATACAAAAATTATCCTGGCGTGGTAGTGGGCATTTGTAATCCCAACTACTTGGAGGCTGAGGCAGGAGAATCGCTTGAACTCAGGAGGCAGAGGTTGCAGTGAGCCGAGATCATGCCACTGCACTCTAGCCTGGGTGACAAGAACAAAACTCCATCTCAAAAAAAAAAAAAGAGATGAACACTGATAATGCAAAAAGTTTTTTTAAAAACCTACAATGTACTAAATACTTAAGAGTTAACTGCATTTTCTTTGCAATTATTTATTGGTGGCATTTTGAATTGTTTAATCTTATTTTAAGAGGTTGCTGTTAGTGATGCTGTAACTCTTTCATATTTTCAGAAAGACTTTTATAACCATTATTTTGTTTAAAGCCTACTTGAGTATATTGAATCCCTACTGTAGATTTAAAGGAAATAATTTTATTTAATTGAGTCATTAAAAATGACAACAGTAATAGATTTTTTAATAAATGTTTTTCATTCTACCTTCAGAGTTCACTGAGTGATACAGAGACCCTGGTTAACCTCACTTCTAGATTGTGCCAAGTGGAACTTGTCACATCTTAAGTGACTGACTGAACACATTTTACTCAACTAAGTGACCTGGATCAATTATGCAGAGATATAGTAAAGTTTGCCTTTCAGTGAATGTTTCCTTTTTTAAAAAAAGTTCAATGTTTATTATATATACATACTAGTCTCAAAGACAGAAAACCACCTTTTTTCAGCATATTTGGTCTAAATCTCAGAGTGAAGGAACTACCCATAATAAACTAACTGGCTGAATGAATTCCTGTCAGCCCCTTTAGAGGGCAGAGCAAACATTTGGGGTTGCAAAAAGTATGACCTGGGTACATCTGCACATGGATAAGTGAGCTCAGAAAGCTCATGTCATGTATTTATGTGCTACGGCTGATTAAAAAAAAATCTTAGAATTATAATTTGGGTCTGATTTGTTAGACACTATTAAAGGGTTCTAATACTGTTTTTTAATCAACAGCTTGTATTCTCGAGTTTCTAAATTTCCTTTTGTACGCCAAGTACCATTGCATTTATATAGCACATCTTGCTATTATTTATTGAGGCAAATTATTGTTTTATTTTGTCCCAGTCAGATGTCTTGTACACAGTTAACTCTGTCCTTCATCTCAGTAATGAATTTTTAATTTAATCCTTTACATTTATTAATAGCTTTCCCCCATTTTTTTCCCCTTTCTCTTTCCAAGGAGAGTACACCCCCTCTTTACCTTAACTCGTAGTGAAACACTTTTAATTCTGGCCATCCAAAAAAAAGAAAACATTTCAGGAATGTCTCTATAACTTTTTGTTTCCTGATAAACTAACTCATCACTAGCTTTAGAGTCAGATCTTGTTTGAACCCAACTCCAACACTGACAAGCCAAGTGACCCTATCCTAGACAAATAACATTACCTCCCTGACCTCCTTTCTCATCAGCTTTATGTGAATGGTAGTGCCTATCTCAAAGCCAAATTGTAGGGATTACAGCAATAACTTATTTAATGTGCCTAGTACTTCTTACCAGCAATTTCAAATGGTTCAACTTAATTGTAAGGGTTCAGCAGATCCTGGCTTCTGTGTTTTCCCTGGAAAGAGTCTGGCTGGGCAGGGACTTCCAGGGCTTTTGGCTTATCTGAGATGAAATACAGCTTAACTCATGCAAAGCTCAAAAAAAAATAAGGTGAGCACCTAAGTATAAGATGTTTACCTTGATGGCCAACTAAGATGGTTGATTCTTTTTGCCTTTACTACAGGCTTTCATTAGTTTTGACAGATAGTCAACCAAAAGCTGGCTCTGCCCTATCTTTTACAGAACTTTTTAGAAGAAGAGAAAATTCTTTTCTTTTCTTTTCTTTAGTCATTTTCCAGTTCTGCATGGGTTGTATTGCTAAAGTACACAGAAACTTTTTTTCCTTTTTCCCTTTAGGAAAGCCCAAGATGGAATCTTAATTTCTTAAACACTAAGTGTTTTGTTAAATTCCTATCATAAGTTTTCATGACCCATGATAAGAAAAGACACTTCAGAAAAGACTGCAGAGACCACAGGATGCTACTGCTTACAGATGACACTGTTTCTGAAAGGCAAATAAATAAAGTTAAATTGCTAACTTCAACATAGCCTTGGTTTGTATCTCAAACAACAAAGATATCTGAAACAGTTTTATTTTTTATTCCAACTTCCAGAGGCTTTTTTTGCTTTCTTTGACAGACTTGAACTTCCTTTTCTTTTACTCATTTCCAGTAGGACAAATCCTCATTCTATTACTACAACCTTTTAGTTCCCTGCCTTAGGGCAAAGCTCCGTTTGACATTAATGGAAGCTCCAAGCCTGGCCCAGAAATGTGGGGACAAGACACAAAGATGAAATCATGAATGAGGCCATGAAAGTTGATATTCATAAACTCAAAGGTACTTTCAGGATGTTCAAATAAAGAAATAAAAATACATCAACATTTCAGCAAAACATTTGTTATTCCTGCAAGCTTTATTATTAATTTATTTAGAAAGACGGTTGGCAGAGATGCAGGGAAAAAGACTCTAGAAACTTGCACTAGGACTACAGATCCATTCCTGTTTTTCTCTCAAGCACTTAGCCTAATACTTCTCACATGTTTTCTTTTCACACAGTTTTCAGTCATTCCTCATCAGGTTTCACCACTGTGTATATCATATTTTCATCAACCCAAAACATTATTGTGACACTCTGAAAACACTTTTTGAATCAAAGAGAAACTGGCACAGCTTACTAATGAAACTAGTAAGTTACATCAACTCTCATAAATATATTTAGTCACAAGTAATCTGTTGGTTAAATCCTTGTTCTTCTTATAACTCAGGAGTGATAGTTAATTTTTTAATTATCGAAGTTTTGTGCTCACATTGATTATATTTAATTTAAACCTTAAATGGAATAGATTTGGAGAAATTATTATGATTCCTCTTCAACATCTCAAATAAAAATTATTCTGGCCATGTGCTGTGACTCATGCCTGTAATCCCAGCACTTTGGGAGGCCAAGGCGGGTGGATCATTTGAGGTCAGGAGTTCGAGACGAGCCTGGCTAACATGGTGAAACCCTGTCTCTACCAAAACTACAAAAAAAAATTAGCCAGGCATGGTAGTGGGCACTCCTAATCCCAGCTACTGAGGAGGCTCAGGCAAGAGAATCACTGGAGTCTGGAGAGGGAGGTTGCAGTGAGCCAAGATTGTGCCACTGCAGCCCAGCCTGGTCAACACAGCAAGACTCCATCTCAAAAAAAAAAAAAAATTTTTTTTCTTTGGTCTTTGGAGGCAATTTCTACCGACCTAAAATGTTAATAGGAATAGATACCTCTGGTTGACATGGAGTACTTTTTTTTTCCTTTCCTTTATACTGTATTTCATTTTTTCCTCTGTACTTTTCAAACTTTCTACAAAACTGGTAATAAGTTAAAAAGATTTTAATCAAATAAGGTATAAACTAACTTTGTGTGTGTGTGTGATGGAATCTTGCTCTGTCGCCTAGGCTGGAGTGCAGTGGCCCAATCGCGGCTCACTGCAACCTCTACCTCAGGGTTCAAGCAATTCTCCTGCCTCAGCTTCCTGAGTAGCTGGGATTACAGGTGCCCACCACTACACCCAGCTAATTTTTATATTTTTTGTAGAGATGGAGTTTCACCATGTTGGCCAGGCCTATCTTTAGGTATATAAACAAGTGACTTCAGGTGATCCGCCTACTTTGGCCTCCCAAAGTGCTGGGATTATGGGCGTCAGCTACCGTGCCAGGTCTAACCCATGTTTCTTTTAGGACAAAGTTTCTCACAGTTCTGTGGAAGAAGTATGTTTTGAACAAGATTCTGAATGGAGGTAATGCTGTGACTTGGCAGAGATGAGAGGAGAGAAGCAATGCTCAGAGAACAATGACAGAGAAGGGTTATTTCACAGGAAGCATCATTTTTGTGGCCAACTTTGAAGCACATTAGAAAGAGTTCAGAACTTATGGAAGATTGTATTCACTGTAATTTTCACAGCAAGGACACTGCAAGGTCACACTTGTGTGTTATAATTATGTCCTATAGCAATGTTTGCATAAACTAGATTCTGCTAATATATTTTCTTTGATTACTAGTTACTGCTCTGTCTAGTTCACCAGATTTTGAACATTTTTGTTGAAAACTCACATATGAAATTTATTTTATATAAGGCAACCCAATATACATAAGCATGCACACAAACACATTCACATCATATTCCTAGACCTATACCAATACCTATATCCATATCAATACCCATATTTTTAGGTATATAAAAATGTTGTTTATAAAAATGTTGTGCTGCAATATTTACCTTTACAACATGAATACATTCCTGTTCTATTCTACTCTATCCTTCTCTATTCTATTCTATCTTCCTCTATTCAGTTATTTCCATTCCACTGTACTCCACTTTAAATGAAATAGTGACTGTGACCTACTAAGGCCCAACACTTGAAAAATGCTGGTTTAGCAAATGCTTGGGTGACCAAGTCCTTCTGCCTGAAAACAAAAGCATGGCAAATATTATAATATTTTGTTATTATAATATATTGTTGCAACAGTCCCAGCTTAATACAAAAAAAAAAAAAAAGCCCAGGCCTGTGGAAGTATAAAAGATGAAATAATATTCTATAATTAGAATCACCAGGGCTTGTCTTGTGACCTTTTGGTGAGGGCAAGAGAGAACTGAAAATGACTCGTGTTATGTACCTAAAGGATCTGAAGCCAGTGACTTTGTGGGGAGTATTGGAAACATTAGAAAAGGGTAATGGTTTGAGGGTATTATTTCAGACATAAATTTTTGTCCATTTATGTAGTTCAAAATGATCAAACTCTCAATATGTCTTTTTCCCTGTCTTTTAAAAAATAACTTATTTTCTATTAATTCATAAGCATTACACAGTGAGTTATTTTTATTTATATGTCTTTCTTTATTTGCCACAGTACAGAATATGATGTTCTACAAGAACATGGATGACAGACATGTTAAAAAACAGTTTGTTTACTGAAACATTCTTCTTTTTTTTTTAGATGGAGTCTTGCTCTGTCGCCAGGCTGCAGTGCTGTGGTGTGATCTCGGCTCACTGCAACCTCCAACTCCCTGGTTCAAGCAATTCTCCTACCTTAGCCTCCTGAGTAGCTGGGATTACAGGCATGTGCCACCACGCTCAGCTAATTTTTGTAGTTTTAGTAGAGACAAAGTTTCACCATATTGGCCAGGATGGTCTCAATCTCCTGACCTCGTGATCCACCTGCCTTGGCCTCCCAAAGTGCTGGGATTACAGGCGTGAACCACCGCACCTGGCCTGAAACATTCTTCTTAAGAAGTTGCATGTGTGCAATTCTCTCCTTCTCTTTATTTGTCAGCACTTAGTACAATTGAGAGGCCTCTTCTATTTGCAAGAGATAAGAGTTTGGCCTAAGACAGAACTTAGTTTAAATTCCGGCTCCTGACACTTAACAGCCTTGGAATCTTGGAAAAGAGTGTAGTGTCTCAATTAGTCAGAATGTTTTCAGTGGCAAGTAACAGAATCTCAAATCAACCACTATTTCTTTTTAAGTGGAGTACAATGGAATGGAAATAACTGAATAGAGAAAGATAGAATAGAATAGAGAAGGATAGAGTGGAATAGAACAGGAGTGTATTCTAGGTTGCAAGGGTAAATATTGGGCAAAAAGGGAAATCTAAATCTAACATGACTGTGTCATTATCTTGCAAATAATGATTCCAGGCATCTATGACTCTTTCTTTCAGAACTTTCTTTCTCTGTTAGCTTTATTCTCAATCTCACTATAAGTCTCTTTGTGTTAGCAAAAAAAGGTCTCTAACAGCTCCAAACTTGTATTCTACAGTTTAAGAATTCCAAGGGCAAGAGGACTACATTCCTAATTGTTTCAGAAAAATGCTCTGGGACTAATGCTGACTGGTTATAATTCATCTTAATTGAGTCATATGCCCATCTCTGAACCAATTGCTATAACAAAGAAGATGCATTGCCTTCATTTGCTAAGAATGGGTCGTGAACCCACCCCTACAACCTGGAGAGGATCCATCCATCTGAACTACATGGGTGGAGAGTCAGGGTTCTCCAAAGGAAACTTAGAAAACACAAGGAGAATAAGAGGCAAAAAATAATAGCTAGCCACTTCATCTCATAAAGCTTTAGTTTCTTTATATCTAAAATGCAGATGAATTTTAGATAAAGTTGTTCTGAAGATTAGAAATAGGGAGAAGATAAAAAACCTGGCAAAAGAGTAGTTACTCAATGAGACAGCAAATGAAAATAATAAAGCAAACAGAGTAAAATGGTAACAACAGGGGAATCTAGGTTAAAGGATGCATTAGTTTTCCTTTTGCTATTTTTATTTTTTAAAGTGTGAAATTGTTTCCATATAAAATATATTTTTCCATATAAAAAAAGAGCATCTCTGACTTCTGGTTTCCTGTTCTGCATGTAAAGACTTTGGAAGCAGTGGCTGTGTCCTAACAGCAAGTAAAAAAAAAAAAATTGAACAAACTGAAAAAGCAACAACTCTTCTTGAATCTCAAAGAAAGAGGAGGACATGAGGCAAACCACTGCCCTCAAAAGTGGAGAGACAGGTGGACACAGGGAGTGCCAGAGAAGATGTGTAAGCTGAGATGTCAGGAAGCAGCATCAGGGAAGGAAAACATAAACCACAGTGGACAAATTGATGGAGGCTCATTGTGGACACTTCTGAGAGAGAAAAACTCCAGGAGCACCCAGTCATAGGGAGGCTCCCACAATACTGTGAGATTTATGTTCAGCAGATCAAGCAAGTTACCACAGTAAATGCTGGGGGGGGAAATCTCACATTTCTGGCAGGTGAGTGGGAAAAGGAACCATTTTGAAATAAATTAGAGCATTTTGTTCTTAACGAGACCCTAAGGAGAAACTAATTAACAAAAGTCTAACCTTCTGGGGCATTATCAGAGCCTAACTAACCTGGAGAAGGGAAATATCCAAATCCACTCAGCTCTAGCCTTTCACATAGGAGAAGGGAAATACCTAACTCTGCATCCTCTAGCTTTCCATATTGAGGAAAGGAAAACACCCAACTCCAGCCTCCTCTATCCATACTGTTCCACTTAAGTGAGGGGACTGGAAGGCACTGTGAAGTAACAGCCCAGAGGCACAGCCTCAATAAAAGATGTGAGACTGAATCATAGGACTACAGAGCACTTCTTCTCCCCTCACACCTTATCACCACATGACTAAGGCCTACTTACCGAATTACTTTTTACCCAGTAAATCATGTCTTCCTCTAAACAAAAAATTACAAGTTATACTGTAAGGCAGAAAAACAGTTTGAAGAGGCTGAATAAGCATCTGAACCAACCACATATGGTGGGAATGTTGGAATTAAGCCAAGGATTTTTTTTAACCATAATTAATATGATAATGGCTTTCATGGAAAAAGTAGACAGCATGCAAAAAGAGGTCAATTATATAAGCAGAGAGATGGAAATTCTAGGAGTGAATCAATCAGAAATACTAGACATCAAAAATGCATCCACAGAAATAAAGTATGCCTTTAATGGGTTCATCAGCAAACTGGACAAGGCTGAGGAAAGACTCTCTTAGCCTGAGGATATGACCATAGAAACTTCCAAAATTGAAAAGCAAAGTGAAAAAAGAAAAAAAGTAGTACAGAATATCTAATCTCTGTGGGACAATTACAAAGCATGTCATCTATTCAAACTGAGGAATACCAGGAGAAGAAAGAGAGAAGCAGAACAAATATTTGAAACAACAATGACTAAAACTTTCCAAAGATTAATGTCAGACACCAAGTTATAAAATTAGGAAGCTCAGAGAACATTAAACAGGTTAAATGCCCAAAAAACAACAACTAGGCCTACTATATTCCAATTATAGAAAATGGAAGATAAAAACTTCTGAAAGAAGCCAGGGGAGAGGGAAGGGGCAATAGGGAGGGGTCAGGGAATCTTACCTATAAAGCAGGGATCCTCAGCCCTGGGCCAGAGACCTGTACTGATCTGCGGCCTGGACTGCGCAGCAGCAGGTGAGCAGCAGCAATGCAACATTACCACCTGAGCTCCGCCTTCCGTCAGATCAGCTGCAGCATTAGATTCTTATAGGAGCACGAATGCTATTGTGAACTGCCCATGCAAGGGATCTAGGTTGCATGCTCCTTATGAGAATCTAATTAATGCCTGATGATCTGAGGTGGAACAGTTTCATCCCAAAACCAATCCCACCCCCTGACCCCATCTGTGGAAAAATTGTCTTCCATCAAACTGGTCCCTGATGTCAAAAAGGTTGGGGATTGCTGCTTAGAAGAGCAAATTATATTTAACTTCTCAGAAACTATGCAAGCAAGAATAAAGTGGAATCAAATCTATACAGTATTGAGAGAAAAAAAAACAAAACAAAACACTAATCTAGAATCTTGTACCCTGTGAAATTATTCTTCAAAAAAGAAGAAGAAATAAAGATTTTCTTAGACAAATAAAAATTGAGAAAATTTGTTGCCAGTAAGCCTGCCTTGCAATAAATGTTAAAAGAAGATCGTCAGAAAGAAGGAAAGTGACCTAGGTCAGAAACTCGCATCTACGCGAAGAAAATAAAACTAACAAAGACAAGATAAGTGAAAGTAAGAAAAAAACTTCTCTGATTGTTGATTGATCTAACAGATAATAATTTGTTCAAATAACAACAGTAACAATGTTTTTGATTATATATGCTTATGTATGATTATATATGAGTGAAATGAATGACAGCAATGATACAAAGAATGTGCTGAAGAAATTCAAATTATTTTTTAAGTTATTCACACTATCTCTGAAATGCTATGGCATAATTTAAAAGTGGATTTGGATTAGGTGTAAATGTTTATTGCAAACATTAGGAAAACCTTTTTTAAAAAATCAAAAAGAAAAGCAACAAATAAGCTAAGAAGGGAAAGAAAATGGATCTGTAAAATAATCAATTAAAACCACAAAAAGCAGAAGTAATGGGAGATAAAAATAGAAACAAAGAACAGAGGGGACAGGCATGCTTGTAATACCAGTGCTTCTGGAGGCCAAGGCAAGAGGATTACTTGAGGTCAGGAGTCTGAGACCAGCCTGTGCAATATCTCTACAAAAAAATAAATAAATAAAATAAAAAACTTAAATTAGCTCAGCATGGTGGCACGTGCCTGTAGTCCTAGCTACTCAGGAGGCTGAGGCAGGAGGATCTCTTGAGCCCAGGAGTTTGAGGACACAGAGAGCTGTGATCATACTACTACACTTCACACTTGGTGACAGAGTGAGACATCTGAAGAAGAAAAGAAAAAAAAGAAGATCTTGGGGAGAGCCCAGGAAGATAGCCTAATAGGAACAGCTCCAGTTTGTAGCTCCCAGTGAGATTCATGCAGAAGGCAGTGATTTCTGCATTTCCAATTGAGGTACCTGGTTCACCTCATTGGGACTGGTTGGACAGTGGGTGCAGCCCACAGAAGGAGAGCCAAAGTAGGGTAGGGCATCGCCTCACCTGGGAAGTGCAAGGGGTTGGGGGACCAATATTCAACATTGTTAAAGAAAAGAATTTTCAACCCAGAATTTCATATCCAGCCAAACTAAGCTTCATAAGTGAAGGAGAAATAAAATCCTTAACAGACAAGCAAATGATGAGAGATTTTGTCACCACCAGGCCTGCCTTACAAGAGCTCTTGAAGGAAGCATTAAACGTGGAAAGGAACAACCAGTACCAGCCACTGCAAAAACATGTCAGATTGTAAAGGCCATCGACACTATAAAGAAACTGCATTAACTAATGGGCAAAATAACCAGATAGCATCATCATGACAGGATCAAAATCACACATAACAATATTAACCTTAAATGTAACTGGGCTAAATGCCCCAGTTAAAAGACACAGACTGGCAAACCGGATAAAGAGTCAAGATCCATCAATGTGCTGTTTTCAGGAGACCCATCTCACATGCAAAGACACACATAGGCTCAAAATAAAGGGATGGAGGAAGATTACCAGGCAAACGGAAAACAAAACAAAACAAACAAACAAACAAACAAAAAACGGCAGGAGTTGCAATCCTAATCTCTGATAAAACAGACTTTAAACCAACAAAGGTCAAAAGAGACAAAGGCGGCCATTACATATTGGTAAAGGGATCAATGCAACAAGAATAGCTAAGTATCCTAAATATATATGCACCCAATACAGGAGCACCCAGATTCATAAAGCAAGTTTTTAGAGACCTACAAGGAGACTTAGACTCCCACATGATAATAGTGGGAGACTTTAACATCCTACTGTCAATATTAGACAGATCAAAGAGACAGAAAATTAACAAGAATATCCAGGACTTAATTCAGCTCTGGACCAAGTGGATCTAAGAGACATCTACAGAACTCTCCACCCCAAGTCAACAGAATATACATTCTTCTCAGCATTATATTGCATTTATTCTAAAATTGACCACATAATTGGAGTAAAACACTCCTTAGCAAATGTAAAAGAACAGAAATCACAATAAACTGTCTCTCAGACCACAGTGCAATCAAATCAGAGCTCAGGATTAAGAAACACTAAAAACCACAGAACTACAAGGAAACTGAACAATTTGCTCCTGAATGACTACTGGGTAAATAACGAAATGAAGACAGAAATAAAGATGTTCTTTGAAACCAATGAGAACAAAGATACAACATACCAGAATCTCTGGGACACATTTAAAGTAGTGTGGTGTGTAGAGGGAAATTTATAGCACTAAATGCCCACAAGAGAAAGCAGGAAAGATCTAAAAGTGACACGTAACATCACAATGAAAAGAACTGAAGAAGCAAGAGCAAACAAATTCAAAATCTAGCAGAAGACAGAAAATAACTAAAATCAGAGCCAAAATGAAGGCACAAAAACCCCTTCAAAAAATCAATAAATCCAGGAGCTGTTTTTTTGAAAAGATCGACAAAATAGATAGACGAATAAAGAAGAAAAGAGAGAAGAATCAAATAGATGCAATAAAAAATGATAAAGGGCGTATCACCGCCAATCCCAGAGAAACACAAACTACCATCAGAGAATACTATAAACACCTCTACGGAAATGAGCTAGAAAATCTAGAAGAAATGGATAAATTCATGGACACATACAGCCTCCAAAGACTAAACCAGGAAGAAGTCGAATCTCTGAATAGAACAATAACAGGTTCTGAAATTGAGGCAGTAATTAATAGCATACCAACCAAAAAAGTCCAGGACCAGATGGATTCACAGTCGAATTCTACCAGAGGTACAAAGAGGAATTGGTACCATTCCTTCTGAAACTATTCCAAATAATAGAAAAAGTGGGAATCCTCCCTAACTCATTTTATGAGGCCAGCATTATCCTGATACCAAAACCTGGCAAAGACACAACAACAAAATAGAAAATTTTAGGCCAACATCCCTGATGAATATTGATGTGAAAATTCTAAATAAAATACTGGCAAACGGAATCCAGCAGCACATCAAAAAGCTTATCCACCATGATCAAGTCAGCTTCACCCATGGGATGCAAGGCTCGTTCAACATACACAAATCAATAAACATAATCCATCACATAAACAGAACCAATGACAAAAACCACACGCTTATCTCAATAGATGCAGAAAAGGCTTCCAGCTTGATTCCATTCTCCCCATCACTTTCAGGTATACCAACAACCCTTCATGCTAAAAACTCTCAATAAACTAGGTATTGATGGAATGTATTTCAAAATAATAAGAACTATTTATGACAAAATCACAGTCAATATCATACTGAATGGGCAAAAACTGGAAGCATTCCCTTTGAAAACTGGCACAAAATAAGGATGCCCTCTCTTACCACTCCTATTCAACATAGTATTGGAAGCTCTGGCCAGGGCAATCAGGCAAGAGAAAGATATAAAGCGTATTCAATTAGGAAAAGAGGAAGTCAAATTGTCTCTGTTTGCAGATGACATGATTGTATATTTAGGAAACCTCATCATCTCAGCCCAAAATCTCTTTAAGCTGATAAGCAACTTCAGCAAAGTCTCAGGATACAAAATCAATGTGCAAAAATCACAAGCATTCTTATACACCAATAACAGACAGAGAGCCAAATCATGAATAAACCCTCATTCACAATTGCTACAAAGAGAATAAAATACCTAGGAATACAACTTACAAGGGATGAGAAGGACTTCTTCATGGAGAACTACAAACCACTACTCAAGGAAATAAAAGAGGAAGCAAACAAATGGAAGAATATTTCATGCTCATGGACAGGAAGAATCAATATCATGAAAATGACCATACTGCCCAAAGTAATTTAGAGATTCAATGCTATCCCCATCAAGCTACCAATGACTTTCTTCACAGAATTGGAAAAAACTACTTTTAACTTCATATGGAACCAAAAAAGAGCCCGCAGAGCCAAGACAATCCTGGGCAAGAAGAACAAAGCTGGATGCATAACACTACCTGACTTCAAACTATACTACAAGACTACAGTAACCAAAACAGCATGGTACTGGCATGAAAACAGATATATAGACCAATGGAACAGAACAGAGACCTCAGAAATAACACCACACATCTACAACCATCTGATCTTTGACAATCCTGACAAAAACAAGCAATGGGGAAAGAATTCCCTATTTAATAAATGGTGTTGGGAAAACTGGCTAGCCATATGCCGAAAGCTGAAACTGGATCCCTTCCTTACACCTTATACAAAAATTAACTCAAGATGGAATAAAGACTTAAATGTAAGACCTAAAACCATAAAAACCCCAAGAAGAAAACCTAGGCAATAGCATTCAGGATATAGGCATGAGCAAAGACTTCATGACTAAAACACCAAAAGCAATGGCAACAAAAGCCAAAATAGACAAAAGGGATCTAATTAAACTAAAGAGCTTCTGCACAGCAAAAGAAACTACCGTCACAGTGAACAGGCAACCTACCGAATGGGAGAAAATGTTTACAATCTATCCATCTGACAAAGGACTAATATCCAGAATCAGCAAAGAACAAATTTACAAGAAAAAAACAAACAACTGCATCAAAAAATGGACAAAGGATATGAACAGACACTTCTCAAAGGAAGACATTTATGCAACCAAAAAACTTATGAAAAAATGCTCATCATTACTGGTCATTAGAGAAATGCAAATCAAAACCACAATGAGATACCATCTCACACCGGTTAGAATGGCAATCATTAAAAAGTTAGGAAACGACAGATGCTGGAGAGGATGTGAAGAAATAAGAATACTTTTACACTGTTGGTGGGATTTTAAATTAGTTCAACCATTGTGGAAGACAGTATGGTGATTTCTCAAGGATCTAGAACTAGAAATACAATTTGGCCCAGCAATCCTATCACTGGATATACACCCAAAGGATTATAAATCATTCTACTATAAAGACATACACACACATATGTTTATTGCAGCACTGTTCACAATAGCAAAGTTTTGGAACCAACCCAAATGCCCATCAATGATAGACTGAATAAAGAAAATGTGGCACATATGCACCATGGAATACTATGCAGCCATAAAAAAGGAGTTCATGTCCTTTGTGGGGACATGGATGAAACTGGAATCCATCATTCTCAGCAAAGTAACAGAAGAAGAGAAAACCAAACACTGCATGTTCTCACTCATAAGTGGGAGTTGAACAATGAGAACAAAAGGACACAGGAAGGGGAGCATTACACACCGGGGCCTGTCAGGAGGTGGGGGGCTGGGAGAGGGATTTCAATAGGAGAAATATCTAATGTAAATGAAGAGTTGATGGGTGTAGCAAATCAACATGGCACACGAATACCCATGTAACAAACCTGTGCTTTCGGCACATGTGCCCCACAACTGAAAGTATAATAAAAAATAAAGAAATAAAGAAAAGAAAAAAAGAAAAGAAAAGAAAGCTTTGAAGGGAAAACAGTACAAATATGGTAGATGTTAATCCAACCATCAGTAATCATTTTGAACATCAATAGTTTAAATGTACCATATAAGACAGAGACTGTCTGAGTAGATTTAAAAAAAACCAAACTATGTATTGTCTGAAAGAAGCCCCTTTTAAGTATAAAGGCACATATAGTTTAGAATTAAATGAATAGAGAAAAATATGGCATGTTAACACTAATCAGAAGAAAATGGAATAGTTATATTAATTTCAGACAAAGATGACTTTAAAGCAAGGAAAGTTATCAGGGATATAGAAGAGCATTACATAATGATAAGGGGGTCAATTCTAATAATATATAACAATTCTTCATGTATACTTACCTAACGACAGTGTCAGAACAGGTGGGGCAAATACTGATAGCACTGCAAAGGAGAAATAGATGAATTCATCATTATAGCTGGAGACTTCAACATCTCTTTTTCAGAAATGGACACATCCAGCAAGCATAACATTAGTAAGGACCTAGTTGAAGTAAACAACATCATCAATCAACTGTGTATAACTGGCATCTACAGATTATTTTATCCAGCAACAGCTAATTACAAATTATTCTCAAACTCACATGAAACATGCATAGATACAGACCTTATTCAGGACCATATGTCACATGTTAACAAATTCAAAAGAATATAAATTAGGGAGTGTCTGCTTTCAAACCAAATGAAATTAAACTAGAAATCAAAAACAAAAAGATAATTGGAAACACCAAATCACAAAATGCACACAGATTAAGCCACATGCTTTTTAAAAAAGAAAATAGAGGATCTCATTCTGTCACCCAGACTGAAGTTCAGTGGCATGATCATAGCTTACTGCATCCTCAAACTCCTGGGCTCAAGTAATCCTCCCGCTTCAGCCTCCTGAGTAGCTAGGACTACAGGCACACACCACCGTACACGGCTGATTTTTTTTATAACTTTTATAGAGACAGGATCTTGCTGTTTTGCCCAGGCTGGTCAGCAACATGCTTTTAAATAACATGGGGGTCAAACAAGAAATCTCAAGAGAAATTTTAAAATATAAAATTTGTGAAATGCAGCAAAAGCAGTACTTAGAGGAAAATTTATAGTATTAAAATGCAAACATCAGTAAAAAGAAAATCTAAAATCAATATTCTAAGTTCCTATCTCAGAAAACTAGATAAAGAAGAGCAAATTAAATCCAAAGTCATCTGTAGGAAAAAAAATAAACATTAGAGCAAAAACCAAGTTAATAAAATTGAAAATAAGACATCAATAGAGAAAAATCAATAAAATCAAAAGCTGGTTCTTTGAAAAGCTCAATACAATTAATTAGCCTTTAGCCAGGTAAACTAGGAAAAAAGAGAACAGAAACTAATAATATCAGAAAAGAAAGACGTGATATCATTATAGAGCCTATAAACATTAAAGGGATAATAAAGGAATATTGCAAACAACACTACACACACACATGCGATAATCTAGATAAAATGGAACAATTTCTGGAAGAACACAATTTGCCAAAACTCACAGAAAAAGAAATAAACAATTTGAATAGCCCCATATTAAGGAAATTGAATTGATAATACACTTCCAAAACAGAAAGCACCAGGACCAAATAAGTTTACTGATGAATTCTACAAAATATTTAGAAAGAAATGATAGCAATTCTCTATAATTTCTTTCAGAGTAGAGAACCAGAGGGAATATTTCCAAACTCATTTTATGAGACCAATATTACTCTATACCCAACTGGAGAAAGACATTAGAAGAAATAAAAACTACAGATCAATCCATTTTATGACAACAGCTGTAAAAATTCTCAGTAAATCATATAAAACAATGTATATAAAATCCTACACCATGACCAAGTGGTATTTATCCTTGGTATACAAGTTTGGGTCAACATTTGAAAATCAATTCTTGTATTCTATCACATCAACAAGCTAATAAATAAAAACTACATGATCATATCAATAGATGCAAAAAACACATTTGACAAATTTTGACATTCATTCATAATAAAAAGATTTAGTAAACTAGAAATGGAGGGGAACTTCCTCAACTTGAGAGAGAATATATACAAAAACCCTACAGCTAACCAACAGTTAGCATGATACCTATTGGTGAGAAACATAAAACTTCCCCAGTAATTTCAAGAACAAGGCAAGGATGTCTCTTCTCATCACATTTTATCGACATTGTACTGGAAGTCTAGCTAATACAAGACAGAAAAAGGAAAGGAAATAATAAGTATACAAGTTAAGAAGGAAGAAATGTAACTCTTTATGTAAAGGCAATATGATTATCTCAAAGAATTGATTTAAAACAAACAAAAATTACTCCTGGAACTACTAAGCAATTTTAGCAAGGCTCCAGGATACAAAGTTAATGTAAAAAAGTCAATAGCGGTCAGGTATGGTGGCTCACACCTGTAATCCCAGCATTTTGGGAGGCCAAGGTGAGCAGATTGCTTGAGCCTAGGAGTTGGAGACCAGCCTGGTCAACATGGAGAAACCCTGTCTCTACTAAAAAAAAAAAAAAAAAAAAATAGAAAAAGTTGCCAGGTGTGGTGGTGCCTGCTTGTAGCCCCAGCTACTCGAGAGGCTGAGGTGGGAGGATCACCTGAGCCCAAGATGCAGAGGTTGCAGTGAGCTGAGATTGCATCACACCACTGCACTCCAGCCTAGACCATAGAGCAAGACCCTGTATCAAAAAAAAAGAATATATAAATGGTCAATAACTTTTCCATATACCAGCAATGAACAAGGGGAATTTGAAATTAAAAACGCAATAACATTTACATTAGCACACCCCAGAAAGTACTTAAGTATAAATCTTACAAAATATGTACAAGATTTATATGAGGGAACCTACAAAATTCTAATGAAAGCTATCAAAGAAGAACTAAATAAATGGAGAGATATTCCATATTCATGGATAGAAAGTATCAACATTTTCAAGATGTCAGTTCTTCGCAACTTGGTCAATAGATTTGAGATAATTACAATGAAAATCCAAGTTACTTTGTGGATATTGACAAATTGATTCTAAAGTTTATGGGGGGTAGGAATAAAATCTAGAATAGTCAACATGACATTGAAGAAAAGAACAAAGTTAGAGACTGGCACTACCTGACTTTAAAACTTACTACAAAGCTGCAGTAATCAACACACTGTGATATTGATGAAAGAATATACAAATAGATCAATAGAACAGAACAGAGATCCCAGAAACAGACTCACATAAATACAGTCAACTGATTTTTGTCAAAGGAGCAATGTAATGGATAAAAGATACTCTTTTCAACAAATGATGCTGGAATAACTGGACATCCAGCTGCAAAATAAATAAATAAATAAATAAATAATAAAAATCTAAACAGAAATCTTACACCCTTCAGAAAAATCAAGTTAATATGAATCATACGCCTAAATGTTAACCACAAAACTAGAAAACTCCTAGAATATAACATAAGAGATAACCTAGATGACCTTGGGTGTAACAGTGACTTTTTAGATAAAACATCAAAAGCATCATCCATGATGGAAATCATTGATAAGATGGACTTCATTAAAATTAAAAACTCCTCCGTGAAAGACAATTTCAAGCGAATGGGAAGAGAAGTCACAGACTGGAGAAAATATTTGTGAACAACACATCTGATAAAGGGCTGTTATCTAAAACATACAAAAACCCTTGAAACTCAAGAATAAGAAAACACACAATCTTTAAAACTGGACCAAAGACTCAGACACCTCACCAAGAAAAAACATGAATGCAAATAAGCATGTGAAAAGATGCTTCGCTTCATATGTCATCAGAGAAATGCAAATTAAACGATGAGATACCATTACACACATATTAGACTGTCCAAAATCTGGAACACCAGTAACACAAAATGTTGACAAGGAGACCAAGTAACAGGAACTTTCATTCATTGCGGTGGGGATGCAAAATGGTATAGCTACTGTTGAAGAGAGTTTGGCAGTGTCTACAAAACTGAACATACTCTTACATACAACTTAGCAAATGCATTTCTTGGCATTTACGCAAACGAGTTGGAAAGTTATGTCCGCACACACACACACGCAAATGCACATGAATGTTTATAATAGCTTTATTCCTAGTTGCCAAAACTTGGAAACAATCAAGATATCTTCAGTGGATGAATAAATTAATAAACTGTGGTACACTCAGACATTAGAATATTATTCAGCGCTAAAAAAATGAGCTACAAAGATATGGAGGAATGCATATTATATATATTATATTAAGTACATATTATTAAGTGAAAGATGCCAATCTGAAAAATCTATATGCTGTATGATTCCAACACGATCTTCTGGAAAGGCAAAACTATGTAGACTAAAAGATCAGTGGTTGCCAGGGATTGCAGAAAGTAAGAAATGAATACATGGAGCACAGATTATTTTAAGGGCAGTGAAAATACTCCATATGGTACTGTAATTATGCATATGTATCTTCATATTTACATTTGTCTAAACACATAGAATGTACAACACCAAGAACAAACTGTAATGTACACTACAGACTTTGGGTGATTATGATGTGTCAACGTAGGTTCATCAATTGCAACAAATGTACCACCCTGATAAAGAATGTTGATAATAAGGAAAACTATGCATGTGTAGGGGCATGGAGTATGGGAAATCTATGTTCTTCCTTTTAATTTTGCTATGAACCTAAAAATACTCTTAAAAAAAAAGTAAACAAAAGAGTGGGTTCTCAGTAACTATTAATATTTCCCCCAAGCCTGGCTCAGCACTATGTATCATTATGAAGATGGCTTTGTTTTGATCTTCCTAAATGTGTAGAACTTTACATTATTTTCAAAGGCAATATAATACAGATGCTGGTGCCAGGGCATTTAAAAGAATATTTTAAAAAATTTCTATGAGGCTAAGGAAAGTTAGAGATTCCATCACATTCATAATATGTTATGAGCTATCATAAATATTATAAAATGTCAATCTAAAGAAATTCTACTTCTTTTCCAGAAATTTCCAGAGCTCACTTGGAAAAAATATTTTTTTCTAGATATGAAGCTCCTGATATTACGTAAAGAAACCTAATCAGTTGCTTAAGCAATAAAACAGACAGTGAGAAACAGGACCTGAAGGGTATTCTAAGGATAAAGGAGCAAGGGTTTTTCATTTTTTCTCAAAAGAGAAAGACAAGGAATTACAAAATATCTAGGAACAATGAGAACCATTTAGGAATTTTTTTTAAATCACTCGTATTTGAATTTACAAGAAAAACGTTCCCATGAGTCATAAAAAATGAGTGTAATACTGTGTGGAATCTTGATTTGTCTATGGATTTAAATGAATTCCTGATGTGTCACGTAATCAAATGTGGTTTGTACTACGTGATGTAAACAGCCCTAGAATCCCCCTTCTTGCTGAGAACTTAATGACTGAATCCTCAGCTCTGAGAAGACACAGGCTACACAAATCTTGAAAGCACCGGATTCACCAGCCCATGTTCAGAAAGCCATTTCTCATAGCTGGAAGTCAGCCAGCCATCCTGGGCTCTGGAAAACGTGATGACACTTACAGTGAGTTCTGAGCAACTTGTGTAGAAGTGGGACTCAGGATACAATGTCTATATGCTCAAGACTTACCATCCCCAAACACCATTTAGTTCACTTTTTACACTCATTATCTCAGTAAGAGAGAAAATGGAAATGTGAAAAAACGGCATGAAGAAATAAGACAGCAGTGAATAGAAAGCCCCAGAATCAGACTTGACCTGTCTTCATCTTTTTACCTGGGCCAACCTGACTAAAAGTTAAAGTTTCTGAAGGGAAAACAAAGATGACCATGTCTGAATATCATAAATATTTAGACAAGCATTAAATATGGCAGCATTAACAATGATTGTATCTAGCTCCTGTTTTGTAGGTGGAAAAATTGAGACAAAAATGTTAAGTAATGTGGCTTTCATAGTACCTACAAAAATGAGGACTCTAAGGTGAGGAATTCACTTCTCTGAATTATGCAGACAAATAAATAAGTTTATACTTGGACAAAATACAAAATACAGCCCAGATAAAAAGCAAATAGCCTTTAGATAACTACATAACCCAAAGTGTTAATACCTGTTTTCGAATTCTGTGACTTACTGATTCTTAGTCTATCTACCTTGTTTAGTAGAACATATCAGCAATGCATTTGTGAGCATTTATCTCCACATTCCTCCTGAATGAAGGCCAGAGGTAAATGAGAGGAATCAGGAAGCAGGAGAAAACGTAAAGTAAGGATTTCCATTTGAAATTCTAGAACTTAGACATAAAAGGTTTTTGTGTAGTGTTGCCATGTACAATGTATATTTGTTGTGTTTTAGCTGCCTGTATCTGTTCCTCTTTGATTTGGAAACACTTTCTCAATCCCTTGAGTGAATTTTCACTCCATTGCTGTGTGTGCTGGCTTCGCGGGATTATTAGTCCAGGTGTCACTATTCAAGTGATGGGCCTATGACCCCAGTTAGGCTAATTGTATTCTCCCTTGAAGGACTTGGAATCTTGAGTCAAGATGCAAAGACCTAAAACCCCGACAGGTGTTTAATTTTAAGATGGACGAAATTGAGGCCAGGTGTGGCGGCTCATGCCTGTAATCCCAGCACTTTTGGAGGCCAAGGTGGGTGGATCACCTGAGGTCAGAAGTTTGAGACCAGCCTGGCCAATGTGACGAAACCCTGACTCCACTGAAAATACAAAATTTAGCCAGGCGTGGTGGTGCATACCTATAATCTCAGCTTCTCTGTAGACTGCGACGAGAGAATCACTTGAACCCGTGAGGTGGAGGTTACAGTGAGCCAAGATGGTGCCACTGCACTCCAGCCTGGGTGACAGAGCAGGACTCTGTTTCAAAAAAAATTTTAAAAAGCTGGAAATTGCCCACCATATCCTGCCACTTGAACTCCTAGTGCCTATCTCTCCCTGGGTCTACACTTTCCCCTTTTGTTCTAGAAAGTTAGCCAGTATCATTTCAATTAATGTATTAATATTTTTCATTTAAATCTCAGTCTTCAAGTTGCTCACAACTTAGTAGGGAAGATGTTGGCTCTCAAGATCTTAGCACACTGTCTGACACTTAGAAGGCCTTCAGTAAATACTTTTTGAACGACTGTTATGATCAAGGTAAATGTTGGCTACCATTGAAGCATATAGATTATGATCTTACATCGTCCTGGGGTAGGTGTAGGGAAAGCTTACCAGAGGAGTGTGGTTGAAAAGTCCTATTTTTAACCTCCCACAGTGCCTTGTAGAGAATAGGTACTCAATAAATGTTTGAATCAAAAACACAAAATCCTCCAAAAATATGTTTCAGTAAATCTCAAATTGATACAGTTTTACTAAATTTTGTTACAACTGCTATGTTCAGAATGTTTGTGTCTCCCCAAAATTCATACGTTGGAGCCTATTCCCCAATGTGGTAGAATTAAGAGTTGAGGCTTTGTGGGGTTGATTAGGTTATGAGAGCTCAATCCTAATGAATGGGATTAGTTCCTTTATAAAAGAGGCCTGAGGGAACTTGTCTGCCTCTCTGGCCACATGAGGACATAAACATGGCAACAAGGCACCATCTTTAAAGTAGAGAGCAAGCCTCACCAGACACTGAATCTGGAGGTGCCTTGATCTTGGACCTTCCAGCCTTAAGAACTGTGAGCAATAAATTTGTGCTACTCATAAATTACCTTGTCTAAGATATTTTGTTCTAGCAGCCCTAACAAAGACAACAACCTTCTAAGATTTGTTTTATTATACTGAATGAGACAACATAGATGGAGAAAAAAATTAAATCCTGCCAAAGTTGGGAGTTTTCATATCTTTTTCACTTTTGCCATCAAGTAATATTACCATCCCCTGAAAGCAACAGAGCTGAGTTCTTTCTCATCTAGGTCTAAGGAATAACAAACATTCCTGCTTTGAGTGCCAGAGTCAGTAACAGAAAAAACTGGTGCAAATTCTCAGGAGGAAATGCTAATTTGACCCCTCTCCACAAAATGTTGACACTTGACAGCTCTATGTTTTTAAAATCTGATACCAAGGGTATTATCAGGGTATAGGAGGTCTTTTTGAGTTAAAAACAGGGCTTGGAGTTCTTTGATGAGAGCCAAAAGACGGTCTGGGAACTGGAAATGTTTATTGGACCTATGTTAAAATTTGGAGAACTGTGCATGATACATTTTTTTTTTTTTTTTTTTTTTTGCCCATAACCTTCATAGTCTTTGTTTCTCGGCCTAAAATAACATTTTTCTTCTCTTTTGCTACCAAAGTGGAAGCATTTTGGGAAACTGTATATTTATGGAAAATATATCAAGAAAGACTTCAGAGCAGAATATTGCCAAGACTGCCACTTTGGGATAGTGCAAATAAATTAAAATAGTATTCTTAACACAAGCAAAAAAAAAAAAAAAAAGTAGAATTCTTTCTATTCTTCTTAGACTTCTCTGAGTTTTATAAGCCTTGAGTATTAGACTGGCAAAGTATCCAAAGGAAGATTTAGATAATTTGGGATATGCCTTAATGGAATACAGTTTAAGCCTCAGGATTTGTCATTTGGGACAGTTGATATGATAGTGTATGTCAGTTCTAGGACCAAACCGATGAACAAAGGTCAAAGCATATGAGTTTGACTTTTTTACATGGGAAAATCATGTCATTTCTAAGTTTTGATTTCTTCAACTGTAAAAAGCTAGTAATAACTTTACATAGGGTTATTGTAAGGATTAAATAAAATAACATATATGAAAGTATTTTGTCCACTGTAAGTCACTATACAATGATAATTATGACAATGATACTGATAATAATGACAATGATACTGATAATAATGACAATGATACTGATAATAATGGTGATAAACTAAAAGCAGCAAAAGAAATCACTTTAGAAGAAAGGATGTCTTTACAAATAGGGGAAAGAATTCAATCCACATTAAAATCTTCACATTTATCTAGAGAGTATCTGCTATCTTTGTTGAGCATCTCTTTGTTGTGCCTTTTCCCACCAAAATTGAAGTTTTCTTCTACCATTCTTTGTTTCCTCTCCTACCCTCTAGATGAGAGCTTGAAGCCCAAGCACAAGAAAAGAGAACAGCGTATGGGAGAACATAGAGGCAGTGCGGTGGACATAAATCAGAACCAGGGTGGTCCCAATTCTGCCCTTTGAACATGACAGTATCTATTCCAGGAAGGAAGGGGAGTGACAGGACAAGGGCTCTGGGATCCTGAGGAAGTTAAAGCTAGCAGTGGTTCTGCAGCTTCCTAACTATCTTCTGATTCCACTTATTTTGCCTTAAGGTGTCATCCTGGATCTTCTCAGGCAGTGACGACAAAGCTGATGAGTCTATTCCTGAGATGCTATAGTAGATGCAGGCCAAATAACCTTTACCTCCCCTTTCTAGGTCCAATAGCAGAAATCTAGTATCTTTCACTCTCCAAGGGAATTTTCAGTGATCTTGGAAATTGCACAGCCCCCAAATGTCCTGGATGCTACCAATTACCAGTTTCAGGCCTTTTACTATCGCCTCTTATGGCTTCATCCTCACATTTTTCTCCCTCAGTACTTCAAGGTTTCTCTCTTGTTGCCATTACATCTGCTACTAGCTTTGTAAAAATACACAATATACAGTGCACTGATTTTTGTCAGACCCAATAGTTTCATTTATAAAAAATAAAAATAAAGAAAGAACCAGAAAAAAGATTCAGATGTATAATTAAGGACTCTTAATTTTTCCATTTGCTCTGCTTGATATTACTAAAATTTAGATATCTGAAGATTTAGCCAACCAATCTCTAGATATGTCAACAATCACAAAACAGATGTTCACAGAGTACAAACCGTTTTATTAAGTGAAGAAGATTATTAAAAACAGGCAGCTCCCACCTTCAAATATTTTAGGAATCTCTTACCGACTTAACATAATTAAAATTCCCACTGGGTTTCAATATTCAAATGCCATTTTGTGAAACTTGGGGTTATCCATGTTAACATTTAAAAATACTTTTCATTCATATTATAAATTAATAAATTTGTTTCAATGCAGATAAATAGAAAGACTACCCATAGTCTTCCCATCAAGAAAGAGTTAACTGCTCAGAAAAATTTGGTGCAATTATCTTCTTCTGTGTGTGTTATTTTTCAGAGTTTAGCATGTACAATATACGCATTTTATTATCTTTTTTAACCTATTTTCGCATAAGTCTTTTCCATCCATTAGAGAATTTTTATAAATATAGTTTTAATGGATGTTTATTAAATAAGTTATACATTATTATATATTATTAATAAAATAATGGACATTACAAATACATTTGTGGAAATTCTCTAATTTTATATAATATAAAAATTTATGTAATATTTGTAAGTGAAAGTTACATCCAGAAGTGGCTTTTTGCTCTTTTGAATAGTTAATATGATTAATATTTCTGTACCTATGTATGTCTTCATCTTGAATTAGTTTCTTAGAATATATTTCCCAAATTGAAATACTAGATGAAGTCATTAGAAGTTATGCTTTGTGTAATAATTTTTTGGTGATCTTAATACATAGAAACATAGCAAATTTTAAATCCTAGGCTAATTTCAAATCAATCCGTATTGAGGTCATCAAAGAATAGGACTTGCTTTTAATAATAGATAATATTATTGAGCATTTTATGTGACTCTTCTAAATCCTACTTATTCCTCCCAACAGTCCTGACATGAAGGCCCTATTATTAACCCAGTTTAGCAGAAGAGAACAGCAAAGCCCAGAGACTTGAAATAACTGGCCCAAGGTCACAGCTAGGGATAGAGTTACATTTGAACCCATGCAACCTGATTCCAGGACCTTTATTCTTAACTACCACCTGCCCTCTAATAAGACAGCAATTCTTCAGCTCTCAAGGCAGAAAAGTACCAAACCTTTCCCCTATAAAATGTGAACTTATTATTTATTATCTGCTTCCTTTCATTAAAAAGAATAATCTCCCTTGGAAGCCAGCAGAGTAAAATTAAAGCAATTACAAGAGTACACTGGCCAGAGAAGCTGGGTTAAAATGTTGCTAGAACAAGCTGATGTTTATGGGAAGAAAATTTCAGGAGAAATCTCATTTATTAGTCCATTCTCACACTGCTATAAAGAAATATCTGACACTTGGTAATTTATGAAGAGTTTTAATTGACTCACAGTTCTGCAGGCTGTACAGGAAGCATGGCCTCAGGAAACTTACGATCATGGCAGAAAGTGAAGGGGAAGCAAGCATGTCTTACCATGGTGGAGTGGAAGACAGAGAGAAGAAGAAGGAAGTGCCACATACTTTTAAACAATCGTATCTCGTGAAAACTCACTCACTATCACGAGAACAACAAAGGGGAACTCCACCCCACAATGCAACCACCTCCCACCAGGTCCCTCACCCAACACTGAAAATTCAACATGAGATTTGGGTGGGTACAGAGGGTCAAACCATATCACCCCATTTTCGAGGGACATGATAGAGGAAACTCCAAAGTATTCAGACATTGCTCTCAGCTAATGTCTCTGAGCTTAACTGAATATAAGTGGCAAAAGAAAGAAAGGCTTAGTTTGGAGTGAGTGTGGGAACCAGAAAATAAAAGAGTTAGTCAAGCCGGAAAAGTTCATCCACTGACCTGTTGAGTGCCCCTATAACAAAGGCCTTGTCTTTTTAGTTATTATACCCCAACATCAAACACACTGTCTGGCACATAGAAACCCTTCAATAAATCATTGCTGAACAAAAATGAACTGTGCTACGCTGGGTGCGGCATCTCACATCTGTAATCCCAGCACTTTGGGAGGCCGAGGCAGGTGGATCACCTGAAGTCAGGAGTTTGAGAGCAGCCTGGCCAACATGGGGAAACCCTGTCTCTACCAAAAATAAAACAATTAGGTGAGCATGGTGGCATACACCTGTAATCCCAGCTACTCAGGAGGCTGAGGCAGAAGAATCACTTGAACACAGGAGGTAGAGGTTGCAGTGAGCTGAGATCATGCCACTGTACTCCAGCCTGGGCAACAGAGTGAGACTTTGTCTCAAAAAAAGGAATAAAATAAAAATAACTGTGCTGCTTGCCACAGGGCCTCCAAGGTCAACTCTCCAATAGAAGACAAGTGAAAAACATTCCATGTAGACATTAACAGTATGAGAGCAAAGGAATGGGTTTGTAGAAGGATATTTCACCTGCAGGAGGAGTGAGTGAAAGTGGAAATAATGCACAAAAACCACGATTATCTCAATAGACGCAGAAAAGGCCTTCAACAAAATTCAACACCCCTTCATGCTAAAAACTCACAATAAACTAGGTATCTATGGAACGTATCTCTATTTATGACAAACCCACAGCCAATATCGTACTGAATGGGCAAAAATTGGAAGCATTCCCTTTGAAAACCAGCACAAGACAAGGATGCCCTCTCTCACCACTCCTATTCAACATAGTATTGGAAGTTGTGGCCAGAACAATTAGGCAAGAGAAATAAATAAAGGGTATTCAAATAGTAAGAAAGGAAGTCAAATCGCCTCTGTTTGCAGATGACAGGATTATATATTTAGAGAACCCCATTGTCTCAGCCTAAAATCTCCTTAAGCTGATAAGCAACTTCAGCAAAGTCTCAGGATACAAAATCAATATGCAAAAATCACAAGCATTGCTATACACCAATAACAGACAAACAGAGAGCCTAATAATAAGTGAACTCCCATTCATAATTGCTACAAAGAGAATAAAATACCTAGGAATACAACTCACAAGGGATGTGAAGGACCTCTTCAAGCCGAATTACAAACCACTGCTCAAGGAAATAAAAGAGGACACAAGCAAATGGAAAAATATTCCATGCTCATCGACAGGAAGAATGAATATCATGAAAATGGCCATACTGCCCAAAGAAATTTATAGATTCAATGCTATCCTCATCAAGCTCCTTTTCACAGAATTGGAAAAAAACTACTTTAAATTTCTTATAGAACCAAAAAAAGAGCCCACATAGCCAAGGCAATCCTGGGCAAGAAGAACAAAGCTGGAGACATAATGCTACCTGACTTCAAACTATACTACAAGACTACAGTAACCAAAACAGCATGGTACTGGTACCAAAACAGATATATAAACCAATGGAACAGAACAGAGACCTCAGAAATAACACCACACATCTACAACCATCTGACCTTTGACAAACATGACAAAAACAAGCAATGGGGAAAAGATTCTCTATTTAATAAATGGTGTTGGGAAAACTGGCTAGCCATATGCAGAAAACTGAAACTGGACCCCTTCTTTACATCTATACAAAAATCAACTCAAGATGGATCAAAGACTTAAACATAAGACCTAGGACTGTAAAAATCCTGGAAGAAAACCTGGGCAATACTATTCATGACGTAGGCATGGGCGAAGACTTCATGTCTAAAACACCAAAAGAAACGGCAACAAAAGACAAAATTTACAAATGGGATCTAATTAAACTAAAAAGCTTCTGCACAGCAAAAGAAACTTATCATCAGAGTGAACAAACAACCTACAGAATAGGAGAAAAATTTTTCAAGCTGTCCATCTGACAAAGGGCTAATATCCAGAATCTACAAAGAACTTAAACAAATGTACAAGAAAAAACAAACAAACAACACCATCAAAAAGTGGGCAAAGGATATGAACAGACACTTCTCAAAAGAAGACATTTATGCAGCCAACAGACATATGAAAAAATGCTCATCATCACTGGTCATTAGAGAAATGCAAATTAAAACCACAATGAGATACCATCTCATGCCCATTAAAACGGTGATCACTAAAAAGTCAGGACACAACAGATGCTGGAGAGGATGTGGAGAAATAGGAATGCTTTTACACTGTTCATGGGAGTGTAAATTAGTTCAACCATTGTGGAAGACTGTGTGGCGATTCTTCAAGGATCTAAAACTAGAAATACCATTTGACCCAGCAATCCCATTACTTGGTATATGCCCAAAGGATTATAAATCATTCTACTGTAAAGACACATGCACATGTATGTTTATTGCAGCACTATTCACAATAGCAAAGACTTGGAACCAACCCAAATGCCCATCAATGATAGACTAGATAAAGAAAATGTGGCACATATACACCATGGAATACTATGCAGCCATAAAGATGGATGAGTTCAAGTCTTTTGCAGGGACATGATGTAGCTGGGAACCATCATTCTCAGCAAACTAACACAAGAACAGAAAACCAAACACTGCATGTTCTCACTCATAAGTGAGAGTTGAACAATGAGAACACATGGACATAGGGAGGGGAACATTACACACCAGGGCCTGTCGGTGAGTGGGGGCCTAGGGGAGGAACAACGTTAAGAGAAATACCTAATGTAAGTGATGGGTTGATGGGTGCAGCAAGCCACCATGGCACGTGTATACCTATGTAACAAACCTGCACTTTCTGCACATATACCCCAGAACTTGAAGTATATTAAAAAAAAAAAAAAAAAAAAAGAACTGTGCTGCTTGCCAAAGGGCCTGCAGGTCAACTCTGCAATAGAGGACAAGTGAAAACCATCCCATGTAGACATTAACAGTATGAGAGCAAAGGAATGGGTTTGCAGGATATTTCACCTGCAGGAGGAGTTAGTGAAAGTGGAAATAATGCACAGATAAGAAGTAAGATCCCAAATGAAAGAGATGTTTTCTTATGTTAGAGATATAAAAAAAAGAAGTGGCTAGAATTTGTTATCTGAAAACTGGAGGCTAACAGAAGAATCTTCTACCCTGCCCTTGAATCTGAGATTTTTATACAAAAAAATGTTTTGACTCTACTTATGGATTTAGGTATTTTAAATAAAAATATACTAATATTTTAAATTTTGTTTAAGAATTATTTCTTGAGCAATTTTCATTAAAGTAGAAGGAAAGAGAAAGACAAAAGAGGGTAAGGGGAAAGGTCAAGGAAAGAGAGACAGAACCTTAAAAATACTTAAGTCAGGGCAAGCCCTGAACCCTAAAGAAAAGTTATGCTCATGGATATTTAACCTCTTGTGATTTGTACATTTTTAAGATGATATATTACACCGTGTGTAACTCTTACAGATTGAAATTTTTGGCTTTATAACTTGGTATTTTATATCCTTTGCGGTTAGTAACTATGGCTTCTATGCTGTCCTTGCCCATAGATCTTAAAATGGTACCATTTATCACTGAATTTTAAATGAAGCTAAAAATGACAATAAGGATGTTGAAGAATTTTTCCCAAATGTATCTTGTATTAGTCCATTTTCACACTGCTTATAAAGACATATTCAAGACTGAGTAATTTATAAAGAAAAAGAGATTTAATAGACTCACAGTTCCACGTGGCTGCAGAGGTCTCACAATCATGGCAGAAGGTGAAAGGCATGTCTTACATGGTGGCAGACAAGAGAGAATGAGAGCCAAGCAAAAGGGAAAACCCCTCGTAAAACCATCAGATCTCATGGGACTTATTCACTACCACGAGAACAGTATGGGAGAAACTGCCCCCATGATTCAATGATCTCCCACCAGGTCCTTCCCAGCACACGTGGGAATTATAGGAGTGCAATTCAAGATGAGATTTGAGTGGGGACACAGCCAAACTATATCATATCTGCTCATCTCCCACGCAATTCAAGGTTAACTTGAAAATATTTAGCAATACAATTTTAAATGCCTGCTCTTCACAGAGTTTAAATAAACATTCAGGGAGTTGGGGGGCCGTATTAATTGATGGTTAAGAATATAGTCTTTAAGACCTGGATTCCAGTCCCAGCTCTGCCACTTACTGGCTGTGTGACCTTGAGGTAAGTTAACTGAGCTGTAGGGTTCTCATTATAAAATAGGGATAATAGTATTTATTTAATAGGATTGTCAGAAGACATTGATAACACAATATGTGTAAAGTGCTTAACACTGTATCTGGCACTTACTGGGCAACAAATAAATAGTAGTTGCTGCTGACCCTAGTTCAACTTTTCAGAGTTTACAAAGTGGACCATAACTATTACAAGAACAGGATTCCTCATGAGACTCACATAACTTCCTGAATATGGGTAGGCCAGAAATTCTCTGGGAACTGTTGAACTGTTTCCTTCCAGATCTGATGAATTCCAGGACTTGCAAAAACTGCAGAAGTGAAAATCATTAACTAACATCTGCAAAAATCATTATATATGAATGGGTGAATTTTGTGTTCATTCTCATTGAATCCCAACCATGTTCTAGTTCTTAGTAGGTAGTTTCCACCTTTATTTTGTGTGTTTGCCTTGGGTTTTGTTCACATCTCTTTTCTGTTAACATCAAGTTTCCCTGTGGCCTCACGAACATACTTGTTCTCCTATGTTGTATAAGGAGTTGAAGACAAAGACAACTGAATTAGAAGAAACTGTTAATTTCATTTTACAGTTGGAAGAAAATGTATGATTTGGTAGTGAATTTTCTTTTTCCTCTCTGTTTGTTTATTAAAGACTGGAGAGAATACTTTCTCCATTTTTCCTCTTGATCCTGTGCATTACTCCTTCTGCTCTAAAATAAGTAAGTGAAAGTAAAATTCAAATATATAAAACATGTTCAAACAAACCTTAGGTACAAGTCAATAGAAGTACACAAAGCCACTGATCAGAATGTATAAGAAAATTTCACTACCAGTAATACAAAAAGCAAGGCCTAAATTTACATATGTGTGATAATTTGAATCCTAAGATTGAATTGAATACTTTTATAAGTGAGGCTTACTGTTTTATTATTTAATTGACTTATAAAACATTTTATGCCAATTTAAACTGAGTGGGAAGTTGTTCATGTTTCAAAGGCCAGAAAGACATAACAAATATCATTAGTCTCCTTCCTGGGGCACAAATTAACTTTATAGCCTCCACTTTATAGCATAGACCATGATTCCTGCCCATTATTTAAAAAGCTAGGAGAGTAATAAAAATATTTTTATTGGGAGGGAGATATAAAACTTTCACTTATAATTTTAAAAAATGAAGTAAGCTGAGAAAAGATACCAACACATAAGAATGCAAATAAGAAACCAGAATAAAAATAGACAAGATGAAGCAAAACCAAATTTATAAAAGAGAATTAGATAGACTGCATAAAAAGGCAAAAATAAATAAAAGCAACTGTATAAATTAGTAGGAAAAGGCAAAATAGGTTTTGAATGATTAAACTAAATATTTAAATAAACTAGTAATATTTTAATGATATAATCAATACTTTAACAGAATAGAGATTAGGAGAGTATAAACCAAATAGGGGTGTGTGTGTGGGGGTGGGGGCGGTGTACTGTGTTCGCTATGTTAAGATGATGACACAAATTCAAAACAATCAGAGTTCTATCAAACCAAATATATTGTTCTCAAAATTAAAAAGCCACAAAGTTCAGCATTCTATCTCTTTTCTGCCTTTCTGGGCATGATGTTGCTTAATGAGTCCTGTAGACTGACAGCTAGGTAGAACTGGATGGCAGAGAGGAATCCAGGTTTTTCCTCTGTGCCTCCCAGAAGAGTCTCCTGTCACTGTCCCAGCCTCTGAGAGACAACTGTATCAGGAGAAGCACCCTGCTCAGTGAATATGGGACCAAGAATTCCACCGCTTCAGCCACACTCAGCAGGGACAATCACACTGTGAGGTGTGACCAATTTTACATCTTTTTGACAACAGCAGAAGCCAGTCATTGCAAGATAAAGAAATTCATTTTTCAGATTCCATTTCAACTAATTTGAACAAACATAATATTTTCCACCTGTTCATAGTCAAGGCTGTATTTTTTCCCTCAAATAATGTGGATGCAAAGCCTTTTGAAAATGTTTAGCTGTCATTTATTATTTTTTGTAATGTTCAAATGCTTTAAATTGTTCAAAGCTGAGTTAGTTAGATATGGTTCTTTCAGGTGCACTTTGGAAGTGGAAATTAACATCAAGTAGCTCAATTTTATAATAAATAGAAAAATATAAATGTCATTGATAATAGCTCTAATGCACAATCTTGTGTTAATTTTTAATTTTATTGGAAAATTAACTGCACTTTTATATTCTTCATCTTGAAAATGTCTTATTACATTGTGACTCTAATCCTAGATTATTGTTTTGATTTAATGTTTTTGTTCTGTTGTCATTTTGAATGCTGCTTATTTCTAAGTAAATGAACACAAGGAGAACATTAATTTTCAAAGCACTAATTATATATCACTGTCTTAATGTGTTTTGTTTATCAGACACCTCAACATTCCTTGCGCATCTGAGACATCTCACTCTAAACTGCCTATCTAGATAGCTCTCAGTCGTCCACAGTGTCTGGAGTGTAATCAGTCACTAGGGAGGATGGCTTCCTACCTTCTCATTTTCTTCTAGGTATTGCAATGTTACCAAGCCTTCCTTTAAAAATATTGCAAAGTTTGGTTTGGAAGAAAGTTGTATCACTTTTGGCTGTTACTGGAAAAGTTTGTCATCACCTCAGTAATATTCTTCCTGGTTATTTCATATCTTGGCATTGGTATGCCCTTCAAAAAACATAGTTAAGTAATGGAATTGAACTCTCCCCAGAAATTCCTTAAGAATGCATTTTTGTTCTGAAAACTCTCTCCCTTAGATTTTCTCCTCAGTTCAAAGCCTATTCTTGCAAATATTCTGTCAGAGAATGCACAGAAAATATTTTTCATGGTACAAATGTATTTAAGGACATTCACTGGTGTGACAAAGTTATTTAAGAGTCTCACAGAGATCCTAATAGGATAACCCTGTAGAAATTACTGGAGTACACAGTGTTGGAGAAAATTACAGTCAGTCTATCAACAGAATTTATTGGACGTCAGGCCATGAACTAAGTGATGATCTTATTCAGACATGAGAGAAGGTAGAATCATGTAACAGTCATGCACAAGGAATACTTTGGGGGAAAACACAAATTCTTTGTATGGGAGTCAGATTTCCATAACTCGAATTTTTTTCTGAACTTGTAAGATAAAATAAGTTCCGTGATATTTAAAGCCTCTCTAGCAACTCCTGGCATTGAAAGATTCTAAAATGTATTCTAGTACTTCTACAGAAACCACTCTTTCCTAACAAAACTATAATCTTTTAACTAAATGTCTTGGAACAGAGAATGACTATGCAAGATACAAGTCAAATTACAGGGAAAGAAAAAGTGCATTGAGGAAAACAAAATTAAATTTGAAGTTATATAATAATAATCATTTACATAGCATTTACTATGGGTTAGCCACTGTTCTCAGCATCTCATATACTTTAACATATTTAATTCTTCCAAGAAGTTCATGAGCTGGATTTTAATACAGATCTCATTTTTATATGCAGAAAGCCAAACACACACATCAGCTTAAAGTCGCAAAGAAAAATGAATCAAACCTTGAGAGTCTGGTTCCAGAGCTCTGCATATAAGCATTACATTACACTATCTCTTAATGCCCCTGATGGTGTTTCTACATGTTTAAGAGCATAACATTTCAGTCTGATATCTCCAAGTATAACTAAAACAAGTTATTCATTGAATCAACATTGATTGACCAGACATATCAATGAGAATAGATAAAATCAATAAACAGTAGTGGGATGAGGAAAACCACAAGACAGCAAGCACTCATGATGTACTACCAAACAAAAATAGCAATTAAATTCAAAATGCATTTAAACTTATTATTAAAAAGTAAACACTTAAATAGAGCCAGAAAAAAATACCCAAGCAAAATATTAAAATGTAATTCTAAGGGGAATAATATCAGTGGGGGAATAAAACTGACTTTAGCTTTCTGGTGAAGGCCTTGGAGGTCAGGGTCATTATGCTGCATGGAAAAATAATTACTGAAGATGCCAACCAATTTGACTTAGTCTACAGCACATAGATTCAGCATTAGCTAATCATTGCAAATATATGTCTGTTCTAGCAAAGGTATAATTTTGTAGCAGATAAAATGCATTTTAATAAAAGCTTTATTGTATTAAGTTAGAAATTATACTAATATAATAATTCTTATGTTTACTCACTGTATCCCTAAGACCGTTAAAATCACTGCTGTCATTTTCAACTGCGAAGCTGTCATAACTTGCTTTTACTCATATAGAATGAGGTATTTCCACCAACAGTGTAAAAGCGTTCCTATTTCTCCACATCCTCTCCAGCATCTGTTGTGTCCTGATTTTTAATGATCGCCATTCTAACTGGCATGAGATGGTATCTCATTGTGGTTTTGATTTGCATTTCTCTAGTGACCAGTAGTGATGAGCTTTTTTTCATATGTTTGTTGGCTGCATAAATGTCTTTTTTTGAGAACTGGCTGTTCATATCCTTTGCTCGCTTTTTGATGGGGTTGTTGTTTTTTTTCTTGTAAATATGTTTAATTTTTTGTAGATTCTGGATATTAGTCGTTTGTCAGATGGATAGATTGCAAAAATTTTCTCCCATTCTGTAAGTTGCCTGTTCACTCTGATGATAGTTTCTTTTGTTGTGCAGAAGTTCTGTTGTTTAATTAGATCCCACTTGTCAATTTTGGCTTTTGTTGCCACTGCTTTTGGTGTTTTAGTCATGAAGTCTTTGCCCATGCCTATGTCCTGAATAGTATTGCCCAGGTTTTCTTCTAGGATTTTTATGGTTTTAGGTCTTATGTTTAAATCTTTAATAGTTCAACCATTGTGGAAGACAGTGTGGGGACTCCTCAAGGATCTACAACCAGAAATACCCTTTGACCCAGCAATCCCTTGCTGGGTATATACCCAAAGGATTGTAAATCATTCTTCTATAAAGACACATGCACACGTATGTTTATTGTGGCACTATTCACACTAGCAAAGATTTGGAAACAACCCAAATGCCCATCAACGATAGACTGGATAAAGAAAATGTGGCACATATACACCATGGAATACTATCCAGCCATAAAAAAAATGAGGAATTCATGTCCTTTGCAGGGACATGGATGAAGCTGGAAACCATCATTCTCAGCAAACTAACACAAGAACAGAAAACCAAACACCACATGTGCTCAGTCATAAGTGGGAGTTGAACAATGAGAACACGTGGACACATCGAGGGGAACATCACACTCCAGGGCCCGTTGGGGAGTGGGGGGCTAGGGGAAGGATAGCATTAGGAGAAATACCTAATGTAGATGATGGGTTGATGGGTGCAGCAAACCACCATGGCACGTGTATACCTATGTAACAAACCTGCACTTTCTGCCCATGTACCCCAGAATTTAAAGTATTAAAAAAAAGTATTTCACTAGACATTGGCTTAATCTGAATGTAGAAATCATATAGTTAAAAAAATCAACACACGAATAAGCTATTTCACTACGTTGGAGATTAACCCTCTTATAATCAATATAGAAGGGAGTTGCTTTGACATTATGAATCCAAAACTCCTAGAAAAAGCTTGACATACACAGTATGTGCTCAACCAATATTTCTTGCATGAATAAGTAAATAAAAGCATCTGTCCAATAAACAGAAAAGCAGACAGAATGTGTTTCCCTTAGATGTGATAACATAGAAACCTGAGTTACTCTACCTCTTATTAAAGTGAAATAAAAATAGAAGAGACTTCTGGTTTCTGGTGCAGCATATAAGGAACTTAGAAGTCAGCATTGTGTCTTAAAAAACAAGTAAAAAGCTAAACAAACTAAAAAATGAACAACTCTTCTTAGATCTGTCAGAGAAGCAAGATCACAAGATCACTCCTCCCAAATTGAAGATATAGGTAGATGGAGAAAATAAAAACTAACTGAAGCAAATGTCTCTTCAGAAACCAGCACTGAGGTAAGAAACATAACTAACAAGTTACTGAAGAATCAATGTGCACAAGGCTGAGAGTAATAAACTCCAGGGATACCTAGTTGTAGGGAACCCCTCATGCTTCTGGGATTTTTCACCTCCAGAAGCTCTACCAGGTCAGCACCATGAATATTGGAGAAAAAAACCCTCCCTGCTTCCAGCAGCGGGAGATAAAAAGTAACCACTTTGAAATACCCCAAAGCATTCTGTTTTTCTCAGAGCCTAACTTACTAGGATGAAATCAGAGCCTAACAAGCCCAAAAGAAGGGAATTTTTAACTCAAGGTGGTTCTAGCCTTCCATGTGGGAAAATGAAATACCCAGCTCCAGCTCCTTCTGAATCTCCTGTTTAATATTAATGTGGGAGGAAACCTGAAAAGCACTTCTGAAGCTCATGGTTCAGTGGCACAGACTCACTAAAAGATGGAGATCTGCTGAGGAGACTCTTGAAAGCCTTTTCAGTCCCCACACCTTACACCATAATACTAAAGGCCTATTTAATGCAGTTTATTTTACTCGATGTATTATGTGGACCTCTCAACAAAAATTTACAAGGCATACTAAAAGGCAAAAATCACAGTGTGAAGAAATCAAATGAGCATCAGAACCAGAGTCAAATATAAAAGTAATGCTAGACTTCTAAATTCAAGATTTTAAAAAAATCTATGATCCAAATAGTAAGGGCTTTAATGAAGGAAGTAGATAACATGCAAGAAGGGATATATAATGTAAGCAGAGAGATAGAAATTCTAAGAGAGACAAAAATAGAAGCAATAGAAATTTTGACAAATTGAAAACAAAGAGAAGAAAAAGACTGACAAAAAAAAAACTAGAAAAGAATATTTAAGCACTGTGGGACAAGTGCAAGAGATACAAATATGAATAACTGGAATATTAGAGAAGAAGAAACAAAGCAGCAGGATAAATATTTAAAACAATAATGATTGTGAATTGCAAATTAATTCAGACACCAAATTATAGAAATAGGAAGCTTATAGAACACCAAGACAGACAAATGCTTCACCCCCCCAAAAAAACCTTAGTTCTGTCATATTCCAGCTTCAGAAAATTAAAGACAGAGAAAGACAGTAGAGGGAAAATAAAACACTTTACCTATAGAGGAGCAAAGAATTAGGTGAAACCTCCCCAAGAACCATGCAAGCAAGCAGAGAGTAGAGTAAAATATTCAAACAGTGTTTTAGATATTTTAGATAGAACAATATTTCAAGTGTTAAGAGAAAAAAAATACAAACCTAGAATTCTGTGCCCTGTGAAATTATCCTTGAAAGGAAGGAAAAATAAGGGCTTTCTCAGTCAAACAAAAATTGAGAGAATTGGTTGCAATTAATAAAAGAGAAACTAGATAAAGGAAGAATGTCAGAGAATGAATAAAGGTAAAACAAAAACTTTTATTTTTTCTTATTCTTAATTAATTTAATAGATAAGAGTTTGTTCAAATAATAATGGCAGCAAAGTATTTAATTATGCATACTTAGGTGAATATATATATACATAAGCATATATATGTAAATATGCATGAGCTTATGAATAAGTGAAACAAATGACAGCAATGACACATAAGACAGGAGGAAAGAATGATGATTATTTTGTTTTTATACTACTACTTTAAATGGTATTGTGTCATTTGAAAGTGGACTTAGGTTCATTGTAAATGTATATTACAAACTCTAAAACAAGCACTAAAGAAATAAAATTTTTAAAAGATCTGTACTTGATAACTAAGAAAACAAAAAGTAGAATCATTTAAAATGCTCAATTAAAAGCACAGGAGGCAAAAAAAAAAAGTACAGTAGACAAATATAGAAAGATAGAACAATGGCAACAAATACAAAACACTAACAAATAAGATAAATATAAATCCAACTATATCAATGATCACTGTAAATTTCAATGGTCTAAATCCACCAATTAAAAGACAATGATTGGCCAGGTGTGGTGGCTTATGCCTGTAATCCTAACACTTTGGGAGGCCAAGAAGGGTAGATCACCTGAGGTCAGGAATTCGAGACCAAGCTGGCGAACATGGTGAAACCCCGTCTCTACTATAATAAAAAATTAGCTGGGTGTAGTGGCATGCACCTGTAATCCCAGCTACTTGGAAGCTCAGGCAGGGGAATTGCTTGAGCCCGGGAGACAGAGGTTGCACTGAGCCAAGATTCCACCACTCTACTCCAGCCTGGGCAACAGAGTGAGACTCCATCTCCAAAAAAAAAAAAGACAATGATTGTTAGAGTGAATTGAAAAACAAGATCCAACTGTGTGTTTTCTACAACTTTTTTCCTTTTTTTTAATACTTTAAGTTCTAGGGTACATGTGCACAACATGTAGGTTCGTTATATATATATACATGTGCCATGTTGGTGTGCTGCACCCATTAACTCATCATTTACATTAGGTATATCTCCTGATGCTATCCCTACCTCTTCCCCCCTTCCCACAATAGGACCCAGTGTGTGATGCTCCCCTTCTGTGTCCAAGTGATCTCATTGCTCAATTCCCAGCTATGAGTGAGAACACGTGGTATTTGGTTTTCTGTTCTTGCAATAGTTTGCTGAGAATCATGGTTTCCAGCTGCATCCATGTCCCTACAAAGGACACAAACTCATCCTTTTTTATGGCTGCATAGTATTCCATGGTGTATATGTGCCACATTTTCTTAATCCAGTCTGTCACTGATGGACATTTGGGTTGATTCCAAGTCTTTACTATTGTGAATAGTGCCGCAATAAACATGTGTGTGCATGTGTCTTTATAGCAGCGTGACTTATAATCCTTTGGGTATATCCCCAGTAATGAGACGGCTGGGTCAAATGGTATTTCTAGTCCTAGATCCTTGAAGAATTGCCACACTGTTTTCCACAATGGTTGAACTAGTTTACAGTCCCACCAACAGTGTAAAAGTGTTCCTATTTCTCCACATCCCCTCCATCACCTGTTGTTTCCTGATTTTTTAATGATTGCCATTCTAACTGGTGTGAGATGGTATCTCATTGTGGTTTTGATTTGCATTTCTCTGATGGTGAGTGATGATGAACATTTTTTCATGTGTCTGCTGGCTGTATGGATGTCTTCTTTTGAGAAGTGTCTATTCATATCCTTTGCCGACTTTTTGATGGAGTTGTTTGTTTTTTTCTTGTAAATTTGATTGAGTTCTTTATAGGTTCTGGATATTAGCCCTTTGTCAGATGAGTAGAGTGCGAAAATTTTCTCCCATTCTATAGGTTGCCTGTTCACTCTGATGCTAGTTTCTTTTGCTGTGCAGAAGCTCTTTCGTTTAATTAGATCCTAATTGTCAATTTTGGCTTTTGTTGCCATTGCTTTTGGTGTTTTAGACATGAAGTCCTTGCCCATGCCTATGTCCTGAATGGTATTCCCTAGGTTTTCTTCTAGGATTTTTATGTTATTAGGTCTAACATTTAAGTCTCTAATCCATCTTGAATTGATTTTCATATAAGGAGTAAGGAAAGGATTCTGTTTCAGCTTTTTACTTACGGCAAGCCAATTTTCCCAGCACCATTTATTAAATAGGGAATCCTTTCCCCATTTCTTGTTTTTCTCAGGTTTGTCAAAGATAGATGGCTGTAGATGTGTGGTATTATTTCTGAGGGCTCTGTTCTGTTCCATTGGTCTATATCTCTATTTTGGTACCAGTACCATGCTGTTTTGCTTACTGTAGCCTTGTAGTATAGTTTGAAGTCAGGTAGTGTGATGCCTCCAGCTTTGTTCTTTTGGCTTAGGATTGTCTTGGCAATGCAGGGTCTTTTTTGGTTCCATATGAACTTTAAAGCAGTTTTTTCCAATTCTGTGAAGAAACTCATTGATAGCTTAATGGGGATGGCATTGAATCTATAAATTACCTTGGGCAGTATGGCCATTTTCACTATATTGATTCTTCCTATCCATGAGCATGGTATGTTCTTCCATTTGTTTGTATCCTCTTTTATTTCACTGAGCAGTGGTTTGTAGTTCTCCTTGAAGAGGTCCTTTACATCCCTTGTAAGTTGGATTCCTAGGTATTTTATTCTCTTTGAAGCTATTGTGAATGGGAGTTCATTCATGATTTGGCTCTCTGTTTGTCCGTTACTGGTGTTTAAGAATGCTTGTGATTTTTGCACACTGATTTTGTATCCTGAGACTTTGCTGAAGTTGCTTATCAGCTTAAGGAGACTTTGGGCTGAGAAGATGGGGTTTTCTAAATATACAATCATGTCATCTGCAAACAGGGACAATTTGACTTCTTCTTTTCCTAACTGAATACCCTTTATATCTTTCTCTTGCCTGATTGCCCTAGCCAGAACTTCCAACCCTATGTTGAATAGGAGTAGTGAGAGAGGGCATCCCTGTCTTATGCCAGTTTTCAAAGGGAATGCTTCCAGTTTTTGCCCATTCAGTGTGATATTGGCTGTGGATTTGTCATAAATAGCTCTTACAAAGAGACTTAGACTCCCATACAATAATAATGGGAGAATTTAGCACCCCACTGTCAATATTAGACAGATCAACAAGACAGAAAGTTAACAAGGATATCCAGGAATTGAACTCAACTCTGCACCAAGCAGACCTAATAGACATCTACAGAACTCTCCACCCCAAATCAAAAGAATATATATTCTTCTCAGAACCACATTGCACTTATTCCAAAATTGACCACATAGTTGGAAGTAAAGCACTCCTCAGCAAATGTAAAAGAACAGAAATTATAACAAACTGTCTCTCAGACCACCGTGCAATTGAACTAGAACTCAGGACTAAGAAACTCAATCAAAACTGCTCAACTACATGGAAACTGAACAACCTGCTCCTGAATGACTACTGGGTACATAACGAAATGAAGGCAGAAATAAAGATGTTCTTTGAAACCAATGAGAACAAAGATACAACATACCAGAATCTCTGGGATACATTTAAAGCAGTGTGTAGCGGGAAATTTATAGCTCTAAATGCCCACGAGAGAAAGCAGGAAAGATCTAAAATTGACACCCTAACATCACAACTAAAAGAACTAGAGAAGCAAGAGCAAACACATTCAAAAGCTAGCAGAAGGCAAGAAATAACTAAGATGGAGAGCAGAACTGAAGGAGATAGAGACACAAAAAACCCTCCAAAAAATCAATGGATCCAGGAGTTGGTTTTTTGAAAAGATCAACAAAATTGATAGACCTCTAGCAAGACTAATAAATAAGAAAAGAGAGAAGAATCAAATAGATGCAATAAAAAATGATAAAGGGGATATCACCACCGACCCCACAGAAATACAAACTATCATCAGAGAATACTATAAGCACCTCTATGCAAATAAACTAGAACATCTAGAAGAAATGTATAATTTCCTGGGCACTTACACTCTCCCAAGACTAAACCAGGAAGAAGTTGAATCCCTGAATAGACCAATAGCAGGCTCTGAAACTGAGGCAATAATTAATAGCCTACCAACCAAAAAAAGTCCAGGACCAGATGGATTCACAGCCGAATTCTACCAGTGGTACAAGGAGGAGTTGGTACCATTCCTTCCGAAACTATTCCAATCAATAGAAAAAGAGGGAATCCTCCCTAACTCATTTTACAAGGCCAACATCATCCTGATACCAAAGCCTGACAGAGATACAACCAAAAAAGAAAATTTTAGACCAATATCCCTGATGAACATCGATGCAAAAATCCTCAATAAAATACTGGCAAACTGAATCCAGCAGCACATCAAAAAGCTTATCCACCATGATCAAGGGGCTTCATCCCTGGGATGCAAGGTTGGTTCAACATACGCAAATCAATAAACGTAATCCAGCATATAAACAGAACCAAAGACAAAAACCACATGATTATCTCAATAGATGCAGAAAAGGCCTTTGAGAAAATTCAACAGCCCTTCTTGTTAAAAACTCTCAATAAATTCTACAACTTTAAGTATTAAAATAAATATAAATTAAAAGTAAATGGAAGGTGAAAAACATACCACGCTACTACTAATCAACAGAAAACATAGTTATTATGTTTTAATTTATCAAACTATATTAAGTTATTAATTTTAGACAGCTCAGACTACAAGCAAAGTTATAAGGGACAAACTGAACATTATATAATGATAAAAGGGTCAATGCTTCTAGAAGAGTGTCAAAACTATGTGAAGCAAAACTAATAGAACTGAAAGAAGAAAAAACAAATGTGTTATTATACTTGGAGACTTTAACATTCTTTATTAATTTAATTGAATTTAGTAAGTATTAATTTAATTGACAGATCTAGTAGGCAGAAAATCAGTAAGGACCTATTTGACCTCAACAGCATCATCAATCAATCAACATCTGTAGATAACTTCATCCAACAGTAGCAGATTATGTATTTTTCTAAAGTTCACATGGAATATTCAGTAAGATACACCACCGTCTGGGTCACTAAAAGCAATTTAAGAAGTTTTAAACAATACAACTATAAATTGTCATCTGCCCTCAGACCACAATGGAATCAAAGTAGAAAACAATAACAGAAAGATAGCTGGGAAATACATGCAGAATCCCATGTATTTACCAAAATACATACAGATTTTAAAAACCTTCCAAATAAAACAGCAATCAAAGAAGAAATCTAAAGAGTAGTGAAAAAATATTTTGAACTAAATTAAAATGATAATATAGCTTACCAAAATTTGTGGGACAGAGTGAAAGCTGTGCTTGCAGGGAAATTTACAGCACCAAATGCACATAATAGAAAAGAAGAAACATCTAGAAATCAATAATCTAAAAAGAGACAAAAGAGGACATTATATAATGACAGTGGAGTCGATTTAGTAAGAGGATATAACAGTTGTAAATATGTATACACCCCACACTGCAGCACCCAGATATATAAAGCAAATATTATTAGAACTAAACAGAGAGATGGACCCCAATAAAATAATAGCTGGGAGCTCCAACACACCACTTATAGCATTTAACAAATCATCAAGACAGAAAACCAACAAGGCAACATTGAACTTAATCTGCATTCTAAACCAAATGGACCTAAATAGATATTTAGAGAACATTTCATTCAGTAGTGGAGAATAAACATTCTTCTCCTCAGTACACAGATCATTCTGAAAGATAGACCATATGTTAGGTCACAAAACAAGTCTTGAAATAGTCAAAAAAAAATGAAGTCATATCAAATATCTTCTCTGAATACAATGGAATAAAACTGGAAATCAACAAAAAGGGGAACTTTGGAAACTACACAAACACATGGAAACTAAAGAATATTATCTTCAATGACTAGTGGTTCAATAAAGAAATTAAGATGAAAAGTTAAAAACTTCTTGAAACAAATGGAAATAGAAATACAACATAATAACACCCATGGAATACAGCAAAAGCAGGACTAAGAGGAAAGCTTATAACAAAAGTGACTATATCAAAAAAGTAGAAAAATTTTAAATAACCTAAAGATGGATCTTAAAGAAGTAAAAAAGAGCAAACCAAACCCCGAATTAGTCAAAGCAAAGAAATAATAAAGATCAGAGCAGAAATAAATGAAATTAAAATAAAAAACATAAAGGATCAATGAAATAAAAATTTGCTTATTTGAAAAGATAAAATTGACAATATTTAGCCAGACTAAGAAAAAAAGAGAAGACCCAAATACATAAAATGGGAGATAAAAAAAGAGACATCACAACTGAAACCACAGAAATTCCAAGGATCGTTAGAAGCTACTATAAGCAACCATATACCCAATAAATTGGAAAACTTAGGAGAAACTGATAAATTCCTAGACATGTACAACCTATGAAGATTAAACCATGAGGAAATCCAAAATCTGAACAGACCAATAACAAGTAATGAGGTTGAAGCCATAATAAAAAGTCTCCCAGCAAAGAAAACCCAGGACTTCATGGCTTCACTGCTGAATTTCACCAAACACTTAAAGAAAAACCAATACCAATCCTACTCAAGCTATACTGAAAAGTAGAGGAAGAGGAATACTTCCAAACTCATTCTACAAGGCCAGTAATAACCACATAAAAAAGAAACAGACAAAGATATATCAAAAAATTAAACTATAAGCTAATATCTCTATTGAACATTGATGCAAAAATCCCCAACAAAATACTAAAAAAGTGAAATTAGCAACACATTAAAAAGGTCATTCATCCTGATCAAGTGGGATTTATTTCAGAAATGCGAGGGTGGTTTGAAATATGCAAATCAATCAATGTGATACATTATATGAACAGAATGAAGTACAAAACCAATATGATAATTTCAATTGATGCTGAAAAAACATTTGATAAAATTCAACATCACTCCATGATTAAAAAAAAAAAACCTCAAAAACCTGAGTATAGAAGGAACATACCTCAACACAGTAAAAGCTATATATAACACACCCACAGCTAGAATCATACTGAATGGGGAAAAATTGAAAGTCTTTTCTCTAAGATCTGGAACAAGACAAGGATGCTAACTTTCACCATTGTTATTCTAGACAGTACTGGCAGTCCTAGATAGAGCAATCAGACAAAATAACAAAATAAAGGGCAACCAAATTGGAATAGAAAAAGTCAGTTTCTTATAGTCAAATCTTATATTTGGAAAAACCTAGACTCCACCAACTATTAAAACTGATTTTTTTTAAAGTCGGTAAAGTTGTGGAAACAACATCAACACACAAAAATCAGTAGCATTTCTGTATGCCAACAGGAAACAATCTGAAAAAGAAATTAAAAAGTAGTTCCATGTACAATAGCTACAGATAAAATTAAATATCTAGGAATTAACTTCACCAAAGAATTGAAAGGTCTCTAAAATGGAAACTACAAAACATTGAAGCAAGAAATTGAACAGGACATAAAAAGGAAAGATATTCTTCTTCATGAATTGGAAGAATCAATATTGCTAAATGTTCATACTACCTAAAGCAATCTACAGATTCAATGCAATCTCTATCAAAATGCCAATTGCATTATTCACAGATTCCCATTTTCACAGGAACTAAAAATCCTAAAATTTATATGGAACCACAAAAGACCCAGGACAAGGGCATCCTGAGCAAAAATAACAAAACTAAAGGAGTGACATTACCTGACTTTAAACTATATTACAGAGATATAGTAAAAAGAAAAGCATTGTACTGGCATAAAAACAGACACACAGACGAATGGAACAGAATGGAGAACACAGAAATAAATCCATACATCTACAGTAAATTCATTTCAACAAGTGTCAAGAATAGACATTGGGGAAAAGACAGTCTCTTCAATAAATGGTGCTAGGAAACTGGTACAAATGCAGAAGAATGAAACTAGACCCCTATTTCCCACCATGAACAAAAATCAAAACAAAATGGATTAAAGACCTAAATATAAGACCTGAAATGATAAATGATAAAAATACTACAAGAAAACATAGGGGAAGCTCTCTAAGACATTGGTCTAGGCAACGTTTTTCTGAGTATTAGTACACCACAATCACAGGCAACCAAAGCAAAAATAGACAAATATGGTCACATCAAGTTAAAAAGCTTCTGCTTTTTAACAATCAACAAATTCAATAGGAAAATACTTTAATAATTTGATTAAAAATGAGCGAAAGATCTGAACAGACATTTCTCAAAAGAAGACATACAAATGGCAAACAGATGTATTAAAAGATGCTCAACATCATTGATCATCAGAGAAATGCAATCAAAAGTATAACGACATATTATCTGACTCCAGCTTAAGTGGTTTTTATCCTAAAGACAGGCAATAACAAATTTTGGTGAGGATGTGGAGAAAAGGGAATTCCCAAACACTGTTGGGGCGAATGTAAATTAGTACACCCACTATGGAGTACAGCATGGAGGTTCTTCAAAAAGCTTAAAATAGAACTACCATATGATCCATCAACCCCACTGCTAGGTATATACCGAAAAGAAAGGAAATCAGTATATAGAAGAGATATCTGCACTTCCATGTTCATTATCAAACTACTCACAATAGCCAATATTTGGAAATAACAAATGACAAATGTCACTTCTCACTTATTTGTGGGAGCTAGAAAAACTAAAACATTTGAACTCATGCAGATAGAAAGTTTTATGATGGTTACCAGAGGCTGGGAAGGGTAGTGGAGTCAGAGGTGGGGTGGAGAGTGAAGATGGTTAATGGGAACAAAAATGTAGTTAGATGGAATGAGTAAGATCTAGTATTTGATAGCACTACAGGGTGACTACAGTCAACAATAATTTATTATATATTTTTAAATAACTAAAAGAGTATAATTGGATTGTTTGTAACACAGAGAAAGGATAAATGCTTGAGGCAATAGATACCCAATTTACCATGATGTGATTATCACACGTTGTGTGACAAGTAATTGCATGGTTTGGAGCAATTTTCTTAGTCTTCATTTCTAATTTTATTGTGCTGTGGTTTGAAAGAGTGGTCGTTATGATCTCAGTTCTTTTGCACTTGCCAAATATTGTTTCATGTCCAATTATGTGGTCAATTTTAGAGTATATGCCATGCGGTGGTGAGAAGAATGTATATTCTGTTGCTTTGGGGTAGAGTTCTGTAGATGTCTCTCAGGTTCATTTGATCCAGTGCTGAGTTCAGGTTGTGAAAATCTTTGTTGATTTTCTGCCTTGATGATCTGCCTAATCATGTCAGTGGGGTGTTGAAGTCTCCCACTATTATTGTGTGGGAGTCTAAGCTTCTTTAAAGGTCTCTAAGAGCTTGGTTTACAAATCCGGGTGCTCCTGTGTTGGGTGCATATATATTCAGAATAGTTAGGTCTTCTTGTTTAATTGAACCTGTTACCATTATGTAATGCCTTTCTTTGTCTTTTTTGGTCTTTGCTGGTTGAAAGTCTACTTTCTCTGAAATTAAGATCACAACCCCTGCTTTTGTCTGCTTTCCATTTTCCTGGTAGATTTTTTCCATTCCTTTATTTTTAGCTTATGGGTGTCACTGCTTGTGAGATGGGTCTCTTAAAGACAGTATAACAGTGAATTTTGGTTTCTCATCCAGTTTGCCACTCTGTCTTTTAATTGGGACATTTAGCCCATTTACATTCAATGTTATTATCAGTATGTGTAGATGTGGTCCTGTTATCTTAATGCTAGCTGGTTGTTATGCAGACTTGTTTGTGTGGTTGCTTTATAGTGTCACTGGTCTGTGTACATAAGTGTGTTTTTGTAGTGGCTGGTAACAGTGTTTCCTTTCCATATTTAGTGCTTACTTCAGGAGTTCTTGTGAGGCAGGTCTGGTGGTAACAAATTTCCTCAGCATTTGCTTGTGTGAAAAGAGTATTATTTCTCCTTCACTTATAAAGTTCAGTTTGGCCAGATATGAAATTCTTGGTTGAAATTTCTTTACCTTAAGAATATTCAATATTGGCCCAAAATCTCTTCTGGCTTATAGGATTTCTGCTGAGACATCTGCTGTTAGTCTGATGAGCTTCCCTTCTTAGGTGACATGACCTTTCTCTCTAGCTACTTTTAACATTTTTTCTTTCATAGGCTAATACCTAGGTGGTGAAATAATCTGTCCAATAATCTCCCATGACATAAATTTACCTATATAACAAACCTGCATATGTACCCCAGAACTTAAAAGTTTAAAACATTATTTAAAAATTAGGAAATTTAAAAAAAAAATTAAATAAATAAATAATCTAAGCTTCCATCTTAGGTAACTAGAAATAAAATAACAAATTAGATCCAAAGTTAGCCAAAGAAAATTAGCAATAAAAATTAGAGCAGAACTCAATGAAACTGAAAACAGGAAATCAATAGAGAAAAATCAACAAAATCAAAAGCTGTTACTTTGAAAACATTAGTAAAACTTATAACATTTTTTCTGGGCTTATAAAGAAAGAAGGAAAAGACACAAGATGCTAATGTCAGAAATGAAAGAGGGGAAATACTATAAACTTTAAAATCCTATGCACATTAATATTATAATAAACAATATTATGAATAATTCTATACCTGCAAATTTGATAGATGAAGTAGACAAAAGCCTTAAAAGAATGACCAAACACTCATAAAAGAAGAAATAGACAATCTGAATAGTCCTATATCTATTCTAGACATTAAACAAATAATTAATAACCTTCCAAAACAGAAAGCAGAATGCTCAAAGAGGTTTACTGGAGAATTCTACCAAACACTTCAGAAGAAATTGTACTATTCTCTAAAATCTCTTTCAGAGTATAGAAGCAGTGGGACTAATTCCTAACTCATTTTATGAGGACAGCCTTACCTAATACGAAAACTAAACAAAGATATTACAGGAAGAGAAAACTACATACCAATATATTTTATGAACATAGAAGTAAAAATTCTAAATAAAATATTAGCAGATTGAATCCAACAATGTATAGAAACAATTATCGTTGTGCACCACATAATGACATTTCAGTCACTGATGGATGATATAATATTATAATATCACATCTTTACTGCACTTTTCTATGTTTAGATACACAGATACTTATTGCATTGTAATTTCCTACAGTATCTGGGAAAGTAACATGCTGTAATGGGTTTGTAGCCTAGGAAAAATAGGCTATATTATATATCATAGGTGTAGTAAGCTGTACCATCTAAGTTTATTTAAGTACACTCTATGAGGTTTGTAAAATGATGAAATCTCCTAATGATGCATGTCTTAGAACATGTTTCCATCATTAAGTGATGCATAACCATATACACCACGACCAAGTGGGTTTTATCCCAAGTATGCAGGGCTGATTCAACTTTTAAAAATTAATTATTATAATCAACAGTCTAAAAAATTGCATGATTGTATCAGTAGATGAAGAAAAAGTATTTGACAAAATCCAACACCCATTCTTGATAAAAACTCCCACCCATTCATGATAAAAACTAATAATAGAAAAGAACGTCCTCAACTTAATAAAGAACATCCACAGAAACCTACAGCTAATATATTTAATGGTGAGAAAATTGAAGCCTTCTCTCTAAGATCAAGAACAAGGCAAGACTGTTGCCTCTCACTACTGCTTTTCAACATCATACTGAAAGTACTAACTAATGCAGTATAACAAACCAAAAAGGAAATTAAAAGTATAGAGACTGGGAAAGAAGCAATAAAACTGTCTTTGTTTACAAATGACTTGGTTGTCTACACAGAGAATCCAAAAAAACTGCCTCACCACCCCCACAAAAAAGCCTCCCAAATCTAATAAGCAACTGTAGAAAGGTTGCAGGATACAGAGTTTATATGCCAAAGTCAGATACTTTCCTGCATAACATTAAACAAGTCAAATTTCAAATTAAAAACAAATTATTATTTACATTAGCACCCCAAAAATTAAATACTTAGGTATAAAACTAACACAATGTTACAAGATCTATATGAGAAAACCTACAAAACACTGTTGAAACATATCAAATCAAATAAGACTTAAATGGCAAAGAGCATAGATAAAAATTTCAATATTATCAAGATGTCAGTTCTTCCAACTTGATCTATAAATTTAATGTAATTCCCATCACAATCCAACCAAGTTACTTTGTGGATACTGACAAACAGTGTATATGAAGAAACAAACCCAGAATAGTCACATAATATTGAAGCAGAAGAACAAAGTTGGAGGACAAACACTACCTGATCTCAAGGCTTACTATAAAGCGACAGTAATCAAGACACTGTGGTATTGGTGAAAGAAATAGGCAGATCAATGGAACAGACCCAAATCCCAAAAATAGACCCTCATAAATATACCCAATTTATCTTTGACAAAAAAAAGCAAAGAAAATACAATTGAGTAAAGATTGTCTTTTCAACAAATGGTAGTAGAACAACTAGACGTGCACACGCAAAAAAATAAATTTAGATACCAACATACATCCTTCACAAAAATTAAATCAAAATGAATCCTATACCCAAATGTAAATATATATATCTTCCAGGATATATTAGAAGGATATATATTCCTTCCATATATATTCTATATGGAACTCCAGGATATATATTCCATATGGAATTCCAGGATATATACAGAAGATAACATAGGAGAAAATCTAGATGACCTTGGGTGTAACAATGACTTTTTAGATATAACACAAGAAACACTATCCATGAAAGAAATAATTGATAAACTGAACTTCATTAAAATTAAAAATTTCTGCCCAGTGAAAGACAATATAAAGAGGATGGAAAGACAAACCACAGATTGGGAGAAAATATTTGCAAAACACACATCTGAATAAGAACTGTTATCCAAAATATACAAAGAACTCTTAAAACTCAACAATAAGTAAACACACAACCTGACTTGAAAATGGGTTAAAGACTTAAACAGACAAACCAACAACATTATACAGATGGCAAATAAGCATATTAAAAGATGTTCTGCATCATATGTCATCAGAGAAAAGCAAATTAAAACAACAATGAGATACCATTACTTGCGTATTAGAATGGCCATAATTCAAAATACAACAAGAAACACTGATGAGGATGTGGAGCAACAGAAACTTTTATTCATTGTTGGTAGGAATGCAAAATAGTACAGTTACTTGGAAGACACTTTACAGTTTCTTACAAAACTAAACATATTCATACCATATTTTTTCAGCAATTGCACATTTGGTATTTATCCAGATGAGTTGAAAACCTATCCAAACAAAAACACACACATGGATATTTATAGCAACTTTATTTACAATTATCAAAACTTGGAAGCAACAAAGATGTCCCTCAGGAGATGAATGGATTAATAAACTACAGTACTTCCAGACAAGAGAATATTATTCAGTGTTAAAAAGAAATAAACTATCAAGCCATGAAAAGGCCTGGAGGAAACTTAAATACATATTGCTAAGTAAAATAAATCAGTCTGAAAAGAAGGTAACATTAAAGAGAAGGCAGAAAAATAAATAGGATGAGGAAGGAGACCCATATGCCTGCATTTGAAAATTAATTTTAAAGTAGTAAGACAATCAACTAAAATGATAGGATGAATCTCAAACTCTACAAATCGGAGATTAGATTTAGTGTGGTAAGAATTAAGGAGATGTTATCAACTATAGGGCTGATATTGACATTTTTAAAAACTTGTCTATTAGAATTCTTTACCAAGGAAAAATATTTGTTAAAACAAAGGTAAATAAAGACTTACTCAGATATACAAAATCTGAAATCATCACTAGCAGACTACTTATTACAATAAAAAAAATTTAAGGAAGTTTATCAGCAGAAAAAAATGATACCAGATGAAAATGGGCATCTATTTAAAGGAATAAAAAGCACTGGAAATGGTAACTATATAAGTAATTAGAAAAACATTTGTATTAGTCTGTTCTCACACTGCTATAAAGAAATATCTGAGACTGGGTAATTTATAAAGAAAAGAGATTTAATCAGCTTGTGGTTCTGTAGGCTCCCTATAGGAAGCATGACTGGGGAGGCCTCAGGAAACTTCCAATCATGGTGGAAAGTGAAGGGGAAGCAAGCATGCCTTCACATTGCCAGAGCAGGAGGAAGAGAGCAAGGTGGGAGGTGCCACACATTTTTTTTTTTTTTTTTTTTTTTTTTGAGACGGAGTCTCGCTCTGTCACCCAGGCTGGAGTGCAGTGGCCGGATCTCAGCTCACTGCAAGCTCCGCCTCCCGGGTTCACGCCATTCTCCTGCCTCAGCCTCCCGAGTAGCTGGGACTATAGGCGCCTGCCACCTCGCCCGGCTAAGTTTTTGTATTTTTAGTAGAGACGGGGTTTCACTGTGTTACCCAGGATGGTCTCGATCTCCTGACCTCGTGATCCGCCCGTCTCGGCCTCCCAAAGTGCTGGGATTACAGGCTTGAGCCACCGCGCCCGGCCTGAGGTGCCACACATTTTTAAACAGCCAGATCTCATGGGCATTCACTCACTATCATGACAACAACACCTAAGGGGAAATCTGCCCCACTTGATCCAGTCACCTCCTACCAGGCTCCACCTCCAACAACAGAGATAACAATTTGACCTGATATTTTGGGAGGACACAGATCCAAACCATATTATTCTGCTAAAACCCTCCCAAATCTCATGTCCTCACATTTCAAAACACAATCATGCTTTCCCAGCAGTCTTCCAAAGTATCAACTCATTCTAGTATTAACTCAAAAGTCCAAAGTCAAATCTCATCTGAGACAAGGCTAGTACCTCCCACCTATGAGCCTGTAAAATCAAAAACAAGCTAGTTGCTTTCAAGTTACAAAAGGGGGTATAGGCACTGGGTAAATATTCATTTTCTAAAATGGATAAATCAGCCAAAAGAAAGGAGCAACAGGCCCTGTGCAAGTCCAAAACCCAGCAGGAAAGTCATTAAATCTTAACGCTCCAAAATAATCTCCTTTGACTCCATGTCCCAGATTCAGGGCAAGCTGATGCAAGGGGTGGACTCCCAAGGCCTTGGGCAGCTCTACACCATTGACTCTGCAGGGCTGAGCCCTCACATCTGCTCTCAAGGGCTGGCATTGAGTGCCTGGGGCTTTTCCAGACACTTGGGGCAAGCTGTAGGTGGATCTAGCATTCTGGGGTCTGAAAAAATGGTGATCCTCTTCTCACAGCTCTACTAGGCAGTGCCCAGTGGGGACTCTGTGTAGGGGCTCCAACCACATATTTCCCCTCTGCACTGCCCCAGTAGAGGTTCTTCATGAGGGCTCTGCCTCCGCAGCAGACTTCTGCCTGGACATTCAGGCTTTTTCACACATCTTCTGAAATATAGGCAGGGGCTACCAAGCCTCAACTCTTGCACTCTGCACACCTGCAGGCTCAACACCATGTGAAAGCTACCAAGGCTTATGGCTTCCACCCTCTGAAGCAGTGGCCCAAATACCTGGGTCCCTTTGATCCATGGCTGGAGCCCCCAGGGATGCAGGGAGCAGCATCTCAAGGTTATGCAGAGCAGTAGGGCCCTGGGCCTGCCCTACGAAACTATTTTGCCCTCCTATCTGTGATGAGAGGGGCTCCCATGAAAGTCTCTGAAATACCTTCAGGGTCTTTTTTCCATTGTCTTGGCTGTGAGTACTTGCCTTCCTTTTAGTTATGCAAATTTATGCATCTGGCTTGAATTCCTCCCCCAGAAAATGGGATTTTTCTTTTCTACCATATGGCTAGGCTGTAAATTTTCCAAATTTTTATGCTGTGCCTCCTTTTCAAATATAAGTTTCAGTTTCAGATAATTTCTTTGCTTATGCATATGTGCATAGACTTTTAGAAGTAGCCAGGCTACATCTTGAATGTTTTGCTTCTTAGAAATTTCTTCTGCCAGGTACCCTAAACAATCTCTCTCAAGTTGAAAATTTCATAGATCCCTAGAACAGGGATAAAGTGTAGCAAGAGTGACCATTACTCCAGATCCCAATAAGCCACCTTTACTTATTAAAGTGACCTTTACTCCAATTCCTCATTTCCATCTGAGACCTCCTCAGCCTGGACTTCACTGTCCCTATTACTATCAGTAGTTTGATCACAACCATTCAAGTCTCTAGGAAGTTCCAAACATTCCCTCATCTATCTGTGTTCTTCTGAGCCCTCCAAACTATTCCAACCTCTACTCATTACCCAGTTCCAAAGCTGCTTCCACATTTTCAGGTGTCTTTATAGCACCTCTTGGTACCAACTTTCTGTATTAGTTTGTTCTCGCCACTGCTATAAAGAAATACCTAATTTATCATGAAAAGAGATTTAATTGGCTCACAGTTCTGCAGGCTGTACAGGAAGCAAGGCTAAGGAGACCTCAGGAAGCTTACAATCATGGTAGAAAGCGAAGGGGAAGCAGGCATATCTTCACATGGCCAGAGCCAAAGGAAAAGAGCAAGGAGGTAGGTGCCACACACTTTTAAACAACCAAATTTCGCTAACACTCACTCATTATCACAAGAGCAGCACCGAGGGGGAAATCTGCTTTCATGATTCAAGCCTCTCCCACCAGGCCCAACGTTCAACACTGGGGATTACAATTTGACATGCGATTTGGTCAGGGATATAGACCCAAACTATATCCAATTTCTTATTTGTTAAATGTCTTTTAAAAACTGTTAAAAGAAAAAAAAAACAGTGTATCATAGGATCTTAGGATCTATAATATATGTAAAAGTAAAATATATGACAATAATATTACAAACGCCAGGAGGGGAGATATGAAAGTATACTGACATGAAGTTCTTATTATATAGATGCTGTGGTATACAGATAAGAAAAACTGTGATAAGTTAAAAATTTATGCTTCAAAGTGTACATAACACATACACATAACACTTAAACACATACACACAACAGTTATAATTAATAAACCAAAAAAGTAAATAAGATGAAGTAATTTTTAAAAAATCAAAAAGAAGCCAGAAAATACAGTAAAGGGGAACTAAGAGCACATGGAAAAATTGAAAACAAATAAGAATATGATAGGCCTACATTCACCCGTATCAGTAATTTCATTAATTATTAATTAAGCACTCCAATTAAAAGGCAGAAGTTGTATTGAAAACAAACAAAAAAATTCTACCAACAAGAAACCCACCTTAAATATAAAAACACAAATAGCCTACATGTTAAAGGATGGAAAAAGATATATCATGATACCATTAATCACTCGTATTAATATTAGATAATACAGATTTTAGAGCAAAGAATATTACCAGGGATAAAAAGGGCCATTTTATAATGATAAAAGATTCCATTCATCAAATGGACATACAATTCTAAGTGGTTTTACACCTGATAACAGAGTTTCAAATTACATGAAGCAAAAACTGATAAATCTGCAAAGAAAAATAGACAAATTCTCAGTTATAGCTGGAAGTTTCAACATACCTCTCAAAAGTTTGTAGAAGAAATAGACAGAAAATCAGTAAGTATATTGGACACTTGTATAACACTACCAACCAGCTCGACCTACTAGAAAACTATTAGAATGATCCACCCAGAAACAACAAAATACACATTTTTTTTTCAAGTGCACAGTAAGGATTTACCAAGATAGACCATATTCAGGGCGATAAAACAAGTCTTATTAAATTTGAAAGGTTTTATGGTATACAAAATAGGTTGTATAAACATAGTAGAATTAAACTAAAATCAATACAAGATATCTGACAAATCCAAATATTTGGAAATTAAATAACACACTTCTAAATAACCCGTATATCAAAGAAAGATTTTTTATACATCAGAAAATATTCTGAACTGAATGAAAATGTGGAATGCAGTTAAAGCAGTACGTGAGGGGAAATTATAGTAACAATGGCTATATTAGAAAAGAAAAAGAAGGCCTCAAATCAATAATCTTAGCTTTTACATTTAAAAACTAAAAAAAAAGTAAATTAAACTTCAATTAAGCAAAAGTTGTTTATAAAAATTTAATGCCAATGAACTTAACTTAGACTGAAGGGAAAAAAATCATCGAATGTCCACCAACCCTCACTTATGAATAATGGGAATAGCCTAATATTTACTAAAACATTGAGTTTATAGTTAAAAATCTTCCTATAAAAATTCAGGCCCAAATAACTTCTTTAGGGAATCATACCAAATACTTAAGAAAGAAATATCAACAATCCTAAACAAAGTCTCTGAAAAAAACGAAAAGGAAAGAATACTTCCCAACACATTGTATGGTGCCAGCACTACCCTAATATCCAAATCTGACAAAGACACTACAAGAAAACTGCAAACTAATACCGCTCATGAACATACATGCGAAATTTCCAAACCTTCTAAAATTTTAGCCTGTTTCTTTGATGGTCAGAAAGTGCTTGCACCTTATGGTCTCCCTTTATAATCGCAATTGGTATATATACAAATTAACTGCATTTATTCATTCAAAATTTGTAGGGGGATACATTTTCTGGTTTTAAAGCCATTTTTTAAAACTTTTTAGTAAAGCTTAATAAACATACAGAAAAAAGGCTATTTATAGAACACAACTCAATGAACTTTAATGCACTGAACACGTCCATATAACCAAACCAAGCTCAAGTAACAAAACATCGGCAAAGCCAGAAACCCCTTTGTGAAGCCTTCTTGTCACTACTTGCTCCCTCTAATAGTATCAATTTTTCTGACTTCTAGCAACAAAGATTGGTTTGAAGGCATTTGATTTTATCAGTTAGCTTTTTTAAATGTTTATTCTGCTTGACATTCATCTAAAATTAGTCTGTAAATGTGTTTGAATGATCACTTATTTTATTAAACCATATTTTGTACATATCCCCGGTTATTTATTTACAAATTACACAAAAACTTGAATTATTATTTCCTAGCACATTACATACCTGAGGCATGGTTCATTAATAACATAAATCTATTTTTCAAATGGATTTTCAGATAGTTACAATTTTATAATAGATTTCATAACAGATTTCTCATATGTAATTCAATAATGATTTTTTATTGGAATGTAGTTATGAAGTGTCTCGAGACTTATTTGTGCTGAATTTTAACATAATCTCAACTTGAGTTTTTCATATGAGAGAATCTTTAGACCACTTGTCTGTTTTGTGAAGACGAATGTAGTTAAAAACTGATTAATATTTTATCTAAGTCTATATAGCTAAGGACACATAAATGCCAATACATCCCAGATTTCTAAGGGACAGCAAATAAGTGATGGCTGCACTCTCAGTCCTTCATGGGGTTGTATTAGTCAGAGTTCTTCAGAGAAATAGAATCAATAGGATATCTCTCTCTCTCTCCATATATATATATATATATATATATATATATATATATATATAATTCATATATCATATATATCAAATATATATAGAATCCTATATATGATTCATACATCATATATATATAGAGAGAGAGAGGAGAGAAAGAGAGATATTTTAAAGAATTGGTTCACACAATTGTGGGAGGCTTGGTAAATTCAAAATCTGCAAGGTGGAGATTCTGTCAGGCTAAAGACCCTGGGGAGAGTTGCAGCTTGAATCTGAAGGCAATGTGCTGGCAGAATTCATTCTTCCTCGAGGAAGGTCAGTCTCTGTTCTATTAAGGCATTTGACTGGTTGGATGAGGCCTATCCACACTATGGAAGGTAATCTGCTTTACTCAAATTCTACCAATTTAAGTGTTAATCTCATCCAAAAAAACACTTTCATGGAAACATCCAGAATAATGTTTGATGGATTGCCTGGTGCCTTGGCTCAACCAAGTTTACATATAAAATTACCCAACATAGGTTGGAGTTCATCCTTCTGATAGGATGGCCTCCACATCCTCACACATTGACCAAATAAGGGCTCCTAGGCCAATCCAAGTTTCAAAATGTAATAAAGTAAAACATCTTATTTGTTTAATATTAAACACGATACATAATGAGTATATGAAAATAACAGTATAAATATTTTAAAATGCACATAAAAGATGTAATATTGTCTTCTAGCCACAACGGATTGTCCCTTAATATCTTCTAGTGTTTTCCTTCTAAATGATGCTGGGATTTTTAGAAAGCACTACTGCTATAAGTGAATAAGGTTTGTCTGAGTTTATATAATTTAGTAAAATCAAATATTTTGTATTAATTGTATTATAATTTCAAATAGTGTTTTTCTATTCAATTATTTTATTCATCTTAACTTGGCCATTACCTAAGCTTTACTTTAAACTTTCTTAGAACCCAAGAACTTAATCACACAATGATCTGGAAATTCATTTAACTCATGGGAAACTAAATTGTCTATGAAATATAAATGCATCCTTTTATAACCTATATAATACCCTATTGTTTGAGTATTTCATGTATTGTATTTCCTAAACAAAGATTTTATTGGGCAAATGGACATTTTGGGGCTCTGTATTTTAGGTAAGCAAGAATCTGCTGTTTAAATAACAAGAGGAAATGCATCTACCTTAGACAATTGAAGTTTAACAAACTCAGTTGCATTTTTATTAGGATTTCATTGTGAGAAACAGCTGATATCGTTACTTGCTTTGTCCTCCTTGGTGATTCAATTTCACTTTTATATATTCAATAGTGGAGAAATGCTGTAGCCTGGACCACAGTTTTGATTTACATTTGGTTTCCTAGAATTTCATTATAATAGTTTTGTTTGGCATCCAAAGTCTATGTAAGTCCCAGTTTATATTCCCCCTCAGCTGAATAATTACAAGTCACCACATTTCCATAATCTTTGCCAACATTTTTTCCTTTCAGTGGTAGTGGAAAGTAGTTTTTGTTCTGATTGTGTTTATTTGCCAAGGGCATTTATTACCAAGACTTGGTAAAGGCTCTGATTGGGCCACATCTTCCTCAGCTGGTTCCACTCACTCTCCCAGCCTCAACCAGTGCAGTTGGTTTGTTTGCTTAAATTCAGAGTTGTTGATTATTCTCCCATTATGTGCTTTCATGATCTGGAAAGTTTTAGAAAATAATTTTTTAAATTAACTATGAGATCTTCTGAAAACTAAGTGTAGCCAAAATAATTTCACTTGTTGAAAAACAAAATAGCATACGTTAAAAGCTCAGTCTTTCGACCCTTGGGGTAGACATATGGTTTTGAGTCCTGGCCCCACAACTTTTTAACCTCTCTGTGCTCTTGTTGCCTGGTCTTACAAATGGGAGAACTAATAGTATCCTAATTTAAAAGGTTGCTGTGAATAATGCCTTACACATTATAGGTGCTGTTTGTTATAATGTGCTAGATATACTCTGTCTTTGGAGTAAGTAGTTCAATAAATTAAACCACTTAGCTATTTACTGAACTCTCTAGCAGGTTAGTTGATTTAGTCAATGGAACGTTGCAATTTCCATACACTTAAATAATTCCTTTACGTTCAAAGGATTTAAATTTGGAAGCATTAAGTTTAGTGATTCTCCTGGGAGTAAATATTAATCATGAACCTAGGTATATTTAAGTTATAGGCAAAATGATAGCTCACTCTTAAAAGTCATTAATTCAAGGTTGGGTGTGGTGGCAATTTCCTATAGTCCCAGCTATTTGGGAGGATCACTTGAGACCAGGAGTTTGAGGCTGCAGTACACTATTATTATTGTACCTCTGAATAGCCACTGCATCCCAGCCTGAACAACAAAGCAAGATCCCATCCCTGAAAAAATAAAATGAAAGGTTTTAAAGACAGCTCATGTTATTAGGATACAGTTTATAATCTGTGATTGCAATTACAGTCAGCCAGACCTTGCCTAAGCACTCAAGCTCAGTCACAGTTTTCATATTCTCATCACTTCTATGGAATTAAATGTCTTGTTAATAATATATGTGTTGGGTTTAATTGTCTTTTAAAATGTATTTTAAAAGATTACAATACAACTAAGCATTAACACAAAAAAGTTATTATATTTGCAATAAAGCATGGAAACAACATTGAGTATACATTTGATACTGAAGAAACAGATATTTGTTTTTGAAAAGATAGCCACAATTTCATTTTTTCTTGCAAAGCAACTATCAAGTGCTCTATGGAATCTAGGAAAGCACAGTACTTACAGGCATGAAAACTTATGATATAGTTTGCTCCTAAATTATACGTAACTGACCATAGACACTTTTTAGTAAGGCCAGTAATTTGGGGAGAAAAATCTGCAACTAATGTTCAAGAAATCTTTAAAGAAATGCCATCTTCTAAGCTCTGGGGCAATATTGTGTTGAAAATACAGATATTAACAACTCTAAGTTGAAAAGTGAGTCAGAAGCATTGGACTCAGATTGTAAAGAAGTTTAGGAAATATCTTCTTCATTAATTTATTGCATTAGCATTTTCCTTTTGTACCAACATAAGACTGATATGAAATTCTTTAAAGTTGTGTTAAGTCCAAAATTGTGTTTACTTTACTAAAAGAGCTCTTTCAGTAAATATAAGATTTTAAAAACTAAGTGATATATAGGCCTTGTGGATAGCCTAATTGGTAGCATTGTTTTCTTCTTTTGTATTAATATATAAAGATAATAGCACATGTTAAATTGATGGAATCATATTTGATGAAATATAATAAGCATAAGTAACGGTATAAACCTATCTGTGATAAAGGATCTAGTTTCAATTTTCAATTCATCACAGGTATTTTGTAAAGTACAAGAAAAATGAAATGTAAAAGATATAAATATATAAGTGAATTATTTAAATTATTAGATATAATGAATGTAAAGTTACTTTATCAAATTGCTCTAAAATTTTCTAGGTGCTCGTTCGCACTTTCTCAACTTATCTTGCCCCAGATCAGTAACAATCCGTGGATCAGCAGTTTGTGGGCCACACTCTGTCGCTCATCTGTGCTGCTATTGAAGTGACAACACTGAATGTCAGAAATTCTCAGGAATGGCTGGTGAAGTTCAGAAAAAGATAAACCTCAGGTTTTCTTTCTCATACACATCAACATAATGTTTTATGTTTGTATAGAACTTTGCGGTTTATGAAATACTTGCACCAATAAAGCCTTCCAGCCAAGTTGTCTGGGTGAGTTGACTCAACACAATATTGCCCCAGAGCTGAGAAGATAGCATTTCTTTAAAGATTTCTTGAACATTGAGTATGTTTCTTTGATGCATACTCTCCACTCTAAACACATATATAGGTTGACAACAGAGTGACCAAAAAGACATAGCCCATGTCAAAAACAAGATCAGCATTTTTCTTGGACAGAAATGCAAAACAAAAGCAGGGGCACAATTCAAGGTAGACAATAGCAATCAGGAGCTTAGCCCTTGTCAGTTAAAGACCAGACAGTGCTCCACGCAAGAAGGCAACAGAAATACTCTCCTGCTCTCGTAAAAAGTGGAGGACAAAACCACTTCTGACTCAAGTCTGTAAGAAGCTGTGAGCCAGGAGGCAAGAGGGCAAAGACACCATTGTATGATTAGGTGCTGGGGCATAAGCATACCTCCTGCAGGTTCCAGATTGGAACACCAATATCTTCAGGTGTCAAAGGGCTGTTTTTGTCCATTGCTCCAGCGGTTTCCCCTCAACTACTCTGAGAGAAACTGGGTGTGTAGAATGATTCCTATCACGCAAGTGAGAAAATTAAAGCTCAGAGAGTTTACCTAGGAGCACGCAGGACTAATGCCCAGTTTACTATGCTACCTCAAAGACACAATCTGAGTTGTGTAGTTGGAGTTAATGGAATTGATAGTAGAAAACTTGTTCTTCCCTTGAAAATTGTTGTTGTTGTTATTTGTTTGTTTGTTTGTTTGAGACAGACTCTCGCTGTGTCACCCAGGCTGAAGTGCAGTGGCACGATCTCAGCTCACTGCAACCTCTGCCTCCTGGTTTCAAGCAATTCTTGTGCCTCAACCTCCCAAGTAGCTGAAATTACAGGCACACACCACTACACCTGGCTAATTTTGTATTTTTAGTAGAGACAGGGTGGGAGGTGGGGTTCACCATTTTGGACAGGCTGGTCTCGAACTCCTGACCTCAAGTGGTCCACCTGCCTCGGCCTCCCAAAGTGCTGGGGTTACAGGCGTGAGCCACTGCTAATGGCTGAAAATTCAGGTATTTTTAAATTACAACTGAATAGATGTTATAATGTGTGGCTTTTATAATCATTTTCCCAAAGAATGTCAGATTTTGTGATAAAATTTCAACAGTAGGTGGAGTAAATAAACTTTTGGCTCTTACAAGTTAGTATATTGGTTTCTACATGGTAATATCAAACTCCAAGATACCAGCATTGTCCTCCAAAAGGTGGAGAGGGTCTTCATATTTTATTAGATGGGAGAAACCCCTGACAAGATGATCCACAGCCTGGACAGTAATTTTCAACGGGCTGAGAAAACAATTGAGAAACAGATGCCAGCATACATCCTGGACTTTTCAAAATAGTCCCAATTTCACATAACCTTATTTCTTCTACTTACCTTTTCCTAACAGATTTTGGATATGTGATTTAATTTCAATGGCTTTGTTAGATGCACTATATAAATCAAGGCAAACAAGTAGAAAAAAACTTTCATCAGATATCTTAACTTGATTTTTTTTTTTATTCAGAAGCTCTAGGCTACATTTGAGAGAGACCCCTGAAACCAAGTAAAGTACCAATCAACAGGTGTGTGGATTCAGCTTGAACGGACATGGAAATTAGTACAGGAAGCACAGTCATAATATCGAACATGAGTAATCTTGCAAACTAAAGCCACCCTCACCTTGCCCCAGTTTCTTTTTTAAAATTCCCTCTGAATTTACTTACTCTTCTACTTACTCCTAGCATCTGCCCATTTGTCTGTTGACAAATAATAAAAATTTGGTTTTCTAGTCTCATCCTTCTTTATCCCGACCAACTGCTAAGTTCATCTTGAAATTATGTGTAGGATTTTGTTAGAACTCATAGAAGATGTGGTTATGCTTTTTACTTTAAAAAGTAAATATAGGATTTTTCTTTATTCTTGTCCAATGCTTCCTTCTTCTCATTCTGACATTAAAAGTCATATTATACAGTCAAACCTTTGGAGTGTTTAGATGTACAAATTTCTTGCATACATGTATATTTTACATAGTCTTATACATCACTTGACATATACTTCCTAGCTTGCACTTTGAGGATAAGTCGTCATCATTTTCATGCATACAGTGGAAGGAAATGAGCACATCTTGCTTTCCTGCACAGTGGATCAGACATGCCCTTAACCCTGAAATCCATTAGGGAAAGGATTCCACAGATATTAGCTCACTTAAAAATAGTTCATGCTTTAGGACAGTTTGTTTCTTTCAAGGTTATATGACTGGATAAATAATGTAGAGACTTTTGAAATGTTGAGTTTACATCTTAGCAATTAAGAGTATTCAAAAATAAACCATAAACGTTTGTGATTTATATGTTTGGCAAAGCACTTATAAATTGAGGTTGGCTTTTTTTCTTCTTCTTAATCCCAAAATGGGAATTTTCTATCTCACTTAAGAAGTAGGATTTTTTTTTTCTTTTTTTCCTCTACCTGTGTAGCTTTCCATAGAATTTTGGTGTGTGTAGCCCATTTTCAAATAACATCTGCCAATTGTTCTTATAGATCAGATTATTTTAAGAAAAAGAAAGAAAGAAAAAGGATTAGGCCAGTTATGACATCAGCTTATAACCAAAACTAATGGCTGAAATTAATGTGTTTCTAACTATTTAAGCACCTAAGTGATGTTTAAAATCTCTCCCCATGTGTAACAGAAACTTACCAAAACTCGCTCGGTGCTAGTTTGTTCCTGATTTAAAATACTCCATGCTTGCAGAAGTTATCCAGTTTCAAATAAGCTATTAATTGCAGTACACAGATACTTATTTATAGTTTCGTGGTTGGCATATATGTCTGGGTTGGGGACTCCCACTGCTTTGAAAAACACTTAGCAATGTCTGCCAACTGACATTCATAGATATATCATTATCTATTATTTCCCAGGTTTGAAAGATAAACTAAAAAAATCTTTTGTCAGGCCTTTTACCTAATTTTTTTTAAAATTCAGAAGCTCTAGGTTACATCCGAGGAAGAGCCCCTAACTCATATATAGGAGTTAATGAATTAAGGCATTTATTTGATAAGCACCATTAAATACCTCATACGTCATACAGTATTTTGGGTGCTGGTGATAAGACTAAGACATGATTCATACCCCCAAAGAGTATAAACAGTTTAAACAAAAGAGAAGGCTACATAAATAAGTAAGTGGAATGAAGCTTTATAGGTGCTGTGAGAGAAGTATTCACAGAGTATGATGAGTTCATAAAGGAAGGAGTCATTGCCAACTGGGTGAGGCCATGGGAAATCAGGATGTTAATCAATGGAGAAGGTGGGGCTTGAATTAAGTCTGGAGAATGTACTCTTATTCATCAGAAAGTAAAGGTGGTGTGAGTCTACAAAGAAGAATCATGGCACAGTTGTATGGTACATTTGGAGAACTCTGAATATTTCATTGTGACATGAATGTAAGATACAGTAAGAACTGGGTTCAGTTAGATATGAAGTTGAAGAGAAAAGTGTGAACCAAAGTAGAGAAGACCTCATGTTCCAGTGCAGATGTTTAAATAAAACCTTACCAATAAAAGGCAAGCTTTGAAAAATTATAAAAGGGTAAAATCTAAAAGGGTAGGGACATCATCGGATTTGAAATTTAGAGCTAAAAGTCTGGGAGCAGTGTGAGAACAAACTGGAAGGGGTTAGATAAGAATCAGCGACCATATAACAAGAGGCTATGAAAAAGATGGCGAAAATCTAAATAAAGGCAGCAGTGGTTGGGAGCAGGAGGAGACACACAGGAGAGTAAGTAAAATATTTTGAGCATGTACAATTACATACACTCCACTTATTTATGTACCACATTATAAAATACACACTTAAAATAATGTAAGAGTATAAAAATGAAACAGAATTTTCTCATACCTGGAGTATAGAGTCATTCTTTGGTGTTTGTGAGGGACTGGTTCCAGGACCCCTGCAGATACCAAAATCCATGAATGCTCAAGTCCCTTCTATAAAATGGCATAGTATTTTCAAATAACCCAGGCATATCCTGTGCACTTTAAATCATCTCTAAAGTACTTAAAATAACTAATACAATGTAAATGCTATGGAAATAGTTTTAATATTGTATTTTTAAAATGTATATTACTTTTTATTGTATTTTTTTCCAAATACTTTTTATCTGAGGTTGGTTGAATTCATGCATAAGAAACCCATGTATACAGAGGGCCAACTGTATACTATCACTACAAATTTGAACATGAATAAAAATTTCATGTAGCTATTTCTTCCACTCTGTATTTTTTTCAAGGCTCCAGAGAACCTCTTTAAGCCGGAGGCACATGCAGTACAGTTTTTGTGACCCCTTTACCAGAGGACACATGACAGGGGAAAGAGAGGTACTTCCGCATCCCTCAGGGTGGCCCTCAACACTCAGTGTGCATCAGAATCACCTGTATGTTTAAAAAAAAATACCAATGCCCAGGCTCTAACCTCGGGATTTGGTTTCCAAAAGTCTGGTGAGAGCAGGGCCTAGGCATTGGTATTTTTAAAAATCCTCCCAGGAGAAGTTAGTGTACAGCAGGTGTTGAGAATCACTGCTCTAGACCCTTGTTGGGGGGCCAAAGAAAATTTCCAGCAGAATGTGGCTATGGTGTTCAGCCATACTGCCTGGTGGGGCAATGCAGTAGCTGCGAGGACACAGTGGAAGTAGTGATCTGTCCACATGGAGATGACTGCACTGCCCCAGGAAAGTGGTCACTGGAATCAGAAGAAGCAACTTCCATGCCCTCCAAGATGGTGGTGCTCAGCAGAAGAAGATGTGCCACTAAGATTGAAGGCTGGACTGCTTTAAGAGCTCTGGCAAGTCATCAGGAGAATGTTGCAGGGACTGAGATCTTGACTGAACTGGTGGGAACAAGGACTATCTATTGCAACTTAAATTAATGTCATTCCAATGTCACTAAGGCTTCCACAGTTTGAAGATGCTTAGGGAAACTCAGGTTACAGCATTCATATTGTAACAATAACCAACTTTTACGGAGAGAGCATGGCAATTTACAAAGATCTTTTGTATATACATTATGTTACTTACAGGTATGTGGGGTCAAAATTTTATAGAAGACTGGTTTCCTTCTAGCATTTATGACATTCTATACTTTCTTACTTAATATTGGCAAATTTTTTCTCATCTAAAAAAACCCTACAACCCATTCAATAAATTATCTCATATATAGACTGTTAAAAACTCACAAAGTGGTTGAAACTTCTAATACTGAAGGTACTAGTAAAAGCCATAAGTTGAAAGGGGATTTTTTTTTTCTTTTTTGGCAGATTGGTCTCCTGATTCCCAGAGATTTTTTCAAATATTTAATATTATGTGTTTAAATACTAAACATTGGTGTATATAGATGGAAAACAAAGAAAATTTTGTCTGTGAATAACAATAACACAGTACACTTTAAAATTACAGAAAGAGACTTTCTGACATGTTTCTAATATGACAATAAAATAACAATCTGTGTTTTAGCCAGGTGGAAGGAGTTAACCGTAATATTTTTCTTCTTTCAGGATAATTTTGTAAACAGCATGCTTCTTAATTAAGCAGCATCAAAATGCACATCTAAGTGACTCATCTCTACTATATTTTTGAAGGATTGAAAAAGGATCATAATTACTAGTATCAGTTCCCTGCAAATAGTTTACACACACACACACCCCACATACACATGCCCCTTTTTCATTCTCCAGTGTGAATTATTTACCTCATTATACAACATAAGTTATTAAAGCAAAATAGTTATAGAAAGACTGAGTGGTCATGTTAAAAAAAAAACTTGGAATTTTATTGAAAAGTGGAAAAAACATTTCCTGTGATTCTCAGATCAAAGCTCCCTTGGGCCTCATCACAAGGCCTTTCAAAAGCAGCAGTTGAAATTGAGGTAAGGAAATTTTGCCTGCATAAGAAACTCCGCTCTGCTTTGTTTAGGAAGTGATGACTGAAGTTTAATTCATTGGATCACAGGGCCCGGAAATGCTGTGCCAGCTTGGATCTACTTTGAGTTTCCTTAAGAAGCCTGGTATGTTTTAATTCAAAGATGTGGAGACCTGTTGGCAACCCTTTGGAAGCATTTAGCAAACTATATTAAGGCTACCTTCAGGCCCTTCATTTATAAGCTATAAGAATTCCAGCTGTTTTCCCTTGAGTCTGTTTTTCTAAAGAATACTTTTCTTCCATTAAATTCTATGTCACAGATAAAATAATTATCTATAAAACATATGTAAAACATATGCATTAATTTCCTTTTATCTAAATATCTATGCAAAGAAAGTTGTCTAAACTCTTCAAGCAGCTACTTGTATTAGAATGTCAAGTTCTTTTCTAGATTTAGCTAATGGGTTGGGAATGTAAACTTGATTTTGGTTGCTAATATTACTCGTTTTAGATCTTTCCAATCACATAATTTTATTCTAAGCTAAGTTTTCCCTTTTCCTTCTCATCCTATTTTCCTTGGTCATCTTAGAAGGTGGACTTTCTGTTAAATTCCTCCTGCTTATGCATTACAAATAACAGACTTTTTTTTTTACATTGTAATCACCATTGGCCAACAAAGTCACTCCACATCTTCCTTATATATGCGCCCCGCCCCTTAGTAACAAAAGAAGAGCATCAAAGACTGTGCTTTTAGTAAACAATGAAATCAGATTCAAATAATCTATTAATGAAGAAATATAAGTAACTTTAAATTTCCTTACAGTGAATTATTTCAGTCTGTTTCTGTTTTTAAAAAATGGAATTTTTCAAGAGTTAGTCCCATGAAAATCACTCTGTGGTAAGTCTATGAATAAATAGGTCTGATTTCTTTTAGTCTAGGAACTGTTCACTCCCTTTATTAAGTTTTCCAAATTTGTTAGCTCTTAAGCAGTAACATTAGGGAGGTCAGTCTATAGAAAGGCAGAGTATAAATATGGAGTCAAACAAATACTGCAAAGATATAATTAATTTCAGTATTAAACAACCTGCAACAGTCAAGAACTATGACAAAAGTTCCAAGAATAGGCCAAGATAAAAGAAGGAAAGATGAAAGAAGAGAAGGTATCTTACAGCATTTTAGTCAAAGGTATACAGAAAAAAACAAAGCAACAGCCTTTGCAAATAGCTACCTATTACTCATAAGGCTAGTTCTGCATAGAGAAAAGTAATTTGAGCTATAATTTTCTATTTTCACTGATCCTTTTTTACATCAAAAACATATGTATACATGACATAACAATGTGTATCTTTGGAAACTTATGTAAATTATATATATATATATATATATAAACTTTCTAAGAAAATCATATATGAAGAATGATGTGGTTTGAATGTTTGTCCCCTCAAAAATCTCACATTGGAATTTGATTCCCAGTGTTGGAGATTGGGCCTGGTGGAAGGTGTTTGGGTCATGAGGGCAGATCCTTCATGCATATTGTGGTGCCACCCTCATAGTAATGAGCGAGTTCTCGCTCTGTGAATTCCTATGAGAATTGATTGTTAAAAAGAGCCTGACGCCTCCTCCCTTTTCTCTCTTGATTCTATCCTCTTACCATGCGATGCTTGCTCCTTTTTACCTTTTGCCATAAGTGGAAGCAGACTGAGGCCCTCACCAGAAGCAGATGGTAGTACCATGCTTCTTGTACATCCTAGAGAACCTTGAACCAAATAACCTATTTATGAATTACCCAGCCTCAGGTGTTCCTTTATAGCAATGCAAATTGACTAAGAAAAAGAAGAAAATTACCAAAATAAATATTAGGCAGTTGTTACAGATATATTAAATACCATTTATTAAATGAATAAGCAAGCTAAATAATATCCAACTGTATAGTTTTAAAACTGTGGTATTATTTAAATTAATTATTTGTATTTATAAAAGTAAGATATTATCATTAATGAAAATTCAACAAACATAAATAAATGAGAAAGGAGAAATATTATCTATTGTTTCACCAGATGAGCATATAAGAGAAGAGAAAAAAATACATCAGGGTTAATTTGGGTAACAAAGAAAAACTGAAGAAAACTTCACACATTCTACAAATACGTGGAGGATGATGGCAACAAATTACTTTAAACCATTGTTATAAAAAATTTGGTTTATTATTTTGTATCTAGCTTCAAGCAAGGAGAGGAATAGAAATAATCTTTGCTGAGAATCTACTATCCTCTGCTATCTCAATTTAATGTCACAATAACTTTGCAAGCTAAGCACTGGGACCACCATTATTTAACAGATAAAGAAGACAGATCTTACATGGGCTAACAACTTATCCAATGTTACTTAGCTAGAAAGCAATGAAAGCAAGATTCAATTCCAGTTCTCTCTGGCAAATGTCAATTCTGGAGCTTTCAGTTGCATTTGGTAAAGGCCTATGTATTCTCAAATGTGCCAAAGTGTAAGAGAGAAGAAGGCCAAGGAATTTGGTCTTAGATCACTTATCCCTCTTTAAATAAAATAGCTATAACTGAAACTTGTTTTTATTAGACATTTGTGTAACATTTCAATAAAAACAAACAAAAACTCACCTGAAAAAGTTTAAAAACAATCCACCCCACAATGTTGCCTTACAACATAGCTTTCAGAAGTTCTGGCCAAAAAAAACCTGTGATAGAAATTGGGGGAGTGACATCAGCAAGATGGCTAGCTACAGACACTTGGCATTCATCCCCCCTACAAGAATGAACCAAGGCAAAGAAACAATAGCTGATTTGACTGGACTGTTGAAGGGAGATCGTTAGAGTGCAACAGGAGAGTAGAGACACATTTGTGGTGATTGGAAGCCCAGAAGGGCAGTGTGGAGGAACCCAGCCTCTGCAGCCCCATCTCTCTCACCCAGATCAGATTTGCCTAGAGTCAGGAGGGACGTCCTGTTTCAGGGAAAATATATGCAGAAGATCCCCACCAGCCCCCATTGCCACGGTAAACACCTAGTCCTTACAACAGGAAAATCTTATGTTCTCATAAGCCCTAAGCCCAATTTTGAAATCTGCTGGGAATTCACACAGTTGTATTGCCCAGATTAGAGGCACAAGGTGTGTACTCCTCTCATCCAGCCATGGTGAGCCAACCTGCCTCAGCATGATGCCATCATAAGACCAGACACTTCTGGAGTGTGCCCTCTTCTGGGGCACAGTAGCTACTGCACCTCTCTTGCATTAGGGCTCCATCTTCATTACACTAAGTCCCCAAATGTGACAGAAGGCCGCAATCTTAGCTGTGTGAAGTCTGGGCCTAGGATTGGCTGTGACTCTGGTCCAGCACAGCAGGATAACCAACCCCTGCCTCCCTCACTTCCAGTCAAAGGAACAGTCTAGCAGTCCTGCCTAGGACAAACCTATCCTAAAGCCTGCCAAACCACTGCATGCCCTCCCTGAAGTCAGAGAGGCCCCTGAGTCTTCAAACAGCTAACATGCCCCTGAGCCAGCAAAGTAGCTACATACCTGTGCTCAGAACCTGAGAAACAGCCCCATAGCATCCCTGATACCCCCAGACACATCTTTGGCTTGCCCAGTGGCCCTGTAACCCTAATAAGGGCCTGATAAATAGTCTTGTAAGCCATCATTGGTAGGCATGCTCCCAGATCAGCCAGGCAGCCAAGAGACCATGACCTGGACCTAAGAAACAATTCCATAGATCACCCCTGTTGAGTGCATCCCTGAGCCAGCCAAGCAGCCTCACACCTTCATCTCAAACCTGAGAAATAGCCCATGGTCCATCCAGAGAAGACATGGCCCTAGTCTGATCAAGCAGCTATGTGCCCCTGAGAAAGAGCCCTGTGGGCTGCTTCTGGTAAGCATGCCCTCGGGTCAACCAAGCATCCCTGTGTCGGTATCCCAGGCCTGTGCAACAGCACCATGGACCACCTCCCACAGAAATTCCCCAGCTGAGCAGCCATGCAGCTTTAAAGCTTGAGAAATAGTGTCGTGGATCAGCTGCAAAAGGCACACACACAGCCAGCCCTGCACCCACATACCAGGCCTGAGAAATAACCCCATGGACTACCACTGGCCAGCACAACCCCCACTCCAGTCAAGCAGCCTTTAGCCCATGTCCCAGGCCTGAGAAGCAGCCCAATGGGTCAACCCTGGAAAACACATTTCCAGGTGGCTGAGCAGTAGTGTACATACCTTCCAGACCTGAGAAATCACCCCACAAGCTGCTCCCGAGAGGCCAACCCCCAGCCTAGCCAAGCAACTCTGTGCCTTAGTTTGTGGCCAGAGTAACAGCCCTGTACCCCCCAACCCTGGAGAGCCAAAGCTCACATTGGCCAACTCCTTATGTGCATACAGATACTCTCAACATAAGAAATAGCCCAGTGGGCTCACCCATGGCAAAGTACACCACCATAGCCACAAACATTCTCAGCCTAAGCTGCTAAAAAACTCACAAATGCCACTGGCATGGATTACAACTGAAGAAACTACGCAGAGACTATACTAGAACAAAGATCAAAACACACAACACACTGATACCACCAAGACCTATTCATTTGAATAAGTCTTTCCCTAGGAAACCTACTCCATAAATTTGGAAGAGGTGAATTTTCTACTAGATGCATAGAAATCAACGTAAGGACACATCAACCATGAAAAAGCAAGGAAACATGTCACTTCCAAAGGAAAATAATAATTCTGCAGTAATATACCCCAATCGAAAGGAAATACAGGAAGTGCTAGAGTAATAATTCAAAATAATAATCTTTTTTTTTTTCTTTTACAAAATTTATTTTAAGAATGACATATGCATACATGATAAAAAGTTCAAAAAGTGGTATGACAGATATAATAGTGAAAATGAGGCTGATCCTTGTTTTTATCCACTGAGGCAAATGTTGAGTTTATTTTCAAACATATTCTGTGTGGGTACAATCACATTTGCATATATTAAAAATACAAAATGGTATCATACTAGCTCCTCTGTACTTTCTTTTTTATCTATTTAACAACATATCTTAGAGGTAGTCCTGTTTTAATTTAGCTAGACCCATTTCATTCTGTTTAATGGCTACATTTGTTTTTCTTTTTTTTTTTATTTGCTTGTTTATTTTTATTTTTTTTAAATTTATTTATTATTATACTTTAAGTTCTAGGGTACATGTGCATAACATGCAAGTTTGTTACATATGTATTCTTGTGCCATGTTGGTGTGCTGCACCCATCAACTCGTCAGCACCCATCAACTCGTCATTTACATCAGGTATAACTCCCAATGCAATCCCTCTCCCCTACCCCCTCCCCATGATAGGCCCCAGTGTGTGATGTTCCCCTTCCCGAGTCCAGGTGATCTCATTGTTCAGTTCCCACCTATGAGTGAGAACATGCGGTGTTTGGTTTTCTGTTCTTGTGATAGTTTGCTAAGAATGATGGTTTCCAGCTGCATCCATGTCCCTACAAAGGACACAAACTCATCCTTTTTGATGGCTGCATAGTATTCCATGGTGTATATGTGCCACATTTTCTTAATCCAATCTGTCACTGATGGACATTTGGGTTGATTCCAAGTCTTTGCTATTGTGAATAGTGCCGCAATAAACATACGTGTGCATGTGTCTTTATAGCAGCATGATTTATAATCCTTTGGGTATATACCCAGTAATGGGATGGCTGGGTCATATGGTACATCTAGTTCTAGATCCTTGAGGAATCGCCATACTGTTTTCCATATTGGTTGAACTAGTTTACAATCCCACCAACAGTGTAAAAGTGTTCCTATTTCTCCACATCCTCTCCAGCACCTGTTGTTTCCTGACTTTCTAATGATTGCCATTCTAACGGGTGTGAGATGGTATCTCATTGTGGTTTTGATTTGCATTTCTCTGATGGCCAGTGATGATGAGCATTTTTTCATGTGTCTGTTGGCTGTATGAATGTCTTCTTTTGAGAAATGTCTATTCATATCTTTTGCCCACTTTTTGATGGGGTTGTTTGTTTTTTTCTTGTAAATTTGTTTGAGTTCTTTGTAGGTTCTGGATATTAGCCCTTTGTCAGATGAGTAGATTGCAAAAATTTTCTCCCATTCTGTAGGTTGCCTGTTCACTCTGATGCTAGTTTCTTTTGCTGTGCAGAAGCTCTTTAGTTTAATGAGATCCCATTTGTCAATTTTGGCTTTTGCTGCCATTGCTTTTGGTGTTTTAGACATGAAGTCTCTGCCCATGCCTATGTCCTGAATGGTACTACCTAGGTTTTCCTCTAGGATTTTTATGGTATTAGGTCTAACATTTAAGTCTCTAATCCATCTTGAATTAATTTTCGTATAAGGAGTAAGGAAAGGATCCAGTTTCAGCTTTCTACTTATGGCTAGCCAATTTTCCCAGCACCATTTATTAAATAGGGAATCCTTTCCCCATTTCTTGTTTCTCTCAGGTTTGTCAAAGATCAGATGGCTGTAAATGTGTGGTATTATTTCTGAGGACTCTGTTCTGTTCCATTGGTCTATATCTCTGTTTTGGTACCAGTACCATGCTGTTTTGGTTACTGTAGCCTTGTAGTATAGTTTGAAGTCAGGTAGCGTGATGCCTCCAGCTTTGTTCTTTTGACTTAGGATTGTCCTGGAGATGCGGGCTCTTTTTTGGTTCCATATGAACTTTAAAGCAGTTTTTTCCAATTCTGTGAAGAAACTCATTGGTAGCTTGATGGGGATGGCATTGAATCTATAAATAACCTTGGGCAGTATGGCCATTTTCACTATATTGATTCTTCCTATCCATGAGCATGGTATGTTCTTCCATTTGTTTGTGTCCTCTTTTATTTCACTGAGCAGTGGTTTGTAGTTCTCCTTGAAGAGGTCCTTTACATCCCTTGTAAGTTGGATTCCTAGGTATTTTATTCTCTTTGAAGCAATTGTGAACGGAAGTTCATTCATGATTTGGTTCTGTGTTTGTCTGTTACTGGTGTATAAGAATGCTTGTGATTTTTGCACATTAAATTTGTATCCTGAGACTTTGCTGAAGTTGCTTATCAGCTTAAGGAGATTTTGGGCTGAGACAATGGGGTTTTCTAAATATACAATCATGTCATCTGCAAACAGGGACAATTTGACTTCTTCTTTTCCTAACTGAATACCCTTGATTTCTTTCTCTTGCCTGATTGCCCTAGCCAGAACTTCCAACACTATGTTGAATAGGAGTGGTGAGAGAAGGCATCCCTGTCTTGTGCCAGTTTTCAAAGGGAATTTTTCCAGTTTTTGCCCATTCAGTATGATATTAGCTGTGGGTTTGTCATAAATAGCTCTTATTATTTTGAGGTACATTCCATCAATACCGAATTTATTGAGCGTTTTTAGCATGAAGGGCTGTTGAATTTTGTCAAAAGCCTTTTCTGCATCTATTGAGATAATCATGTGGTTCTTGTCTTTGGTTCTGTTTATATGCTGGATTATGTTTATTGATTTGCGAATGTTGAACCAGCCTTGCATCCCAGGGATGAAGCCCACTTGATCATGGTGGATAAGCTTTTTGATGTGTTGCTGAATCCGGTTTGCCAGTATTTTATTGAGGATTTTTGCCTTGATGTTCATCAGGGATATTGGTCTAAAATTCTCTTTGTTTGTTGTGTCTCTGCCAGGCTTTGGTATGAGGATGATGTTGGCCTCATAAAATGAGTTAGGGAGGATTCCCTCTTTTTCTATTGATTGGAATAGTTTCAGAAGGAATGGTACCAACTCCTCCTTGTACCTCTGGTAGAATTCAGCTGTGAATCCATCTGGTCCTGGACTTTTTTTGGTTGGTAGGCTATTAATTATTGCCTCAATTTCAGAGCCTGCTATTGGTCTATTCAGGGATTCAACTTCTTCCTGGTTTAGTCTTGGAAGGGTGTAAGTGTCCAGGAAATTATCCATTTCTTCTAGATTTTCCAGTTTATTTGCGTAGAGGTGTTTATAGTATTCTCTGATGGTAGTTTGTATTTCTGTGGGGTCGGTGGTGATATCCCCTTTATCATTTTTTATTGCGTCAATTTGATTCTTCTCTCTTTTCTTCTTTATTAGTCTTGCTAGCAGTCTGTCAATTTTGTTGATCTTTTCAAAAAACCAACTCCTGGATTCATTGATTTTTTGGAGAGTTTTTTGTGTCTCTATCTCCTTCAGTTCTGCTCTGATCTTAGTTATTTCTTGCCTTCTGCTAGCTTTCAAATGTGTTTGCTCTTGCTTCTCTAGTTCTTTTAATTGCGATGTTAGAGTGTCAATTTTAGATCTTTCCTGCTTTCTCTTGTGGGCATTTAGTGCTATAAATTTCCCTCTACACACTGCTTTAAATGTGTCCCAGAGATTCTGGTATGTTGTATCTTTGTTCTCATTGGTTTCAAAGAACATCTTTATTTCTGCCTTCATTTCATTATGTACCCAGTAGTCATTCAGGAGCAGGTTGTTCAGTTTCCATGTAGTTGAGCGGTTTTGATTGAGTTTCTTAGTCCTGAGTTCTAGTTTGATTGCACTGTGGTCTGAGAGACAGTTTGTTATAATATCTGTTCTTGTACATTTGCTGAGGAGTGCTTTACTTCCAATTATGTGGTCAATTTTGGAGTAAGTACGATGTGGTGCTGAGAAGAATGTATATTCTGTTGATTTGGGGTGGAGAGTTCTATAGATGTCTATTAGGTCTGCTTGCTGCAGAGATGAGTTCAATTCCTGGATATCCTTGTTAACTTTCTGTCTCGTTGATCTGTCTAATGTTGACAGTGGAGTGTTGAAGTCTCCCATTATTATTGTATGGGAGTCTAAGTCTCTTTGTAAGTCTCTAAGAACTTGCTTTATGAATCTGGGTGCTCCTGTATTGGGTGCATATATATTTAGGATAGTTAGCTCTTCCTGTTGAATTGATCCCTTTACCATTATGTAATGGCCTTCTTTGTCTCTTTTGATCTTTGATGGTTTAAAGTCTGTTTTATCAGAGACTAGTATTGCAACCCCCGCTTTTTTTTGTTCTCCATTTGCTTGGTAAATCTTCCTCCATCCCTTTATTTTGAGCCTATGTATGTCTCTGCATGTGAGATGGGTCTCCTGAATACAGCAGACGGATGGGTCTTGATTCTTTATCCAGGGGTGTACTCCACCCTGTGAGGTGTGGGGTGTCAGACTGCCCCTAGTGGGGGATGTCTCCCAGTTAGGCTACTCAGGGGTCAGGGACCCACTTGAGCAGGCAGTCTGTCCCTTCTCAGATCTCAACCTCCGTGTTGGGAGATCCACTGCTCTCTTCAAAGCTGTCAGACAGAGTCGTTTGCATCTGCAGAGGTTTCTGCTGCTTTTGTTATTGTTTACTGTGCCCTGTCCCAGAGGTGGAGTCTACAGAGACAGGCAGGTTTCCTTGAGCTGCTGTGAGCTCCACCCAGTTTGAGCTTCCCAGCAGCTTTGTTTACCTACTTAAGCCTCAGCAATGGCGGGCGCCCCTCCCCCAGCCTCGCTGCTGCCTTGCCGGTAGATCACAGACTGCTGTGCTAGCAATGAGGGAGGCTCCGTGGGCATGGGACCCTCCTGGCCAGGTGTGGGATATACTCTCCTGGTGTGCCTGTTTGCTTAAAGCGCAGTATTGGGGTGGGAGTTACCCGATTTTCCAGGTGTTGTGTGTCTCAGTTCCCCTGGCTAGGAAAAGGGATTCCCTTCCCCCTTGTGCTTCCCAGGTGAGGCGATGCCTCACCCTGCTTCAGCTCTCGCTGGTCGGGCTGCAGCAGCTTACCAGCACCGATCGTCCGGCACTCCCCAGTGAGATGAACCCAGTACCTCAGTTGAAAATGCAGAAATCACCGGTCTTCTGTGTCGCTTGCGCTGGGAGTTGCAGACTGGAGCTGTTCCTATTCGGCCATCTTGCTCCGCCCCCAAAATAATAATCTTAAAGAAATTCATTGAGATACAAGCAAATGCAGATAGACAATTCAATAAAATTAGGAAACAATTCGTCATTTGAATAAGAAATTCAACAACCAGATAGATGTGATAAATAGATATTATATCATAAAAAAAAAACAGAAATCCTAGAACTGAAGAATTTAATGAGTGAAACAAAAAAATATAATTGAGAACTTTAACAGCACGCTAGACCAACCAGAAGAAAGAATTTATGAACTAGAAGATAAATATTTTTAAATAATACAGGCAGACAAAAAAAAAAAAGAAAGAAAACAGAATAAAGAAACATACTGGATTTACAAGATATGATTAAGCAAATATTTATATTATGGGCATTATAGAAAGGAGAAGAGACAAGGAAAGGTAAGAAAAATATATTTAATGAAATAATAACAAAAAATGTCTCAAGTCTATGGAGAGAGAAGGACATCCAGGTTCAGGAAGCTCAAAGAAATCCAAATAGATTCAACCTAATCTTCAATCTTCAAGGAATATCATGGTCAAATTGTCAAAAGTCAAGAACATAGAAAGAATTTTAAAAGCAGCAAGAGAAAAGTGTAAAGTCGCATATAAGGGAATCCTCATTAGAATAATAGTGTATTGCCGGGTGCAGTGGCTCATGCCTGTAATCCCAGCACTTTGGGAGGCCGGGGTGGATGGATCACGAGGTCAGGAGTTCGAGAACAGCCTGGTCAATCTGGTGAAACTTCATCTCTACTAAAAATACAAAATTTGGCCGGGTGTGGTGGCAGATGCCTATAATCCCAACGACTTGGGAGGCTGAGGCAGGAGAATTGCTTGAACCCAGGAGGTGAAGGTTGCAGTGAGCCAAGATCGCGCCACTGCACTCCAGCCTGGGTGACAGAGCCAGACTCCATCTAAAAAAAAAAAAAAAGAAAGAAAGCATATTTCTCAGCAGACAGCTTATAGGCCAAGAGACAATAAAATAATATAGTCAAGATGCTGAAAGAAAAAAACTTGCCAGTCAATAATAATATACCCAGCCAAATTATCCCTCAGAAATGAAGGATAAATAAAATCTTTCATAAAGAAGCAAAAACTAAGAAAACTTATCACCAGTAGACCAGCATTACAAGGGAGTCTTATGTTTGGAAATAAAAAGATGATAACCACTACTATGAAAACATGCAAAACTATAATACTCATTGGTACATCTGACACACGAGGGAGAAAGAGAAAGAAATCAAACTTTACCACTACAGAAAACCACCCAAGTCTTAAAAAAAAATAAGAAGAAAGGATATAAGGAACAAAGAATATACAAGATAACCCCAAAACAAACAATAAACATGATGGGAATAAAACCTCACCTATCAAAAATAATCTTGAATATTAATGGATTAAATTCCTCATTTAAACAACATAGACTGACTGAATGGATACAAAAACAAGACCTATCTCCATACTCCTTACAAGAAACTGGTCTTGTTATTAAAGACACAAATAGGCTGAAAGTGAAGAGATAGAAAAAGATATTCTATGCTGACAAACACCAAAAATGAGCAGGAAAAGCTATACTTGTATCAGACAAAAGAGATTTCATTTTAAAAAGTATAAGAAGAGACAAAGAAGGACATTATATAATAATAAAGAAATTAATTCAGTGAGAAAATATAAAAATTGTAAAAATATATTCAACCAGTACTAGAGCACTCAGATATGTAAAGCATATATTGTTAAATCTAAAGAGAGAGATAAACCCCAAACAATGATATCTGGGGACTTCAAAACCTCACTGTCAGCACTAGACAAATCATCTAGACAGAAAATCAACAAGGAAACATTGAATTTAATCTGCACTATAGACCAAATAGACCTAAAAGACATTTACAGAACACTTTGCTCTACGGCTGCTTGGGAGACCATATGTTAACTAAGCATTAACATATGGTCATTTCTCCAGGACTGGTCATATATTAGAACACAAAACAAGTCTTCAAAATTTAAAAAAATTGTGACCATACCAAGAATCTTACCTGATCACAATGGAATAAAACTAGACACCAATAACAAGAGTAACATTCAAAACTATACCAATACATAGAAAGTAAACAGCATGCTCCTAATGACCAATAGGTGAAGAAAGAAATTAAGACTAACATTTAAAACTTCCTTGAAATCAATGAAAATTTAAGCACAACATACCAAAACTTACGGAGCAAAAGTAATATTAAGAGGTAAATAGCAATATATGCCTACATCAAAAAATTAGAAAGATTTTAAATAAACAATGTAACAGTGCACCTTGAAGTACTAGAAAAGCAAGAACAAACCAACCCCAGAATTAATAGAAGGAAAAATATAATATAAATCAGAGCATACATAAATAAAACTGAGAGTAAAAAAATACTAAAGATTCATGAAACAAAAGGGTAGTTTTTGAAAATATAAACAAAATTGACAAACCATTAACTAGACTAAGAAAAAAGAGAAATGGTTCAAATAAAGAAAATCAGAAACAAAAAATGACACATCTCAATAGATAACAGAAATAGAAAGGATCATTAAAGATTACTATACACCAGTAAATTTAAAAATCAAGAGAAAATGGATAACTTATGGGACATATACAACATACAAAAATTGAAACAAGACAAATAGAACACCTAAACATATAATATTAATAGCAATTAATGAGATTAAATCAATAATAAAGTCTTCCAACAAATGAAAGTTGAGGACTGGATGGCTTTACCATTGGAGTCTACACTAATTGAGAATTAACACTAATTCTTCTCAAACTATTTTAAAATGGAGGGAATTTTTCCTAACTCATTCTATAAGGCCTGCATAACCCTGTTAGCAGCACAAGACTAGGATCCAACATAAAAAGAAAACTACAGGCCAGTGTCCCTGATGAACATAGAAACGAAAATTCTCAACAAAATCTTAGCAAACTAAATACAACAACACATCAAATTAATCGTACACCATGATCAAGTGGGATTTATCCCAGGAATTCAAGCATGAGTCAACATATGCAAATCAATACACATCATACATCACGTTAATGGAATGAAGAACGAAAGTCATATGATCATCTTAATAGATGTAGAAAAAGCTTTTGATAACATTCAAAATCCCTTCATAATAAAAACTAATAAATTAGGTAAAGAAGTGTTGAGAAAACCAGCCCCACACCACCCAGCGGGTACCCTGAGTCCAGCGGAGACAAAGGAGTTAGAAAAAGACAGAATAAGCATTTAAAAGGCGGGTCCAGGCGATTGGAGAGTTGGAGGCTTGCTCACGGCCCAGAGCTCTCAGACGCTGCCCAATTTATTGGTTTACAAGCTCTTTGTTCTTAGAGCAGATTGGAGTGGGAGGAAGGGATGAGGAAAAGGATTAATCAGTGAAGGAGAACTTGTGAGTCATTGGATAAAATGTGTAGCAGTGGCAGTTTCTGTGAATTTGCTTGAGCAAAGGCGTGTGTCTAAACTACTTAAGATCTTTACTTATTGGGACTGAAACGGGTGGGAGCAGGTTTCAGGAGGGGCTAAGATGTTTTATTATACTCCACTGCTTCAAGGGAGTGTTATCTCCCTGAGCAACCTGTGGAATGCCGCTGAGTGGTTATGCTCTCAGAGCATAAAGTCATGAATGCAATAAGGAGACTTTTCTCCTCAGAGGCTGCCCATGGCTCCCCATGGGTGTCTCACACAGGGGAGACCAACTCAACTGGCACCCCAGAAACTCTCTTTCCCACAAGAAGGAAAGCAGCTCAACATACTAAAGGCCATATATGGAAAATCCGCAGCTAACATCTTACTGAATAGAGAAAAGCTAAATCTTTTCCTATAAAACTGATAGAACAAAACATACAACTGGAAACCCTAGCCAGCGCAATTAGCAAGAGAAAGAAAAAAGGGCACCCAAATTGTAAAGAAAGAAGTCAAATTGTCCCTGTTTGAAGATGACATCATCTTATATATAGAAAAACCTAAAGACAGGGAGTCTGTTCCAAGATGGCCAAATGGGAACTTCTCCAGTCTGCAGCTCCCAGTGTGATTGACACAGAAGATGGGTGATTTCTGCATTTCCAACTGAGGTACCTGGTTCATTTCACTGGAACTGATTGGACAGTGGGTGCAGCCCACAGAGGGTCAGCGGAAACAGGGCAGGACGTTGCCTCACCTGGGAAGCACAAGGAGTGGGGGGATTTCCCTTTCCTAGTCAAAGGAAGCCATGAGAGATTGTACCTGGAAAATCGGGGCACTCCTGCCCCAATACTACACTTTTCCAATGGTCTTAGCAAACGGCACACCAGGACATTATATCCCACACCTAGCTTGGAAGGTCCCACGCTCACAGAGCCTTGCTCACTGCTAGCATAGCAGTCTGAGATGAAACTGCGAGGCAGCAGCCTGTCTGAGGGAGGGGTATCTGCCATTGATGAGGCTTGAGTAGGTAAACAAAGCAGCCAGGGAAGCTCAAACTGGGCAGAGCCCACCGCAGCTCAGCAAGACCTATTGCCTCTGTAGCTTCCACCTCTGGCAGCAGGGCATAGCTGAACAAAAGGCAGCAGAAACTTCTGCAGACTTAAATGTCCCTGTCTGACAGCTCTGAAGAGAGCAGTGGTTCTCCCAGCACAGCATTTGAGCTCTGAGAACAGACAGACTGGCTCCTCAAGTGGGTTCCTAACCACCATGTAGCCTAACTGGGAGACACGTCCCAGTAGGGGCCAACTGACACCTCAGACAGGCAGGTACCCCTCTGGGACAAAACTTCCAGAGGAAGGATCAGGCAGCAATATTTGCTGTTCTGCAGCCTCCACTGGTGACACCCAGGCAAACAGGGTCTGGAGTGGACCTCCAGCAAACTCCAATAGACCTGCAGCTGACGGACATGACTGTTAGAAGGAAAACTAACAAACAGAAAGGAATAGCATCAATGTCAACAAAAAGGACCTCCACACCAAAACCCCATCTGTAGGTCACCAACAACAAAGACCAGAGGTAGATAAAACCACAAAGATGAGGAGAAACCAGAGCAGAAAAGCTGAAAATTCTAAAAACCAGAGCATCTCTTCTCCTCCAAAGGATCGCAGCTCCTCGCTACCAAGGGAACAAAGCTGGATGGAGAATGACTTTGATGAGCTGACAGAAGTAGGCTTCAGAAGGTTGGTAATAACAAATTTCTCCAAGGTAAAGGAGGATGTTTGAACCCATTACAAGGAAGCTAAAAACCTTGAAAAAAGATTAGAGGAATGACTAACTAGATTAAACAGTGTAAAGACAGCCTTAAATGACCTGATGGAGCTGAAAACCATAGCACGAGAACTATGTAATATATGTATAAGCTTCAATAGCCAATTTGATCAGGTGGAAGAAAGGGTATCAGTGATTGAAGATCAAATGAATTAAATAAAGTGAGAAGAGAAGTTGGGAGAAAAAAGAATAAAAAGTCACAAGCAAAACCTCCAAGTAATATGGGACTATGTGAAAAGACCAAATCTACATTGGATTGGTATACCTGAAAGTGACGGGGAGAATGGAATCAAGTAGGAAAACACTTTTCCAGATATTAACCATGAGAACTTCCCCAACCTAGCAAGGTAGGCCAACATTCAAATTCAGGAAATACAGAGAACATCACAAAGATACTCCTTGAGAAGAGCAATCCCAAGACACATAATTGTCAGATTCACTAAGGTTGAAATGAAGGAAAAAATATTAAGAGCAACCAGAGAGAAAGGTTGGGTTACCCACAAAGGGAAGCCCATCACACTAACAGCAGATTTATCGGCAGAAACTCTACAAGCCAGAAGAGAGTGGGGGCCAATATTTAACATTGCTAAAGAGAAGAATTTTCAACCCAGAATTTCACATACAGTCAAACTAAGCTTCATAGTGAAGGAGAAATAAAATCCTTTACAGACAAGCAAATGCTGAGAGATTTTTGTCACCACCAAGCCTGTCTTACAAGAGCTCCTGAAGGAAACACTGAACATGGAAAGGAACAACTGGTACCAGCCATTGCAAAAACATGCCAAATTGTAAACACCATTGATGCTAGGAAGAGACTGCATCAATTAACAGGCAAAATAACCAGCTAACATCATAATGACAGGATCAAATTCACACATAACAATATTAACCTTAAATGTAAATGGGCTAAATGCACCAATTAAAAGATATAGACTGGCAAACTGGATAAAGAGTCAAGACCCATCAGTGTGCTGTATTCAGGAGACCCATCTCACATGCAGAGACACACATAGGCTTAAAATAAAGGGATGGAGGAAGATCTACCAAGCAAATGGAAAGCAAAAAAAACAAAAACAAAAAAACACAAGAGTTGCAATCTTAGTCTCTGATAAAACAGACTTTAAACTAACAAAAGAGACAGGGAAGGCCATTACATGTTAGTAAAGAGATCAATTCAATTTAAGAAGAGCTAGCTATCCTAAATTTACATGCACCCAATACAGGAGCATCTAGATTCATAAAGCAAGTTTTTAGAGACCTACAAAGAGACTTAGACTACCACACAATAATATTAGGAGATTTTACCATCCCACTGTCAATATTAGATGGATCAACGAGACAGAAGGTTAACAAGGATATCCAGGACCTGACTTCAGTTCTGCACCAAGCAGACCTAATAGACATCTATAGAACTCTCCACCCCAAAACAACAAAATACACATTCTTCTCAGCACCACATTCGCACTTATTCCAAAATGGACCACACAGTTGGAAGTAAAGCACTTCTCAGCAAATGTGAAAGAACAGAAATCACAACAAACTGTCTCTCAGACCACAGTGCAATCAAATTAGAACTCAGGATTAAGAAACTCACTCTAAACCCCACAAATACATGGAAACTGTACAACCTTCTCCTGAATGACTACTGGGTACATAACAAAATGAAGGCAGAAATAAAGATGTTCTTTGAAACCAATGAGAACAAAGACACAACATACCAGAATCTCTGGGCCACATTTAAAGCAATGTGTAGAGGGAAATTTATAGCACTAAATGCCCACAAGAGAAAGCAGGAAAGATCTAAAATCCACACCCTAACATCACAATTAAAAGAACGAGAGAAGAAAGAGCAAACACATTCAAAAGCTAGCAGAAGGCAAGAAATAACTAAGATCAGAGCAGAACTGAAGGAGATAGAGACACCAAAAAACCCTTCAAAAAAAATCAATGGATCCAGGAGCTGGTTTTTTGAAAAGATCAACAAAATTGATAGACTACTAGCAAGTCAAATAAAGAAGAAAAGAGAGAAGAATCAAATAGATGCAATAAAAAAATGATAAAGGGGATATCACCACTGATCCCACAGAAATACAAACTACCATCAGAAAATGTTATAAAAACCTCTATGCAAATAAACTAGAAAATCTAGAAGAAATGGGTAAATTCCTGGACACATACACCCTCCCAAGACAATACCAGGAAGAAACTGAATCTCTGAATAGACCAATAATAGGCTCTGAAATTAATTAATAGCCTACCAAGCAAGAAAAGTCAAGGACCAGGCAGATTCACGCCAAATTCTACCAGAGGTACAAAGAGGAGCTGGTACGCTTCCTTCTGATTCTATTCCAAACAATAGAAAAAGAGGGAATCCTCCTTAACTCATTTTATGAGGCCAGCATCGTCCTGATACCAAAGCCTAGCAGAGACACAACAACAACAACAACAACAACAAAAGAGGATTTTAGAACAATATCCCTGATGAACATCAATGCAAAAATCCTTAATAAAATACTGGCAAACCGAACCCAGCAGCACATCAAAAAGCTTATCCACCATGATCAAGTGGGCTTCATCCTGGGATGGAAGGCTGATTCAACATATGCAAATCAACAAATGTAATCCATCACATAAACAGAACCATCGACACAAACCACAAGATTATCTCAACAGATTCAGAAAAGGCCTTTGACAAAATTCAACAGCCCCTCATGCTAAAACCTCTCAATATTTTGGAATGTATCTCAAAATAATAAGAGCAATTTATGACAAACCCACAGCCAATATCATATTGAATGGGCAAAAACTGGAAGCATTCCCTTTGAAATCTGGCACAAGACACGTATGCCCTCTCTCACCACTCCTATTCAACATAGTGTTGGAAGTTCTGTCCAGGACAATCAGGCAAGAGAAATAAATAAAGATATTCAATTAGGAAAAGAGGAAGTCAAATTGTCTCTGTTTACAGATGACATGATTGTATATTTAGAAAACCCCATCTTCTCAGCCCAAAATCTCCTTAAGCAGATAAGCAACTTCAGCAAAGTCTCAGGATACAAAATCAATGTACAAAAATCACAAGCATTTCTATACACCAATAACAGACAAACAGAGAGCCAAATCATGAGCAAACTCCTATTCACAATTGCTACAAAGAGAATAAGACACCTAGGAATCCAACTTACAAGGGATGTGAAGGAACTCTTCAAGGAGAACTACAAACCACTGCTCAATGAAATAGAAGAAGACACAAACAAAGGGAAGAACATTCCATGCTCATGGATAGGAAGAATCAATATCATGAAAATGGCCATACTGCTCAAGGTAATTTGTAGATTCAATGCCATCCCCATCAAGCTACCAATGACTTTCTTCACAGAATTGGAAAAAACTACTTTAAACTTCATATGGAACCAAAACAAAAAGGCCACATTGCCAAGTCAATCTTAAGCAAAAAGAACAAAGCTGGAGGTATCACTACCTGACTTCAAACTGTACTATGAGGCTACATTAACCAAAACAGCATGGTACCAGTACCAAAACAGATATATAGACCAATGGAACAGAACAGAGGCCTCAGAAATAACACCACACATCTACAACCATCTGATCTTTGACAAACCTGACAAAAACAAGCAATAGGGAAAGGATTCCCTATTTAATAAATGGTGCTGGGAAAACTGGCTAGTCATATGTAGAAAGCTGAAACTGGATCCCTTCCTTACATCTTATACAAAAATTAATTCAAGATGGAGTAAAGACTTAAATGTTAGACATAAAACCATAAAAACCCTAGAAGAAAACCTAGGCAATACCATTCAGGACATAGGCATGGACAAGGAATTCATTACTAAAATACCAAAAACAATGGCAACAAAAACAAAAATTGACAAATGGGATCTAATTAAGCTAAAGAGCTCCTGCACAGCAAAAGAAACTACCATCAGAGTGAAAAGGCAACCTAGAGAATGGGAGAAAATTTTTGCAATCTACCCATCTGACAAAGGGCTAATATCCAGAATCTACAAAGAATTTAAACAAATTTACAAGAATAAAACAACCCTATCAAAAAGTGGGCAAAGGATATGAACAGATACTTCTCAAAAGAAGGCATTTATTCCACCAACAGACACATGAAAAAATGCTTCTCATCACTGGTCATTAGATAAATGCAAATCAAAACCACAATGAGATACCATCTCATGCCAGTTAGAATGGCGATCATTAAAAAGTCAGAAAACAACAGGTGCTGGAGAGGATGTGGAGAAATAGGAACGCTTTTACACTGTTGGTGGGACTGTAAACTAGTTCAACCATTGTGGAAGACAGTGTGGCGATTCCTCAAGGATCTAGAGCTAGAAATACCATTAGACCCAGTGATCCCATTACTGGGTATATATCCAAAGGATTATAATTCATGCTACTCTAAAGACACATGCACACATATGTTTATTGAGGCACTATTCACAATAGGAAAGACTTGAAACCAACCCAAATGTCCATCAATGACAGACTAGATTAAGAAAATGTGGCACATACATGTCATGGAATATTATGCAGCCATGAAAAAGGATGAGTTCATGTCCTTTACAGGGACATGGATGAATCTGGAAACCATCATTATGAGCAAACTGTCACATGGACAGAAAACCAAACACTGCATGTTCTCACTCATAGGTGGGAATGGAACGTGAGCACACTTGGACCCAAGATGGGGAACATAACACACTGGGGCCTGTTGTAGGGTAGAGGGCCGGGGACAGGGATAGCATTGGGAGAAATACCTAAAGTAAATGATGGGTTTATGGGTGCAGCAGGCCAGCCTGGCACATGTATACCTATGTAACGAGCCTGCACTTTGTGCACATATACCCTAGAACTTAAAGTATAATAAAAAATAAATAAATAAAATAAAATAAAATGAAGCAAAAAAAAAGAAAAGAAAACCCTGAAGATTCTATACACACACACACACACAAAAACTTAAAACCAATAAGTACATTGAATAAAGTTGCAAGGTATAAAATTAACATAGAAATCTGCAGCATTTTTGTATGCAAACAATGAACTAGCTGAAAAAGAGATCAAGAAGGCAATCCCATTTGCAATAGCCACAGAAAAATAAAATACCTAGGACTATATTTAACAAGTGAGGTGAAAGACATATACAAGGATAACTACAAGACACTGATAAAAGAAATTAAAGAGGATATAAACAAATGGAAAGGCATCCCATGCTCAAGAATCAGAGGAATCAATATTGTTGAAATGACACCACTACCCAGAGCAATCTACAGATTTAATGTAATCTCCATCAAAATGTCAATGACATTCTTCACGAGCATAGAAAAAATTCTAAAATTTGTAAAGAACCACAAAAGATCTCAAAGAGCCAAAGCAATCCTGACCAAAGAGAACAAAGTTGGAGATATCACACTACCAGATCGGAAATACACTACAAAGCTATAGTAACCAAAACATCATGATACTGGCATAAAAACAGGCACAGAGACCAATGGAACAAAATAGAGAACCCAGAAATTAATCCATGTATCTACAATCAAGTGATATTTGATAAAGGTCCCAAAAACACCTACTGGGGAATGGTCAGTCTCTTCAATAAATGGTGCTGAGAAATGGATATTTATAGGCAGAAAAACTAGAACCACAACTCTCACTCTACAATAAAACAACTCAAATGGCCCAAAGATCTAAATGTAAGACCTGAAACAATAAAACTACTAGAAGAACACACATTGGAAATGATTCAGAACATCAGTCTGGAAAATATTTTGGGAAGAAGGCCTCAGAAGCATAGGCAACAAAAACAAAAATAAACAAGTAGTATTATGTCAAACTAAAAAGCTTCTGCACTGCAAAGGAAACAATCAACAAAGTAAAAAGGCAATCCACACAATGGCAGAAAGTATTTGCAAACTACTCATCTGACAAGGGATTCATATCCAGAATATACAACAAGCTCCAACATTGCAACACCAAGAAAAGCAAACAATCTGATTTTTAAATGGGCAAGTGATCTGAATAGATATTTCTCAAAATAAAACGAACAAATGGTCAACAAATATATTTTAAAATGTTTAACATCACCAGTCATCAGGGAAATGGCAATCAAAATCTCAATGAGGTATTATTTCACCCCAGTTAGAATGGCTATTATCAAAACAACAAAAACACATACACACACACAAAAATACTGGTGAGGATGCAGAGAATAGGGAACTCTTAAACACTGTTTGTGGGAATCTAAGCTAATACAACCGCTATGGTGAGCAGTATGAAAGTTCCTCAGAAATGACAAATAGAACTATCATATGATCCAGCAATCCCAGGGCTGGGCATTTATCCAAAAGAAAGGTAATAATTATAATGGTTGGGGATCCACCGGCTCATCTTGCAACCACCAAAAATACGATTTATAAGTACCTATTAAATATTTATCCCTGAGAAAATGATAATTATATCAGAGAAACATCTAAATTCCCATGTTATGTCAGCACTATGTTCATAATAGCCGAGATTAGAAATCAACATAGGTGTCCAGTAACGGACGAATGGATAAAGAAAATGCAGTATGTATGCACAATGGAATACTTTTCAGCCATAGAAATTAATGAAATTCTGTTATTCATTACAACATGGATAAAGTGGGAGGACATTATGTTAAATGAAATGTATTGAAATATTACTGTGTACCCCATGGATAGGTACAGTTATAATTTGTCAATTTAAAGCAAAATTTTAAAAACCTGCAAGAAATGAGAATGTCCAATGCCCAGAGAGCTCCTTCTCTGAAGACTTTAAAGTGAAAAATATTATATTTTGAGAAAAAATATATATTCCCTTTTCTTCTTTAAAGTATAAGAATATAAGAGATTATTACTTACATACTTCCTAGAACAAGGATACCAAATTTAAAGCTTCTAAGCCCTAGGCCATCATGGCTATTCTGTCACCACTGAGCCAAAATAGAGCCCTAGAATGTTTTCCAGTTGAGCATTCCCAGCCATTTAACCTGTCAATAAGAGATATAGGAACTATTCCATTTTATTTATACACCAGCCTTTTCCAGAATTAAAAAGAAAAAAAAAAAAAGAAGAAGCCTTGTGCTTCATAAAAGGGGACTATTGAAACAAAACTAAACTAAACTCAAACCATAAAGGAATGAATAACATATCCTGAAGAAATTTCCTCTTTCTCAGAATTAAAGAGGCCTCAACTTTGAATTTTCAAAATAAACTCATCTCAGAGCTGCCACTGTGGTTAGTGAAAACTATTAAGCTACAGACTATGTACTGATGCTACTCCTTCTCTATTCATTACCTGTGACCCATAATCCTACCCTGTTTCTCTTCTGCTCTCTGCTTTCATTGGTCTCTGTTGGGTCACTTCGCTCAAGCTAAATAGAAAGAGTAGAAAAAAAGGCTTTCTTTAGCCTTCTTGTCAGCATGAAGGCATATAACCCCCCTGGAATCACAAAACCGACAGATTATCACACTCCAACTGTCACAAATGACATCAGAACGGACTTCATGTGAATACCAATTCTAATAGCATTTTTTTAAAATCAGGGCATGGTTTGTGCCCTCAGTAGAAAATGTTAGAAAAAGCACCTGTTGTTACCCCAATCCCTATCCCCATCTTACTTTCACCTTTTCTAGGTGAAAGGACATGTCAGGTATCAAGATCAAAGTCACACTGATAGATAGCTAACAGAAATAAAAAGACTGAAGGAAGAAGAAAGGGTGTTTATTAAATTTGGGGTCAAAAAAGGAGATAAATATTATTCTCTCCTCTCCTGTTTCAAGAAAAGGTAAGACAGACTGGAATTTTAGAAATTTTTGTTAGGTAAAGGGAAAGGATTTTGAAAACTAAAAAAAAAAAACAAAAGTTGATGGTGGGGGCAGAATTTCTCCATTGTTCTTCTTTAAGTATAGAGTTTTAGATGATGGACATTTGTCTAAGACATTTTCAAGATTTCAGGAGCCTTTATAAACCTGTGGAAATGGACAGAAAGGTAGGCCGGCAGGTTAGGTGTGCTTTCAAATATACCAAAGAAGACCAAGATGGAGCCTCTAGACTACTGGCTAAAGAATCAGTGGGGGCCTTCAGATGATCTTCTTACTTGTCCAAACAAATTTACCATTAGGAGAAAAGGCAGATTTCTGAAGAATTACTTTGCAGAAATAAAGATATTATCAGGCAAGAAAAGCCACATTATGCTGCAGTGACAAAATCTTATTGACTTAAAGTAATCAAGTCTTGTTTCTTGTTCAATCTATACATTCACCTACTCTGCTCGTAATATTCATTCAGGGAACACTTACCATCACAAACATTAAAATGAGAGAAAAAAGAATTCTGAAGGTTCTCACCTTGGCTATTAAATGATTGCCCTGGAAATATCACATGCTACTTTTTGATTATAACTTATTATTCAGAACCAATCACAGGGCCTCACTCAGCCACAATGAGGATGAAAAGTATGATACTATGTGCCCAGGGGAAACATTTAAGAGTACAGCACTAATAACTACCTCAAGAGGGCATCCTCCTGTTTCTCAAGAACCTAAGCAAGTATAATGGAGTCTCAGAGTCAGAAGAAGAAAATTTATAACATGTCTTCTGCTTGTAAGTATGCATATAAAACGGAAGTGACATAGAGCATAAATAACCTCTAAACTACCTGATTCCCCCACTTCTGGTATGCAAGATAAAGTTTATAAATACTTGGAGCATCTAGGAAATTGATTCCTTGACATATGATTGATTGATAGCTAGCTAGCTAGCTAGAAATGAAGGAGGCTAGACTAAGGGTTAAAAGAAAATTATTTTTCCTTATTCTACAGATAGATATAGCAAAGACATAATAGAATTTCATTAATATGGGCTGGACTGGGAGAAATCCACACTGATTTAGTCAAAGGTATATATTATGAAATATATTCAAATTAATTTAATGTTATTATTTTAAGACAATGATATTATTGTCAATATTACAAAATATTTAAGAGAAAATATTACAAAACCTCAAACAATCAGATTTAGTTCATATATATTGACTTAAATAATAAGGAATGCAATACATACCAAAAATTTGGCATATGCAGTGACAGACTTATAGATCCATTGATGTCTCTGCTACCAAATTATTGGTTTCATGGCCATCCGACTTTCCTTTGGACTAAAAAACAATTCCATTAGCTTGCCATAACATTTTATGATAAATTAATGGTTAGACTATACTTTTAGAAGATAACTACTAATTTTAGTTTGAAAACTAATGCACACTTTACGGTCATAAAAGACATGTTGGTCATTGTTATTTATTCTTGCTTTACTCATGTTTTTGTTGTTTTCTATTGAGAATGATCAATTAAGATAGTAGAAAAAACTCTGAATCATATAATGAGAAAGGGAATATATTGAGAGGATCACAGCCAGAACAGGTGGCTAAGTTATAGGAACCTAATGTAAGAAAATGTCAGTAGAGCTAGAAAAAAGGGATCTGTATTAATTAGCATTTTGCATACAAAAAAACACCCCAAAACTTATAGATTTAAAGCAACTACCAGTTATTTAGCTGATTGGTCCTCAACCAGTGAAGTGGGGAAGTGGGTGATATATTTGGAAATGTCTAAAGACATTTTTGGTTGTCACAGTAGGGGTGAGGATGCTGTAGTCATCTAGTTATTAGAAGCCAAGGATGCTGCTAAACATTTTATGGTGCACAGGAAAGTACCCCTCCTCCCCAAGAATTATTCAGTACATAATGTCAATATTACCAAGGTTGAGAAACCCGGATTTAGCTTAAGACTCTGCAGGCCATCAGTATGGTCTGGATTGGAATTCTGCTGATCTGGGCCAGGCTCACCTGATCTCAACTTGCTGATTCATACATCTGTGGTTGACTATTAATAGCTGGTCAGGTGGGAGCTGGCTAAGCTAAAGGGCTCAGCTGGAACAGCTCCTTTTTGATCCCTGTGGTTTCTCATCCTCTAGAAGAATGATCAGGCATCGTTCGTACAGTGGAGGCTACAAGAGATCAAGAAGAAATATGCAAGGTCTCTTGAGATCCAGCCTCAGAATGCACACTGTATGTGTCAGTCTCATTCTATGAGCAAAAGCAAGTCACAAGTCCAGCCCAGAATTAAAGAGTGGAGAAATAGACTGTATCTCTTGATGAAAGGGCTACCAAAAAAAAGTGATCATTTTTATAAGCTACCAAAGAGATAATTTTAAAATAACTAGAATATAGAATCAAAAATAGTTAGTGGCTGCTGGTAAAAGGAGAAAGATAGTGGAATTAGTATTATACTGGTCAGAGATCCATGATTAATTGAATCCTATTTTTGCCACTTAGCTCTCCACATGGTTCCCAGAAAAAAATATAGACACAGAAAACAAAGTAAAATTGACCCATTTTATTTCTATCTGAAGAATTTGAGTCAAAAACCAGTAGTCCATTCCCACACTGCTATAAAGAACTACCTGAGACTGGGTAATTTATAAAGAAAAGAAATTTAATTGACTCAATGTTCCACAGGCTATACAGGAGGCATGGGTACAGAGGCCTCAGGAAACTTACGATTATGGTGGAAGGTGAAGGGGAAGCAAGCATGTCTTACATGACTGGAGCAGGAGAGAGAGAGATCAAAGGGGGAAGTACTACACACTTTTAAACAACCAGATCTCATGAGTACGTATTATCACAAGAACAGCAAGCGGGAAGTTTGCCCCCATGATCCAATCACTTCCCACCAGGTCCTTCCCCCAACACTGGGGATTACAATTCAACTACATGAGATTTAGGTGGGGACGTACAGCCAACAATATCATTCTGCTCCTGACCCCTCCCAAATCTCATGTCCTTTTCACACTTCAAAACACAATCATGCATTCTCAACAGTCCCCCAAAGTAATATCTCATTCCAACATTAACTCAAAAGTCCAAGTCCAAAGTTTCATCTGAGACAAGGCAAGTCCCTTCTGCCTATGAGCCTGTAAAATCAAAAAGAAGTTAGTTACTTCCAAGATAAAATGTGCATACACGCATAGGGTAAATGACCCCATTCCAAAAGGGAGAAATTGGCCAAAACAAAGATTCTATAGGTCCCATGCAAGTCTGAAACCCAGCAGGAGAGTCATAAAATCTTAAAGCTCCAAAATTATCTCCTTTGACTCACTGTCTCACATCCAGGCCACAGTGACGCAAAGGGTGGGCTCCCAAGGCCTTATGCAGCTCTGCCCCATCGGCTCTGCAGGGTATAGCCCTCATGGCTGCTTTCACAGGCTGGCATTGAGTGCCTGCAGCTTTTCCAGTTGCACAGTACAAGCTGTAAGTGGATCTACTATCCTGGGATCTGGAGGATGGCAGCCTTCTCAAAGCTCCACTAGGCAGTGCCTCAGTGAGGACTCTGTATGGGGGCTCCAACCCCACATTTCCCCTCCACACTGCCCTAGTGAAGGTTCTCCATGAGGGCTCCACCCCTGCAGCAGATTTCTGCCTGCTCATCCAGGCATTTTCATACATCTTCTGAAATCTAGGCAGAGGCTCCCAAAGTTCAATTTTTGTCTTCTGCACAGCTGCAGGCCCAACACCACATAGAAGCTTCCAAGGCTTGGGGTTTGCACCCTCTGAAGCAACAGTCCAAGCTGTACCTTGGCCCCTTTTAGCTACTACTGGAGCTGAAGCAGCCACAATGGAGGGCACCATGTCCAGAGGCTGCCCAGAGCAGCGAGACCCTGGGCCTGGCCCATGAAACCATTTTTTACCTCCTAGGCCTCCAGGGCTGTGATGGAAGAGGCTGCCATGAAGGTCTCTGAAATGTCTTGAGGCATTTTCCCCATTGTTTTGGCTATTAACTTTCTGCTCTTCTTTACTTGAATTTGTCCCCAGAAAATGGGTTTTCTTTCCTACCAAATGGTCGGGCTGCAAATTTTTCAAACTTTCCCTCATCTTCTTGTCTTCTTCTGAGCCTTCCAAACTGTTTCAACCTCTGCCCATTACCCAGTTCCAAAGTTGCTTCCACATTTTCAGGTATCTTTATAGCAATGCCTCACTTCTCTGGTACCAGTTTTCAGTATTCATCTGCTCTCACTCTGCTATAAAGAACTACTTGAGACTGGGTAATTTATGAAGAAAAGAGGTTTAATTGACTCACAGTGCTGCAGGCTGTTCAGGAAGCATGCTTGGAGGTCTCAGGAGACTTACAATCACGGCAGAAGGTGAAAGGGAAGCAAGCATGTCTTACCATGGCCAGAGCAGGAGAAAGAGTGAAGGAGGAAGTGCTACATACCTTTAAACAACCAGATCTTGTGAAAACTCATTCACTATGGCAAGAACAGTAGGGAGGAAATCTGACCCCATGATCCAATCACTTCCCACCAGGTCCCTCCCCCAACATTGGGAATTACAATTCAACATGAGATTTGGCTGGGGCACAGTGCCAAACCATATCAAGAGGTCTTATGAATTACCTGTTTTCAAAAGAAGTTTCTTTTGCTAGGCAAGTTCAATCTTAAAAATCGACAAGAAAAGTAGAATGAAGGATCTGTCTAGTCCACCCAAAAATATAAATCTTTCTTCAAAATGCAGAAAGTTCACACCTATGGGGATGGGAGAAGGGAGGAAAAGAAGGAAAGAGAAGAAAGAGGAAAGGTATGGGAGTGCAAAGAGAGGAGAGAAGACGAGACAAAATAGGGATATGTGGGAGATCTCCCAGGGAGCCTATAGTCCTGAGGAAAAAATGCATCCTCAAAAGACTTTACTGATGTACACTGGCCTCACAAGGCTAATGCCAAATATATCCTCCTGAACCAGAGCAACTTTTGGCAATATTTATCCTGCAAGGGAGTACACAAGAGAATGCTCTTCAATTTTCCTTGGGGAGGAAAAAGTAGGGAGAAAGAAACTATTTGGCTTCAGCTTCCATCTCCTCATCAGCTGTGAAACATTAGATATGAGAGATGAAAAAAGGGAAAGGTGAGGAATGACTCCCAAGTCACATATTGGGCACTTGGGAATGCAGAGTTTTATTTGGACTGGATGCAGATATTTGGGCATACCAGCTTCAGCACCAGCTTCAGCACAGTTGGTAGTTGATGTCCTGTATATGAAGAAAATTACCTGTGGAGGATATGCAAAGTGAGAAGAGAAGAAAGCCAAGAACAGAACCTTGGAAAATATTAACACTTAAGCAGCAAATAGGAAAAGAGGAACTCATAGAGTTGACTCAAAAGATTGGATGGCAATTTGTAAGTAGAAAATCACGAAGAGACATGGATGTATAAAACATCCAGGAGGAAGAAAGTTCCAAAAATAAGGCCATGCCCAAAATAGTCAAATGCAGCTGAGAGTAAAAGTAAGATTAAAGACTGAAATGAATATTGGCCTTAGCAATGACCATAGGTGATACATTAGTTTCAGGAGTCAATAGAAAGTGAGATTAAGGCTGTAGGTAATGATTATTTTATTGCATAGAGAAGGAGGAAGAACAGAGATATTGGAACATGTGTGGGTCAAGAGATAGTTTTTTATTTAAAGAGATTTGAGATGTATCTACCTGCTGAGGGGAAGAATTCACTGGAGTGACTGAAGATACAGAAAGGAGGAGAAACTCGGCGCAATAGTAGCCCAATATATACAGAATGAATGAGATGAAGGGCATGTTGAAAAAAGAATCTCTTGTAACGTAGAGAGAAGTAGAACCTGGTCAGTGAAAGAGGTTATGAGTTGTGGGTTTTCAAGTGGATAAGGAAGATAAGGAAGGGGCATGGGGTAGCATGGATTGGAGGATTGGAGGACAGTGATTAATATAATATTATACTACACATATAATTTTTATTTTATAAAGAATGTGACAAACTAATAGAAAAAAAGCATAACTAAAAATTAAACAAAAAATTACAAGTATTTAAATGGAAGATGATCTAGCAATGTTTAACTTCAAATACAGAAGATAAACAATTTGGGAAACACACAAGAGCAAGAACTGCAATGCATTTATTCTGCATTTATTGAATAACTTTGCCAGGTCCTCCAGAAAGTAATATAGGATCCTCTGCTAGCTCAGAATATGGCAAGGAAGAGACCCAAACAAATCATCGTAAGAAAAGCTAACCACAACAGAGACACACATGATGCTCTGTAAGGAGATATGCAAACACTCCTTCCAGAAAGGAGGAAATGAATCAGTCAGAGAAGATTTCAAGAAACAAGCAGCATTTGAGCTGAAATTCAAAGATAGAAGTTCATTAGGAAGCTGGGACATGGGTCAGAAAGGGCATTCTGAGAAATGGAACAAATATGGAGAGGTGCAGAAAAGTATCCAGAAGAATTGAGTCCGAAGGACAGACAAGGAGGCTTCATCTCTCTACTAGTTGCATAAGTAAAAATAAGAGGCTGGGCATGGTGGCTCATACTTGTAATCTCATCTCAGCACTTTAGGAGGCTGAGGAGGGAGGATCACTTGAGCTCAGGAGTCGGAGACCAGCCTGGGCAATATAGTGAGACCTTGTCTCTACTAAAAATAAAATAAAATAGAAAATTACCTGGGCATGGTTGCTCATGCCTCTGGTCTCAGCTACTGAGGATGCTGAAGCAGGAGGATAGCTTGAACCAAGGAGGTTGAGGCTGCAGTGATCACTCCAGTGCACTCCAGCCTGGGTGACAGAGCAAGACCCTGTCTCAATAAATACACAAATAAATGAACAGATAAACACAAAAAAAGAGTTTCATGCTTTACCAACTAAGCTTGCCAGGCACTTAAATAATCCTTGTGTCCCTTTAAAGCTCTCCAACTCCTCATACACATTATGGATAAGAAAATTGGAGCAAGAAAATCAGGGCTTTTTCCTCCTCCACTATCTCGTAAATACTTGGTAATATTTTCCCCCCATCCCCAAGTTCTTGCTAGGTAATCTGATAAATACATTTACCCAGAAGAGTCACAGTTTAATCGTTGCCTTGCATTTAACCCCTTAAACAGGTATTTGCATTCTGCCCTCATACTTGTAGACACAAAGTCTTTCTTAGAGAGAAAGTTTAGGCCCTGAGGAGGAAGAAAAGGAAAGTAAATGGAAAAGGGTGTCTCTCAGCATTTCTCCTCAAATCATATGTCACATCATTTACTCTGCTTATACCTTAATGCTGGTCCTGAATAACTGAAAAAGTTGCATTGTGTCTTGAATTTTAAAAAGTAACGTAATGCACAATCCATTCACCACATTAATTCAGGTGCAACCTTGGACAAATTGCTTTGAACAATTTCAGCCACTAGGCAAGTTTAACAGCAAAATGCTCCATTCTCCGTGAGGTAAACCTCTGGGAAATATAGTGAATTTGAAATTTTAAGAGTAATTCAAATGTGTACAAAAAAGATAGAACAAAAATATGGTTTCTAAAAAAATTGGTTAAAAATGCTATCCAAGTTCAATTTGAAGTACTATTATTCTAATCTTTCCATTAAAAGATAAAACATGAGAGAAAATATTACATACTTTTCTAACCTTTGCTGATGCATAGAAATATAATTTATTTTTTAAAGAACACAAACACTACTATAATTCTTGAAAATACCAAGCTTTGAAATCATCTTAGTTAAAAATAAAGTTTTGGGAGGGGACTGCCTAGGGATGCAAAGAAAAGTATAGAATTTTGCATTTTTTTAAGTAATTATAAAATCTATTTTATAATGCCCTCACTTGTCAGAGCTAGCAGCAAAAAACACTAGCTTTGACCTTGGTTCCACTTATAAAGGTGAGGGGACAGATGCCAAGAAGATTTTAAAATCTCGAATCATGTTTTTCTCAGAATATGAAAGGGAAGTTTGACTATATCACATGGTTTCATGTGACACTAAATGAGTTCCACTACATTTTGTTTTTCACTCATAAAGCCCCAGGTATGCTGAGGGGTCTAAAAATAGGAACAATAAGATCCATGGGGCAACCCACGGCACACCTGGATCATTTGTTCTCTTCAAAAAACACAATCTCTCTGTATCTGTCTCAGCTTCCATCTATTTCTCTCCCTTGTGCACTCTCTCTCTCTCTCTCTCACACACACACAGAGAGAGAGAAAGAGAGAGAGAGAGAGAGAGAGAGAGAGTTCCAGAACTTATGTTATGGTTTTTAAGCCCATAGTGTTTTCAATTTCTTTTTATTTTTAAACATCAATATTGTTAAAATTTTTCCAGCCACAGAGTAAATAACATTTGTAGAGACTTTCCAGTCCTCATCAGAAAGGACCAGTCAAGATGATTGAGTACTATTACTATTATTCCCTTATTACTACTATAATAAGGGAATTATGCCTTATTCCCTTACATCTCTGTTAAAATGAAAAAATACACAGTGAACACACATAAATAGTCTTTAAAAATTGACATATAAATCAATACGCTTGATAAGGAAAAAGCTTTTTTGGCATAGATCTCAATTTTCTAGACTAAAGGGCATGACTACATAAAAATCTCATCAACGCGGACTTTTTACTAAGTTGGAATTTGTGATCACTCAAAATAAAACTGAGCCAAAGTATATCTAATCGTGTACAATTATTACAAAGTTGTTTTTCTAGGCATGTAAATTCCTTTTAGATATTTTCATCTATGAGAATGCATAAAATTAGAAAGAGCTGTTAGACTGTATTCCCCTCTCCATCCCACTCCCCAAGCCTGGTTCCCTTTTTATTCATTTCCTCCACCTCCTTAGGCAAGAATCTTAGAAGCATCCTAGATAAAAGATTACTGGTGCCTGCTCTCAAGGACTCTTTGCAAAACCACCTCACCCCATGACATGGCCCCACATCCCTCTACCCTTTCCAGACAGTTACACATGCCCATATTTCCAAAGCAGTTTATATTTTCTTTTCTCTTATCATTTATCTCTTCTCATTGTCATTACATGTCATTACTCCTTCACCCTCCATCTCCTTTCCCTCTCCGGAATACAGGTTATTTGTTTTGGACTCTAGACCTTTTTACCACCTGGAATACTTTTCTTCCAGATCATCACATGACCTGATCCTTCTTATCATTCAAGTCTCATTGGTGTTGTCACCCACTAAGAAATGCCTTATCTGAACACGCTGTTCCATTACCCTGATTTTTAGTATTTTTACTGATGCTATGTCATTTGCTTGTTTACTTGATTATTATCTATCTTCTCCCTCTCCCCATCCCTACCACCACTACTAAAAGTTAAGTTCCTTAGTGCTTAGAACAGTGGTGGGGGCATGATAGAAATTCAGTGTACATTCTTGGAATGAGTGAATGAAAAATGAATGCTTATCTCCTCTACTAAACAGTGAATTTCTGCAGGGCAGGGGCCATGCCTCATTCATTTTCTTTGTGTCTAATATTTTGGGTACAGGGAAACGTAGTAGAGTTCAATAAATGGTCACGAAATAAATAATCTATTAATCACAGAATAAATAATTAATAAAATTTTTATTATACGCACAGGAAAATGTTGAACTTAAAGAGATTATCTGCCTAGATTTGGTTAGACAGTTTTAGAAAGGGCAACAAAGGCAGGACAGTTGTAGGGACTCAGATTTAGGGAGTGGATTTGAGTCTCCTAAACTTTCATTGTCTGTTTCAAGTTGAAAGAGGTGAAGTGATTTACCCATGGTGTTTAAAAGTAATACAATTATATCCTTTTAAAACAAAATGTATTTAATTCTTTGCAACACTACAGGCTAGCCTTCTTTCCAAGGTCACAAATATTGTGGCTTTTATATGCTGTGAGGCTCAGAAAGGTTGCCAAGTGCTCAAGTCTAAAGCTTGAAGTCCTCAAAGAGAGTGGGCAGTTCAGCGCAGAGGCCAAAGCCAGGAGAGCTGGCTAGACAATCTATCACAGCCCTGTCATATCACCAGGGGACCGTGACTCTCCAGGGACAAAGGTTGCTGCCCTTGGGAAGAACTCTGTAGTTATGTTGATTATATTTACCAAACCAAAAATTGTGACATGCAGTCTAAGCAGATCTGTGTACAATACATAGAATGTTTGAATCTAATGCCAGCTTAGAAAATCTGGGGCTAACATTTGCAGCATTCATAGCAGAACAAATTAGTTTGCATACTCTTCCATAGTTGGGTGAAATGTCCCACAAAACTTCTCATCCCTTCCAACACTATTTGATTTTATTCATTCTAAATTTTAGTTCAGTTTTGAGGTGTCTTAATACTCCTCAAAGGATCCTCATATTTTGAATGTGTTCTGATATCTAGGAGATATTATCTTAGAGATGGATTATGAAACTATCTACTTTGAGTTTCATGAGAGCTGAATCACAGTTTCAGAGGAGAAAAAGCCAGAAGGTTCTTCTCAACTCTGAGATTCTGTGGTTCTGTGATTCAATTCCTTGGAGCCTAATGACCCCAATTTGAACTGATGTACACTGGTAGGTGAAGTGATAGGACAGAGGAATCGATGCTGGAAACTGATGACAGACGTGTGAGGTCCTCCTATGACACTTGGCCTCATGAAACTGAAAGACTTCCACTTTCTTACCTCAAAAGTCTGTGCTAGAGAAGTTAGCTACTGTGTATGGGTAATTGCCCCCACCCTGGACTCTAAACCTCTACCTAGGCCACACCCTATTTCTAGAAAACTGTTATCATCACCAGATAGTCAAGGTTATCTCCTTCCTTCCCTTACACAGTCTTTAGAATCCACTCCTACCGTGTTGCCTCTCCTAAGCAACTAGACAGCAAGTAGCATACCTGCCCTGGGTTTTGTGTCCTAGGTAAATTACTTGTCTACTCTGCATATGAGTAAAGAATTAAATCTCAATGAGTAAAGACGTGTTGTTTCCAGTTTCTATTTCTGAGCATGCAATTGAAAACATATCAAACCGGGCCTCAGCAACATTGGGAGGTGGAAAGTATAGGTCAAATTTGTCATATTTTCTGGGTGAGAGAACCATGAGCCAAGTTACATTAAAAAGCCTGGCAATCAGTTTCAAGGCATTCAGCATTCAATAGAGAAACTGCAAGAAAGTGGGGAAAGTCATGCATATTTTTAAAATTACCTTTATCTTTTAATCAGAAAATCCCTAAATTGTCAAACAACTAAAATACACTATACATTGAAACACACTTGATACTCAAAGTGTGGCCCGTGGACCAGCGACATCTCTCAGGAGATTGTCAAAATGCAGAATCTTCCCTTGAGCCCAGGAGTTCAAGGTAACAGTGAGCCATGATCATGCCACTGTACTCCAGCCTGGGCAGCAGAGCAAGACCCCGTCTCAAAAAAAACAAAAAACAAAAAAACAGCAGACTCTTGAGCACCACCCAGGACCTACTGGATCTGAATCTGTATTTTCAAAAGATATCTAGGTGATTGATATGTGACTTAAATCTTGTAAAAGACTTTCCAAGAACAGCAATCCTCAAAGTGTGCTCCCCAGACTAGAAGCATCAATTGGCATCAACTGAAAACTTATTAAAAATGCAGAACCATGTGCCCATTCCAGACCTATTCAGTCTAAAATTTTGGAGTAAGGTCCAGTAATCTGTGTTTGGTTTTCTGGTTTCTTTGGTTTGTTTTTATTTTTATTTTTATTTTTTTTTTTTAGACAGAGTCTCTCTCTGTCGCCCAGGCTAGAGTGCAGTGGCTCAATCTCAGCTAACTGCAACCTCTGCCCACTGGATTCAAGTGATTCTCCTGCCTCCGCCTCCTGAGTGGCTGGGACTACAGGTGCCCGCCACCGTGCCTGGCTAATTTTTGTATTTTTAGTAGAGACGGGATTTCGCCGTGTTGGTCATGCTGGTCTTGAACTCCTGACCTCAGGTGATCCATCTGGGCCTCCCAAAGTGCTGGGATTCCAGGCATGAGCCACAGCGCCTGGCCTCAGTAATCTGTGTTTTAACATACCCTCAGTGATTCTGATATATCCTCAATTTGGAGAATTTCTGTCTCTGGCCTTTTTCAATTTGTGTTAAAGAAGAGCCATCTTTTGACAAAAGTTAATATAATTCTGAATGTTTTAAGTGACTAAGAGAATAATATACCTATCTGGACAATTTTTAAAATATTGTCAATGCCCACCAGTATTTTCCAAAGATATGTCCTTATGATTTTATTTAAGCACTAGTCAGAACCGAAGAATGTGTATGTTGAATAACATTTGCTAATTCATCTGGCGTCTGGCAAAACTATATCACGTTAATATGATGGATGATCCTGCTTCTTTGGAATGAGAAAGCTTCCACATGGAGGCACAGTAATTATTCCTGAAGGAATGAACAAAATGTAAACTGTCATTATGGATAAGTTTTGTGGGCAAAGGATGCCCAGGAGAAAGGCATTATGTTAAACCTTTATTCTCAGCAATGGTGCTCTGCAGCCTTGCTCCCACTTAAAGTCATTACCAGAGCTGCCTAGACCTTTCTGCCCTTTGTGGCTTTGGGCTTCATTTAGCGGGTTATGGGATGTTTCAAACCTCTACTTAACACATTTGAAATATTTTCTACCTTGAAACTTTTTCTCCTTTCAAAGGCAAGGCAGCTATTAGCATCAAGAAGAAACCAAAATGAGCACAACAAATACATAAGTGTCTTTCACAAATGTAGCTTTGCCCAGATGAATTTTTAAAGGTATTTTGTGAAGAATGTTAAAATACATGAAGTTATTTTCTAAGCTAACCCACCTAGCAATTTTATTTCTAGAAATGTATATTAAAATATATCCCCAGATGAATATATAGACATATGTACAAGAACATTCATTACAGCATAGATTGCTGAAAACAAGCAAATGTCCACAGTCACATGGAGTAACCAACCAGAGTAAGTTCGCTTGGGGAGGCCTCTGGTGTGTGCCAGGAACCAGCTCTTTAGTTTCCAGATTATGAGAGAAACAAGTGTATCAATCTCCTAGGGATGCCATAATAAAATACTGCCGACTGGGTGGCTTAAACAACAGAAATTTATTTTCTCACAGTTCTGGAGGTTAGAAGTCCAAGATCATGGTGTCTACAGGTTTAATTTCTCCTCAGAATTCCCTCCTCGGCTTGCAGACAGCTGCCTTCTGACTGTGTCCTCATACGATCTTTCCTCTGTTGGTACACATCCCTGGTATATCTTCCTCTTCTTATAAGGATATCAGTCATATTGGATTAGGATACGTCCCTAACAGTCTCATTTTAACCTCTTTAAAGATCTATCTCCAAATATGCTCACATTCTGAGGTCCTGGGGAATGGAATTTTAACATACAAAATTTGGGAATACCATTCAATCCACGACAACCAGTCAGTCTTAGAGAGTAGCTGCATCATCGAGGGTTATTTACTATATGGTTCAGAAGTACTTTAATATTTTCAAAACTGGTACAGTTTTCAGTAAGTAGTGGCTGATTATTAACCCTGACATGGACTCTGCAACAACAGTAAAAACATGTTGTGAAAAACTTTAAAGGTTGGAGGAGCCCCTTCAGGGACCTCCAAGATTGAAGATTGAGGCTAAGTAGGTGGGTTCTGAGACTATTTCTGGAATTTAGTTATTTTAGTAAATCTAGTAGATAAAAGAATGTGCTATGGTTATAAACATGAGATTTGGAATCAGAAAGAGTTTGCGTTTCTGTTTCCCACCTCTAAAATAAAAATGATAAGAGTACCTATCCCTAAGATTGTAAGCAATAAGATAACAACATAAAATGTTGATGATATGCCAGACTCAAAGTAGATACTCAATAAACAAGACATTATTGTATCTTTATATAAGCTTACTTTTCTAAACAGTCTTACACACACAAACACAAACACACACACACACAGTGTTCCTTACAACTACTGTACTCGACCTCTAAAGACACTTTTAGTTCTAGAATTCTTATTCTAAGTGATACTTGGCCACAAGTGATTCACAATAAGGGACTGAAATTTTTAAATACATTTATTGCTTTTAATATAAAAATAAATTGTACTTTCCTACTCTATGGGAATTCTACTTTTAGCAGTCACATTGCTTGATTTAACTGTCTAGTGTTTAAATAACAGTGTAGCGCTCACCTGGTAAAACATTGCAACTTCTGTTAGATTACTCATTCTATGATTATTATATTGTTAAATTGCCATTTATGTGTCACAAATCAAATTAAGTAACATGTAATCATTAAAATAATGAAATATGTATTTTATGTACCAATATGGAATAATCTTAAAGATATATTAGTGATGAAAACAAAGTACACAGAAATACTCAGAGTACATGTTTTTTAAAAATAGTTTTTATATTGTTTAAATTTTTATCACGTGTATGAATTACCTTTTGAAAAAAAATAGATTTTCTCTCACAGTAAAATATAAAAGGAGAGAACAGATGCTCAAGATTTCATTTTCAATCAGAAATTGCAATCAACAGCACCAGTAGCAGCTGCTATTTATCTGTGTTTGATAAGAGCAAAGCAACAGATAAAAATGAAAAATAAACTAAATGAAAAGGCTTTTACAGAGATCAAATTCCAGGCGACTCCTTTCCCAGTTGCCTTTGTTGTGAGTTCCAGAACAGTTTCTAAGTACTAAGAAATTCTGTGATTTAATGGAAACAACAAAGGATGTGGCATCAGACTGAGCTGGGTTCCAATTTTACTCTTCTGACTTTCTAGCTCTGCAAACACAGAAATATCCTTTTACCCTCTGAACCTCATTTTCATCAGCAGACAAGCATCAAAATGTCTGTCCTTCCACCATTTAGAGTCATTTTGAGGCTTAACTGAAATTACATGTAGACAAGTACAAGCCTAACAATGTAGACCAATATGCTTCTTTATCTCATTCATAAATTTCTCTTTAGCTTGTGGGATACAGGTATGCATTCATTAATTGATTCAACAATAACAAATAGACCCTTCTAAATACTGGAACTAAAATAGATAGCAGAATACACTCATTCTCTGCCCTTTTGAAGCATAGACTCTTGTAGGAAGATAGAAGACAGAACAGACATCCATCACATTAAATTGTGACAAATGCTATGATACAGATAGACAGGACACTCTAGAAATGCATATAAGGCACATATGCTCACCAAAGGTGTCTGGAAAGGCTTGTGGAGGAAGTTGTGCTCAAGTGAGGCCTGATGAAAGAGTAGGAGTTCACTAAGTGACCCAGGGGAATGTCATAGGCTTCCCACTGACTTGGCTGACCCCTGGAAGATAAAACCTGACAGGTGAACAGTGCAAGTTGAGGGCCCTCAAAGCAACTCCCTTTGCATTTGACTTGTCACAGCCAATCTCTTCCATTCCTCTCATGAAAGCAGTTGTTGGACACAAATTAAGAAATGTGAAAACGGCAGCTCAAGAAAAGAAGCTGAAGGTCACATAGCTACTGAGGGGCAAAGTCAAGATTTTGATTGTCTCTCACACATTTGAAATACTTAATCGATGGAATTTTTTATTTTTATTTATTTTTTATTACTATATATTGATCAGTGGAGTGTGTCTTATAATATTGAAATTCTGACTCAGCACTGGGTATGTCTAGGATTTCAGCCACACTGCAATACCTAGAAGAGTGCTTGGTGCATAATAAGCATTCAGTAAACATCTCTTGAATTAATTAATAAATCCCAAATTTGAAGGATCACTTAGAGGCATCCTTTCTCTTTTGAATAATTAATTCATGCTGCCATCCTTGAATGGAAATTGAAGCATTTTAAAGATCTTAGGAAACTTCAGAATCTTCCCAAACCAGGGTGTTTTGAAACTGGATTGGATCTTATTTCTTTCTACAAAATGCTAAGGAGGCATCATGGCATGTAAAATCCAGTTCCATCAGGAAGTCCACTTGGGCTCTGAAATGTGTGAGAAATAACACTGCACAACAGTCCAACTGAATAATTCAAGAGATAGGCCAAAGGATTAAAAACAGTATCGTGTAAGGATTAGGAATTTAGCTTAAGACATGACTTCCTAGTATGATGTCAACATGACTCATTCATTTTGAGTTGGCTGAAGAAATTTTAGCTGCATTTTGAAAGATCATCTGGTTTTCCTCTTACAACATAGATTTGATCCTTGCACCATTCAAACCAAACAATCTAATGCATTGAAAAATGTGCCTGAGAAGGAAAAAGAATCATCACGACTTTTTCCTTTTCCTTTTACCTGAAACCTAGGTGTGAGGTTCTTGAGAAATTAGTCTTAGTACATTGACCAAACACGAATGCTTTCTGGAAAACTTTGTTCCTCTGGGATTGCACGGAGTATACTTTTAAACATGGCATCTGCATCTTAGATGCCCTATTTTAAGTCTGAGTAATCTAATCCGGGGAGGGAAATTAGGCCCTTTTAGTGGTCTATTAACTTTCTCCTACCCCAAACGGAAAATTTATTAAATTATCTTTATGTGTTCCAAGAAAGCAAACTTTGAAACTGGCCAGTAAGCTTGCAAGAGCTTAATGACGATCACGGAATGAGTTTCCATCAGCTTTCAGTGTATTTTAATACATTCCAAATGTAGACTTAAGCTATTAGTCTGTGCTCACATTCTCTCTCTCCCCATGCCTGTCTGTTTCTCTTCCATAACATACAAACACATGCACACACTGCCACTTTCTCTTTCTCAATACACACAGGCTTGAATAATTTATATTTATTTCCCAGTTCACCTTTCCTCTCGAATTCCTTTCCTGACCCCCAAATCTAGGTTCAGGTGTTCCGCTAATGCGCTCTTACTGCAACAGCTAACTTGTCCATCTCTACACTAGTCTGCAAACAATATGACAGAGACTGTTTTTGTAACTGACCTCTGTATCCCTGGGCCCTGGCAAAGTACCTGGTATGTGGAAAGCACTCAATATATTTTTGTTAAATAAGGAAATGAATGAGTGCATTAATCTAGCCCTTGTGTGCTTAGATCTGTCAAAAGACAAAGCTACAACAAATTTATCTTAAAGATCTCAATTGGCTTTATTGCAATTTTAGAATTGGGCAACACTTCATTCCATAAAATAGAATAAGTGTTCCAATAAGCTGAGAGGAAGAGGTTGGTTTTATAGACAAAGAAGAACTGAAGAAGCAGAAATATAGAACAAAATGTGACTGGTCATTTCAAAGCTATTTCCCTTGTAAGGCAGGAACAGGGAAACAATAGAGAAATAACTGGTTGTTTAACATCAGGGTACTAGAGGTTACCTTCCCTTTAAAGATTAAAGGTAGAGGGAACTTCATTATCCTGTAGATTGAAACCAATCTGGGAAATTAAGCCGTTATCTCTTCTTTTGGGCTTCTCCAAAGGTTAGATAACAAGTCAGTTTTGGTTTGTTAATGTGGAACCGCAGCGTGAGCGACTCCATTTTGATTTTTAGTCTGATCTGTTGGTGTCTAGTGTAGGAGTGTAGCTCAAAACAATGGCCTCTTATAATTTGGTATTTACCAGAAATAAAAGGAAATATACAAATTCAATCCATTCCTTGATGATCCTCTATCAAGAAATAAGTCATTAATTTCCCCAGTAAAAAAAAAAAAAAAATTCTTCTGTTGGAATATGAAAACTTTCCTCCTAGGACCTCTGGAATTAACAGTTTTAGACCCCGTACTAAAAAAATACATACAGTCAAGCTAACTCTGTTTAACTAAACGTTTTCCATAAGTATTGAAAAACAACTTTTGAGCAATGTGAATAGCTATTGTGTGCAAAAGTTAGGTAGAAGATAATATTATCCTTATTTTTCAGCAATTATATATTTACAGTATATACTTGTTTCACAAAACAAGAGAGAAACATGCAAATTTTTTTTTACTCCCAGTATAATGGCTCTTCAATATAACATGCCACTAACAAAAAGGTGTTAGAAAGAACCAAGAGAAAATTCAAAATTCAGAAATGGCACAAAAAGACGATCTTTCTTGTAAATAAGAAAAAAACAGAAGCCAATTTCTACAAGTATGCACTAAAACATATAGGGAAAATACTGTACATCATGATTTGGTCCCTAGGACCAGTTTTGAAAGTCAAAACTTCATTTTATACCTCTGCATTTCACAAGATCGCATACCAAGGAACATATGAGGTCTTCAATTCTTGGGAACTAAGTCTGTGGTTTACCTCCCAAGGTCTCTCCCTGGTTTTTGTTATCACTGGCAACAGAACCACTGTTGGAAGCCCACTGCAGAATTAAAAATTCACACAATCTGAAACTGCTTATCTCAAGCCTTTCGTAAGGGTGAAAATAATATTCAACAACTTTCAGCATGTGCTTACCACATCTGCACCCATTTTGGGTCAATCAGAAAAAAAAAAAAAAATGCTGGAAAGAAATAAGCCACCCATTCAAAAGTAAAAACAGGGAAAGCCAGCTGCATACAAACCCTGCAGATTGTGCTGATGAGATCCATGGATGGGCAGAAAGAGCTGCTTCAGGAAAAGAAAATCTAACTTCTGAGCAAAAAGGCTCAGAACATAGATAGGACAAAAATGCTCTCCATTAAATGCAATTCCTAAGAATTCAGGGAAGATGTTTTATTCTATCCCAAAAGTAATCATAAAATAGTCTTTCTTTCTCATATGTACTGATTGATTCATTGATTGTCCCCTTCATCATATTTTTTATTGAAAGAAATATGGAGAAGCACAAAGAACTAAAGATTTAAAAAATCACTCACGATATCATCACTCAGTAATACCTCTGTTATATTCCCACTGATGTTTAAAATCTCACCCGCAATTCCTCACAGCCATCAATAAATTAGAGAGATAACTTTTTCTATTAAACTTTCTTCCAAAGAATTCATGTCAGTTCTTTCTACAATCAAACTTCTCTTTTAGTATGGATTTTTAATCAGCAAGACAAAACTCAAGATGGAATCTAGTGTATTCCATAGTTGTTCAAATTGTTTAATAGCTTAAGTTTCTTGCCTTTGCACTAAGTGAGTGAATTGAATCACAATTATGCTGCAAAAGGAATAGATCTGAATGTTTAGAGGGGTCCAAGCTCACACTGGTGTCTCAAAGATATGAGGGAGAGAGTTGAGTCCCAAGACACACCTCTAGGATCTAAATGATGAATCACCTCATATCTGCAATTGATCTGCCTTCTTTGCTATTTGTTCATTAGGTTAGAGTTCCAGGTTTAATTCTGGCATAAACCAGTTACTTTTCTCTTTCCCAAAGGCCACAGAGAGCAACATTAACTGGTTATCTCTCAAAAGGTGCCATTCATTAACAAAGAGATTGGGAAAGACCATCTAGATGCATTTGTACAAAATAATCTGGGTAGGAAATGGCCTCTTCTGATGGTTATTCCATCTCAGGCACATTATCTACATTATGTAATGTACTCCTAAGAGTAGAACAATTATTATTATTATTAGATGCGAAAATGAGATGCAGGGAGATTAGTAACTAATGCAAGACCATACTGCTAATATGATAGAATCAGGATTTAAAATGCCAAATCCGTGCTTTTCCCACGATATTACCTTACCTGGCTGGGGAGAACAAACCTCAAATATGCCTATTTGGTGATAAATGTGTGAGAATATATATACACACACACACAAACATATATATATGTGCACATATATATATAATGTAGGTGTATATATATGTATGTATATCTCACAATGACTCCAAATTTTTATTTTTATTTTTATTTTTTGGAGACAGACTTGCATTATCTCCCAGACTGGAGTACAGTGGTGTAATCTTGGCTCACTGCAACCTCTGCCCCACGGATTCAAGTGATTGTCCTGCCTCAGCCACCCAAGTAGCTGGGATTATAAGTGCATGCCACCATACCTGGCTAAGTTTTGTATTTTTAGTAGAAACGGAGTTTACCATGTTGGCCAGGCTGCTCTCGAACTCCTGACCTGAAGTGATCTGCCTGCCTCAGCCTCCCAAAGTGCTGAGATTACAGGTCTGAGCCACCATGCCCAGCCAAGTCAAGTCCAAAATTCTTAAGGTCCTATAATACCAAAGTCAAAATTCCCTGGGGAATTTTTAGTAAAACACATCCATCTCATATCTGTATGTTATTCATGTAAAAATGGCACCTCTATTTATATGGTTTTCATGATAATTAAACAAGAAAGTGGGGATGTGATGTATAAACTATAAAGCACCATGAACACAAAATGTTATTGTTTGGAGAGTCTTCGAGGTCTCAGTTGACCAAAAAAAAAAAAAAAAAAAAAAAAAGACTCTGCAAACAGTAAATCAATCAATATTGACAGTGAAGTTCAAAAACGTTTGTATTTCTTCTAAACCATCTGGTGAACATGCCTTTTAAATTCTTGTTCAAGTCACTCAATCCATAACAATTTATGGAATTCTTTTGTATTTTGACAACAAGTCTATACACATACAAACTCGTTTTCCTTTTGTGAGGTTTAGATAAGTCATCTGTCTCTAAACCTATCTAGGAATGGAAGTAGAATGTATCCAGCACTTCAAGTTGTCATTAGTCAGTGCTATGTGATGTGGGATAATGCCTACTCCAGTCTCTCTACAAGCTAAGAAAATCGTTTTCTACATTCTCCTTGCTGAACCTCTGGATGTACAGAGGGAGAACAGATGTGACTGGCTTGCTCAGTAGAATTATTTACTTATCTGATGGCATGAATAGCCAAATGAGCTAAAATTGGCCATGAAAACTGGTTTCTATCAATAATGCTAACACATTTCCTTAACTCTAAAAGGCTGAGCTTTATAAGGGCTGACATTTTCTTAAAAATTGCTCAACATGACATGTACTGAACCTGTGAAATTGCTGGGAAAATTACAGAAAATAAATTTTAGGGTGATTGGCAAAATGGCTTTGGAAAGGTGATTTATTATTTCCAATAAGGAATGAGGAGGTGAAAATTGACATATAAAAAGACAAGGAGAAGGACAAGAAAGGAAAATGGGAAAGAAGAAAAGAGAGAGAGAGAATGAATCCCATGCCAACTTAATTCGACATCCACTATCGTACACAAAGGCCCAAGTAGGGTACTTGGGAGGCTACAAAGAAACATAAAATGTATCCATGCAACCAATTCAACAATTATTTATGGAGCTAGGAAAGGAGGAACTATCTAACATGCCACGGCAACTGGAAATATATCTAAGATTACCTGAATGAAAAGTAAATCAGAAGTGTACTTGCAAAGTAATCTGTTTATTTAAACAATTGTTAAAAGATGATATTTTCTTAAAGAAGCAATCTTAGTCTCTTCCTGAAATGGAACTGGGGGATGGCTGTTACCTGTGGCTAATCAGATTGACCCAGACCCACCACGCACAGAGAACATTCCATCATCTTTTAACAGGGCCAACGTCATGTAGACAATTTAGTGGGGATAGTAACTTTCCAGGGGGTTTCTGATTTTAGCATCATGCAGTGCAGGGATAAAGGAGCTATGGTTTCCCACATTTAAGTTCTAAATTCAGCCATGTCACTAATTATCCTTGAGATGATTAGAGTCGATGACCCAGCATTTATTTTTTATCGTAATAAGATTTTGACTCAATACATTGTATTTTCAAATATTATTTTGAAAAAAAAACTGAAATAATTATATAATGAACATTCAATTCTTAGATCTTTCTATTTTGAATAAGTAAATATAAATGTATTTCAGTTAAAAGCCTTAAGAGTGGGATGAGGCAAGAATAACTATAGTCATGAATCACTTAAGGACAAGGATACATTCTGAGAAATGTATTATTAGGTGATTTTGTTGGTGTACAAACATCATAGAGTATACCTACACAAACCTAGATGGTATAGCCTACTACACACCTAGGCTATATTACGCCTTAGCTATAAACCTATACAGCATGTTACTGTACTGAATACTCGAGGCAATTGTAACACAATGATAACTATTTGATAACTATTTGTGTATTTAATTCTATCTACACATATGAAAGGTACAGTAAAAATACCATAACATAATCTTACGGGACCATAGTTGTATATGTGGTTCATTGCTTGTCAAAATGCCACTGGCGGCACCTGCCTGTTTTGTGAACGTGAAAGAGTAACTGGCCTACAAAACTTCGTTAAATTGTTCCTGTATCTTCTTGACCATATCCAAAAATCTGTCAGCTAAGCTTCAAATTTAAGTATATGCATTGTTTTAAAGAATTGCTGCCGGGTGCAGTGGCTCACGCCTGTAATCCCAGAACTTCGGGAGGCCAAGGTGGGCAGATCATCTGAGGTCAGGAATTCAAGACCAGCTTGGCCAACATGATGAAACCCTGTCTTTACTAAAAAATACAAAGATTAGCTGGGCATGGTGGTACACGCCTGTAATTATAGCTACTAGGGAGGCTAAGGCAGGAGAATTGTTTGAATCCGGAAGGCGGAGGTTGCAGTGAGCCAAGATTGCGCCACTGCACTCCAGCCTGGAGACAGAGCAAGACTCCATCTCAAAAAAAAAAAAAAAAGAATCAGGCCGGGTGCTCTGGCTCACACGTGTCATCTCAGCGCTTTGGGAGGCCGAGACGGGCAGATCACGAGGTCCGGAGTTCAAGACCAGCCTGGCCCACACAGTCAAAACCTGTCTCTATTAAATATACGAAAAATTAGCTGGGAATGGTGGTGGGCGCCTGTAATCACAGCTACTCAGGGGGCTGAGGCAGGAGAATCACTTGAACCCGGGAGGCAAAGGTTACAGTAAGCCAAGATCATGCCATTGTACTCCAGCCTGGGTGACAGAGTGAGACTCTGTCTCAAAAAAAGGCCGGGCACGGTGGCTCACGCCTGTAATCCCAGCACTTTGGGAGGCCGAAGTGGGCGGATCACCTGAGGTTGGGAGTTCGAGACCAGCCTGACCAACAAGGGGAAACCCCATCTCCACTAAAAATACAAAATTAGCTGGGCGTGGTGGTACATGCCTGTAATCCCAGCTACTCGGGAGGCTGAGACTGGAGAATTGCTTGAACCCGGGACGGAGGTTGCAGTGAGCCGAGATTGTGCCGTTGCACTCCAGCCTGGGCAACAAGAGTGAAACTCCATCTCAAAAAAAAAAAAAAAAAGAATCACTACTATAAAATCACAGGAGTAATATCAAAAAACATGAAGCTGCTCTTATGCACTGGTTTCCAAATGAAGCATACAGCTATATTTTGGCTGAACAAAGTTCAAATGTTTCTGCCTTTATTTCTGCCAAGATTTATTCAAAACATGTTTCTAGTGCCACTGGGAAAGAAATTGTATCTGAAAACAACAATAACTGACACTATAAATAATGAATAAATGAGTACAAATTCCCAGGAAACACCTCAAATTATTCTCTGTAAATCAAAAGGACATGTGGTTGAATTCATAACATGTATGTTTTAACTTGCTTCATTAAAAAGCATATTTTCTCAAAAAATGCTTTATACAGTCTAAATGATCACTTTAGTTCAATGTTATTTTATCTAACATCAGTTATGTGATATCAGTTTATGTTTTTCTAAATATCAAAGGGAACAAAATGTTATTTCAAGGGTTAAAACAAAAGCAGAATTTGCCCAGATCCACCACGCACAGAGAGCATACATCACATGGTAACAGGGCCAACATCACATAGATTACAAAGATCCTCTTTATGCACGAAGAGAGAGGGGAAGTGAATTATTGTAGAAATGATTTCTGTTCATTAAGAATATTATTTTTAATTTTTATTTATTAATTTTTTTTTTGAGATGAAGTGTCGCTCTTGTTGCCCAGGTTGAAGGGCAATGGTGCAATCTCGACTCAACGCAGTCTCCGCCTCCTGGGTTCAAGCAATTATCCTGCCTCAGCCTCCTGAGCAGCTGGGATTACAATCAAACGTAGAATTAAATAAGCACACACACACACAAAATTGATCCTTTCCATTTAATAGCAAGCTATATGACAGCTGCCAAATATTCTAGAGCAAATAAATACTGGAGAAATAAGGAATGGAGGGGCTATTTGCCCCCTTGTGTGCGCTTTCACATATGTTTGGCTTTAGCCACATGGAAAGCCCAGTTTCTCATTTAATCTAATATATTTGCACCCAACAAATCCCGTAACCTTGGAGGCAGATCAAGAGCCTACTACTGGCACCCCTCTAGAAATTTGAGCATCACTCCAGTCTCCCAGTGAGTTTTCTCGAGAGGAAAAAGAGAAAATATTAAATACCAGCATCATCACCTGTAAAGGCTATGTTATTTGTTTGTTTGTTTGTTTGTTTGTGACGGAGTCTAGCTCTGTCACCAGGCTGGAGTTCAATGGTGCAATCTCGACTCATTACAACCTCTGCCTCCCAAGTTCAAGCGATTCTCCTGCCTCAGCCTCCTGAGTAGCTGGGATTACAGGCAAGCACCCCCACGCCCAGCTAATTTTTGTATTTTTAGTAGAGATGGGTTTCACCTTGTTAGCCAACATGATCTCGATCTCCTGACCTTGTGATCCACCCACTTCAGCCTCCCAAAGTATTGGGATTATAGGCGTGAGCCACCGCACCCAGCCAAGGGTATGTTTTTAATCAAGTTTTAATCACTTTAAATAACAGATAACAGCCTTATTTGGATTATGATGATGATAGAAGAATGTTTTGTGGGATTTTTTTGGCTATTTTACTTTTTAAATGGGTCTGTTACAATTTTATTTTAGTTTAATTCTCTTGAAATGTTTTTATGAAGCATCTATTTTGTTCCAGGTACCATGAAAAGACACAGCCATTAACATATGTATTCAACTAAACACAGAGTATTGACTTCAAACCATACACTATCAGAATGAAGACAATACTATAAGGAACTATAGGGAGGATCTAATATTATCAGGGTGGAGAGGATAATGGAGAAAACAAAGAAGGAGGCATTATCCCTAGGACTTTAGAGAGAGAAGGAAATGGGCATAGAAGCACATGAACGTGAAAGTACAGGTGTGTTGACACATGGGTAAGTGAAAAGACATTAGATTAAAAATATAGTTATGGGCCACATTATGAAAATCCTTGAATGTCATGTTGAGAAATTCAGACCTTATCCTCCCTACAGTTAAATTTGTGGGGAATGGATAGAAACACGTAAAACCTTTACTATATTTTATATATTCTAAAATAAACATTTTTCACTTTTTTACAATTCTGACATTGCAATACATCTTTCAATGGATAGTTCTACAGTAGGGGTTGTGACATAATTGTCATTGCCTACACTTGCAACTTATATTTTCCCTTTTATGCATACACAGGAATGATACATGATAAAAATCCGACAAAATAAATCTAAAAGAGATTACAGGTATAAAATGAAAAAGTCTAAGTGATAAGAATTATTTTGTAGCTTGGTTGGTAGCACTTTTTTTCTTGTTTGGTGGTACATAAAATGAGTATGTGGTAGATTGCTCTAAATATGTGCCGGTCATATTGTCAAATACTTAAACAGGAAATGGCATGATCAAATTTGTTTACAAATAATATTTCTGTGAAATGTTAGTGGATATACTGGAAAAGGGAGATGTGAAGTCCAGTGATAAAGCTGAAAGCTATTCTAAGTCTAGACAAGAAAAGATGGGGTACGAACTGTAGTCATGGCAGTAGGGATTCCAGTGAAAGAGTCAAGATTCATTTTAACAGTATAGTTGATAAGAGTCAGTGCCCATCTTGATGTCATCTGATAAGGGAGAAGGACTCAACAGTAACTTCTTTAAGATTTTGTGATGTTGTTGTTTGTTTTTGTTTGTTTACTATTGTCTGAATTCTTTATTCATTGAAATCAAAGTTCTTGTGTAGGGAAGCAATCTTGTAAATAGTCGTGCTGTCAGAAAAAGGAAATGAAATGTCTTTCTCCCTCTGGTTTTGTCAACAGTATAAGAGCTGTCATTTTGGTCCATCCACATAGTCTTTATGACTTTGAGGATGACCTGTGGCTAACTCTAATAATCTGACCCATAAAACCACTCATCCAGACAACCAGCTGAGCCACCAGCTTAAATTTCCCAGGAGATTGACCTTTGCACCAAAATTACTGGGGAGATCTTTGGAACATCTGTTTTATTTCCAGGGTCATTGGTATTTATTTGAGGAACTAAAGTCATGATCTTCAACATCCTTAACTTTCTGACACCAAATAAGCCTCCTGATGGGGCCACAATATGGACCAAAAAGGAAGGACAGCATGCCCAGAGGAATTTAGTTTTGGAAAACTGCTGTAGTCCTACACATTTAATGGCTGTCTTTAAGCATGATTAAAATAAAGCACCATAAGCAATGTGTGAGAGTCTCTCTAATGTTTATTTTTTCTTTGGTGTACATTTAATAAAATTAAAAGGCAAGACAGATCTCTCAGAGAAGAGTTTGATTTTTCAGAAAAACAAAGAGGTTGAGGAATGGAATGATCCCCTAAAAGACTCACAGAATCTAATTGCATAGTGATTATCGCTTTTGGCAAAGAAATGATCTTATTAACCAGCCTTGGAACTCCTAGGTAACTAGGACATTGGAATCCAGAACTCTCAAGAACAAAGGCTGTGTAACATGATGGATTATGCCAATCTCCAGCCCACCTGAATAAAAGTTAATTCTCTGGAGTTAAAAAAAGGTTAAGTCATTTACTTTTTAATACAAGTTCATAAATTCAAATGCAAGAGATATGTTGTGTTTAGACAGATGCATTTCAAAGTATACTGAAAAAACATACAAGCTTAGCTTTGAATCCTTCCCACTACCTCCACCCCCATTTTGTTAGCTCTTTAACTAAAAACATCTTAATTTACCTAAACTTCTGCATAATTCTCTTAATTATCATTTGACTATTTATTGCTTGACAATGGAATTTAACTTGGCAACATTCTCAGTAATTCTCAAAGTTTTCTTTATAGGTCCCAGTATTTTAGGCTAACTCTTACCCTAGCCTCACTGCACCCCGTAGGGAGAGTATCAAAATCCTGTGCATATGATGAATTCGTCAAATTTTTTAGTGGCATGTAAGTAGGTGGACCACAGAATTTATTATCTACACCAAGACATTTTTTAGAGTGAAGGAGAACATTGTTAATAATTATACAGGAATAATGGTGCAATCCAGGTCAAGAAGAATGGTCATATTACTTAAAAGGCTCTGAGTGATCTGGCCTCTGGCTAGTTCCCCAGCTTCATTTCCCTATCTATGTATTTTTCAAAAAAAATACTGTGTATGGAAACATTCTTTCTCTGATTTAATAATTTCAGAATTGAGCCAAATATTTCTTCAGAAAATTAAATTCTAATAACTACTTTCCAATAGGTTATGTTTTGACCAAAAGCCCCTTGCATTGAAAAGGAAATATTTTGTTAAACTAACTTAGTATTATGACCTAATAGTCCTAAAATAGAGTTGACAGATAAGGTTGAAATAGTATTTCCTTAGACATGATCCAAAGGGTATTGATAGTAGGATTTCAAAAAAGTTCTGTGCCCTAAGAATATTAAAAAACTCAGGTTAAATGATGTTAAAAGGATTTCCTTACTGCAGACCATCTTAAAACCTCTGACTGTGAACCTCCAAGAGAGGGATGACAAGCTGTATTTTCCTAATTTATGAGAGCCTGAAAAGCTCTTTTCAGGAGATAAATGTTTCTCCTGTTTCATGGAACACTTTTTAAGAAACGCTGGTCAAGAAAAAAATTGTAGAGAGTGACGTCAGCAAGATGGCTGAGACACTTCGCACTCATCCTCCCAATAAGAAGTTAGGTAACTAGGACACTGGAATCCGAACTCTCAAGAACAAAGACTCTGTAATATGCTGGATCATGCCAATCTCCAGACCAAGGCAATGAATCAACAGCTAAGATTTGACTGGAGTGTCAAAGGGCAAGTGCTAGAGTGCAGCAGGGGAGTGGAGACACGCTGGTGGTGATTGAAAGGCCAGGAGGACAGGATGGAGGCACTGGGCCTCAGTAGCCCCATTTCTTCCACCCGGGGTGGGATCTGCCTAGAGTTAGGAGGGACTTCCCATTTCAGAGAAAAGGTAAGAAGATCCTCACCAGCTCACATTGTCACCACAAACACCTACAATAGGATAATTTCGAAGTCTTGTACTTTCAAAGTCTTGTAATTTGTAGAGCTGCCAAGAATTCACACAGCCACATTGCCCCAAATTAGGAGCACAAGGTGGGCACTCTCCACCCTCCATCCACCTGCAGTGAGCCAAGCTGTGCAGCACGGTGCCATCTTGAAGCCAGAGTCACCTCTTGTGTGTGCCCTTCTCTGGGGAACAGTAGCTACTGCACCTCTCCAGCACTGGGGCTCCATCTTCATTATACTAAGCCCACACCAGGGGCTGTATGCCACAACCCCAGCAGCACAGAGACGGGGCACAAGATCAGCTGTGACTCTGATCCTACACATCAGGGAAACCAACTTCTGCTGCCCTCACTTCCAGCCAGAGAAACAGTTTAATAATAGTCCCGCCCCTGGTGAACCCACCCTTAAGCCTGCCAAACCATTGCACTCCATCCTCCATATGGGAGAGGCCCTCAAGCCTCCAAACCTCCAACCCTCCAAGCATTCCTGAGCTGGTGTAGCAACTAGGCACCTGCACGCAGGGCCTGAGAAAGAGCCCTGAGGTGCCCCTCCTCCTGCAGACAAGACCCTCACCTGCTCAATGGACCTGCATTCACAATCAGAGTCTGAGAAATAACTCTGTGGGATGCCCCTGGCAGAAACTCCCCCAGGTTGGCCTAACAACTACACACCCAATTCCCAGAACTGAGCAAGAGTTCTACATGCTGTTCCAAGGAGGCATGCCTCTGTGCTGGCCAAGGAACTATGTGCCCTCATCCTGGGCCTGAGAAAAACACCTTAGGAGATTCCTAACAGATACATTCCCAGAACAGCCAAGAAGCTGTGTGCCTGCACCCTGAGCCTGAGAAATATCCCTATGGGCCACAGCAAGCAGACAAACCCCTAGGAGAGATGAGAAGCTTTGGTCCTGTGTCCCAGGCCTGAGAAGCAGCCCCGTGGGCTGCTCCTGGCAGACACGCCCCCAGGTTGGTCAAGCAGCCTTGTGCCCACATCCTCGGCCTGAATTTCTGAACTTGAAGGCAAGTTTTTTGACATAACACAGTCAGACCAAAAATAAAAGATTAAAGATGAAAAAGAATAAAGGTCTGTCTACAGGATTTATGAGATACCGTTAAGCAAACCAATAGTTATATTACAGGCAATTCAGAAGAACAGACAGGAAAGGGTGAAGAAAACATATTTAATAAAATAATCACAGAAAACCTCAAATCTTGGGAAAGAGATGAACAATCGGGTTAAAGAGGCTCAAAGGATTCCAAATAGATTTAACTGAAGCAAATCCTCTTCAAGGCATAATATACCCAAATTGTCAAAAGAGAAAAACAGAAGTATTTTAAAAGGAGCATAAGAACATTAAACATATGGAAATCCCCATTAGACTAACAGCAGATTTCTCAGCAAAAACCTTACAGGCTTGGGGAGAATTGGATCATATATTCAAAATATTGAGAGAAAAATCTACCAATCTAGATTATTATAGCCAGTAACACACTCCTCCGGAAATGAAGGACAAAGTAAAATTTTTCACATTTAAGCAAAAAATAAAAGAATTCATTACTACTCAACTGGAATTACAAGAAATGCTCAAGGGAGCCTTACATTTTGAAGCAAAAAGAAAATAACCACTATCCATTGCAGTTAGACTATATATTAAGGCACAAAATGAGTCTCAAAAAGTTAAAAATATTTAAAGTCATATTAAGTATCTTATCTTACCACAGTAAAATGAAACCAGACATTAATAACAAGATAAACACTCAAAACTATACAAATACATGGAAATTAAAAGGCATTATTTTGAAAAAGTAATAGGTAAAGAAAAAATTAAGAATGAAATGTCCAAATTTCTTAACATAAATATAAATGGAAACACAGCATACCAAAACCTAAGGGACACACCAAAAGGAGTAGTAAGGGGAAATTTTTAGCATAAAATGCCCACATCAAAAAACTGGAAAGAGTTCAGACAAAAAACCTAATGGTACACTTTAAGGAACTAGAAAAGTAAGAACAAGCCAAACTCAAAATTAGTAGAATGAAAGAAATAAGAAAAAATAAAAGAAAGAGCAAAAGTAAATAAAATTGAGACTAAAAAAATACAAAAGATCAATAAAATAAAAATTTCATTTTTTGCAAAAGGTAAACAAAATTGACAAACATTTATAAATTCCATTTATAATAACTACAACTGACTAAGAAGTAAATAGAGATGACCCAAATATATAAAATCAGAAATGAAAAAGGAGACAACACAACAGATAGTCTCCCAAAGAAAAGTCCAAGAATGGATGGTTTCACTGCTGAATTCTATCGAACCTTTAAAGAAAAATTAATACCAACTATTCTCAAACTATTGAAAAAAATTGAAGCAGAGGGAATTCTTCCTTACCCATTCTATAAGCCCACCCTAACCCTGATACCCAAATAAGACTAGGACACAACAACAACAAAAAAGAAAGCTACAGGCCAATATCCCCAACGAACATAGAAAACAAAATCCTCAACAAAATTCTAGCAAACTGAATTCAACAACACATCAAGATGATAATATACTGTGATCAAGTGGGATTTACCCAGGAAGGCAAGCCTGGTTCAACATACGCAAATCAATACACATCAAATATCACACCAATAGAATGAAGGACAAACACTATAAAATCATCTTAATAGATGCAGGAAAAAGCCTTTGATAACATTCAACAACACTTGGTAATAAAAATTCTAATAAATTAGGTAGAGAAGGAAAGTAGCTCCACATGATAAAGGTTACATATGACAAATCCACAGCTAACATCTTACTGAACAGAGAAAAATTGAAAGCTTTTCCTCTAAGAACTGGAAGAAGACAAGGATTCCTATTCTCACCACTCTTATTCAACATAGTACTGGAAGTCCTAGCCAGAGCAATTAGGCAAAAGAAATAAAGGGCAGCCAAATTGGAAAGGAGAAAGTCAAATTGTCACTGTTTGCAGATGACATGATCTTAGATACAGAAAATCCTAAAGTGTCTACCATAAAATTATTAGAACTGATAAATGAATTTATCAGTTGCAGGATATAAAATTAATATATACAAATCAGTAGTGGGCCAGGCACGGAGGCTCATGCCTGTAATCCCAGCAATTTGGGAGACTGAGGTGGGAGGATCACTTGAGTTAAGGAGTTCAAGACCACCCTGGCCAACATGATGAAACCCCATCTCTGCTAAAAATACAAAAATTAGCTGGGTGTGGTGGCAGGTGCCTGTAATCCCAGCTACTCAGGCTAAGACGGGAGAATTGCTTGAACTCGGGAGGCGGAGGTTACAATGAACTGAGATTGTGCCACTGCGCTCCAGTCTGGGCAACAGAGTGAGACTCCATCTCAAAAAACAAAACAAAACAAAACAAAAATCAGTAATGTTTCTATACATGAACAAAAAAATAGCTGAAAAAATAATCAAAAATGCAATTTCGCACCTTGGGAGGCAAAGGTGAGTGAATCACCTGAGGTCAGGAGTTCAAGATCAGCCTGGCCAACATGGTGAAACCCCGCCTCTATAAAAATACAAAAAAAAAAATTATCCAGGCATGATGGCAGTGCCTGTAATCCCAGCTACTTGGGAGGTTCAGGCGGAAGAATTGCTTGAACCCAGGAGGCGGAGGTTGCAGTGAGCCAAGATTGTGCCATTGCACTCCAGCCTGGGTGACAAGAGTGAAATTCCATCACACACACACACACAAAAAATGCAATTCCATTTATAATAACTACAATTTAAAAAATAAAATACCTAGGAATAAATTTTACCAAGGAGCTGAAAGACCTCTGCAAGAAAAACTAAAAAAAAAAAAAAAAATTATAGTAATAATAAAGAAATTAAAGAGGATACAAACAAATGAAAAGACATCCCATGCTTATGGATCAGAAGAATCAATATTGTTAAAATGACAATACTACTCAAAGAAATCTACAGATTCAATGAAATCCCTATGAAAATACCAATGACATTCTTTGCAGAAATAGAAAAAAAAAAATCCTAAAATGTGTATGGAAGCACAAAAGACCCCAAAGATCCAAAGCAACCCTGAGGAAAGATAGCAAAGCTGAAGTTATCATCCTCCTAGACCTCAAAATGTACTACAAAGTATAGCAACCAAACCAGCATTCTACTGACATAAAAACAGATACATAGACCAAAAGAACAGAGTAGAAAACCCAGAGATTAAACCAGTGCTTACAGCCAACTGATATTTGAAAAAGGTGCTAAGAGCCCTCACTTGGGAAAGGACAGTCTGCAAATATATAATGCTGGGAAAACTGGATATCTATCTATCTATCTATCTATCTATCTATATATATATATATATCAGAAGAATGAAACTAGACCTTCACATTTTACCCTATACAAAATTCAACTCAAATTGGATCAAAAACTTAAATGTGAGACCCAAAATGATAAAACTCTGGAAGAATACATAGGAGAAATGTTTCAGAACATCGGTCATGGAAAAGATTTTATGAAAAAGACTTCAAAAGCATAGGCAACAAAAGCAAAAATAAACAAAGGAGATTATATTAAACCGAAAACCTTCTGCACAGCAAAAGAAGCCATCAAAGGAGTGAAAAGACAACCTACAGAATGAGAAAAATATTTGGAAACTACTCATCTGACAGGGGATTGATATTCAGAATATTCAAGGAACACATCTCACCAGGAAAAAAAGAAAATCCACTTAACAAATGGGCAAATGATCTGAATAGACATTTCTCAAAAGAAGACAAATGGCCCACAAATATATGAAAAATACTTAACATCAAAAATCATTAAGGAAATGCAAATCAAACTATAGTGCAGTATAATCTCATTCCAGTTGGTATGGCTACTATCAAAAAGACAAAAAAAGTGTTGATGAGGATGCAAGGAAAAGGAAACTCTTATATGCTGCTGGTAGGAATGTAAGCTAGTACAACCACTATGGGAACAGTATGGAAGTTCCTCAAGAAACTACCAATAGAACTACCATATCATCCAGCAATTCCACTGCTAGACATTTATGCAAAGGAAAAAAATATTATATCAGTGACATCTGCACCCCTATGTTTATTGCAGCACTATTCACAATAGTGAAGATATGGAATCAAGCTAGGTGTCCAACAACAGATAAATAAATAAACAATATGTGATATGTGCACAATGGAATAGTATTCCTCCATAAAAAATAATGAAATCTTGTCATTTGCAGAAGTACGAATGGACTGGAAGACATTATGCTAATTGAAATAACCCAGGAAGAGACAGTGAGACATTACATGTTCTCAACTCATATGTAGATGCTGAAAAGTTGATTTCATAGAAGTAAAAAAAGTAGAACAGAGGACATCAGAGGTGGGGACAAGCAGGGGAAGGAAGGAATAGAAAAGAGCTGTTAAAGGATAGGTAGGAGAAATATGTTCTAGTGTTCTATAGCATTGTAGGATGACTATAGTTAACAACAACATATTACATAGTTTCAAATAGCTAGAAGGAGGATATTCACTATTCCCAACATAAAGAAAAAATAAATATTTGAGATGATGGATATGCTAATTACCTTGATCTGATCACTATACATTGCATGTATCAAAATATTGCTATGTACTCCATAAATATATATAATTATTATTTGTTAATTTTAAAAATACAATGTCTTTTACAGGGTTAAAGGAATTAAAAGACCTTTAAATAAACATAATCATATTTATAAAAACAAAAAAGAAGAAAAATATTATACCTTATCTCCATTTAAGTGGCCAAAGTGCTTGTTTTTTGTTTTTTTCTTTGTTTGTTTGTATTTACTGCTTCAATATTTATTTACAAGCCTGACATGACACTTGAGGGTAATTATTTCCAGTCACTTGAGGGTAATTATTTCCTTTGTCAATTTACTCTTTTCCTTGATATTGTTTATGAATAGGTCTGAGAAAATACAAAATGCAGCTATGAGGCTTGGGGGACATAAATTTTATTAATATCGTGTTTTTGTGGGGATTAGTTTCTCCAATTCCATAAGCAATCTTTTAAAGTGTAAAGAATGTATAACATTCCACTCAATGTTTAATGATTAGTTTCCACATTCTTTTTAACAACATATTTTCAATGAAATGAAACCAACCCAGATGTTTTCTTTATGGATAATCAGTAGACAGGCCATGCTCCCTCTTGTTTGATAATACTACCAGGATGTGAAAAATAAATCTTGGCAGAGCTATTGAGATAAATCCTCAAATGAAACCCAGATAAAGGCACATGTAAACTTAGTAACTTTATATCCTTTGCAGGGAAAATAAAACAAATGTAAAAGGATCCAACAAAAAATTTAAGACCAACCATTAAAGACAAATTTTTTAAATGAAAATTCAGAAACACTGTCTTCCCAAGTGATTTCTGAAGAAAACGTAATTTAAACATAAATCTCTTTTGATAAGTGGGTAAGTTATAACACTCAGCACTGGAGTTTTAAAATGTTTTTCCACACATCTTCTGATAAAACAGTTAAGCCTGAAAAAGACCCTATGAGATTTTTTATTGTCAGGTTTATTTATGTATTTATTTATTTATTCATTTATTTATTTTGCTTTGTAGCTCCAACACTTACCAAATGTTTTTCTTATAATTAATTTTTAATTATAATTCTTTTACAATGTACTTCTGAAAAGGAAAAGAAGCATCGACCACTAAATATCTGTATTAGTACCCGGGCTGCACACTGGGCCTGGCCCATGAAATCATTTTTTCTCCTAGACCTCTGGGTTTGCGATGGGAGGGGCTGCTATGAAAGTCTCTGACATGACCTGGAGACATCTTCCCCATTGTCTTTGTGATTAACATTTGGCTCCTTGTTACTTATGCAAATTTCTATAGCAGGCTTGAATTTCTCTCCAGAAAATGGATTGTTCTTTTCTATGGGGTTGCCGCTGGGCTGCAAATTTTCAAAATGTTTATGCTCTACTTCCTCTTGAATTCTTTGCCGCTTAGAAATTTCTTCTGCCAGGTACCCTAAATCATCCCTCTCAAGTTCAAAGTTCCACAGATCTCTAGGCTAGGGGCAAAATGCTACCCATCTCCTTGCAAAAGCATAACAAGAGCCACCTTTGGTCCAGTTCCCACGAAGTTTCTCACCCCCATCTGAGACCACCTCAGCCTGGACTTCATTGTCCTTATCACTGTCAGCATTCTGGTCAAAACCATTCAACAAGTCTCTAGGAAGTTCCAAACTTTCCAACATTTTCCTGTCTTCTTCTAAGCCCTCCAAATCATTCCAGCCTCTTCCTGTTACCCTGTTCCAAAGTCAATTCCACATTTTTGGGTATTTTTACAGCAGCTCCCCACTCTCTGTGGTACTAATTCACTGTATTAGCCCATTCACACACTGCTAATAAAGACATACCCAAGACTGGATAATTTATAAAGGAAAGAGATTTACTTGACTCACAGTTCCGCACAGCTGGGGAGTCCTCAGAAAACTTATAATCATGGCAGAAGGGGAGGCAAACACATCTTTCTTCATATGGCGGCAACAAGGAGAAGTAAAAAGAGAAGTCAGGGGAAAGCTTCTTATAAAACCATCAAATCTCATGAGCACTCACTCACTAACACAAGAACAGCATGGACGTAACTGCCCCATGATTCAATTACCTTCAACCGGGTCCCTCCCATGACATGTGGTGATTATGGGAACTACAATTCAAGATGAGATTTGGGTGGGGACACAGACAAACCTTATAAATATCATAATTATCCAAATATATCAAAAATACTCAGCTTAAGTCATGGAATGGAGAATTAATGGGTAATATGCCAAATGTTGCCACTTTGTTTAAAGAAGAAGGATTAGATCACCAGTATATTCCTCATTTCTGTATATTTCTTGAAAAATAAATATTGCAGTGGCTCAGACCTCAGACTTCAAGTCAGACAGCTGTAGATGTAAGTCCTAGCTCTGTCACTGAGTACTGTGACATTGGATGAATGTCTACACATCTCTAAGCCTCATCTGCAAATGGAATGCTAATTATAACTCACTTATGAGTTTCTTATAAAAATTTAAAAAACAGAAACATGTAAAATATTTGACCCAAGTTCTGGCATATAGTAAACATTCAATACATGTCACTACTGAAGAGATTTAGTATTTATAAATGCTTTACATGAAGGATAGTTTGAATTGTCTGGGTATGTTCCAAGACTCTAGGTTTCATTCATTAAGAAATATTTAGCATGTCTACTATATATACTAGGTATGTATCTGTGTTGCTATACATCTTTTGTCTGTCATTATACATCAAGAATAAAGCTTTTACCAATTCCCCCTTTCTCTTCTCCTCTTTCTTTCACTAGCTTGTGCTTTCCTTTTCTTCTTCTCTTTCTTGGGATAGCAGTTCTGAAAATGCAACACTTGTTGCTATTGAAGGAAAATCTATAGAGAAAAGAAGTCTAAATACAATAACTGTTAGATTCTACCCATCAATGTTTCCAGGAGTCAAAGATTGCTGCCCACCCTACCCCCCATACCTTACCATCACTCCAGAAAAATAAACCAATACAAACTGTTATTACCAGTCTGGGCCCTTATGTTAGTCTGCTAGAGCTGCCATAACAAAATACCAAAGACTGAGCAGATTATACCCCAGAAAGTTATTTTCTCATAGCTTTGGAGGCTACAAGTCCAAGATTAAAGTACCATCAGTGTTGATTCCTGACGAGGACTCTCTTCTTGGTTGATAAACAGCTGCCTTCTCACTGTGCTTTTCCATGATCGTTCTTTGTGAGTGTTTGGTGAGAGAGATCTCTGGTGTCTCTTTCACTTCTTTTTTTTTTTTTTTGAGACAGGCTCTCGCTGTGTTGCCCAGGCTGGAGTGCAATGTCATGATCTTGGCTCACTGCAACCTCTGCATCCCAGGTTCAAGTGATTCTTCTGCCTTAGCCTCCCTAGTAGCTGGGATTACAGGCACACACCACCATGGCTGGCTAATTTTTGTACTTTTAGTAGAGACAGACTTTTGCTGTGTTGGACAGGCTGGTCTTGAACTCCTGACCTCAGGTTATTCACTCGCCTCGACCTCCCAAAGTGGTGAGATTACAGGCATGAGCCACCATGCTGGGCCTTCTCTTCCACCTCTTTTGAGGACGTTAGACCTATCAGATTAAACTACCACCCTTACCACTTCATTTAACCTTGATTACCTCTGTAAAGGCCCCATCTCCCAAATACAGTCACATTGAGAGTTAGGGCTTCAACGTATGAATTTGAGGGCAAAACAGTTCAGTTCATAACAGCTTGCTTTTTCCCATTACCAAGAGACCATATAAGTCCTTTCTCCCCCTATATGCAGGCATCTTTTTCGGAAAAGGTGCAAAGGAGGAAAAGGCTCATTCAGGGGAAGAAAGCGATGATAAATGTCTGAAATGGTTCAAATAACAAATTTATGTTTTGCACCTTTTTAAACAAAAGGTCAGGATATTTTTGGAAACTAAGGCATAACACTGATTTCTCAACTGCTTTCTTTCCCTCTGTCTTAGTCCGTTTGGACTGCTCTAACAAATATACCATAGACTGTGTATGTGACTTAAACAATAAACATTTATTTCTCATGGTTCTAGGGGCTGGAAGTCCAAGTCAGGATGATGAGTTTTGGCTTGCAGACTGCCTACTTCTCCATGGATACTTACGTGGCAAACACAGGGAGCTAGCTAGCTCTCTGGCCTCTTCTTAGTATTGCCTCTAAGGACTCCACTTTCATGGCCTAATTACCTCCTTAAAGCCCCACCTCCAAACACCATTACCTTGGGATTAGTCAACATACGACTTTTGAGGGGACACAAACATTCAGTCCATTGCATCCTCTAATGAACTCTTATAGCACTTTCCTGTTTCATAACACCTGTGGTCTCCTACTTTGCAATATTTAGTTGTTTACATGTTTCATTTTTTTTCTAAATATGCAAGTGTCTTGAAAATGAAATCTGTATCCAGTATTTTGTTCCTCATAGTAATTAACAGTGTTACAGAAAGCAACCGTCCTGATTCGATGCACTTTGAGTCAGTGCCTACCATATGCCACACCACTGCAGTTTGATGAAAATTTCCTAATAAATACATAAATGAACTTATAAATAAATTATAAAACATTTAAGGATACTTGAAAAGCTGGATGTAATAATATTCTGATCTACCTTTTAGATATTTGTAAAGTATATTTAAATTCATCGTCACTCCTGCCATATATATGAGCAAACATATGGCTCAAAAATATTTTATTTTTGGCTCTACATTACACAGAAGTTTTGCATGTAAAAATTCTAAATAGTCTTTTTCACAGTGAGGGAAGAATTAAATTTAAATTGCCCAGCACTATGCCTGACACATATCCATTGCATGGTGAATATAGTAATTCTATGTACCACTGGATAGCAGATTCTTTGAGGGCAGGAAATTTTTTGTTTTGTTTTGTTTTAGTCTCTGTGATAGTTGATTTAATGTGTCAACTTGACTGGATCAAGCAACGGGCTAAGCAGATAGCTGGTAAAACATTATTTCTGGGTGTGTATGCGAGGGTATTTCTGGAAGAAATTAGCATTTCAGGCCAGGTGCTGTGGCTCATGCCTGTAATCCCAGCACTTTGGGAGGCTGAGATGGGTGGATCACGAGGTCAAGAGATCGAGACCATCCTGGCCAACATGGTGAAGCTCCATCTCTATAAAAAAACAAAAATTAGCTGGGCGTGGTGGCAGGCACCTGTAGTCCCAGCTACTCAGGAGGCTGAGGCAGGAGAATTGCTTGAACCTGGGATGCAGAGGTTGCAGTGAGCCGAGATTGTGCCACTGTACCCCAGCCTGGGCAATAGAGCAAGATTCCGTCTCAAAAAAAAAAGAAAGAAAGAAAAAAGAAAAGAAAAGAAAGAAAGAAATTAACATTTGAATAAGTAGTTTAAGTAAGAAAATTCACCCTCACCAAAGTGGGTGGGCATCTCTTGAGGGACCAAATAAAACAAAAGGATGTCCAGGCATGTTGACTCGTGCCTGTAATCCCAACATTTTGGGAGGCCAAGGCAGGTGAATTACAAGGTCAGGAGATCGAGACCATCCTGGCTAACATGGTGAAAATCTGTCTCTACTAAAAAAATACAAAAAATTGGCCGGGCATGGTGGCGGGTGCCTGTGGTCCCAGTTACTAGGGAGGCTGAGGCAGGAGAATGGCGTGAACTTGGGAGACAGAGCTTGCAGTGAGCTGAGATCACGCCACTGCACTCCAGCCTGGGCGACGGAGCGAGACTCCATCTCAAAAAAAAAAAAAAAAAAAAAAAAAGGACAAAAGAAGGGTGAATTTTCTCTCTCTTGGGAAGCTGGGACATTCACCTTCTCATTCCCTTGAACGTCAGTGCTCCTGGTTCTCAGGCCTTCGGACTCTGACTCGGACTTACATTTATGGCTCCCCTGGTTCTCAGGTCTTTGGGCTTGCATCAGAAGTATTTCCTGTTCTTCAATTTCCAGATGACAAATCGTGGGACTTAGCTTTCATATCCCATGAGCCAGTCTCATAATAAATTTCTTTCTCTATATCTATTCATGTCCTATTGGTCCTGTTTCTCTGTAGAAACCTAATATAATCCTCATAGCCCCAGAAGTTTGTCTCTAATTTAGCAGTTGTTCAAGAAATATTTATGGAATAGAATAAAACAGAACTGCCATCTGCCTGATTTCTCCTTTTAGAGTAGGAAAACACCACCTGAGGAGAGGATAACTGTGAATATAAAATGAAGCAATTAAAAGAAGCAATTAGGATCACTTGAGCCCAGGAGTTCGAGACCAGCCTGAGCAACATAATGAGACCCCAACTCAACAAAAACAATTTTTTAAATCAGCCAGGTGTGGTGGTGCACACCTGTAGTCCCAGCTACTCAGGAGGCTAAGGTGGGAGGATTGGTTGCTTGAGGAGAGAGGATTGCTTGAGCCTAGGAGGTAAAGACTATAGTGAGCCATGATTGTGCCACTGCACTCCAACCTGGGTGACAGAGCAAGACCCTGTCTCAAAAAGAAAAAAGAAGTAATTATTCTTTCTTTGGATGAGAACAGTGTATTCTATACTAGACTCTTACATATTGTCATTTACAAGCTGTCTCTTACGGTCCCAAAGAAATACCAGTTTTCTCTTTCAGAGCAGGGGTTAGCTCTCAAAAGTAGGACCTAGGTTCCTCAGTGGATCTTCTAGATTTGAGGATAAAGTTTGGAAGTGCTTGGGACCATAGGTACAGGTCTGACTTGAGGACAGTAAACCAAGACAGGGAAGCAGCAACTGCTGTGGGGTGGGGAGAGGGGAGGAAAACAGGACACAGGAAAAACAAGAATAAACCACGAGAGTGGAGTCAGTGATTTAGCAGGACCCAAAGTTTATATTGAGAAGATTTCCCTGGCTTTGGTTTTGGACAGATTATGTAGGGACTTGGGGATGCTTAGTTAATTATATAGTTCCATTTCCTTTTCATCATCTCACCTTTTTCAAAAGAATGTTTTATGTGTGTCTTTAGAATTGGTGAATGAATGAATCTTATTTTTTTAATACCTGAGATTGTCACTGAAGCATTGTCACACAATTTAGGCTTAAAAGTCTGACAGTGAATTGATCCTAGGTAAGGTGCAGGGCTTTTGTCTTTTAGAAAGCATCAATCAAGAAAACGTCCAGGAGTCACTGGACACAACACTCTCCTGGAAGCCAGGGGTATAGGAAGATGCTGAGGCCCAGCATGGTCCCAGCAGCATACATTCTACAAGAGGCCAGAGATGTTTTACTTGGCAAAGCTTTAGTCCAGCTTCTTAATCTTCTGTTAGATCCTTCAGTGCACTTCATTGTGAAATCCAGTTTTAGCAAAAAAAAAAAAAAAAAAAAAGCCCTGCTAAGTCTGTTTAGCAAGAACCCCTCAACCTCCATATCTGATCAGGTTTATCATCCTCCACCATCTCCCAGGTGATGTCTGATCACCCTAGCTTGTCTTAAGCAAGAGCCCTGTTGGGCAAGTTTAGCCAAAATCCCCCTTACTTCTAATGTTTCCTGTTAGTAATTTTCTATCCACGGACCTCCACACAGTTCCTTGCCTGTAAATTTCTATTCATTCCTGCTCTATTCAGAGTTGAGCCTAATTGCTCTCCACGACTGCAAGCCCTCATTGCAGTGATCCCTACACCTACGGCAATGGTCTTGAATAAATTCTTCCTTACCGTGCTGTTAAAAAAGAGAGAGACAGAAAATAAAACAGAACTGAATATACTGAAAATATTGCTTAATATACAGCAACCTCTGTGTAACTATTCTCACTTCCTTTTAACAGATTTCCTCACTATTAGCATAACCTTGGACTGATCACAACAGTAGCCGCTTGTATGTATTTAGTCCTTGAAATACGGCCAGGCTAAATCGAGAAGTACTATAAGTATAAAATACACACAAAATGTCAAAGATTTAGTCCAAAAAATAAACTCAATAATTTTTAATATTGATTGCATGTTGAAATGACAATATTTTGTATATATTGGGTTAGAGAAAATGCTATTTAATTTTATGTTTCCTTCTCTTTTTTAATGTGGCTACTAGAAAATTTTGAATCTAAGAAGTAGCTAACACGGTATTTACATTGTACAGTACTGCTTTGACCTCTTCACAGATGCAGATTATTTTGCCTAAAATTATATTCTACTACCATAGCATGGTTACAATTGTTGTAACCTGCTAAAATGTTTAAAACTATATTTATATAGAAATCCTTGGCCTCTTAAACGCTTCTTCACAGGAGTAGAATGGGAATACCAGGTGCAGTTCAAACAATATATTATTTTAGCACCTATTTAAACAAATTATTGAATATTTTAGAAATTCACGGTGTGACATAAAATAGTCCAATTATTGTCACGTGATTTCTTAACAATTACTTCCTTAAAAAGCACCCAGTTGTGGGCCAGAAAAATTATAAATTCTGGCCCAGTGGCCTTTATATGGCATGCATGAATTAGAAACCAGGTATTTTATAATAACTATCTCTAAGAAAAATGAAATTTGGGTTCCTGTAGCAACAAATTTTTAAGGAATTAAAGAAATAATGTTAAAATAATAAATTTTTATTTAATAAGCTTTTAGATACTGTTTTAGTAAATTGATATCCACATGAATGGCATTTCAAGGTTGCTGTAAGCACTTGGGTGAAGAAAAAATTAGAATCTTGTATATTTGTTCATTAGAGATAGTGATATGTTTAGGCTTTGTGTCCCCACTCAAATCTAATCTTAAATTGAAATCCCCATAATTTCTGTGTGTCAAGGAAGAGACCAGATAGAGTTAATTGAATCATGGGGGCAGTTTTGCCCATGCTATTCTCATGATAGTGAGTGAGTTCTCATGAGATCTGATGGTTTTAAAAGGGGCTCTTCATCCTTCACTTGGCACTTCTCCTTCCTGTTGCCTTGTGAAGAAGGTGCCTTGCTTCACCTCCATCTTCCACCATGATTGTAAGTTTCCTGAGGCTTCACCAGCCATGCTGAACTGTGAGTCAATATTTTAAACCTCTTTCCTTTATAAATTACTCAGTCTCAGGCAGTTCTTTATAGCAATATGAAAACAAAATAACACAGTAAATTGGTACCAAGAAAGTGGAGCATAGCTTTAAAGATACTTGAAAATGTGGATGCAACTTTGGAACTGAGTAACAGGCAGAGGTTGGAACAGTTTGGAGGGTTCAAAGGAAGACAGGAACATGTGGGAAAGTTTGGAACTTCGTAGAGACTTGTTGAAGGACTTTGACCAAAATGCTGACAGTAATATGGACAATGAAGTCCAGGCTGAAGTGGTCTCAGATGGAGATGAGAAACTTGTTGGGAAGCAGAGCAAAAGTGACTCTTGCAATGCTATAGCAAAGAGACTGGCAGCAGTTTGCCCCTGCCCTATAGATCTGTGGAACTTTAAATTTGAGAGAGATGATTTAAGGTATCTGGCAGAAGAAATTTCTAAGCAGCAAAGCATTCAAGAGGTGACTTGGGTCCAGCTCTGTTGCCCAGGCTGGAGTGCAGTGGTGCCATCTCAGCTCACTGCAACCTCTGTCTCCCAGCTTCAAGAAATTATCCTGCCTCAGCCTCCTGAGTAGCTAGGATTACAGGCACCTGCCACCATGCCCAGCTAATTTTTGTATTTATAGTAGAGACAAGGTTTCATCACATTGGCCAGGCTGGTCTTCAACTCCTGGTCTCAACCAATCCACCCACCTCAGTCTCCCAAAGTACTGGGATTACAGGCATGAGCCATTGTGCCCAGCCAACTTGGGTGCTCTTAAAAGTGTTCAGTTTTATGCATTCACAAAGAGACGGTTTGGAATTGGAACTTATGTTTAAAAGGGAAGCAGAGCATAAAAGTTTGGGAAATTTGCAGTGTGATGATACTATAGAAAAAAAAAATCTGAGGAGAAATCCAAGCCACTGCAGAAATTTGCATAAGTAACAAGGAGCCAAATATTATTCGCCAATACATTTGGGGAAAATGTTTCCAGGACAGATCTTCACTGTAGCCCCTCTCATCACAGGCCAGGAGGCCCAGGACTAAAAAATGATTTCATGGGCCAGGCCCAGGGACTTGCTGCTTTGTGCAGTCTGGAGATTCAGTTCCCTATGTCCAAGCTGTGGCTAAAAGGGGCCAACATACAACTCAGGCCATTGCTTTCGAGTGTGTGAGTCCCAAGCCTTGGCAGCTTATAAATGGTATCGGGCCTGTGGGTGCACAGAAGTAAAAAATTGAGTTTTGGGAACATCTGCCTAGATTTCAGAGGATGTATGGAAATGCTTGGATTTCCAGGTAGAGGTGTGCTGCAGGGGTGAAGCCCTCATAGAGAACCTCTGCTAGGGCAGTGTGGAAGGGAAATGTGGGGTCAGAGTCCCCACACAGAGTCCCCACTGGGGCACTGCTTAGTGGAGTGGTGAGAAGAGGCCACCATCCTCCAGACCCCAGAATGGTAGATCCACTGACTGCTTGCACTGTGTGTCTGGAAAATCCACAGACACTCAACACCAGCCATGAAAACAGCTGGCACTGGGGCTTGTACCCTGAAAAGCCACAGGGGTGGAGCTGCCCAAGGCTGTGGGAACCCACCTCTCACATCAGTGTGACCAGGATGTGAGACATGGAATCAAAGAAGACTATTTTGGAGCTTTAAGATTTGACTGCCCCACTGGATTTCAGACTTGAATAGCCCCTTTGTTTTGGTCAATTTCTCCCATTTAAATAGGTGTATTTATCCAACAGCTGTGCCCCCAGTGTATCTAGGAAGTAACTAACTTGCTTTTGATTTTACAGGCTCATAGGTGGAAGGGACTTCCCTTGTCTCAGATGAAACTTTGGACTTGGATTTTTGAGTTAATGCTGAAATGGATTAAGACTTTGGAAGACTGTTGGGAAGGTATAATTGGTTTTGAAATGTGAAAGGGACATGAGATTTTGGAGGGGTCAGAGCAGAATGATAGGGCTAGGCTTTGTATCTCCAACCAAATCTCATCTTTAATTGTAATCCCCATAATCCCCACGTGTCAAGGGAGAGACCAGGTGGAGGTAATTGAATCATGGGGACAGTTTTCCCTATGTTGTTCTGGCGATAGTGAGTGAGTTCTCACAAGATCTGATGGTTTTATAAGGGGCTGTTTCTCCTTCACTAGACACTTCTCTTTCCTGCTGCCTTGTGAAGAAGGCACCTTGCTTCCACTTTGCCTTCTGCCATGATAGTAAGTTTCCTGATGCCTCCTCAGCCATGTTGAACCATGAGTCAATTAAACCTCTTTTTTTTTTCATAAATTACCCAGTCTCAGGCAGTTCTTTATAACAGTATGAAAATCAACTAACACAGAGAGTGACCTTCAAAACTCCCTTTATTTACTAAATATATTTCCATATATGTGATGGCTTTCTTTTTAATTTCTGCTGTCAACACTCTGAAAACCACTGACATCAGTTAACCTCAATCATTAGATAAGTAATCTGCATTAAGCACTTCATAATACATTTTCATATTAAATGCAGGAGTCATTTCTTCTTCCATCAGTACTAGTAGGCCACCCACTCCAATTAAATGCAATAATCAAGAAATATTTCTAAGCGGTAATGTATATCTCTCTAACAGACATATAATGATATCTCTTCCTGTGTCATCTGAAAAGGCTTAGATGGAATAAGAAGTTATTCTGTCATGGTTAAAAATGGAAGTTAAGTCTGAGAGGAGTGCAAAAGTGAAGATACTAGTGAGACAAAATAACAAGTGCAGGGACCATTTCAAAGTAGAGCAATCATTAGAAGTGCAGAATAAAAGGAGGCACACTTGTCTTTTTAAAAAGAGAATGAAAAAGCATGGGTTCTCAGAGATGAGTTATTTAACCCCAGACAGCTGTGAGCAATTTGTCAACCACTCTGAAGTGCAGTGTGGAGTCAACCCCAGGGTCTCAGCCACATGCTCCAGATACTGTTTCCATGAGGCTAAAAGCACAAGAGGATATTCTGTCTCAAGGACATCCTAGCTGTCATTGCAGTCCAAAGAATATCAAAACAACTTAAAAGTAATTCTTACAAATTAAATAAGCTACATTAATAGGGATGCTCGGTGGATAGGAAAAAAAATAGATCAGCAAAAGCTACCAAATAAAAGTGTCTACAGCGCAAAAATCACTGACTTTTGCCCTGGCTCTGAATCCTGGCTCCACAATTTACCTTATCACCTTGGGCAATTCTTTTCACCTCTATTAACCTCAGTTTTCATTCTATAAAATGAAAGTAATATACAGTTTGTCCTCCATATTTGTGGGTTTGCCATCTGTGGATTCAAACAACCACAGATTGACAATATTTGGAGAAAAATAATAATCCCACAAAGTTCCAGAAAGCAAAACTTGAGTTTACCTCATACCAACTACTACAATGAATCCATGGGAATGAAGTGATGTATAGGCATTGTATTAGGTATTATAAGTAATCTAGAGATGATTTAAAGTATGAGAGAATACGTGTAGGTTATATGCAAATATTGTGTCATTTTGTGTAAGAGACTTGAGCATCTGCAAATTTTGATATCTAAGAGAGGTCCTGGAACAAATCCCCCATGAATACCGAGAGATGACTGTACCTAGGATTTAAAGAAATCATGCTACTTAAAGGTTCTAGACTATAATAAGTTCCCCTTTTTTTTTCAAGAGGAAGTCTTGCTCTGTCACCCAGGCTGGAGTGCAATGGTACGATCTCAACTGACTGCAACCTCTGAATTCAAGTGACTCTCCTGCCTCAGCCTCCCAAGCAACTGGGACTACAGGCACACCCTATCACACCCAGCTAATTTTTGTATTTTTAGTAGAGATGGGTTTTCACCGTGTTGGCCAAGCTTTCAAACCCCTGACCTCAAGTGATCCACCTGCCTCAGCCTTTCAAAGTGCTGGGATTACAGGCATGAGTCAAGGTCCCTGACCACTAGACTATAACAGGTTCTTAATGTATTTGTTAGTATCTTGCTACAAAAGGAAACCATATCAATAAATACATCGATTAAGAACTTAGGGAATTGCTTTGCATTCACTCTGACAATCTTCGTGATTTGGTATGGGAGAAATATAATCATCTAGAAACTTTCTGGGTTTGTTCTTTGCTCCTCATGCTTCCTTCAATGTCAGTCAGACAAGGACCTGGAACTGGCAGAGCTAGCCAGGAAGGTCAATGTGATATATATATAACAGATATATATATATATATAAAATGTTCTGAGATTGCCAAGATTTATGGTAAGAACAAATCTTCTATCCATTAAACTGTAAAAAACAAAAAATAAATTTGTGCTGTTGTACCTCAGACTATAAAAGTTATAGCCACAGTGCATAATAAGTTCTTGGTTAAGATGGAAAAGGCATTAAATTTGTGGTTGGAAGACACTAACAGAAATGTGTTCTGATTTACAGCAACTGGATTTGGTACCATCTGAGATTGTACCAACTGGGGTTCTTAGAATCCGCGGTGGATGTGGGGCAACTACTATATGAGCAAAAGTCTGACGTATCCACTAGACTCCAAGCTCCTGGTGGAAACCTGTGTTGGTCCATTTTCATACTGGTATAAAGAACTGTGCAAGACTGGGTAATTTATAAAGGAGAGGGATTTAGCTGACTCACAGTTCAGCATGGCTGGGGAAACTTATAATCATGGCAGAAGGCAAAGAGGAAGCAAGGCACCTTCTTCACAGGGTGGCAGGAAAGAGAAGTGCCTGGCAAAGGAGAAAGGGTCTCTTATAAAACCATCAGATCTTATGAGAACTCACTCACTATCACGAGAACAGCATGGGGGAAAGTGCCCCCATGATTCAATTACCTCCATCTTGTCCCTCCCTTGACACATGGAGATTACGGGGATTATAATTCAAGATGAGATTTTGAGGGGACACAAAGCCTAACCATATCAGAATCCCAGAGCAGTGTCTGGCTTCAATCACAGATAAGCTAGCTACACCCTTAGAATGCTGGGCTTCACCTCAGCCTCACTCTGGTGCCAGTTCTGTTGCCCCTGCTTCCACCTAACTCCAATACCTACCCTGTTCATCCAATGCTATCAAGGATAGTCAGCCTTAGAAAATGAAGCTCCAGAACAGATACTATATTTACTTCAGTTTTTGTTATAAAAGAAGGGGGTGGGGGGTGTTTAAGAACAGCAATGAAAAAAAAAATGCCTTCCTTTATAACTCTGGGTTACATGTCTAAAAATTTGCTAGCAATGAGGAGTTAATCTGTGAGAAAGTAACAAAGATACACATTTAACGGAATCTAGTGACATGCACAAAAGCATAATTGTTGCTGATTTATGAGTTTGAGGTCCTTTCTCTTTTCAGCCAGGAAAAACAGTCTCAACAGTTTCTGCCCCCCTCCCATACTAAGGTGATTTTTCTGTATCTTCTTTGAAAATGTCAGTAAAATGCTGTAAACTGTTTGTTATACGCAATTGTGTGGAAACTAGATGTGCTGATTAATCTAAAAATGAATAAGCATTTTCTATATGTACATGTGACAAAATGAGGACAAAACCACCTTGGAGTATCTTACACTTTCTCTGATTCTAACAGCCCTGAAAAAGCTCTCAAAGCTCCACAGGTGGTTTTGAATGTCTCCATTATTATTGTGCTATTGGGAGGCACACGTATCAGTTTATCAAGAGTTCTTAGGGCCGGGCACGGTGGCTTCTGCCTATAATTCCAGCACTTTGGGAGGCTGAGGCAGGTGGACCACCTGAGGTCAGGAGTTCTAGATCAGCCTGGCCAAACATGGCAAAACCCCATCTCTACTAAAAATACAAAACAACAACAACAAAAAAAAGTTAGTTGGGTGTGGTGGTGGGTGCCTGTAATCCAGCTACTAGGCTGAAGCAGGAGAATCACTTGAACTGGGGAGGCGGAGGTTACAGTGAGTGGAGATCATGCCATTGCACTCCAGCCTGGGCAACAAGAGCGCAACTCCTTCTCAAAAAAAAAAAAAAAAAAAAAAAAAAAAAGTTCTCATTGCTAGAATGTCAAGAAACAACAGCTATATTGTAGTCTTGATTGTGTTTTTTTTTTTAATGTCACCATCTTTACAAGGCATATGGTAACATTCCTCAAGTTATCCAAACAAAGTCTGATATTGATTAAATACTAAAGTTCCTTACAATTAATGCTCATGAAGCGTGTGGATAAATGATATACATAGTGTGTTCTATGAAAACAAAATCAACAATTTAAAGGGTTTTACTTTTTTTTTTATTTTGAGTTTTGTTTTGCTTTATTGTCTCCATAGGTTAAATTCTTCCCCTCTATGACTTTTATCATAGTTATGCACGAATAACTATGAGTGGAAAGTGGCTTAGTGGAGGAGGGGAGTGATCAAAGGAAATCGAGTAAGCTATGTTGACTTATTTCATTTTAATCTTATTATCTGAAACCTCCAATGGGTAATCAATAGGACCCTAAAATTTCTTCCAGGTTTCTGTAGAATGTTGTCTCCCAAACTCCCAAGAAAAGTCTTTCAGACCTTCTCTTTTTAAACCTTCCTGATCCTTCCTTCACTGTCAGCTGCTGAGCATACATCATACATCACTCACAGAATGCTTCCTCCAGGTAAATGTCCCCACCAGACCTTCAGACTCCATGCAGGGACTCCCAGCCTCTCCTTCCTCCTTCCGACCTTGTGAAAGGTCAACCCCTCCTCATGTGCCTGGATTCCATTCTCTCTCACTTCACAGGAATGCCGTTCCTTCATTATCTGTCCTATCTCTGCCTCACAAGCGTTTCCCTTTCTACCAGCTTATTTTCTTTAGCATAAGAACTTGTCCTAGTGACTCTTTGCTAAAAAACAAACAATCTTTCCCCCTCCCAAACCCTCCCTTATCTTTGATCTTGGTCTTCAAATCCTCTCCATTCCTGGGCTCCTCTCCTCTCAGTGGCTGACGAGAAATTAGAAGGTAATAACAGGATGATAAGCCTCATCACATTTTGCTGCTCTCCTTCATAATTAAATGTTCTTCTCTTTCCCGCCTCCTTCCATCTGCTTACACACTCACTACCCTACAGAACCTGGCCAATTAGTATAGGTGTCCTTACTGCCAAAACATATAATGGCCATGGCAAAATATATGACTTCTGTTGACGAAAAGAGTCAAACTGTATAAAATATTTGAAGAGATTTATTCTGAGCCAAATATGAGTGACCAATGGCCCATGACAGACCTCAGGAGATCCTGAGAACGTGTGCCCAAAGTGGTTGGGGCTCAGCCTAGTTTTATACATTTAGGGATACATGAGACATCAATCAAATACATGTAAGATATAACATTGGTTTAGTCTGGAAAAGTAGGACAAATCGAGGGGGCAGGAGGGGCTCCCAGGTTATAGGTAAATTTTAAAAAGTTCTGATTAGCAATTAGTTTAAAGAGTTAATAAAAAGGAATGCCTGGATTATAATAAGGGGTTGTAGTGACCAAAATTTTATCATGCAGATGAAGTGACCAGGTAGCAGGCTTCAGAGAATAGATTGTAAATGTTTCTTTTTTTCTTTCTTTCTTTCCTTTTTTTTTTTTTTTTTTTTGGTGACGGAATCTTGCTGTGTTGCCCAGGCTGGAGTCAGTGGTGTGATCTTGGTTTACTGCAATCTCCACCTCCCAGGTCAGCCTCTGGAGTAGCTGGGACTACAGGCATGCACCACCACACCTGGCTAATTTTTGTATTTTTAGTAACGACGGGGTTTCACCATGTTGACCAAGCTGTTCTCAAACACCTGACCTCGTGATCTGCCCGCCTCAACTTCCCAAAGTGATGGGATTACAGGCGTGAGCCACCATGCCCGGCCCTTGTAAATGTTTCTTACCAGACTTAAGGTCTGTGTTGATGTTAAATGCTGGTGTTTCATGAATTACAAAGGGAGTAGGTTAAAATGAGGCACGTCTGACCCTCCCTTCCTGTCTTGGCCTGAACCAATTTTTCAAGTTCGGAATGCCCTTGCTGAGAGAAGGTGTTCATTCAGATGGTTGGAGGCCGTAGAATTTTATTTTTGGTTTACACTTCCTTTTGGTTTACATTTCCTCACCTCCTGATGTAGGCCACAGTAGCACCAAGACTTCCCTGTCCTTTGTGGGGTTTTTTAATTTTGTTTTTTAGTTGCTTAAAACAACAGTTTATTACTTTCTTTTACAGTTCTGGGGCTAATGGGCTCAACTAGGCAGTCCTTGTTCACCATATTTCATGAAGTTGTAAGCAAATCATGACTGTGGCTGGAGTCAGATGAAGGCTTCTTTACTCATACTTTTGGTGCCTGGGCTAGGATGGCAGGGACAGTTAGGGGTTTGTGGGCATCTCTCTCCCTCCGCCTGGCCATCTCCTATAACACTCTCACCTCCAGTGTCCCCAGGTGCCTTCTCCACATGGCTAGCTTGGGCTTCCTCATAGCCCCAGCAGTCTCAGGATAGCTAGGCTTCTTACATGGCAGTTGACTTCCAAGTTGCCTGAATAGAAGCTGCCAGGCTTTTGCTGAGCTAGCATCCCAAGTCTAAGAATGTCACCATATCACACACTGTTGGCCAAGCAGATCACTGAAGTTGAGAGAAGGGGAGTTAGACCCTGCCTCCCAAGGAGTCTCCTGCCTCTTCCCACAGTGGGGCTGCTCTTCACTCCAGATACCTGTGGGTTTCACTCCTTGTCACCCCAACACTATTTAAAATGATTCACCCACCTGTGCTCTCCTCCTCCTTCTGCATTTATTTTTCTCCACAATGCTTGTCCCTTCTTCCTGCTTGTTGTCCAGTTCCCTCTCCTGATGTGGACAGAGACTTTTGTTCATAACAATATGCCAACACCTAGCAATGTGTCTGCCACACCGTGGCTGCTCAGTGAATATTTGTTGAATGAAATGTGTCAGGCATACTTCTAAGGGTTTTATGTATATAGAGTTATTCAATCCTTGCAAAACGCCTATTGAGGTAAGGAATACTGTTATTCATGTGATGTTTTTGTTTCTTTTTTGTTTGTTTGTTTGTTTGTTTGTTTGTTTTTTGATATGGAGTTTCTCTCTTGTTGCCTAGGCTGGAGTGCAATGACACGATCTCGGCTCACTGCAACCTCCGCCTCCCGGGTTTGAGCGATTCTCCTGTTTCAGCCTCCCTAGTGGCTGGGATTACAGGCACATGCCACCACGCCCGGCTAATTTTTGTATTTTTAGTAGATACGAAGTTTCATCATATTGGTCAGGCTGCTCTTGAACTGCTGACCTCAGGTGATCCACCCATGTAGGCTTCCCAAAGTGCTGGGATTACAGGCATGAGCCTCTATGCCCAGCCATTCATGTTTTACGTGGAGAATCAGAGACACATGGAGGCCTACTTGTTTTGTGCCTAAGCTTGAAAGCCAGGATTCAAACCCAGGCAACTGGGCTCCACTTTCGAATGCTTCTCAGGTTCAACAATCCCTCTTTGCCTTCATCCTACTCATCTCTCAGCAGCACTGGATGCCACCCACTCCCTCCTCCTTAAAACCACAGACTTCCAAGCTAGTTTTCACCTTACCTTTTGACTTCTGTCTTCCTTCCTTTTCCCACGGTGAGTTCATCAGTTCCCAGGCATATGCTGATGAATTCTACTCTCACCATGACATTTCCTGGGAACTTCATGTTTACATACTCAACTCCTGTTGGACATGGCATATCACAGCAATCTCAATCCTAGCGTGTCCACTGCAATCAAAACATGTCCCTTAATCTCTCTTGCCTCAATAAATGACTCAACCACCCATGTGTACACTCAAGCCAGACCCTTAAGAGTCATTCTGATATCTTCCTGTCTCTTATCCCCTAGCCACAATATTCAGTCATCAAGCTGTGATGATTCTGTATTCCAGAGAATCTGCACACTTCTTTCAACATCTCTTCTGTGACAACTGAGTTCAGGTTACCTTTGCTGCATGCCCAAATTACTGCACAACTCTCTGACTATAGTCTGCCTCCACTCCTTTGCCTCCAAACCATTCATACCACAGTGGAGAGCAAGTGAGAGGCTTTCTTAAGATCTAAATTGTATCTTGTTACTCTTCGTGTAAAAGTCTTCCATGGAACATGAAATCCAAACCCTATGAGCTTCAGGTCACAGAGTTTATTAAAACTTGCCATTGTTTTATTTACTTTGATGTTATTTGTTTGCTTAGTACCACACTAAAATATAAACCTATGAGAGAAAGATGATTTATACACTGTTGAGTACCCAGAACTTCTTATCATGACCTCATTGGGAGGGCTCAATAAATATTTTCTGAAAGAGTAATACAAAACTTTAAAATAGTACACTTAGAAAGCACCTCGTACACGTTTGAATTTCAAAGTTCATATTGCATTTGTTGGTCTGGCCACACAGTTAATGGAGTTTAATGAGAATACACACAGTTATATATGGACTAACCCAGCCAGTGTAGCCAGCATAGCAGGTGACCTGTGATACTTTCTTCTGCCCCAACTGAAACATTTATTTTCAAACAGGAAAATATTGATTATCAGAGTTTTGTGAAAATATTAATTTATCATAGTATTATGTGTTTCCCTGACAATATTTAATGTTTGATATCAATGAAAAGTCCAAAATGACTTATAAGGAGCAAATTAAATACAAATATCCATATAGAGAGATAGGAAAATACCAAGCAGTACTAATGTATGCAGGTATAAATGACAGAGATATGTACATGAAATTGAGAAATTTGTTTTGTTTTGTTTTTTGAGACGGAGTTTGGCTCTTGCCTTAGCCTCCTAAGTAGCTAGGATTACAGGCATGTGCCACCACGCCCAACTAATTTTTTTTTATTTTTAGTAGAGACGGGGTTTCACCATGTTAGCCAGGCTGGTCCCGAGCTCTCGACCTCAGGTGATCCACCCACCTCAGCCTCCCAAAGTGCTAGGATTATAGGCGTCAGCCATTGCACCCAGCTGAGAAAAGTTTTATTTGAACTAAATTCAAAATACTGAAAGATAGAGTTAACTTTAGGCAAGATACTGGGATCTGAAGGAAAAAACATGATTACCAAGAGTAACATGGTTTACAAAATGGGGATTTGGCCCTACATAGAAACACTGATAAGTATAAAAGGTATAAAGTGAAATGGGATGCATATTGGAGTGAAAGGAAATTAAATTCTGGGACACTCAAATCACTTAGCCAAAGAGAAAAGTCAATCTGGGAACTGCATAGGCCAAACCTGCCTCCCAGGTTATCCGTTCCTAAAATAGATAGCTACTAAGATAAAAAGCTACATACCTCCCTCACAAGAAATTTCCTTCTGGACAAAGGACAGACAAAACTCAAAGTCATCCCTCTGTTCACTGAGATAAATGCACATGTGTTGTCTCCTTTGGAAAGACTAATTAGAAACTCAAAAGATGGATACACGGTACACTGCTCGGGTGATGGGTGAACCAAAATCTCAGAAACCAGCACTAGAGAACTTATCCATGTAATCAAAAGCCACCTGCATCCCCAAAACTATTGAAATAAAAATAAAAATAACTCTTAAAAGAAAAAAAGAAGAAACTCAGAAGAATGCAACTGTTTTTCTCTTACTTACCTATCATCTAGAAACCCCTGACTGACTTCAAGCTGTCCTGCCTTTCCAGATGGAACCAACATACACCTTGCATATATTGATTGGTATTTCATGTCTTCCTAAAATGTATAAAACCAAGCTGTGCCCCAACCACCTTGAGCACGTGTCGTCAGGACCTCCCGAGGCTGTGTCACAGGCATATGGCGTTCACTTTTTGGCAAAACAAACATCCTAAGTTGACTGAGACCTGTCTCAAATATTTGGGGTTCACACTGGATACTTTATGTACATTCATCCACACAGGCAGCTGTATAAGTAATATTATCCTTGACCAGAAAGACAATGTCAGCTACTTTTTATCTGTCCTATTGGATTCGGTAAGTATGGTTTGGTCCCTCACAAAACAGTAAACTCTCTTGTTTCTACTTTGTACCCCAAAGTCCTTGAGACTCAATAAGTTTACATTGTTTTTTTCATTTTTCAAAACCACATTATGAAGTAGAACAGTACTTCCTTTTGTTCTCTATAGTAGTGATTTCTTTCAAGGGTTATACATCACTAGGTCTGTCTGGATTGATGTACAATGGTTACAGTCTGAAATTCTCTGAGAAGTAGACATTATTTCCATATTATGGTCTACAGTGCATTCCAAGTGTTAGTTTTTATTTGCTTACAAGTTATTTCTCCTGACAAAGGCTATATTTAGCTGAACTATGTGATGTGATTTGCAAATCCTCCTCCCTCACACACACATACTTAAGTAATTGTTTCAAACAAAGGTTCACCCTCATCCACTTTGTGAGGCAAGCTGAAGGTATAAGTAAAGTGGGTGTAGCTGTGTTTGTTTCTGCATGTTAAGAAGTCCTTTAATATGAACAGTTAAGCAAATTCCCGTAGGTGAAAATTATTCCTATCATCTGGTTTATGTGTTTGATTTCCTTGCAGTGCAAATAGACAAAGCCCTTCAGAAAGCCACCCACACAGAGTAAAACTGCTATGATAGGGTTCACTACTTCTTTTGTTGTTTTCGGTGACAGTGATTCCAGATGATGGGCATACGCTAAATACAACTCCCCAGTAAATGAAAGTGTGCCATCACGCTAATTGGAACAAACCTGTAGCTCAGTTTAGACCAGCAGAAAAGCTGTTCAGTGAAGCAGCCCTGAACCTAAAGTCAGGAGATGAGAGGGTCTAGCCTGAGTCCTCCCCTTTACTTGCTGGGTGCCACTGCTTAAATAGCTTAACTTCTCTGAGTCTCCTTCGTGAAACTGGGTTATACTTAATGACTTTTATTGTTCCATGTAGCTACTTTTTAAATTCAACAATCAAAACGTTTTAATTACATTGTCTCTTTACATGTTGATAAGTTCTTTGGTACTGGTTTTCAAGATGTGTATACTTCTTAGTGAGCAGAATAAGCATATATGTGTGTATATATATACATATATCTCGGATTGTTCTTTTTTTTTTTCCTTTAATCACATTCCATTTGTTACCCCCAATGCCATACTTTTTTGTTATCCAAGTCGTTGCTTTTTCTTGCTATATCGTATTAGTTTGCTAAGACTGCTATAACAAAATACTACAGACTGAGTGGCTCTAACAATTGAAATGTATTTTCTCACAGTTCTGAAGTCCAAGATCAAGGTGCCAGCAGGGCTGGTTTCTCCTGACATCACTCTCCTTGACTTGTGGATGGCCCTTCTCTTGCTGCTCTTCATATGGCCATCCCTCAGGGCACCCCTACCCCTCGTATTTTTCTGTGTGTCCAAATTTTCTCTTCTTTTAACGACACTGATCATATTGGATTAGGGACCAACCTTATTACCTCTTTTTACCTCTTCAAAGTCCCTATCTTCAAATACAGTCACACTCTGAGTTACTGGGGGTTAGGCTTCAACACATGAGTTTTAGGGAGACAGAATCAGTCCATAGCATATGTAATCTTTTAAAAAATTATTCTTTTATCTTATTTATTTTTAAAATTTTATTTATTTAAAAATTTCATTTTTGTAAAGATGGAATCTTGTTATGTAGACCAGGCTGATCTCAAACTCTTGGGCTCAAGAGATCCTCCTGCCTTAGTCTCCCAAAGTGCTGGGATTATAGGTATGAGCCACTGCACCAGGCTCAGAGCATATACATTCCAAGTCTTCTTTATATTAATACAGACTTTATCCAATAACATTTTAACATCATTTTAAAACATTTTATACTTTCAATATAATAATCAACATATACTTCTTCTAAACAGACTTTAAATAGTCACCATAATTTTAATGACATGAATCGATGCTTATAGGTCTTCGTGAATCCTCCTAGCAGGTATGTTCATTTTTTTATACTACAATATTTTCATAATTTATTCTTCCTTCCTTATGATACCTGAAAAAGAAATTTATTGATAGCTAGTCACTTATGAACCAGCATCCCAGAATTCCTGGTATCATCTCTAGTATGATATAATCATATGCTCCCAATGGATGCCTAATAAACACTTGTTAGATTAATTAATTTGATTCTTTTGACTTATAGGAGACTAAAGGCCAGGAGAAATAGAGATCAGTATCTAGGAATCAAACTACTATTCACTGCATAGCACAGAGTAAAAATTCTCAAAAATTTTACAGCAACAAATGGGAAGGATAAGGCTCTCTGGTACATGTCCCTCTCGTTGGTGGATGCACAGTTAAAGACCTCACTCTCAGCTGAGTGCGGTGGCTCACGTCTGTAATCCCAACATTTTGGGAGGCCAAGGTGGGTGGCTCACCTGAGATCATGAGTTTGAGGCCAGCCTGGCCAACATGGTGAAACCCTGTCTCTACTAAAAATACAAATATTAGCCAGGCATGGTGGCGAGTGTCTGTAGTCCCAGCTACTTGAGAGGCTGAGGCAGGAGAATCGCTTGAACTTGGGAGGTGGAGGTTGCAGTGAGCCTAGATCTCACCACTGCACTCCAGCCTGGGTGACAGAGCGAGATTCTGTCAAAAACAAAACAAAACAAAACAACAACAACAACAACAACAAAAACCCTCACTCTCCTGATGCAGCCTTGTCTTCTGCACATATAAACCATGTTCCCATTAGGGAAAATTATGGGCATACGAAGAGAATTCTGAAGGCAGATTTTAGGATCTCCACAGGAATTGTTAACAGTGTTAGTGTCTCCCTCCAGGGTTTTCCTGGCCTTTCAGCGATTTGGGGAGCTTGGCAAGAATAGCCTGGCCTACGCTTGCAGAGACCCACTCAGCCTCATCACTAGGCAGGAGTGAAAAGCAGAGTCAGTAGTCTTACTGATGTCAGAATCAAACTGGGGAGAGATTCTGGAGTCCTACATGTAAGAAGACATTTAAGAAATCCTATACCTCGACACAGAATGCTCAAGAAGTTGGGAGATTCCAAGAACAATTGCACTCAGAGGTTGGCGGTATTTAGCAAAGAATGACAGCAGTCTCGCACTGAATACTTCTACAGAGCACAGACCCACACTGCTTCAGCTCACTTCCTCTCCACAGCTTCTCGAGACAGGAGACTCAAGAACTCTTACCATGTCCATTTGACAGAGGATGAAGCTAAGGCTCAAAGAAGGTAAGGATTACACATGGTAACTTCAAAGTCACAATGAATAGTTAAGCAATTGCGGAGGATGCAAACCTAAGTCTGATGACTTCCTGTTTTGCCGTGTTTTCCCTAAGTCATGCCTCCTTCCTTGGGTGTCAAGTAGGAACTTGATATGTTTTGCTAATTAGGGAATCACCACCTTGCAACCATGTGTACAGCAACTGGATATCTTTTTTCTGGGATGATATTATCTAAACTGTTAGAGCAGAAAACGTTGTGCAATCTCAATAAGACACCATGGTAAAATTTCAGAAAATTTCATTGCCTAAGAGATGTGGGCAGATTTTTTTCAGAGCAATTGAGTATATTCAAAGATGTCTTCATTAAAATAAGAATATGAAATGTTAAATGTCCATTCCCTGGAAGTGAGAATAGCGGGAATGTAGATCGTAAATCACACATTTTTATATAGTCTGGTAAACTAGCATCAAAACAAAACAAAACAAAAAAAACCAACAAACAAAAAAAGTCTTGGTGTGGACAGAAACAAATAAAAAAAAATCACCGAGTCTTTTGACCATCATCTCCCTAATGCTTAACCCAGGGCCTGGAAAAATGAGAGACCAAAAATGAATTGGCTGAGGTAAGTTTAAGAGTTAAGGACTTCCTAAAGTAATAGCTTCTTGAAAGATTTCCCTGCTTTCACCTTTGCCCTGCTTCAGTCTCTTCACACCCTGCAGCCAAGTAATCCTTGAAGAGTATAAACCTGAGCTTGTAGTTAGCATAACTCTCCAATGACTCCCATTCTCTCTCACAGCAAATGCCAAGGTCCCTGTAACAGTTTACAAGGCCCTGCAAGATTGGCCTCTCTGTGTCTCTTCAAACTCATTTCCTACTCTCAGCTTTATTTACACCCCTCCATCCACTCTGCCTTTTGCTGTTCCTCCAACATACCAAATGCCAGATGCATAGTTACCCAGGGGCCTTTGTCCCTGAGCTGCTCATCCTCAAGATATTACTCACTGTTCACCTTCTTCAAGGTACACAATTTATAGCTGAACCCACTCACTCACATGCTTTCTATTTACCCTCCCTAGTTTACTTTGCGCTGTAATACTTATGACTTTCTACTACATTATTTATTTATTTTGTCTACTGTCTGTTTTGCCCCCACTTGAATGAGAATTCCATGGGAGCAGGAATTTTTGCTCATTTGGTTGTTTTTCCGGTGCCTGGAACATAAGTACTCAGTAAATACTTGTTGAAAGTAATACAGAGAGGCTGGGAGTGGTGGCTGACACCTGTAATCCCAGCATTTTGAAGGCCAAGGCAGGCTGATCACTTGAGGTCAGGAGTTTGAGACCAGCCTGCCCAACATGGTGAAACCTCGTCTCTACTAAAAATACAAAAATTAGGCGGGCATGGTGGTGCACACCCATAATCCCAGCTACTCGGGAAGCTGAGGCAGGAGAATCGCTTGAACCCAGGAGGCAGAGGTTGTGGTAAGCCAAGATCACACCACTGCACTCTAGCTTGGGTGACAGAGTGAAACTCTGTCTCAAAAAAAAAAAAGAAAGAAAGAAAGAAAGAAAGTAATACAGAGAAATGTTCTGAACTCAGTAAGATCACAGCTTTTATAGAGTGCCAAAAGAAAAGCTAATGAAGAAGAGAAAGATAAGAAAAAATGTTTTCAAAATAACCTAGAGAGAAAGTATTCGGGCTTTAAAGCAAAACTGGAGCTATATGGAAAAAGAAAAAGTGAGAGAGAAAGAGAGGGAAAAGGAGAGAGGGAAGGAGAAGAGATAGAGAAGGAGGGAGGGAAAAAAGGAGACTTTAAATTAGCTTAACAGGATGTGGCTGGGAGTGGTGGCTCACGCCTGTAATCCCAGCACTTTGGGAGGCTGAGGTGGGCAGATCACCTGAGGTCAGGAGTTTGAAACTAGCTTGGCCAATATGGTGAAACCTCGTCTCTACTGAAAATAAAAATTAGCCAGGCATGGTGGCATATGCCTGTAATCCCAGCTACTGGGGAGGCTGAAGCAGGAAAATCACTTGAACCTCCGAGGCAGAGGTTGCAGTGAGCTGAGATCATGCCACTGCACTCCAGCCTGTATGACAGGGCGAGACTCTGTCTCAAAAAAAAAATAAAAAATAAAAATAAAAACAGGGTGCACGCTGAGATACACTTCAAAGAGTGTTTTTCAAAGTGTCTCAGCCAGTTCAGGCTACTGTCACTGGCTAAGTATTATAGGCTGGGTGGCTTAAACAATTAAAATTTATTTATCACAGTTCTGGAGCCTGAGAAGTCCAAGATCAAAGTGCCTGCAGATCCAGTGACTGCCATCTTCTTATTCTACGTTCACATGGTGGAGAGTAGAACGAGAGGAAGCAAGCTCTTGTCACATGTGTCCGTGTGAAGAGACCACCAACAGACTTTGTGTGAGCAACAAGGCTGTTTATTTCACCTAGGTGCAGGTGGGCTGAGTCCGAAAAAGGAGTCAGCAAAGGGTAGTGGGATTATCATTCATTCTTACAGGTTTGGGAGAGGTATACAAAGTACATTCTCAAGGGCAGGGAGAATATTACAAAGTACCTTCTTAAGGGTGGGGGAGAATATATTGTATCAGTTAGGGTGGGGCAGGAACAAATCACAATGGTGGAATGTCATCAGTTAAGGCTATTTTCACTTCTTTTGTGGATCTCCAGTTGCTTCAGGCCATCTGGATGTATATATGCAGGTCACAGAGGATATAATGGCTTAGCTTGGACTCAGAGGCCTGACAGCTCTCACATCTCTCTTCTTATAAGGGCACTGACTTAGTCCCTTTGGGTTCCTATCACGAAATGCCAGAAACTGGGTAACGCACAAACAACAGGAATTTTCATCACAGACTTCTGGAGGCTGGGAAGATAAAGATCAAGGCACTGGCAGATCTGATGTCTCATGAAGGCTCATTTTCTGGTTCATAAATGATGACTCCTCACTGTGTCTTCACATGGTGAAAAGAGCAAGAAGGCTCTCTGGGTTCTCTTTTATACAGGTGTTAATCCCAATTATGAGGGTCAAAGTCTCACAAAGACCCCACTTCTCAATATCATCCCCAAAGCCCCACCTCCCAATACCATCATCTTGAGGGCTGGCATTTCAACACATAAACTTGGAGGTGGCGGGGGGGGCACAAATATTTAGACCATAGCAGGCAGTAATCTCAACGATGAGGGCCCCACCCTCATGACCTAATTACCTCCTAAAGGTCCCGCCTCCTAATACAAACATCGTGGGAAATAGAATTTCAACATACGAATATTTGAGGGACAGAAACATTGAGGCCAAAGCACAGAGGCTCGTCCATGGAGCCTTACAGATCAGGGAAGGAGTCAAACACGGACGTCAGCCCCCAGATCCATATCTGCCCCTCAGTTTTACATCTTCAATATTTTTAGTTTCTGGGTAAGATCGTATTCTTTTAAAAAATGCCTTAGATTAAAAATAATCATAAAAGAGTGAAACTACTACCATAAAGTAAGTTATACAAGGAAATTCTTGAGAGAGATTTGCTGAAGACTGCTGATGGAAAAGGTCAGGATCACAGAAAGTGGACTATTCTCTGCCCTCTCTCAACATCTAGGCTTCAGGTTCTAAAGAAGCTTGGGAAAGAGAGCAGAGCTAAGGCAAAGAAAAAGAACATGTTCTTTAGGGAAATGTGTAACTGAACTTGGCGTTGAGGTGGCCTGGATGATGAACAAGGGCTGGAAGTAGCAACAAAGAAAAACTCTCTTCCAAAGACCGTTTGAACTTTTATTTGTGGAAGTGACTGTGCTGCGCACTGAGTTTGCAATTTCAGAGGACACCGAGATAAGAACACAAAGGCATTCTCGGAAATAACTCAGAAAACAAGAGTGGAGGATACGGGGAATGTGGTGGGTATACAAAAGTCTTGTAGTTTTTAGTGTTGGGAACAGTGGTGTGGCCTCCTTACTGAGTGATATTTTACATGCTTTCATCCACAGTTCCTGTCTCATAAATCCCATAGCCCTTGTTATAATGTTGAGGTATCTTAGGCCTCAGAAACTGGCCTCAAAAGATAGGCTCTCTCTCTCTCTGACCCTTCCCTGCCCTCCTTTTATGTGCCTGAGGCAGGACTATTATCTGATTTTGGGTCATAAGACCCTCATTCCAGATAGCGTTCTGCCCCATACCCTGGAAGAAGGAATGCTCCACAGACAGGCCAAGAAGAATCTGAACAGACAGGCCTTGCTGGGTTTTCCCACTCGGCCTATGGCCTATTAGTACTAAATTATACCTCTTTGTCCAATCACGTTTCTGCGTGATTGTTAATCATGCTTATCCAATGAAGTCTTCATAAAAGGTCCAAGAAGACAGGGTTTGGGGCCTTCTGGATAACTGAACACGTGGAGGTTTACAAGAAACTGAGTAAGAATTTATCCACATGCCGGAAGGGTGGTGCACCCCAACTCCACAAGCACAAAAGCCTCTGTGTCCAGGATCCTTCCAGACCTCACCTTTGCATCCCTTCGTCTGGGTATTTATTTGTATCCTTTAAAATATCTTTGTAATAAACTGGTAAATATGTTTCCCTGAGTTCTGTGAGCCACTCTAGCAAACTAATTGAACCCCAAGAGAGGGCTGTAGGGACCGCAGTGGAAGCTGATTGGTCAGAAATTCTGGAGATTGGACTTGTGACGGGTGTCTGAACTGGGTGGGGGAAGTCTTGGGGACAGAGTCCTCAACCTGGGGATCCAAGGCTATCTCCAGGTAGATAGTGTCAGAATTGAATTCGAGGAAATCCAGTTGGTATCTTCTGCTTCATGTGTCGGGGGAAAACCCACATACATTTGGCCATAGAAGTCTGTGTCAAGGCCAGGTGCGGTGGCTCACGCCTGTAATCCCAACACTTTGGGAGGCTGAGGCAGGTGGATCACTTGGGGTCAGGAGTTCAAGACCAGCCTGGCTAACATGGTGAAACCCTGTCTCTACTCCAAATACAAAAATTAACCGGGCATAGTGGCAGGCACCTGTAATCCCAGCTACACAGGAGGCTGAGGCAGGAGAATTGCTTGAACCCAGGAGGTGGAGGTTGCAATGAGCTGAGATGGCACCATTGCCCTGGGCAACAAGAGTGAAACTCCATCTCCACAAAAAAAAAAAAAAAAAAAAAAAAAAAAGAAGTATGTGTCGGTTGTTGTGGTGAGATCAGAAAAAAACACCCAGTGAGTGTTGTTTTTCCCACGTTCCCACTGAGTATGATGAAATGGTTGTTGATGGTTATCACTGGAGATTGAAAACCAGGATTCCTTTTTCACCAGGAATTGGTGCCTGACATGGCTAGAGATACGCAGTGATGGATTTGTGACTTGCTCCTCTGAAAGCTGGCCCAAGGGTGTACAGCATATGAATGTGGGGGAGCTTACACTACACAGGCTCTTGGCTGTAAGTAGTTCAGTTTCATTTTTTTTAATTTATTACTAACTGCTTAACTTTAGTTAAAGCCTGAGAATCTTATCTACACTGATACAACTTATGCTGTTATCATTTCACTTTATGCAGCTCTGAATCCACTCCCATGCCCCAACTTGAGGCTTAATTTGGTGTATGTAATGATTTATGTTGTTTTGACAAGAATAATAAATAGAGCTGGCAGTTTGAAGAGAGGACAATAAAGATGTAAATAAAGAAGGGGAGTAATGCCATTCAACCTTAGCTTTATATATTGATCTCATTTTACTTTTTCTGCTATATTATAACTGATATTATCAGCATGTGTCTATTTTATTGATACTTTTTGCACTGATCTTGCCCTGATTTGGTCATTTTTGGTGAACAATTTTAGAAATATGAGCATAGCATAGAAAAAGGGACATCTGTCATAGAGATACATTTCCTATAAAGGTGCACACTTATATGCACATAAAATTATATATGAATGCAGGAAATGTCTACAATGAAAAATAAAAATGGTCCTGCCTATGGTAGAATTACTGCTGCAGGAAGTAGAGGGGAATTGCAGTGATATCTTTGGAAGCATGGGAAGGACCATCAATCAACTCAAAACCATGCCACATGAAAAATATCTGAAAAAGTGTGATTTTTCAACTTGGAGAGAATAACCCACTGAACTTAAATAGCTGTTTCCAAATATGTGAAGTCTGTCTCGCGGAAAGATCAGACTTGTTAGGTAGGGCCCCAGGGGCAGATAGTGAGAGATGCATCTTCCTGAAAAGTGGATCAGAGTATCTGCAACACTGAAACCTCTTACTCTGACTCTGAGAGAAAACCACCACCCAGGGTGCAGCCCAGCCTTTGCCACTATATGCCTGCCAACGGAGAGGAAACATAAAGCATCTACTCAGCCAACTGTGCCAGTGACCAGAGATAAACTCTGATGGATTTGTGCATTATTCTTCTAAAATTGGTGTCAGGCTGCACAGTAAATAAATTCTGGAGAATGGGGGGAGATTTGTAGGCAAAAGTAGAGAAAAATTACAGATCACTTTTGGAGGCCAAGGTGGGTGGATCACTTGAGGTCAGGAATTCAAGACCAGCCTCACCAACATGGTGAAACCCCATCTCTACAAAAATACAAAAATTAGCTGAGTGTCATGACGGGCAGGTGTAATCTCAGCTACTTGGGAGGCTGAACCAGGAGAATCTCTTGAACCCAAAATTTGGAGGTTGCAGTGAGCCAAGATAGTGCCATTGCACTCCAGCCTGGGAGACAGAGCGAGACCCTGCCTAAAAAAAAAAAAAAAAAAAAAAAAAAAAAAAAAAAAAAAAAAAAAAAAAAAGTAGAGACAAAGTAGATACCAAGTGGTATCAGATTTCTTTTTCTCTCTTTTTTTTTTTTTTTTTTTTTTTGAGACAGAGTTTCACTCTGCCACCCAGGCTGGAGTGCAATGGCACAATCTCAGCTCACTGCAACCTCTGCCTCCTGGGTTCAAGCAATTCTTTCTTGCCTCAGCCTCCCAAGTAGCTGGGACTACAGGTGCCTGCCCCCACACCCAGTTAATTTTTGTATTTTTTGTACAGATAGAGTTTCACCATGTTGGCCAGGCTGGTCTTGAACTCCTGACCTCAAGTGATCTGCCTGGTATCAGATTTTTGCAGAGACTAATAGATATCAGGTGTCAGGTTTTAGCAAACCATTGAAATATTAATAATCCCCTCCAAAAAAAACCAAGCACAGAAAGAAAGTACACATTCTTCCCCTCTTTTGCCAGTGTAGCCATGGACATTTTAACAGCAGTTACATTGATCTGTTCTACTATAGGCATGCTCCATGCATTTCCTTGGGAAAATGAGGCAAACAGGATTGAATGCTTAGGGTTTGTTTGTTTGTCTGTTTGTTAGTTTGTTTTTTGGGGTAGGGGTGGGGGGACGGGTAGAGTTGTTTTAAGGAACACTCCCAGCTCAGTGTCCATCTATCTGTTCACTGAGGCCCTCACAACTTGTCAGTCAGAAAACTCAAATGGGTTAAAAGAATGAACTCTGGAGCCAAGATTCTAGGGTTTAAATCCCACTTCTACCACTGATTGACTTTTTTATTGTTATTATCACTAGTCCCTCAAGGTCAAAGACAGAGTTAGACCACTACTTCCCTGTAAGAAAAATAAGCCTCGACCTAGCACAGTGGCTCACACCTATAATCCCAGCACTTTGGGAGGTGGAAGCAGGTGGATCACCTGAAGTCAGGCATTCAAGATTAGCTTAGGCAACATGGTGAAATCTCGTCTCTACTAAAATTGCAAAACTTAGCTGGGTGTGGTGGCGTGTGCCTGTCATCCCAGCTACTTGGGAGCCTGAGGCATGAGAATCCCTTGAACCCGGGAGGCAGAGGTTGTAGTGAGCCGAGAGCGTGTCATTGGACTCCAGCCTGGGTGACAGTGAGACTCTGTCCCCCTCTCCCATCTCCCCCAGAAAAGAAAGAAAGAAAGAAAAAGAAGTCTCTTTTTTTTGTTTGTTTGTTTGTTTTTTGAGACGGAGTCTCGCTCTGTCGCCCAGGCTGGAGTGCAGTGGCGCGATCTCGGCTCACTGCAAGCTCCGCCTCCTGGGTTTACGCCATTCTCCGGCCTCAGCCTCCTGAGTAGCTGGGACTACAGGCGCCCGCCACCGCGCCCGGCTAATTTTTTGTATTTTTAGTAGAGACGGGGTTTCACCGTGGTCTCGATCTCCTGACCTTGTGATCCGCCCGCCTCGGCCTCCCAAAGTGCTGGGATTACAGGCGTGAGCCACCGCGCCCGGCCAAGAAGTCTCTGAAGTAATACCCTCATCCAGCTATCCTGGTATCTGGGTGTGACTCTTGGTAAATAAAGCTGTAGAAACACAAATGTCCAAAAGCAGGTTGATGAGGTTTCCTAACCTCTTTTTCCTTTATGTCTTTAAATAAAACAAGAGTTTACAATAGATTTGCTACTTTATTCTATCCATCTACTCAGACAGTAATAATAATTTTAACAAGCATTGATTCAAATGTTAAACTACCCAATAGATCTATTAGCCTGGGTATTTTGCAAGCACCTCAACTTCAACATCCCAGAAACTGAAGTCTCGGTCTTCTCTTTGCATTTCTAATATTTGTCAATATACTTAGACATTTCCAAAATCATTTTTGGTTTGGCAATGCTACCCTGCTAAATTTTTCTCAAATCCATCTCTTCCTTGAACTCATTTCGGAACTGCCCTGGGTCAGGGCTTCTTGATATATTGCCTGGATTCCTGCTCTAATCTCTCAATGCTTCCTGTCTCTCTCTTTTCTTCTATGTAACACTTCCTTCATCTACACAAGCATAAAGAGGAGCTTTCTAAAATGCAGATCTGATCTTACACTCCTATTTTTTATAAAGTCTAAAGCCCTGGGCAAGGTTTTTATGGTTCTTCATGGTTCCAGTTTATCTTTCCAGTTCTGCTCACTCCCTGCTGTGCTTGTTCAGCCTTGAAGGCTATTAGCGGATTTCTCCCAACCACCTTCCCTGCCCTCAGCACATACAGAGTGCCAGGGCCTTCTGGACCTTTGCTCATGCTACTTGCTTTACCTGAGTGCTCTTTCTCCTTTCCCTGATCTGAAAACCTCTATTCAATCTTAAAGGCCCAGCTCAAATATTACTGTTGTTAAATTTCTTTGTGTTAGGATTTCTTCCACAGAATCCCTTAACACTGGGCTTAGATAGCATTTTAGCATTTTAATAGCATTAACGGTATAGCTGGCTAAAAGGCAACAGATTAAACACACAAGTGGTTTACTCTGACAATTAGGTGCTTTTTAAACTATATGATTTATTTTTAGTTTTACGCATTTTAACCTTCGCAGCTAGCCCAATCCTAAGCATATAATAGGTACTCAAAAGGTTTGTTGACTGAATAAATGAAATAAATCTTTTACCTCAAATATATTAATATTTTTACTTTTCATCAGTACAATCAAATAGATATGTACCTTTTTGCCTTGTTTTATCTGTTTACTAATTTCTAGCAATCTATTCATGCATGGGTAAATGTAACCCTAAAGAGATAATTCTGTCTTCTTTTTAAAATGGCAAGGGACTCTGTGAAAGGAAAGGGGTGAGGACCATCATTTATTCATTCATTTGATGCCTATTATCGTGCACCTTTCTAGGCTCTGGAGATTCATTGAAACAGTCAACATTTCTACTCTCCAGGATCTTCTCTTCTATAAAGATAGGACAGAAAAGAAACAAGTAAACAGACAAACAAGGTAATTGTGTTCCGTGGTAAGGACTAAGAGAACCATAAAATGGATTAGTGTGGCACAACCTAATTAGGAATGGGGAATACAAGAGATTGGGTGGTTACCTTGCCGATGAAGTGAGAGCTGAATGTTGAAAGGAGCCAACCATGTCATGATCTGGGGATAGAGAGGACAGTTGGGGTAAAGCCTAAGGACGGGAGTGAGGAAACGGCAGGAGGCAATGTGGCTGCTCATTATTAGCAAGGGGATCACCTGGTGTAGCAGATGCTGTATTACCTGCTTTCCATGTTTCTACATTTATGTCTGATTATAACTTCAGAAGGCTATCCACACTTTATAGACGGAGGAACAGATCATCAGAACAAGACAGCAGACTTTTCCAAGTCTTGTATCTTGGAAATGAAAGGCATAATCATTCTAAATGAATTCTGACTGTCTCAAAAGTTTTGGATCAAATGTCAGACTAAAGTAAAGTGATGTTTGATAGCATTACATCTTTATTGTCTATTGAAATGTCAACCTAAAGTAATCAAAAGGGTAAGCATTTCTTTTTAAAAAGAGTTCGTTCAAGTCTAAGTTTGCCTCTCTTGGACTTCTAAGGCTTTCTTTTTGTTACTTACAAGTTAGTTTGGGTTACAAAGACTTGATTTTAGTGTTTGAAATTTGATTTCTGGAAGTATGGCAAATATCAAAGGTTTAAAACACTTCCTATCAAAACAGAATCACAGGTTATGGTAAAAAAAAAAAAAAAAAAAGTCAATCATTTAGCCAAAGTGATCATGTAAAGTTTTCACAAAAAATAAAAACTTTTAATCTTTGATAGAAAGGAGATCAAAGTTATTAAACAAAGTCCTAATAAACACAACATGAGACCAACAGAATCTATCTCTTCTTCTGTCCAATTTTTTTTGCAGTTCATGCAAAAGATAAGCACAATTTTTCTTACCATTTTTTGTTAATACTACACAAAAATCTTATTCAAAGGAGGAAACCAAATTTTACTTTTGTATTAGTGTATTATCAATACTAAACCCAATTTTAATAAAACCTTAAAAACAAATCCATCCAATCTCAATCAACTTTGACCATATAAGACTTTCATAAACCTTTTATAACTTCTTAAAAATTTTTTTCTATTTATTCCTTTCTCCAACATTTTAGATCCTTTTAGTTTTGTTTATATCATAGCCCTTTAATTTAAAACAATTTTAAATAACCTCTTAAACTAGACAAATTAATGTTTTACTCAAAAAACACTTTTTTGTGTTTTTGTTTTTTCTAAAAATACATCTTTTTTATATTTGCAGATAAGACAGTTTTTCCCATATCTAGTATTTAATTACGTATATAATTAATTTAGCTCACAGCCAAGTCAAGCAAGTATCAAAAATATAACAAAATGAACAGGTTCATGACCTTAAAATATCTATTAGAAACAGTGTTACACTGTCTGACCAGTAGACCCTGGAAAAATGTCTGAATTATATTTAATGCTAACAATTCTGAAGACATTTTCATGTTATTTTGGCAACAATTTTAAAACTAGTTCTACTTGCCAAGATTACTAAAATCATGTGAACCAGAAGGCATTTGAGTTAGTTTCTATTTTTCTGATAACATATTTACGTACTTAATTTTCCTTGAAGCCAATTAATTAAAGTTCTTTCCCTTATTTTGATAGTGAAATATCACATACTCATGACATATATAAATATACAGACATATAGGCACACAGACAGAAGTAGATCTTATAGCTTTATAATCTTCTTCATTTACCAACTTTTAAATAGTTTTTCTCTCCCTTTAGACTATTGAGGCCTAAACAATTGTTAGTTAGGCAATCCTCAATTTGCATATCCAAAGACATGATTTTTAGGTGAACATTTACATCCCAAAGGCACAGAAATTAGATCTAAACACGATTATTTGTTCACACAAAAAGGATATAGGTGAAGATTCAATCAAGACAAAATTGTTGAGAAAAGTGTCTTAAGAATGGTAAATTACATAAACTTTAAGCCAATGTCTTCTTCACTATAAAAGTTTCTAGTAGTTTAGGTACAGGAGGGAGATGCCCTTACAAATGGAGATTTTCTTCATAAATGTAATTTTTTCTTTTATATAGAATTTCAAAATAGCCAGTTAAATGCCAGAAAGTCGTATTTTGGAGACCAATCTACACTTAGGTGGTCTTTTCAGCTTTGCTTAATTTTTTTTTTTTTTTTTTTTTGGTTAGATTATTGACTTCAGGGTGTAGCCCTTTAATTACTAAGGCAAAGAAAGCATTTTCTATATCTGTACACAGTATAGATAACTCTGAAAAGAAACAAGAATACTTTGCCTGAAGTCCTATCTTTTATAAACACTTTATCCAGCTTTTTTTTCTAGTTTAAACCAAGAGTATTTTTTCAAGTGACTCACAAACCAATACGTCTTAAAGTTTATGACTTTGGTATCTCCAAAGAGGTGCCAAGAAATCCCCACAAGATATAGAATCACCCCAAAGACAGCTCAAAGAAAGCAAAGTTTTGCTAGCTGCAAATGGAGTACACATCACATTTCTGTCTGGCTATATTTTCTACGATCTCAGCTTGTCAGCTAAGTGCCTATGCATGAAGGTCCAGAAGCCTTGTATGCCCCACAGATGGAGAGACCAGATATGAAAATCTGTCCATGGAAGAGAAAAAAAATCAATAATAAATGGGTACTCCAAAAGATAAAGAGTCATATGAATAATTTAAAACAAATGAGACTGGTTCCCTGACAGGGAATTGATCCTGGGTCACAGTCATAGCAGCACAGAATCTTAGCCATAGACTGCAGTTTGGAATGCTTTTCTTTAAGTCCTACAAGGGGATCCAAAGAGGGAACTTTGAGATTTAAAGGATTTTAACTTGTTTCAGATCTGAGTTCAGCTGTAATGTTGCTTAGCTAATCCCTTGAATGTTAACATTTTACAGACATGTTAAGCTTTACATCTTCAAGAGCAGGGCATTTAAAGGGTGTCATCTGATATTGGGTCAATAAATCATTAAGTGTCATTTATTAATTCCAGTTTAGAAAAAAAAATTGTTGGATCTGTAGTTTGTAATTTCAGTAGTTTCATTTTCATTCTGTAGCAACTCTGTTTGTTCCCTCTGGTCCAAATTTAAATACATTTTCCCCTTTTGAGAGAAAGAAAAGAGTGCAATATGGAATTCCAAAAATTTGCCTAAGAGATGTGTGGGAGTTGAGGGAACAGGCTGGAAGAGGTAAGTTCAGATCATAGAGGTAGAATAAGGAGCAGTTGGAAATAAAAGGAGAAAACTTTGAATGTCTTTTTAAATTTAGAAACAGTTTTAGGCAACCTCTTGTAAAGAAATGACTTTATCAGAATGTCTTTAAGAAGCTTCTAAGTACCATTGAAAAATAGCTCTCTAAGTTGTTTTGTTTTTATTTTATAGCCAGCTTTTGTTTTTTTGTTTGTTTGTTTTGTTTTGTTTTTGAGATGGAGTTTCACTCTTGTCGCCCAGGCTGGAGTGCAGTGGAGTGATCTCGGCTCACTGCAACCTCCGCCTCCCGGGTTCAAGTGATTTTCCTGCCTCAGCCTCCCCAGTAGCTGGGATTACAGGTGTCTGCCACCACACTCGGCTACTTTTTTGTATTTTTAGTAGAGACAGGGTTTCACCATGTTGGGCAGGCTGGTCTCAAACTCCTAACCTCAGATGATCCATCCGCTTTGACTTCCCAAAGTGCTGGGATAACAGGCGTGAGCCATCGCGCCCAGTCACCAGCTTTTGTTTTTCATTAAACATGCAGATAAACGAACGTAGGTATTTCCAAGGTACCCCATTTTCACTATTTTAGTTTGGGGTCTTCACAGCTTAAGTAAAACCATTTTTCTAGATATTGATGGGAAGTAACACCATAAATATTATACATAAATCTAACTGTAGTTTTTAAAGGTAGATCTCTCCTTTAGAAGTACAATAGTCCATAATTTAGATTTTCCTTTTGAATGTCCAAAAAGATCTTGTAGGAGAAATTTTGGTCATTCAAGGAGAAAGATTAGATTTGTCAACTGAATCAAGCTTCAGAATCTGACCAGTTTTAAAGATTACAAATTTTCCCTTAAGCCACAATTATTTCACTTTTTGTTTTTAAAAAGAAGTTGTTTCTTCTTGACCAAATTTCATACAACAGAAAATGTTGCAAACTCTAACAAGAAAGTCATTCAAAACCTCAGTAAAAATTGAAAATCCCAAATCTACAGTCAGCAAAATCTCTAGAAAACAACCAATGAAGCTCCTATCTTAAAAGCAGAACTTCAATTCCAACTCCATTGATTGTGAATTAGGTTGCTTGAATACAGTCTGAATCTCAAATCAAAATCGGGAGATTTGAAATCTGAAAGGAGCCTCAACAGATGCCCACTGGCTCTGGCAAGGTCAGATGAACAAAAACCATTCATGCTGGGACCAAGTCTCTAACTGTGGGCAAAATGACAGGGATCACAGGAGGCTTGCTTCTGGTCTCCCTGCGTCACCAAAATGTCAACCTAAAATAATCAAAAGGTTCAGAATCTAGTTTAAAGAGAGTTTATTCAAACACAAAACTCGAGGATAGACTATACGAGAAGAACAGATTACAAAAAATGGAAGTCAATGTTTTGGAGCCCAAAAGTTTGGAATCACTTATATAGACAAAGCTAGAGAAGTTTAACAGAATTTCAACATCTTTCTATGTAAGTCTTAATGCATAGTTACAATGATCTAATTAGCTGAGGTGGTCTTTTTCTTTTGGGAAAGGCATATTTAACATTCCATACTGAAGATGTAACTGTCATGGAATCTTGTGTGGCATCTGGTCTGAGTTAGGTACAGGACAATAAAGGAGACAGTTAATCTATAACAAAGAACTGTGATTGGAAGAGGGGAGATCTGGCTTCTGTCTCTTTTAGTCATTTACAGAACAAGAACATTAAAGAAGAGAGTTAAGCTATAATCTAAGAAGCAGAATTGCAAACATGCTATGTGACTCAGGCTCCAGGGCTTAACTTCCTCTTTGGCACCATAAATTTAGAGTGTCCTGAAATTTTATTTTATTTCACAATAAACTGCTGTGAACATGATAAGAAGCAAATACAGTGAAATCCCTTAATATATTGCTGATGTTAGAATAGACAATATTGCCCACCTTCAAGTTTAAATCTATTATATTAAGCTTTTCTTTATGTGCAAGTTGTATGTTTCAAAGCTGTTTTCTATTCATTTAAAACTATGATAGAAACTATGTAACAACAAGCTTCATTATAATGGAATTTTAATAGCTCAAATAAAAATGCCTATTGGTATAAATACTAATAAAATTAAAACTCATGGTTAGATGAGAATATCAACTACTTGAATTTTGTACAATTTACAGATAAAATAAGAGAGACTTCAATGTTAAAAGGCAACATTTGTTGGCTAAACATTGCTTTCTATTTGATGTTAAAACAGTCTATCAGTTCTTCAAGGCTGAACTAGCAGATTAAACAAATAAGGAAATGCATTCACCAAGCAAATAGGGCATGTCAAAAGAGCAGGCAGTTTGTAGTGAATACAATAAATATATAACCTTTGTTTTATTAAAAAAAAAATTTAGTCCATCAGGGGTCAGTAACCACCAAAAGCCTAAATAAAATGTTGATAAAAATCCCATATAAATTTCTTCCCTTGCACCAGAATAAACTTGAGGCAATATAGAATTCAATTACACCTACACTGGGAGACATTTCTTAAACCTAAGATACTAATAGGTTCAAAATTAGAGTATCATTCTCAATTAATATACGCAGCACCCTAGGTCAATTGCCTTAAGAAATTAGGCCACAGATTTTTAAAGCGTACACAGAGAAAAAGACTACCTCCAAAGTCCTTTCTAAGAAGCATGCCTTCCTCCTCAACTTAACAATAAGACGTGAGTTTTGAAGACCTGATCTGTACATAAGATTAAAATAGAAATCCTTTACCTATATAGCAAGTACCAGAGCACTGTAGCCACAGTTCTCAAAGAGGATTTGGGTGGGTGTGTTCTCTGATCGGAAACTTACCACCAGTACATTTCTGAGTCCTAGGATGTGCTTTGGTTGTTTTCTGAGATTTATTTCCCTCCAAGTATGCTTTTTCGGTGCAAGTGGAGATTCCCTGGCAATAATAAATAATTTACTTTATGCCCAAAAACCTCATTAGAAATGCAGACCATAGTTACCAACTTGATTTTAGGAGCAAGAGATTGGAAGTGATGTTTTTCTGGCCTTATGCAGTCTCTCTCACTTTAGAAGAGGTACAGAGCCTTATTAACAAGGAAGAAAACAATTTACAGGGTTTTTTTGAACATGCCTTCAAGATCTGTGAATGATTAGGTTTCAGAATGTTAAGAGGGAATATGATGCAATTGAGATTTTTATAAAGCACAAATGAAGGATAACTGGGTGTTTCATTTCGAAATAAACCCCTTAGGGTCTTAATAAAATATGTAGCAGTCATTACTTGATATACTCACTGCCTCTTCTGCCCCTTCCTAACAAAACTGCAAGAAGTTTAAAGAACTTCAACTTTATTTTACCCCGTGGGTCCTTGTCTGTTGGTCAGTTTGGAAATAAAGCCTAAAAAAACAACCAAAGAAAGTTTGAATTTACATCCAGGATAACAAACGAGTTTCATATTTCCTGACAAATTCAATCAATTAGTGGTGGTGCCTGGAGTTCTGTGTTGAGCAGAATGACAAAGTACATTGGCTCAGTGAGAAAGAAGCCATGATGGATTATTTATGTTTACCATAGACTCAGGAAGGGAACGAACCAGCACTCATACTATGATTGGCTAAATCTGATAAAGACATTCAAAGAAAGAATGGAGATGGAATATTTGTTTTAGAAATCATGATGGAGAAAAAATAACACTTTCATACCAAAAAGGGCGAAAAGGTAAAATATGTGTGTGTTTTCCATGTAATGCTTCTAGAGCAGAGCCATTCATATATTCATTAAGTACATATTTATTTAGTGCTTATTTAATAATACTATAATGTCTATAATATAAATATAAAATATTTCATATTTAATGTACTTACCTATAAAGCACATTAAATGTAAAATATAAATTATATATTATATATAAATAGTAAAACAATAAATATATATTGAGTGCATCATTCCAAGGTGATAGGAAACAGATTTCCCACCCCGTTATCATCCATGTGATGAAAAATCAAAAAGCAATTGAACAAGTTAACATATTCTGGGGGGTTATAATGGCTGAGAATGTTTTTTTAAAAAGCAAAGAAAGTGAACAGAGATTATGGAGTGAGTGATTTCATACGAAATGGTCAGGGAAGGCGTCTCTAAGAAGGTGGCTTTTGAAGAGAACCTGAAAGAAGTAAGTGGCAGAGCTATGTAGATGGGGGCAGGTACCCAGTTCAGGAAGGAGTGATCTGGAAGTATCCTTGACATGTTTAAGTTCAGTATAGCTGGCCTGTAGAGAACATTAGGGAAAGTGGAGGAGATAAGGTGAGAGAAGAAGTGGAGGGGAGAGGCTGCACCGGGGAGCAGATGATGAGGGGCCTACCCTCATTGGCCTTTGTAAGAGAAGTGTCTCTTATTTTGAAACTAGAAAGTTGCCAGTGGAGAGTTCTGAGCAGAGCACTGACATGGATGACTTGGCTGCTGTTGAGAAAAACTGTGGCATAAAAGGGAAAGGGACAAAAGTAAAAGAAAATACACCACTCAGGAGGCAGCTGCAATAATCCAGGCAAAAATGATGGTACCTTGAACCAGTATAGTTGTGGTGGAGGTTAAGAGAAGGGATCATATTCAGAATATATTGTGAAGGTAAAGCAGATGGAATTTGCTAATGCATTGGAGGTGAGATGTGAGAGAAAGAGAAGAGTCCAGGAAGATTCCAATATTTATGGCCTGTGCAACTAGTAAAATAGATGTGTCATATGTTGAGATAAGCAGAATTGTGAGAGCAGCATTTTCAGTGAAATCACTACTTAATCTTTGAATCCATTAGATTCTTTTTAATGTTTTAAATCAAATTTATTACATATAATTCACAAACAATAAAATATACCAATTTAAAATGTTCAGTTTGATAAGTTTTAACAGTTTTATGCTTTTATGTAACCATCACTGAAATCAAGATATAGAATTTTTTTATTAACCCCAACATTTGTCTTGAGTCCTACCGCAGTCAATTACCCAGCCATCACAGGCTCCAGGCAGCAACTGATCTGACTTTTGTCCCTATACCTTAAATTGGTATCTTCTAGCATTTCATATACATGTGATCATACAGTATGTAATTCTTTGGGTTGACTTCTTTCACTCAGAGTAATATTTTCAAGATTTTATATATGTTATGTGTATCAGTAGTTCATTTCTTTTATTATTATTTTTTTAGTGTTGAGTTGTAAGAGTTCTTTCTATATCCTGGATATTCCTCCCTTGTCAAATACATGTATAACAAATATTTTTCTCCTAGTCTGTGGCTTGTCTTTTCTTTTGAATAGTAAAACTTTTAATTTTGTTAAAGTTTAATTCTTCAAATTTCTTCTGTGGTTTGTGTATTTAATTTTCAAAAAAGTTTTTTGTCTACCCTAAGTTTGCAAAATCTTTCTCCTATGCCTTCTTCTAGAAGTTTTACAGTTTCAGTTTTAAGTTTAGCTCTATGATTCATTTCAAGTTAGTTTTTGTACATGGTGCAAAGCTTAATTTTTTCCAAATGAGTATCTTCTCCAGCACAATTTGTTGAAAAGAATTTACTTTCCCCATTGAATTGCCTTGGCACCTTTTTAAAAAGTCCATTGACCATAGATGTGAAGGTGTATTTCTGGACTCTCTTCTGCTGAATTCATCTATATGTGTGTTTGTCATGCAGTACTGCACTGTCCTGAAGACTATAGCTTTATAGCAAGACTTGCTTTGACCCTCTAGTAAGTGGCAATGACTTATTGTTTTTACTAATACCTGGGTTTCCTTACCATCCATTGATTGTCTTCTCAGCTCTTTTACTATTTAAATGCACTAAGTTCTCTTTGTTGTAAAAACTGGAAGGGGTTTATGTTTTTTAGGTTAAATCTGATCAATAGAAACTCTCACAAAATTGCTAGGTAGGTACTAACAATTTTAATTATCCTCACTTTAGAGGAGGAAATTGACGTACAAAGAAATTAAGCAATTTGCCCCTGTTGAAAGAGCCACAAAATGGTGGGGGCAAGATTCAAAGCCAGGCAGTCTAGCTCCAGAGCTTGTGCCTCTAAGCATCATTGTATATGTGATACTCAAACTGAGTGAAATCACAGAGAATGGGGGTAAGAAGAGGTCAGTAGACTGAGCCCAGGGGAACTCAATTGTTTAGGGCTCAGAAAGATGAGGAAGAGCTAACGAAGGAGGCTATAAAGAAGCACTGAGTGAAGGACGACAACCATGAGAAGGAATTGTCCTAGAAACCAGTGAAGAAAGTGTTTCAAGAGAAAGGACATGATTAACTATGCCAAATGCTGCTAGAAGGTCAAGTTATGTGAGCATTGGGAAAACATTGGATTTGGCAACAGAGGTCACTGATGTTCTTGCTAGGACCAGTTTTGGTAGAATTGTGGGAGAAGAGTTAGCTCAATTAGAGTGAGTTCAAGAGTAAATAAAAGGAGAGGAAATGGAGACAATGAGTATACACCACTTTTTAGCTGTGTGTGTGTTGGGGAATGGGTGACAGCTGTGGGTAGGGAGGGGAGAGATGAAGTCAGGTATGTGTAATGAAACAGATGGTCTAATGAAAGAGAAAATATTGATGATGCAAACGTTGAAGACAGAAAATCACACACTTTGAAGTGTTTCCAAACACATAGTTTGCTACATAGTGCCATATGTTTTTCAGTGATAAGAACGTGGAGTGTAATTCCCCTTCCCACAAGAATGTTACATCACCCATATCAGATCTACATATGTGAGTTATTGGCCTCAAGTACTAGACTCCAAAATGTTTATAAACCCAAGGTTTTGGACAAACATATTGAGAGCTTAGGCCATGGCAGGACTATACTCTGTCAGCGCCTCTCTGAAGACTGAGAGCCCAGGCTGTGGCAGGACTACTCTCTGCCAGCTTCAAGGTACTCTCTGCAACCTTGCCCACCAACCCTGGCACTGCTCACTAGTGTCTAGGACCTTGCTGGTCATTGCAGATCCACACTGTGTTTGTCAAACTGTCTCTTCCAAGAACCTCTCATAGAAAGGTACACCTCAAACTTTGATTACACTTTCGATCTACATAGGCTTGCTTCTAAACTTATTGAGCAATTAGAATTTAATAATTGGATTCTAAATGAAATTAGAACTCATGATGTAGTTAATATACAGTATTCTCCCTTTATCCTTGAGGAATATGCTCCAAGACCCCCAGTGGACACCTAAAACTGCAGATAGTACTGAACCCTATGTATACCATGCACAAACTTCTTTTTTCTTCTTTACAATTTCATGTATGGAAGACTCATGCTTACCATAGATCTTAGCAACCTCAGCATACATTTTTTTTCTTTCCTTATTAAGTTGACAACTTTCCCCTTTTCACTTAAAGGTAGCACTTTATGACCTCTCTTTTGAACATCTGGGTTGCCTACGTCACTACTCTTGTGCTTTGGGACATGATTAAGTAAAATACAGGTACCTCATTTATTGAGTGTATTCCCTGTGATATTCATTCTCATTATTCTCCTCTACTTTGAGCATTGTGTGGAGGAAAGAAAAGAACTTCATTGTATGGCAACAAACCATGTGATTCATAAAACCATACTGTGATCTTCTTATTTTAACCACACAAAACACCCCAATTTGGGCAGGACTCAAATTCATGCCAAGACAAATGAGGAAGGGGGCCAGACCCAGTGCCAAGAGGCAGAGTCAAGTGCAAGAGGAGGAAAAATAGCCCATTCGTAATGGTGGGATAAGGCAGAGGATATAGGAGCAAGGTGGTTTGACAGACGTTGTGGTGGGAAGGTGTGAAAGTCCTCCTCTAGTGGCTTCTATTTTCTTGGGAAAATAAGAAGTTAGCTCATCGGTTGAGAGTGAAGAGAAGCAAGAAAGTTGTGGAGGCTTAACTAAAGTGGAAAAGGTATGAATTAGGAGACTGGAAATTAAATAGGTCAGGGGTATGTTGTAGAATTGTCCAGTGGCAGCACTAGAGACTTGTTTGGGTTAAAAATCGCAAATTTAAACTGAGATTCAGTCAGCGGAAACAGAATAAGTACCTTTAATTTTCTAAATGGCCACTTTTTTTTTTTCTAATAACATAGTTGGAAAAGAATAATAAAACAGATACTTGAATTTTAAAAACTGACCAAAGGAATCTCCATAAAATTTGCCAGTTAATCATAGTAGGGTATCAAAGATAATTTTCTGATTTTGTTAATTTCACTGCAATTATGTAAGAGAACTCCTGGATTTCAGAAAACAAACAATGAAGCATTTAGAGGAAAAAAGGATAATCATGTGTGCATCTTACTCTTAAATGATTTAGAAAAAAAAGTAAGTATAAAATGAAATATATGTACATTTTTTCCTTCCCCGTTTTATTACGATATAATTAACAAATGAAAATTATATATATTTATGGTATACAACATGATGTGCATACACCTTTTGAAATGACTAAATCAAACTGATTAATATAATTTTGAAACAAAGATAAATTTTTTTAACAAAATGCACATGTAAAAATAAAAGTCAGGGGAATATGTCCCTTATGACGTTGAATACTTTAAACCCTGCTATACTGAGAGAAACGAAGCAAGACAAATCATACTAAAAACAAAGGAGAGGAACAAGCAAAATGAGTTTTTTCCAAGGCTACCTGGATAAATTCTTATACAGACTATTCAGTCTGTAAAGGGGGTGGTGGAAGGGGAGGTTGATTGGCTTAATGCAAGATTTCTTACCTTTAGCACTCTTGACATTTTATGGTCAGATAATTCTCTGTTATGAAGGTTGTCTGTGCATTGTAGGTAGGTCAGATTGTTAGCATCACCTCTGGTTGCTACCTCCTACACACCAGTAGCAAACCCTCTCAAGTTGTCGGAACCAAACACGTGCCCAGACATTTTCAAACATTCCTTGAAACAATATCACCCCAGGTGAGAACCGATGCCTGAACAGACACTTGCCTATGATGTCTATATTTGGAATTTTAGAAGCTATGATTAAATATATGTTTACATATACATACATAAACACACATATGTATATAAAATACACAAACATGTATTTATGTATCTATATTTACATATTATGCATTTATGTGTATGCATGTATACTTATACATATAGAAAAGGAGACAGAGAAAGACTGAGACAGAGAGAGAGTGAAAAAGGACACAGTAGATGTAATAAATGTTAATATTTGGGAAAATATGGGTTGAAAGTATCCAGGATTTGTTTATACTGTTTTTGAAAATTTTCCATAAGTTCAAAATAATATCAAAAAAAGACTGGCCTGTATTTGAAGTAAAATGCATTTGGAAAACTACTAAAGTCTTAAATTGTATTATCTTGATTCTCCCATATAACCTTATAATGTCATGATTCAGAAAATTTAAGAAACTATTACTCAGAATTTATATTTGAGAAAAAAAGTCAAGGCAAGACTGATGCTAGTTTATTTTTAATTTGTAGCTCAAACCATTAGAGAAAATCTGTCACTGAGATATAAATTTATATTATGAAGAAAGAACATGAATATACTGGTTGTTATATAGACTCTCTATATGTGCATTTTCCTCAAGATTCTCCCACACAACAAAGAACATCTTTCTCATCACAAAATTCTAGGAACCATCATTGATTTTTCTCCCTCACTCTCCACATCTAGTTCATCAGTAAGTGTTGTTGATTTAATCCCTCATATCCCTACTGAACCCCTCCCTTCTCTTTGTCTTTATAATCATCAGTCTGGTCCATGTCACCATTTCACTCCCCTGTAGACCTGTTTTCATTATTGCCCCTTCCCCCAATCCATCTACACAGCAACTAAGGTCATCTATTTAATATCACTCTTGTTTAAATGCTTAAATGTTCAGGTGTGCTAGAATTTTACAACATTGCACCTGTAGTCAACGATAATGTATGGTTCACTTAAAAATTTGTTCAAAGGGTGGATTTCATGATAGGCTATTACCATAATAAAACACAATTAACAAAGAAAGAAAGCTATGGGGCATTTATTATAATACAAAGCTGGTTTACATCTTTAAAAATCTATTTTAAAGATTTTTTTCTTTAAAAATCTATTTTAGTAGATTTTTAGAGAAAAGGATTTTTCCATATGATTAATAAAGCTAAGAAGAAAGATCAATCAAGACAGGAAATTGCCACTTTAATCTTAAAGATGGTGGTTCATATTTTCTTGCAGGGTATTTCGAGCATAGCATCTTACCGAAATCCCTTTTGGAAATTGTCATAAAACTCCAGGGTTTCTATTTAAATAGAAGTGCACAATGAAGTGGCTTAGAGAAATTAATGAAAACAATGAAGAAGGAGTTCAATTTTAATAGAAGATAAAGAGCTAGAGTGGAGAGAAAGGCAGAAGATGAAAACTTTAAATTCTTATGTACCATACTTTAAATATCAAAGACCCAAGATCTGCATATGAACCTAAGTTCCTGAAAGGTATGGACATTTAGAGACAGAAAAGGAGATTGTCAGTAGCACGGTAATGTCTCAAATCTGGGACGAAAACTCTAAATGTCTCTAAGCTTTTATTGAATCACAAAGAAACTTCCCTGAGATTGGACTTTGTCATTTTATAAAAACTCTATTTAGCCTTTAAAGATTATTTTAACAAAAGAATATTTCAATTTAGGGTTTTAGAGAAATTAGCCAAATAGAGATGACGGTCTTAATGACCACGTTTTCTTCCATTTTCACTGAGATAACGTGCACAAACACTCAGGAACTCAGAGCTTTTCCCAATGCCTCTTTGAAATTTTCCCATTGTGTAGATTTTGAACAATTGATGCAAACTAGTTTCTGACAATTTTTATAATGGAATTTCTTCCATCGGCTGAGTCAATTGTTTCTGTGTGTCTAGCTAATTGCTTTTTTATTTTAAGTGATATGGACCCACAATTTAAAAAAACCAGTAAGACAGAAACATATACTGAAAAGAAAATGTCTTTTCCTGTCATGCCCAGTCTTTTTTCTGAAAGGTAAGCAATTGAGAAGAGTTTCTTATAGATCCATCAGGGAGTAGGAGAAAAGCACAGGCGTGTACACACACGTTTATACATATGTGCATAACATTTTACACAAATTGCACTATATGCCGAAGACTATTTGAATCTTTACATTTTTCAGTTTGAATAACTTGCTAAGTTACCTTTCCCGGAGGTTGTGTATTTTATTTTTCTGCCAGTAGTATATGAATGCATCTATTTCTTCATGCCCTCCCCACCATTGGATGTTAACAAACTTTTTGAATTGTGTTAATCTGAAAAGTGAAAAACATCAATTTGCTTTCATTGACTTTAATTATGAATGAAACTATCTTCACATTTTTGACCATTTACATTTCTTTTTCTGTCAAGTGTTTATCATCTTTGCCTATTTTCTGCTGCATTTTATCTTAAGAGGCCATTCATGTAAATCCCGTGTAAATTTAGAAAAATTACCAGTGGTAGGTTATATATATATCACATTTGTAAGTATAGAAAAATCACCATTTGTAGGTTATGAACACTTTTCCAATATACTCACTTTTTTTGTTTTTTTAATTTTATTTTTTACAAAATTATGCTTAGAGTCTTTTTGTGGTATAATTTTCAACATTTTGTACCTTTTTCTTTATGGCTTTGGTGTTTTGTGCCCTTCTTAGAAGGTCCTCCCTATAACAAAATTTATGTATAAGTTTATCCAACTCTTCTTACTATAAGTTTATAATGTTATTTTAAATTTTTTGATATAGCCAGATATTACTTTAATATTAGTATTAGATAGGAATCAACTTTAGTTTTCGAAACTTCTAGCAAATTTTTGCAGTATTTCTTATGAACCTTTCTTCCTTCCTTCCTTTCTCTCCTCTCTCTTTCTTTCTTTCCCTCCTTTCCTTCCTTCCTTCCTTCCTTCCTTCCTTCCTTCCTTCCTTCCTTCCTTCCTTCCTTCCTCGCTCCCTCCCTCCCTCCCTCCCTCCCTCCTTCACTCCCTTCCTTCCTTTCTTTCTGTCTTTGAGACGGAGTTTCTCTATGTTGCCCAGGCTGGAATGCAATGGTGCGATCTTGGCTCACTGCAACCTCTGCCTCCCAGGTTCCAGCGATTCTCCTGCCTCAGTCTTCCCAAGTAGCTGGGATTACAGGCATGCGCCACCATGCCCAGCTAATTTTGTATTTTTAGTAGAGATGGGGTTTCTCCATGTTGGTCAGGTTGGTCTCGAACTCCCGACCACAGGTAACCCGCTCGCCTTGGCCTTACAAAGTGCTTGGATTACAGGCATGAGCCACTGCGTCCAGCCTTACAAACCTATTTTTCTTCACTGATTTGCCAACTTCATAATATATTAATTTCCCATAAATAATTGTATCTACTACTGGACCCTTTATTATGTTTCCTAGGTATAATTATTTTATAGTACCAAATTCTTTTAGGTATTTTTACTTGATTAGACATTCTATTATCTGATAGACAAGTCTTCTGCTGTTAACTTTTCTGTTTCAAAATTGTCCTTGCTATACTTTCATGTTTACTTTTACGAATTTATTCTGTTAATATTTTGTCTAATTCGTCCCCCCAAGCTTCTGTTATTTTAATGAGACTTTAGCATTAATTGCTAGCTTTGCAATGTTGACTTTACCTATTCATAAGCCAGCTTCCATTTTATCAATCTCAATGAAGTTAAAAATGTAGTCATAACAGTTTTATAAATTTTATACATTCCTCATTAAGTGTTTTTCTGTTACAACTATTATACATGGAATATTTTCTGCCTTTTTCTTTTTTCTTTTTTCTTTTTTTTTGAAACAGGGTCTCACTTTGTCACTTGGGCTGGAGTGCAGTGGTGAAATTTCAGCTCACTGCAACCTCTGCCTCCCGGGTTCAAGCAATTCTTCTGCCTCAGCCACCCGAGTAGCTGGGATTACAGGTGCACGCCAGGACACCCGGCTAATTTTTGTATTATTAGTAGAGATGGGGTTTCACCATATTGGCTAGGCCGATCTTGAACTCCTGATCTCAGACGATCCACCTGCCTCGGCCTCCCAGAGTACTGAGAGATTACAGGTGTCAGCCACCACACTTGACTTTCGTTTTTCTCACATTTATTGTTTACTGCTAGAGCAGCTTCTTTACTGTTAAGAAAGATTTATATTATTATTATTTTTTTAAATTTTTATTTATTTATTTTGAGACGGAGTCTCACTCTTGTCGCCCAGGCTGGAGTGCAATGGCACAATCTCAGTTCACTGCAACCTCCGCCTCCTGGGTTCAAGCGATTCTGCTGCCTCAGCCTCCTGAGTATCTTCTTAATTGGAATGTTTAAAGTATTTCTCCATTAAGCAGTTTCATTATGCTGGATTTTTGTCAAATATCTTCAACATCTATTGAGTTGGGATATTTTCCCCCGTTAGTCCAATATTATGAAAAATTATATTAGTTTAATTTGCTAGCATGTAAATATAGTTGCATTCTTAGGATGAACTGCACTTGACCAAGAAGTAGAATTTCTTAATTGATCCACTTAATGCTATTTACAAATGTTTTAAATACATGCATATAAATAGTGTAAGTGAACTTGGTCTGTAATTTTTTATTTTATTTTATTTTTTTGGTGGGAAGTCAAATTTTAGTGTCTTTTTCTGCTCAAGTACGTAGTTGAAAGCTTTTCTTCTTTCTCTGTTCACTGAGATATTTTAAATCAGGTTGGAATTATCCATGAATTATCACTGCCCATGAAAACCTTTAAACTGATTTTTCAGAAAGTAGTACTTCTATGTTTTCTGCAAATTTTGTTTGATTTCTTTTTTATAAAAATACTGTTTTTTTTTTTTTAAGACGGAGTCTCGCTCTGTCACCAGGCTGGAGTGTAATGGCAAAGTCTTGGCTCACTGCAATCTCTGTTTCCTGGGTTCAGGTGATTCTCCTGCCCCAGCCTCCTGAGTAGCTGGGACTACAGGCGCCCGCCACCACACCTGGCTAATTTTTGTGTTTTAGTAAAGACAGTGTTTCACCATGTTGGCCAGGATGGTCTCGATCTCCTGACCTCATGATCTGCCCGCCTCAGCCTCCCAAAGTTCTGGGATTACAGGCGTGAGCCACTGCGCCCGGCCTATAAAAATACTTTTAAGTGAAAGTATAAATGTCTAGGTAGTTGTGGTTTGGATCTTTCTTTTTTTTTTTTTTTTTTTTTTGAGACGGAGTCTCGCTCTGTCACCCAGGCTGGAGTGCAGTGGCCGGATCTCAGCTCACTGCAAGCTCCGCCTCCCGGGTTCACGCCATTCTCCTGCCTCAGCCTCCCGAGTAGCTGGGACTACAGGCGCCTGCCACCTCGCCCGGCTAAGTTTTTGTATTTTTAGTAGAGACGGGGTTTCACTGTGTTAGCCAGGATGGTCTCGATCTCCTGACCTCGTGATCCGCCCGTCTCGGCCTCCCAAAGTGCTGGGATTACAGGCTTGAGCCACCTCGCCCGGCCGGTTTGGATCTTTCAAAATTAATTATTTTTTTTTGTTTTTTTTTTGTTTTTTGGTTTTGAGACAGAGTCTTGCTCTGTCGCCCAGGCTGGTATCAATAGACTCTGTGGTGATCATCTCTTTTTTATTCTTGATCTTGATGGTTTATCTCCTTTTCTTCTTGATCACTACCTGAGAATGTCAATTTTGTTGGTCTTTTCAGTGAATCAATCTTTGGTTTTGTTAATTTTCTCTAGTCCGTTTTCTATTTTGTTGATTTCTGTTCTCATCTTTAATATTTTCTTTCTTCAACTGACTATGTATAATTTGCTCTTTTTCTAGCTTCTTAAGGTGGGATATTAGGCATTGACGTGAAATATTTCTTCTTTTCTAATACGAACATTTGAAAGTATGAGTTTCCATCTAAGTAAAGTGTTAAATTTATCTGTTCATTATGATTCAGTCAAAATTGTTTTCTAATTTTCCATATTCTCTATAATATTCTTTGAGTTCATCCTGTTTGGAGTTTGCTGAGCTTCTACAGTCTATAAATTTATGTCTTTCACCACATTTGGGAAATTTTAGCCATATTTTCTTCAACTAGCTTTTGTGCCTCTACCTCTTGCACTAACTCTCTAAGACTCCTATCCATGTGTGTTAGACTTTTTAATATTGTCCTATGTGTCCCTGAGAGCTGAGAGTTTTTTCCAACTTGTTTTCTCTTTATTCTTCAGGTTGGATAATTTCTTTCAACTTATCTTCAAGTTTACTGACTGGTTCCTCTGTCATCTCCTTGCAGCTTGTGAACCTAACTATCCAGTAAGACTTTGAAAATTTGAATAAATTATACAGTCATGTGCCACATAATGACATTTCAATCATCAACAGATTGCATATATGAGGGTGACCCATGAGATGATAATGGAGATAAAAGTCCCATTGCTGGCTGGGAGTGATGGCTCATGCCTGTAATCCCAGCACTTTGGGAGGCCAAGGTGGGTGGATCTCCTGAGGTCACGAGTTCAAGACCAGCCTGGCCAACATGGTGAAAAACCATCTCTACGAAAAATACAAAAAAATTAGCTGGGCATGGTGGAGGGCACCTGTAATCTCAGTTACTCAAGAGGCCGAGGCAAGAGAATCGCTTGAACCCAGGAGGCGGAGATTGCAGTGAACCGAGATTGTACCACTGCCCTCCAGCCTGGGCGACAAGAGCGAGACTTTGTCTCAAAAAAAGAAAAAGAAAAAAAGTTCCTACTGCCTAGTGATATTTTAATTATCCTGACCCTGTGTAGGCCTAGGGTTAATATGTGTGTTTGTGTGCTAATTTTTAATAAAAAATTTAAAAAGTAAAAATAAGTAAACAGTTGTAAAAATAGAAAAAAGTTTGTTCTAAAGAAAAATAATTTTCGTACAATTGTACAATGTTTTGTGTTTTAAGCTAAATGTTATTACAAAAGAGTCAAATAATTTTAATTTAAAAATTTATAAAGTAGAAAAGTTACAGTAAGCTAAGGTTAATTTATTACTGAAGAAACTTGTTTATATAACTTTAGTGTGTACAGTGATTATAAAGTCTACAGTAATGTATAATAATGTCCTAGGCCTTCACATTCACTCACCACTCACTCACTGACTCACCCAGAGAAATTTTCAGTCCTGCCATTTCCATTCAAGGTATGTATCCTATACAGGTATTCCATTTATTATTCTTTATACTGTATTTTCACTAGACCTTTCCTATGGTTATACATGTGTAGGTAAATAAATACTTGCATTGTTTTACCACTGTCTATAGTATTTAATAGGTATTTTACCACTGTTTATAGTATTTAATAGAGTAACATGCTGTACAGCTGGTAACCTAGGAGCAACAGGGTATCCTATATGGCCTAGGTGTCTAGTAAGCTATACCATCTAGGTTTGTGTAAGTACACTCTACGGTGTTCACACAACAACAAAAATCACCTAACAACACATTTCCCAGAACATACCCTGTTGTTAAAGCAAAGCATAATGGTGCTTATCACCTCTAAAATTTCTATTTGGTTCTTTTGAAAAAGACAAGTCTCTACATGTCTCATGAGACTTTCTCTCATTTCATTTTTTCAGGAGTGTTCTCTCTACAACGTGTTGCCTTAGTTATATTAGCTGCATTAAAGTATCTGATAGTTCCAGTATCTAGGAGGAACTCAAGGATGACAGGAGTTCATTGTCTTTTCTCTTAATGATTAGACACATGTTCTTGGTTCTCTGTACATAGGATAACTTTTTTAATTCTGTCCTTAACATTGTAAAAGACGGGTTGTGTAGACCATGGTTTCTGTTGTAAGCATCTGTAGAAGCCAGTCTGATTCAGGCAGTAAGATCTGTCTCATTTCTGTGGGTGGTAATTCGAATTTCAGTTCCATGTTCGGAGCCTTTGTTAATCTGTTGTAGGTGTTGCTCATGTATTTATGGTTCATGGATTAGTATGAGGGAGTTTTGAGTAGTCCAGTTTTCATTTCAGTTATTTTATCCATCGTTTAGGTCTTTCCTGAGTAGGCTTTATTCCAGTGAGCATTATTCCTGAGTTAAAGCGAGAGACTAGTGCATGGAGATCAAAGCTCAGTCCCATTTTGAAACCTCTGTTATGTGCTAATTTGGTCTGACTTGTATATGCATAGATCAGGAGTTAGGTGGAAACCTGTGTAGGTTCACATACAGAATTAGAAAATTTCTCTAGCTTTCTCCTTCCTAACAATTTCCCCCTAACTCAATTCAGCTTGTGAAGTCCCTTTTTCCTGGTTTCTATGGGGCCTGCTCTTAGAGCAGAGTCACAAAGGAAAAATCAATTAACAAATGGGTAACTCACTCAACGTGGAACACATCATTCAGTTTTTGCTTTCTTTTACAATCTGTCTTCTTTTGTTCCTTTTCAGCGTAATTCAGAATTTTTATTTGTTGTTCAGAGTTTAGTATTGGGAGAAATGGGTTGTAGTGAGATTATTTTCTGAGATTTTGGCATTTAATGGTACCTTTCATACTTAAATGACAACAGAGCTTGAATATTGTTTTTATTCATTTCATCAGAGCTCTAGAGACATTGCATCACTGTAAAATTACAGGGAGTCTGAAACTACCTGCATATCATTTTTTTACACCTGGATCCTCATAAAATTCTTTGTCCTTGAAGTTTAGAATAGAATATTCTTGATGATGAACATTCTCCATCAGTTTTTCTTAGTACATGGTAGGCCTCTTAATCTGTGGTTTCAGTCCTTCCTTTTTGTGTAAAAATACTAATTATTTTGTCTTTGAATATTTTTCTCTATTCTAGTGCTTGGTTTATCTTATTCATGCAAAGTGAAGATCTTCATATAGAATTATTGTTTGCTCTCCCTATCTTTTACATTGCCTCTAATTGTTTTAATCTGTCTGTCTCTTTCATATCAAATCACTGTTACTATCCCAAATCTTTCCTCCACTTCAAAAACTCTGTTTTTAACATGTTTAACTTAATTCTTACTAATTCTAATTTATTCATTAGTTCTGTGTTAAGCACCCCCAGTTTGGTGTCTTAACCCTGAAATCTCCCATTATATTTCTTTCTATTGCTCCATTATTTTATTTTTTATTTCAATTTTACTGAATGTATGTTCTTCTTAATTTTTCTGTGGTCAGATCTCTCATGTACGTATAGTGGATTGAATAGTGTTACCCCAAAATGTATGTCTGGAAACCCACAATATGACCTTATTTAGAAACAGTCTTTACAGATTTATTTAAGCTAATAATTGAGATAAGAGTATGCTGGATTAGGATGGACCCCATGTCCCAAGAGAGTACCCTTATAAGAAACAGAAAAGATCAAACAGAAATTCTCAGAGAACAAAGCCATGTAAAGATCAATGTACAGACTGGAGTGATATATTCACAAGCCAAGGAAGGCCAAGGGTTGCCAGAAACGACCAGAAGCTAGGAGAGAGGTACAGAACAGAGGAAGTGGCTTTGGAATTAGGAAATGAGTAGAGGCTGGAAGAGTTTTTGAGGCACTTTGTTGAAAAAGAAGTTTAGATTGCCTTGAAGAGATGCTTGGTGGAAATATGAATGTTAAAGGCAATTCTGCTGAGGACTCATATAGAAGTAAGGAGCATGGTAGAGAGATCTCCTATCATCTTAGTATATCTATCTATCTATCTATCTATCTATCTATCTATCTATCTATCTGGAGAGAGAGAGAACAGAATGTTGGTAGAAATATAAGCAAAAGGATGTTTCTGGTGTGATCTCAGAAGGAAATGTGAGGTATGTTATCAAGAAATGGAAGAAAGAAAATTCTTGTTATAAGGTGACAGAAATTGTTTTTACCTTATTTTATTATTTTAACTTTTGTTTAAGGTTCAGGGATACACTTGCAGGTTTGTTATATACATAAACTCGTGTCACAAGGGTTTGGTTTACAGATTATTTCATCACCCAGATACTAAGCACAGTACCCAATAGGTATTTTTTCTGATCTTGTTCTTCCTCAGACCCTCCACTTTCAAGTAGACCCCAGTATCTAGCATTCTCCTCTTTGTGTCCATGTATTCTGGTTGTTAACTCCCAGTTATAAGTGAGAACATGTTGTATTTGGTTTTTTGTTCCTGCATTAGTTTGCTTAGGATAATGGCTTCCAGCTCTATTCATGTTGCCGCAAAGGACACGATTTCATTCTTTTATATGGCTGCATCATATTCCATGTTATATATGTACCACCTTTTCTTTATCAAGTCTACCATTAATGGGCATTTAGGTTGATTCTGTGTCTTTGCTATTATAAATAGTGTTGTGATGAACATATGCATGCATGTGTCTTTAAGACAGAATAATCTATATTCCTTTGGGTATGTACCCAATAATGGGATTGCTGGATGGAATGGTAATTCTGTTTAGTTCTTTAAGGAATTGCCACATTGGTTTCCGTGATGCATGAATTGATTAACACTCCCATCAGGAGTGTGTAAGTGTTCCCTTTTCCCTGCAAACTTGCCATTATGTTATTTTTTTGAGTTTTTAATAATAACCATTCTGACTCACGTGAGATGGTATGCCATTATGGTTTTGATTTACGTTTCTCTAATGATTAGTGACATTGGGTGTTTTTTCGTATGCTTCTTAGCTGCATGTATGTTTTCTTTTGAAAAAATGTTTGTTGATGTCTTTGCTCACTTTTAGTGGTGTTGTTTGGTTTTTGCTTGTAAATTTGTTTAAGTTCCTTATAGACTCTGGATGTTAGAACTTTGTCAGATGCATAGTTTGTTAATATTTTATGCCATTCTCTAGTTGTCTGCTTACTCTGTTAATAGTTTCTTTTACTGTGCAGAAGCTCTTTAGTTTAATTCAATCCCATTTGTCAACGTTTGCTCGTGTTGCAACTGCTTTTGGGGTCTTCATCATGAAATTTTTGCTGGTTGCTACGAGGTGACAGAAGTCTTGAGTGAATTGTGTTCTATAGTTGGGCAGAAAGCAAAACAGATAAGTGATTAACTTGGATGTTTGAGCTGAGGATATTTCTAAGCAAAGTGTGGGAGGTTCAGCCTTATTTCTCCTTGCTGCTTGTAGAAAAATGTGACAGAAAAGACATAAATTGAAAAAGAAACTGTTAAGCAAAAGAAACCAGAGTTTGATGATTTGGAAAATTCTCAGCCTATCAAATAGCATGCTCTGGAAGTAAGAACAAACATTCTGAACAACATTTTGCTGAAAAGATCACATGTGTAACTCAATAATCAGATCAACCTTCTCAGCAGAATCCAAAAATTTAGATGACATTATTCAAGAAAATGTCTGTGGAGGACTCTTGTTCAATAGCATGGACTGCCATGAATTCCACGGGAAATCAACAAGGCTTTTCAGAATGCTACACTAGCGGAAACACTATGTAATAGTTTATTTTCACACTGCTATAAAGACATACCCAAAACTGGGTAATTTATAAAGAAAATAAGTTTAATTGACTCACAATTCTGCACGGCAAGGGAAGCCTCAGGAAAATTATGATCACAGTGGAAAGCAAAACAGGCACACCTTATATGTGAGAGGCAGGTAAGAGAAATGAGTGCCAAGCAAAGGGGACACTCCTCATAAACCCATCAGATCTCATTAGAACTAACTCACTATCATGATAACAGCATGAGGGTAACTACCCCCATGATTTAATTACCTCCCATAGGGTTCCTCCCATGACACATGGTATTATGGGAACTACAATTCAAGATGAGATTTGGGTGGGGATACAAAGCCTAACCATATCATTCTGTCTCTGACCAAATCTCATGTCCTCACATTTCATAATCATGCCTTCCCAACAGCCCCCCCAAAGTCTTAACTCATTCCAGCATTAACTCAAAAGTCCAAATCCAAAGTCTTATCTGAGACAAGGCAAGTCCCTTCTGCCTATGAGCCTATAAAATTAAGAGCAAATTAGTTACTTCCTAGATACAATGATGGTTCAGGCATTGGATAAATACACCTGTTACAAATAAGATAAATTGGCCAAAACAAAGAGGTTATAGGCCCTATACAAATCTGAAATCCAATAGGGCTGTTATTCAACCTTAATGTTCCAAAATAATCTCCTTTGACTCCACATCTCATATCCAGGTTATGCTGATGTAAGAGGTGGGCTTCCACAGCCTGGGGCAGCTCCACCTGTGGCTTTCCAGGATACAGTCCCCCATCCTGGCTGTTTTCACAAGCTGGCATTGAGTGCCTGTGGCTTTTCCAGGTGCAGAGTGTAAACTGTCAGTGGATCTCCCATTCTGGGGTCTGGAAGACAGCAGCCCTCTTCTCACAGCTGTACTGAGCAGTGTCTCTGTGGGGACTTTGTGTGGGAGCTCCAACCCCACATTTCCCTTCTGCACTGCCCTAGAAGAAGTTCTCTATGTGTACACCTCTGCCTGGGTATCCTGGCATTTCTGTCCATCCTCTGAAATCTAGACAGAGGTTCTCAAAGCTCATTTCTCATCTTCTATGTACCTACAGAACAAACACCATGTGGAAGCCAAGTCTTGGGGCTTACACTCTCTGAAGCAATGACCTGAGCTGTATCTTGGCCCCTTTTAGCCACAACTGGAGCAGAAGTAGCTGGGATGCAGGGTACCATGTATTGAGGCTGCACAGGGCAGGGGGTTGCCCTGGGTCCAGCCCATGAAACCATTTTTTCCTCCTAGGCCCCTGGACCTGTGATAGAAGGGGCTGTCATGAAGGCCTTTCACATGCCATGGAGACATTTTCCCCATTGTCTTGGTGATTAACATTCAGCTCCTTATTACTTATGCAAATTACTGCAGCAGGCTTAAATTTCTCCCCAGAAAATGGGTTTTCCTTTTCTGTTTTATCATCAGGCTGCAAATTTTCCAAACTTTTATGCTCTGCCTTCTGTTGAATACTTTGCTGCTTAGAAATTTCTTCCACCAGGTACTCTAAATCATCTCTCTCAAGTTCAAAGTTCCACAGATCTCTAGGGCAGGAGTGAAATGCCACTAATCTCTTTGCATAGAAAGAGTGACCTTTACTCCAGTTCCCAACAAGTTCATCATTGCCATCTGAGACCACCTCAGCCTAGATTTTGCTGTTGATATTACTATCAGCATTTTGGTTAAAGCCATTCAACAAGTCACTGGGAATTTCCAAACTTTCCCACATTTTCCTGTCTTCCTCTGAGCCCACCAAACAGTTCCAATCTCTGCCCATTACCCACTTCCAAAGTCACTTCTGCATTTTTGGGTATCTTCACAGCAGCACCCGTTCTCTGTGATACCAATTTACTGTTTTAGTCTGTTTTCATGCTGCTTTAAAGACATACTCAAGACTGGGTAATTTATAAAGAAAAAAGGTTTAATTGACACAGTTCTGCATGTCTAGGGAGGCCTCAGAAAACTTACAATCATGACAGAAGATGAAACAGGCACGTCTTACATGGTGGCAGGCGAGATAAGTGAGTATGGAGTGAAGGAGAAGCCCCTTATAAAACCATCAGATTGCTTGAGTACTTATTCACTATGAGAACAACATGAAGATAACTGCCCCAGTTATTCAATTACCTCCCATAGAGTCCTTCCCATGACATGTGGGGATTATGGAAATTACAATTCAAGATGAGATTTGGGTGGGAGCACAGTAAAACCATATCACACTACCAGCCTGGACTGAAAGGGGCACAGATAAGACAAAATAAAGGAAGGCCACCAGATTTGGGATTCTAGCAAGAAATGGGCTGATAGAGCTATTCAGTCGCAAATATTTGCTCATCTTTAAGAGAAAGGAAGAATTACTCTGAGGGCAGAACCACAGATACAAATATAAAGGCCAGAGACAGCAGGGTGACTACCATGGGCCCAGAAAACAGAGGATCAAGTCTCAGAGGATCATTTTCAGGCCTTGAGCTGAATGCAGTTTGTCCTGCCAATTTTTACACTTGCTTGAAACCAATAACCCTTTTATAACTTCCAATTTCTCCCTATGGAAATGAAAATGTTTATCCTATGCCTATCCCAGTGGTCCACAGATGGAGAGGATTGCTAAGAATTGCCAGCAATCACCAGAAGCTGTTCTCCAAAACTGTGAGAGAATAAATTTATGTTGTTGTGTTACCCAGTTTGTGGTAATTTGTTTCAGCAGCCCTAGTACACTAGTACAGTGTAGAATTTACTTTTATTTCTTTGCATTAATTTTCTTATATGATGGATTTCAACTATTGGATTTTTAGGACTATGTGTCCTTCTTTAATCATTTTTATTTTAGTGCTTTTTATGTAGGCTTTATGCCGTTCCTTTTTGCCTTAATTATTTTTCATTTGTTCTATTAAGACCTTCTGTTTGCTCCTAGATAATTTTGGAATATTCTTCCTTTCATGTTACTGAGAGGAATTTTTTAGTCTTCACAGCTTCAATATGAGTATTTTTATATTTCTGATTTAGCATGAAGAGGAAGAGTGAAGTCAGGCTATGGACAATCACAGATAGATTACCTTGCCTGCACACTCTCACATATAATTTTGTTAAAAGCTCACTGTATGAGAAAAATGGCTAGACTGGGTACAGTGGCTCACACCTGCAATCTCAGCACTTTGGGAGGCGGAGGCTGGCGGATCACCGAGGTCAGGAGTTCGAGACCAGCCTGGTCATCATGGCGAAACCCTGTCTCTACAAAAAGTACGAAAATTAGCTGGGCGTAGTGGCTCATCCCTGTAGTCCCAGCTACTCAGAAGGCTAAGGCTGGAGAATCGCTTGAACCCAGGAGGCAGAGGTTGCAGTGAGCCAAGATCATACCATTGCACTCTAGCCTGGGCAACAAGAGTGAAACTCCGTCTCAAAAACAAAAACGAAAGCAAACAAACAAAACAAAACAAAAGGCTAAAGACTTCAGTGAGTACCTCACAAGAGCATATCCAAATGACTGATCAACATATGACTAAAAAACACTGAGTTTCCAGGGTTCTAGAACAATACTAAATGTCATTGATTGTTGGCATAAATTAGTTAACCACCTTGAAAAATTGTTTGGAGCATCTATCTATATGTATGGTAATATATCGTGTGTATGCTCTATGAAGCAGCAATTAAACTTCTAGATGAATACTCAACAGAGGTGTATTTATGTGTTTACAAAAAGACATGTAAAATATGTTCATAGCATTTCCAAACTGAAAGCTGATCAAAGAACTCAACTGTAAAATGAAAAAAAAAAAAAAAAAAAACAAAAACAAACATTGTATGCTCACGCAATGGAATACATACAGTAATAAGAATGGACAAACTAAAACTACACACAGCAATATATTAAATCTCACAAACATAATATTGAGCAAAAAAGAGATTTTAAAAATCTATTGTATTGTCCGGGTGTGGTGGCTCATGCCTGTAATCCCAGCACTTTGGGAGGCCAAGGCAGACAGATCACTTGAGGTCAGGAGTTCAAGACCAGCTTGGCCCAACATGGTGAAACCCCGTCTCTACAAAAATATAAAAATCAGCTAGGCATGATGGCGTGTGCCTGTTATCTCAGCTACTCAGGAGGCTGAGGCAGGAGAATGGCTTGAACCTGGGAGGTGGAGATTGCAGTGAGCCGAGATTGTGCCATTGTACTCTAGCCTGGGTGACAGAGCAAGACTCCATCTCAAAAAAAAAAAAAAAAAAAAAATATATATATATATATATATATATAAAATTCCTCCATTTACATAAATTTCAAAAACAGGCAGAACTAATCTGTGAAATTAAAAGTTAGGATAATGGTTATTCTTGGGAGAGGTGGATAATGACTAGAAAGGAGCCCAAAGAGGTCCCTGAGGCACTAGCCGTGTTCTGTTTCCTGATGTGATTGCTAGTTATGCAGGTGTTTAAACTTTGTGAATATTAATTGAGACGTATACTTATGACTTATTCATTTTTCTAATTGTATGCTATGACTCAACATTATAGGGTTGAATTATAGGGTTTTTGTATTATTTTAAGTTCAGTGCCTTTAATTTACTCCTTCAGGTTAGGCTATTGTTTGTTTGTTTGTTTTTACTTTAACTGCTCTTAGGATGTAGCTCGTTAATTCGCTTACCATCACTCACCAACTGCCACTATCAACCCCATCCCACCCAGTTTTTCTTCTCTGTTTTTAACTACAAATTGTTGGTTCATAGAAAGGGAATTTGAATTCCACCTGCAGCACTCCAAATGCCTCTTCCCTCAGATAATGTTGTTTTATTTCCTCTTCTAGCATCCTTTATACTAGATCTCTGATCAGTTCTAAAGATCAATTGACTTAGATGATTGTCATAATTTTTCAGACTTCTTTACTCAGCTTGCCCCGCCGTAGTGAGCGCTGGTAGATTTGCCAGCCTCTGGTGCATTGGTAGGGAGTGAGTTACAAAATACTCTCAAAGTGTTTGATGTGTTTTCCCCAAGCTGACCAGATATTTCTGGCATTCGTTTTTTTTCGTTCGTTTGTTTGTTTGTTTGTTTGTTTGTTTTCAAATTGTGGTGACTTTAAGAGGGAGGAGAAGAGAGAAGTAAAGGGAATGGAGATCAATGACATTTTTTAGGATCTAATTCATCTCCTCTCCCCATACTGTTTACAGGATGAGTGGAGGAGGAAATCTTCACTATGCCTGTCATATTTTGCTTCTCTTTTCCTGTCTTGCTTATATATCTATATATTTGATTCTTGCTGCCATACTAAATTATTTTTTTGTACATCTTATAGTTGTTGTTTTAAGCTTATTATTTATTTTTGAAGAGAAAGGTCTATGATACAACTTTTTTCCATTATCTTTCCCCAGAAAGCACAGGACAAGTTTCTCTAAGAGCTATTATATATTCTAAGGTATACCAGTGGAGAGTCTATACAAAAACAAACAAACAGCAACAAAAATCGAAACAAAAAAACCCTTGTTTAAACCTCTATAAATAATGATAATAAATGCATACAGTAAGTCAAAAATTTTAATGAACACTCACACGATATTTGACCCAAGGTGTTATATAGTAGAATTCGATCAGTTTGGATCCAGAAGTAAGATGAACATCTCCCTCTCCTCAAAAGACAATTAAGCACTGCGTATTTTCTCCTTGAAGGTAATGACAGTATCTTATCTACTATTCCCTGCCCTAACCTCTACCACTAAGACTGTGGACAAAGTCCAGTTCTAAATAAATATTTGTGACTGAAGAACTTAATGGATGAATAAGAATGTTGTCTTAACAAATAAAATATAAACATAGCATGTTAATGTTAGAAAAAAGAGAAAAACAGAAAACGTGTCTTTACCATTCCTTTACACTTTTTAAAGCAATTTGCTAGCATTGTGCCAAAGAATCAATACGCATTTAACTTAATAATTTAGAAAAAGAAAAACCTAAGGAAAAAATATTAAAAATGCAGCATTGGAATTGAATGTATAATAAAGAAATAAATAAGTTGAGAAAACCATAAACTGACTCTCAAGTTAACAAATAAATAGATTTTAAGCCTCACCAGGAAAGGATTGAAAACTAAAGCTCCACATAGATATATTTGAAAAAGCCTAATAGTTTGCCAATAGTAAATGTAATTTCGTAGTAAAACACCCATTTCCAAAACTACTTCATGAAGGATAAGAATCTGTGAACTTGTCGAAGTATTCTCTCACCCAAGGCACAGGTTCCAAATGATTTCATAACTGAGTTATTTTAAATTCTCAAGGAATAAAAAATTCTTCTTCCTCTTAACTATTTCCAGGTTATAGAAAAAGAAGGATCAGCCAGATGTGGTGGCTCATGCCTGTAATCCCAGCACTGTGGGAGGCCAAGGTGAGAGAGGTCAGGAGTTTGAGACCAGGCTGGCCAACACGGCAAAACCATGTCTTGGTGGTGTATGCCTGTAATCCCAGCTACTCAAGAGGCTGAGGCTGGAGAATCACTTGAAGCCGGCGGGCAGAGGTTTCAGTCAGTGAGCCAAGATCACACCACTGCACTCCAGCTTGGGCTACAAAGCAAAATTCTGTCTCAAAAAAAAAAAAAAAAAAAAAAAAAAAGGATCACTTTTAAGTGCACTTTATAAGGTTAGCATATTGATATCAAAACCTGCCCATAATGACATCAATGATATTTATAAAGAGCTTTCTGTATACCAAGAACATTGTAAGTGTTCTAGAAATATAAATCTATTTATTCCACAAAATACTTACAAGACTGAGCATTTCTCTCATCTTACAGATGAGAAAACTTAGAGAAGTTAAATAACTTCTCCAGGATTCCACAATTAGTAAACAGTGGGACAGAGATGGAAACTAGGTAACTTGCATCGAGGAGATAAGCTATTAGCCACTATTTTGTATGTTTCCCATAGAAAATGGAAACTATAGGCCTATTTCATTTATGAAGGATGATGCCACCATCTGAGATAATTTACTAGAAAGTTTATTTCAAAAGTATGTTAAATGAAAAAAAAGAAAACACATCTAAATCATGATGAAAGTAGGGTTTATTCAAGAAAATTAAAAATAGATTAGTATCATTAGAACTATATAACTCTTAAATTCCCTTTTGAATTTTATGTGGTCTAATTAATCAAAAGATACACACACACACACACGTATGGAACAGAAATTATCATTACTCATAAACAACATAATAAACACACAAATAAAATGAAAAAGAAATTAAACAATATGATAATTTGGTACATGGGTTGCTAAGTAGATTTTGTTGGGCAGGCAACTAAACCCAGAGTCTCAAAGTAGGAGTTGTTAATCAGTTGACTACTCTTTTGAACAATAATAATAAGGGTAGAAGGTGGCCACAAATACTTTACTTGCCACTTAAAATTACTTTGGCCTACTAAGTCATAGATTACTGACTCTAGGAATAGATCTTCATACCTGCCCTTTGGGAGACTGGGAACAAGAATAACATGCTGAGAGGTTGCAGCAAAATTATGATTTCACACCTGTGAGACAGCCACTTTGATCTGCAAATGTCCTCCCTTTGGGCTTGCTGAAAGCTGAAACCCCATTATTAAAGATCCTTCTTACTGGCTGGAAGTTTTCATACTGTGTTAAATGAAATACTTATGGTTAAGATGGTTTACTAACTTTCAAAAGGCATTTCTATCTTAGGACAGGTAATTAAGGGTAAATATATTGGTTTCTCTGGTCCTTAGTTTACTAATTTGTAAAATGCAGCAGTTTGAACAAGATAATTCACATTTTCTTCCAACTCTAACACTTCATGATCCTAGAGTCCTCACAGTCTTCCCTGTAAGTAGGTGCTTACTGTTGAGATGGAGCAGAAGTTCTGAGGCCCTGATGATATCAAGAAGGAGCAAAATGGTGAGAGTGGGGAGGTGTAAGGGCAAGATTCAGGGAGGGTGTCTCACTTTAGGCCGCAATAACAGAATACCATTTCTCACCACAAAGAATTGCCACAATAATTATTTTGTGGCTTCAACAACAAATATTTATTTCTCACAGTTCTGAAGGGTGGAAGTCTGTAATCATAGTGCCAGCATGGTCAGGTTCTGGTGAGGGCCCTTTTTTCCTAGTTATGTTCTCACCTGGATTTTCTTGGTGAGTACCTGCAGAAAGACAAACAGAAAGAGAGCACTTTTGCTCTATTCGCTTTCTCTTCTTATAAGGACACAATCCCATCATGGAGACTCCACCCTCATAACCTCACTTAATTACTTTCGTAAGACCTCACCTCCTAACAATATCCCTTTGGAGTTTTGGTTTCACTGTATTAGTTTTGGGTGGATGCAAACATCAGAGAGCTAAAGACAAATTCTAAATCTTACAGAACTTTGAAGTATATACATTATCAAATGATCATTTGCATGTAACACTTTTAAAAGTGTATCAAGTTAAAAGCAGCTGTATAAATTAAAAATATCAAGCATTCTTTACTCAGCTTTATTCTGGGACAGGAAGTCACAGAGAGGAAAGCTAAGACTTTAACAACCACATTAAAAACTTGTATTTGTTACTGATGTATATAAATAAAATTAATTTTTATAGTGACTTTGTATATCTCAACCTTACTAGATTTACTTATTAATTCTAACAATTTATCTGTATGTAGGTTCTTTTTTTTTTTTTTTTTTTGAGACAGAGTCTTGCTCTGTTGCCCAGGCTGGAGTGAAGTGGCACAATCTTGGCTCACTGCAACCTCTGCCTCATGGGTTCAGGCGAGTCTTGTGACTCAGCCCCCTGAGTAGCTGGGATTATAGGCATCTGCCACACTCCCATTTAACTCTTGTATTTTCAGTAGATAAAGGGTTTTGCCATGTTGGCCAGGCTGGTTTCGAACTCCTGGCTTCAAGTGATCTGTCCACCTCAGCCTCCCAAAGTGCTCGGATTACAGGCATGAGCCACCATGCCAGGCCAGTCATCTACTCTGTATGTTCTTTTACATTTTCTGGGTACATATCATATTATTTGCAAATAACAGCAGTTTTATTTTCTTCTTTCCAAACCCTTTAACATTTTGATTTCTATGTATTGCCTTACCACTCTAGCTAGAATTTCCTATTCAAAGTTGAATAGGAAGGGTACTAAATAGCATCCTTGCCTCATCCTTGCCATTGTAATTCTATTGTTTTATATATTTAATATTAATTTATATGTACCTATCTATTTACCTTTGCACTGTTCTTTCTGAAATTTCACCTGCATTCTTTTTTATCTGCAAGAACACCCTTTAATATTTCTCTTGGTTTGGATCTGTTGGTAACAAATGCTATTTAGTTTATGTTTATCCTTCACAAACATATTTTTTCAAAATTTTGAAGGCTATCTTTTTATTGTCTTTGGACATCATTTTTCCTGTTGGAAATTCAGCTACCAGCCTTATTTTTAGTTCTATGAGTTCAAGATTGTTCTTCCTTCATTACCAGCAAGAGGCAAATGTAATGCTCTGTGTTGAAATATAATATCAAACTAAACTTAGAATTATTTCACATTATTTTACATACAATTTCTAGCATTCAATCAAAACTAACAAGGCATATGAGAATAAGAAAGAACAGAAACAAAACTTTGGGGAAACAATAGGCAATAGAAGCAGGCAAGTATCCAGAAATAATGATATTATTGGAATACATTTTAAAATAATTATGCTTATTATGTTCTGAGACATAAAAGGCAAGCTTGAAAATATTGACACATTGGCCGGGCGCGGTGGCTCAAGCCTGTAATCCCAGTACTTTGGGAGGCCGAGGCGGGTGGATCACGAAGTCAGGAGATCGAGACCATCCTGGCTAACATGGTGAAACCCCGTCTCTACTAAAAATACAAAATAACTAGCCGGGCGTGGTGACGGGCGCCTGTAGTCCCAGCTACTCGGAGGCTGAGGCAGGAGAATGGCGTAAACCCGGGAGGCGGAGCTTGCAGTGAGCCGAGATCGCGCCACTGCACTCCAGCCTGGGTGACACAGCGAGACTCCGTCTCAAAAAAAAAAAAAAAAAAACAAACAAAAAAAGAAAATATTGACACACAATGGAAACTTTAAAAAGGAAAGAACTGGCTGGGTATGGTGTTTTACACCTGTTATCCGAGGCCCACGGATCACAAGGTGAGGAGTTAGAGACCAGCCTGGCCAACATGGTGAAACCCTGTCTCTACTAAAAAAACAAAAATTAGCTGGGAGTGGTGGCACATGCCTGTAATCCCAGATACTCTGAAGGCTGGGGCAGGAGAATCACTTGAACCCAGGAGGCGGAGGTTGCAGTGAGCCACGATCATGCCACTGCACTCCAGCCTGGAACAGAGTGAGACTCTGTCTCAAAAAAAAAAAGAAAGGAAAGAACTAAATCAAAACTAAATATATAATTAATGACTTTATTAATTATATAAATATATGTTATATAAATATATGTTATATATTTATGTTATAGAAATATATAATATAGTTTATATAATATATAATATTATATATTATATAGTTTGTAATGTATGGTATTATTTATATATTATATATCATATGTAATGATATATAATATATATTGTTATATATGATATATAATATATATCATATGTAATTATATATGATATATGATATATGATATATGTCATATGTAATGATATATAATACATATTATGATTATATATTATATATAATATATAATTATTATATAATAATATGCTAATATATAATTATATATAATATGAATGATAATAATATACCTTATATAATTATACAATATGTATATAATCATATATCATATATCATATCATATATCATATCAATCATATCAATTGTATTATATAATCATATAATCAATTATATTATGTATAATATTAGCTATATAATTATATATTATATATTAAGCACTATTTATACTTTATGATATATAATAAATTATATGTAACATTATATATTATTTATATATTATATATTTTGAATATATAATTATATTGAAATTATGTGCTAAAAAATATAAAATTATTCCAAGCCTAGTATGATCTTCCTCCACAGAGGATTTACGTTAGCTTTTTGCTAGTGATGAAAGGCTAATAATCTCGGATTTCCTTAGTTCAATTTTAGGGATATGTACATTTAAGCTGGAATTCCATTTCTAGAAAAGACACGTTGCTTTCACTATACCCTATTCCTTAAGGCATGACCCTTTGGGGTTTTAAGAAAAAGCAATGAGGGACTTACAAGTCCTTTTCCTATTGGAAGGACCTAGGCTTCATTTTTTTCCCTTCTAGTACTGTAAAGCTGTCAAAAGCACTGCTCCTTTTCCAGCTCTCACAAGTCTCTTCAGGAATTGACAGATGACCGTAGAGAAAAAGTGCTCCAAATGGAGGTCTCACCACTTAAGTTTCCTTTTTCTCATGGATCTTGACCTCAGGGTTCATCACTATTTTATCATATCCTTTCTTTTTTAAAAAAATCATATCATATCATATCATTTTTTTTAATCATGTCATATCTTTTATTTATTTTTTTTTTTGCACAGTGGAGTTTTGTCATGAGTTGTGTAGCCCGCTATTACTCTTAAACACTTCTCTTTAATTCAAACTCCTTAGGTCTCGTGGTAATATATATTTTTTAAGTTTTCTCTACAATGATGTGGCTAGATAAAAGTTACTGACAAAGTGATCACAGAAATACCTTATAACTTTTAGCTTAAAAGAAGTCAAAAAAATTTTAAATTATATTTCTATTTCCCAAAGTGTCTTAGTCCATTTTTTGCTGCTATAACAGAATACCACAGACTGAATAATTTATGAGAAAGAGAAATTTACTTTCTCACATTTCTGGAGGCTGGGAAGTCCAAGCTCAGTGTGCTGGCACCTGAGGACCTTCTTGCTGCATCAGAACATGTTGGAGGGGCAAAGATAGAGTGAGAGAGAGAGAGAGAGAGAGGCTGAACTCATCTTTTTATAAGGAACCTACTCCCATGATAACATTAATCCACTCATAAGGGCAGAGCCCACATGGCCTAATCACCTTTCAAAGGTCCCACTTCTTAACATCAGCACACAAGCCTTCCCCACTTAAACTTTGTTAAACTTTGGGAGACATATTCACACCATAGCATCAAGGTATAGATTGTGTAGAAATATTTATTTTTCAGGCATGATAAAATGATTTTTTGTTTATCATATGACTAATTTTCTTATGCTAACTGATTTTAGAAAATTTTTTACCATATCATTGTCTTATAAAGGATGCAATTGTTGACTGGCAAAGGCAACTAAAGCATAAAATAATCTTTAAGAGAAAGTTATTCAGAATCACATTTTATCATATGAAGATCTGCTTCCTGTCAGATGGTTAGAATCTAAGAGTTAAAAGTAAAGTCTTTAGCAACAAAAATGCCTGTATTTGAATTCTAGACTTGTCACTTGTTGGGGCAAATTAATCTCTCCCACCCTTAGTTTCCTCATGTGTAAAATGGAAATAGCAGTAGTATATACTTAATCAGAGATATTTTGGGAAACATTGCTTAGGAATGATTTATTTAGCACAATGCTTGGTATGTAGTAAATATGTTATAAAGAGTATTCTTTATTAGCCATTATACTAGACTGCAATTTCTCAATCTTGGCTCTATTATTGACATTTTGGACTGGACAACTCTTTTCTAGTTGGAGGCAGGGGGTGTCCTGTATATAATATGTCCAAAAGCACCCTGGCTTCTATTCATTAGCTGCCAGTAGCATCCCCTCAATGTGACAATCAAAAATGTCTACAGACATTGCAAAATTTTCCTCTTGAGAACCTCTGTGCCAGACCATTATATATATATAGAATAGTCATCATACTCAAATGGAAAGAATGTTAAATTTGGAATTAAAATACCTCAGTTAATTTTCTAGATATTCCCTTTATTAGTTCTATGAAATTCAGAAAATTCTTTGATAATTCTTCATCTCAGTTTCCCCACTATGCATCTATACCTATATACAGACACATCTCATTTTTTACACTTTGCTTTATTGCACTTCAAGATAGGGCATTTTTTACAAATTGAAAGTTTTTGGCAATCTTGTGTCAGGCAAGTCTATCAGCATCATTTTTCCAACAGCATGTGTTTACTCCATGTCTCTGTGTTAGCAATTTTAGCAATAAAGAATTTCTTAATTAAGATATGTACTTTTTTTTTAGAAATAATGCTGTTGCTCATTTAATAGACCACAGTATAGTATAAACATACTTTTATATACACTAAGAAACCAAAAAAACTGTGTGACTCATTTTATTATAATATTCACTTTATTGCTATGGTCTGAAACTGAGCCTCCAATATCTCTGAGGTATACCTGAATGCATATATAAGCACATATGTTACATAAATGTGAGTGTGTGTGTATATATATATATAGTATATGTAGGTGGTAGTTTTTCTTACACTGAAAAAGATCACAACTAAATAAACAGTAAATAAAAGCTCTATAAACTTTCTCAAAATTTCATTGGCCTGGTAAAGAAAAAAATAAACATTGTCTGTCAACAGATGGCCAATAACCCACACTCCAATTTTGAGTCCTACAGAAACAGAAAATTGGCCATCACATAACCTTTTACAGTTGAATTTTACTAGGAAGTTAGATCCTTGAGTCAGTGGGTAGACAAAAACCATGTAGAGCCAAAATAACCCTTGAAAACTCATTAGGAAGGTGCTAAATTGGAAAGTTGTAACATACCTCTCAGTAATTAAAAATATATATCTAGTGTTCTGTCCCATATTTGAATAGATAGCTGTTTCTTTCAATGAGCACCAGATGAAGGGTTTGGCTCATCCCTAGGGAACAATTTTTTGTTTTTGTTTTAAAAATATATTTAGGGCCGGGAGCAGTGGCCCATGCCTGTAATCCCAGCACTTTGGGAGGCCGAGGCGGGTGGAACACCTGCGGTCAGGAGTTCAAGACCAGCCTGGCCAACACGGCAAAACCTTGTCTCTACTAAAAATGCAAAAATTAGCCAGGCATGGTGGTGGGCACCTGTAATCCCAGCTACTCAGGAGGCTGAGATAGGAGAATCGCTTGAATCCGGGAGGTGGAGTTTGCAGTGAGCTGAGATCATGCTAATACACTTCAGTCTGGGCAACAGAGTGAGACTCTGTCTCAAAAAAATTATACATATATAATATAATATATATATATATATATATATGCACTGTTCTAACCCTCTGATTTGCAAAATATTCAATAATGAAGGCACAAGAGAGGACAGCCATGCAGTCACAAAGGCAGAGATTGGGTGATTCATTAAGTGAGGCTAAGGAAAAAAGGTTTATGTCTCATTTCTCTTGTTGATTCTGAGACATATACGAAATGTGTGAAATAATGAGGAATATAACACACTGTTTGTGTATATGTTATTTATTGAACTGCACATATCATTTCTTATTTAGGTAACTCATTATGTTGATGAGACTCTTCTGAATACTCTTTCACTCCTTCATGCCTGTGAACATGCTGTTACCTTCACTTGGAAAACTTTCCCTTCGGTCTACTTAATGAGCTCCTAGATATGTTATTAATTTTCCAGGGATGCTGCAACAAAGTGCAACTGGTGCTTAAAACAAGAAAAATATATTGCCTTACCATTCCAGAGACTAGAAGTCTGAAATTAAGGTGCTGGCAGAACTGTGCTCTCTCTAAGACTTTCTAAGGGAGAAACCTTCCTTGACTCTTCTGGCTTCCGGTGTTTGTCATCAACCTTTGGCGTCGCTTGACTTGTAAGTGCATCACTCAATCTTTGCTTCTGTTATCACATGGCCATATTCTCCCTGACAGAAATAGTGTCTCTGTTTCTGTGTGTCTTCTCTTCATCTTACAAGGATACCAGTCATACTGCATAGGGGCCAACTTACTCCAGTATGACCTTTTCTTAGATAATTCCATCTGTGACAATCCTGTTTCCAAATTAGATCACATGATTCCAAGAAGGACACGAATTTTGCAAGGACACTATTCAACCCAATAAAGTATCCTTTGGCAGTTTCCTCAAAGACAGTCTCATTTCTGAAGTGTGTGTGTCTGTGTGTGTGTGTGTATGTGTGTGTGTTTTCTTTTAACCTACCACTTTGGACATTCTTTCATCAAGACACATATAGTTGTAGCTACTGTTTCTCTCTCTTCCTCTCTCCCTTACTAGACTAAGACTTAAGAAAAGGCAGCATTCTATTTATCTCTATGTCTTAAGGACCTACCAGAATGGCTAGCATATGTATGTACTTAGTAAACATTTATGAAATAAAATGAATAAATTTCCCTTCCCTGAAGTCCTAAAGACCCTACAGATATGAAGACAAATGGGGACACCTCCCCCAGCAAACCAGCTATAGAAAAGTGGAACAGGATATAGTCACACTCAGCCTTCAACAAATAGCAGCTTATAGTTATCTTTAACTTTTCTTGAAATCTATATGAATAAAGTGAAATTTTGTCTCTTTATCTGCTAGTACATAGCAACAAAAACAGTTGCATAATAGATTCTTAGCAAGCACAAAGGTTAAGTTTTGGATTGCTTAACTTAAAACATGAGTTAGATGACTTACACTCATGTGGAGCCCTGGGAGGTGCCTGAAATAGACAGGCGGTCAGTCACCCTCCAGAGCAGGCCCAGCTGAGGTAAAGCGAGAGGGTGGTGACTAATTAGGAGAAGCATTTCATACATAATATGACACTGTGGTCATAAAAGACAGTGCTTTCAAATACGGGCTCAAGTTGTTGAGATATACACTGATGTTCCAGATTGTTGTAGCTTCTGTGCAGTGGAGCTGCTTCTCACATAGTCAGTTCCATGAACTGCTTTTCAGGGTAAGTAGGACAGGGATTTAATTATTTAAGAAATTCAGGAGTGTTTCGCTATTCACTTAACAGAGCAAAGGGCTGTTAGACTAGGACAATATTCTAGATGTCGTCTAGTCCAATTTTCATTTTATATAGAAGTGAAGCTAAGGTTTACGGTTAAATAAATATTCTACAGTCCAAAAATTAATTTTTAAAGAGCACTTAATGACAGAAAATTAGCATGTTATAGTACTATTTTTTTAAGTATGTAACATTATGACAATCTAATTTTAAAAATGTGTATGAGCTTAGAAAAAGATTGAAAGAATATACAGTAAAAGGAAATAATCATACATGTGAATATGCATGATTATTGTCCTCTTTTTTTTTTTTTTTTTTGAAGTTTCCTGTTTTCCATAAATAAGTAATGAGTTGCTCTAGTTGATTCCAGGGCTGGTTTCCTAAACTTGTTTGCTCACTCTCTCCTTGCCTGCTCATTGCCATCTCCTCAACCCAATGGTGAAGGCACCTCCTAGTAAACCCTAGTTTTCCATGGAGTAAGTATAGTTTGAAAATAATTGGGCTAAACATTAAATAATTTTTCCCCAAATTGAGTCATTTGTATATTACGGTAACAACTTTTGATGAATCTGAATATCAATAGAATATTACTTATCTAATATGTTTTCTATCAATTAACTCATTTCCTTTAACTAAAATACATGGTGTAATGACCTTTTATTCGCTATCACTGGCTGACTGATTGAAGATCTATGTCACTTACTAAAAAAGTAAATACAATGAAAAAATGCAAACAAAAAATCCTAGCTTAGTACTCTCAACTGCTGAAGACTTGAGACTAAGGACTGCTCTCTGTTGAGAAAAGTGATCAACTATTATCACAGAGATGTTACACAAACATAATTTCCAAGTTGAGACTTTTTTCTTTACATAAGAAAATGAATCTAAAGAGAAGTCAAAATAGAATACCATTCTTACAGTGAGATTTATCCTTATATAATAACTCTGTATACCCCTACAACCATCTCACCTACTACCATTAGAACTCATAGCATGTTTTAGAACTCACTTATTTAGAGACTATAGAGGAACCATGAGTAATAAGGCAGAATATTTAGGCTGGATTCATATAATGCATTTTCTGGATGTAGATAATGTTGAAGAAAGCTATGCTTTCCTTGTGCTTGCAAATGATTCTCCCAGAGACTTTATTTGTAGTTATTATTCCAACAATTATTTGGAAGAAAACATGGGCAATTTGAAAAAAAAAAAAAAAAACCTCTCATTCAAAGATAAAATAGAGAGACTTTTGTATGTTTTAAAAATTTATATAACAGAGTTAGCTTTTGCAATTTATTTTCCTTTTTTTTTTTTTTTTTTTTTTTTGAGACTGATTCTTACTCTGTCTGGAGTGCAATGGTATGATCTTGGCTCACTGCAACCTCCTCCTCCTAGGTTCAAGCAATTCTCCTGCCTCAGCCTCCCGAGTAGCTGGAATTACAGGTGCGTGCCACCATGTCTGGCTAATTTTTGTATTTTTAGTTGAGACGGGGTTTCACCGTGTTGGTCAGGCTGGTCTTGAACTCCTGACCTCGTGATCTGCCCACCTCGGCCTCCCAAAGTGTTGAGATAACAGGTGGTCTTGAACTCCTGACTTCATGATCTGCCCACCTCGGCCTCCCAAAGTGCTGGGATTACAGGCGTGAGCCACAGCGCCTGGCCCTTATTTTCCTTTTAAAATACTTTTCAAACACTCACCAAACAAGATATATGGATAACAAATAGATGAAAAGATACTTGACATCATTAGTCATTAAGGAAATGCAAATTAAAACCACGATACACTATCATACACCAATTATAATGGCTAAAACTAAAAAGATTGACTGTACCAAGTGTTAACAAGAATGTGGGGCAAATGGAATGCTTATACAGTACTGGTGTGAAAAATGCTACAACCGCTTTGGAAAATAGTTTGGCAGTCTGTTAAACAGTTAAACTTTACTGTCATATGATTCAGCTATTGCACTCCTAGATATTTACCTAGGAAAAGTGAAAGCATATGTTCCTATAAAGATTTAAAAATGAATTTACGTAGCAACTTTATTTGTAATGGCCCCAAGCTATAAATTATACAAATTTCTATCAACAAGTGAATTGATAAACTAAGGTATATCCATTCAATGGAATACTATTCAATAATAAAAAAGAATGAACTACTGCTACTACATGAATGAATATCAGCATAATTATGCTGAATGTAAAAAGGCAAAAAATAGTATATACTGTGTAATTACATCTATATAAAATTCTAGAAAATGCAAACTAGTATACAAATGGTATACTAACAGAGAGGCAATCAATGGTTGCCTGAGAATAAGAGATAGGTAGGGAAGGACAGCAGAGAGAGATTACCAAGGCACAAAAGTTACTTTTGGAAGGTGATGGATAAATTTATTATCTCAATGGGATGACTCTTTCGTAGGCGTATGCATAATAAATGTCACATTTTATTAAATTATACACTTAAATATGTGCAGTTTATTGTTATGTCAATTATGCATTAATAACTGTTGAAGCCAAAATAATTCCTCCCAAAACTTGAATATTTTAGGCTGGTCTGACACGGTGTCACTGGTGTTACGGTATCAGCCACTTTTTTTTTTTTGTTTCTATACTTTTAACTACATTTCCCATTCTAACAGGCTTAGCACATGTAAAGTAGCACAAGTTTTATTAAATTAGGCTTAGCCGGCATAAAATCTGAAAATACAGAATTTTGCAGTTTCTGAACATCTGAGTGAGTAAAATATTCTGAGTTTCTATTTAATTGACCAGGAAATAACGTGAACAATGAATTGAGATAAAGAAAAGATGAAATAGTGTCTTTCTAAGGATAATGTTCAAAATGTGAGTATAATAATCCAGGAAAAATAAGAGAATAGAATTTCTGCTGGCTAATGTTGGCTTTGGAAATAAAATGTAGGGAAAAGGATTCAGGAGATCCTGTGGAGATCAAAACGCTGACATTTGTAAATTCATTGTTTGTTGGGGAGTAATAAAGGACTCATCAAAGGCCACTGGGATGTGTCAAGCCTAGATGAACTGGAACAAGGCTGAGCCTGTAAAGTATATAAGTTCATGAGAGCATGGGTTTGTGAAGTATTCTACAAATGAAAGGAAAAGTGGGGAATACGTTGGACTAATTGTTGTAGGTTTGGGAGCTGTCTGCCATGAGATCAGAGTTGAAATAATGATATGCATAAAAACAGTCAAGCAAGAATTCCTAGAAAGAGAGAGATGAAAGGACAAGAAAAGATGCTTTATTTAGTAGGCAGATGGAGGACAAAGAGGAGGGAGAGACCTGCACAATGTTGTAGAAGCTAGAAGAACTGAAAGTTCAAGAAATAGATGTATTAAAGATTAAGAAATGTCATCAGGCTAGAAATAATGGAGAAAATTAAAGATGCTTTCAGTGAGAAGGATGAAAGAAATGATCAGCTTGGGGCAACTCAGAGTTAAGAGAGGTTTGTTAAGGCCCAGAATGACTGAGCTCACAAGTGAATGACTTCGAGGGAAGATGAACGTACCAGTAATTGAACAGCACTAACCTGGCCCTTTTTCTCTGAGACAACTTCAAATATTATTATTCATATCATTCCTTGCTATAATATGAAATTGGGCCTTAGCAATTTATTGGTGATATTACAGGAAGAGAAACATTGTACTTTATGGAGAATCCTCCTTACTGTTATTAATACCTATTTAAATAGTGACTGGATAAATTAATATCACTCTGAATTCCTTAGCAGGAAGAAACTCACTGGGTTTCAAATGGGTAAAAAGCAATACCATTAAATTAATGAACTAGGAATAGGCTCCATTACCTTCAGCTATTTTAATACCCTAGTACTCAACAAGAATGTGACTCCCTCACCCTTGTCCCTGTGATGTCGGTTGACGTCAGCAGAAGGACCTTATTGAGAACTACCCCCCTACCCAGCTCCAGAAGCAACAGGAAATGGGCATAACCACAGGGAACAGGAAGAGATTGTTTTCCCTTTGGAATGGAACTGCTGCCTCTACCAATAACCACTAGATAAGGCAGGTGGACAAGGCAAACAGACAACAACTCTCCTGTAAGAATACAGTTAGTGTGATAGAGACAAAAGCAAAACAATCACATTGTTTAATGTTTTTGGAGCTATTTTTCAATTATATACAACATTGTACTAGTCAAATGGGCCCTCTTAATGCTTTTATTTCTTTAATTTTTCTGGCCTAGTTTTAAAATTTGCAGTGCATTAATATGCATTGAATACGCTTTTGTGAAATAACATCCTAAATCATTATAATTGAAAAGATTTCTTACACTAAAAGCATCTTGTAACAAGGAGCAGTTCGTTTCTTTAGGACTTGGCATTGAGATATTTTAAACATTGTAATGAAAGCATACAACAGAAGCCACTATGTACATACATCTGCATAAACAGATCAGGATGAGTTTTTAAAAGTGTTCTTTTTGCTTGGACTTAAAGGATCTAGGTAAATGCAATAATCTGAATTGGTAAGAATCCTTGTGGTAGGAATGACCAGCTGATAAAAAAGATTAAGAATAATGGGGTTCAAGATAAACTTTATCTTTGCAAAAGGATTGGTGTGGTATAAAGCATAAATAAATAAAGCACGGAACATAAAAGTCTAACATTTAGATATTTCTGTTTCACCTGGCACTTTTCCTGGAAGCATTATGGATTCAAGAGAAGTTGGGAATTGATTACATTTGGAATATGATTATTTCAAGTTAAGACACAAACTTTCCCACTCAGGAGTTGCTTAGAAGACGCATTTCTTCTTCTTGCTTGTCCTAGTTTTGATTATTTGGAATCAGCACCTCTGCCAAACATCAGAGTCAGAAAGAACCAGAGATTTAAAGGTTAATCATGCCAAAATTGGACAGCTGTCCCCCTGAGAAAAATCTGGGGTGTTTGGGTTTATTCCTGTGGCTGCTGCTGTGTAGTATTCAATACCCTGCTCTCGCCCCCAGAGTCAGGGCCACAGCTGTCCACAGGAAATGCATCAGAGAGGTCTAATGTGAATGAATCATATGCACATGTTCTTGGTATGTGGTGATAGGTAAACCAAAGGCTCAAAATCAGCCCTCCCTCCAGGTCAGAATTGGTTCCAGGTTTGTGAATGCAAAGTGTCCACACAAGTTGTGCTGTGAAACTACCCTACTTTCCCCTTTCTCTATGTATTGCCAGTAAAGGAATTTTAGTGTGTTGCTGGGATGAAACACATAATCATCTTGGAGACATGAGGGGATGAGCATATCTCTGTAACCGAGCTTAGTCACATCATACGTGTGGCATGTGCAGCATGTCTGGGAGGGACTTTCATGCCCCACTGCATCAGCACATGGAACAGTTTAGAGAGGGAATAGGCCCAATTCCATGTTTGGAAATTTAATTTTCAGTCACTCAGCTATAGTCATTTGAAAAACTGCTTAGTGAGTGACTGTTTTCAAATAATCGTTTGGTAATCATAGGGTATTTTTTCTTGAATGAAATTTGAAGGTATAATATTTCTGAGTCGTATTTGTCCCACCATCACAATTAATTATTGCATTTGGCATGTAACAAATATTTAGATGTTTTACCAAATTGTCAGGAGCAGCAAATATCCCACTGTATGACAGTAATGCTACAATTTCAACATGATGTCCATCATCCTAGCCACAACTCACCACCACCACTATCAGATGTTCCCTATCTCAGTGAAGTGGCAGATCTATCCAGTTGCCTGATACTATAGTAGTCATTCTGGATTCTTTCTTCTTTACCTTCAATATGAAAAAGTCGCTAAGTCCTATGGATTTACCTCAAAAATCTATCCAATTGCCTTAGATCACTTATTTATTTTTAAAACATCTCTCATAAGAATCACTGTCCAAGCCCTTTAACAGATCTCCTTGCCTCCATCCTTTCCCATCCTCTCATTCCCATCAATGCAACATAGGCATTATAACGGACACTCCGACCTTATTGCTCCATTGCACAAAATTCCACCACGCCAAAAAGAGTAAACACTTTTCTATCACATGCAAATCTACTGTAAATGCTTGTTTGCATTTTTCTTACCCACTAAACTGTGGATTCCCTGATTACATAATCATTACATCTTCTGTTTTCTTTGTATCTGTTAATAGTCTACACAGAGTTTTCTTGCTTTTTCATTCAACATTATTTTTCTCATTTGTTTAGCTGCAACTGGTTATTTTGTATTCTGTGTAGTTTAGCTGCAGTTGGTTTGTTTGTTTGGTTGGTTGGTTTGTTGGTTTGTTTAGGGCAGTTGGTTATTTTGTATTCTGTGTAGTATTCTATTTTATGAATGTATTACCATTATCTATCCATTCTCTTATCAATGGACTTTTGTATTGTTTCTACTTTTTTGAAAATTATTATAGACCACACTGCTACAGAATCTTACACATATCTTCAGGTTTTTTTCTGAGACTGTGCACCTAAAGGTAAATTTGTTGGGCTGTAAGTCATGTGTTTCTTTAACAATTCTTGATAATATAAATGTTTTCTAAAATGGTTTACTGAAAGTTTACCAAAGTTTAGTTTTTTAAAAACTATGTTGGCCTATCAAAACTTTTATTAGCCTATAAAATGTAATGTTTAGAGTTATCGTTTCCATGGAAATCAATAGGATCTCTCCCAGAAAAAGTTCATTTTCATGATTTTTAACAAGAATCATGGCCGGGTGCGGTGGCTCAAGCCTGTAATCCCAGCACTTTGGGAGGCCGAGACGGGCGGATCACTAGGTCAGGAGATCGAGACCATCCTGGCGAACACGGTGAAACCCCGTCTCTACTAAAAAATACAAAAAATCAGCCGGGCGAGGCGGCGGGCGCCTGTAGTCCCAGCTACTCGGGAGGCTGAGGCAGGAGAGTGGCGTAAACCCGGGGGGCGGAGCTTGCAGTGAGCTGAGCTCCGGCCACTGCACTCTAGCCCGGGCAACAGAGCCAGACTCCGTCTCAAAAAAAAAAAAAAAAAAAAGAATCATTTGTATTGTTGTGTTTCCTACAAATTGCTAAACTAATCCATTTTCATCACTATCTATTTCCAACAAGGACAACTTTTTCCAAGTTGTGGAATAGCTTGGTCAATGAAAAGTCAACCAAAGGTGCATATCCCAATAGAATCACATAATCTCTGGAGGATCCACTGACCAGGAATCTGCAAACTACAACCAGTCAGCCAAATCCAACAGTGGTCAGTGGCCCCTTTCAGAGCCTAAAAGCTAAAAATAATGTTACATTTTTAAGAACAAACAGACATTAAAATGAAGAATAAATAGAAATGACCACAGCACAGGAGATGCACAGTCTCATGAATTAATAAGTAAATGCCAGCTAGAACTCCAAATAAAACCAAGTCTTATTCACCTGACTTCTTATATACCACTAATAAGAATATCAATTTAGACACTAGTCAGTGCATAAAGTCTACTAAGCCTTGTACCTCACATTAGTTTGCTGTAAATAGAATATTTTAAACAACAGTAGTGGATAATAATAACACACAATGGCAATAATTTTAGAAAAGAGTATGAATTTGTACAATCTGCCAAAAGAGGGAAAAAAAAAAAAAAAACAGTGTCCTTGTAAAGAGCAAAACCAATTATTCGCTGTCTTTTCAGTAGGATTCTGAGCATTGGCTAGCACAAAGGCAGTGAAACTTGCTCTGTATCAAGCCAGATAATAAATATTTTAGGCTCTAAGGATGATTTAGGTCTCTGTTGCATATTCTTTTCTTCCCTTTTTTTTTTACAACCCCTCATTTAGGATATATCTATATATTTATATCAATGCCTGTTTATCTGTCTACCTATAGGACTGTAGATGGGTCTTCTAAGGTTATGTTTTCTCATTTGTTTCTCTTGTAAAAATGCAATTAATTTTTTAATATTCATCTTATATCCAGCAATCATATTACTCTCTTATAAATATGAGTAAAATTTTATAGATTACTTTGATTTTCCAGTATTGATAATCGCACTACATAATTTACCATTATTTAATTAGTTCTGTCTTCTTTTCTATTCACTTCCCTTCATCTCTCCTTCCTTTTCTTCTCTCTCTCTCTCTTTTTCCAACTACACCATCCAGGCCTTCTAACCCAATACTTACTATTGAACTCATATTTAATTTTAATATTGAAAGTAAAAGAAAGCTATCTTTGGTCATTTTTATGTACTACTGCATTCAGTTCACTTTCTTAGGATTTGTTATTTTCTTTTTCTAACTTTCCAAGTTATATGCTCACCTCATTAAATTTTAGCTTTTTCCCTCTAAAATAAAATTATTTAAGGCTACAGATTTTCTGCTATTGATAGATACCTCGATTGACATATATTGTTAAGAAATATTTTTATTGCATTCAGTTATAGGTCTCTTCACTTCAATCATGATTTGCTCTTGCTCTTTATGTGTGTGTGTGTTTTCTTTCTTTCTCTTTCCTTCCTTCCTTCCTTCCTTCCTTCCTTCCTTCCTTCCTTCCTTCCTTCCTTCCTTCCTTCCTCCTTCCCTCCCTCCTTTCTTTCTTTTTTTTTTTTTTTTCCAGAGTCGTACTCTGTGACCCAGGCTGGAGTGCAGTGGTGTGATCTCGGCTCACTGCAATCTCTGCTTCCCTCGTTCAAGTGATTCTCCTGCCTCAGCCTCCCGAGTAGCTAGGATTACAGGCACGTGCCACCACACCCATCAAATTTTTGTATTTTTAGTAGAGGGGGTGGTTTCTCCATGTTGGCCAGGCTGGTCTCAAACTCCTGACCTCAGGTGATCCTCCCGCCTCGGCTTCCCAAAGTGCTGGGAATACAGGCATGAGCTACCACGCCTGGCCAATTTATGCGTTATTTTAAGGTGTTTGTGTGCATTGTTTAACAATTTCTAGATGTATATGTGGTTTTATTTTTATTTAATCATGTTAAGGTCCAAAAATGTCTTATGAAAAGTCTTCAAGATTCACTGAAGCTTATTTAATAGTTTGGCATATAATCAATGTTTATAAATATTTCATAGGTGCTTAAAAAATGTATAGTCTCCAATTCTTAAGTGAAATATTCTATATATTTCTATTGGATTATCTTTTAATATTGTTATCCAGATCTTCTATATCCTTACTGATTTGTGCACTTGATTTATCAAATATTGAGAAAAGTGTATTAAAATCACCCAGTAACATTGGTGATTTTACCCTTTTAATTCTTATATTATTTTTGTAATATATACTTAAAATTTATGCTACTAAATGTAATCAAGCTTAGAATTTTATCATCCTGCTGAATTGATTGCTCTCTTTTTTTGGTAAAATTTTAGTTTTATTACAATCTTGCTATACCAGCAATCCTTCAGTTATATTTGTTTGATGTATTTTTTACATTATTTTACTTTCAACTATTCTATAGCCTTATGTTTTAGATGTGTCTCTTTCAAACAGAAGCAGCTGGATTTTGTTCATTTGTTTGTTTTATGCCAATCTGTCTTCTAACTGGAGAATTTGGTTCAATTATATTCATTGCAATTAATATATTTTGATTTATTTCTAGCATTTTATGTTATACTTCCTATATTTTCTTCTCTAATGCTTTTTCTTTTTCTGTCCTCCTTTAGATTGACTTATGTTTACTTTTGTTTTTTCTTTCTGCAAAACTTGACCTCATGCACTATATTTTTATCTTTTTAGTGGTTATATTAGTACTTTTTACATACATAATTAACCTAATGAAGTCTAAAGTATACAATTAATCAATATCATTATCCTTCTTTCCAACAATGTAAGTAAGGACTTCATTTTATTTATTTAGCCAGTGTCTCACTATGTTGCTCAGGCTGGTCTCAAACTTGGGCTCAAGTGCTTTTCCTGCCTCAGCCTCCTGAGTAGCTAGGACTACAGGTGCACATCATCAGGCTTGATTGAGTAAAGACTTTCGAGTGCTTTAATTGTAATTAAACTCTCCCAACTTACACACCCCTGTTGTCTGGTTTTTTAGTTGATCTTTTTTATCACCATTTTTTAATTTTTGTTAATGTTTGCTTAGATTTATTTATGTTGTTACTATATTCTTTGCTTATCATTCTTTCTCGCATATCAGATCTTCCATAAACTATTACTTTGCTTCATAAATTCATTCTCAAGAAGTTCTTTTGGTTAGAGTCAGTTGTGGTAAGTTTTTCAGTTTTTATTTCGAACAGTCTAGCTGGGACTGCTTTACCATAAATCTTTAACTTGGAAATACTCAGGCTACACAATTAGTATAAATTCTAGCCCTGCATCCATCTGAAGTCTAGCTGAATCATGAATTCTTACAGAAAATTTTTGTTGTAAGTTTACCAGCCTGAATCAGGACTGAAAAAAGCAAATATATTTATGTTTCTTGTGGGAGAGTAGGGGTGAGGAGTGGGAGTTGGGGCTGAGTTTCATTTTTTGTTAGCCCACCTTTTCACTTTACTCTGAACTAGGCTTTGTATGAAGTCCCTCGGCACTTGCAAGTTCTGTTAAAGTGAAAGCTCTCGGTCACTTAAGTCCAGTGAGGCCTCCTGAAATGGATAGATACTACCAGGACATCCATATCCTTCTTGATTTTTTTGTCTGTGTTACAGGAAAGACATCTTGATCCCCCAAAAGAGGGTTCCTGGACCTCTTGCAAGAAAGAATTCAGGATGAATCCGCAAAGTGAAATCAAGTTTATTAGGAAAGTAAAGGAATAAAGAATGGCTACTCTATAGGCAGAGCAGCAGCATAGGCCACTTGACTGAGTATACTTACAGTTATTTCTTCATTGTGTGCCAAACAAGAGGTAGATTATTCATGAGTTTTCAGGGAAAGGGGCAGAGATTTCCTGGAACTGAGGATCCCCTCCCCTTTTTAGACTATGTAGGTTAACTTCTGGATGTTGCTATGGCATATGTAAATGGTCATGGCACTGGTGGTAGTGTCTTTTAGCATGGTAATACATTATAATTCACAAATAATGAGCAGTAAGGACCACCAGTGGTCACTTTCGTGGCCATCTTGGTTTTGGTGGGTTTTGACTGACTTCTTTACAGTATCCTGTTTTATCAGCACCGTCTTTATGACCTATATCTTGTGCCAACCAACCTTCTATCTCATCCTATGACTAAGAATGTCTCACCTCCTGGGAGTTCAGTCCAGCAGGTCTCAGCCTTATTTTACCTAGCCCCTATTCAAGATGAAGTTGCTCTGGTCCAAATGCCTCTGACAGCTCCCTTTGTTTTTGGCTTCTAAGGTTTTCCTTTACTTGCCTCCTGGCTCAATGGTGCGTATAAAAAGGCACTATTGCATTTTGAAAGGACTTAAAAAAACTTCATCAAGCATTTGTGTCACACTGGTGGTTTTTAAGGATCTATTCTGCATATTGCTAGAACCAATGCATTCCATTCTTAATAACTTATGTGTGGTCACCAGGAGGACTACTTTTCCTCCATTCCTGTAAGTAGCCAAACCGAGTGATCTTGGACCAACTCAGTAAGCCTCAGTTTTCTAAATTTACTTACTGTAAATACTTGAAGACTCTTTATTAGATCCCTTAAAAATTTTATCTCAAACTTGCATAAACTTCTGGGAGGAGATTTAGCATTCTTGATTTAAAAACAAACAAACAACAACAAAAATAAAAACCCCTAAGTTTCTAATGAACTTGAATGAAATCAAGATATTGTAAGGCAGGTGTGGGTAGTACAAGCCTGTAATCCAAGCTACTCAAGAGGCTGAGGCTGAAGGATTGCTTGAGCCCAGAGTTAGAGACTAGCCTGGGCAACACAGTAAGACTCTCATCTAAAAACAAAACAAAACAAAACAGAAAGAAAAGAGAAAAAGAAAAAAAGATTTGTTCTGGGAAAACAGTTAACAATCCATACTGTGGACTATCAGCTGAAAGTCAGAGTCTAAAAATAACTTTAAGTAGGCATTTTTTTTTCTTTTGTCATACATTCTAAGTAAATCCTCTCCCCTCCCCCCCGCCCTTTTTTTTTTTCCTTTAAAATGTCCTCACCGCCAGGCATGGTAGCTAACACCCGTAATTCCAGCACTTTGGGAGACCGAGGTGTGCGGATCACTTGAGGCCAGGAGTTCGAGACCAGCCTGGCCAACATGGAGAAACCCCGAAACTAAAAGTACACACACACACACACACACACACACAAAATAAGCTGGGTGTGGTGGTGCGTGCCTGTATTTCCAGCTGCTCAGGAGGCTGAGGCAGGTGAATCGCTTGAACCCAGGAGGCAGAGGTTGCAGTGGGTCCAGATCACACCACTGCACTCCAGCCTGGGCGACAGCGCCAGACTCTGTAGGAAAATAAGTAAATGAATAAATTCCCGTTGAGATGCTTTCCAGGGCGCTAGTCAAGCTCCATATGCTTATTTGTGGGAGTGAAAACACCAATATTTCAGGATTGTTGTGAGGTCTAAGTAGTGTCTGTAAGATGCACAGAGAAAGCGTAAATAGTCGTGAATAGCACTTGTTAGGTCTACACACTCCATTTTTCTCTATATTAATAAAATTATTTAAAGATTGGCTAGCTTTTTGGGGAAATGTATCTCCATTGTATTCCACTTATTAGCATGAACTACCTTTTCTCCTTGCTTTTCAGCTTTCTCTCCTATGAAAAAGATGGAAAATGTTTTAGTACAAGAGGACCCTCTCAAGCAGTAAATCATTTTGATATTAAAAACAGATAATTGCAAACCCAGTTTTACTTCAGTATGAGTTCCGCAGGGGAGTGTGAGTGTGTGTGTGTGTGTGTGTGTGTGTGTGTGTGTCTGTAATTACATGTGATTCAAAAGAGGAAAGGGATCAGTATTAAAGGTACTTGTATACTAGAAGCAAAAAAAAAAAAAAAAAAAGGAAGTTTAGTTCCTCTGAGCTCCTTGTTAATTATAGCTGCTAAAGGTAGCTTTTACAAAGAAACTGCCTTTGTGCCAAAAGTATTTATTTCCTTGTTTGTATTTATCTCTTTGAGGAGGAATCGCTGTGTCTTGAGTGAAAGGGGTGCTCTGCTTGCCTGCATTAAACTGATGAGGGTCCAGGCGCATGATGGATGATTTCAGTAGGTAGAGCAGACACATTTTAGTTTCTTTCTCTCTTTCTCACTCCCCACACTCAACCTCCGATGTACACACGTTACAAGATTCCCTGGAGTCAGGAGGTGGGAGCGGAGAGATTCAGTACAGATCTTGACATCAGAGTACTCTGACCAAGAAAAAGAAAGAAAGAGGGAAGCGAGGTGGAGAAAGCAGGAGCAAGGAAAGAAAGAAGGAAAAGCGGAGGGACAGTAAGAAAAAAGAAAACGAAGGAGGGAGGGAGGGAGGAAATTTAAGTGAAGAAGGAAGGAAGCTTGGATTCAGGGAGGAAAGGGAGCGAGAAAGAGAGCGAAAGAAGAGCGTGAGAAGAGCCAAGCATTACAGTCTCCGGTCCACAGGAGAGAGATGGAGCCCTCATCCGCACTAGAGAATCCCAAAGAGCCAGTGTATTGTTTTCTTGAAAGCCCCGAAGCTAAGCAACTCCGAAAATGTTTAGCAAAGCCCTTTTGGGAATGGTGAGATGAGGGGTGGGGAGGATAGGACATTCTCATTGCCACCGCCCGCCCCCCACCCCCCGTCTCCCCTGCCCCCTCACATGAAGTGACTGGATTTGGGAGACCTAGCGGAAACCTTCAGGTCACCCAGGGAACTGCTCCTCTCGCTGGTCCTGCAGCGGCTAGGCGGGGGGGCGGGTGGCGGGGGGCGGGGGGGCCGTGAGAGCGCCGAGACGCGCGGGGCGCGGAGATGTGCAAGTGGCGAAGCTTGACCGAGCGCAGACTGGAGCAGCCGCCTAACTCCTGGCGCGGGATCTACTGAGAGGTCACGGTGAGTCTCTGCGGGTGCGGGTAGGAGGGATGCCCAGGTGCCTCGACGCCCCCCGGCCCGGGAGGAGGCGGGTCCGGAACCTCCCCCTAGTCCGGCCTCACCCCGGAGCCCGCGCGCCTTGGGCGGATGCACCGACTGAGCGGCGCTCGGCTGGGCTCCCAGCCCGCCACTGCCACCCGGCCCCGCGCGCTCATTGGTCGGGATGTGTCGGCTCAGCAGCCTCCAACTTCTCCCGAATCCCACTGGTGAGTCCCAGGAGAGCGAGCTGAGGGAGAAAGGTCCAAAGGGCGCGAGCGCCCAGGGCGCTGGGAGCCCGTGGGACGGGCACGGGGAGGGCAGAGCCAGCCCAGAGGAGCTGCTGCCGGGAGGTGCGCTGAGCAGGGTCCGCAGCGAAGGTCCGGCGCGATCCGAGCGCCCAGGACCCTGCGGCGGTGGAGGAGGCGTGCCCTGGGAAGGAGCCGCTACTGGGACCTGAAGAGTGAGGGGAGGGAGAGGGGCCCGGAGGTTGACCTGGAGGAGGGCTCTGGAAGTCACGTCAGGTTGGCTCTTCAGGTTCATTTCCATAGTTCCCTGCGGCCTCTGCCTCGGGGAGTTATGTTTGGTTACCGAGATCCGCGCTACCAGATTGCACCGGGGCTGATTTGGGGGCTGGGAATTTGCCATTCTGCTGTACAGACACTGATTTTTTTTTTTTTTTAAAGCAAGGTTTGTTTTCATTATGGTTTCTGTCGGATTTTCTCATTTGTAACTCACTTTTCTATTTTTACTTTTCTTAACCGGAAGATCTTTTCATTATCCCACCTCTTCATCTTGCTTTTAACCTGATTTCCTATTATATAATTTATGCTTAAATCTCACAAGGGTTGGTCGGTGCGGGGTTGGGGTGTCCTTTTGTAGATGAAAGTTTAAGACTTCTTACTTAACTGGTTTCAATCTATTTGTATTGTTTCAAAATAAGGGTAATTGCAACCAAATATCCCTCTTTAGCCTCTTGATCAAGTCGATTCCTCCCCCATATATGATTCGAATTACAATTTTATTAAACTGAAAACTAGTACCTGACTTGCAGCGTCAGCATTGGAAACTGCTTATCGGCAAATCGACTGTATGAAGGCGTGTAACTTCATTCCCTGCCATTTTTGTGGGTTCCAGCACTTTAAAAAATTGGTAATTTCTTGGACTTAACGCTGTGTCTTTGGTTGTAGAGCAGCACTAACCAGGAGAGTAACATGGTTGGCACTTTGTGTCCAGAACTCCGTATTTCAGGCTGGGAAACACCTAATTAATGTCTGGGAAACAAGAAGATGATTTATCCTGAGTACCTCTGTCCTCAGCTTCTGCAGACACAGTCTAAATATGCACACTGTTTCTCCTTCTTCCTGTGCCTCAGTTTCCATAATACAAACTGTAATTGCAAAGCACAGCTTCAGGAACCTGCAGATATAAGTTAATGTTATAATGTGCTATGAAGATGAAAATTGCTTAGCTAAGTCTAAGTCTGTAAGTCTATGAGATTTCCTTTTTAACAAATCAGTTATTCAGGTTTCCTGCTTTGACTATCTGATATAGTTATGCTTATGCTCAACTGGTATAAGAATTGCTGCTTTACATTGCTTTGAAATTCAGCTTACACTTAAAATAGTAATTTATTCTCTTGGTAATGTCGAGCTGAAGTTTGCAGGTTCTTGTTATCTTAAACTTTTTATTTAACACATCTTCAGTTGAAGTGAAATATTTCAAGAATACAGGTATGCTTTTGCATACCCTGCTTTATATGGGACTACAAGCATCAACTTTGTTGTTGTTTTTTTTTTAATTCTTTTGTTCACTTGTCCCCCTTACTCTTCTCTTAAATGGGATTGGGTGCGGTTAAGTTGGATATTCAGGTATCTGGGAGTTAGTCATATGTTCCACAGTGAGATTCCAGATACTGTCCCCTGATTTCTTAAAGAAAAATAGTGAACCTTCCAGAATTAACTGGAAATGAATGACAAAGTTAATTAGGAGATTAAACTTGCATCATTTCTGCCTGCGCTCAATGCTTTTGGAAAAACGCTACTAAGACCAAAAGACTTCCTTTAAGAATTTACAGAGCATTTACAAGAGGGGGAGATGGAGGAACACCTTGTAGATTATTCAAAGATCATATTGTTTTGATGCAGCTTCTCTCACTGTCTTCATTTCTCTGTAACTGTTTCTGCAAACTTAGGTGCTGAACCATTAAGAGCCCAGCTGCTTCAGTACGCAGTCTTAAAGGTAAGGAGAAGCCAAGGGAAAGTAACTTACAGAAACAAATGCTTATCCACTAGCTTTACTACACCACAAGGCATGGAGTTGCCACAGAGCACCTGTAATTTAGCCCTGAGGCTGCCCTGGTTCACCTCTTCACTTTACAGGGACACAGACTGCCATTTCTAAGGAAGAACTAAAAACACAAACAACAAAAAACGTCATTTTGTACCAATAAAACATTTCTCTACATTGCCTTCTGAAATATACAGGGGGAACAATATTCAGGAAAGGGAAATACTTTAGCAAATGTGCTTAATATTCAGATGTTCTTTAGGACAGTCATGAAACATGGGGAGACTGGGAGACTTATTATTGTTTACCTCTCTGTAAGGTGTCCAAAGTATTATTAAATTTGTTCCCATCTTTTCTTTGCCCAACCAATACACTATTAAAATAGGACTACAATCAATGCAATTCCATATCATAACCCCAGGGGTGGTGAGACTAAGCCAGCATGCCTTACATAACCATTAAGTAAGACATTTTAACATTCAGATACATTACATTCCCCTTTTATTGAGCAGACACAGTTTTCATTGTCTAATAAAATATTTTTATTTGATAGTCTGTCCTTGCTTATAGCCTCATGTAATCAAGGGGACAGCATGCTTAAGACTTTGTATCCAGAACCTTAAGGTCTAGTTGTGGTTCGCTTATGAATAATTCACTGGGAAGGGTAATTTCTAGTTTTCTGCTGGGTCTCCCCACCACACTTCAAATGTGAAATATGTTTCTTCTTTCTCCTATGCGTCAGTTTCCACAAAACACACCCTTAGAGAATTGTGCATATTCAACAAAGATCTTTAACTATAAGAGCATTTCTGAGCCGTCCCTGCATCCAGGGACCAAATTCTCAGAGCAGTTTGTATTGAGCTATAAACAGCTAATCTGTCAGTTTAAGATGTTCTTTTATACAGTCATGAAGCAAAATGGAAATTGTGTGTTCTAATCCTTGGAGACGGACTGATAAACTGTCACTAGGCCCCTGATAAAGTTTAATATTTAGGCTTATACCCCCTTAATTTTCCCCCTAAATTTCTACAATAAGATCTAAATTAGCTTTTACTGCATGATAACACAGCTTTATTTTGAACAATGACCGAGTGTGTTCTTTCCAAAGAATATTGACTAGTTGTGTAGTCTTAAACACGTTGTCTGACTTCTCTGTGCCCCAGTTTCCCAATTCTTTATTCTCTTCTGTGGCAGTGTCCACTTTATGGTTTAAAGTTGTTAACACTTCTCCAGTTGAGGTGAAAGATTTTAAGAATACAGGTATGTTTTTGCATACCCTGCTTTACACAGGACTACAAGTATCAACTTGGTAACTTTTTGTATTATTTTGTTTACTTGTCCCCTTTACTCCCCTCTTAAATGGGATTGGGTGTGGTTAAGCTGGATATTCAGGTATCTTTTGGTACAGTGAGTGTCCATTTTCAGAATGTTGTCTAACCAGTTAATAGATACCAGTATCAGTAGTAGTAGTAATTTTGAACTGTAAAAATAAAAGTTGTCTTTATGACTAAAATAAACTACCTCATGTGTTCATTCCTTTTGGTGTTTATCTATATTAATATTTCAAATTATTGCTTAGTCAAAACCTCAAGGTATTAGTCATTGGTTTTTGAGCTTATAAAGGAAGCCACTGGAGCAAGATATAAAATTAACTTTGATGTTAGTCCAGAGTTCAAAAGGGTAAGTTTAAAACTTTCTTAATGGTGGTATAGCAATTATATGCTTATAAACTGCTGAATTAATCCTACTTGAGTATTTAACCAAGTCTTACTGTCTAATTTTGCTGAGATTTTCAGTGATACATCAAAACAAAACAAAACAACAGCAACAAAAAACAAAAAGTTGTGACTGAGACCTGTCAAATTCATTTGACTCTATAATCTTTGCATTCAGCAACAAAATTTTGACTTCTCAACAGCAAAAACATATTTCTATTTTAAAATGACTGAACCTTTTACTTTTATCCAGTCACATTACGCATTTGGACATTTTCTTTTTTATCATTAGCATTTTCATTTTTTGCAGATTTTAGGTGATGGGCAGATCAGAAAGTCAGATGGATATAACTGATATCAACACTCCAAAGCCAAAGAAGAAACAGCGATGGACTCCGCTAGAGATCAGCCTCTCGGTCCTTGTCCTGCTCCTCACCATCATAGCTGTGACAATGATCGCGCTCTATGCAACCTACGATGGTGAGTTACTCCCACACCTGTGCATCCATAAATGCAAAAGAGAAGGAAATCTTCCTCCATGCTTTTACTGTCTATCTAACAAATGTGTTAGGGATAGAGGCACTTAAAGACTGACAAAGAGATTCATTTAAAAAATGTAACATCCGTATGTCAAAACAATTAACTTTGAAGTACAGTGCCTTTTATGTTTGAGCTAAGTTATTAATTGCAAGTATATTTAGTGTGCTCATGCTTACTTATGAGGAATCTCAAATATGGTTTTATTTGATTAAAATATACACAATTTTATGGCCAGCTTTAGTAATAGTCATTAGTCAGTTTTTGTTGTGTCATTGAAATTCTAAAGGGCTTCACAGGAATTTAACAAATTTAATTTGAGTCTTGGAAGTTTTTCAAAACTAGGATTAAAAAAGATTGATTTTTAATGGTTAAAAAAATGATTACCAAGCAAAAACAACTGATTATTTCAATGTAATAGGCCTAGAGCTTAGTTGGTAGAGAAGATATAATAACACATTTTTCTTCATAATCAAAATTTTAAATTTAGATTTTACCTATTTTATTTTCTTATATTTTTTCTAACCACTGGCAATGATATATAATGCTCAGTTTTTAGTTCTTGCTTTAAGAAATTGCTTATTTAATCGACAGTTTTTAAAAGAACAAAAGAAAAACAAATTTAAAAATGTGCGTTGCCAGTATTTATGCATATTCTCTCCTTTTTCTAGATGGTATTTGCAAGTCATCAGATTGCATAAAATCAGGTAAGAAATGGTTTTTACATGTAATAGTTACACAACTGATGTATAATATTGAAAATTAAATGCTAATCTTAGTTTGCTTTGTTTACACTTTTATTCATTATAGATCAATTATTTGTGTGTCTGGCTCTATAATCAAGGGAAATAAAATTATATTTAAGTAATAGATTAATTAACTTGTCTACTGTGAAAAATATGTTACTATTGGCAGCCCTGGGCTGTATATAGCAGGGCAATAGAAAACTATTTCTCTATTTGTATGGAGCTTGCCATGCAGTTGAAGAAAGAAAATGAGCACATATGAAATGGTAAGCATTGTATCATTGTGTTAAATTTCTCAATGCACCTCACTAGGTGGGTGAGAAGAAGGGAGTGAGATGTAGCATGTAAATCTAGATGGAGAAGTTAAAATTTGGGAAGAAACTTCTTTTTTTTTTAGACAGGGTCTCACTCTGTCGCCCAGGCTGGAGTGCAGTGATGTGATCTCAGCTCACTGCAACCTCTGCCTGCCAGGTTCAAGGGATTCTCCTGCTTCAGCCTCCCGAGTAGCTGGGACTACAGGTGCCCACCACCACGCCTGGCTAATTTTTGTATTTTTAGTAGAGACGGGGTTTCACCATATTGGTCAGGCTGGTCTCGAACTCCTGACCTCAGGTGATCTGCCTGCCTCGGCCTCCCAAAATGCTGGGATTACAGGCATGAGCCACTGCAGCCAGCCTTAAATTTGGGAAGAACCTTGAAGTAGGGCTGGAATTTAGATGTGGCAGTGCAGAAGAGGGAATTCCAAACACAACAGAAATAAACTATGTTATTGAGAAGTAGTAAAAATGTACGCTTGATAGAAGGGCACATTGTGGAGAACCTTGAAAATCCATGTTTAGCCTTCATATTGTAATACAGGAGAAACAGATATTTTTGAACAGAGGAGTGACCAGGCCAAAGGTGAACGATGATTCCGGGAATGTGAGGTTGGATGGATTGAGTGAAAAGGAGGGCAGGCAGGTGGGGGCTGCGTCTGTACTCCAAGTGTAAGCTAAAGAGGTTGGCCTGTGGTGAGATAAGAGTGCTATTGAGATAATACAGAGGGAGAATTGGGTGACTTAATAGAACTGACTTGCTAAATAAAATGAATGAGTTGAGAATGATGCCAAGTTTTAAAACCCAAGGGACTGAAGAGAATGGTGGCAGCCCACACAGAAAGAGAGAAGTTATGAGGTGGATGTGGATGTGTTTGGTCTAAGCCATGGGTAACAGCCCCATGAGAATAGACAGCAGGAAGGTAGAGGTGAGGTTCAAGAATTTGGAATATGAATTTGGGATCTGTCAGTTTAAGAGTGATAGTGGAAGCCTTGGGAGTATTTGAGTTCTCAATAGAAGAGAAGAGGTTCAAGGGCTAAACTTAAGACAATATCAGTGATTAGAAGAGAAGAAAAATAAGTCAGAGCAGAAAACAGAGAAGTGTATGGAGCTATATAAATCCCAGCAATTAGAGTGTGGTGAAAATGAAAGTATTTCTTCTTTCATCAAGAAGAAGGAAGGTGGTAGCTGAGGGCAGCACCCTGGGATATGAACATGATGTTTGTGGCCTTTAACAAGAGATTCTAAACCTCCTTTCTAACATCTAAGTGTCTTATAAGAGATAAATAAACTGCCCCAAATAATTTGAACCATTTTCTGCTGGATTTTTTTAAAATTTTATTTATGTATGTTTGTATGTATGTATGTATGTATGTATGTATGTATGTATGTATTTTTTGAGGTAGGGTCTTGCTCTGTCACCCAGGCTGGAGTGTAGTGGTGTGATCACAGCTCACTGTAACTTTGATCTCCTGGGCTCAAGGCATCCTCCCACCTGAGCCTCCTGAGTAGCCGGGACTATAGGCACCTGCCACCATTCCTGGCTACGTTTTTTTTTGTTTTTTTTTTTTTTAAGTTTTTTTGTAGAGACAGGGTCTCTCTATGTTGCCCAGGCTTGGTTTTGAACTCCTGAGATCAAGCAATCCTCCTACTTGTCTTCCCAAAGTGCTGGGATTACAGGCATGAGCCACTGCACCCAGCCTTGGATATTCTTTACATGATTTTTTGTTATTCACTGAATTTTGCAAAAGAATGACGGGAAAATATCTGGCAATTCTAGGTTATAGTCTAATGTCCTGAATCTATGCTCTTTGCTTTTTTTTTTTTTTTTTTGTATTGTTTTTTGATGTTTTTATTTGCTCTGGGTCACAAGTGCAATGGTCAGACGCCCTGAGATGTGATGTGGGGAGTGTGAGGGAAAGTTGATTTAGATGTTAGCCATTTGCTCCTCAACATGGTACGTTTTTCTCAAAAATAAAGTTTCTTTATTCCCCAGGGAAATGACTGCACAGGTACTTTGGCTGGGGGATCTCCGTGGCCATGTGCGAAAGTCAGCATGTGTCCAAGTTGTCAAAGTTAACATTTACTTCCTCCCCGGATCCTCCTATGCTTCCTCTCTCTACCAGCTACCCTATTACATGCTCAGGCTGTCCTGTTTTGGGAAACTTCCACTTACATATTGACTACTGAGGATTAATTCGTCTGTCTGCAATACACTTGACATGTCTGTCTCTTTGGTATCTTAATCTATAGCTCTCTTCTCTCACTATTTTTCTTTTTTCTCTTCTTTTCCTTGAATTTTATTTTCGAAGAAACTGGATTTTTTGACTAGGTAGGCATGTTTTTATAAACGACAACTGATTTTGCCTCAGAGATCTAGGCAGGTTTTTCTTCCCAAGGAGCAATGTGACATTCAGAATCTGGAATCTTAAATGTGACTTAATGTTTAGAGATATGGTTTTTAAATAGTGTTTGGCAAGTCTCAACTCACTAAAATGTATTTAACCTGTATCCTTTAATTGCAGCTTAGAAATCAAACCAAATATATAATACCTTGCAGAATGTATTTTGGCAGAGAAATGTAAACAATAGAAATAACTTCAGTGGGAAACAAGGTTGCTGTATAGCTGTGTATTTTTCTTCATTCTGCTCTGTTGGTTCACAAGCCATTAGAATACTTGTTCACACTGGTAGTTACTGTTCTTCCTAGGACAATGAATAAGATGACACACACCCTCATGGATACACTCTTCATACTCAAACACACACACACACACACACACACACACACACACACACACAGAGTCTTCTGCTGGTTAGGAAATCTTTTCTGCCACAGAAAAATACAACTATTTCTTTTAGAAGTCGTTGCAAATTAGGAAAACCCTAGAGGAAATCTTGGACAAAAGCAAGTATTGAAGAAGAATGACAAGAGTAGAATAGGCCGGGCGCGGTGGCTCAAGCCTGTAATCCCAGCACTTTGGGAGGCCGAGATGGGCAGATCACGAGGTCAGGAGATGGAGACCATCCTGGCTAACACAATGAAACCCCGTCTCTACTAAAAATACAAAAAAAGTTAGCCGGGCGTGGTGGCGGCGCCTGTAGTCCCAGCTACTCGGGAGGCTGAGGCAGGAGAATGGCGGGAACCCGGGAGGCGGAGCTTGCAGTGAGCCGAGATCGCGCCACTGCACTCCAGCCTGGGCGACAGAGCAAGACTCCGCCTCAAAACAAAAACAAAAACAAAAAAAGAGTAGAATAGATGGAAAGAAAAAGAAATAAGAAAAGAGAAGGCTGGGCACGATGGCTCACGCCTGTAATCCCAGCACTTTGGGAGGCTGAGGCGGGCAGATCACCTGAGGTTGGGAGTTCAAGACCAGCCTGACCAACATGGAGAAATCCCATCTCTACTAAAAATACAAAATTAGCCGGCTGTGGTGGTACATGCCTGTAACCAAAGCTATTCAGGAGGCTGAGGCAGGAGAATCACTTGAACCCGGGAGACAGAGGTTGCAGTGAGCCAAGATAGCACCATTGCACCATAGCCTGGGCAACAAGAGTGAAACTCCATTTGAAAAAAAAAAAAAAAAAGAAAGAAATATGAAAAGAGAGATGTTGAAAAAAATATAAAATATCTTACCAGCAAGTCTATAGGTCACTTTAAGAGAGTAGGGGGTTCAAACCTGAGCTCAGAAATTCTTGAGAATGGGAAAACGAAGTATTGACACTCAGGGTGCTTACATTATGTGAAAGATGGCCCCAACTTGAACCTTTCTCCCAGTGGAAAGGAATGTCACAGCAAATGGACTTTTCTCTTTGATCCTTTGAAGTCAAGGAATAGAAGTCAAGCCGTACCAAGACAGAAGTAAAATATTGCAGAAGGCTGATTCAAATCTGTTTGGTGTTACGTATTATAAATCTGAGCATCTAGGATTTAAATATTTATGATGTACATAAAATGATGTTTATGTATACTTTAAATTAACTTCCCTATATGTGTAATGCTTCAGTATAAAAGATTACACCAGACCTAAAGTAAAACAAATACCATTTAAGAAATAACATCTTAAGGCGGAGATCAAAATACTTCAAAGTATTATTCATCACTTATTTACCCTATAAGGTTGTCAAAAACTTAGAGTTATAGAACTTGTATGTGATTTTGCAGACTTTTCCATACAAATCTAAATCCTGAAACTGACTTCCATTGTATTGTAACCTTCCTAACTCAGCTTTCAAGGAATCTTATGCTTTAAATCAGGGTTTCTCAACTCACTATTGATATTTTTGTGCTGGAATTATTCTTTGTTGTGGGTGTTATTCTGTGTATTATAGGATATTTAGCAGCATCCCTGGCCTCTACCAACTAGATGTCCAGTAGCAGTCCTCTCCTAGTTGTGACAACCAAAAAATGTCTCTAGCCATTACTAAATGTTCCCTGCAGGCAGCACAGTCACTTGTGACTGGGTATCCCTGGTTTAAATGGTCTCAAGATGTTATCAATGCTTCCCTCTTAATGGTAGGCAGGATAATGGCCTTTCAAAAATATTCACATCCAATGTCAAACTTAATCACATAGTAGCCTCATTCCTACACTAAAAGGCTGCTACAGGGCCAGCAGCCCCCATGAGTTAGTCATCAGTCCTTCCTGTATTTACCTAATTGTGCTGTTTTTCTTCATGGAGGTTTCAAGGTGTTAATAGGCAAGAAGGCAGAGATGCTTTGTTGCAGCCAGGAAAGGCCAACTGTTGCCAAGATACATCACCTAGGGCATCACCATGATGTGGCCCTTGCAGACATTTGCAAGTTTCATTTCAGTTCAAAGGTCATAGCTCAAAGCACACAAATCTGATCATTAAATCAGCATGTGCGTACAGTAGTCTCCCCCTTATCTGTGGTTTCACTTTCCATGGTTTCAGTTACCCAAGGTCAACTACTGTCCAATATATTAAATAGAAAATTCCAGAAACAGACAACTCATATGTCTTAAATCACGCACCATTCTGAGTAGTGTGATGAAAGTCATGAAGGAGCCTTCTCCATTATTATCATATCAACTGTTGCAAGATGATAGTGTTTGTGTTCAAGTAACCCTATTTTACTTAATGACCCCAAACCATAAGAATAGTGATGCTGGAATAGTGTCATAATTGTTCTATTTTTTATTAATTATTGCTATTAATCTCTATGTCTAATTTATAAATTCAACTATATCATAGGTATGTATATAGAAAAAAATATACCATATATAGGGTTCAGTACTGGTTCAGTCCAGTGTCAGGCATCCACTGAGGTCTTGGGGATCCTCAGAGGATAAGAGGGGGACTGCTGTGCATTATCTCACCATACTGAAAATATCTTTCAAGTAACAGAATGCCACCTCTCCTTGTATTAATAATTAAATAATCATCAAAAATTTTCTTGATACGTGCAGAATTAAAATAAAAGGAGTGGACAGTTCTGAGAGGTGTTTCATCCAGGTCTTCATGTTCCACAAGCCTGTCTGTCAAGGCTGCCATCGACAAATGTGCAGTGTACAACCTGCATGACTACACAGGTGGAGGTGGTCCCACTCTCTCTAGTAAACTGTATCGATCACATCTTAACTTGGCTACTCTGGTCTCTGGATAATTTAGGACCACGCTTCTAACATATGCTTTTGCGGACCCCTCAAATCTCTGTTGTCTTTTTTTTTTTTCTTTTGGAGTCTTGCTTTGTCGTCCAGGCTGGAGTGCAGTGGTGCAATCTTGGCTTGCTGCAACCTTTGCCTCCCGGGTTCAAGCAATTCTCCTCCCTCTGGGATTACAGGCGCGTGCCACCATGCCCGGATTTTTGATTTTTTAGTAGAGATGGGGTTTCACCATGTTGGCCAGGCTGGTCTTGAACTCCTGACCTCAAGTGATCCACCCGCCTTGGCCTCCCAAAGTGCTGGAATTACAGGCATGTTGTCATGTAAGGCAATATATTCAGAGGCTCTGGAAATTGGATGATTTAATGATCAGATTTGTGTGCTTTGAGCTATGACCTTTGAACTGAAATGAAACTTGCAAATGTCTGCAAGGGCCACATCATGGTGATGCCCTAGGTGATGTATCTTGGCAACAGCTGGCCTTTCCTGGCTGCAACAAAGCATCTCTGCCTTCTTGCCTATTAACACCTTGAAACCTCCATGAAGAAAAACAGCACAATTAGGTAAATACAGGAAGGACTGATGGCTAACTCATGGGGGCTGCTGGCCCTGTAGCAGCCTTTTAGTGTAGGAAATGAGGCTACTATGTGATTAAGTTTGAAAAAAATCCTTCGTGGAATAAGAAAGCAGCAGACATCTTAGTATGAAGACCACTGAAGCACACCTTTGTTAATTTAAATGTGGCATGTGACAATTTGTTTTGGGTGGCCTCCCTGGCACAATTCTCGTGAAAATGGTATAGGGATATTACCTTACATTTATCCAGTCAAAATTAGCATCTTTCAATCAAATCCTTTCCAAGAAAGGGAATCAATTATATGATAAATATACAAATGTATAACATGTGTTTTTTACTCTCCAGGGAAATTTTAAGGAAGTAGTACATCATCATTTTTTAATGAATGGTCAAGAAATTGAAAACATACATTAGTTGAATTAAGCAGTTGAAGGGAAAGAAAATTAGCAATGCCTGGTAAGCTAGGTGGTACTCCAAAGATTTATTTTATAGCTACGGAAATTATCTACCTGTAAAGGGGGTGAATACAAACTAGCTTAGGTTGGGGTGAGAACCCTGGTTTGACATTTAACATTTTAGAATAAGAGACATAGAAAGATTCCTCTGTAGTTGAAGGATCCTGCTTTGTCCTACTCATAAGCAAATCCCTGGGGTAGCAAGGTGCTTTCTGGTAAACCTTTGATATAATATGAAGCTCAAGTTGATAAAATAGATTAATTGAAGTAAATTGAAAAATACAGAATTTTAAAAACCGTAAGAAGAATGTTGCACAAGCTTTTGAATCCTGTAAATTTTCATTCTTTAAGACCATTCAGAAAAGGAGATTTTGTCGGGGGCCGGTAGTGACTTGTTTTGATCCTATTTCTGAACTGACTGAAAACTAGAATACATTCTTTCTGTTCAAAACATCTTAGAAGGGCCACATATTAGTCAGCCCTTCTCCAGAGAACAGAACCAATGGTCTATATATATAAAGTCTCAAAATCCAAAGGCCCAAGAACCTGGAGTTCTGATGTCTGAGAACAGGAGAAGGTGGATGTCCCAGTTCCAGAAAAAAACAGAGAATTTCCTCTCCCACTGCCTTTTGTTTTATCTAGGCCTTCAGCAGATTGGATGATGCTCAGCCACAATGGCGGTTGAGTGTGGATCTTCTCTACTCCGTCCACTGATTCAGATGCCACTCTCTTCCATAAACACCTTCACGGATGCACCCAGAAATAATGCTTTAGAAATAATGCTTTATCAGCTATCTGGGTATCTCTTAACCTGGTCAAGCTGACACCTAAAATTAACCACCACAGGCTACAATGAAAAAGATAGTTCCAACTGTGAATGAGGATGTGGAGAAACTGAACCATCACTCATTAATGGTGGGAATGTAAATTTTAGTACACCTGGATCAACATGTTAGAAACATTTTGGAAAACAGTTCGACAGTTTTTACAAAATGTTGAATATATACTTTCCAGACAACCCAGCAATTCTAGTCCTAGGTACTACTTAAAGTAAATGAAAACACGTATCATCACAAGGACTTCTTTGTGATTGTTCCTTACAGCATTATTTATAAAAGCCAAAATATGGAAACATTCCAAATGTGTATAAACAGGTGAATAAACAAAATGCCATATAGCTATGAATTATGATACCACACAGCAATAAAAAGGAGCAAACTACTGTTATGTGCAATGGTATAGATGAACATCAAAAACATGATGCTAAGTGAAATAAGCCAGACACAAACTGCATATTGTAAAATTCAATTTATATGAAATTTCTAGAAGAGGCAATTATAGGGGCAGAAGACAAATATTGATTGCCTGAGGCTGGAGATGAAGCAGGCATTGGCTGCAAATGGGCATAAGGGGACTTCTTGGGGTAATGGAAGTGTTCTAAAATTGGACTGTGACAGATTCTCAGCCTTTTGGCTAAAGATGAAGTGTAAATTGGATTGTGGTGATGGTTGCACAACTATATAAATTTACCGAAAATTAATCAGGTGAACTTTATGGTATACCAATTAATAACACAAAGCTGTTAAAAAAAAAAAAAAGCTGCCAGGCGCGGTGGCTCACGCCTGTAATCCCAGCACTTTGGGAGGCCGAGGCAGGCGGATCACAAGGTCAGGAGATCGAGACCACGGTGAAACCCCGTCTTTACTAAAAATACAAAAAATTAGCCAGGCGCGGTGGCGTGTGCCTACAGTCCCAGCTACTCGGGAGGCTGAGGCAGGAGAATGGCGGGAACCTGGGAGGTGGAGCTTGCAGTGAGCCGAGATCACGCCACTGCACTCCAGCCAGGGGGACAGAGCGAGACTCCGCCTCAAAAAAAAAAAAAAAAAAAAAAAGCAAACAAAAATTTACCTTCATTCTTTCCCCTATCTCGCCAATGTCCATTTTTACATAGTTATCTCATGTTTTGATCTTATGCTTGCTATTGTATGTTGAGTCCATTGAGCTCCATTTTTGCAGTTTAAATGATTATATGTAGTTTTCAATGTCTACTAAATCTTCCCTAAATAAACTCAAGCTTTTTAGTTTAAGTGAACCTCTATTATTTGATTATATTAGCATTATATTGATGAAAAGTCTCTGGAAATAGTAAATCAATTGGGAAGTTAAAAATTATTTCAGGATTAGGAGTTGGAAGCCCTGTTTTTACCCCCTGGGGTTTCATTTACAGAGGAAGTCAAAGACATATATGTCCAGGTGTACCAGCCATCTGGATCAAAGCCAGACCACTTGGTCTACCACAGAGCAGTTAGCAGTTCCTGCTTCTGGAAAAATGTGTTAGTTTTTCACACGGGTGCTGTGAGATGTTTCCCTTTCACCTTAACTGATAGAAAGCCAAGAACCAAGACAGGCGCGGTGGCTTATATCTATAATCCCAGCACTTTGGGAGGCTGAGGCAGGTGACACACGAGGTCAAGAGTTCACGACCAGCCTGGCCAAGATGGTGAAACCCTGTCTCTACTAAAAATACGAAAATTAGTTGGGCGTGGTGGCAGGCGCCTGTAATTCCAGCTACTCGGGAGGCTGAGGCACAAGAATTGCTTGAACCCGGGGGGCGGAGTTTTCAGTGAGCTGAAATCTTGCCACTGCATTCCAGCCTGGGTGACAGAGTGAGACTCTGTCTCAAAAAAAAAGAAAGTCAAGAGCCAAATTTGAATTTAACTTGAAATATAGGACTTCTTTGTATAAACTTGCTTCATCAGCTTTATTCCTGTTCCTCTTTTCTTTCTCATACAATGTATATTAGTTTATTTTATGGATCCCTCTAAAGCCACTTTGAATTATTTTAGGAAGAATGTAGGTTAATAATTAGATGAATAGAATATAAATTCCAGCAACAGATATGTGCAGGAGAAGGGCTGTTAAATTATAAACTTTATTTCAAAGAGATGCAAGTGCTATGAGTAACTGAGGTACAATTTTTAGAAGCTTACTGCTTCTTTTTCCACTAAGCCAACTTTTAGCATGGGAGATCTGGGATGTAAGTTTTGGCCCCATCCTGTGTTATTGGTATGTGATCCTAATTAAGTCAGTTCAGCTTTCTGCATTTCATTTTCGTTATCTGCAAAATTGGAATTAAAAGTGTCTCCTTTTACAGGGAAACAGCAAAGACTAACGACAGCCTATTTCATGTTACACGTCCTTCAGGGAGATACACCATAGGTATAATGCACAGATATGATTCATATAACATCTTAGTTCATGAAAATTACAAATACACTATTTAAAATTTTTTTATTGAGAATCAAATAAAAATCAAATCAAAAGCCAGTATATTTTTAAAAAGGAAGTCGTAGCCAGAGAGAGTGAGAAAGAAAGAGAGAATGCGGTACATTTTACATATTCTCAAATAAAAATGTGTCATCCTTTATTAACATTTTCTTTGATTGCTGTGCTCTGTCTTAGCATGGGGGTGACAGTTCAGGCTTTGAATCAATTAGAGTGAGCACGATCAGAAACGAACACTTGAATCTGTGTTTCCTGTAAAGAAAAACGTACCAACAGGGACACCTTAGTTTGCAAACCTAGCTAATCTGCACTCACCCTTGCCATTACCCCTTTTCTCACCTCTGATTAATCCCTAAAAGTAAATAAGTCAGAGGCCTGCATCAGGAGAATGATTAGATCCTTGGTATTCAATGCGTGGTCCGTGGACCAACAACAGCAGCAGCTGCTGAGAATGTGCAAAAATGCAGAGTCTCAGGCCCCGCCTCAGACCTACTGAATGTGCAGCTGCACTTTCAGTAGCCTCTTCAGGTGATCTGTTTGCACAATAAAGTTGAGAAGCACTGAAGAATCGTGATTTTCATATATGGCTGCTTATTACAATGATTTGGGAAGCTTTTGAAACGTACCCATACTACTAAACTTTCTATTCTTCCTGGGCACACAAAATTTCCATTTCTTCAGTGGAGTAGTTTCTGTTATGTGTTAGGAGGAAAAGCAATTTAAGTAAATGAATAGATGTTAAGGGATATAGGAATTGCCTGGATATTTGCATTTTTTAAAAGAAGGTACATATTGACCAACTGATTGCTTTAACAGGTTCAATTTCAGACTGTGTGCTCAGTGAAGACTTTAAGTTAGAGAGGAGAGACATCGAGCCTGATTTTCTGCTAATCATAGACAAGCTGAACCTGGAATGCCTTCCTAAATTTCCCCAGTGTGATGCAGGCATGATATTTCTGTAGAGACAGTAGAACAACTTTTTCCTCTTCCATTCATTTATTCATTTATCTATTCATTAGTTAATTAATTGTATTTTTTAAATTTTATTTTTCATTGTTTTTTAGAGGCAAGGTCTCCTTGTGTTGCCCAGGCTGACCTCAAGCTCCTGGGCTCGAGCAATCCACACGCCTCAGCCTCCCCAAGCAGCTGGGACTACAGGCACATGCCACCATACCTGGCATCCATTTTTTTTTCCCCACAAAAGCATTAATCAAGCACTTTCTAAATATTCAACACTAGACATTGGAAATATGAACTAAAATACCCCCTGCCCTCAGGAAAATGATAATCTGGTCAGTGTGACAGACATAAACAAAATTACCATATTGTTTGATAAGTGCTATGATGGTGATAAGAAGATTTGTGTGCTACAGGTGCTCTGAGAGAGGAGCACTTAACCAGAGTGGGTCTGGGAGTGGGCAGCTAAAGTGATAGCAATGAGGCCAGGAAAGCAGTCCCACATCACCCACTAAGTTCTGAAGAGCTAGATTGCTCAACCAATGGGAGCAGGGGAGAGCATGTGCATAGGCTGTATGCAAGATGGAGGCAAGAGCTCAGGGAGTTTAGGACCTACTAGTGGTTCATGATGGCTGGGATGTAGAAGCTAGCAAGACATGATACTAGAGAAGTAACCAGGGCCCAGGTCACAAAGGGTCTTATATGCCATGATAAATGGGTTACATTATCTCCTGACGTTTATAGAAAATGAATAAAATTAAAATGCCACAGAGGGCATCTACGGGATTTTAAATAGGGGTGTGGCATTGTCAAGCAAGATTGGCTGCTATCTATCTCACGCCGGGTAAAGTGGAGGCAAAGATTTACCCAAACAAGGGAATAACATTTCAGTGGCCCTGGTGTGTGAGAGAGCTTGGCAAGATTGAGAAACTGAAAGAATATCTGTAAGGCTGTCATAGAGGGTGTGTATGAAGATATGAGAGTGAAGGCAAGAAGAAGTGTTCACTGTTGGCAAAAGAAATAAGCAGGAGTTGAATTTTGTAGTCTGTGTTAAAGTGAATGCACTTCCTTCTAGTAGCCCTGGGAAGTCACAGAAGGAAGGGTTTTAAATGATGCATGACTTTGTCAGAATTATTGAGAAAGATCACTGACTAAAAATAAAGAATGGCTCTGGGCAGGAAATTGGGCTACTGCACTTATTTGGATGAGTATTATGGTTGCCTGGATTTGAATGGCAACAGTTTTTGTTGTTGTCGCTTGCTGTTGTTTGTTTGTTTCGAGACAGGGTCTCACTTTGTCAGCCAGGCTGGAGTTCAGTGGCTCAATCACAGCTCACTGCAGCCTCAGCTTCCCCAGACTCAGGTGATCCTCCCACCTCAGCCTCCTGAGTAGCTAGGATTATAGGCACGCACCACCATACCCCGTAAGTATTGTAATTTTCTGTAGACATGGGGTTTCACCATGTTGCCCAGGCTGAGAAATGGATAGATTTGAGAAGTATTTACTGGGAAGTAGAATTCATAAGGCACAGTGTTTCTGTAAGTAGGTGAGGTTGTGAAGGGGAAGTGAGGAAAAGGTAACTCAAGTTTCTGGCTTGGTAAATCGGGTGATAAGTCAGCCATTCACCAAGCTAGGGAACACTGAAGCAGAGCTTATTGGGTAATAGACTGGGACCAATGCAGTGAAGAGTTCACTTTGAGATAGTTTAAACTTGAGATACTGTACATATTCGATGTGGTAGAGTTCAGGGAAAATAGTGTTGGAAATAAAGATTCAGGGGTTATCAGCATGTGGATGATACAGTTGAGATTTCCTAGGGAGGAAATGGAGAAGAGAACCCATAATTGCATCACATAAAGCAACATTTAAAAATGAGAAGAGGAAGAAACTCCAAAAGAAACTGAGAAGAAGTAATCAGAGAGGTAGAAGGAAAATCAGCAAAGTGTAAAATCACCAAAGCAAATGGAAGAGCAGATGTCAAAAATCAGAGAGTGATCATTGGAATTAAGCACAGCTGAGAGGTTGAGTAGGCTAAATGTTGAAACATAGAGGAAGACATTGAAGATTCAGGTGACGATCAGGTGGAAAATAGATGGATTTTGTCCATGGGGAAGTAAAAGAGGATGTATATCCAGAGAAAAGAATATAGGATAATTCTGAGATAAAGGATGGCCTCCTCCTTCCCCTTTTGTTTAATACTAGGGAGAAAGAAACCAAGATGGCTGAAATGCAAATATGTTTGGAGGCTGGGAGGGACAGGAAGTTGAATGGGTCATGATCCAGTTGTCTCTGTGAAGTAACAAGCAAAAATCTCCCCCTGGGAGTGAGCTGATAGAGAAAGTAAGGAGAGTATGAAGACTGGAAAGGCTCCATGTGAGGAGTGGGCCATGCACACAGAATTGAGGACTCTGTTGAAGTGGAAGGCTATAACATGAAATGGCATTAAACCAGGCAGTTGTGGGGTTTCTCCAGCATCACCGATAATAGCTTCAACAGATATTGTCAGCACTGTTTTAGATGCTGAGGATACCTAGCACCTAAACACAGAGTGAACAACACAATGTCCCTGCTCACAGGAGCTTACAGTAGTAAAGGAGACAGTAAATAAACACACACAGGCATATAAAAACATTATTAGACTAGAATTGGAAGGGAAAAGGAAGGCAGCTGGATCAATTCAGGGTAGGCTCATTTGCAGAGGACAAGGGAATGAAATACTTTGGTGAGATGATGTTTTCAGGGATTGCACCACAGGATGTACTGGATAGAAGATATAAAACAAAGGTAAAGTAAAAACAGAGAGCTGGCCGGGTGCGGTGGCTCACGCCTGTAATCCCAGCACTTTGGGAAGCCAAGGCGGGCGGATCACCAGGTCAGGAGATCAAGACTATCCTGGCTAACATGGTGAAACCCTGTCTCCTAAAAATACAAAAAAATTAGCTGGGTGTGGTGGCACCCGCTTGTAGTCCCAGCTACTCGGGAGGCTGAGGCAGGAGAATCGCTTGAACCCAGGAGGCGGAGGTTGCAATGAGCCAAGATCGCGCCACTGCACTCCAACCTGGGTGGCAGAGTGAGACTCCACCTCAAAAAAAAAAAAAAAAAAGCACAAAGGAACAAGAAAAAATGGATGGGGTGAGAGTTCTCAGTGAAGTTGAAGAGCAGGTGTAGAGGGAATAAAGAAATGAAAAAAAAAAACAAACAAAAAGCACTTCTAAGAATCAGATGATTCTTATTGGAGATGGGGGTTACTCCTGATGAATGTTTCAGAGGTACAATTGTTCTGGGTGATGAGAGCATTAAGTTGTCGTCATGAAAATGTGTGGACCAATGTGAAGTGAAAGTGAAAGTTAGGAGAGTTCAGATGGTCAAGAAATTCTTAAGCTAGAGTGTAGCAGAGGTTGTCCACAGGGTCTCTGATGTTACATATCAAGATGGTAGAACTTATGTGGAAGGACAGACTGCACAAGGTGCCACAGTCTTAAACAAGCAGAGATGAATGCCTCTGGAGTCAGTAGAAGACAGAGATAAAGTAGGTGAGGCTGGGATGATCTGCTGGAAGAAGCCTAAATAAGCAGAGTGGAGAGTAAGGATTTGGCTATCGCACAAAGTTACAGAAAACTAGTTTTGCTTTTCCATGTTGGGACAAGGTGGAGGGATATGCCACCTGATGAGATTAGTTCATATGGGTTAGTATTTTCAGTACATGTGTTGTCATATGTAACTATCACTCAAAAGGGTGAGCAGCAACTAAGAAGAAGAGGTGCTGGAGGGCCACCTGTCTGGCATATAGTGTGGGATTCCATTTGACAGAATTACAAATGAATTCATTTTTACTCGTTTTTATCTTTTCACTATCCTAGATAAAAACTCAAAATGAATCCATGAGTTCTTATCTTAAAACAATATGTTTTGTTTAAACATTTCTCAGCGGTGTAATCTTCTTTTAATCTTCCATTTCTTCAATCCAGAGGAGTTCAACTACAGTGCCTTCACTGTGAAGCTAATGAAAAGGGAGTTGGTCCACTGCATAGACTAGACTAGATGATGGTGAAGTTAAACTGAAGTCACTGAGCAGGTACCCAATAGCCAGCAGTGGATTTGTTTCTCTGCGCTTGATGCTTAAGTAAAAACGAGCAAGCCAAGTATAAAATGGTGGATGTGGCCCAGGCCATATAGTCTAAGGAAGTTTGTTTTGTTAATCAAGGCTTCCCTGAACTTCAAAGAAATTCTTATTTAAGTAACTCCAAATCATTAAAGACTTCTAATAAGATATATTTGAGGATCCGGTAGTTACTTAAAAATACTCCCAGAAAAGAAAGCTTTTGTTACATTCTTTGGCTTAATTTACTGGAGTAATGAAATTAGCTGAATGAAATTAGGATGTTTCTGATACTTCTGCCAGTTTGACACTAAATGAATTATTTTCAAAACACATGTATGTAGGAATTAATGATATTACTAACTTAGAGGCCAAGAAGCAAAATAGTAATAACTGTGTTTGTGACAGAGAAATAATTTTAATAATGTTTGAATGAATCAAATATACAAATAGTACTGTGATACAATATACACACAATCATTAACTCAACTATGCATTACTCAAAGCACTGTAGATAATAGTCTAGCAAGGATCTGACAATATGTTGAGAAGAAATGATGCAAAGGAAATCTTGAAAGTTGCCTTAAAGAAACTCATATCATGCAAATATGGATCTTCTAATAGCTACTATAAAATAGTAGAACTGAGTGCTGTGGCACACACCTGTAGTCCAACTACTCAGGAGGCTGAGGCAGCAGGATCACTGGAGCCCAGGAGTTGGAGATTAGCCTGGGCAACGTAGCAAGACCCCATCTCCAATCAATCAATCAATCAATCAATCAGTCAGTCAAGAAGTTAGTAGCAATGGGTGCTATGAAACTTTTTGATGTAGCTTGGATATTTGTCCTCACCCAAATCTCATGCTGAAATAATCCTCAGTGTTGGAGGTGGAGCCTGTGGGAGGTATTTATTATGGGGGCAGATCCCTAATGACTTGGTGCTGTCTTTGCAATAGTGAATGAGTTTTCATGAGATCTGGTTGCTTATAAGTGTGTGGCACCCTCCACCCACTCTCTTCCTCCCATTCTTGCCATGTGAGATGCCTGCTCCTCCTTCACCTTCTCTCATAGGTAAAAGCTCCCCTGAGGCTTCCCAGAAAGGAGATGCTGGTGTTATGCTTCCTGTACAGCCTGTAGAGCCATGAGCCAATTAAACCTCTTTCCTTTATAAATTACTCAGTCTCCATCATTTCTTTTATAGCATTGCAAGAACAGCCTAATACACTTTGCATGGTGCATATCAACCATGGTAATAAAGTGAAAACAAAGAAGTGGGAAGCTTTGAAAAGTTGACAAATTGGTTGAGCTCCATATGGAACTCCAGCTGTAGGATCAGTCCCATTCCAGGCCCAGTTGCTCTCTGGGGCCAAGGTCAGTAGCTCAAACATTCCACGTCCAGTCAGCCCTACTCCTGGTGATCTGCCTCTGACCCCAGCTCTAGTAAATGGGTTTCTGCCTTTTCCCTTGGGGATCTCACTCCTGGCTCATTCCCCACTTCTGGAAAATTAGTTTCTTTTTTTCTTTTCTGTCTTCTGGGACTGAAATCTAGCTTAGCTCTTAACCTCATGACCTTTTGCCAGACCGTGGAGAACTGAAGTTTCCTTGGATCAACACACACCATCTGCTGGTTATAGCTCCCTCCTCACAGCTGCCTTGGGTGCCCTCCCTGTGTGGCTTCTTTCTGTTGCTTGTAGCTAGGAACTTCTGTTGATGATCCTTTATAGTCTGGCGAAACCAGGATTCAGTCTCACTGGGCTGGTCAAACCACTTCTACCGGAGCCCAGTTTATGTGAATGATGAATGTTTTACATGGAAAAAATGTTTCTTCATTTACTGAGGAAGAAACAGCTTCACTGATTTTGTATGCCAACACAGACAGCCAAGGATCCTGCTTGTCCTTCACCTATCAGCCATCACACCTATTAATTTTCAAAACCTAGGAGGGGGGGAGTTGGTCTTTTGTTTATTTAGTAAAAGAAAATCTAATTATATGTTAAAAGTTGAAAAAACTTTAGGTCCTGCCTATTTGACTTTAAAGTAAGCAATAAAAGTCGTTTTTTATTCGGGGATAGTAGCAGGAAAAAGAAGCTAGTATCAGAATGTTTTAAGATTCTGATACAGTGCATGTGCGGGTTTTACTTTACAAATAGCAGATGGAGATGATTTACTATAAGAAGATGTCATTAATTGAGAATGAAGTATCCTTTTGGAGTGTCCATTATGGACTAGTCATTGTGCTAGGGGTAGGAATTAGAATCCTTTCCGTGGGTGGGGGTATGTTTAAAATTATTGCTTTTGTACTCTATGGATTACCTTGAAATATACTTTGAGTCATTTCTCAAAAATTGTGCATACCATACTGATCTGATAACTCATTGAGCTGTTGCTCTGAGGCTCCATCCCCTCACCTAACCAATGGTCATCCATTTTGCAGTCCACAAGAGCCCCGTCTGAATTCATGGAAAGAACTTGCTCGCACTTGGGCTTGATAAAGCATAAGTCAATTTGGCAGTGCATGTGTTAACAAGATGATTTAGAACTTTGCAACCAGCCAGAACCATAAAGACAGCTTGGAATAAAACTAAAGTTGTTCCCATGAGATGCCCATGATGAGGGCTTCTAAGGCAAGGCTGCTGTTTTCTGCAGCCTCAGCAAGAACGAGGTCTCTTTCCCATGATCATTTCCCTCCCCTTCACTGGGCAGGGTGACAAAGACCAGGCCTCCGCTCCCACCAGTCAACAACAGGCAGGGCCCCCGGCATGCCAAAACTTGAGACCTACCTCTTCCTCCTTTATCCGTTCTTCAGAGGGTAGCCTACCTGTCCACACCTGCAGAGAGTCACTCTGCATGCCAGTCCTCTTTCGGTTGCCTCTTTTGTCAAAAGCGTCACCTACTTTCTCTGCCTAGGACGCAGCTCAGAACCTGACTCAAATATTTGTTGAATGGCCAGATGAATGATTGAATTGCTCCTCTCTCCTCTGCCTTCGACTGGTAACTCCTCCTTCACTCCCAGAGCACCCTATACACTTTACCTATAACTCATAACCCACTTCTTATCAGTTGTTCAGTCTGGTTTTTGTCCACTAAAATGTAAGTTTTGACTGTTTCTATTTTATTCATTATTCTATTTCTAGCACCCAGCTGTGTGTAAGTTATCAATAAATATTGATTGAATAAATATACTCTCAGGTTCCTTATCTTGAAGTCACAAAAGTATTGATGCCTATACAAGGTGACTTGTAAGCACACCTGATACACAAATATAGCTGCAGCAAGGAAACATTTTCAGTCTAGTTAGGTCCTGCTTATGTAAGTCAGATTTCTCAGTTCAATATTTCTGTATCAAGCCTCCTAGGTTTAGCCTCTTTCTGTCTGATCCATCTTCTTTGCTAGCAATAAAGTCAATTACTCTCTTCTCAGTTGTCTAATTCACCTTGCTAATTCTACCCTCCTAAGCTAGAACTAGGTTAATGAGGAAACAGTTTCTGGATGTGTTTCTCTTTCCTACTATTTTTCTGTTTAAGGGAGAATCTCAACGAATTTTCCACTTGGGTAAGCATTTCCAGCTCTCTAGGAGCAAAGTCTCCATCAGTCTGGTTTTTGTTTTCCAACTCTGGTTTGTTCTGAATTCCTCCCTTCTCAATAATTCATTTCTTCTTTCTTTTAACACTCTATGTTCTTCTCTTGAACACCATTGTTTAGCTAAGTGTTGCTGTTCTTCAAAAACCACCATCCTCTAAAACTCCTCTGTCCCTGCTCACTTCATTCATAACACATGAATTCAAATTCCTAGCCAGCTCACGCATACATGCATAAACTCATTTATGGAAGGACATGACAAGTGACTCCTTACCTCTAGGTTAGGAGGAGCTTTACTTATCAACTGACTGAAGTAGGAGCTTTACTTGTCAATGAACACTGAGTAAGTTTGAGAATTGAAAATAAGACCTGAGCATCACAAAACAACCTTTCATATCTAGATATAGTGACCATGGTGGAGTTCACACACATTATAAACGTCTTGTTTAAGATGAAACCCTGCAAGCTCTGTGAGGGCAGGGATTATGTCTGTTTATCACACCATGGTATGTTCAGTTCCTAATAGTGTCAGGTATATAGAGGCTGTCAATATTTGTTGAAATTAAATGAAAAGTTTCAGTCTTTTCATGCTTCACAAGAAGAAAACCTTTTGGAGAAAGCAAATGATTTAACATAATCTTCTGGATCTTCTATGATAGAAAATAGCTATTTACTCAGTAAAAAATATAAACACGTGAAGCCGAACACTGCCTTGTGCCAATCAAATGTTTGGTTTATTAATAGTTACTCAATTTATTAGTGCTCTCTAGACAAGAGCCTTTTTAGAATTTGATATCATTTTAGGCAGCATTCAAGAAGCACCATCGACTCAGCTTGTCCTCTGGCTGTTGTCTTTTTATACCACTCCCTAACCAAAATTGATGCAAAGGCGGGATGCTTTGAGTTACTCTCAGTAATTACATATTATTGAAGTTGGCTGGTTATTCTTGACCAACAGTATGATCCAAAATAACACAATGTTTAAACAGGAGGAACATGGGTGTGGAACCCCAGTGCTGCCTCTTCAGAGATGTCTTCCAGGGTGCAGGGAACTTGGGATCTGCCTGAAGAGTGTTACTAAGGGAACAATGGAGCCTTTTCATGACCTTCTATAGCTTTAGTTTAAAAAAGGAACATTGTCGTCATTTGCTAACATTATAATCAACAGCAGATCTCTGATAACTCATTTTAAGTGATATATTGTATTTAAATTACAGTATAATCCCTAATAGCTTCTTGCCAACAGAGTCTTTCAGGATTCAAAATGCAAATTGCACCTGAAAAAGAAAAATTATTTTTAGACTTATGGCACTTTAACTTAACTGTAACACAGAGTACTTTTTATTATTATTATTAATAGAATGTGTTTCGGTTGCAAATTCTGGAGGAATCCCTACAGGAAAATAATTGCCAGTCCTCCCTTGGCTCTGAGCCATTCATTGAGATGGGCTATGAGATAAGACTGAAGAATTTCACTAATTTCGGGAGTGCCAACTGAAGATTATTATTGTGAATCCATTAGACATGAGATTTCTGCGATTATCTCAATGAGTTCTAAAATCCAGGGCCAAATGAGGTGAAAAAAATTTATACGATTATATACATGTTATAGAGCAATTAAAATTTTAATTGGGTGTCAAGAAAAACAGTGGCTGCTCTATAACTTAATTTGGGTTCTCTCTGCCTCTCTGTAGAGTTTCTGAAAATTTTTAAATGTTATTTGGAGTTAAAGCAGAATGATACTGTGGAAAAAGCATCAGCTTAAAATTAGACCTAGGCTCAGCTTTAGATGAATTCCTTAAATTTGTATTGGTGACCTTGAGTTTGTAACCACCCCATAGCTAGATTTTCTTAAAATAGGAGTAATATGTCCTACTTTATAAAGCAGTTCTAAGGAAGAAAAATGATTAAAACCCAAGGCAGTTTCACATAGTATAAGATCCCAGACGCTGGCCACCAGGCTACTTGAGTTCAAACCACAGCATTATCCTTTGCCAACTATGTGAACTTGGACACAAATTACTTACCCTCAATTTCTATACTTGGAAAATGGGGACACAAATATAGTTACCATACAGGGTTAAAAGAAAACAAACATTAAAGAATGCATTTAAAAAACAACCAGCATGAAGCTGGTACTTGGTGTTTGACGTATGTCAAGTGTTGGCCTCTATTGTTATTATTATTATTACATTTAAGAATCTTTGGCTAAACCTAAATGAAAATCCTATAATTTACATTGTATATTTAAATCTGATAGTGAATTTATCTGATAGCAAGTGGATTCCAGGTTGATTATTCATATGTTTGTGCCTATGTGTGTGTATGCATATTTGTTGTATGTGTAAGACGTATGCATTTAAGATAAATTAGTCACATGTATATATGAAATATAGTTATAAACTAATTACTCCTGAAACTAGAGCAGCAAAAATAGGTCTCGTTACTTGAGAGTACAGCTGTGCAGAGTAAATTTACTACGCTTGGAAACTTCTTTCATATCTGCTTATGTAAGTCTGCGGCTAGTTTCTGAACAGTTGTATAGTGATGGTTTCTTGGTACTCACCAATTAGACAAGCATAAGTCATGACCTTGGCTTTCTTGGAACGTAACCAGTGGTTGACAGGGAGTGTTTGAGTTAAATGATAAACTAGCAGTCCAGATTACACTGAGCATCTGGTATCCCCCACTTTCCATCTTTCTTCAACCAAGGCATCACAAAAGCAATTTGGGGGCAGGGATTTTCATTTAAAAATGAAGAGTGGATTGTGGAAGCATCCTGGGTGTTTGTAATGAAAGCCATTTGGTTTTTATTAGTATTAGAGTCTATGTGCTTGCTAGTTTTCAGTCATTTTCTCTTCAAGAATGGTCCCCCAGATTCCAGTTTTCACATTGCTGCCTTTTGAATGGAATCCTTTGTGACCCGTTGTGATTACATTGCATTTTCCTTGTGTTCTTTTAAAAAGTTCTGACTTCCTCTGAATTTTGGTTGGGGGGATGGTGGGAGGAGGGTGGCAGCAAGGGAATGGGGTCAATTGTACTTTCAGAATGTTGTCAAAAGAGATTTTTAAATTGTCAAAAATTGTCTAGAAGTAATATCAAGCTTAGTGTCTGCTAATAAAGCAAGCATTTACAACAGAAAGTTCGGTCAAAAATGGGTGTCGTAAGGTCTTTACAAAAGAGCATTTGCTCCTGAGTGCCCCAACATTTCTCTGACCTCTGTTGGACACTTCTAGAACAGTTATAAATCGGGCTAATTATAATGATGTTAGGATACTGGTGTTGTGTGTTTGGGGTTAGGAAGCTGAGAGCTTAAGCAATTTGAAGAGAACAAGCTGAAAACAGTTTTGTTCATATATCATTCCCTAAACCTTAATTCAGTGCAGATTAAGAATAATCAATGGGCCGGGCACGGTGGCTCATGCCTGTAATCCCAGCACTTTGGGAGGCCGAGGCAGGCGGATCACGAGGTCAGGAATTTGAGACCAGCCTGGCCAACATGGTGAATCCCCGTCTCCACTAACATACAAAAATTAGCTGGGCGTGGCGGTGGGCGCCTGTAATCCCAGCTACTCGGAAGGCTGAGGCAGGAGAATTGATTGAGGCTGAGGCAGGAGAATTGCTTGAACCTTGGAGGTGGAGGTTGCAGTGAGCCGAGATTGCGCCATTGCACTCCAGCCTAGGCGACAGAGTGAGACTCTGTCTCAAAAAAAAAAAAAAAGAATAGTCAATAGAGGAATTTTGTCACGGCACCAGGGGTATTTACGTGGTATGTATGTTGTAAATAGATGCCTAACCTATTTAAAATGTGGCTAATCTATAGTGACCAAGAGTTTTTAAAATAGAGTAGTAATTGAGAAAGAAATTATTTGTATCTTTTTCCCACTTAGTTTTCTTTCCTGTTTTGGACATTTTTCTAGATGCTTCAAAAAGACCCAAAGAAAAAAGGAATACAAGCACAGTCATTACTCATTATTTGTGGATTCTGTGTTTGCTAACTTGCCTACTGCCTAAAATGTATTTATTACCCCCAAATCACTACTTGTAGCTTTCTCACAGTCATTTACAGACATGCACAGACTGGTGAAAAATCTTTGAGTCTTTCTACACAAATGTACTCAGCTGAGGTTGAACAAGGGAACCATAGACAAGGATCCTTTTTGTAGTCCATTTAGTCAACATTTTTTGCATTTTTGTGCTTTTTGGTGATGATTTCACTGTTAAAATGGTCCACAACCGTAGTGTAGAAGTGCTATCTAGTGTTTTGAAACACAAGAAGGCTGTGACATACCTTACAGAGAAAATACATGCAATGGATAAACATTGTTCAGGCATCAGTTACAGTGCTGTTGGTGTGAGCTAAATGTTAGTGAATCAACGAAATATATTAAATAAGGTGTCTTTGAACAGAAACACACATAAAACAAGGCTATGTATTAATCATCTGTGTGACCAGAAGCTCACAGGAACCTAATCTTGTATTTTCTCCTAGGGTCAATGATTCAGTATTCACTAATTCAGTGTAGTAGTGACTTTATATAGAATAAAACTCATACAAATAACTAGAATAAACCACACTTGTTTTTTAATTCCTGTGAAAAAATTCATATGGGAAACCATCAAAAAACTGCTACATAATGACGAACATTAAAAAAATTAAACCCGGCCAGGCATCCCACCTACTCGGGAGGCTGAGGCGGGAGAATGGCGTGAACCCAGGAGGCGGAGGTTGCACTGAGCATAGATCGCACCACTGCACTCCAGCCTGGGGGACAAAAGTGAGATTTTGTCTCAAAAAAAAAAAAAGAAAAATTAAAGCCATATAAATGTACTACAGCATAAAACTTTATGCTATCTATTTTGTTCATTTGCTGCTTGTGACTATCATATTTATGTCAACTTTCCCCTGTTTTATTGACAATTTTCCCAGGAGCACTTGACAATGTAGAAATTTCTTTAAACCCTCCCCCTTCCCCACCAGAAAACAAGCCTCCAGGGAATGTACATATATAAACATTTAAATAGTTGTTGTGTGTAGTGCCCCAAATACTATTTTCAGTTAACAAACTATTGGTAATGTTGGAAAGCAAGGCATGCACATAAGAAAGGGGAGATCTTGTGGCTTGGAGGCCATTCAAAGGCAGACTTAAGATTGCCTCTTCTTAAGGGAGACATGTAGTGGGGTCCTGTGTAACGAATTTCACCATGTCTAATCATGTCTAGCAGACCAATGGAATGCTGTGCCTCAAGTTTCTTCTGAGAGGCCTATGAGCCTCCTGAGATATCAACAAAAATGTTCCTTGGCCATCAGAAGAGAGAAGTGATTTTGAATATAGTACAGTTTTGCTATTATAATCACTCCAAAACCAGGCCTGTTGGTGCTTGTGGTTCTTCAGAGAGGAGGCCATGGGGGCAAAATTCAAGAGACCTGTTTACCTGTAGGCACAAGAGCCCTGCTCAAGACTTGAGACAATGAAAGATGAGGAAGGGAGGTATTTTCCCTGCATCATCCAGCTTCAGCACCCAGCAGAAAGTGGATCATGGATGGGGACTGGGTAGGAGGCCATGGAGGCTAAAGTCGGTGGAGCAGAGTGGAAGCCTTGGGGTCATGGGCTTATGCATGAGACACATGTGAGGTTCCTTGCAACACTTTGCCCGCCAATTATAAGAGACTGAAGTCACTGCAAAACGTAGATTGCCATGATGTAAGCCAATTTGCATTTGCAGACTGAAAAGGTAAAAGGAAATATTCCTACTTCAAGTAAGTATGGGACTATACTTTTTTGATATTGGATCTGTTGGTCCTCATTTCCATGTTTCTCTATTGTCTAATGTGGTGGTTCCCCCTCACTGCACATTAGACCCACTCTAGAAAATCTTTAAAAAAATGTCTGGACCCACTCCAAAGATTCTGATTAAATTGATCAGGAGTAGATCCTGGGCATCCATGTGTCTAAAAGGCTTCTCAGATCATTCACGTGTTTAGCCAGGGTTGACAAGTACTGCCCTAAAACATGTTGCTGAGATTTTTCACACCCCATTTTCCAGTGTGCTCCAAAGATGACTTACGCAGGAGCCCTGCTACATGTCCACTTCAAAAAGATGCACCCCTGAATGGGCCTTTGAGTGCATCCACCTAGAGTGACCTCCATGCCACTTTCCTGTCTGGTTACTCCACTGTGAAAAATTCATCTGCGGACTCTCCAAGTCCTCATGCTGTACATTGTCCTGCCTTTCTCCCAGCACAAATTGTTGGTGATAAGTCCGACAGTGGGGAGGTTGTGGCTGCAGAGTGGCAGGAAAGAGAGGAAGTAAAGGAGAAGGCAGGACAAAGGAAGAGTAAAAGGGTACTTGGAGTGGAAAGGAGGGCCATGCAAGGCGCTGCTTCTCACATGCTCCCCACCAGCCATCTGCATCCAAAGCAGGGAGGGAAGAGTGTGGGCTCAGAGCCAGACACACTTAAGTGCAAGCCTTGGGGCCCCATAATTTACTAGCAGCTTGATCTTGGAAAAATTACTTAATCTTGTACAACTAAAAAGTGGTGGAGCTCTGGGATTCAAAACTGGTCTGTCTGGCTTAAAAGAGCCCAAACGTTCTTTCCAGTATATGCTACATCTCCCAATCCATACACACACAATAGACTTTTCAGTGAGGAATACAGTAATTAATAACTTCCCAGATGGCAGTTGAACTTGTTTTTAAATTCCTATAGTCAAATAAGTTGGGGGAATGTTACAAGAAGATTAGTTAGAAAGAAAATGGTGTCATTTATTATCAGCTCAAAACATTCAGAATTGTCATTTATAAGAAATAAGCTCATTATTAATAGAAGATTACTTTTCTTGTCTTTGTGTGACCATTTTCTTAAATTAAAAATAAACTTTTTTCCCTTATTGCAAAAGCAATGCATGTTCATCTAATACAAATTGAAAAATAAAGATAAGCAAATAATACAAAATTAAACACACTCTTAATCCCTCTGCCCAGATCTAACTGCTGTAAATATGTTAGTATATATCCTTCTAGATTTTCTGTGCTTTTACACAGATTTTGAAAAATCATAGTATACATTCTTTCACTTTAAACGTCTGGTCAACAACATTCCATGTCAATACATTTGCCTTTACTACATTGTTTTTTTATATCTGCTTATTAAGGTGAATAATTTTGTCTGATTTTAAACCACATTTGTTTACTGAGATGTCAGAGACCCACAGATAAGGAAACATCTGAAGAGCCCAGGTGTGGCTATGTGGAGAGGCTGAGTAATTCAAAACAAAGTACAAAACATAAAAACAATTACAACCAGTTTGACAGTTGTACGTCTGTTTCCTACAGCCTCTACCCACCAGTCTACCGCTGACTTCAAAGAAAAGTCAGCACAGAGGAGGTCCAGAGGATAAGGTGCAAAACGAGAATCAAACCCACGATAAGAGATTAAAGGAAGGTTGATCAAAGACCCAGCATAAAAGTGCTAGCCCATGACTTGACTTGGCCCATGGCCCCAAAATATTCATCAGAACAGAGAGCTCTCTTTGAAGCGATTGGATGCATCCATGCTCAGACAAGCTCTCTGGTCCAAGGGAAATTTAAAGAGTGGCCCTGGAAGGAGTTAGCAGGGTTCCCTCTTCCTCCCTCTGCTCTGCACATCCCTCACAAACCGAACGTTATTTCTTTGGTTTGTTGTGCAGATGCCAGTAGTTCAACTCTACTCTTTGCCTCCTGGGAGATGTGAGAAGTACAGTTGCATTTACAGGATGGAGAATTTGCACTCATGATCAGAGACCTGAAACCTCCAGCCGTCTTTTTTATTCAGAGTGTTTAAGGACAGGTGGTATTTCCAAATAGGCAGTAGGACTTGTTCATGACTCTCCTTGTTCATTCTGCGTGTTCATTACTTGTTCACTACTTTTCTGAGTAGAGTTTATTGCTCTGTGGTGTCGTGACGGAAGCCATTCATTTCCCATGAAAGGGGAAGAAAACAGAAGTGCCCCCTCCTGGAATAACCTTCACAACATTCAGCTTAAATGTTTTTGAGTATCTTAAAAGAGAAGTTATGTATTGCTAAGTGTGTTCTTAGAATGTCTGTAGTTAGCACTTCTTTCAGGCTCTAGTTTTCTGGTTTTTCGCTTTGCGTAATAATCTTCTATGTATTTAGAATCTTTAATTTTCACCTTTCCCATTACCATATTTTTACTTCCTTCAAAGTTCAAGGGAATTGCTTTTTCTCTCTACCTTTTTTAGATCAGTTTCCTAGCCTTTAACTGAGGTGTTAAAGTTGGAGTTCTTACTGGCAAGTCTTGGATTGAGCACAGTGTTAGGCTCTGTGAGAGAGAAAATGCATTTTCTGTTTTCACAGAGCCACAGTCCAGGTGAGGAGATAATGAGTTTGCATGCAAAAAATGAATATGTTGTGAGCTGATACAGACTTTTCTCAGGCCAGTCTTTCATAAAGAAGGAGTACTTGGAATGGGCTTTGAAAATGCCTGAAATTCCAAAATGAAATAATATGAAAGAGTATTTATTAGTACATCTTGGGGCTGGGTAATATGGTCAAAGTTACAGAGGCAGAAAACCATAAGGTGTCTCAGAGAAACTGAATACACTCATTTAACTCTGATGGATGGTTCATCTGAGAAAGTAGCAAAGGAGAAGCTTCATTAGTTCTATTAGTGTTACAATGTGCTATGGAATCTGGATTTTATTATGATTGCAAAATGATGGTGTTGAAAATTTTGGAGTGGAAAATGACATTCTCAAGTATTTTGAGAACATGACTCTGCCTGTGGAGTACAGAATGGACGTGGGTAGGAAGAGGCCTGGAGCCACAACTTGGTCAAAAGTGCACAGAGTCTGAGAGAAAGACTTGAAACAGAATGGAAACAATGGGAAGGATGAAATGGACTCTGGAGGCAGTGAACTGAGAACTGATCTGACCTCTGTGATGAGGTGAGAGGAGGGGAGTGATGGGCTGTAAGAGAAGATGGTAAGAAGACTCATAGATGATTCAGTCACAAATAAACATAATTGCACCCCTACTACCTAGGTGCTAGGTGATACAAAGAGACTAATCACATCAACAAAATGGTTAGGTAGACAGAGTAGGTATTTACAGTGAAAAACTCAAAGTAGTCTCACCTAAACATTGAAGACAGAGTGAGGCAATGAGCTCTCAGGAGTTGGGAGAAATATTCCTTGAAGTTTTGAGTCACAGAAACATCAGGGAAGAGATGGAACATGAGCTGAACATTGAACGAAGGGTAGAATTTGGAAAGAATGACAAGGGCAATCAAAGCTGTAGGATGAGGAGGTTAAAGCAAAGGCACAGGACTAAGAAAACACAAGGATCGTTTTGACACATTGACGAGGTCCGTCTGTTTGGAACAGAGTTTGCGTAAAACACCAAAAGAGGAAAAGGGGAAGAAGGTAGGGTGATCCATTTAATCTGGTAAAGGTTTAGAAACCAAGTGTAAGATTTTATTTTTACTTCTGAGACAGAGTCTTTCTGTCACCTAGGCTGGAGTGCAGTGACGCAATCTTGTTTCACTGCAACCTCCACCCGCTGAGTTCAAGCGATTCTCCTGCTTTAGCCTCCTGAGTAGCTGGGACTACAGGTGTCTGCCACCATGGGCAGACAATTTTTGTATTTTTAGTACAGTTTGGGTTTCACCATGTTGGCCAGGCTGGTATCGAACTCCCAAAGTGCTGGCATTACAGGCATGAGCCACTGTGCCTGGCCAAGAGTTTATAATTTAACCTGGGAAATGTCAAGCCACTGACATTTTTCAGCGAGGTTGTGGCCAGTGTAAAAGAGTCTTTTGGGAAGTTTGGTTTGTGAAAGATGTGTAGAATATATCAAGATGAAGAACTGGGTGACTTCTAGTCAAAAAGGAATGATGATGTAAACCAGTTACCAATCAGAATGAGAGGTATGGAAGAGGGGCAAAGGAATTACCAGTAAACCAAGGGGAAATGGAAATACAGTTTTACCCAAAGTTTCAAACCCAGGAGGCTATGATAGCAATATGCCATATACTAAGGCATAAAAATCATGAGAGGACTGGCTTGGTAACAGTCCTGAGCGTTTTGTATTAAAGAGCTGGGTCCTGAGGTTCCAGCCAGACAAGCAAACATTCTGAAAAGGTGGTTCAAAGTGGGGGCTTGACGCTCAGCTGGAAACCATATTTACCATACCAAGTTTAAAAAATCCACACAATTCAGCAATTGTTCGAAGTTTTTAATTAATTAATTGATTCAGAAAGTGAAATATTCTCCAAAGCTCATCTGAGAGCTCTATTCTCTTGATACAGATGAATTCTCAGTTGCTCTTTTGTTTTCATTCCAAAACAGTTCAACTTGTATGAGACTGAAAGTGGGGAGGGCAGGAGCAGAATTTTCTCTGTTCCAGGTATAGACATTATGGGTATTCGGCCATATTCTCGTCTTCATTGGTAATAATTCCTGTTTCATACATCTTTCTATCAATTGCAGCTCTTAGCAGAGTCAGCGTCTTGATTGTAAATACTCAGTGTTGGTTGATTTGCATTTTCATCATAGTCCTGAAAGATAAAAGTGGACCTAAGAAAAACTAATAAGCTTACAGCGAGTTTTATAATGACAGACTCTATATAAACAAATGCAAATTGGATGTCAAATCTGAATTACAAAATTTATTTGAGCAAGGTCCAGGAAGTAATAACAGTGGCTTCAGATCCTTTCTAAAATGATAAAAATTCATTAACAATCTTCCATGGCTTGGAGTCTCAGAGACGTTCAAAAGTCACAGCACTTTGAAGAGCAGAGTTGGCAACTAAAGTTATCAGAGTGAAGAATGACATACTAACCTCAGGCGCAGGATGGCCAACTCAGAGTAGACCTCTATTCTTTGTTCTTCTGAGATAGGAACTAGCCAGAAAACTTAGTGATTCGGGGGTGGGGTGGGAAGGCTGTGGGACCCAGGGTGGAAGGACCCACACAGTTCAAAATAAAACGAACCAACTATAAGGAAGGAAAAGAGAACTATGCACAGATAATATTCCTCATCCACCTGAATTGACTTATATAAAAAAGAAAACAGAGCATACGACAAATGGATGCAATCAAAAGGGAGCAATAAGCCTTTTTCTCCTTTTAAGCTTCTTAAGAAATGAACCCATCATTTTTATCTAGTGTTTTCTCTGCTCTTGCAGCTGCTCGACTGATCCAAAACATGGATGCCACCGCTGAGCCTTGTGCAGACTTTTTCAAATATGCCTGCGGAGGCTGGTTGAAACGCAATGTCATTCCTGAGACCAGCTCCCGTTACGGCAACTTTGACATTTTAAGAGATGAACTAGAAGTCGTTTTGAAAGGTTAGTAGAGAGTGTGTCTGTGCATCAAAGATTTCTCTCTTAATATGTTCATTTTTTAAATATACAATTGTTAGCCATTACAAGGAATGTCACAGAAGATTAAAAAGTTAATAATCCTTCCAGGATTTGTGTGCCACCACCGAGTCACTTTGGTAGGGGCAGACACCGAAATTAATATGCTGACATCTCTTAGCATTCCTGTTTTCATTTGTAGGTATGCAAATGATAAAGCTGTATCATCCCTAGAGATGGCAGGTTTGGTTTTTGTTTGTTTGTTTGTTTGTTTTTTGAGATGGAATTTTGCTCTTGTCACCCAGGCTGAAGGGCAATGATGCTATTTCGGCTCACTGCCACCTCTGCCTCCCAGGTTTAAGCGATTCTCCTGCCTCAACCTCCCAAGTAACTGAGATTATAGGCACCTGCCATTACACCCAACCAATTTTTGTATTTTTAGTAGAAACGGGGTTTCACCATTTTCGCCAAGCTGTTCTTGAACTCCTGACCTCAGTTGATCCACCAGCCTTGGCCTCCCAAAGTGCTAGGATTACAGGCGTGAGCCACTATACCCAGCCAAGATGGTAGTTTTATGTCATTTTACAGAAGAAAAAAAATTAAATGATTGACGCAGAAACATACTTTTGTAGTCTCCCTACCCAAACCCTGTGTTAAAGTCACTGTAAGATGTTACCAAGATTTGCCTTCCCAGCATAGGTAGATTCTAACCTGGCTAAGACTGTCTCCCTGGGAAGTTAAGAAATCTAGACAAGTCCCTCCTATCCTCTGTTCTGTGTTCTCCCCTCTTCTAGAAGTTATTTTGTAGAAGAACAATTTTTGCTACTTTTTAACGTTGAAACAAGTAGGACAATTCAATTCATTCATTTGGAGCATGAACAGTACAGTCACACAAAGATAATTATTTTCCAGCCTTCAAAAGAACTATTCATACTAAATTCCAAATTCCTCTGTGTTATTGTTTTCTTTTTAATCTCAATTTCAAGAAAAGTAACTGTTACCTATGGCAGAGCAGTATGCATCACAGTTCATAAAAAAAAGATAATCTAGTCAAAAGGACTTTCATCTAAATTGGCTGATTAAACTGACTCCCAGTTATGTGCTAGGACTGATAATCTGGCAAGGGGTTTGGTTTTTCCTATAAGGTTTTGCAACTTGGGTGAGGAAATGAATGTACCTCCAGAAAAGCGAGGTTTTTTTTTTTTCTTTTTAACTGAACTCCCCTTGCCAATGTTAATTACTGCAAATGAACAATTATGCTTGCATAGTGCAAATAAGCAATTATGTTGATGCATTTTATTAAATGTCCTTATTTCAGATGTCCTTCAAGAACCCAAAACTGAAGATATAGTAGCAGTGCAGAAAGCAAAAACATTGTACAGGTCTTGTATAAATGAATGTAAGTGCTCTTCATTTGATTTCGTTAGGAGTATGCATATATTGGTGCCAAACTATGCCTAGATTTCTAACTGAATTTATGTTTGTTGTTTTCAAAAGCTGCTATTGATAGCAGAGGTGGAGAACCTCTTCTGAAACTGTTACCAGATATATATGGGTGGCCAGTAGCAACAGAAAACTGGGAGCAAAAATATGGTAAGGCAATTTTCCTACTTAAAAAAAAAATTTCCACGTAAAATCTATGTTACTATAATATCGTTAATGAACTAAAGCTTCTAAAGATATATTTTATCTTTTATTGCTTTAGGTGCTTCTTGGACAGCTGAAAAAGCTATTGCACAACTGAATTCTAAATATGGGAAAAAAGTTCTTATTAATTTGTTTGTTGGCACTGATGATAAGAATTCTGTGAATCATGTAATTCATGTAAGTTTGTGTGGCAAATAACTAAAGTTACCTTTAAATTGTAATAAAACTCCCACACACATTGTTGTTATTGATATTTAGAAATAATGCTATTTTCAATTGAATTGAATAAGCAAGGAGGTAGTATATTCATGCTCTGTCCCTAGTACCTGGAGTCTCAATTTTGAAAGTATTTTCTTAATGCTGTGTTTTAGACATTCACCTCTTGCTTCTGCTATCTCTGTTTTAGATACCTCTCCCTTCACAAAACAAATGATAAGAAGGGCTCCAGGCCTCTCCTATTCAGAAAAAGTTCCTAATTTCTTTTTATGGTACTTGAAAGGAGCATGCTTTGGTTTATAGAAGTAATGCAGGTCTGGAAACCAAAAAATAATAATTGCTTTCAAAAAGAACATAGAAAAGGGATTTTAAACATAATTTTTTTCCTCACTAAAGAATATCTGTGCTTTTTTCTCAACTAAAGGTAAAAAAAAATGCCTTTCTTTTAAAATGGATTTATTGTATTTTTAAAAATGTAAACAATTTGGTTTAGATATCACCTAAGACTAGATTAATGAATATGTTTGGAATGTACTGAAAAATTTAGAGTTTTTCTTTCCTCCTTTTTTTTTTTTCTTGGTTTCCTGTATAAGGAATTATACCAAAAATTGCAGGTTACCGAATCACCTAATCATATCTGTGTTACTATTGCATAAACCTTTATGGTCATTTGTATTAAAATCATGAAAGGAATTGAACCCAAATCTCCTGCAGGGGACTCTTTCTCTTCTGAAACTTCCTCCTTGCAGGATCACCTTGAGGGCCAGGGCGTGGGGAAGGATCAGGGCCCTTCAGGTGGAGATATCTTCTGGCTCTTTTCATACCAGTTCTTTGGGTTTTGTTTCTTTTGTATTGGTCTAGGCCCTCCACAGCTGCTAGGATTCTCTCTTTAACCCAGAAATGCTCTGTTTCACCTCCACACTCATGTTGCCATGCAGTGAGTAAGAAACACTCTCGCAAAGCTGCAAGTATGCCCAGGTAGCTCTCACTTGTGTATTATAGATGGACCAGACATATTAGCGCAGAACTGAGTTTCATCTTTCATACCCTTAACTGCTATCTGGGTCTACTGAGGTTCTTCTGAGCAGAGCAGCTTTGGGGAGAACCATGGAGAAGTCGCCTCCATTCCCTTAGGGTGGAGAATCTTAAAAAACATTTTCTGGCACAAGTTACATTAGCTAAAAGGCTCTGGAGTTACCTTAGAGGTTTACCACTTCTCCTCCCTTTCTCCCCATCCATCCAAATCAACTTGAAGACTATTAACCCACTCCCTCCAATGAAAGGGGATCCCAACTAAGGGTGGGAGCAGATGAAAATGTTCGCAGGGGAGCACATTAGAATCTCCAGAAGCTGGGAAATCTGTGAATACGTAATTTAGAAATTTCCACGTCCTGGAATCTAACATGTTTTTGTTCACTTGCACCTTCTGCTCTGCATTAAAAATCCCTCCCAGTAAATCTTTTGTTCACTTTCTTTTGTTTTCCTTAAATACCTGCAGCACAATCCTCCAGATTATCTAACTGCCCATTAGTATAACACTTACAAGTAGTGTGGAAACCATTTCCTAACTAGGTATTTACTCAGTGTCTGATGGTTACCCCTATAAACAGCAAAAGTAGGATCTGTCACATACATAGATAGGCATGCTTGTATTTTTCTAACTTTTCTATATTCGCTGAATGATTTATTTTCTTTCATGTATATTTTTTATAGATTGACCAACCTCGACTTGGCCTCCCTTCTAGAGATTACTATGAATGCACTGGAATCTATAAAGAGGTAAAAAGAAAAAGAAAATAACCAAAACCAAACTACAGAACCATCTGGTGTAAACCTATAAGTAACGAACAAGGCCAAAATCAAATTTAGCCCTCTGATATTTTTCATTCATGACAGGGACTTAAAATCACACATAATAGTGAGCTGTCTGTGATAGAATGAACATTCTCAATAGAATGAATGAAGGTATTTTACAAAACTAGGAAACTTGAAATTCCTTATTTGTATCTTGGTTTTTAGTATTTAAAACATATGATCTATTTTGAAAATTAATTTAAAGTATTTTAATCCACCTGTAAACTGCATTATTTAAAAAATGAGCAGATTTATCATGGTCTAGGGTGGTGCTGGTGAGGACCAGAGGGTCAGTGAGAGATACACTATGTAGCATCCTTCTGGAACCATCTGATTTGACTTTCAGAGAACTATGCAGGTAGTGGCATTGGGCTCAGACAAACTTTTGCAGCTACCTTGTGACTCTAACATTGGCCAGGTAGCCAGTGGGCATCATATCCCATAGTGGACGTTCGGATGTTCTGGAGTGCTTTCTTATTGTCTCACAACCTTGTCTCCCTTGGGCTGATGTTCACGTACTCTTTTTTTTTTTTTTTTTTGAGATGGAGTCTTGCTCTGTCCTGTCACCCAGGCTAGAGTGCAGTGGCATGATCTTGGCTCACTGTAGCCTCCGCCTCCCTGGTTCAAGCAATTCTACCAGCCTCAGCCTCCCGATTACCTGGGATTACAGGCGACCGCCACCACACCCAGCTAATTTTTGTATTTTTAGTAGAGACGGGGTTTCACCATCTTGGCCAGTGTGGTCTCAAACTCCTGACCTTGTGATCCACCTGCCTTGGCCTCCCAAAGTGCTGGGATTACAGGTATGGGCCTGGCCCACGTGCTCTTCTCACAGAAGTAAGGAACAACAGGAGACAAAACTAGTAATCTTACACATTATTAGATATTGGGGAAAGGTGTTGGTTCTACAAAGGTTTTTCTTATAATTATTTTGTAGCTCAAAAGTAAATTATCTTTGATGATCCTAATGTCTCACAGTGTAGTGATGTGACTAAAATTACATTTTATTTTAAATTACTAGCTAAATATGATTGGCATTTATTTTGCCTAATTATGAAGTTCAAATAATATGTAATGAATTCACTGTAAGGTATCTTTTTGAATGACTGCACAACACTGAAATGAAGAAAAAGATCTGTTATCAAAGGCCACAATTAATAGCATAGATAAATACATGGGTGTGGGATATTTGGGTTCAGTACAATCTAGTTACTGTGTAGGGTACAGCTACTGGCTTTAAGAGCTATGCAGCTGCTTTCTGTTACAGATTTGAAAGTGATTGAGGAATTTTGGTTCACTCTTGTACATTTTTATCACCATCAACTGGGATGCTTTTCATATTTAGGATTGTGTTCTTATATCAAATTTTTCAAATCCTACAATACATACTCTTTTTTTACATTTTAATATTTCTGGCATTAAGGTATACGTGGCAGTCAATGTATATATTTAAGGCAGTAAAAGTTTTTTTGTTGTTGTTAAGATGTTGTATTCATGCATTTTATACTCAATGCTATCCCATAATCTCAGACAGGTCACAAACTGGCAGTCTTTGGCTCAAATATGATATAGAAGCATTTTTGTTTAACCTGTAGTGTTTTTTTTTTTAAATTTTGAATTACTTGCCAATATTTTACAAAATTGAAAGATTTCATTTGAGAATCCAGATTTCTTAGTAAATCAGTAGAATTTGAGCCCCTAGCTTGCATTCTTATATGGCAGCAATTGGCCAGAGTGGTGTTGTGGTTGCCCCTTTTAGAAAGGGCATTTGTTGGCTGGGCGCGGTGGGTCATGCCTGTAATCCCAGCACTTTGGGAGGCTGAGGTGGGCGGATCACCTGAGGTCGGGAGATCGAGACCAGCCTGACCAACATGGAGAAACCCCATCTCTACTAGAAATACAAAATTAGCCCGGCGTGATGACCCATGCCTGTAATCCCAGCTACTTGGGAACTTGGGAGGCTGAGGCAGGAGAGTCACTTGAACCTAGGAAGTAAAGGTTGCAGTGAGCCAAGATCACACCATTGGACTCCAGCCTGGGCAATAAGAGTGAAACTCCGTCTCAAAAAAAAAAAAAAAAAAAAAGAAAGGGCATTTGTTCCAGGTTTGAACAGTCCTCATCAACATGATTCATTGATTTATATTGACTTCTCAGCTCCTGTAGGCACTTGATTTTGCATATTAGTCTGGCCTTGGCTAAACCACAGCAGTAAAAATACAAATACAGTAGCTCAAACAAAAGAGAAGTTTACTTCTATCTGTCATGCCAGTCCAGAAGTAGACAGGCCGTCTAGATGAGGCAGGAAGCTCTGCTCCATGGGAATGTCTGGGAGCCAGCTTTCTTTGATTTTGTTGCTCTAACATCAGCCTCCTCTGGTGTTTTTCTTAGTCTATTTGGTCAAAGTTGGTTCGCCAGTGCCCTGTTCACATGTCAAGCCACAGGAAAAAGAAAAGAGGGAAGTGGTAGACAAATAGTTAACTTTTATGTAAATGGTGCAAAACTTGCATACTTTCCATTGATTAAAACATTGTCATGTGGCCACAACTAAATATAAAGGAGGCAGGAAAATGTAGTCTTGAGCAGAATGGCCATGTCTGTGCCTTGTTAAAACCTGATTGGCAGAGAGGAAGGTCTTATCATTTAAAAGATGAGAAGCACATATACCAATGTCATTTAGCAGACTCTGCCACAGTTTACATCCACTGATCTAGGAAATACTGTATTTGTGATCAAATAACACAGTGGTGATCAAATCTAGAATCAGTAATATGTTTATAGAGTTTATGGGTGAGAAATCTGAGGCTCAGAAGTTTGCCCTCAACACTCAGCAAAACAGTAGTATAGTGGCAAACTTTGCTCCTTCTGTCTTCTTCATTCTATTACATTATTACAATCTCTTAAGAGTTGGTAGTTCATACTAGTAGAGTTCTTTCAATGAGCAAATGATAGAGGAAACTCACCTGCACTGGCACTTACAGCCCGGAAGTTAGTCTCAGCTTAAATCAGGTGCTCTTCAACAATCTGAATCAGACTAGCAAACACGCACCATGCTTGCTGCCTCGCTCCTCTTCCACAACTATGTACTTTTGGTGACATCCTTCTTTCCTGCTAACCTGAGATCTTAGAATTCTTCTCAAGGCAGTGCTCCAAGCTGTAAGCAATCTCCTTTCAGTGGAAGGGAGTTGCATATAAAATAAAAGCTACATGTCATCCCAGAAATGGGTAATTATCTGAATATTTCTGCACCCTCTCCCTCTTTTTACATCCATTCTTTTGGGCATGGAGGTGAGAGTGTGTGTTGTTACAGTAAGAATTCCAATGTTATCCTTATTTTTCCCATGATATTTTCTACTCTCTCCTAATCCCTACCCCCTGCAATCCCTCAGTTTCCCCTGCATCTCCAGCAAGTTATCAAATAAAAGTTAATTCTAATTTTTCCACTACTCTGCTATCTTTGAAAGATGTCAACCACCTTAAGTATTTCTGTCTTGTGTCTTATTGCTTCATGAACAAAAAATGGTGAGAAGTGTAGAATAACAAGTTTACCTTCAGTAGAGGAGTTATAAATCTGGAAGAAATGTTAATGTCAGTGTATCATTGGGCTTCAATGATTTTCTCCCTTATAGGCTTTTATATATGCTTTTCCCTTTGCCTAGAACTTGCCCCCCCCCCCCCCACACACACACACCCCACCTGCCCACACTCTTTCCTCTAATATAGTTTTCCTGGCAACTAGGTTTCTGTATACTTCTTATTTAATGTCTTTTTTTTTCTATAAAACTGTAAATTAAATGGAAACAATGCTGTTTCTCATTGTCCTTTGCTCTTTTTCTGATACCTACCTCAGTTTCTGGTCCTTAAATACTACAGAATCAGTGAATGAATGATTGAGGGGGAAGACGGCAGGGAAGAGAGGAAACAAAAGAAAGAAGAACCCAATCTTCTGGAAGCCCTTCTTATTTCCTTCCCTTGATTCTGGGAAACATGAGCTTTAGGGCATCAACAGCTAATAGCATACATTTCTTGAGCATTTTACAAACTCTGTGTTCTCTTGCCTTTTTTCAATCCCCAGTTATTTCTTTGCTAAACTCAGTTTGCTGAGGTGTATTTATGCAATCAATGGGTATCATGCACTTGCAATTTACATTATTTTATTGAAGATAACTAAGAGAAGTTTTGAGAATTGGCATAGGGTCACCAACTTTTTTTTGTCAAAGAAAGATGTTTTTAGACCATGGAAGTCTGGCTTCCTTGCACATCGCTTTAGCCTATAATTTTAAAACTTTAGTGTGGGGTCTATCTTCTGCAGATATGCCTCAGAGGCTGAGGATCAGGGAAGGTCACATTCCCTCGTCAGTCAAAAGTACTCTAATCATGGGTCTCCTTAATCAGATTATTAACTCAGCCTGTTTCCCCAGGTCTTCTTTGATCCTTCCTTCCAGGATAACCCAGGTCATCCAGAGGAATCATCTTCCATAATCTTAAAACCGAACTTCTTATCAACTTTGAAAATAGCCCCTATAATTACTAAGACAGATCATTTCACTTTACAGAAATCCCTTTTTTTTTTTTTTTTTTTTGCTTTGGATAACTGCATAATGGAATTTTTGTGTTGTAATATTTGATTATTATTACAATCTAGAAAGGAAAAGTGATATGGAACAGTTGCATCATCTCAGAAAGGGGCCCACATTCACCGTGTCTGCCATTCCTAACAAACTGTTCTCAAAATATTCTCGTCAAGGAGCTTCTTGTGACACATCTTTGTTAAAGAGGTAGAACCTGAGTTCTGAGGTATTCTGATTATCTGAAGAGATTACTTAATGACACACTGCTACCTCAAAGAACAGAGTAGTGAGATTCAAAACAATTCTATTCCTTACAGGGGTACAAATTTCTATGCTAGGAAAACAATACGAAAGAGACACATGGCCCATAAACATAACCATGACCAATCACAAAATTTTTAAATGGAACCAACCAGCCCCCTCATGTGAGAAAGTTCTTATATAGTGATTCACTGAGAGGAATGAGGCCCTTATTTTTTTTAAGGAATCACCCACCTTCAGAAGAACTCGGTATTGGGGGCGAATTGGAATTGGTCTCAAATCTTCCCTTTCTCTACCTTCTTAGCGTATCAAGAGCAATTGTTATCTTACTTTGTTCTCCTTCATAAAGAAATCTGAAGGTTAGGAATCCAAAATATTTGAGCATAATTAGATAATAGATATGTTTATGCTCTGTACTAATGTTTGTCTGAGAAGGAGAAATAAGTGAGGTTAGTGGTTTCCAACCCTAAGGACTACTTTGTGTGTGCCACTTACAGGGCTCTGTGCAGAAATACCTCACACATACACACACTTCAAAAGCCACTATGATTTATTTTACTTGTGTGTTTATACATCAACAAAATATTTCTTTAAGTAGAGTATTTCAGGACTAAAAGAAAAGTGAGAAAACCACTGGGGCTAGAGTTTGAGAGCATAAAGAGGTGGGGAAGGAACTGGAGAGTAGAAGCTACAGGGTATACTGCTGCCGGGCATGGCTAGGGAGGAGAAGCCAGAGTTATAAAGAAGTTTAGAGCCTTCACAAAATCTGGGGTTCATAAAACTGGAGACATTTTAGGGACGAGGATAGAGGACTTGGAACATGGGCATGATGGACTGAAGCCAGAAAGTGATGACCCAGAGTCTGTGCGCCTAGATCAGAAAAGCCAGGAGAAGTCTCCAAATTGTACGTACCTGGGAAAGAGCACAGGCTGAGATTGGCCATCCTGTAGATGAGCAGGTGCAAGCTCGAACGGAGACTTAACAACACGAGATTTTCTTTGTCCACCTACCCAATGTACAAGCTGAGAGAAACTGTTCAGGACTTGAGCTAAGAATAGAAGTTCCGAGGAAATAGGAAGTGAGAGAAACTTAATATATTTACAATTTAACTTCATTGTTTTTTAATTCAACAGATCTTCATTGAGCTTATGCTATGTGACAAATACTTTTCTAGGCAGTAGCGATTCCAAGGAAACGAGGTCCTTGTTCTCATGAAACTCATGTCCTAATGGGAAGAGATAGACAATCAATAACCAAGTAAATAATTTAAGGAAATTAGACAAATCGTGAGTGTTATTAAGAAAATAAATCAAGGTGATAGAATAACAGGTCACTTGGGTAAGGCATGGGTGATTCAATTTGGCTTGCTTAAACCATCTCTGACTGCTGTTTGTAGAATGTGTTTCAATGGAAGCAGAGAGATCAGAGAAGGCCAAATGGTAATTCACGTGAAAGATAATGATGGACTCAGATGGTGGCAAGTCAGGTAGAGAAATCTGAGCAGACCTGAGATAATCTTGTGTAGGTGGCTCTATCATTATAGGGAAACAGTTTGTGTATTTTAAACCGCTCGGCCAATACGTGCCTCGGTGATACGTGGCGGAGCTTGTCTCACTGCATAACACAGCTATGACATGATAAGATGGAGCTTGCAAGGGAAACTGCTGACCTTGCTTTGTCCTTTCTGGGCACCAGGTGACTAATAGTCAGAAGGTTTCACTCAGTTCAGTTATCTGTGTTTAAGAAAACAAAAGGGAGCCTTTAAACATGAGATTTAGTGAATATGACAGAGAATTTTTGAGATCAACTGAACTCAGTTTGTAAAAAGAACTAGAATCAGCCCCCTAAGCATGCAATAAACCTTAGAAGTTATACAAGAAGTTGTACAAACCTTCAGGTTCTTATTAATAACCTGATGAAAGCCGCAAATGGTCCCTATGCTGGTCCGAGTTCGGGTCCTCTTAGGCCCCATGTTCCTCCTGCTCTAGCGTCCTGCTTGACTGGGGACTATTTTTTATTTCCAGTGCCCAGAAATGGCTGCGTGACTATGTTTGCAGTCTGTTGGAGGGAAGCAGGCCTCTGAGGTAGTGAGCATAGTACCCGAAAGTCAGTGTTTCAACCCTTGCTCCACTCTCCCTCCACCCGCTGGTAATCCTCAGCATCTATTATTGCCATCTCTGTGTCCATAAGTACCCAACATTTAGATGTACCTTTGCACTCACAGTGAATATAAGGATGACCCTTTCACTTCTAATTGTTCAGTAAGGATGTAAAATATTCTTAAAACTGTGGAAATGTTAGAGCACATTATAGCACACTTTATAGCCTTTCTTTGTATTTACCCTGCAAACAAGTCTTTGAAGCATAGAAATCTCACCTATCCATAATCACAATTGACTGCTTTACTAAATTTTAAAATGAGGTGGAATTGTAATGTATTTTAGTTGCCAATAGGTAATAATGGCTAATAAATAACAATTGGTTCAAACCTAACGAAAGTGGGACTCTATTTCCTAGTGTTCTTTCACTACGAACTTGAATAAGGCATTTACATGTTCTGTAAAAGGTTAGTTATACAACTATTCTGTAGTTTAGCAAATTAAGATGTATGTGAAGATAAAATATAAAGAATTTGAGTTATTAGAAGAAAACTAATATCTAAATCTATGGTATCTTATAGTGAAAGTTTACAGTAACAGGAGCTATTTATGGAATTAAAACCTACAGGTGTGTATTGGTGGAGCTCCTGACAACACAGCTTCATAAAAAGGAAACTGCTTGACTCAAGGAGACAGATAAAAAGATGTCTGATTTTATTATATGAGTTTATGGTCATTTTTCCATGAATAGTTGAGAAAATGATTATATATGAGCACAGAAAATCTGAGAAAAAGAGATTTGGTAAAGAAATAAATTATGATGACTGGGCACGGTGGCTCATGCCTGTAATCCCAGCGCTTTGGGAGACCGAGGCAGGCGGATCAGAAGATCAAGAGTTTCAGGCCAGCCTGAAATCCTGTCTCTACTGAAAATACAAAAAATTAGCTGGGTGTGGTGTGGTGGGCGCCTGTAATCCCAGCTACTTGGGAGGCTGAGGCATGAGAATCACTTGAACCCTAGAGGTGGAGGTTGCAGTGAGCTGAGATAACGCCACTGCACTCCAGTCTGGGCAACAGTGCGAGACTCCGTCTCAATAAAAAATAAAATTTAAAAAGAAACGTATTATTGTTCATAGAAAAAATTAGTATATGTTATTGCTTATCAAGTGTTTTGCAACTCATTCTAATTAAGGCAAAATAACTTTATTGAAAATTGAAAATTACAAAGTCTCCATAGCTAAGTGGTTATACATTACTTAGTACTTTCAAAGTGATACCTCATTGCTCTCCTTTAAGCTCTAATTCAAAGATATATTGACTGTCTAAGAATCTGTGCAGGTCATTTCTCTAAGTATTTAGAAAAGGATTTTTATTTTACTAAGGTTATCTATTAGCAAAGATTAATATTGAAATGAAAATAAATTTTAAGTACCATGATGAATATTTAGAGCTTCTCCAACAGTTTAGTGCTATTTATTTCTTGCAGGCTTGTACAGCATATGTGGATTTTATGATTTCTGTGGCCAGATTGATTCGTCAGGAAGAAAGATTGCCCATCGATGAAAACCAGCTTGCTTTGGAAATGAATAAAGTTATGGAATTGGAAAAAGAAATTGCCAATGTAAAACGCATTTTTTTTCTGATATACTGAATAATGTCAACCGCTTTTTTTTTCTTTCCCCTCTCTATCATACTTTAAGAGTAAAAGGTACAGCACTTTAACAAAGTAGTAAAAATGCATGGCTTGGTAATAGATCATTGACTTCAAAAGGACCTTTGAAACTAAAGAATTTTATAGTAAACTGGGTTCCTGACATTTAAAAGACACACCAAATTGGACAAATATTAAACTGGAAACACTTAATTGCCTGTTATAAGTGGATTTCATCAGAATTCTACCATTTACAGTCAAACTGTTGTTAGATGCCCTTCAGACTCAGGGCAAATGCAAAGCTGTTTTAGTTTAGATATGTATAGAATGTTACTTTATTTTTAAGTTTAAAGTGATCACAGAGATTGTCTCTATTTCTTTGCTAAGAAGTATTAAACCCCTGAACATAGCCATGTGGCAATGTGATACCACTGAGTTCAAATTGTCAGGCTGCTGAGCTGACAGAGGATAAGACAATAATTTCGCAACAAAGCCCAAGGAGTGTATTCCTGAATTTCTTCTGGCTCTAGGTCAACCCTTGGAGTCTGAGTTGGCACTTTCTTCCCTGATGATTCTTTGATAGGGCACTGCAGTCTCTGAGTATAAACAGCATCCAGGTTATTGATTAAACCCATGGTCAGAGTCAGTCTAGGACCCACAGAGTTCTCTTTGTCATTGCAAACGACAACCTGCATCCCTGACTCCCTATACTTGCCCCTGCCATATAAGCTTATCAGAATCTTGAAGAGTCAAGATCATGGAGGGCAATTTTAGCTTTCCTGGGGCTATATGAAACCAAAAATCTCCTATCAGAACCAGGCTGTTCTTGGAGGGGCCACTGAATGAATGGCATTTGAATGGGTTACATGTGGTTCTGTGTTGGAAACAGACTTGCTAGAGGAGAAATGTTTCCTGCTCTCAGTTTTTGCCACTTACACCTTCCCAGACCATGCTCTCCTTTGACCAGCATCAGCTCTGTAGTTGTTGTGTCTTATCTCAGCATTATGTGTCTATATTTTCAGTCTCGTATTAGACTCTCGTATTAGATTGGTATGAGGCCTTAGCCATTGTTGAATCATTTATGCATCTCTAACAAAATCCAGCATAGTATTGCACATAGGACATGTTCAATAAATAATTGTTTTCATTACACGAATAGGTAAGTGACCTAAAGCGGAAACTGGAGCCATAGTCACTGAGAAATAATTGCAATTTTAAACCTTTACCTTTTGTCTCTTCTCACTTAAAATTGCTTTTCCTTATTTCAGCCACTAGTTGGGGAGTTGTTATTGCAATTTTTTTTAAATTCAGTGAAAGAAATAAAATTGGATGCTGCTGCATGTAGAGCACTAAACTGGTCTGGCAGGGTGGGAGAACGGTCACAAAGGAAGGTCCTTGATGTTGCCACTCTCAGATAACTTGCAACCAAATTGTGCTCTGTACCGGGAATTTTCTGTGTTACTTGCCATAAATTCTTGTAGAAACAGTGGCACCTATTTTTCCTTGCTAAATTTTAACTAGGACACTGAATGGTAACGGTGAAGATGGGAAAAATTTAAGAGAGAAATTGGAGATGACTATATCAAAGAAAGTTAAAATATGAAACATTCACAGACATAACTGAACTGGCCTTTAGCCATAGCTCATAAATATTGCTTATATGGCTTGGCAGTTGTCAAAATGTAGAAAGATTTTTTAAAAATTTTAAACTAGACACCACAGCCAAATCTCAATAATTCTTAATAAATATACTCCAAAAATCTCTTACATTTCACTGTTTTTGAAATGACAAAACGAACTACAAAACCAAGTACAGAATAAGACTTAAATTATGTTATAGCTATCCTATATTTTACCCTCAAATATAGTTATATTTTTCTAAAGAATTCTTAATTCTAAAATAGTGATTAAAAATTAAATCCATAGGCTACGGCTAAACCTGAAGATCGAAATGATCCGATGCTTCTTTATAACAAGATGACATTGGCCCAGCTCCAAAGTAACTTTTCATTAGAGATCAATGGGAAGGTAAGTGGTTTTTTGTGCTCTCTTATTGTGCCATTTTCTAAAGTATAACATTGAAATACTCTTTCTAAAATTCATCAAGTTTTTATTTATTGAAATAAATGGGACTTCAATTCTTTTTTTTTTTTTTGAGACAGGGTCTCGTTCTGTTGCCCAGGCTGGAGTACAGTGACACAATCTTGGCTCACTGCAACCTCCACCTCCTAGGCTCAAGCAATTCTCCTGCCTCAGCCTCCCAAGTAGCTGGGATTACAGGCATGCACCATCACACCTGGCTAATTCCTGTATTTTTAGTAGAGATGAGGTTTGGCCAATCTGGTCTCGAACTCCTGAGCTCAAGTGATCCGCCGGCCACAGCCTCCCAAAGTGTTAGGATTACAGGTGTGAGACACCTCTCTCAGCTGGTAAAATTCCTTTTAAGGCAGCTATACAATACTAGAAACTCCCATAGGAAAGGGTTTGGAAAATACTAAAACTGAACATCTTTCTGAGAGGCCATTATATAGTCATCAGACTTGGACAGTCACACAATAAAAGCACTAGATTTCCTTTTAACTCTGAAAAAGGATAATTTATTCATAGAACTTCTCATGTTCTCATCAAGGCCATCTACAGAGGTGTTCAGAACAATAATTCAGAAATAGAACACAAATAAAAAGAAAATCTCTCTCATAGATTCCATTTATAAACAACAATTGACTTCTTTTTCCTTACCTACTATCCAATAATCTCTTTTTGTGGCTATGCATTTATTCTTGTGTATTAGTTGATGCACACAGCCAAGAAATGAAGCAACATCCATGGGAAAATCTACAAACTACCACATTCAGCGATGACATTCTCTTTGGCACTAATTCTAGTTAACAAGGACTTTTCCAAAGGCATAAATTATTGAGTTAGATTATCTTACATATATTTTTTAATATAATAAGTGTTTAATAAATATGTTTTGAAAGAACGACCTAAATCACCAAAGGAAATGAAGAAAAGTGCATAGCATAGCACCCCATACTCAGTAGGTGATATGTGCCTGTGTTTGTGTGCGTGAAATACAGCCTAAGATATTGATAGTCTTAAACATTATCAATTCTTATTTAGAAAGACAAGATTTCATCTTTTGGCAACTCCAAACTTAGCTTCTGAAGTGTAAACGTGGCATGCCTGTAGAGCCAATATTGATAATTGAAAAGATGCTGTTTTCTTTGACTTCATAACATCACTGTACCACTGCTACAACAGTACGTTTTCATCTGTAATAGAATTTCCACTGAGATGTGTTACTGTGTTTGAATGGTTTATTAATATCCATTTTTAAAAGATAAACACTTTATACATGTTTCCATTTTTGCATCAACCAAAAAAGCTTTATTTTTAAATTTAAATTTAAATTCTATCTTTATTTCTGTATTGGTTAGACAAAGAAGATGACATTAAGCCTAATTTCTAGATATATGTTCCCTAAGCTTAAAGGCTTTGTTTTTACTCTTAAATGGTTGGTTTAATTATTCTATGTAAATAATCATTTAAAGAACTAGTTTTTATTTAAAAACTTATTGAAACAGTTGAGGAAGAATCCCAAGTGAATATCAAACTGATCAATGTGATAATTATGTGATGCAACTGACACCCTTTAATGTCCAACCCTCTAACTATAACTGAATCTTGGAACCAAGAAGAGAAATACACAATTTCTGAATGTTTCATGCCTGCTTTTTTCCAGCCATTCAGCTGGTTAAATTTCACAAATGAAATCATGTCAACTGTGAATATTAGTATTACAAATGAGGAAGATGTGGTTGTTTATGCTCCAGAATATTTAACCAAACTTAAGCCCATTCTTACCAAATATTCTGCCAGGTAGGTATGTCACAGTCCCCGTGTCTTCAAAGTTTGTATTTCATATCACTCTTCAGAAGCTTTGCAGCCTCATCTTTTCTGTTGCTGGGTGGTGGTTTTTTTTATACAGAGATCTTCAAAATTTAATGTCCTGGAGATTCATAATGGATCTTGTAAGCAGCCTCAGCCGAACCTACAAGGAGTCCAGAAATGCTTTCCGCAAGGTGAAGAAAAAAATCTCTCTCTTTTCTTAAGACTTAAAACATAAAGTGATACATGGTTATGAAGGCTTGCCATGTGACACTGCTAGGACATGGTGAACTTTGAAAAGGGACAAAATGCCAAAGTTGGTTATCTTGCACATATTTAGGATATGTTGCCGAGGAAGATAAGTCTTCATGGGCTTCACCATCTTATGATGGTCTATGTGGCACCATGATTGCATTGTCCTGTAAGGAGTCACATTTGGTTATTTAACCAGTTCGTGAAATAATACCATCTTGATTTTTGTTGTTGTTGTTGTTACTGTGTTAAAAGTAATTTCAGGGTTATCTATTTTAATTAACTTGATTTTCAGGTGCTCATTGCACACTGGACATATACACAGATGGACTATATTGATGTGGGCGGTCTATTGAAAGTACCCCTACCTGGAGTTAAATAAGACCTTTTCTTAGCCTATACCTCTGTTATTTAAACCATCACCATTTTGGTACTATGGTGAGGGGAGTAGGCAGTAGAGGTTGAGGAAGGAGAGACTCCAGCAAACATGTTACTTGGAGTCTTGGAAAGAAAATAACATTGATTGATTAAAATTTCCAGTTTTTATCTTCAAAAATAAAATGTAGACATCTTTTTAAATTAAAGAATGCAAAAATGGTATTATGCTGAATCTCCCTTGCTTAGGTTATCCTGTTATTCTTAAATCTATACACATACAGGTTCTCTAAGTCCTCAGAGTTCAGCTAAAAAGTTTAAAAGCAGTAATGTGTTTTCTCACATACCATATTTGCCCCATTAGATTTATTGAATATGACTTCACATTTATGTTTGTACAGTGGTTACAATGTTGTATTTTTTTCTAATGCTTTCTACAATGATATTAACTTGTAATAGCAAAAAGTTCTACTGGGGCATCTACTGAAAATATACCTAGTTTTCAGATCATATATAAGTAAACAATCCATTTGGATTAGATTTCATCATAGGCTAGGAACATGTGCCTTGTGAGGAGAAGTGATGAATATTTCAAGAACTTAGACGAGACATTTGTGAAATGTGTGCTCTTAACGTGCTCCAGACCTTTCCTTCTGGTCAAATGCCATTTCCTTTTCCTCTTCCATAGGCCCTTTATGGTACAACCTCAGAAACAGCAACTTGGAGACGTTGTGCAAACTATGTCAATGGGAATATGGAAAATGCTGTGGGGAGGCTTTATGTGGAAGCAGCATTTGCTGGAGAGAGTAAACACGTGGTAATGTTTTCAGAATGATACATTGTCAGTTATATAGGGCACTATCAGTTTGTTCACATTGATGAGCGATTACAGTTCTCCATCATGTGGCTAAAATTTTATTAATTTAGGCAGAGAACCTCTGAATCATAGTATGCCATTGTTTCCCAATAAATCTTCCCTTGCTTTCCCCAAGAGTCTAGTTATGTTTCTGCTCCTAATACTGTCTAGTCCAAAACCAGCTCACCGTTTTCCAGAGGCAGTGTATTTGGAGTACCCAGTAACATGTTCTATTTATATAGTCATTTATTATAAACTCTTCTATTTTCAAAATTGCCCCCAAATTAGTATTTTCTTAAAAACATAGAAAGTAAAACAGGATTCATTTGGAGTGTAAGAAATGTGCTTTATTTTTCATTGTTAGGAAAATGAAGACCATGGAACTTAATGGTATGGTGAAAGAATTTGTTGAAATGTCACTTTATGCTTAGCTAAACCACTAATGGTAATGATAACCCTAATATTTTATGTTAGTTCTTCCAGTATGATAGTGAAACCATTACATTCTGAAAATGATTTTTACCTTATTGCATATATTAAGACCTATTTAATCAAGAGTGTTGATAATAGCAATATTGCTTTTAAAATATAACGGTCCCATATATTTGTTAGCTTAGGTCACAGTTTGTCTATAAATTTACATTTATTAATATATTAAGTCATACAAAGATAGCATGTAGCTCTATTTTTAAAAATCTGTGTTACAAAGAATGAATTAATGACCTATATTTGTCTTCCGTTCTGATTTGAGGTTGAGGATTTGATTGCACAGATCCGAGAAGTTTTTATTCAGACTTTAGATGATCTCACTTGGATGGATGCTGAGACCAAAAAGAGAGCTGAAGAAAAGGTAAAGAGCAAGCAGCTAACCAGCAAAGAAAAATCTGTATAGGAAAAATTAACTTTAAAAACATTTAGGAAAAAAAATATAATCAAAGATTGCATAAAAACTTGTAAGCTCTTTCAATATGTAATATTTCCCGAAAGAGTTTTTGTGGATAAAGATGTATTTCTACAATTTGAATCTTTTATCTCTGCAACCAATACTCTAGCAAGGTGAAAATGTTAAGTGTCTGTTCAAGCAAATGTAAGGTGGTGCATTATAAGATCTATAATTAAAGAGATGTTGAAGAAGCTTTTTGATAACTATTCCTGCCTGCCCATAAGGTGCAGCTTTTATTGAGACTTTTACTCTCTTGCATAAGAATAAGTCTAAGATTTCTCACGAAATCTTAAGTTTAAATTTACTGTGATCATTTGTCTTTATAATTACATAACAACTAGGGGGAATATGTCCTGTGAAAACTGTGAACATGCTTTATGAGCAACATTCACATGCATCCTGACTAATCTCTGTAGTTAGGGTGGCAGAAAAAGCAGACTCTTTGGATTGATAGAGGAGACCATAATAAATGTATTTTAATAAGATAATCAACCTCTGGTCTAGTTTTCTTTTAGAATTAAATCACATGGAAGGATTATCTTCTTTCAGCTCTCAAAGAGCCCTGAGTGGGTTAGGCCTAGAACCTCAGCCCCCAGTATTGCTATTTTTCCATCACTCTGGCCAGCTCTTCAGACATTCAGGTTGGATTTGCTCCTTTCATGTCACAGCTGTGCATGACATGGTTCTGCTTGGTAAAGCCAGTTGGATTGTTCTGGATCAGCATTTCCAAAGTGGTGTCACAAAATACCGAACATGCAAGTTGTTCCACAAGAGGCTCATGGTCAAAAGAGTTTAGTATACAATTCTCGTAGAAAGGCTTCCCTCATCTCACCCAAGGCTAGGTTACATGCTTCTAGGGCGTGATTTTATCATACTTGGGAGTTAATATTTATTTCACTGCTTATCATTGCTGTTTACAATAAGCTCTTTATGGGTGGGGGTGGGGGAACAGAAAATATTGCATAGCATTATATCCTCAGTCCTTTACAACATACGTGGCCTTTGGAAGACCCTTGAAATATGTTGAGTGAATAAATTGATAAATTAATTTCCCATCTTGGACATTTATAATAACTTAGGATTCTAACCTTATAATCTAACCCATTTTTAATTGTAAGAAGTCCTGCAATAAAGAAACTTGCTTAATGTTTTTGCTACAGTATTTACTCAAAGTAATTGACAATGAATTTTTTTGTGTGTACTAGTTTATACTTTCTGTAGAATTTGTATCCTTTAGCACACTCTTTAAGGAAATGTCTTACAGGAAATAAAGTATCATTGAGTGGGGGCTGGTTTGTCATGACTGATGGCAAACCTACAAGAAAATGGGTTTGGCTTCAGTGACTTCAGTGATACATATGAGGTCTGATCCACTGACTGGGGAAACCCTGGGCTCATGTAACAGATTTATGATAAAACCACATCCATTTGATGGCAAACCATGTAACTCAGAGATACAGGCTAAACTCTTCATGAAAATTTTAACTTAATTAAATTATTTAAGAGTGATATGAAATGGTAGAATCAGAAGTCAAATATCATTGAGAAAACCAAGATAGAAATAAAACAAAAATAGAAATAGCAAGTAGTAAACAAGTGATAATGAAATAATAAAATAAGTAAAGTAAACCATTTTAAAATAATTTAAAATGAACTTTAGAAATAGTGGTAAATAGGCCGGGTGCAGTGGCTCACTGATGTAATCCCAGCACTTTGGGAGGCCAAGGCAGGCAGATTACTTGAGCCCAGGAGTTTCAGACTAGGCTGGGCAATGTGGCAAAATGCTGTCTCTACAAACAGTACAAAAATTATCTGGGCGTGGTGGTGCATATTTGGGAGGCTGAAATGGGAAGATCACTTGAGCCCAGGAGGTAGAGGTTACAGTGAGCCCTGATTGCGCCACTGCACTTCAGCCTGGGCAACAGAGCAAGACCTTGTCTGAAAAGAAAAAAAAAAGAAAGAAAGAAAGATAGTAGTAAATACATGATAAATATGAGCTGGAATAACAAGGAAAACTCTGTTTTCCACTTACCTAATTAATGTCATTTATTGAACTTGAGAAGATAGGTACACTGATTTTGGAGAACAAAGGAGAACATAAAAACTCCAGGAACCAATATTTAGGAATAATATTAGCAGTAAACCTATAAGCCCATGTTTGTTTTCTCAGCCAAATCAATGAGGCAGAAGATAATTATAACCTGCTAGAATGGAAGCTCTAAATATTACTCCTTCTAAAAACTTGTAAAAATAAAAAAGCCTTTGAGAGAAAAAGTTCATAAAACTACAAAATATGTGGAACAATGAGTTTTGTCAGTTTTCATGTTGGTTTTCTTGAGAAAGCTGCAGCCTGTAAGGATAAGGCATTAGAAACTCAATTTCAGACCCAATTTTCCTTTGTTCTTGAATCTCCCAGGAAAGATCCATTGCAAAGTTCTCTGTTTAAGAACGTCAGACACTCGTTTTATGAACAGTATGGATGAAATTATTCAATTGCTAGTCATGGACAGATTATAAGTGTGTATCTGAAAGTTACTTAATCATCTTCACATTCAATATTATAATTTTCATAGGCCTTAGCAATTAAAGAAAGGATCGGCTATCCTGATGACATTGTTTCAAATGATAACAAACTGAATAATGAGTACCTCGAGGTAAGTCTCTATAAAGACTCTGGACTACTGATACTTAGGGCTGATAGTAGTGTCATTTTTAGCTATGGGGTGCCTGAAATTATGTGAAGTAGCCTAAAACCACAGGTCATATTATATAAAGCCTTCAACGCTGGCAACGCTGGTGCCAGAATGATATTTGTTTTAGCCTTTTTGTTTTCATTAGCCAGGACTATATTTGGTTATTGTTCATTTTGTTTCCATATATTCCATTTTAAGAACAGTGAGTAAAATCTGGTGTCCTTTAAAGAGTATCAAGGAAGGGATAGACATCAAGGTGGTGAACAACAGGCAAGCTCCTTATCACGTTTTACACAGGCTTCGAGTTTTCCTCCGCCTTCTAAGTTTTCCTCTACTGGATAAACCAGTTCATGCCTACTATATTTTAAAAACAAAACAAAACAAACCCTGATATTTGAGAACTGAAAACTATTTTGTTCTGCCCTGGTAATGTAACAGCTAAAAGAGCAGAGAGTTGCTTAAAGTCACTACAGTGCTGATTTCAGACTCAACTGAAAGTCCTGTTGCTAACTTTGTGGTCACCACAACTCCATGATACCCTGGTGACAGTGAGGTGATCCTTGCCCAGGTACTGGGATGACAGTAATTCCTCATTCATTGATTACTAGTCTAGCATGGGGATTTGCAAGCCATACTGCCTTCTTCTCTCTTTCCATTTGCAGAAGAAACTTGACTTTCTCTTTTAAATGATCTGGTTACAGTTGGAAGCCCCAGGGGTCCTTATAGCAGGAGTGTAGTGGCTACGAACATAGACTGAAAACCAAGTTCCTTGATTCCAGACCCCAGTTCCACCACTCATTTAAACTTGGGCAAGTGACTAAGTTGTATCTCAGTTTCCTTGACTTTAAAATGGGGATAGGAGCCCTTAGTTCATCGGTATTAAATGAGCATAATATTAGATTCTATTAGTATAACAGAATTGAATGAGTATAATGTATAATTTGAAGAACTTAGAACAGTACTTGGCACATGGTAAGTACTAAAGAAGAATGTATTATCCATATGTATTATGTGAAGATTAATGTCATTAATGTGAGGTTTGTTTGACACTTGATTTCATTTGATTATCGTAAAATAATAGACAGAATTTGTGATTTGGCTGGAGTACTGACTTGTGATATACTAATAGAATTAGGTTAATTGGAACTACATCCTTTTTTGGTAAGTTTTTTAATGCTCTCTGTTAACTTTATTGACTGATATAATTTAAGAAAATCCCTATGTTTTTTAGCAAAAATTTTGAAGATACTGGTTTTAATATTTCTCCCCAAATCTTTTATATAATATAGTTGAACTACAAAGAAGATGAATACTTCGAGAACATAATTCAAAATCTGAAATTCAGCCAAAGTAAACAACTAAAGAAGCTCCGAGAAAAGGTGGACAAAGACGAGTGCGTATATTCTCGTTTCTAATGTGCTCATTTAGAAGCAGGTCTTTCCCTCCTTTCTTTGTTGGATTAAGTGAAAGAGCCTCAGTTAGAAAAATATTAAAAAGTACAAAGTCCTCTTTTTATTGAGAACTTCTAAAAGCATCTAATTATGGTATACTAAAGATATGGGTCAAGAATTTAACCAGATTAAAATACCTTTTTCGTTAAGGTATCCTCAAATTTACATTTCTTTAGTTTCGCCTTATATCATTGCCTGTCAGCTCAATTTTATTTGTGAACAAGATTCTCAAAAACACCTTAGTTTAAGTAAGCCAATTCATAGCTCCTTTGAGCCTTCTCTTAGGCCTTACTCTGTGTCCAGAATTTTCTTCTGCTGACAGCCCCCTTTTTTCTATCAGTCAATCCCACAACTCCATCCCCTTCATAGATAGTTAATGTAAGACTTTTCTAATCCTGTGGTAGTCAAATAGGAGATACCGGGAACAATTCTTATTCATAGTCTTCTTATGCTCTTAATCTCTGCTTGTTAGTGACATCAGTACTTCATAGTATTAGTTTAGAGTTTATTTTTTCTATTAAATAGATATATCTAACATATTTATCAGCATGTGTGTTTATGCCCCTAAACTCCTAGAACCACTTATGTTGACTTTTTCTCCCTAGGCTCCTAGCCCCTAGAGAACAGGGGCTATTCTTTTTGACCATAAAGTCTCAGCATCTAGCATACTGAAGAATCTCAGTTAAAACTAAATTAATGACCTAGTGAGCACGTGAAAAATAAATATACTGACTTGATTTGTGTGGTAACTAACACAATAACATGCCAAAGAGGTGCTTGTTTCATTCATGCATTCATTTATCCTTTCATGCATTTATTAACATTTTGGAACATGAAGTCCAGGTGTCATTGGGTACTAGGAGAATCAAAGGTGAACTTTAATTACATTCTGAGAGCAGAAGATAGACAAGACATAATGTAATAAACAGCACCACCAGGAGAGAAATGTCGTGTCAAGCAAAGTACAAAGTGCTGTGGGCTTATTTGATCATAAGACTGTTCCGTTCTCAGTAAACCAAGTACAGGTTGGACAAAACTACTAATAGAAATGCCAATACATTTCAGTAATAAATCTAACTCAGCTGCTAAAATAAAAATGGTCACATCTGACTGGACCCAGTGGCTCACATCTGTAATCCTAACACTTTGGGAGGTCGAGGCAGGCAGATCATGGGTCAGGAGTTCGAGACCAGCCTGGCCAACATGGCGAAACCCTGTCTCTACTGAAAATACAAAAATTAGCCAGGCATGGTGCCATGCGCCTATAATGCCAGCTACTCGGGAGGCTGGGGCAAGAAAATTGCTCGAACCCAGGAGGTGGAGGTTGCAGTGAGCCAAGATGGCACCACTGCAGTCTAGCCTGAGCCACAGAGAAACACTCCATCTCAAAGAAAAAAAAAAATGGTCACATCCAAACATTTCACTATCATGGCTGGTGAAGATATACAACATCATCTTTAACAAATTCAAGAAATTGAGGAAGTCAAGAAGTCTGCATGTGAGATACCCGAGTTAATCATTTAGCTAAAAGGCCCTCCCTCTGCTTTTATGAGTGGCTGGCGCCTGCAAAGGGCAGGGATTTACTTTTTTTTTTTTTTTAAGATTGAGTCTCACTTTGTCACCCAGGCTAGAGTGCAGTGGCACCATCTCTGCTCACTGCAGCCTCCGCTTCCCAGGTTCAAGTGATTCTCCTGCTCCAGCCTCCCGAGTAGCTGGGATTACAGGCGTACACCACCATGCCCAGCTAATTTTTGTGTTTTTAGTAGAGATAGGGTTTCACCATGTTGGTCAGGCTGGTCTCGAACTCCTGACCTCAGATGATCCACCCGCCTCAGCCTCCTAAAGGGATTTAAATTTTAAAAGCTCTTGCTTCATGTGGTTTCTGATGCCTAGTATGTGTTTCCAAAAAAATCTCAAACATTATGTCTTAAGGATTTAGCGCCAGTTGGTAAAGAATTTTAAACATGTCATTATAACATAGAGATAGTGCTGAATCGGGAATGTAATAGCCTTTGGTTACTTAGTAATATTTCTAAAATATTTACTTCTAGTAACATGAATTTTCATTTAGAGTTCATAGAGCAAACGTAAATCTCTAAAGAAAAAGATGTACAAGAACAAAACAAAATGAGTCTCTTGTTGTTTTTAGACTTGATGTTATTTTGTTAGTTTCTCAGGACAGAACTTTCTGTGATGGAATTGTAATGGGTGTTGCTAGTGTTTGTGAATCATAACTATTGAGCACTGGAGTTAACTTCTTGTAAAGTACAAAGAGGAATCTCATTGCTGCGTCTCTCTTGCTGTTCTGCATCAAAATGAAAGCATACTGACATTGATAGGAGCCAAGTCAATAAATATTTATTGAGCAGCTAGCCTATGCAGAGCACTGTGCTAAACAAAGTAGATGATAAAGAGAACAACATGTTGCCCTTTACTCAGGAGGCTATGCTCTTAAGGGGTAGGTGATTAAAAATTAAATCTGATGAAAGGCAAGGTTTGGTCGGTGCTATTACCAGGAAACAAAGTGCTAGAACAGCACTTTCTTCAAACTACAAACCTTTACTTATTAGTAAAACACAATTTTTCAAACCACAATTAAACTTTTACTTATTAGTAAAATATTCTCTGGAACCAATATATCAGCATTTCCATTAATATTGAGGTGAACACAGAATTCACTAAAAACAAAACAAAAATGATTGGCTCGTTTCTGTCTTCCCCTTGGTTGCTTCAAGCGTGGTGTTTTTTTGTGTTTGTTTTTTTTTTCTAATCTGGTCCAACTGGATGGTGGCACACCTCCGAAATAAGTGGAACCCCTAAAGCTGGAAGCTCAACATCTGTAACTCCATGGTACATGGAGAAAGTTCCTGAAAGGCCAGCACCACCAAAAATGGCAGAGCAGTTGGCACCCTGGGAAGTGACGCTGGAGTTTTGCCACCGCAATGAGTGCCTAACTAATACTCTTTTAGTGTTCCAGTTCTGCCATTCACTACCTGTGGCCTTTTAAAAGCCCTGCAGTTTCCTTATTTATAAAATGAGTAGGCTGTGCTAGGCTGTAGAATGTGTCTAAGGTTCTTTCTGGCACTGAAATTCTGTGGACCTTACTGTGAAGTTTTCATAAGAGCCAGGAAGTTTTCCTCCTTGGATTCTCCACATCAAATGACCCAAGGGAAAAAAAACACAATCTTGAGTAGCAGAGAAATACCTCACTTCTTTCTAAAATATCCCTTCTGATTTTTCCACTTCACCAATGTTTCGAGAACCAGCCTTCTTTCTAACTAAGTTCTGTGTAGTTTAACTTGAATATCAAAGGAAAAATAATTATGCAGAACTTATATGGGTAAATATGATGGCCCAGCAGTGGAAAGTTGAGAGTCTGTCCAAGGTGGGCAGGCAGAGCACCGGACACTTGAGACAAATGACTCTCCATAAATGTAGACAGAGATAATTTGTAAAAAAGATTATTTGACTCAGCAAATGTTAGCCAGAAAGAAGAGATACACTAAACTTGAACAAGTCACTTTAATTTCCCAGGGCAGTATCTGCCATGGCATCCTCATGTTCTACACATGTTGCAACAGATGAAAATTTTAGATTTTTACCTTTTATGCTTCCATTAAGCCAACAGAGTCTTTGCAGATTTTCAGTGTGTTTTGGGGTTGTAAGCAAAATATGTTTTATTGGCAAAAAGATTTCTGCTTTTTAGTCAGCACTTGATGAGGAATTCTGTTTTGTTTTGTTTTGTTTTGTTTTGTTTTCCAGAGGGGGAAGGGGAATTAGAAAAGGAAGCTGAATAATTTAAAGGTTGAAATTTTAGGTAGTTCTTTTTTAAAAACAAAACAAAACAAAAATATCGTCTCCAAACAACACAATTAAAAGTTCCTAAACTTCCATTTAAACTGAAAGAACTTTGCAAAAGAATTCTGATGCATGTATTTCAGGGTCATCTCTTGAAAGGACAACATTCAGCGGTACACAGTTTCTGATAGCCACCACTCTCTACAACGTGCATAGCAACAGTGCCCTCTGCCCTCCTAGAGTCACAGGATGAAATGGGTCAGCACTCCGGGAGTTTGGAGGACCCAGTGATATACCAAGGCCCAAAGAGCTGAGTGCTTACTGTGCTCCCACCACTGGTCTTAGCCCTAGGATTCAATTAACAACAAAACATGGAATATTCCTGCCTTCATGGAATTACCTTCTAATGAGCTAGGTAGACAATAGTCTTATGTCAAGTTATGTAAGTACTGAGGGTTATATAGTGTGGAATAGGTTTCACCTCTTTCCTGGAAGTTCTCAGAATTACTTTAAATCAGGAGAAAAGTCACCAAAGAAAATTCTGACAGAAACGATCCACCCACCAAAGTGTCTCCAAAATTAGGAATCTCTCCGAATTTAGCATACCAAGTGTGTGTGCACATATATGTGCATGTACACATATATAAAGCTAGCAAAGACTAAAAAGATTGTGCCTTGTTGCCAAACAGAACTACACACAAACAACTGGTAACATCTGGGAAAGAAGTAGTAATTTTCCATTACCTTTCATTGAAAGAGAAGTGGCTTCTCCCAGTTTAGTGTCAGAATGAGAGTGCTAGCCTCAGACAGATTCAGGTAAGTCACCGGAGGACTTCAGTTATGTTAGCAACCAGTATGCAGCAATAGAAGTTCTTTGGTCCTACTGTGCTTTTGCCTTTGGGTAAAAAGTTACACTTAGGGATCACTGGAAGAGCCTGTGCTGTGGCGTCAGGGGGTAAGGGGAGTAGACCTGAGTCAGAAGTCCTGCTTTGCCTCCTAACCTCTGAACCTAGATTTTTTCCTTTATAATCTGGTGATAATAACTTCACTTTTGTCTTGCATGGTTGTGTTGTACATTGTGTAATGCTCCTGGCACATAACTTCGGTGCTTATTAAATAGTAACCAGTGTGACATAGTAGTAAGAAATGATCATCTTCGTTTTTAAAGAGGATGGGAAGAAAATGGCATTAATCCCTGTAATGAAATTTTGTATATGGTGCAGATCAACAGCTTAGGAGTAGGAGATTTGATTGGAAGCTGAGTAGGTTCCTATTCTTCTTAGTTTAAATATGATTTTCCCAGTTATATAACGTAGTTTGTAAGTGTATTAGGAAAGAGTTTAATAACCATATTGTGCCTCAGTTTCTATACCTGCAAATATATGGATGATTTGAAAGATGAATAAAAGTATATGGAAAAATTCAAAGTCTTGATGAGAGAATATTGATAAATGTAAAGGATTAGAGTGATTACTGTGATTACAAGATAAGAATTCTTTCCACCCAGGGGACTGGAGGAAGACACAGAAAAACTATCGTATTGCACTGCTGATTTCAAAGGAGTTGCTTTGAGACTACTAAATGCTGAGAAATTGAACACTGGCAGTAAAGGCTCACTAATAATTTTGTTGTTTTCAGTTTTTAAGTTACACGAGAGTGGGTGAAAAAAAATTTATTCTAGGTGCTTTTGCAATCTAGTGGGCTTATTATAACCAAAAGGCTATAGGATCAGTCTGTTGTCTTCTGCTCTCCTTCCCAGCTATAAAAATGATTTCTTCACACTTTCCTCAGCACTCAGTTTCTTCAGGGCAATAAGAGATAGAAGAGAAACACCTGGTTCCTCTGTCAAGTATATTTCAGTTCTATTCCCCACCCACATTGTTAGCTCAGCTTTGAGGGCCGTACTGCTTCTAGTGGCCCCTCTTTGTTTTACTGCCGAATGCCCCCAAACGAGCATAAGCTTACCTGACAAAATTACATCTCATAAATTAAAAATAAGGTTTCTTCCTTCCTGCTTCCCCACTCTTCACTTTATATCACATACATCCCCACATTCGTACACATACAGACCACCAGAGGAAGGATGAGAAATGGGAGAAGAGAGTGGTTCATCTCTCAAGTCTGATACTTCTCTGCGGAGGCTGTTAGTGTTTGACCTCCACACTTTAAAGATATCTTCAGGTAACCTACACTATTATTTTAGGGCAAGAATCACCACCTTTTCACTCTCTCTTTGTGAATTTTCTCTTCTCTGTGCTGCCAGTCAGGGTCACATTTGGGCTGCATTCAAACCAAAAGAATTTAGAGTTTTTGTTACATCACTGTTTAGTTGGCCCTGTTAATTTAACTTTTGTATTAAGATTGAGAGATATTTTGTGATTGATCACAAATATTAGACATTCAGTCTATAGCTGTTATCATCACCTTATTTAAGATATAATGGTCTAATCACAGTACTTCCAGTTCTGATTATTACCAGGGAAAAAATGTCCTGAGCTTTTGGTAATTCCCCAGACTGGTTTGAGGGCACATCAAGAACGATCTCAAAGAAGAAAAGGCAAACCCTATAAGCTAGTGCTATGTAAACCCAACACCATAATTCTAATTTTATTTGAATGTTCAGTGGTCATAAATAGCTACCTATTTTCTTTAAGGTATAATTCACAGTGGACATTTTAATAAGCAAAACTATCCCTGCTGGAAATTTGCAAACATAAATCAAAATGCAATCTTAAAGCCCTTAACATAATGTAACAGAAGAGCAGAAAAGCACTAAAACAAAAGGTATGACATTTAGTTCTACAAAAGCGATAGACACAAGATGGATAATATATAAACTTCATTCATTCATGTCCCACTGTTGTGATCTATTGTCTGAAAAATTAATTTCATGTATCTTGTTCCTCTCCTCCGTAATAACAATTTAAAAACAATTTGGATTGGCACCTTTTCTGTTTCAGTATTAGGATTTCTGACTAGTCCAGAGCCAAAAAATATGCAACTGTTATTTGTAATTACCTATAAAAGCCCATGTAGAATTCACTGTCACTAAACCAGAAGTTTGCAGTTGAGAAGCTGAACCTTAGAACCCCTGGGACCTAGATAGCTGTTAAATTAACTTCTATAGCAATTAAAATTTTAATAGCTATAAGCTGTTTACGTAAAAAATTTGCTGCCATGTTTGCCATGAAAATGTCGGGGACACATGAGAATTACCTTTTTCCAATCATGCAAGGAACAATGTTTCCCCCTAGGAGTAGTAAGAGCACATTTTCCATTTTGACCTTCTTGCCAGACAGCCTAGAATCATATCTGAACCTGAATTACAGTAACTGTCTGAATATATATAAACATAGTCATAATATATTTCCTAATCATGATTTTTGCTTATTTTCTTTTATAATACTTCACAGTCACATAAATTGCAATCTATTTGTTCTACATAGTTTCTGATCTCTCAATTTTAGTCTAATATCCCTGGGTTTACACATACATGCTTTTCTTGTGAGTCACCACAAATTATGTGGGAAGCAAATAGAGTTTAATTAAAATAAATAAAATTATATTGTTGTAATCATCAACGTGCAAGAAATATTAAAATACTGATGACTCGGCTGTCATTAAATTAAGGAGGGCTGATATTATCAGTCCCCCCATCCTGTTTAAAAATGCTTTCTCGATTTAAAACAACAGCAGTAACAAACTAAGGAAGAAACACGTTGATCAATCATTCTTCCCCATCTCCAAGCTTATCTTCTTCCTAAAGAAAAATTCACAGAAATGTTGACTAGATTTTTTTAAAACCCCAAACCCTTTAAATAAAAAAGTCTTAATCAGGTTGTTGTAGACAAAATCCATTCTTTGAATTTATCAGTCAGTTGATATATATTGCCCTCTGCTCCTTATTTTTAAGAGATCAAAATAAAATTCACTTCTGACATCCCAAAATAGTTACTGACATTGTAAGTAAAGTGACATTGTAACTAAAGTCGACTTTGCATAGCTCAACTGGCAGAGCAGGGTTTAGAAACAGTTCTGATGTAACCTCATTGTACTAATTACTGTACACCCCTTCTGTGAGTAGGATAATTGCCATTCTAACAGTTGCCATGAAAGTAGAACAACTGCAGTGAAGCCATTAGATGATGATGTATGACTGCCTTAAATGTATGCATGTGTGCTGACATTTAAGAGGTTATCTGAAGTCAAGCAGTATCCATTTTTCCAATGAGCAAATAACAATACATGTAATAGTCTACTAAGATGAGAAATTTAGTCCTGTTGCACAAAATTTCTTAAGACATGATTATTAATATATAGTCTTCATAACATCTGAACAGAGAGACATGGGAACTTTGGCTCCTATCCTCGTCCCTCAAATTATCATCTGGGAGCCATTTGTTTTCCATTTTCTCATTCAGCCTATAGTTATTTATGCATTTTTCTCATCTCCTCAACTAAGCTAGAGTCTCCTGAAGTCAGGAACTGTATTTTATAAAATCTCTAGGTTCTATACAGAGCCTTAGACATAGTATAGACTGACAGAGAGACCGACAACTCTACTTAAGAATGACCGGGGTTTCGTTTTAAAGTCATACAAAAATGTATCTTTGCTCAATTAGCTGGAATGTTGTATTTTTTGAAGATACTTTTAAAGGGCAATAATCAGAGACATATTACTCTGACACAACTGCTTGAGATATCTTAGTTCCCAAAAAGGTTCTTTGTAAACCAGGAATTAACTATTCTTAATATACTTGAATCTGAAGTTTTAATGACCCACACTTCAGTATTCTGTCAACTGCTCCAGAATGGTTGTCATAGTTACCTAGTATCAGGAACATAAAGCTAAATAAATTTCAGTGCAATGTTACCCCATTGCAATTTCTGAAGTGATACATTTGAATAGGTTTTGCAACATCAGAGGCCTCCAAAAAAATCTATGCAAATAAAACAAAAGATTACAGACTTGAATATATGCTGATGTTTTTCAAGAAATAGAAATGCCTTCAAATGAGCTCTCACCTAGTGAACTAATTTTCATTTGTTGATCATGTTTCAAACAGAAAGTTAAGATTCATCTAGGAATAGTAATATTGCTTTAATTGTGTGAGTGAGTTGAATCAGATAATGCGGTACCATTTGTAATGAGTTCTTATGTTTTCTACAGGTGGATAAGTGGAGCAGCTGTAGTCAATGCATTTTACTCTTCAGGAAGAAATCAGATAGGTAAGGTGTATTCTTAAATGATTATTTAATATTTCTGTATTGTTCCCAACCTGTAGCACATTGTATGACCAATTACAGTACTTCTAAACAAGCACAGCTGAGGCTGAGTTATTGATCTTTTGAATACATTTCTTGAAAGTAAATGCATCCGTGTACCTTTTTTCACTATAATGGGAAAATTCAGATTAGTACAAATCATGTTAAGTAGTTGTGTTTCTTTTACAATATTCCTATTTATATCTAAAATGGTTTATCTTATTTCTAAATATTTTTATTTTATTTCTAAGTACCTTTTAAAAGTCCCTTGAATATATCTATATAAAGTCATATTGACTTTAGGACTCATTAAGCATTAGCTTCTAAAAATGGTTTAAGGTTTCAAGAGCCAACTTTTCACAGATCTAGTCCTCCTGGCAATTCTGTATGCTGCCTCTGTGAGAGATGATCCTATTCTATGTCATCTCCATTCAGGAAGGCTCCAAGGGCTTTAGAGAGTTGGAATCTCAATTATATTAGATTGAATCATATGAAATTGTATTTACCTAGCCACAATTGATCAAAAAAGAAAAAAATTTCATATATTCACTTATAGTATTGTTACAGACATATACTTAGATTAATACATGAATAAATTATCATATATGATGAATAACTGAATGACATAATATGACAAAAATATTTCCTCTTCCTGGGAAGGCCTGGACATCTTTGAACATACATTGGATCACATATGTCACTTATCACATACATTGGCTCATTTTTTTTTCAAGGGGTTTTTAGCATTAGAAAGGTACTCAACTGATTCAGTACTGCCAGAAATATTCTAAACAAATAGTAGAGCAAGCTTCTGCAGGTGCACTCAGTTCTCCAGGTGCACTCAGTCCTGCCCTTCCTTTCTAAACATAGTCTAGAATTAAGAGAGAAGATAACCTCAGCATTATTCTAAACCATTCTTCTTATATCTCAGAGTCTGTTGTAAGCCTCATTTTTATTGAATTCTATTACCAATTAGGTTAGAAATTATAAAAACTCTTACAAGATATTTATCATTGGCTTAAAAAAAACCTTAAAATAAATTGTATATTTTTATGTTAAAGTTTGATTATACCTTTCCCCATTGCTTTCAACTCTAAAAAGAGTTAGGTTAAGAAGTTATCTACATTTTCTTCTAGTATTTTTATGATTTCTATTTTTGGAGTAAAACCTTAATCCACCTGGAATTTACCTTGGTACATGACCCGAAACTGAATTATATAAAGTAACCAGAAAAGATTATTTTGTATAACATATAAACAATAAGTAAGATATATTTACTCAGATTAAAATTACTTAGCTCAAAGTCTAAGCTAATGTTTTCTGGCTAGGGAAATGATTGCCCCAACCCAGACCAGAACCTGCTTAATAATCAACTCATCAGAACCTATGAAGTCAGTCCTTTATAATATATTATTTGAAACCATTCAGATCTTGTTTTAAAATGCCTTTATCTCTAGAGAGTCTTCACTTGAAGCCCTCTTTTTAATATTCAGTAGTTCTGTCAGTGTCTAGTTCATTGGGTCCTGAGCCAAACAGAAGAGTTAACTTTCAATGGAATCCCAAGTCAAAGCAAGGCAACTTAGACCCCTTAGTGCTGCATTAGAGCAGACTAAGGGATGCAGCTTCATTTCAGTCCAGCCCAGGGAGGACCCTGGATCCTGTTGGACCTGGTGCTGATGCATCCTCAGTAGGACCACTCTGGCATGTTCAGTCCTTCAGCCCTTCTCTAGAGTAGGCTCAGGCATTTATGCCAAGACAGGACCTTGTTTGATTCTGAATTACCCCAAGTCCCTGGAGGTGGCTCAAAATTGGCCCACTTCAGAGATTCCCCTATCAGAGAAGAGCTGAAAATATTTTCATTTTGAGTATAATGTCCTGAAACCAAAGAACCATACAGAAAAAGGAAAAGGAAGGTAAAAGTGGCCCAATAGTGGTCTATTTCACGAAATAGACAATAATCCTCTGGCAAATCAAAAATTAGCTATAATAACAATTCTGAATTATATAAAAAAGATCTTTTCCAAGATCCTTAAAATAAGGATCCAATGGAAATATAAAATAAGAAAACTTGTTAACTTCTTTTCATATGCTTGTCTGCTTCTTGAACAGCAAAGAGGAGAAATCCTTGAAATGTACACCTTTTTTCTTTGACAATTTAAATCTTCAAAGTAGGGATTGTCTTACCTAAAAATAGCTGAAGTGTCAAATCTCCATCTTTTTTCTTGATAGGAATGTGTATGTGGTCTGGGTGCGGTGGCTCACGTCTGTAATCCCAGCACGTTGGGAGGGTAAGGTGGGTGGATCACCTGAGGTCAAGAGTTCGAGACCAGCCTGGCCAACATGGTGAAACCCCATCTCCACTAAAAATACAAAAATTAGCCTACTGTGGTGGTGGTTACCTGTAATCCCAGCTACTCAGAAGGCTGAGGCACGAGAATCGCTTGAACCCAAATGCAGAGGTTGCAATGAGCTGAGATCGCACCACTGCACTCCAGCCTGGGTGACAAAGCAAAACTGTGTCTCAAAAAAAAACAAAAAGAAAAGAAAAGAAAAACAAATGTGTATATGAATATAAATACACACATACATACCTATATACATGTCTTCTTCAACACTGTCTTAATGGATTTGGGATAATGTCCATTATAAAATTAGGATTGGTATAGAATAGCATGTGCCACCATAAGTGAGTCCCTCCCTCCACACACACACATAGACAGGCAAATACTCCAAATTAGATTGCATACACTTTCTCATGGGATTGGTCATTTTATGTTGTTATGTTAAAAAAAAAAAAAAAAAAAAAGCACTTGTTTTGTTATATAGAGACTTACTCGTATCAATAATTTCTACTTCTTAATTCAGTTTTCACTATTTTGTTAGAACTCACACATGTAGACTACATTCCAAGTTGTATGCATTCCTACATCTTCATATCAACAAAAAAAGTCAATTTCCAAGAAAGAAGGCAAACTAAAAGTGCTTAATCCACTGTTCCTCTTCCTTGCATGTTTACTTCATGGAGCTCTAGAAGGCCCCCATACCATGACATTAGGAAAGCTGCACTTCAATATTTTGTCATATGGTTCTCTGTAAGTTCTAGGTGCTGCTCAGTCATCATATTAAACCTTAAAATCTCAGTCAAGGAAATGATTGAATGTATTCTCCTTTTCCATTAAAATTGCAGAATCTTTTAAATCATTTTTTTTAATTTCTCAAATATATAAGTTCTTTAGTATGTTCAGCCTGTGTCAAATATAAATACTTTGAGATAGTTAAATGTTCTAAATTGCCTTATTTATTCTTAGGAGCTTTATTTTCAGGCTTGAAAATTAAGACAGTTTCCAAACATAATATTACTCCATTTAATATAAAAAGAATGTTTCGGCTATGCATGGTGGCTCATGCCTGTAATCCCAGTACTTTGGAAAGCTGAGGTGAGCTGATTGCTTGAGCTAAGTAGTTGATACCAGCCTGGGCAACACGGTAAAACCCTGTCTCTACCAAAAACTACAAAAAAAATTAACTGAGCATGGTGGTGCACGCCTGTGGTCTCAGCTACTTGAGAGGCTGAGGTGGGAAGACTTCTTGAGCCTGAAAGGTGGAGGTTGCAGTGAGCCAAGGTCACACCACTGCACTTCAGCCTGGGTGACAGAGTAAAACCCTGTCGCAAAAAAAAAAAAAAAAAAAAGTTTAATTAATTTGCACCAAAAACAATTACTCAATTGCTGCCTTAGGCTTTATATGAAATATTCTAAAATTGAATTGCTAGCAGCCTTCAAAAAATAAAGTTGTGTTGGGGAGCCAAAAAAAAAAAAAAAGGCAGGGGAAAGAGGAGACACAGTCTTTGCTTCATGGCCCAATGACTTATTTAATTAACTAACTTGTTGACAATCGTGAACATAAAAAATGTACAACTAAGCAGTTGGTTATAAACAACAGTTGTGACACCTACTAGGTAACAGCAGTAAGGCTAATGGGGAAAATCCTCCTTACAGAGATTTAGCTGACAAAGTAAAAAAGGAGGTCATAATTAGCAAAGTTGAACTGAAGACTAATATTTAATAAGAACCATAAAAGTCTTATCACTTGCCTGAAGGATGGCATATTGGGGCATGACTAAAGCAGCAGGATCTTTATAGTTAATATTTAGTCTTGATAGCACGTTTCATAACAGCATTTTATATAATGGGTGGATTTTAATCAAAGTACATAGTGTGGGAGATAGCATTCACTTTAAGTTAATAAAGTACTGCACATAATTTTTATACTTTAAGCTAAAAATAATTTCATGGCTCCGTTTAGCTCAGGCTGCTACACGTGAGGTATAACTTTCATCAAAATTCTCTAAGGACAAAAGTACTTTTTTGTTGTTGTGTCATTTGAATGTTATGGCAACTTTCCAAATTTTTGTAGAGGTCTGGAGAGCAATTAAATTGCTCAGATACTTTGAAGTCTTCTCTGTAAATATCTAATATTTATCCCTGAAGCCCATGTGAGGTTATATTGTGTTCAGTACACCTGAAAGATAAAGAAATAACATGTGCTACTCTGTGTTAACTAGATCTTAAAAATCTTGAGGTCAGGGCCCTTCTTTTATATTCTTAATGTCCTGCATAGCAATGACCCAGGGCTTTGCATTTAATAGGTGTTGATACTGAAGGTTTTTTTTTTTTATTACAGAAAATAATGTTTCAGTTATTCAGTGTATACTAGAGTTTTAAGCCATTCAAGATGGAATTACTAAACTATGAACATTTAATTAATTTAATTTTAATTTCTTTCTAAGGTCAAAGATTAATGACCTCTAAATAACATGACCCAAAATTTTATTAAACAGGGGAAGTGTATTCCAAGGGAAGATAATCTCCGTCTTTTATTAGTATTTAAGACATATTATTAGTATATTTCAGGAATAGTGAAATATATTTCATCAGAGTTTATATTATAAGAGGATACGGGATATGATGGAAGTGGAGAGGGGAGAGGACCCTGGAGCCATAGGCCAGAAAGATGTGTTTAGCTAGCGAGCAATGGTAAGCCTTCCAAAGACTTTTAGCAGGAGAGTGATGATGCCCAGATTTGTCTTTAATCTGGTTGCAGGATAGTTTCAGAGAGCAGATTCGATTTAGAATAGATTACAGTTGGGTGAAACAGAAAGTGGGAGACTGATCAGGAAATTCAGTCATCCCTGAAACAAGGAATGAGAGTATGTGTGGACAGTAATAATGACAGGAGGAGATAAAGATGCTCCTGAAAGCCACCTCACCCAGCCTCTGCCTAAGCAGACTTGTAAAAGACTGTAAAAGAAAGGAGGCATCTAAGATAAATAGAAACATTTACTTTTGCTGATAGAGACCCTTCAAGTGCCATTAGCAGAAAAAATACAGAGTGAGGGCCTAGAGGGGAAAATGAATTTGATGTTTGACGCATTAAATATAACACGTTTGTGAGATATCTGAATGGAGGAAGTTAGCAAGTTAATGCAGATGTCAGAGTAGACATATTGAAAACTACTGTTCATTTATTAATTTACTAAACTCTTTAGAACACATTAGTAAGTTAAGGTGATCATTCATTTATTTATCAGTGATTATTCATTGATTCAACACATTTCCTGAGCACTGTTAATGTTCCAGGTACTATTCTAGTTTTAGGTATTGTTCAATTTTAGGCATTTAGATAATGAACTAGAAAAATGTATGAAATTAAAACATAAACAAATGTATGTACAGACACACAAATCTCTGCTCTCCAAGGGCTAATACTTGAGGACCTGGAGTAGGATTGGGGCAGACAGGAAAAGGAAGGACTGCGATCATAAAGAAATAAATAGAATATGAGGTAGTCATAAGTGCCTTGATGAAAATAAGGTAAGGTTATGTGATAGGGTATACTTACAATTGAGGGGCAATGTTTATTTAAGATATTATTGTAGATGGATACAATTTCTTTGATAACATTAAAAATAATACTGGTGTTATTGAGTAACTATTTCTTCCAAGTATTTATAAGGGGGAAAGAACCTTCTAAAAGAAGGTTACTAGTTCCCTTTGCTCCAAACTCCTTAGAGCACAAAACAATCTTAAAAGAGATTGTAAAGTGAATCATGATGATAAATCACAGATTATAGCCCCACTCCAGGGTGAACTCTGTTGTCATCCATAATAAAATGCCTGCATTGGCTTCTATTACAGAAGATTTTTGTATATAACTAAGTGAAACTGACATTGTGAACAGCAGCTTAGCCAGCACAAAGCCAACCCCAAGCCTGCCATCACTTAATAATGCCATGGTGGCATGCACCTGTAGTCCCAGCTACTCAGGAGGCTGAGGAGGGAGGACTGTCTCTAAGAAAATAAAACTTTTTAAAAAATTATGCCACAAATAATCTCTACCTATCTTCTCTCCTTGTAGTCTTCCCAGCCGGCATTCTGCAGCCCCCCTTCTTTAGTGCCCAGCAGTCCAACTCATTGAACTATGGGGGCATCGGCATGGTCATAGGACACGAAATCACCCATGGCTTTGATGACAATGGTAAAGTGCAGTTGACATTTTCCTTTGGCTAAGGCATATGCTCATAAATTTGATTGAGAGTTATTATAATTTATTACTACAAAGCTACATTTATTCAAACATGTATCATTTCTCTAATTTTCACCACACTTTCAATTTTCCCTTTAAATTGTTGCTTAAAGAGATCAAAAAAATTCTCATAGTGAAGTGAGCAATGTGTACTTTACACTCTGGCAGAATGAAGTAAATATTCCTATTGGGAAAATACTATGGTGTTTGTCAGCAGCAGTGATAATGCTTGGTCTTAGTTTCCTGATTGTATATGACGTGTCTTGTCATACTCTTAAAAGACAGGCTGCATGTATACGTCTTAAAATCAGATGTAAAATCAGAAAATATTGTCTCTGCAAGTGCTCATAAGACTCTTAAGCTGCTTTGGGTCAGAGACTTTTTTTTATTTTTTTTCATCTTGTACCTACTACCTAGTTCAAGTCTTTGCAAAAAGGCACTTAAATGCCACCCTAAATGGCAAAATCAATTTAGAGTTTCAATCAAAGCTGAATTCCTGAGAGGAATAAAGACATGAAATAGTAAAGAGGTGATAGTTAAATCTATGACAAATTTCGTTCACAAATGGAAAGAAAGTAGAAAGAGAACAATAAAGAGAAAATAATCCCCATTTTAGAGAGCCAGAGAAAGAAAAAGAGGCAGGAAGGTTAGAATTCTTAAAAAGACTTACTAAGTGTCTATTAACTCAAACTATGCAACAATCTTTACAGGTAGGTTCTGATACTGTTTCTGTTTTCCAAGTGGAAAAAAATAAAAGCACATGAAAGATGTGCCCAAAGATACAAAGATAGGAACTGGTGGAACCAGGAGGTGTGTTCAAGTAGGTTGGCTGCATAGCCCTTTTCTTAATCACTACATCATAGACAAATATGAAAAAGATGGTAATATTAAGTGTCAAAACACGTGATACATATAAATGCAATTGGAGCTCAAAAGGGAGAAACATCGATGTAGTTTATGGTTGGCAGGGAAGCTACAGGAGAAAAAGACTTTTGTGTGTGCTCGAGGTAGAGGCAAACTATGAGCCCACAGTGTCCTATGAAGGGTCCAGGAATATAAAAATGCCAGAATAAAAATGTTGACCATTTAAAAAATCTCAAAATATCAAAGTAAACAGACTTGGGTCAGGTAAAAACCATTCAACAGAACAAGGCATAACTTCAGGAATATTTTGTCTGGCGGCCTCTTCTGAGATATCAAGAGCAAAATGGGTGAAATGTCTGGGTCATTGCTGAGACACATCAGCAAAGAAAGCTCTGGCAGTCCAGGCTTTGCCAACTCTGTGATGAGGAGGGATGACAGTTTCTCTCATTGTCTGCCTAATTTAATGTTCTGTCACACAGCAGTATTTCAGTCCTTGCACTTTGAATTAAAGATATCTTATAATTCTTGTTGCAATGAGTTCCCATTTTACTTAAATAAATATGTTATAGGCAGAAACTTTAACAAAGATGGAGACCTGGTTGACTGGTGGACTCAACAGTCTGCAAGTAACTTTAAAGAGCAATCCCAATGCATGGTGTATCAGTATGGAAACTTTTCCTGGGACCTGGCAGGTGGACAGCACGTATGTCATTAGCATTTTCTTGAAAAGTTTTAGACACGTTCAATCTTAAGTGTATTACTGATGTTTTATTTTAAAAGAATCCTAATAAAGTGTCTTTTTTAACAGCTCAATGGAATTAATACACTGGGAGAAAACATTGCTGATAACGGAGGTATTGGTCAAGCATACAGAGTAAGTAAAAAGATTTTCTTTCCATTTTAGTGATTTAGAGTGTTTCTCATATTTAATAATTCATTTACAACCTTTTGTAAAAAAAGAAACTCATATAATATAAGCAATAAAAGATGAATAGAAAATGGAAAAAAATATGAGGAGAAAGAGTTGTGAATATGCTAACCGTAAGGGTCAATACATTGATGTGACAGAGCTGAACACTTAAGTTTGCAAAGAGCCAAGAAGAAAACATGGAATATTATATCAACTGAAATGAGCAGATAGCAGGTTCACAAAGGAGGCAACATTTTTCTAAGAAATAATATCTGAAATAATTTTTTTTAGAAGAGATGTCCCATAAGAAGGATTATTTCAGGGTCATTGACCAATATAAGAAACAGGACCTTCAGTTTTGTTGCAGGTGAAGTAGCATTTGGGAACAAAAATCAATGTAAACCACAGGCATATTAAACCATAGTTCACATATAATACAGTAAGGGACTGATGTGATATGGTTCCAGCACATGGCCTTGTAGTCAATCACACTATTATACACAGAAGACTATTATCAGTGGAGCATCGCTTAGAATCCCATTTAGCCTTCCATTCATTCTTGCGTTCAATACATATTCATTGAGGCTTAATAGGTTTGGCACTATTCTAAGAGCTGGAGATAATGCAGTGAATGCTTTATAAAAGGTCATTATTTGAGGATCTGAGCAAGGGTTAAAAAAGAATCTAGTAGATGCCATGTGCATAAGAAAAAGCAGGGAATTTCATAAAAGGGTGGAGGAATGATGGTCTAGGAAGCAACAAAGAGGAATGAGGATGATTTTGAGTGTTTTTCTCAACTATGAAGTAGCCCATATGTAGGAGAACGAGCAGCATCTACTTGAGATGTCACAAGGAACAAGTTGTTCCTAGGCTAGAACTAGGCTTCTCTAAGACAAGGATGGATGGAATGATCCGTGGAGAAAATGAGGATTTAGAATCATTTGTTCATTATAGAAATGTTTGGATTAGATGGAGGAGGAGAAAATCGATGGTTGGGTTAGGGAAGGGGAACACCAGAGAAGTGGAGGAAGAGGTGACTGATGGGGCGTGCAATTTGGCAGTGACCAGAGATGATCAGAGTGTGAAGCTTGGAAGATTAAGTCAGCTACAGGTTTCCAAAAGAATAAGTCCAGCCAGTTCCAGGGGCATGGTAGATTGCTGCTGCTTTGAATGCTTAGCAATTTTTTTACTCAATGCCAGACACTTTGCGTTTTATCTTTTTTTTTTTTTTTTTTTTTTTTGGAGATAGAGTCTCATTCTGTTGCCCAGGCTGGAGTGCAGTGGCATGATCTTGGCTCACTGCAACCTCTGCCTCCTGGGTTCAAGCGATTCTCCTGCCTCAGCCTCCCAAATAATTGGGATTACAGGCATGTGCCACCATGCCTGGCTAATTTTTGTATTTGTAGTAGAGATGGGATTTTGCCATGTTGGCCAGGCTGGTCTCAAACTCCTGAACATCAAGCGATCCACCTGCCTTGGCCTCCTAAAGAGCTAGGAATACAGGCATGAGCCACTGTGCCTGACAACATTTTACTTCTTTGGGTGCTGGATGTTCTTTTGTTCCTATACATATTCTCTTGCCCAGGCTGGAGTGCAGTGGTGGGATCTCAGCTCGCTGCAAGCTCCGCCTCCCGGGTTTATGCCATTCTCCTGCCTCAGCCTCCCGAGTAGCTGGGACTACAGGCGCCCGCCACCTTGCCCGGCTAGTTTTTTTTATTTTTAGTAGAGACGGGCTTTCACTGTGTTAGCCAGGATGGTCTCGATCTCCTGACCTCATGATCTGCCCGTCTTGGCCTCCCAAAGTGCTGGGATTACAGGCATGAGCCACTGCACCCGGCCTGTTCCTATACATATTCTTGAGCTTTATTCTAGGATACAGTTAAATTCCTGGAAAATGGTTTGATCCTTTTGGGTCTTGCTTTTGCAATATTTGTTGAGATGGGGGCAGTGTTCAGTCTAGGCACATTATTCTCAACTGCTGAGATAAGAATCTACTGTGTGAATCTTGGGGGTTTCCATTCTTGTCCTGTGTAAGTACCATAAATTGTTATCTCCAGTCCTTTTGGGATATTGTTTTCCTAGCATTGAGTATTTTGCTCACACCCATCTTCAGATCAAGACAAAGCTGAATGCTTGAGGAAAGCCATCTGTAATCTCTGAGGTTCTCTTTTTGTGTTGCTTTCTCCTCTTTAGTAACCTGTTCTTGGTGTCCCTGAACTCTCAGCTCCTTCTCCTCAATTCAAGGAGTCTCCCCAGCTCTGACTGGTTTTCTCCTACGATGTGGCCTGAAAACTCTCAGGACAATAAGCTCAGCAGCAATAGGACTCACTGAGAGTAATGTTTAACATCTCTCAGGGGTCATTCTCCTTTTGCCTGATGTTCAGTGTTACGCAAACCATTATTTTAAATATTTTGTTCGTCATTTAGTTGTTTCAGCAAGAAGTTAAATCCAGTCCCTATCACTCCATCTTGACTGGAAGTGGAAGGCATTGGCACTCAATATTCCCATGGTGATTCTAATACACAGCCAGATTGAGAATCACTGCTATAAAATCCAGCCGAAGTTGGGATGGATAGTACTTCCATGGAGATCCTTACCTAGAGCAAGTACAGAATTGTAACGATGATGCAAATGACAATTGTGGAAATATTTTATTACATTGAAAATATGTAAATTCTTAACATGTAATACCTTGCCCCCTGCTAGATTGCAAGCTCCCTAAGAGCGAGCAGGAGCAAGCCTTTCCCATATCCCCAGCATTGTTAGTTACACAGTAGAGGTTCAGTAAGTCTATGTTGATGGTAAGTGGCAGAAATGAAATATATCTTCTGCTCATCTAGTTGGTCACCTTCCTTTGTATTAAATTGGAAATGACACATCTCAGAACGATTATTATGAATTCCTTTTAAAAGTTTATTTAGTAGAGGAAAACTCATTTTTTTCAGTAGTGCGCATAAATCTTTAAGAATTAAGAGCACTTTTTGATATTCAAATTACCTAAATATTTTCCTTGAAATGTACCTGAGGCTTTGTCCATTTTGTCCTGTCTTCAAAAGATGAGAATAGTTGCATTTTATTGTCCTCAGACTCATAGGAGACTAGGCCTCTAAGGGATCTCAAGAGAACCCTTTGACTTGGCAAGAGTCACTCGAACTTAGTCTGGTGAGTCTATTTTGCTAAGAGAGTGGTAACTAAGTTAAATGTAGCAATTGTAGACCTCCTTGGCAATTCATTTGTCCTGGCTGGTCTTATTCATCAATTTATAAAACAACATTTAGATAAGTTTTTCATCACTTATGTTGGTCATCCATCCATTCAATTGGCATTTATTGATCACCTAACATGTACCAGGCTCTTGTCCTCTACTAATCAGTATCTTGTTCTTTTCAGAGCATTTGTAAATAAATTTGATTTGCCTTTCTAATCCATAAAATAGCTGTAGGTTACCATAACTAAATGTATTATTAGGGTGATTTTAATATAAAATATTAATTACTTGGTGATAAGATCTTTTACATGGGTTTATATCTATAACCTTAGGAATTATAATTATTGTTTTTCTATTTTATCAACTGCCTAGGCCTATCAGAATTATGTTAAAAAGAATGGTGAAGAAAAATTACTTCCTGGACTTGACCTAAATCACAAACAACTATTCTTCTTGAACTTTGCACAGGTATTGTGTCTTTCTTGATTGATAGATATGAAAACCATTCTGAGTTGTAATTTCACAGTAAGTTAGATGTCACATGCTGAATTCTCTTGTTTTAATCAATTGTGGCAGAGCATTTGACTTGATTCACTTTCATTGTTTATAATAGACTGTTGGATCATATTAATGATAAATAACTATGTTCCTGGTTGCCTTTCATTGAACATTATTTGAAGAGAGAATGGTTGAGGAATGCAGAATTCCAATTTAATTTTTCTCCCTCCCCTCAACTTGCTCAAACAAATAATCCTTGATTGAACCTGAGTACATGCTTTGCTTTCCCTATTCCTATCTCTAGGTCTGGTGTGGAACCTATAGGCCAGAGTATGCAGTCAACTCCATTAAAACAGATGTGCACAGTCCAGGCAATTTCAGGTGCGTGGGTATGAACAGCAATCAAGGTGCTCTTATATTGGGTCCATTGCTTCCACATTTGGAATTTAGACTTTTCTAACTCTGATTCTTTTACACTGGGAAATTCAGTGCTTTTTGTTTGTTTGTTTGTTTGTTTGTCTGAGAGTCACAGATAGGATCGAGAGAACACATTAGAGCATTCTACATAAGCATCGCCTTGGCTGCTCTCTTTCTTCGAATCTACGATAATTATAATTCCTTAGAATGTATGAGGCCCAGGGCTTGATCTATTCCAACAAAGATGTCGTCTCAGAACAATGGCTCAATTTAAAGCTAGCACAAAGACATTTCTAAGAGGCTGTGAATGGTTTAGGCCCAGGCCAAATGAGCTCCAAATTGCGAAGAAAAATTTCAACATAAAGGAAAAGTTCCTACTAATTAATTAGAGGTTTTTCAATATGGAATAACATTATTCCCAAAGCTTCAGGAGAGAGTACATTGAAGCAGAGGTCAGAACAGCCCATCAAGGATGTGAGAGAAAAATGCTCTACAGGGTAGAAAATTGTTTGTATATTTAAGTTTTTATTGTTGTTCTGGTTCCAAAGATCCCTCATCGACTATTTTTCATTCGTAACAACAGAAGTGTGTGTGTGTATGTGTGTGTGTGTTTTAAGGGTAAATGGAATGCCAACATTTTGTCAAGGAAATTATTATTTTCTCCGGAGGTAAGGAGATTTTCTTGGCAAGATCTAGAAGAAGTTAAAGTTCTTCCCAAATTAGAAAATCTAAGAGAACAATGATTGAAGAGAGTCCTTCTAACCAACATTTGAATGTTAAATCGCAGATCCTATGTATTTGTTTAAGAACTGAATTCCTAACGCTACCCCTTTCCCATGTGCTAGAACACTTAGTCACTCATTTGCTGATCAACAACGCCTCTCAGGCAAGAAAGTTTAAAAAAAAAAAAAACCTAAAAAATTTGTAGGGTAGTTGGAAAATGGAATTTGAGAACAAAAGAGAACTAATGGGCTAAATTTCAAAAGCTCTACATAAAATGAATGTAAGCATACTGCCCAGATCATTTACTCTTGGGAAAAAAACACATTCAATTATGGAGAAAAACATATTCAGTTATGAAACAATAAAGTAGCTCATTTAAAAATTAAAGAATTTACTCAGCTTGTTAGTATCATCATTGTCATCATCAACATTATCATCATCATCTAGTATTTGCCTTAACATTTCTTTCAATATTCATTCACTCAATAATTGCTTATGGTATGCCTATTATCTCTGTAATCCAGACTAACTTTAGTTCTGCTAAGATATTCAAATTAACTGCTTTATAGGTAATGAGCAACAAAAGTGACTGGATTAATTCCCACTGTGGTTTATTCAAGAAACTTTTAATTTTTTTAAAGTTGTCTTTTTCTTTACTAAAGTGAACTTAAGCTTTGAAGTAAGAAACACTTGAGTTCTAAGCATGGCTTCACTATTTACTAGCGTTAATGTAACCTCTGTGCCTCAGTTTCTTGATATGTAAAATGAGGATTAAATTATCATGAGAGTTGCTAGAGGATTAACGTTAATATAAATGAAGAGCCTATGTTGTGTGTGTGTGTTTGAAAGTTTATACTAGGATTATTTGTAGACAAGAGTTATGAACAGAATAAGAATTCTTATGTATTTTGCAATAGTTCCCTATCAGTCAAGGCCGTTTTGGTGCTCATTTCTTATGTTCTGCACATTTCAGAATGTTAGTAACTGATCAGTGGTTAAGTAAAACATAGATAAGTATATAACTGTTTTCTAGCTCCAATTTTAAACTGAAAACAATATTTTGCTATAAATAAGTTAAATTATGTGTATATTTAAGTTTTTATTGTTGTTCTGGTTCCAAAGATCCCTCATCGACTATTTTTCATTCATAACAATTGTGTGTGTGTGTGTGTGTGTGTGTGTGTGTGTGTGTGTGTGTGTGTGTGTTTTAAGGGTAAATGGAATGCCAACCTTTTGTCAAGGAAATTATTATTTTCTCTGGAGGTAAGGAGATTTTCTTGGCAAAAGATTGAGCTTACATTTAGTTTTGGAAACAGACCATTTCCTGGCTGTACAAAGTAAAATATATTTTTTAAAGAACTTTAAAAACTAATAGATACCGAGTTGCTATTTAAGAATTGTGCTTGGTGGTTATATAGAAATATTTCTGAATTAGATATTTGTAACCTTATATTTAAACAGCCATAGTATTAAAACAAAAAGCAAAATACGCTTGATACAAAGCTGCGTCTATAAAACCGTATTTGCTATGTCTAACCTATCGTTGTTGTAGTCTTCCTGACTAAAGCTTTATTTATGTTCTTTAAAATAAACTTTAGAAGTTAAGGTATAAGAATCTAATTCTAAGGATAGCAGCTAGCATTTATAAGCTCATACAAACCACCATACAACCTAATTTGTCAAGGGTTTGCCCTGCATATCTCCATAAACTAAAACAGATGTCCATAAAAATCTAGGTGAATTTCAGTAATATTATTGTAATACCTGGTATATCTACCATCCTCAGAGAATGAGAGGTTGCAAATTAAGTTTTGATAGGTAAAATTTGTCTCTTTTAAGTATTAACATTTTTATCTTAACAACTGGATTAAAATTTCTTTATTAAAAATATATTTCTGCCTTCCTACCTTAAAACAATATCCTGAAAAAAAAACCTAACCTTTTAAAAAATTTTGATGGTACAGACTACTTTATGATTATTAGTTATGCTTTTACTGTTTATTAATTTATTCTGTGGAGCTATTTATTCTTATATCAATTGTGATGCTTTTTGATTTATTTTGGCTTTTTATTAAGGTTTTTCTGTGCGTTTGTTTCTTTCCTAGTTTTCTTTCCTATTATTGTATTGCCTGCCTTTAGTTCCCTAATTCCTCCATTTTGATTAGCTCAGAAAACATGTGGTTAAAATTAAATGGTATGTAAGCCAAAAACATTTTTCTTTTAGTAGTCTAGAAATTGAATCTGTAATTTAAATATTGACTTCATTTTGGAAATGCAGTTTATGGTTAGCCATCTATCGTCATTTCAGGGAATGGTTATTATAATATTTATATGTAATCTATAAATATGTTTCTAAAATTATTTAGATGTAATTTTCTATGCGATATGTAAGGGTCTGATAATTTTGTAAAGCAAGTCCAAATAGACAAACTGATTTAAGTGCTTAGATTGCTCAACCTTATCTTCCAGTCAGGAAGAAAGGGCACTTTTTAGAACTGACACCACTAGCAAGTAAGAAATGTTTTTCAAAGCTTAATTTTTAATATTTTTGAAGGAATATTTTGTCTAGTGTTTTATATAGACATGTTCAACTAATAAGGCTATTTTGTTCCTTCATAACTCTGTAATTTAGCAGGCTAATAAGCCCTCTTTGAAATTCTTCTGTTTCTTCAATTTCCCTTCAATATTAGCATTGGTTCCTGATATTTTATAGATATCAGTATAGATTTTAGTGAGTTTTGTAGAATTTATATTAGCCCCTCCAATCTTTAGCTGATAACTAGAAATCTATTCCAGCATTAATTTCTTTATGAATGTATAGCAGAACATACACTCATCAATATGACTTTGCTTTGAAAGAACCATAAAAATTAGTTAATGATGAAGATTAGATAGCTTATTCCTGAATGAAACCAGTTAACTTTGTAGCTAAGTCATTCATTTACAAGAATTAACAAAAAGTTGTCCGAGGACCCATTAATTGCACACAGTAATTCAGAAGTCCAGTTGTAGTACACAAGAATAGTCAGATAGTATATAAAGTCCATTCTTGGTCACAATGCCAAATCTCTTAGATGTTTTTAATACAAGTAACTGTTTGCCAAGGGAGAAAACATCAGCAGTACAATAAGTTATTTTATATAATAAAGTAAAAATTTCAAGTAAATCACCTTAAGAAATCATCAATAAAAGCTTTATTATCTTCTGTTAGTAGAAACACAAGTACACAGTTTTATACAGCATGAAATTCATGTACATATCTTCTAATAACAGAAGATAATTCATGTAATACGATCTCACTCTTAGAAAAAAGATGTATTTTATTAATAATGTATTCACTTTTCAAAATAGATTATCTAGGCCTGGTACAGTCGCTCATGCCTGTTAATTCCAGCACTTTGGGAGGTTAATGAGGGAGGATCACTTGAGCTCAGGAGTTCAAGACCAACCTGGGTGACATAGTGGGACCTCATCTCTATTAAAAACAAAAAAATTGCCCAGGCCTGGTGGTACATGCCTGTAGTCCCAGCTACTTGGGAGGCTGAGGCAGGAGGATCACTGGAACTCAGGAGGTCAAGGCTGCAGTGAGTCATGATCGCACCACTGCAGCACGCCAGCCTGAGTGACAGAGGGAGACCCTATCTCAGAAAAAAATAGATGATCTATTCAAAGATTTGATGTCATCAACACCAAACATTAAGAAAGTAAGTGAAGCCCTCGTGTGTTGTTGACCTATTCAGGATCAAATTAAGTAGAGTCTTTGGATGGAGAGAGGATGGGCAGAGTGGGCGTGGAGAGCTGAGTGCACAGCAGGATGAGTGTTTCTGCAGTGCCCACTCTCCGCAGTGTTATCTGAAGACTTTTCTTTGAGGTGTTTTTTTGTTTGTTGTTTTAACTTAATTTTGAGATTTATAAATATAAATCCTAAAAATACTTTTTAAGAAAAATATAAAATTAAGTAGTGGGTTTGGACATTTTTACTGAAGTACTTGTTCCCATATGATTAAATCTAAGACAGAATCCTTTGGGAAAAAATTAATTAAAAAAAAACAAAACTTGCAGCTCTTCCAGTCAATGACTCGTGGCTTACCTGGTCAACCAGGGAGCTTGCTCCCCAGTGTGAGGAATGCCCAGGATGTCAGGATGACTGTCTTTAGCCAGTATCTAGGCATCCTGAATTGGGAAGAAGGTTGCATGAATAAATCAAAGCTCCTCTCTAACATAAAGGATCATTGAGTCCCACAACCTGAAAGACTAAAGACCAATGCAAATTCCTAATTTCTAAGCTCTTTTGATTCCTACACAGTCACTTTTGACTACATTATAGAAGTGAATTTTTTTTGGCTTATGAACAATGGAAATTTATTTCTCACGGTTCTGGAGACTGGAAGTCTAAGATCAGGGTGCCAGCATGATCGGGTTCTGGTGAGGGCCATCTTCTGGTTTGCAAACTGCAGACTTCTCCTTGTACTCTCACATGGTCCAAAGAGTGAATGTGTTTTTCAATATTTCAGATGTAAGAAATTGACATTTTTTTTTAAATCAAGTTAAGCCAAACTCTGAGCTCTTAGACCAAGCTAGGAGATGAGCCATTTACTTTCAGTGACTTTTCAACGTGCTCTTTCAGGGTTATTCTGGAATCTGAAATCATCACACAGACATAGAAATTAGAGAATAGCTTCCATCTTCAGTCCACCATGGTCACTGCTGACATCCATGCAGTCCAAATCCTCCCAGTCAGTGTTTCCATTTCCTTCCAATGCTCATGAGCTCCAAAGCCTTCACTCTTCAGGTCCAGGTTCTCCAACAACCATGCGCCATGCTATCAGAGGGACTCTCAGAGCCATGCTCAGAGCGAGAAGCATCTCCTTGTCATTCACACAACCTGCCTTTACTGGAACTCACCCCATTCTAGGGAAGGCCAATCATCTCCCTGTCAAATGGACTAACATATAAATTCCCCAGCTCCTGGCTCCACTTCACAACCCCAGGAGATTATTTTCATTTTTAAGACTCCTCTAGGGGTCCTAAAAAACAAACAACTAAAAAAGGTTACATCCTCCATGAAAGATAGGGGAGTTGTGGTGGAGAGGAATAGAGAAGTTAGTTGATGCATTGATGCGTGACATATTAGAAAGTCAGACTTACAAAAAATCCACATGGATCTCTATTTTCTGGAATGAGGAAACAGAAAGAAAATGCTTTCTTTCTCTTCCTGTTGGTCCATAATATCAAACAAACGACAGAAACACTAAGTAGTGTTTTTCTTCCTGATGCCCTATTGCTTCTCTACAGGTAATCACTGTGACAAACCAGGTCAAGGTTCATTCATTCAATATGTACTGAGTCCTGTGCTGGACTTTGGGGGCACAGCAGGGAGCAAGACGTACACAGTACAGCATCTTCCCTCAGTATCTGTGGGGGATTGGTTCCCCTCCCTGCAGATACCAAAATTTGTGGATGCTCAACTTCTTGATATAAATGGTGTAGTATTTATATATAACTTATACACCTTCTCCCTCCTGTACTTTGTCACCTCTAGATTACTTATAATACCTAATACAATGTAAATGCTGTGTAAATATTTGTTATACTGTGTTCTTTAGGGATTAATGATAAGGAAAATAAGTCCATATGTGTTCAGTACAGACACAATATTTCCCCCACATATGTTCAGCCACATTTGGTTGAATCCACAGATGTGGAACTCAAGGATACAAAGGCTGTATTTTGCCCTCACAGAAATTAGTCTAGTGGGTGTATCAGGAAGTAAAAAAGGAGAACAAATCATTGTAAATGTGGTAAGTGCTTTGATAGGGATAGTCCCTGCGAGAGGAGTTAGTTTAGATGGCATTCAAAGAAGGGGTCCAAGGAGGGTATATTTAAGCAAAGGCATGAAGGCTGAGGAGTTAGCCAGGTACTGACTGCTGAGCAACTTTCCAGGGAGTGGGACCTGCAGGTAGCAGGAGGCCCTGAAGAAGGACAAGGTTTGGCTGGTCTGAGGAATTGAAGGTAGGTCAGCATAGTTTGAGCCTAAGGAGGAACAGGAAGAGAAATGTACCACGAGGAGGCTAGAGAGGAGACTGGAGCCATCAGGAGGACATTGGAGGCCATGAACAGGAGTGTAAATTTCCTTCAGGTCCATAAAAGGCTTTAAGTAAGAGATTATGGAATCTGATTTAAATTTTAAAGATCATTCTGACTGTGGTGTGGAGAATGGTTGGAGGAGAGAGAAGTGCTAAGATGTACACACGGTAGTACACCTGCCACATAGGGAGAGCTCCGTAAATCAAAATGGACTCATCTGTCACTTGTGCCTAGTCCTTGCACCACTCCAGTCCACTTGTCTCTGGGCACCTCCTCCCAACCCAAGCAAGCATGGTGGGCTGGCCTCAGCAGGAAGAGAAGGGAAGGAGGTGGTTCAGGGTTCAGGGTGGGTGTGAAAACATCACCTCTGCATCAATGTACTGACCCATCTCTCCCCTCAAATGCTGCTAGGTGCAGATAGTGAACTGGACTGTGTTGTTTTTGCCCACTGGGGTCAGAGATAAGAGGAAAGTGGCATTTTGCCAGCCCTTTCCAGTTATTCAGGCTGAATCCAGTTTCTGATATTTAAGGAGCCCTTTTGGAAAAAGGAAAATAATCCTCTATCAAATCAACAAAAAATATCTATTTAAAGTCTATTATGCTTAAGTCATTATGTGAGCCCTTTCAAGACATTTACCGTGAGAGGTCATGATTATATTCTTTGACCAAACTCTTATTATAATACAACTCCAAATAACTGCATTTTCAAATGTGAATTATTCATTTGTTTTACAAACACACATAATGCTTATAAATTACTAACTCTCCATGACAACCTTAAGATGCATGTTCTATTGTGCAGACACCAAGGCACAAAGAAGCTTCATAAGCAGGATTCAAGCCATGTAGTCTGTCTCCCAAATCTGTGCTTTTAACTCCTGTACTTTGTTACCTCTCCATTTAAAAATTCTGTTAATGAGAAGGCACTGACTCGTTGTACCAGGTTATTTTAAGTTTAACTTCAAACTCCAAATTCATTCACTTGACCTGCAGAGGGAAATGCTGCAGGGCTCCAATGTGGTTTGGACATGAGTATCAAATGCTGATGGTGACTTTTTTTGTTTGTTTCAAAGGATTATTGGGACTTTGCAGAACTCTGCAGAGTTTTCAGAAGCCTTTCACTGCCGCAAGAATTCCTACATGAATCCAGAAAAGAAATGCCGGGTTTGGTGATCTTCAAAAGAAGCAGTGCAGCCCTCGGCTAGACTTGCCAACACCACAGAAATGGGGAACTCTCTAACTGAGAGAAAATGGGCCCTAGGGGTCACTGTACTGACTCGGGGGTGATTAACAGAGAGGGGAGCATCACAATACAAATAACATTAGGTTGTTCTAGAAAGGGTGTGGAGGGAGGAAGAGGGTCTGAGGTCTGTCAAGTCAATCACTTCTCACTGTGTAAATAATGCTTAATTTCTAAAGATAATATTACTGTTTATTTCTGTTTCTCATATGGTCTACCAATTTGCTGATGTCCCTAGAAAACAATGCAGAACCTTTGAGGTAGACCAGGATTTCGAATCCAAAGGGAAAAGAAGATGTGGAAGAATACAGTTAGGCACCAGAAGAACAGTAGGTGACACTATAGTTTCAAGCACATTGCCTAACTACTAGTTTTTACTTTTATTTGCAACATTTACAGTCCTTCAAAACCCTTCCAAAGAATTCTTATACACATTGGGGCCTTGGAACTTATACAGTTTTAAACTCATTTTTGCCATACGTCAGTTATTCATTCTGTGATCATTTATTTGAAGCACTCTTAGAGCAAAAAATGAATGTCTAAAATTGTTTTTTGTTGTACCTGCTTTGACTGATACTGAGATTCTTAAGGCTTCCTGCAATTTTCTAAGCAATTTCTTGCTCTCTCTATCTCTCAAAACTTGGTATTTTTAAGAGATTTATATAAATGTAAAAATAATAATTTTTATATTTAATTATTAACTACATTTATGAGTAACTATTATTACAGGTAATCAATGAATATTGAAGTTTCAGCTTAAAATAAATAGTTGTGAACCAGGATCTGTAAAGTGATATGCAGATGAAAATTTGAGACTATTTAAACTTATAAATCATATTGATGAAAAGCTTGAAGCACAAACTTTAGGGTAAAAATTGCCATTGGACAGTTGTCTAGAGATATATATACTTGTGGTTTTCAAATTGGACTTTCAAAACTAAATCTGTCCCTTAGAGTATGTCTGATAAAAGGGCAAATCTGCATCTATGTAGCTCTGCGTCTCCTGTCTTTTCAGGTTTGTCATCAGATGGAAATATTTTGATAATAAATTGAAATTGTGAACTCATTACTCCCTAAGACTTTGTGACAGCTGTCTAACTTTAGAAGTGCATTTCTGAATAGAAATGGACCTTCTAGAATTCTAAGTCATGAAGAGTTCTGGAAAAGAACTGTTTAGTGTTTGATAGGAATTCATCTTTTCAGGCTTCTATTCCTCTCTTGCTGTTCTATTGCCTATTTTAGTTTATTACCAGATTAAGATTTTACAAAAGAGGTGCACTTCCAAAATTCTTACTTTTCCTAACAAAAGACGAAAGCAGGGCTTTTCTATCTAAATAATGAGTATTAGTTCCCTGCCTCTTGAAAAATACCCATTTGCCTTTAAAAAAAAGTTACAGAAATACTATAACATAGGTATGTAAATTGCATAAAGCATAAGTATACAGTTCAATAAACTTAACTTTAACTGAACAATGACCCTGTAGCCAGCACCTGTAAGAAACAGAGCAGTACTAGCACTCTAGAAGCACCTCCTTGTCACTTTATTTCTCCCAGAATGATAACTATCCTGACTTCTAATATTCACTAGCTTTGCCTGGTTTTGTCTTTTATACAGATAGAATCAATCAGTATGTATTCTTTTGTGCCTGGCTTCTTTCTCTCAGCCTTAACATTTGTGAGATTCCTCTGTATTGTTGTGCTGATTGTGGATCTCATTCTCATTGCAGAATAATGTTCTATTGTGGTACTTATTACAATTTGTTCGTCCTATTGTTGATGGGCACTTCAGAACTTTCCAGTTTGGCGCTATTACAAATAGTGCAACTATGAATGTACTGCTTGTTACCATCTTACTTGAGCCTTCAATGGACTTATTTCTTCAAGTCCTTCCAAATAGTATTATAAGCATTGAAATTATAGTTTCAGGCCAACTGTGGATACCCTTACCCTTTCCTCCTTTATCACAACCACCATTATAATGGGTAATTTCAAGTATACTTATATCTATATTTCCTTAAAGTAAATTTAAAACTTACCTAAGTGATATTTGTAGTTGAAGTAATAGGAGCTTCCAGCTCTAATAAAACAGCTATCTCTTAACTTATTTTATTTCCATCATGTCAGAGCAGGTGAAGAGCCAGAAGTGAAGAGTGACTAGTACAAATCATAAAAAGCCACTAGACTCTTCACTGTTAGCTTTTTAAAACATCAGGCTCGCATCCCTATGGAGGAACAACTCTCCGGTGCCTGGATCTCCTCTGTCTATAAATATAAGATTTTCTGGGCCTAAAGGATAGATCAAACTCAAAATAGCAATACCTCCCTATCCCTAACACATCCAGACATCGTGAATTTTACATGGTACTCTTGTTGAATTCTATAGGGCCTTCTGATGTCTTTAAAACACTACCTATTCTTTAGAGTTGTCACATCAGATGAGACATATCTCTAATCCCATCCATAAATCCAGTTCTACTGTGGCTGAGTTCTGGTCAAAGAAAGAAGGTTTAGAAGTTGAGACACAAAGGATTGGGAGCTGATGAAACTCACAAATGACAGTAGGAAGAAGCTCTCGACAATACCTGTTGGGAAGGAGTCTGCCTCCATGCCAGTGTTCGAGTGGGTTGTAGGTGCAAAGTGGAAAGGATGCTGTCCAAAGAAAAGAGTCCTTGTTCCAGCCCTATTCTGCCACTCCTGACAGGGTGACCTTGGGTATTTGCTGTATTCTTTTGGGCCTCTGCTTCTCTCACCTAAAAAACAAGAGAATTAGATTATATCAGTGGTTCTCAGCAAGAGAAGGAGTATGTGTCCAATGCTGCTTTCCCATGAATCTGTCTCCCAGTTATGAATCAGTGGGCAGGATAATCTGAAAACTCCCATTTAAGTGTCTGAGTCGAGTTAGACAAAATTTTAGTCCAAATAACAAGTACCAAAGTTTTATCAAGTTTGGGTCTGTGCTGCTGTTACTGTTAACCATTTAAGTGGGGCAAAACCTTGCTAATTTTCTCAAGCATTTATCATTCCTGTTGCCACAGATGGAGTACTCAAACTAAAAGATATTTGTTACTTTGGAAAGAAGAAAGACTCTATTCTCAAAGTTTGCTAATCAGAAATTTTTATCAGTTTCAAGTCTCAAAAATACAAAATAAAAACAAACATTTTAATACTATTGCTTTTATGCCTAGTCAACTCTGTTCCAAACTGCCAACTCCTATGTAAATCTCTACCCCATTTATGTCTTGAAAAAATATTAAGATTAAATGGAGCTTTTATCTCTGTAATCTTGTACTTCCCGCTAGCTTCAAATTGAATTTTTAGAAAATGAATGATACAAACTTTGTATCCAATATGTCCTTGTTTTCTCCACCCTTTTTCAGAGATCACCATGATTTTCTGATTGGATTTTTTTTCAAAAGTTAAGTGAAATGGCCATCAAATGTTATAGGGAGTCACTAGCATAATCAGATGACTTAGGCAAAAGCCAAAAGTAAGTGTCTTTGTCCACAGTCTCTAGGCTGAAGAAGTTGACCATTTGGTTGGTCAGGTGGAGAGAGGAGTCACATCTGACTGGTGTCAAAGTGGCACATGTTTATCTCATTCTAATCTTTTATCTAACAATGTTTTCTTAACTTCTGCTTCTTTGTATTTTGCATTTCCTCTAAAACAGTGAGAAACACTACTTTCATTTTCAACCTCACAGACAAAATGTTGTGTTTCTGTTTTGCTTGACAAAACAGATCTTCTCAGTTGTACAAAGGAAGTCTGGCAGGAAAATAATCATTGGCTCTTGCCAGAAATAATGATGAGTTTCCAACTTGGGAAGTATAGAAAGACTGGAAAGCCTAATGTTTATGATAAATTTTTATACTCTAGATTTTCCTTCTACTCAGAAACTAACAATTTTGCAGGTATTAGGCATACTAGCATCCCATTTCACTCTTATAAATACACTTGATAGAATCTGCAACCTGACATTTATGCTATATCCAGGAAGACAAATGGAGTCAAGTATCTATATTATCGTTTTACCTTGGTGTAAATCCTTCTTACGTGCTATGAATGCTCTATGTCCTCTGACATACTGGATCAGAGATGTAATGCTAAGACGTATCGCAGCTTTATAATACCAAAGAAATAGGGATTCAAACACTAACTAGGGCTGGGTGCAATGCCTCACACCTGTAATCCTAGCACTTTGGGAGTCTGAAGCAGGAAGATTGCTTGAGCCAAGGAGTTCGAGACTAGCATGGGTAACACAAGGAGACCCTATCTCTACAAAAAGTAAAATACAAAATTAGCCAGGCATAGTGGCACATGCCTGTGGCCCCAGCTACTCAAGAGGCTGAGGTGGAAGGATCACTTAAGCCCAGAAGGTCAAAGCTGTAATGAGCCGTGATTATGCCACTGCACTCCAGCCTAGGCAACAGAGCAATACTGTCTCAAAAAAGAGCCAGAAAACCTAACCAGCAGAAAATACTTAGATGTAGTAAGTGAAAATACAAAAAGGGCACAATGTTGAGTATGCATTATCATATCAACTATGTTAAAATATTATTCCATAGAAAAAGAGTTGGAAGAATATATGCCAAAAATTAACCGGGGCTATCTCTGGGTGGTAGTATTATAAGTGGTTCTTATTTTCCTTTTTTGGTTTTCTACATTTTAAGTTTTTCTGTAATAGGAAAATGTTACTCCTAAAAAGTCATTTTAAAAATGTTATTTGGAAGGAAAAAGAAAAGGAATATGAAAGGGAGGGGAGTGAGGGGGAAATTGACCCAAAAAGAAAAATAAAATTTCCCTGAATAAAAGGGTTGTTCATTTTTTTTTTTTTTTTTTTTTTTTTTTTTTGAGACGAAGTCTCGCTCTGTCGCCCAGGCTGGAGTGCAGTGGCCGGATCTCAGCTCACTGCAAGCTCCGCCTCCCGGGTTTACGCCATTCTCCTGCCTCAGCCTCCCGAGTAGCTGGGACTACAGGCGCCCGCCACCTCGCCCGGCTAGTTTTTTGTATTTTTAGTAGAGACGGGGTTTCACCATGTTGGCCAGGATGGTCTCGATCTCCTGACCTTGTGATCCGCCCGTCTTGGCCTCCCAAAGTGCTGGGATTACAGGCTTGAGCCACCGCGCCCGGCGGTTGTTCATTCTTTAAGGACCTATTCAGTTTGATGTCTCAGGCAACTTAGACCCAAGGAACCTGGTGAAGTAGATTTTGTTCAAGAGCTTGCTGCCCCCAGGACAGGCCAGATCTGTTTATAAAGTAACTTTGACACACACTGTAGAACACAGAATGGAGGAAGTTGCTGGACCTTCCTCTGAGACTTAAAGTGCCTCTGTGAGAACAAAGCATGTAATCTAGAGGAGGTTTTGGGCTTTTTCTAAAAATGCTAAAAGGTTGACTGATCCACCACCTTCTCCCACCTGGTCCTTCACACCTCCCCAACCCGCCCAAAACTCCAGCATTTGCCAAACCCTGACCCAGATGAGGATACAGTGTATGGCTGTGAAACACAAACCAGTAGATTATGCAGTAATTAGATCTAAATGCTTCACCTGGTAGGCACCACGATTCACCTGGTGGTCAGCTGCTAAAATTTAGACGTTGAATAGGGAGGAAACAATGGGATACAGCTAATCCCAGGTGACTCACTGCTTAAATACGCTTAAATTTGATAAGACTTTAGTTGCAAATGTGAAAGTCAAAATCACGCTAAATAAGCCAAAACTCGAGTTTTTTTGACCTGCCTTACCAAATATGGGGTGAGCGTGAGTAACTGGGCCTTCTTTCCCTGTCTATTGTTGCAGACTTGCTTTCTCTAAAGTCAAGTCATGATGGTCAGTCACACTCAGGCTCGGAGATTCTCCATTTCCTCTCCAAGAGAAGGACAGATTTCTTATCACAGTACGCATTTGACAAATCCTAGAGAAAAACCGATCGGCTTATTTTGGAAACATAGCCACCCCTGTGGACAATGCATGAGGAATTGGGGAGGTTGTAGAAATTATAATCTTTCATCTCCTTTGGAGCCAAAGGAGGACAATTTCTCAAAAGAAGAAAAGCACCATTCCAAGAAGAAGAAGAGGAAGAAGAAGCAGCAGAAAAGAAGAAAAAGACATTAAAAACACCAGTAATTACCAGATAATTCTCAAAAGCTTCACAAAACATTTTGGGTTGGATTATATTGTGCATATTACACTTAGAATAAATGTTATCTTTTCATTTTGTTTAATCAAAAAGAAGACATTATACCATTTAGTTAGATTTAATATTTAAGAAAATGAAGTTATTAATAAAGAAGAGTGGGAAGGAAGAGCAATGATACTATTTATTGTGAGCTGGGCACATAATTTAGGTTGTTTGCATAAAGTGTTCATTTAATATAGCTAACCTGTGAGGTTAATGTTAGTACTCCTATTTCTTTCCTTTTTTTTTTTTTTTTTTTTTTTTGAGACGGAATTTTGCTCTTTGCCCCAGGCTGGAGTGCAATAGCAGGATCTCGGCTCACCGCAACCTCCGCCTTCTGGTTTCAAGCGATTCTCCTGCCTCAGCCTCCTGAGTAGCTGGGATTACAGGCGCCCACCACCAAGCCTGGCTAATTTTTGTATTTTTAGTAGAGACATGGTTTCACCATGTTGGCCAGGATGGTCTTGAACTCCTGACCTCGTGATCTCAAAGTTCTGGGATTACAGGCGTGAGCCACTCTGCCCAGCCAGCACCCCCGTTTCATGGATGGTGAATTTAAGTTTCGGAGAGTTTAACTGATATATCCAGATTCACACAGAAAATGACAAGACCAGGGACGAAACCAAGTTATATTGAAGTGCAAAGTCTATGTAAATTTACTATCAAATCTGTACCTCACTATAAAATGCACTTAATCCTATCAAAATCAACTCATTGGCCGGGCACGGTGGCTCACGCCTGTAATCCCAGCACTTTGGGAGGCCAAGGCAGGCGATCACGAGGTCAGGAGAGCGAGACCATCCTGGCTAACACGGTGAAACCCCGTCTCTACTAAAAATACAAAAAATTAACCGGTCATGGTGGTGGGCACCTTTAGTCCCAGCTACTCGGGAGGTTGAGGCAGGAGAATGGCGTGAACCCGGGAGGCAGAGCATGCAGTGAGCCAAGATTGTGCCACCGCACTCCAGCCTGGGTGACAGAGCAAGGCTCCATCTTAAAAAAAAAAAAAAACACACAAAATTAGCCGGGCATGGTGGCCAGCACCTGTAGTCCCAGCTACTCTGGAAGCTGAGGCAGGAGAATGGCGTGAACCCGGGAGGGAGAGCATGCAGTGAGCCAAGATTGTGCCACTGCACTCCAGCCTGGGTGACAGAGCAAGACTCCATTTAAGGAAAAAAAAAAAAATCAACTGATTACTTATAGCTAATAAAAAGTAGTATATTTTTAAGTTTCTTTATTACTTATAGTCTCCTATTTTAAAAGAAATATTAAGTATTTTAAGTAATTATATCAATAAACATTTATTAATCATCTTATATGTTCAAGATACTATATTGGAAACACAAAATTAGGAAAGAAAAGCAAGATAAAGCAATATTGTTTAGCCAGTACTATACTTCTCTACTACATGTGCTCACTTATTCATTGATGAAACATTGAGCATTATTTATGTGTAGTGCACTATACTAGATCCATTAGAAGATAAATGAAAACAATTGTCCTTTTAATATAGTAGAGACACTAAAAATGTACACAAACATATTACACAGCTAAGCATATGGTATGCCAAGAGATATAGAGAAAACAAAATTTGAAAATTGAGAATTTCCTTTCCTATCATGGGGAAAACATCCTGGATGGGATAGAATGTAACTTGCATTTGACAATATGGCTGGGATTTTGGTAATTAAAGCAGAACATAAGGAAATATTTTGGCCTAAGAGTATCTCACATGCAAGATTAGACAACAAAATAGTAAGAACCCCACAATTACTCTGTAGCAGTGCTAACTCTGAAAGAACATAGCAATGGGACCTATGCACTCTGAGTCTGTTGACACAGTTATTCATTATTTCCAGTTGCCTTTTTGATGCCTGTACCAGGAAAAGCCTTCCTTATGTATTTGAACATCTTATGCTACTCTCAAAGTTTATTCATGATCATTCTACTGTGAAAGATGCCTTGAGCATTTCTTGGCATTTTGCTAGAAGCGTGATAGGATAACATTTCATCCTATTCCTGAGAAGGTAGAACTCTCCTTTTATTTCAGCCCTGTTGCTAATTCATTGCACTGAGTAAATAACTAACTTCTCTGCATTTCTATTGTCTCAGAATTAAAATCATAGTTAGGATCAAGGCCTTGTGAAAATCATAAGGCAGACAGGTAGCATTTTGCAAACCACACTTTTTGAGAATGGTGAGAGATATCAGAGTGCACAGGAACTAGAGAACAGTGTTGTGAAACATCTGAATCCAGAGAGAGTCAGACAGACCCAGGGACACAGAAGGTCAAAGCAAAGACCCTCCAAATGTCTATAAGCATTTGACTCCTCAATTTCCTCCTCTGCAAAATGGCCATAATTACTTGCACCTCTTTGGGAACGATACTGTACCGGTTGCCAACGAATTATATTTGCAACTGCATTAAAATTTAAGACCTTTATTCTTACCTCTGACTTTTCCCTGGCATTAATTAAGCTCTATGGATCTGTAAAAATCAGGGCTTTTGGCTAAAAGACCAGGATTTTATTTTTTGTCTTTTTACCATATTATCTTTCATGTTGCTTTCAGGAATCACTTGCTTGATCCCTTTTGAATCATTTTTCTCACTAGACACTCTTGAAACAGAAAAGGGACAAAAAGTGCAATCCTTTAAATAGTAAGAGATTTCTTCAAAAGTTAAAAAAGAGAAAGCAGGAACATACTCAAAACAAAGTTGAAGTGGTTTTTGTTTTCTTTTTTTTTTTTAATTTGAGATGGAGTCTTGCTCTGTCACCCAGGCTGGAGTACAGTGTTGCAATCTTGGCTCACTGCAACCTCTGCCTTCCGGGTTCAAGCAATTCTTCTGCTTCACCCTCAGCTAGGATTACAGATATGCACCATCACACCCGGCTAATTTTTGTATTTTTAGTAGAGACAGGTTTTCACTATGTTGGCCAGGCTGGGTCTCAAACTCCTGACCTCAAGCGATCTGCCCGCCTCGGCCTTCCAAAGTGCTGGGATTACAGGTGTAAGCCAAGCACCTGGTCCAAAATTGAAGTTTTGAGCAAGATGCTAATTTTGGGGAAAACAGTTTATAGCATTATGCAGATATCTTCACTTTGCTCAAAAAATGTCATTGGCCCAGAGACCTTAGGAAAGCCATTTAACTCCTTTGCAACTTAGTTTGCTCAGAAAGGAACTATGAAAATGTAAACACATTTTTGCCATTTAGGTGTGTTGTAGGCAGAGTAATGATCCCCCAAGGATGTTCATGTGCTAATTCCCAAAAGTTATGAATATGTCAGAGTATATTGCAAAGGGGAACTAAAGGTTGCAGATGGAATAAGGTTGCTAATCAGCTGGCATTAAGAAGATGAGAGTAGGCTGGATTATGCAGGTGGATAATAACCCAATGTAATAAGGGTTCTCAAAAGTGGAAGAGGTAAGCAGAAGAGCAAGTCAGAAGTGATGTGATGTGAGGAGGGCTTGACCTGCTCTGGCTGACGTTGAGGATAGAGAAGAAGGGTCACAGGCCAAGGAATAAAGACGGCTTGTAGAGGCTGAAAAAGGCAAGGAAATTGATTCTCTTCTGGACCCCACAGAAAGGACCACAGTCCTTCTGACACCACTGTTTTGGCTCAGTGAGACCACGTCAGATTTCTGACCACGGAACTGTAAGATAAGTTTGTGTTGTTGAGGACCACTAAGTTTACGGTAATTTGTTACAGCAGCTATAGAAAACACATAGTATAAGTAATTATTTGGCAAATAATGCTTCAGAATTATTTAAACATTTTGAAAAGAATTCTAATCTCACATATTCTGGTGGTAAACTATATGCAACTATAAAAATTTTATCTCAAACTACTTACTGTTCTTCACTTAGCTGTTTTTAAATGGTGACTATAGGGATACAACATCAATTTGAGATAACTAGAGATGAGTTGGATTATTTTAAATTAAAATTAGTGGTCATAATTGATTCACTCATTCAAAGACTAAAACATTGGTCTTTATAAAGTAAACATAATTCATCATACAGAGAGGTTAGGTATTTGGCAGTTAACAAGCCTTGCCTATCACCCACCTTTCGTCCCAGCATGCAAACTAATTAACCACTGAGAGGACTTTCCCTGTATAAGCACTAATATGTCAGGAAAATATTTATGGCTTTATCCACTAAGGTAGCTAAAATATAAATTGTTTAGGCAAAGCTTTGAGAAAATAGAAACTCGGGACCATAGAAATACTAATCATAAGGCAGCCTTCAGATTTTACTTCACTTGGCACACTGTATTTTCCTGAAAGTTATTTATATGTATTATTTTTACCTTAGGCAAGCTAATAATGAATTGCTCTGTTCTAAGGAACTTCAGCACTTCAACTTTAAAGAGCATGTCATTAAAAAGATATATATATATATTCCAAGTGCTTAAACATTATGAATAAAGAAGGATGGTCACACTGGCAAGTGTGTGCTGTCCCTGCAACAACATAAAGAACGTTGCTGGTTTTTAAGTGTACGGCATCTGTAAGTTCTATATTTACATTGCTCAGGGCTTCCTCGACCTTTGAGTTCTGCAGATAGCAAAGTACATGAACAAAGCCCAGCCCACAATGTGCCAGAGCCAGCCTCAACAGTTCATGAGAGCTGATTGCTAAATTTTCAGAAATCCCATGAGCTAGTCGATGTCATACTGGTAGCTTGAAATCAGCCAACACTATAAGTCAGGTTTGGTTGGCTTATTTTTCCTGGAGAATCAGCTGTTCAGCATTTGCACTTTACAAAGGCAATTTACAGTCCAGGAAGTGAAACCAGGGTCATCATCTAAAGCCTACACAATATAGGGGACTTCTTATCTTAGTTAGAGTAGACTTGCATATTTGTAGCTTTTCGGACAGATGGCTAAAGTTTTCTTATTCTTACAAAATTGGTATGCTAAAGGAACTTTCCAACAGATGAAAGTCAAGTATCTTGAGGAAGAGGTGCCTTTTTCTACTTCACACAATGGCAATATGTGTGTTAATGCTAACCTGAGGGGTTAACCTAAGTCAGTGCTAAAGACTGAATGTTTATGTCCCCCAAATTCATGTGAAACCTAATTCTTAAAGAGGCAATATTATAAGGTGGCACCTTTGGGAGGTGATTAGATCAAGAGAGTGGAACCTCCATGTTTGAGATGAGTGTCCTTGTAAAAGAGACCCCAGAGAGATCCCTGGCCCTTTCTGCCATGTGAAAAAACAGTGAAAAGACAGCCATCCATGAATCAGGATGAAGGTCCTCACCAGACACTGAATCTACTGGTGCTGTGATCTTGGACTTTCCAGCCTCCAGAACTGTGAGAAATTTCTGTTGTTTCTAAGATACTTAGTCTACAATTTTCTGTAGTAGTAGCATGAACTGACTTAAGATTATCAGAATAAATAGAATATGATATAGGATTCAATAACGATAGAAGTGACGAATTACATTTACCTATGAATATTTGCAAAGTCTTTAGTAAAATGTGTCATTGAGGTAGGTTTTAAAGATGGACAGGTTTTTTTTCCCAAGAGTGAATGGTAGGATGGGAATTCCAAGAGAAGAATACAACCTGAATCAACATTCGCAATTGGGTCAGTTCTTCAAGTCAGTCGGGTTATCCCAAACTAACCAGATAAAAGAGTTATTTTTCAAGGTAGTTCAGAGCCAAACTGGGGGCATCTAGAATTCAAACTAAGAAGTTTTAATTTTGGAAGTGCATTTGAAATTTTAAAGCCATATTTTCTGCCAAAAAGAGGATTGCACTAACATGAAAATAGAGACCTGGTAGACAACACAAGAGCAGACTTCATGTCTGTTTTTTCACCATTGAAACTTCAGGACTTGTTACAGCACCAAGCATATTTTAGCACTCTTTCTTTTTTTCTGTTTGGGAACTAAAAGGTGAGTTTATGCCATTGTCCTTAATGATTTTACCACAAAACACACCTGTTGAAATATCTTCAGCATATCCAACTAAGCCAACCCCCGAACCATCTCTTGAGTCATTTTATAAAACAATTTTTGTATCCTTTCCTCTGATAAAACATCTTGCCAGATTAAAATGCTAAGAAACAAAATTAATGATAAGAACATAATTAGAAAAATTGTTGACAAAAGGCTAGAACACGAGAAACTTGGTTAATAGTATGGTTCTCATTCTGTCACAGAGCTGTGAATCAGCAGTAGCAAATGGTACTCAAAGTGAGATCAAGGCAGAAAAGAAACTGAAGTTGAATTAAATGAGATGCTTTCGTGAAGAGGCCTATTTTATTTCAGCCTCAAGATTGCCTGTTCCTGAATAGAAAGGGTGCTACACTGGCACCCTTCCCTCCTCTGGGTATCCTGGCAAATCAGTGACAGGACACGTGTGGTGGGGCAGTAAGGATAACTGGCTTGAATCTCTACCTAATGAGGACTCAAGCACTAGATGAAACAGATCAAGAGCACTAACTGTGAGGTCCGTATTTATAAAATGATAAACAGAGATGGTAGAGAAAGTGTCACAGTATATGTCAAACAATCTATCTTAACTCGCATCATCACGTAGAGACAAATTCCAGACCCTCTTAAGCTCCTCTCAAATACTTTTGAGTCCTACATGGCCCACACGTAAGTCCCATATCAAACCAAGTTTAGGGCCCTTGACTGCTAAAGAATTCCCTGCTTCCCAGCTCCAGTCTTCTGCAAAGATTTCCTCTGTCAATGCCAATTCCTAATGCAGCAGTTATGCTCCAGTGCCCACAAAGGGGCCTACTGCTGCCAATCTACACCAAAGGGACAGCCACAGCTACCTGTCCCTGGTGATATATCTCTGAGCATGCTGATGCCAGACATTGATGGCATTGTCATCTGACCCAAGGGCACTATCTCTTGTTACTGCCAAAGATGCCAGCATAGAATCTTTCCATTGCATCAACTACTAGATTATTGAAATCTCATGTTCCCACATCTGATGGCTTTTTATGGGGGGAGGGGAATATATCTCTGTCTATCATGTTTCTGTTTGCTGACTTCTTCACGTAGGACTCAAATTTGAACTTATGGTGACATTCCAAGTGACAGACAATGCAGTGAGCTTAGAATCTTTTCCTTCCCAAACCAAACTTTTGAATTTCAACTCACTTCTCTTAGGTTAAATTATCTCCTATGAGGCTCCTCACTTCATTCTAAAATTCCCGCTGAGATGCCTCAGCCCCTAGACAGGGCTGATACTCAGCTGGTACATGCCTAGGTAGGTGTGCCATCTGTCCACAGCTGGCACCTATTCTGATTGACTGGTGTTAAATATTCTGGCTAGTTGCCTATCTCCAGGCCTACCTCAGCCCTAGGGTAAACACAGTGGAGGCTCACAGAATCGTACTTTTAAAAATATCAGAGGAAAATGTTTTCCATGCCTTAGTTTCTTAATACTGAGAAAAATATGATTGCTACATCATATTAAAGGTATTGATTGTTATTTGAGGAGACGTCAGTGCTTCTCACTTACAGATGAATACACTGCAGTATAGTACAGAATATGACAAAACGGATTCCTTCTGATACTGAAGCATGACCTGAAGGTCCCAAAGTGGTTTGTCAGGTAAAAACTACTAATTGTGTCTCAGCATCCATTCTCTCTTTTTTTTTTTTTTCATCACAGAATTCCCCAGTTTTATCTGAGCACATAGCCAACCTGGCTAGAGACTTCATTTTCCAGCCAGGAGTGGACATGTGATTAGAATAGAATATGAGGTGAAGCTATATATACTACCTGGGTCACATCATTTAGAAATGAAGTTACTTGAACTGCAAGGTGCAGTCTGGACTTGACAAATGTGGTGCTGATGAGCCAGCCTCAAGCTGGGATGGTAAAGTAACAAGATAGAAAACACCTGGGTCACTGGTCACTCTCACTGTTGACCTATTCTGGACTGTCGAGAGAGAAATAAACTCCTGTCTTGTATGAGTTTGACTTGTTAACTTTGAGTTTTTTGTTTTTGTTTTTTTGGTGGAGGAGGAATGTCGCTTTGTTACAGCAACGTAGTCTGTGTGCTGACAAATGCAAAGAGCTATCAGTCTCTGGAAGAAGTAAACAAATGTTTAAATATGTGTATAGGAATGACCAGAGAAATGCATGATGGAACTCCAGGGACTGTGTAGTCATCATGGAAATAACATTTATTGGGTAGAAAAACTGTAGGCTTAAACTTTAGATGTTAAATGCTAAAAGTTAGATGCTAAATGACATTCTGGAAATCTACCCAATGCAGGGTTTAAAGACAAAAGAGAATTATGTTACAATCATTTCCTAATGATGTCCTCTGTAGCCACTTCTCTCATATGACCTTCCAGCCAATCATAGCAGAATGAATGAATGAGTTACATTTTTAAAGTTGTTGGATTTGTTGGGGGCAATTAATACTGGCTACTAAAACACACACTCCCAAAATTTAAAAACAAAATAAAAATTTTGTTCTCCCTCACACAAAGTCCTATGCAACTAGGCAGGTTTCCTGGAAGGCTCTTCTCTAACCTGTGACTCCACTATCTGGGCTCCTTCTAGTTTTTTTGTTTTTAAAACAGGATCTCACTCTGTTACCCAGGCTGGAGTGCAGTGGCATGATAACGGCTTACTGCAGCCTCAACACCCACCTAACCCCCAAGTAGCTAGGGCCACAGGCACGTGCCACCACACCTGGGGAATTTTTAATTTTTTCTAGAGATAGTTTTCCCTATGTTACCAAGGCTGGTCTCAAACTCCTGAGCTCAAACAATCCTCCTCCGCTGGCCTCCCAGAGCTCTGGGATTACAGGTGTGAGCCACCATGCCCACCTTCTAGTATTTTTACTTACCATCTTGAAATTATTTTCTTCCCAACATGTCAGTGGAGGGAGGTGGTAGAGAGGGAGCCTGGGGAAGACACAGAGCACATTGAGCCTGAACCTGCAAGCGAGGGCCCAAATTTTCACATGATTTCATTGATCAGAACTAGTCACGTTCAAGACTGGGAAATGCAGAGAGTTCATAAATATTCATAAGTGTTCTGTCTCTTCCACAGCAGTTATTTTGCCTGCTCTAGAAAGCAACATCCTTAAACATTGGTTGTAATTTATTGTCCTTTTAACTGCTGCTCTCTGCACTTCTGCACTGCAGTTCTGTAACTGCTGCTCTCTGCGGTTAAGTACGCCCTTAAGTGTAGTGTCTAACATATGCCAGAGTTAGGAAGGATCCAGAGCAGTCCCCATTCTGCAATGTTGGTCCTAACTTTATGAGAGTTAAGAGATTAAAATTTATTTTCTCATTACATTTGAGATCCTTGGTGAAATGCTAAAATTGCATTCTTAGTTCCAACCCAGAGTTTAGTTGGCCTTATCAAGATATAGCTATAAACTGTTGTATGATGGGCCAGGAGATAGATGTGTGCACTCACTCAGGCTATGTGTCCTTAACTGGCTGAGCAGATTTGGGAGAGTCACCCTCTCTGGACTCCATGTCCTTATCTGGGAGCCAATAAGCCAGCAAAACACTGAAACTAGAGAGGATGGAGTGGAATTAGATGATTCCTGAGGTGTCTGTCCCACCTAACAGTCAGTGGATCTCTAATTTTAAATTTTACATCTTAGAAACCAGGGCTTTTGAAGAGCTTTCTAGTACCTTGTACATTTTTACTTTCAGATGCTCTATCCTATTTCATATTAAACATTGAAATGTATACAGATCCCACATGAAATATGGTTTATGTATAACTATACAAAAGTTTTCATATGTTGGAGCCAACAACCTTTTCAAGTCTAAACTTTTTTACCGATCTTAACACTGTGCCTAGAGGGCTTAATGATACATTAATCCTCCAAAGAACCATTCTACAGATTCTCACAAAATGGGTTTCAGTACAGCTCAGTGTGTTCCACAGTGCAGAACTCCTACGAAATGAAACAGATGTTAAAACACTTTATCCCTAAGAAGCAGTGACCACACAAGTCACTACCCCCTCACTTGGGAAAACAAGAGAGCTGGAACAAGGATTGGCAGAAAGGGCAACCTAATGTGACAAATAGATCCAAAGCTATTTGAGCAATGTGGGCCCACAGCCTGATGGCTCATACACACTCTCAGAACATTATCGTGGAGAAACTGGGTGTGTTTAAAACAGTTTAAAGATCTGAAAGGAAATTTTATATTGTGTGAGAACATTATTTACAGTAGTTGAGCTGCAAGAAAATGGGAAGCAGATACCATAAAAATTGAAAATTGCATGGGTTATTAGCCTAAATGGTCTCTGATCTGAACAAATTCAGCAAGTTGAACACATCCTAGCAAAGTTTAGGCAGCTTGTTCAATCAATATGCCACACTACCCTTTCAGAGAGAATTGTTGCTAACGTTTAGATTGGCTGTATTACCCAGAAGGGCAATCCAGCTGGAGACATTACTGAGGGACTTGTGAAAAGAGCAACACTTCTTCAAAAGGACTTTCTCTCCAGGAACCTTCTGCCTCTGAGCAGAGAACAGGAAAATCATGGCCTGTAAAGCTGCCTCAGCCTAGCCAGGCAAGTACCTGCTTACACTGTTCCCTGCCTAGGATTCTACCTCTTCCCTGATGAGTCATCTTGGGGTCAGTCAGTGCAGATAATCTGAACTGATGAAGACTTTGACAATCCAAGAAATTCTTGTTAATAGGCTTACTGACATGCAGTGTCAAAATAAGATCACATTTGTGGCCATGCAGTCTTCCAAAATGTCTCCCACCACTGGCTAATCTGGTGGCTAACAGGCTTACGTATCACTTAGGTCTTCAAAAGGAAGACAGAGACTACTTCTATCTTGACACTAATAAAACTGGGTATTTATGCAATAAATGCCGGCAAGATACCAGCTTTGTTAAAAAATATAAAACAGACATAATAATCCCTTTGTTTGTCTGAATGCCTGTGGCTTATGAACCTTGAAGAACAAACTTCGAATTACTTGACATTCCCAGTTTTGAACATTATGACTTTTTTTTAACTCTAAGATCACAAATAAACTTGTCATGTAAGGCCAGTATTAAAAATTAGTGAAAAATATTTTAAAACCATGGCTCATTCTGAAATCAACTGCATTTGGCAAGTATCTCACTAATTACAAACTTTTGTAATTTGGAGTTAGGCCAAGCCATTAAGATAGTCTATACAAAACAGTCCAGGCTAATAAAGTAGCCCAAAAGTTAAGATGAACCCAAAATGAGGAGACCAGTTGCCTAACACTTGGTAGGTAATAAAAACTGAAATCAAGTGGTAAGAATAGCCAGAGGAATGGTTGAAGCATGTAAAGATGACTATTTACAGACAACGAAGGAACCCTGCAAAAAAGGGAAAGAATTCAAGTTTCCTGAGCTAATGAAGTCTATTTCAAACAATTCAAGTATAAATCACAGAAAATCTTAGCACCAATACTTAACTTGAATTTGATGGAGGTAGGTAAAAGTAGAAACTCTATGCCCCATTTATAAGTATACATGGAAAAATTGACGATTAAAAATGTAAATAATCTTACCGTTATTTTTTTATTAACAACTTCAAAAGGAAATAAAACAGAATTGGAAGGAAGGAGGTCTGTCCTGAAAAAAAACATGACCTTGAGCAAGTTCTTCAACTTCACATGCTTCCATTTCTCATCTAAATTGAGGGACTGAGACTAGATGATGTCTAAACTCTGTTCCAGCTCTAACCCTGTTTTTCACGAAAACACTTTCGAAGCCTCAGCATACTAAATAAAGGGAGCGATATGTTACTGTGAAGAATAAGAACAAGAGCCTGAGGGGAGCACATGCTTGCTTTATTTCTTACCATTGAATTAGGTCCACCATGCCTAAATTCAATGCTCTCTCCTAATTTCCATAACAGGGCATTGTTACTCATGCCTGCTAAACAACATGGCTGCCTTCAGGATATTGTACAAACTCCCCTACTAATTTTTCAATGTGCTCTGCTTTGAGGTGTATTTTTCATGGGATACCCACAACAAAAACATTTACCTTTGCCTTATCACAATAATCACGGTTTAAGGAGCAAAGTTTTTTTTTTTTTCCTCCATCAGGACCAGTTCTAAGGCATTTAATGAAGTGGGTCCTTGGAGCCTTACCCTCTTTGCCCATAGCTTTGATAGCATCCTTTCCTCAAGTTCCCTACCTTTGGCTTCCCTAGACCTCACATCCAGGAAGCTGCCTGTGGGGGCAGTTCGCCACATACAGAAGCACAGGCTTCCCATGGGAGGAAGAGACAAGCTTTTCAGAGGCAGACACCCACGCCGATCGCAATGCCTGGCACAGGATCGGAGCTTAATAAATACCTAGTAAGCGACTCAAAGCATTTCGGACCTAACAACTCTGACCCCATATTTTCTCAAGACCGCTCACTTATCTAATAAATAGTCCCAACCCTCAAGAGCCATTGGATGTTCATATGTTCATGTGACAATCTCCTAGGTCAGGGGAAAGCATTGGAAAAGGAGCTGCTGAGACCAAATGCCTTTACCCTAAATTCCAGGACTCAGAATAGTAAGTGGAAGAGCAGTTCAGAATTCTTCAGGTTTACAATATATATTTTCCATACTGCAACCTCATCCTTCAGTGACTTATCTTTAAAAATTACAGTGCAGAGATGTAAAATTTTCACTTACTTAAAGTCACTAGTATGGGCAATTTTAAGACTTAATGGACAGAATGAAGAAGAATGGAAAAAGGAGCAGGAGAAAAGGGAAGTCCTTTTTTTGAGCTCTGCGAAATTACAGGTACACTTCTGGGTACTTAGGTAGGGTGCCTCATTTAAGCCTCAAGCGATTAGATCTTCCCTTTACAAAGAAAACGAGGTTTGCTGAAGTTGGTTTGCTCAACAGGATTCCTTAGCCGGAAAAATAGCGGAGCGAGGACTGAAATCTAGCTCTTTTGGTGTTGTTATTGCTATTTATCTCTTTCAAAAAAGCGTTTCCATTTGTGCTTGACTCAGGTATAACATAGCAATCAAAGGAATCACAGTAAATCTGTATTCCCATAGCTCATGAAGCATTCAGTTTCTCTCCACTAGACCTTGTAGTACCCTGTACCTTTGGAGCCTAACTCAACATTCCCGAGAAATTTCTACTTCTTATTCACCTTACTTTACACTATTGCTTGACAATAATATGCAACTGTTATGATTTAAATTGTGTCCTTCCAAAACATGTTGAAGTCCTAACCCACAGTACCTGTGAATGTGACCATGTTTGGAAATAGAATCTTTGCAGATAAGGCGAGGTCATTAGGTAGCCCCTAACCCAGTATAACTCTTGTCTTTATAAGAAGGGGAAATTTGGGGCTGGGCACGGTGGCTCACGCCTGTAATCCTAGCACTTTGGGAGGCCAAGGCGGGTGGATCACGAGGTCAGGAGTTCGAGACCAGCCTAACCAACATGGTGAAATACTGTCTCTACTAAAAAAATATAAAATTAGCCGGGCGTGGTGGTGGGCCCCTGTAATCCCAGCTACTCAGGAGACTGAGGCAGAAGAATCGATTGAACCTGGGAGGTGGAGGTTGCAGTGAGTGGAGATTGCGCCACTGCACTCCAGCCTGGACAACAGAGCAAGACTCTGTCTCAAATAAATAAATAAATAAATAAATAGAAGGGGAAATTTGGACACTAAGACAGTCATGCACGCAGGGAGAATGCCCACATGAAGATGAAGGCAGAGATTGGGAATCCAAGTCAGGAAACACCAAAGACTGTCAGCAAACCACCGGAAGAAGCTAGGTGAGAGGCATGGAACAGATGCTTCCTCACAGCCTTGCCAACACCTTGATCTTGGACTTCTAGCTTCCAGAACCCTGAGATAATTTTCTGTTGTTTAAGCCACCATGTTTGTTGCACAGCAGCCCCAGGAAATTAAGACAGCCATCATTTAGCAAGCACTAAGACATGGGGCAAAAGCAAATAGCTGCAAATCACATAACACAAAATTATTCTGAAAAATAAAAAATTCAGAAGGCAAAAGTAATACAATATTTGATCAATATTTATTCTACTCCGATCACTACTGTATTTAGAAAATGAGGCCATCAGACATAACCAAGTATTTTAATTACATGAATTGCTTACAATATAAAAGCTTTTAGAATAGTAAGTAATGTTAATGCTTCCTAGAACTGTATTTTTCCAAGATTCAAGCCTATGATATTGACAAATGTATTTTTAATTCACAGAGGAAATTGATATTGCTCAGAAACCGAAAGATGTTTAACTAATACAACTCAGTCATAAATTTCAGCTCAGTGCAGGCAGGTCGTGATTCTGATGATCCAAGGAGTGAACAGTGACAGGCTTCATAGATACATTTTCCTAGGACCTTCAGCACTAGCCTCCAACAGCCCAATCCTGGTCATGCTTTCATATGCATTTCTAGTTTGCTTTAAAAAGCACAAAAGGAACAGAATTCAAACAGTATGGAAAATAAGATTGTGTTTTAGTCAACCCAATTCAATTTGTTGGCAAATATTGAACTTTGTGAATTATGTGGAAAATTGCCAGAGACCTGAGATAACTGTTCTTCTACTGTGTATCACATGAAGTTAGTTGGCACCAAGAAAAGAAAGAAAGAACACGATCATAGCTTATACAGATCAGCACATTTTGTAGATATTTTTCATCAGTCATCAAACACCACATTTTTTCTGGCCCCAGCTCATTGGAATACATTATTCAAGAAACTATTTAAAAATTAACTGAGTGACTATTAAATTTTTATTTGTTCAACAAATACTTATTTTCCTTCTAGTGTGGGACAGGCACTGTCCTAGGACACCATGATAAACAGAACTGATACAATTTCTGCCCTTATGAAAACTACCCTTGAGCTCGTGCAAACTTTCGTTTGGTACAAATGGAGTGCTTAGAAATTTAATATTCCCACAAGAAGTTTATGGTGTATTATAATGGCCAGCCCTACATGGATCTCTCAACTGACAATATAATATACAACACAGGATTAATGACCCAATAGTGACATTAATAATTATATCTAAGTTAAGTAAAGAAGATTATTGTTTGAAACAGAAAAATCCTGTTGCTTTCCTGCATGGAACCCCTTTCTTCTAGGAAGTGGCCCATTTCCCATTCAACATCCACGACTAAAGCAGAGGCAGCTATGTTTCAATGTGACCCTGCCCCCAGAACTATACACATCCCCTGCAATTATTGCTGATGTAACATGGATTGTGATAACTGCTAAGACTGAAGTGAAACTCGGAAGCAGCTAAAGTTTTCCTATCCCTTGAAATCTAGAGAAGATTGACATAAATCCCTCTTTTTTTTCCCTGACTCATGAGCACCTGCAGCCTTGACTTTCTGCTCTGTCAACTTCTTATTTTTAACTCTATGCCTTTTTAGTGTATATTTATTTCCACTACTTTTAAACCAAATGTGCCTCTCCAAAATAAATAAAATAACTACGTTTTCACGAGACTGTTGAATGTGTGGCATACTTCACTGAAAGCTTTAGAAATACAGATGGGATGCACAATATAAGGATACAAATGCCCTGTTGTAAGTCTTTAAGCTGCTCTGCCATGTTACTCAATATTTTTGCCCAGTTCCCTCTACTCACTAATTTCTATTCATTTCTCATTCACAACCATTGGACCATTTATTTCATTGCCAGATCTTTTGGTAACATGTTACTTATTTTGGGGATTATGAAGACCTTTTCCCAAACAAAGATGATTTCTTTCATAAGAATAATTCTGTTACCTGGTAATGAGATTTCTTTTTTTTAACTCCACTACAGACTATTTGTCAAGTACTTTAGGAAAATATGAAAAGGAAACAGTCAAGTTGAGAAGGCTTAAGTGAGGAAGCAACAGTGAGTTGGGTTTTCAAGGATTAACAAGCTTCTTCAGGCTCATTAAAAAATGAGACGAGGGGTGTCCTGAGTGGAAGGCAACACATAAGAAAGCACAGAGCAATGTAAGAATACAGAGCAGGGGCCAGGAGCCTTAAGTGATAATTCAGGCATCTCCCAAGTAGAACTCCAGGTCAAATTGAAAAGGTGCTTTGTAGTGAGAGAGGGAGAGCTCTATAAAACGGTCTTGAAAAAAGCATAGATGAATGCATAGAAGGCTTTATTATGGATCCCCAAAAGTTTTTGCTTATCATGAAATGAAGAATCTTCGTTTCAAGATATCAGCTTTAGAACTTTGTATCAATTCAATGACACATGTTAGGTACTTAGTATGTGATAGGCACATTGTTAAGACTCGGTGATACAAGATAAATAAATGCTCTGAAAGCTAATGTACTGGGAAGAATCTAGTGCAAAACTTTCTACCCAGGGTACTAGGAAGGCTATAACACCTGTATCTATAAATGCTTCAAGATATTGATCTCTTCAGTCTTTGGGACAACTAGGAGGAAACTTCAGTAGCCGGAATCTATATCTCTCTCCAGCCACAAGCATACCTTTTCATTGACATCAATGTGCAATGCAAACATCGCATGCTGTGGATACCATTAAGAACCACTGGCAGAGAATTATGATGCCATTGCACAAGTCCAGATGAGCTGAATCAGGCTGCAGCTGTGGTGATGGTGAAGAGCACATGGACTTGGGAGCTACTTATGAGGCAGAATCAACAGATGTTGCTAATTGAGTTCTTGTAGGAGGTAAGGATGAGGGAGAGGACAACGGATTCAGCACGAGAGGTGTTTAGAAGGATGGGTTTCTACAATGTGCCATCCATGAGGGAGGAGTAGAGAAAGGTTTGGAGAATCTCGCTCTGGTAACACCTTCCCGCCCCACACATTTCCCGCCTTGAAGAGTTTAAAACGTGATCAAAAAAATCTAACATTGACTACTTGCTCGGGCCCCCTTCCATGTTGTGGAAGATTTGTACTGTCACTCTGCTCAGTAAAGCCTACAACTTTTTTCTCTGAGTCAAAAAATAAAAATTAAAATAATAAAATGGTTGAACCTGGTTCTCGGGGGAGAGATTTTATAGCCAAGAACTGGTGAGCAATTCTGAATTGCTATCATTCGTTTTCTTTAAACTTTTCCCTTGAAACTCCCTAAAATATGAATTTGACATAGTCTTAGCAGTATCTCAGAAGGGGACATCAGAATTGGGATTCTTATAGGACTTTCAGGTCGAAGCTCAAGTTGTTTAAGGTGAGGGTGGGGTTTTCAAAGTGAGGAACTGATTGGGATTCAGCAAAGTCTGTGACATAATAGTTTAAGATTGATGGGTCCAGCAAGGCAAGGGTCTTAAAGCCAATCTTGATATGTAAACAGTGATAAGCAAGAATTTGCCCAGATGAGCAGACTGTTGTCTCCAATTAGTTGATATGTAGGAATTGCCTGAAACAAATAGAGAAGTTATTTATTGGTTATAGTATCTCTTCCCAAGACAAAATTTTCCCGAAACAAACAACAAAATCATGTTGACTTAGATTGTCTATAGTTTTGTTGTCATAGACAGTCTCAGTTATCACTCTCAACTTTCCAAAAAATGTTGTTTTATGTCTATGCCCAACTAGGATGAAAGTTAGCTACTATGTCTAGTTACCAGAACCTCCCCATCCATCTAAGACAAGAACTCCCTCAAGCAAATCCTGAGTAAACACACACACCTCCACTCCACTCCTGACTGTGAACATGGATTTTTGCAGTAAGGTAATGACTAAGAATGAGTGCTTTGTAAGTGGTGATGTGGATTGAAGACACGAAGGAAATTAAAGACAGCAGAATTTTTTGTTTTGTTTTGTTTTCTTTGAGATGGAGTTTTGCTCTTGTGGTCCAGGCTGGAGTGCAATGGCACAATCTCAGCTCACTGCAGCTTCTGCCTCCCAGGTTCAAGCGATTCTCCTGCCTCAGCCTCCCGAGTAGCTGGGATCACAGATGCCCGCCACCACACCCAGCTAATTTTTGTATTTTTAGTAGAGACGGGGTTTTGCCATGCTAGCCAGGCTGGTCTTGAACTCCTGACCTCAGATGATCCACAGGCTTCGGCCTCCCAAAGTGCTGGGATTACAGGTGCTAAACCACTGTGCCTGGCCAAAGACAGCAGATTTTAAGGGTTGGTCATTTTAACAGGTTGCAAGGCTGCTAGAGAAAATTATATAATACAGACTGCACGGTTCCCAACATCACGTGAGCTCTCAAAGCTATCTGAAATCTTTCTATATTTTCTTAATAGGTTTATTTCTCAATTTCCATGAAAGGAACTTCATGCATTCTCCAGTTTCCTCATAACTCTAAATCAACTATCCCCTTCTACTCCCAGCATATGACCTTGGTTACTATTTCAAAGATAAAAGAGAATCAAGTGGATTTAGACTAAAGTTGAGTTACTGCCATCTAAGTTAAAACTTACTGCCAGATGTGGTGACCCACACCTGTGATCCAAGCACTTTGGGAGGCCAAGGCAGGAGGTTTGCTTGAGTCTAGGAGTTTGAGACCAGCCTGGGTAACACAGTAGACTCCATCTGTATAAAAAGTAAAAACAAATAAAGTAGGTGGGGGGAGGGAGGAGGGATAGCATTAGGAGATATATCTAATGTAAATGATGAGTTACTGGGTGCAGCACATCAACATGGCACATGTATACATATGTAACAAACCTGCACGTTATGCACATGTACCCTAGAACATAAAGTATAATAATAACAAAATAAAAGTAAATAAAATCCCCCCCAAAGTTAAAATGTACAAGTATCTGTGTTTGTCCTTTTCTACTTGTCTCCTATTGAATGGGAGGAGGTAGCATTCCTCCTCCTTTTTCTGAAGCTTGCTCATCTCCTCAAGTGCATTGCTCTATTATTATCTCCACACCTCTATGTATACTCTTTTTCTTCTTAATTGAATCTCTGTCTTCTGGTTATCTTTTGGCCAGTTTGCCACTTCTTTCAATTTCTTCTTCAGCCACCTAATCCTTTGACTATCTTGTAAATACTTGTCCTACTCACAGTTCTGTCCAAAAGTGTCTTTTCTTCTTATTCTCTGTGCTCTTCTTTCATAATCTTCTCTCTATGTATGCCTTGAACTGTCACCTGGGACTCTCAACTTTATGTCATCTGTACAGTTCTCTCTCTAGAGCTCTACTCTATGCATTTGATTATGCATGTTTAATTGGCCATTGTCCTTTCATATGAAACTAAATGTGTCTAAAATGGAACCAGATACTTTTCCCTTGGAATCGGCCTCTCTTCATATCTTTGAGAATGATGCTATCATTCATGCCATTACACCCAGTACCTGGCTGTCTTTTTTACTCCTTTTCTGTCATCAATTCCCATATTCAATCAATCACTAAATTCTGAATTCTATGGATATCTCCTACATGTGTGCATGTCACCATTTCACTGACTCTTCCCTAGTTTAAGCCAGTATTATATGGGTTGCTGCAATCACCTTTCATTATCCATCCTTATCCCTTCTAATGTATTCTACACACGCAGTCCTGCATATAACTCTTAATGTCTCTTTGTTTCTCTTTGATAAGCTGCATAATTCTAACCAGAGTTTATTAGGCATTATTTGATCTATCTTTTCTGAATAATTTATAGCCACATCCTTTTGTGGTGTGTGTGTGGGGGTGTGTGTGTGTGTGTGTGTGTGTGTGTGTGTGTATACCATATATATATACACCATATATATATATATACACCATGGTGTATATATACACACACACACACACACCACATATATAGACATCCAGGACAATGTTATAGCAAACATCCAGTGCAGTTCAGATGGTCAATAATATTTGTTGAATAAATAGTCGCATAATGAAATCCTATATTTTTTGGTCTCTTTAGATGGCTCTACTCTCTGATATTCTCTTACCTTAAAGAAAATCTAGGACAGGTAATCTAGGACAGGTCTAATCCCTCAAAGAAGTTACAGCTCTTTCATCCTAACATGTCTTCCATATTGGTAACTCAACTCAAAGCATTTTCTGTCAAAGGATCTGGCTGATCTCCCAGATATCAATGTTTAAATCAAGGAAAGGTCTAGCTTCTCTCTGTCTTCATTTTTGTCACTGTCATCCCTCAGCAGTTTGTCCCATCCCCTTTCTTTTCTAGTGCTTCTGGGTTTTGTATTTTTTAATTTTTACTTTAATAAAGTTAAATCTGTGCGTCACTTAGAAAATCAAATAGTTTCACAAAACTTGTTAAGAAAAACAGCAATCCCCAGCCCTATAACCTGTTTCCCACACTCCAGAGCAACCACTTACAAAATGTTTAGCTTTCTAAATGGTATGCTTGAACTACTACTTTTTGACATTTTTTTATTATTATTTTACTTTAAGTTCTAGGGTACATGTGCACAATGTGCAGATTTGTTACATATGTATACATGTGCCATCTTGGTGTGCTGCACCCATTAACTCGTCATTTACATTAGGTATATCTCCTAATGCTATTCTTCCCCTCTACCCCCTCCCCACAATAGGACCCGGTGTGTGATGTTCCCCTTCCTGTATCCAAGTGATCTCATTGTTCAATTCCTATCTATGAGTGAGAACATGAGGTATTTGGTTTTCTGTTCTTGCGATAGTTTGCTGAGAATGATGATTTCCAGCTGCATCCATGTCCCTACAAAGGACATAAACTCATCCTTTATTATGGTTGCATAGTTTTCCATGGTGTATATGTGCCACATTTTCTTAATCCAGTCTGTCACTGATGGACATTTGGGTTGGTTCCAAGTCTTTGCTATTGTGAATAGTGTCGCAATAAACATACGTGTGCATGCGTCTTTATAGTAGCATGACTTATAATCCTTTGGGTATATACCCAGTAATGGGATGGTTGGGTCAAATGGTATTGCTAGTTCTAGATCCTTGAGGAATCGCCATACTGTCTTCTACAATGGTTGAACTGGTTTACCGTCCCACCAACAGTGTAAAAGTGTTCCTATTTCTCCACATCCTCTCCAGCACCTGTTGTTTCTTGATTTTTTAATGATTGCCATTCTAACTGGTGTGAGATGGTATCCCATTGTGGTTTTGATCTGCATTTCTCTGATGGCAAGTGATGATGAGCATTTTTTCATGTGTCTGTTGGCTGTAAGAATGTCTTCTTTTGAGAAGTGTCTGTTCATATCCTTTGCCCACTTTTTGATGGGGTTGTTTGTTTTTTTCTTGTAAATTTGATTGAGTTCTTTGTAGGTTCTGGGTATTAGCCCTTTGTCAGATGAGTAGATTGCAAAAATTTTTTCCCATTCTGTAGGTTGCCTGTTCACTCTGATGGTAGTTTCTTTGGTGTGCAGAAGCTCTTTAGTTTAATTAGATCCCATTTGTCAATTTTGGCTTTTGTTGCCATTGCTTTTGGTGTTTTAGACATGAAGTCCTTGCCCATGCCTATGTCCTGAATGGTATTACCTAGGTTTTCTTCTAGGATTTTTATGGTATTAGATCTAACATTTAAGTCTCTAATCCATCTTGAATTAATTTTCATATAAGGAGTAAGGAAAGGATCCAGTTTCAGCTTTCTACTTATGGCTAGCCAATTTTTCCAGCACCATTTATTGAATAGGGAATCCTTTCCCCATTTCTTGTTTTTCTCAGGTTTGTCAAAGTTCAGACAGCTGTAGATGTGTGGTATTATTTCTGAGGGCTCTGTTCTGTTCCATTGGTCTATATCTCTGTTTTGGTACCAGTACCCTGCTGTTTTGGTTACTGTAGCCTCGTAGTATAGTTTCAAGTCAGGTAGCGTGATGTCTCCAGCTTTGTTCTTTTGGCTTAGGATTGTCTTGGCAATGTGAGGTCTTTTTTGGTTCTATATGAACTTTAAAGCAGTTTTTTCCAATTATGTGAAGAAAGTCATTGGTAGCTTAACGGGGATGGCATTGAATCTATAAATTACCTTGGGCAGTATGGCCATTTTCACAATGTTGATTCTTCCTATCCATGAGCATGGAATGTTCTTCCATTTGTTTGTGTCCTCTTTTATTTCACTGAGCAGTGGTTTGTAGTTCTCCTTGAAGAGGTCCTTCACATCCCTTGTAAGTTGGATTCCTAGGTATTTGATTCTCTTTGAAGCAATTGTGAATGGGAGTTCATTCATGATTTGGCTCTGTTTGTCTGTTACTGGTGTATAAAAATGCTTGTGATTTTTGCCCGTTGATTTTGTATCCTGAGACTTTGCTGAAATTGCTTATCAGCTTAAGGAGATTTTGGCCTGAGAAGATGGGGTTTTCTAAATATACAATCATGTCATCTGCAAACAGGGACAATTTGACTTCTTCTTTTCCTAACTGAATACCTTTTATATCTTTCTCTTGCCTGATTGCCCTAGCCAGAACTTCCAACACTATGTTGAATAGGAGTGGTGAGAGAGGGCATCCCTGTCTTGTGCCAGTTTTCAAAGGGAATGCTTCCAGTTTTTGCCCATTCAGTATGATATTTGCTGTGGGTTTGTCATAAATAGCTCTTATTATTTGGAGATACGTTCCATCAATACCAAATTTATTGAGAGTTTTTAGCATGAAGGGCTGTTGAATTTTGTCAAAGGCCTTTTCTGCATCTATTGAGATAATCATGTGCTTTTTGTCTTTGGTTCTTTTTATATGCTGGATTACATTTATTGATTTGCGTGTGTTGAACCAGCTTTGCATCCTCGGGATGAAGCCCACTTGATCATGGTGGATAAGCTTATTTTTGACCATTATCTATTGACTTCCCACCATGGAAGAAGAGGATTAACTCTTACACACACACACACCCCATTACACAATGTACACTTCCTTTCCCCCTCTTCTCCAATAGTCAAACCCTTTCCACAATTGAGTCATGTAGTCAGCTCAGAGAACTTTTCCTTTCCTGCATATATTTTTGCTTCCATGGAGTTAGTAATTTTCTTGCTTTAAAAAATTTGTTTGGTTTGCTATATACTCCTGATTAGTTCAACCCCAAACTCTCCACTAATTGTCTAAAGCTCCTCTCTATACTTTGCAGTAGACATTATACCAATTTCATCAATTGGAAGAAATTTCTCACGGAGTTTTCCTCCCTACTTTATTCTAGATGGATTGCACCCTGTTCTTAGTGCAGAATATTTGCCCCAGAACCTTTTTTTCTATCATCACGGGGATTCTTTTCCTGGCTCTTGTTTCTCCATGTTTACCTTGAATACACCTAACCTGGGAAATTAAAAAAAATAACCTGGGAAGCTAAAAAACCCTGATGCCCAGGTTTCATCACACACTAATTAACTCAGAACATTTTGAGACAGAATACATCAAAGCACTACAGTCGATTCCAATGAACAGCTAATGATAAAAACCACTACTCTATCTAAATTTTTCTTTGGGTACTTTCTAATTTTGGTGGAACACATCCTCCAGAAGCTCTGAGAAAGAGCACATAAGAACAAATTTAGAGACTTTGCTTTTCTGAACATGCTTTTATTTTATTCTCCATTTGACTTATAACTTAACTAATGTAGAATTCATACTGAAAAATATTTTTCCCTCCAAAGTTGTGATGGCATTGCTCCACTGTCTTCTAGCTTTCAACATTACTTTTGAGAAATTGGAAGACATTCTGATTCCTGATCTTTTGTATATAATGTGTGTTTTTCTCTCCCAATGTTTATGGGATCTTTCTCTTGCCCCAGCATTCTAAAAAAATTTTTAATGATTGCCATAGTATGAGTCTATTTTTGCCAATTTACTTGCACATTCATAGCCCCTTCTAATCTTGTAGCTTGAGTCTTTTAATTCAGGGAAATTTTCATAAATTTCTCCATTAATGACTTCCTCTTCTTCTTCTTCTTCTTCTTCTTCTTCTTCTTCTTCTTCTTCTTCTTCTTCTTCTTTTTCTTCTTCTTCTTCTCTTCTTCTTCTTCTTCTTCTTCTTCTTCTTCTTCTTTCTCTCTCTCTCTCTCTCTCTCTCTCTCTTTCTCTCTTTCTCTCTCTCTCTCTCTCCCTCTCTCTCCTCTCTTCAATTCTGGAACTCATTTTTTAGACATTGAATCTTCTTAATCAATACTCTTCTTGACTTCTATGCTGTTATTTTCCCTCCTGGTTTCCATTTCTTTTTCTTTCTTTTCTTTTCTTTTTTTCTTCTTTGAGACAGTATCTGGATCTGTCACCCAGGCTTGAATGCAGTGGTATGATCATGGCTCAGTGCAGCCTTGACCTTCTGGGCTCAAGCAGTCTACCTGTAAACCAAAAAGTATGAGACAGGTCTCAATCAATTTAGTTTATTTTCCCAATGTTAAGCACATGCCTGGAAGAAAGGAACGCAGAATCGCAAAAACAGTCTGTAGTCTGTGACTTTCTCCAAAGATGATTGAGGACTTCAATATTTAAAGGGGAAAAGTGAGCTGGAAGGGAAAGAGGGAGGTGTGGTTACACTACTGAATCCATATGTTGCAGGAGAAAAGGTGTAGGTGTTGGAATTGTGTATTCATCTGGCACTCAATAAATTGGCACTTTACATAACATAAGGTGAACATAGAGAAGCTACCTGTGGAGATATCTAATCTCTTTTCTGTAACTATCTGCTTAGGAACAAAATGAAAGGCAGTTTCTTGCATGACTCAGCTTTCAGCTTAATTTTTACCTGTTGGCACAGTGAATTGAGGTCCTGAGATTTTATTTTCCTTTCACACACCTCAGCCTCCTGGGTAACTTGGATGATAGACGTGCACCACCTGCCTGAGTCTCACTTTCCATTTCTAAGTCTTTTTGGCCTATATTATGGGCTGATGTGTCGTCTCTCCCTTCCCACCCCAATTCATATGTTGAAGTCCTAACCTTAAATACCTCAGAAGGCGGTATTTGAAGATAGGGTCTTTAAAGAGGTAATAAAGTTAAAAGGAGGTCATTAGGGTGGGCTTAATCTGATATGACTGTGTCTTTATAAGAAGGGAAATTTGGACACAATCACACACAGCAGAGGGGATGGGGATGCCATCTGAACATGAAGATAACCACCTTCAAGCCAAGGGGAGAAGCCTTCAAAGGAACCAACCTTCTTAATACCTTGGTCTCAGACTTCAAGCCTCCAGATCTGTGAGAAAATAAATTTCTATTACTGAAGCAACACAGTCTGTGGCACTGCATTATTGCAGCCTTAGCAAACGAATACAGTTTGCTTTATAGGAACTTTTCTCAACTTGATTTTCCAACATTAATCTTAAATTTTTCTTACATTAGCTTTCACATTTTTTATGTTTAAGGTTCTTTTCTGTTCTCTGAATGTTCCTTTTGTAATAGCACCTTGCTCATGCTTCAAGGACACAATATCTTTTCCTGTCTCACCCAGGATGTTAATGGTAGTTTTCCTCTTCATGTTTTCATGTTTCTGCATAGTTTTGGTTTCCTCTAAGTTGTCTATTTTGTGTATATGTGTTTGTTTTAGTTTTTATCTTTCATGGTAAAGATTTTCTTCAGGTATCTGACTGTCTGCTCATATTTAAGATTAAGGCTATTTTTTTGCAAAAGCTGATTTGACAGTCTGCCTGGTGGATGGGGTTATTGACTGGGATCTCATGCCCTTTGTTCTTTAACCCAAGGGGTTGAAAACTGGCAACCCACAGGCTGAGTCTGAAACGAACGTGCCTGTGTTTTGTTTTTCAAGTAGATTTGGATTCCTTTAACTAAGTGTGTTACATTTAACTACCCATGAACCCTACAAATGCTTTTTGATTGCAGCTAATTTAAGGTTTAAAATTTTTACCTAACTTTTTTTTTTCTTTTATTATAGAGACAGGGCCTTCCTGTGTTGCCCAGGCTGGAATGAAACTTCTGGTTTCAAGCAATCCTTCCACCTCAGCCTCCCCAAGTACTGGGATTACAGGCATGAGCCACCACACCAAACCCCTAACATTTTTTGCTACCAGTCAAAATCTTCCTTATGCTTTAACACAAGCTCAGATGCTTCTTCCTCTGTGACACCTTCTCTAATCCTCCCAGGCAAAGTTCAACTCTGCCTACTCTGGGCTCCACCAAGTTTCATATCCCCATTAGAGCCCTCACCACAGTCTTCCTCATTGTGAGAGATATTTGATGTGTATGTGGGACACTCCATAAGACTATGAATATTGTCTTCTTTGGAGAAAGGACTCTTTCAGGCATATTATTATCTCATACAGCAGCTTTGGTAAATGCTCAATAAAAGGTTTCTTGAAAACCTTCATGCTCAGTCGGGCAGGGTTTGAAGGAAGGAAAAGACAGGGAAGCATGATTTGATTATCTTCCTAGAATGCAACTGCTTGAGTATTTGATTGTTAAAATCAGGAACTACAGGTTTTCCACCAAATTAAGCAGCATGCCAGGCCAAACGACAATGTGGCTTTAATATACTTTCAGATGATCACACAGAATATAATCTGTTTCACATGATTGAACATTTCTCAAGCTGGAACAACAGAAAGAAGGAAAAACAAAACCACAACATATCTAAATGAAGAAATATTTCTGCATTTGAATAGGCAAGTTTTTCTCATTTGTGATTATCTGCTCTTTCAGGACTCAAAGCAGCTAAAGCAAAAATCTTGGCACATCTGCCAAAGTGCCTATGTCAAGAAATCATAGTTCGTGGTAAATGTTTTGAAAACAGTTTTCAGGTATCTGAGGCCTTAGCATTTCTGCTACTATTGTTTCACCCTGGCCTTAATTGTGAAGTATCTTTCGTGTTCCTAAGAAGCATGGATTTTTGCCATGTGTTGCTTCCATTTCCATTTAAAGTTCCACGACACAATCCACATTCTCCCATCCTTGACTGAAGTAGACTTTTTCTTTTTTATTCAACTACTCATGGTGGCCCAATTAAGCAAGATTAGTTAACTCTTTGTTCCTATTAATCTTTCCCTCCCAGCATGATTTGAACATTGTGGTTTTTTAATTATTGAGAAAGCCCTGGGAGTTACCAAATATAGACTCATTCATGTGAACAGTAAACAAAGTATGTTTGGATTCACACAAATTTATGTCTCTGGAAAGACCCTGAAGAACCAGATGGATTTTAAGCACTGTGTCTCCAAGTTCTACTCTTAAACTGGATATGGTGATTAAGAGCAGACTGTGGTACAGGTGGCCTGGATTCCCATCTAGCCACTGCTACATACAACTGGGTGGCCTTGGAAATTATTTAATGTCTCTATAAGCCCCAGACACCATCAGTGAAATGAACAAAATAATTGCATCTACTTCAGAAGATTTTTGTGAAGATCAAACAGAATAATACGCTTGGCACACCTTATGCAAATATTAGTTGCTATTTTTTTTTTAATTAATGAGAGCAACAAGACTGAAACAGGGTACTATACAAATTAACTGAAAGAAAAATTGTCCATAGTTTTAGAGATTTGTTAGGCTTCTATACCTGCCAAATACAAGGCTAAAATAAATGTGTTGAAATAAATGAAAATATTCAGAACTTTATGTTTAAACAAATAGTTTTTACTACAACATCTGGGAACAAGAGTTATAAAGGAATTGGAAGCAGATGACTTCTAAATCTTTTATTTTACAACGACAACCTTACAAGTAAAGCCATAAATTACCAGCTCAAAACCAGTTTTTCAAGAATCTTTTGTTTTCATTAGAAGCCTAAATTTAATGGATCCAAAATTCAAATGTCCCCTGCCTCCCAACAGTGTATATCATGGTTCAACGCAGAGGTCAGCCCACTCAGAGTAAGGGGCCCAGATGAAAATGACAAAGACCACTGATAACCCAAACTGAACAAAGCAATAAACCTTTGCCTAAGAGAGAATTCACTTAACAGCTGTTATTTTGGGAGGGGTGAGTGGGGTCAGGGTTAAAGAAAAGCAATATTTTTAAGGTAGGTGTACTTTACAAAATGTACTTTGCTTTCGGTGTGTTCATTTTGTTTGGTGAAAGTCGGTGGTGAGTTTACATATACCATATGCAATAACCTGTGTTGGTTTTCCTAAGTATTGGGATAAACTACTTTATTAAATTAAATCTGAATTAGTTTTTCCTTAACTGTCATCCACAGAACATTGTTCCTCAACTATTAATAAATATGCTAGATGAAACTATAATAGCAGAAATAAGTTTAAAATAGAGGTGTTCACTATGTGTATTTATCAGTTCATCCAAATTTTTACATTAGCACACAAAAAACTCTAACACAGTCTATAGTGGGGCCAGGTACAGTGGCTCACGCCTATAATCCCAGCACTTTGGGAGGCTAAGGAGGGTAGACCACAAGGTCGGGAGTTCAAGATCAGCCTGACCAACATGGTGAAACCTCGTCTCTACTAAAAATACAAAAATTAACCAGGCATGGTGGTGGGTGCCTGTAATCCCAGCTACTCGGGAGACTGAGGCAGGAGAATTGCTTGAGCCCAGGAGGCAGAGGTTGCAGTGAGCTAAGATCACACCACTGCATTTGAGCCTGGCAGACAGAGCAAGACTCCGTCTCAAAACAAAAACAAAACAAAACAAAAAAGATAGTTATAGTGAAGAAGTCTATTTTGGTTTCCTTAATCCAGGAATCATTTGAAGCCAAAATCCAGTTTTCCCAGCATACTTTTTAGCATTTTAGGAAACACAGTTTGCAGAATTCCAATGTGGGAATACATTGTTTACATTTGGTCAAGGCCTAACTTGCAATTCATTGAAAAGCTGTCAGGCTGAAAACTGTCAGGGTTCTACATATTAATGATAATAATAATCATTATGATAATAATTAATGATAATAATAATTAGGGAAAATGCTTCTTCCTCACTCCCTACCTTTTTCCCATGAGGAGGATTTCTCTTCAATACCTCTGGCCTCTTGTCCCATCCTTGACTCCTTCCCTCGGGGAAGAGCTTTTATTAGGGAGCAGTCATTGGCCAATGTTTTCCAGTAGAGTAGAAGTTATGTATCAAAAGTGGAAGCAACAAAAGACATCAAGCCTCTTCTCTTTCCTCTGCATCTGGACCAAGGATAATTAGTAACCTGAGTTAAGTGCTCCTCTAAAGCAAAATTTCCCTCAGGTAAGCTGTTCCAAGACTGACAATGGGGACAGGCAGTTAGCAAGCCCATTTCGTTGGTCAGACTAAGTTGTGTCTTGAAACCTAGCCCTTATCTTTGATAATGGTGATATTTTAGTTCTCCATGGGATAATTCTGTTTTAACTGGTTCAGAAATTGGGAAACAAAATGAAGTGTTATTTTGGACCTCCTTTCAAAACCTCAATAGCATGTACCATTAATTCTGCATGATCCTTTTAATGCATTATCTCATTTAATACTCACAACAACCTATAAAGGTAGACACTAGTATATCCTTATTTTAAAAATGAGAAAATTGAAAGAAAGGTTAAGTAACTTACCAGAGGTGACTTACCAGAGATGACTGATTTTGTCATTCATATAACACGCAAATTACTTAATTGTACTCTAAGTAGTGCATCTTATACGTTTTTTTTTGTTTGTTTTGTTTTGTTTTTACTTCTCAATTCCTCCTCTATTGCATATACTGATCGACCAACCTCAGTTATATGGAATGATGAAGATAGAAAACATAACCTTGGTCAATGAGTAAGATATTCTAGTAAGGTCTAAATCAGAAATTTCAAATGGACAGCAGCCCACAGATATGTTTCATTTGGCTCCCAAATTGTTAAAGATTTGTATTCGTTATTAATATAAAATATAAATTTAGAACTTCTCTCAAAAAAATGTAAAGATCTGGGTAGCTATGAGCTGGAGCCAAAGAGCTGTAGTCCTCTTTGGATGGGGCATGTGTGGCACAGTCACCTTGGGCCCACTGTGTCATTTGGTTTAACTAATTTGCCTTTATGTGCTCTTGTAAACATTCAATTTGTAACCCTAATGCCAGGTAGGTGGCCTCCTACTCCTACCCATTCATTCCTGTGGAACACCAGGGTCTTTGCAAGAATTCTGGAGGCTGGATGTCAACATCTGTGACCAGGCCACTAACTGAATAGTATGTGTCTTGAGGTGCAACAGCTGAGATATGAGTGGCAGCTCTTCAGAGTGGTGCACCATTCAGTGTGGGTGCTTATTTCAATCCCTGAAGCAAAAATGTTCAAGTTGCACCCTGTAGAGACTTCAGGCAGTGAGAAGAGCAGTTGGCCTGTCAGAGGTCTGTGTCCACTACACACTTGGTCTGGATCTGCTTTAGATATAGGATATCTGTGTAAATGTTCTTAAATTATGAGCTTCTGGCCAGGTGTGGTGGCTCACACATGTAATCCCAGCACTTTGGGAGGCCGAGGCGGATTACCTGAAGTCAGAAGTTTGAGACCAGCCTGGCCAACATGGCAAGACCCTGTCTCTAGTAAAAATACAAAAATTAGGCAGGCATAGTGGTGCATGCCTGTAATCCCAGCTATTCAGGATGCTGAGGCAGGAGAACGGCTTGAACTCAGGAGGCAGAGGTTGCAGTGAGCCAAGATCATGCCACTGCACTCCAGCCTGGGTGACAGAGTGAGATTCCATCTCAAAAAAAAAAAAAAAAAAAAAAATTATGAGCCTCCTGGGCACTAAAAATGTTGTGAAACTATTGCCCTTGAGCCTTCTATGTTTTCACCTCCAATAGTGACCTTTCTTTCTGTATCAGTGTCTTTTATGTGGTAGTTGCTTAGTAAAAGATTGTTAAATGAGCAAATGAATAGATTGTGAATTCTAGGGGTGGATTATCGTCCCTCCTTTAAGAAATGTTTATTTGACCAAGTTATAAATGCCTCACTGAGGTCTCTTTCAGGATCTGTTCCTCATTCTCATCCTCATCTCATCACCAGGATGAGCAAAGCCTTCTCCCATTAAGGTTAGGTATTACCTCTTCCAGAGGATTTTACATTCAAAGGATTCTATAGTAGTTACATGAAACATCTATCTCCTTTTGTAGGGATATCAAGCATCAGAAAGCAGGTAGAGTCAACATTTGTATTTGTGAGGCAGCCTGAAATCCTTCAGGATACTTTTCTTACTCTAAAATGAGGTTTTATGAACCTGAATTTAAAAGCAAAAAAATAAAAAATAAAAAAATTGAGTGCAGATTTTCAAAAACCCATGACATATTTAAACATGCACAACCACCAAATCACAGTATATTAGCTGGAGTTGAAAATAATGTTAGAACAAAATCACCAAATACAATTTTCTGTCAGGGAGATCATTGCATTGAAATGCCACCTGTGCCTGAATATTGTAAATATCAATTTGTGGAATGACTGTACAATGTTAAGTACAGCGCATTCTTGAAAAAGTTGATCATTGAAAAGTTAACATGGAATTTTAATAAGAGAAATACTTAAATTGTTCTTTAGTGTAACATAAACCTATTGGAGAGACATGCTCTGAGAGTAATGGCAAAGTAACACCATTTTTTTTTAATTTTACTTTAAGTTCTGGGATACCTGTGCAGAATGTGCAGGTTTGTTACATAGGTATACATATGCCATGGTGATTTGCTGCAACTATCAACCTGTCATCTAGGTTTTAAGCCCTGCATGCATTAGGTATTTGTCCTAATGCGCTCCCTCCCCTTGCCCTGGCCCCCGAACAGGCCCAAGAGTGTGATGTTCCCCTCGCTGTGTCCATGTGTTCTCATTGTTCAACTCCCACTTATGAGTGACAACATGCAGCGCTTGGTTTTCTGTTCCTGTATTAATTTGCTGAGAATGATGGTTTCCTGCTTCATCCATGTCCCTGCAAAGGACACGAACTCATCCTCTTTTATGACTGTATAGTATTCCATGATGGCAAAGTAACACCTTTTTAATTTTGTACTTTCTGATTAGCAATGTTCACTCTCATTTTATTAGAATTGGCTTACATTTATTATGTGATTGGGCTGAAAGTTTATATGCAAATATTGAATAGCCACGTGATCAGAAATGCCTCCTAAGCTGCCAAAGGTTCTGAAATAATCTAAGTAACTCAAACCAGAGAGATTTTTTACGTTGGGATCTCTTAAAGAATGTGCCATTCAGGACATTCAAATATTCAGTGAATAGATTTTCTCAAATGTTACTACTTACTGATAGCCATTTTAAAGTTGGAAATAGGCTGGGTGCAGTGGCTCACACCTGTAATTCCAGAACTTTGGGAGGCTGAGGCAGGAGAATAGCTTGAGCTCAGGAGTTGAAGGCCAGCCTGGGAAACATGGTGAGCCACAGACTCTACAAAAAAATTTAAAACGTAGCCAGGCTTGGTGGCACTCATCTGTAGTCCCAGATGCTCAGGAGGCTGAGATGGGAGGACTGCTTGAGCCCAGGAGTTTGAGACCTCCTCTCTCCACCAAAAAAAAAAAAAAAAAAAAAAAATTAACAATTAGCCAGGCATTGTGGTGTGCACCTGTAGTTCCAGCTACTCAGGAGGTTGAGGCAGAAGGATTGCCTGAGCCTGGGACATTGAGCCTGCAGTGAACTGTGACTGGGCGATTACACTCACCTGGGAAACAGTGAAACCCCATCTTTAAATTAAAAAAAAAAAAATTCTTAAATAAAGTTGAAAATATCACAATAGTAATTAACACAAACATGGGGTCTGAATAGCATTATTTTAAAGTGCACTAGACTTGGACAGCTATAGAAAAACAGCTGGGCAGTTCCTAAAGGTTAAAGGCCCGGGAAATTCAAAGAAATTTGTTATTCCATCTTCCTTTAATAGAGGGGAAATCAGCCTCAAATAAGCATTCAGCTAGGGATCTAATTAGACTATACTGAGCGCTGGCTCTTGAAGAGAGCATGGGTAGAGTGTTCCCATCACCGGGTAGCCCCCTACTTACAGTCAGGACAGACATTAGCTAACCCAAACAGCCTTTCCAACACTCTTCTCACTTCCTGCTTCTACTACAAAGGCTGGCAAAGCTAAATACTCACTTTCTCGACCCACCCCACCTTGCGTTTAGGAACTGCCAAGTGACACAGTGTAGACCAATGAGGCAACAGAAAGTGTTGTGTAGGATTTGGGCAAAGTGATTTTTTAATATCTTTTTCTTATAAAAGCAATGGTTGCACCCATTTTCTCCTTTTCATTTCCCTTGTCTGGGACTTTGGAAGCAATTTTGTGACTTTGAATCTCCTAAGCAATGCCAGAGGCTCCTTCCTCGTAGTTACAGCACTGTGAAAATGTTTATCTGCAGCCAAAATACGTGGTTGAAGAATAGTAACACCTTTTATTTGTGGGTTTTAGCCTATTTGAAATAACATTTCAGTAGATGGATTTCTTTGTCTCAGGGAAAAAAAAAATAGTCTTTCAACACACTGCTTGAGGTAGCATGGCCGGTCCACCTCTCACCCTGGAAAAATGCATCTGAAGGTCCCTGCAGTTCATACATCACACAGTCTTCTTCAGGAGTGTTTCTTCTTGTGGTTAGTGTGTGATTTCCTATAGTTCCCTTCACTTTCACCTGAACAAAATGTTATTTTGATTTATGACACTATTCATCTAAGATCTGCCCGTTCTTACTTTTTCACAGAGGCTTTATAATTTTTTTTATATCTTAGATAGGAAATATAGTCATCTAGTTCTTAATGAAACAGTACAAAAATTAATACAGTAAAAAGTCTTCTTCTCATTGTTAGGTCCAAGTGTTAAAAAATATTGTCAGATATTCCTCTTTTCAGTAAAACTATTAGCCACAAGGTAATTGCAAAACAAAGAAAAAGATGTCTCAAGCCTACCAGTCCCTGAATCTAATTTGCTCCCCTTATCTTCAACCATTTTATTAGTTTTTATTTATCACAGAGATTTTTTTTTTAGTTTCATGATGTTTATTTTAAAAACTATACTTGTTTATATGTATGCATCTTTATATCTAGTAGCTAGTCAGTATTTATTCTTTATTGTCATATCTTGTATGTTGACAGTATCTAGATGACATCAATTCTCTTTTAGAACTCATGCCCAACACTTCTTTTCTTTTTTTTTTTTTTTAACTTCCAACTTACATCTTAAGTTCAGGGGTACACGTGCAGGATATGCAGATTTGTTATATGGGTAAATGTATCACAGAGATTTTAAATTCAAATACAAGATAATGCGAATGTGCGCTCTCCTCTCTTTCCTACACAAAGGTTAGCCTACACATGTTGCTCTGAACCTTGGCTTTCTTTGTGTAACCATATATCTTGGAGCCATTCCATATCCATGCATTGTGTCCACATGTTTCTAGTGGCAAAGTAGTACTCCCTTTCTTGAAGGTCCATGAGCTACTTAACCTGTCTTCTGTCTTCTTTTGCTGAATACTTGGAGTATTTCCAACAAACACTGCTATAACAACCTCATACATACATCATCTTGCACAAGGGAGGGAATAACCATAGGATAAATACCCAGAAGTGACCTTGCTAAGTCAAAGGGTAAATGCAGTTGTGTTACCAGAAAGGGGTCCTGATCCAGACCCCAAAGCGTTCTTGGTTCTTGTACAAGAAAGAATTCAAGGCAAATTCAGAGCAAAGTGAAAGCAAGTTTATTAAGAAAATAAACGAATAAAAGAATGACTACCCCATAGGCAAAGCAGCCCCCAGGGCAGCAGATTGCCCATTTTTATCGTTATTTCTCAATTGTATGCTAAAGGAGTGGATTATTCATGTCTCCCCCTTTTAGACCATATAGGGTAACTTCCTCACATTGCCATGGCATTTGTAAATTGTCATGTCGCTGGTGGGAGTGTAGCAGTGAGGACGACCAGAGGTCGCTTTGGTTGCCATCTTGGTTTTGGTGGGTTTTAGCCAGCTCCTTTACTGCAACCTGTTTTATCAGCAAGGTCTTTATGACCTGTATCTTGTAGTGACTTCCTGTGTCATCCTGTGACTTAGAATGCCTAACGGTCTGGGAATGCAGTTCAGCAGGTCTTAGCCTAATTTTACGTAGCCCCTATTCAAGATGGCATTGCCCTGGTTCAAATGCTTCTGATAGTTGTAATTTTGATCACTGGTGTCAAATTGCTCTCCACAGGAGTTGTACCAATTTATATTTCCACTAGCAACATATAAATGTACCTGAAGGGAAACTTTTAGATTTTACCAATTCACTATGTGAGAGATGGTATCTTGATATAGTTTTAATATGGATTCATTTTATTACAAGGAAAAAACATTTTTAATGTAATTTCATTTCATTTTACATTCTGGGATACATGTGCAGGACATGCAAGTTTTTTTATTATTATTATACTTTAAGTTCTAGGGTACATGTGCACAATGTGCAGGTTTGTTACATATGTATACATCTGCCATGTTGGTGTGCTGCACCCATTAACTCGTCATTTACATTAGGTATATCTCCTAATGCTATCCCTCCCCCCTCCCCCTACCCCACAACAGGCCCCGGTATGTGATGTTCCCCTTCCTGTGTCCAAGTGATCTCATTGTTCAATTCCCACCTATGAGTGAGAACATGTGGTGTTTGGTTTTCTGTTCTTGCGATAGTTTGCTGAGAATGATGGTTTCCAGCTGCATCCATGTCCCTACAAAGGACATAAACTCATCCTTTTTTATAGCTGTATAGTATTCCATGGTGTATATGTGCCACATTTCCTTAATCCAGTCTAACATTGATGGACATTTGGGTTGGTTCCAAGTCTTTGCTATTGTGAATAGTGCCGCAATAAACATACGTGTGCATGTGTCTTTATAGCAGTATGATTTATAATCCTTTGGGTATACACCCAGCAAGGGGATGGCTGGGTCAAATGGTATTGCTAGTTCTAGATCCTTGAGGAATTGCCACACTGTCTTCCACAATGGTTGAACTAGTTTACAATCCCACCAACATCGTAAAAGTGTTCCTATTTCTCCACATCCTCTCCAGCACCTGTTGTTTCCTGACTTTTTAATGATCACCATTCTAACTGGTATGAGATGGTATCTCATTGTGGTTTTGATTTGCATTTCTCTGATGGCTAGTGATGATGAGCATTTTTTCATGTGTCTGTTGGCAGAATAAATACCTTATTTTGAGAAGTCTCTGTTCATATCCTTTGCCCACTTTTTGATGGGGTTGTTTGTTTTTTTCTTGTAAATTTGTTTGAGTTCTTTGTAGGTTCTGGATATTAGCCCTTTGTCAGATTAGTAGATTGTAAATATTTTCTCCCATTCTGTAGGTTGCCTGTTCACTCTGATGGTAGTTTCTTTTGCTGTGCAGAAGCTCTTTAGTTTAATTAGATCCCATTTGTCAATTTTGACTTTTGTTGCCATTGCTTTTGGTGTTTTAAACATGAAGTCCTTGCCCATGCCTAAGGACATGCAGGTTTGTTACATAGGTAAACGTGTGCCATGGTGGTTTGCTGCACCTATCAACCCATCACCTAGGTGTTAAGCCCCACATTCATTAGCTATTTATCCTGATGCTCTTCCTCTGCTGTCCCCCACAACAGGCCCCAGTGTGTGATGTTCCCCTCCCTGTGTCCATGTGTTCCCATTGTTCAGCTCCCACTTACTAGTGAGAACATGTGGTGTTTGGTGTTCTGTTCCCATGTTAGTTTGTTGAGGATAATGACTTTCAGTTCCATCCATGTCCCTGCAGAGGACATGAGCCCATTCCTTTTTATGGCTGCGTAGTATTCCACAGTGGTTGTGTACCACATTTTCTTTATCCAGTCTACCATTGATGGGCATTTTGGTTGATTCCATGTCTCTGCTATTGTGAATAGTGCTGCAAGAGCATATGCATGCTGGTATCTTTATAATATAGAATTATTTATATTTCTCTGGGTATATATCCATATTGGGATTGGTGGATCAAATGCTATTTCTGGTTCTAGGTCTTTGAGGAATCACCACACTGTCTTCCACAATAGTTAAACTAACTTACATTCCCACTAACAGTGTAAAAGCATTCCTATTTCTTCACAGCCTCACCAACATCTGTTTCTTGATTTTTTAATAATCACCCTTCTGACTGGCATGAGATGGTATCTCATTGTGGTTTTGATTTACATTTATCTAATAATCAGTGATGTTAAGCTTTTTATCATGTTTGTTGGCCGCATAAATGTCATCTTTGGAGACGCGTCTGTTCATGTCCTTTGCCTAGTTTTTAATGGGGTTGTTTGTTTTGTTTTGTTTTCCTTGTAAATTTATTTAACTTCCTTATAGATTCTGGATATTAGACCTTTGTCAGATGGATAGATTGAAAAAATTTTCTCCCATTCTGTAGATTGTCTGTTCACTCTGATGAGAGTTTCTTTTATTGTGAGAAACTCTTGAGTTTAATTAGATCCTGTTTGTCAATTTTTGCTTTTGTTGCAATTGCTTTTGACACTTTCATCATGAAATCTTTGCCATACCTATGGGAACTACAATTCAAGATGAGATCTGGGTGGGGACACAGCCAAACCATATCAAATGGGGAAAGGATTCCCTATTTCATAAATAGTGCTGGGAGAACAGGCTGGCCATATGCAGGACACTGAAACTAGACTACTTCCTTATCCCTTATACAAAAATTAACTCAAGATCAATTAAAGAGTTACATGTAAAACCCCTAAAAATCCTAGAAGAATATCTGGGCAATACCATTCCGGACATAGGCAAGGGAAAGATTTAACAGAGATCAGACGGCTGTAGACTTATAGTCTTATTTCTGAGAACTCTATTCTGTTCCTTTGATCTGTGTGTCTGTTTTGTACCAGTACCATGCTGTTTTGGTAACTGTGGCCTTGTAGTATAATTTGAAGTCAGGTAGCATGATGCCTCCAGTTTTGGTCTTTTTGCTTAGGATTGTCTTGGCTATACGGGCTCTTCTTTGGTTCCATACAAATTTTAAAATAGTTTTTCCTAATTCTGTGAAGAATGTTAATGGTAGTTTAATAGGAGTAGCATTGAACCTATAAATTACTTTGGTCAGTATGGCCATTTTCATGATATTGATTTTCCTATCCATGAGCATGGAATGTTTTCTATTTGTTAGTGTCCTCTCTTATTTCCTTGAGCAGTGGTTTGTAGTTCTTCTTGAAGATCTCCTTCACTTCCCTTGTTAGCTGTATTCCTAGGTACTTTATCCTCTTTGTAGGAATTCTGAATGGGAGTTCCTTCATGATTTGGTTCTCTGCTTGCCTATTGCTGGTGTGTAGAAATGCTTGTGAATTTTGCACATTGATTTTGTATCCTGAGATTTTGCTGAAGTTGCTTATCAGCTTAAGAAGCTTTTGGACTGAGATGATGAGGTTTTCTAGATACAGGAACATGTCATCTGAAAACACAGATAGTTTTACTTCCTCTCTTCCTATTTGAATATGCTTTATTTCTTTCTCTTCCCTGATTGCTCTGACCAGAATTTCCAATAGTATGTTGAATAGGAGTGGTGAGAGAGAGCATCTTTGTCTTGTGCTGGTTTTCAAGGGGAATGCTTCCAGCTTTTGCCCATTCAGTATGATATTGGCTATGGGTTTGTCATAAATGGCTCTTATTACTTTGAGTTATGATCCTTCAATACCTAGTTTATTCAGAGTTTTTAACATGAAGAGGTGTTGAATTTTATAGTAAGCATTTTCAGTGCCTATTGAGATAATACATGATTTTTGTCCTTAGTTCTGTTTATGTGATGAATTTCATTTCTTGATTTGTGTATCTTGAACCACTCTTGCATCCTGGGGATGAAGCTTACTTGATCGTGGTGGATAAGCAGTTTTTTTGTTGTTTGTCGTGTGCGTGTGCGTGTGCGTGTGTGTGTGTGTGTGTGTGTGTGTGTGTGTGTGTTGCTGAATTTGGTTTGCCAGTATTTTATTATTTTATTGAGGATTTTTGCATCGGTGTTCATCAGGGATATTGACCTGAAGTTTTCTTTTTTTATTGTATCTCTGCCAGGTTTTGGTATCAGGATGATGCCGGCCTCATAGAATGAGTTACGGAGAAGTCCCTCATTTTCAGTTGTTTGGAATAGTTTCAGAAGGAATGGAACCAGTTCCTCTTTGTACCTCTGAAAGAATTCAACTGTAAACCTATCTGATCCTGGTCATTTTTTTGGTTGGTAGGCTATATATTACTGCCTCCTTTTCAGTACTTGTTATTGGTGTATTCAGGGATTCAGCTTCTTCCTGGTTCAGTCTTGGGAGGGTGTATGTGTCCAGGAATGTATCCTTTTCTTCTAGCTTTCCTACTTCAATTGCATAGGGGTGTTTATAGTATTCTCTAATGGTTGTTTGTATTTCTGAGGGGTCAGTGGTGATATCCCCTTTATCACTTTTCATTGTGTCTATTTGATTCTTCTCTCTTTTCTTCTTTATTAGTCTAGCTAGTGGTTATCTATGTTATTAATTTTTCCAAAAAACTGTCTCCTGGATTCATTGACTTTTATTTTATTTTATTTATTTATTTATTTTTTTTGAAGGTTTTCTGTGTCTCTATCTCCTTCAGTTCTGCTCTGATCATGGTTATTTATTGTCTTCTGCTAGCTTTGGGATTTGTTTGCTTTTGGTTCTCTAGTTCCTTTATTAACAGTTGTGATGTTAGGGTGTCGATTTGTTATCTGTCTAGCTTTTTTATGGGGACATTTAGTGCTATAAATTAACTCTGCTTTAGCTGCATCCCAGAGATTCTGGTTTTGAGTGAGTTTCTTAATCTTGAATTCTAATTTGATTGTGCTGTGGTCTGAGAGACTGGTATGATTTCAGCTCTTTTGCATTTGTTGAGGAGTGTTTTACTTCTAATTATGTGATTGATTTTAGAGTAAGTGCCATGTGGTGCCAAGAAGAATGTATATCTATTGTTCTGTGGTGGGGAGTTTTGTAGATATATATGAGGTCCACTTAATCCAGAGCTGAGTTCAAGTCCTGAATATCCTTGTTAATTTTCTGTCTTGATGATCTGTCTAATATTGACAGTAGGGCTTTACACTCTCCCACTATTATTGTGTGGGAGCCTAAGCCTCTTTCTAAGTCTCTAAGAACTTGTTTTATGAATCCAGGCACCCCTGTATTGGGTACATATATATTTAGGATAGTTAGCTCTTCTTGTTAAATTGATCCCTTTACCTTTATGTAATGCCCTTCTTTGTCTTTTTTGATCTTTGTTGGTTTAAAGTCTGTTTAATCAGAAACTAAGATTGCAACCCTTGCTTTTTTTCTGCTTTCCATTTGCTTGGTGGATTTTCCACAATCCCTTTATTTTGAGCCTATGTGTGTTGTTGCATGTGAGATGAGTCTCTTGAATACAGCACACTGATGGGTCTTAACTCTATCCAGCTTGCCATTCTGTGTCTTTTAATTGGAGCATTTAGCCCATTTACATTTAAGGTTAATATTACTTGTGAATGTCATTCTGTCATCATGATGCTGGCTGTTTATTTTGCAGATGTGTTGATGTAGTTGCTTCATAGTGTCATTGGTGTTTATACTTCAGTGTGTTTTTGCAGTGGCTGGTAATGGTTTTTCCTTTCCACATTTAGTGCTTCCTTCAGGAGCTCTTGCAAGGCAGGCCTGGTGGTGATGAATTCCCTCAGAATTTGCTTGCCTGAAAAGGATTTTATTTCTCCTTCACTTATAAAGCTTAGTTTGCCTGGATATAAAATTCTAGGTTGAAAATTCTTTTCTTTAAGAATGTGTTGAATATTGGCCCCCAAACTCTTCTGGCCTGTAGGGTTTCCACTGAGAGGTCTGCTGCTAGTGTGATGGGCTTCCCTTTGTAGGTGACCTGGCCTTTTTCTCTGGCTGCCCATAATATTTTTCCCTTCATTTCTACCTTGGAGAATCTGATGATTATTTGTCTTCTCATGGTGTATCTTACTGGGGTTCTCTGGACTTCCTGAATTTGAATGTTGGCCTGTCTTTTTAGCTTTGAAAGTTCTCCTGGATGATATCCTGAAGTTAATTTTCCAACTTGGTTCCATTCTTCCTGTCTTCCTGTCTCTTTCAGGTACCCCAATCAGTCATAGATTCAGTCTTTTTACATAATCCCATAGTCCTTGGAGGTTTTGTTCATTCCTTTTTCCTATTTTTTCTTTAATCTTGTCTGCCTTTCTTATTTCTGCAAGATAGTCTTCAAGCTCTGAAATTCTTTCCTCTGCCTGATCTATGGAGTTATTGATACTTGTGATTGCATTGGGAAGTTCTTGTGTTGTGTTTTTCAGCTCCATCAGGTATTTTATGTTTCTCTCTAAACTGGTTAACAGTTCCTGTAATGTTTTATCATGGTTCTTAGCTTCTTTGCATTGGGTTAGAACAAGTTCTTTTAGCTCAGCAAAGTTCATTATTACCCACTTTCTGAAGCCTCCTTCTGTCAATTAATCGTTTTCAGCCTCCACCCTGTTATATGCCCCTGCTGGAGAGATGTTGTGATCATTTGGAGGAAAAGAGGCACTCTGGCTTTTTGAGTTTTCAGCATTTTTTTGTTGATTCTTTTCTATCATTGTGAGTTTACCCAGCTTCGATCTTTGAGGCTGCTGACCTTTGGATGGAGTTTTTGTGGGGATTATTTTGTTGATGTTATTGCTGCTTTCTGTTTGTTTTACTTTTAAGTAGGGGCCCTCTTCCCTAGGACTGCTGCGGTTTGCTGGGGGTCCACTCCAGACCCTATTCACCTGGGTCCCTCCTGCACCTGGAGGTGTCACCAGTAGAGACTGCAGAACAACAAACAGGGCTGCCTGCTTTTCCTCTGGGATCTCTGTCCCAGAGCAGCACCAACCTGATGACAGCAGGAATGCTCCTGTATAAGGTGTCTGGTGTTCCCTGTTGGGGGGCTCTCACCCAGTCAGGAGGCACAGGATCTAGGACTTGCTTAATGAAGCACTCTGGCTGCCCCTTGGCAGAGAGAGTGAGCTGCACTGGGGGCAATTCCACTTGTCTGAACTGCCTGGATTCCCCAGAGCCAGTAGGGGGAAAAACTAAGTTTGCTGATCCAGGGAGACTGCAGCTGCTCCTTTCTCCAGGGGCTCAGTCCCAGGGAGATCAGAATTCTGTCCCTAAAATTGTGGCTGGAGTTGCTGAAACTCCTGCAGGGAGGCCCTGCCCAGTGAGGAGGGATGGGTCAGGGTCTGGCCTAAAGAGGTAGTCTGGCCATGATCTGCCACAGCTGCTGTGCTGCACTGTGAGGAATTCCTCCTGGTTCTAAACCACCCAGTATCCCTGGGACAGGCAGGGGAAAAATGGCAGATTGGAGTTGCAATGATGGCTGCCGCCCCTCCCCTGGGGAGCTCAGTTGTCTTAGGCAGCAGGCAGACACAGTGATGATGGCGGCCCCTGCCCCCGGGACCTCAGTAGTCTTAGACAGTCTCCAACCAAGTGGCCACTAAGAATCTGCACAGCTCTGGGCTTGGGACCCAAGGCCCTGGTGGTGTGGGCTCAAGAGGGGGATCTCCTGATCTGCGAGTTGCACAGATATGTGGGAAAAGCATGGTTTCCCCCGCAGGGTAGCATGATCACTCACCACCTCCCTTGGCTGGGGGTGGCATTTCCCTTGTTCTGTGCGACTCCTAGGTGGACCGTGGCTCCACCCTGCTTTTCCTCACTTTTCATGGCTTGTGCCAACTGCCTAGTCAGTCTCAGTGAGAGAACCTTGATACCTCAGTTGTCAACGCAGGATTCACTCGCCGTTTTCCTTCTTCTCAGTGGGAGTTTCCAACCACAGCTGTTTCTAGTCAGCCATCTTGGCATCTCCCTGAATAAACATCTTTTCATACATTTTAGGGGCCATTTATATTTATTTTTTCTATATGTGTTCATTTATTTGGTTAATTTATTAAAATTATATATATTTTTTAATATAAAGAAGCTCTATACACATTAGGGATACGAATTCTCATTTATAAATAAACAGGATTTTTCCCCAGTTTGTTCTTTGTTTTTTAAACATATTTCTGGTGAGGTTTTTATTGTGGGGTTGGGGGTTCATACAGAGATTTTTGATTTTTACTTAGTTAATCTTTTATGGCATCTGAAATTTGAGTCATGGAAAGAATTTTCTTGTTCAAATCTTATAACTTATTCAGTGTTCTTTCAGTAATCATATGGTTTCATTTTTTATACTTAAATATTTGATCCATTTAAAATTTATACCAGTAGACAATGTGAGAGATTAAACTTATTTTTTTCCAGTTAGCTACACAATTATATCGATACCTATTAATGAGAAATCTATATTTTTAGGGTCTTTAAGTCCAAACTTTAAATGTCTGGCTAAATGTAGTGGAGTTTCATTATTTTCTAAGTTAAAATTCATAAAAGAAAGGAGTTAAGTACTTATTGGTTTGTACACAATCCACTTAAAGACAAGAATGAAAAATTTAATTTTGCTCTTGAGATACTATCTTTAAATAAATAGACTGGAATTGGTATAGAAAGTTATGCCAGAAAAATGTTAGATTATGTTAAAAGAATATTGCTGTGGCTTTTTATTATTTTCCTTTTACAGATTTAAGGCCAGTGATTAGCAAAGATTATACATGGGACTCAAAGGAAAATGATGTATTTAATTATAAGTGAATGAACAATCTAAAATGTAATTTGATACAATTCTGGCTCAATGACATTTCCAGACCCCACCTTTAATCTAATGAATCAAAATATTAGGAGCTGGGACTAGGGTATCTATTTTTATAACAAGTTCTCAGATGGTAGTAATAAAGGCGGCCCACATATCTAGGAACCTCTGACTTCTGGCCTGGAAAAAGAAAGGTCAGACGCCAAGTTTAGAACTACAGGGGCTAGAAGAAATGTGAAAACATGATCCAGCCCAACCCACTGTCTTTATTCTAACTGAAAGAGACAAATATGTCTAGTATCCAAAAGTCTCAGTAATCCACAAATGCCATCACAAGCTCAAAGTCATCAGCCCAACAAGCTTAAAATATAAGCAATTATTTGCTTAGATTTCTTCAGTTGGGGCAGAATTTGGTGAGGACTCATTTTTGTTCCACATAGTATTGATTGGGAACATTTATGCAACTCCTATTGGGATTAGAAAGCCCAAGCTGACCTCTCTCCATGTGGCCTCATCATTCAACAGTCCAGCCCAATCTTCTTCCTCGGTGGCCGGATGCCAAGAGCGAGTACTCCAAGAAGGAGTAAAGCAAACCTGATGGTCCTCTCAAGAGCTTAGACTGGAACTGGCAAGGCTTCACTTCCATCACATTCTATTAGTTAAAACAAATCATAAGGCCAGCCCAGGTTAAAGAGAAGGAGAAAGAACCCCTACCTCTTCAAAAACTCTGTGGCCGTAATAATTTATTAATGGCCTTCCTTTAAAGTTGGGCCACTATCCCCTTCTTTAAACACCAGCCTCCATACACTATATTCTCTCAAGACAAGCCTACTATGATTTCTTGATGGATCTAAACTTGCAAAACAAAGATTTCCAGGCCTTGAAAGACTAAAACCTGCTAATGCAATCTGCTTGCCTTCCTCTAAGCAAGGGAGCCTGCAATTCCAGACAGAGGCTTCTTATGAGAGAGAAGTGTCCTTTAGGAAATGAGAAAACAGCAGCAAAAAGTCAAGAAATTTATTATTTCAATAACTTCCCCAGTTATGGTCACATTCGTTTTTAAATTTAGTCTCCTTCGAATTCTCTTTTGTAATTTGGTATAGATCTAGGAAAACAAAACCTAATGATGTTTATAAAGTCATATTTTGATAGTTTCAACCTCACTGATATTCTAACAGACTCTATCATACCTTTTAAAAGCAGCGTAAAAATAATTGAGTTGGCCCTTAACTCCTCCCCTTCTTAGAGTTTAAGAAAAATGTATGGGTAGTCATTAGCACAGAAATTTAGCTCAAAATAGCTCAAGCAAAAAGGAAATTCTTGGTTCCTAAGGCTGGGAAATTAGGGTTAGGTCTGATTTCAAGTGTAGCTGGATATAGGTGTTCAAACATTGCCATCGCAGCCCTTTGTTTCCTTTCTCTTGGCTGTAGTTGTCAATCAGCTGGTTTCCTTCACTCCTGCGTGAGAGGAGCTTCCTCTATATAACTGGAAAGATAGTTGCCAGCAGCCTAACATCATTTTCTTCAAGCTTAGCCACTCTCAGGAAAAAATAACTTCTCTTCCCAGCCTAATAACACTCCCAAGGAAGTCTTTAGTTTTACAATTTAGGTGGCATGTTCACCTTCGGAGGGTAGTGTAGTAGAGAGAATAGTTACTCCCTGAAGATGTCCACATTCTAATCTCTACAACCTATGAATTTGTTAGTTTACACAGCAAAAGGGACTTTGCAGATGTGAATAAATTAAAGACCTTGAGATGGGAAGATTATCTTGGATTATCCAGGTGGATTCAATATAATCACAAGGGTCCTTATGAGAAAAATGCAGGAGACGTCAAAAAGAGGAGGTGACATGATAAGGGAAATAGAGACAGACATTGTAGTGATGTACTTTGAAGATGAAAGGAGGCCCAAGCCAAGGATACAGATGGTCTATAGAAGCAGGAAAAGCCAAGGAAACAGATTCTCTGCTACAGCCTCCAGAAGAGACCAGCTGACACCTAGAGTTTAGCCCAGTAAAGCTGAATTTAGACTCCAGCCTCTAGAACTATAAAAGAACACATTTTTATTTTCTTAAGTCACTAAGTTTGTGGTGATTTGTTACAGCAACATAAAACTAATCAAGGGGTTTCCTGCTTTGGCTCAGTTTAGTTTTCAAACTTTGATCTCTAGTCAAGGAAGAGGGTAGAGTTGGCCAGCGATGGTGGAAGTGAGAGCACATGATTGATGGTATAGCCAAGACCCAGAAATTCAGACTACATAAAATCTCTCCACAGTGAAATTCCTTTGTCATAAGAGGAAGGAGATAAGAAAGAAGGCTTAATAAATAAAATTAACAAGGAAGCAACTCCACAAACAATAATTACTGTAGTCTAATGCTACTCAAAAGTAAAAATGCTGAATCAGGTGGAAGAGAAGAAGTAAGCAAGGAAAGGACATTAGGGCTTACAACTGGGCTGAATAGTCAATAATCCATAGCTGCAACAGCAAATATGTTCCAGCTCTAATGTCCTGAAAGACAGAGAATTATGAAGATAAGCACATGTCTTAGAAACAGTAATATCTAGACTCAAATCTACTACTGAGAGCTGGTATTTTATCTTGGTTTTCGACAACAAAGTGAAAGGGCTGGTTCTTCATAAATTCTTCCACAAATAATCCCTAGTGTCATAGAAGAGAAGAAGTAAATGAATGGACACAGAGAATCTGGGAGCTTCACAAGGAACCCTATGCCCGTGAAAATTTTCTTCATTTAAAATTCAGGAAATTTGCTTTAATATAAAAATAATATATTAAAGTCCTGCAAGTTAAATTACTTTTTTCTATTCTCAAATATTTGAGTTAATTGATGCTCCAGAAAGGTTTATCCGTTTTACTCTAGCTTCAGATATTCTGATTTCTATGACTTATGTGGCATGCATACCCCAATTATGGTACTAGGATCGGGTCCCTGCTAGACTTCCAATTCTAAGACAATCATCATAGGTCTGCTGTCCCCATTGTCACTCAGTTGGCACATGAGATGGGAGAAGCATTATCAGCAACAGTAAGAGCTTAATTGTGTTGATGAAGAAGCTGCTGCCAGGCTTCCATCAGAAGATACTTCAGAGCAACACAAAAGGAGGGTTGAAGATTTTGTGGTTTTAAAATATGCCTGCAGCTTCTTCAACACTCCACCCGTTAAGTTCTGGTGTTCTATAGCACTGGAGGATAACTATAGTTAACATATATTTTATATAGTTTCAAATAGAGAGAGGGGGGATATTGAATGCTACCAACACAAAGAAATGATAAATGTTTGAGATGATGGAAATGCTAATTACTCTGATATGATCACTGCACATTGTATGTATCAAAACATCTCTATGTATCCCACAAATATGCATAATTATTTGTGTCAATTAAAAAAACAAAATGGAAAAAAGTAGATTCTATGTCTCCTTCCACCAAAACAGGGCATTTTTGTAAGAAACTTTAAAGAAACTTTATAAGAAACTATGAAACTTCTGAAGTTAAGTTGGAAAAGGCAATACAGCTTCCACCTGGCTCTCTCCTTCTTGGGATGCTTGCCTATGGTACCCAGCTGCCATAGTGTGAGGAAATCCAAGCCACATGAAGAGGTAGCATATAATGTTCTAGCTAATGCCCCCCACTAAGATTACTGCTCATAGCCAGCATTCACTGCCAGATATGTAAGCAAGGAAGCCTCTGAGAGGATTCCAGTAGTGGTAATTGTTGAGAAAGCCTTTGTGATGACTCCAGACCCAGTCACTGCCTGATTGCACCCACAAAAAGACCTTGAGCAAGAACAGCTTAACTTAGTTCAGTCGGCTTACAGAGCCAAGAGAGGTAATAATAAATTGTTGTTGTTTTACAGCACTAAGTTTATGCAGCAATAGATATCCAAAACAAGGGTAGTATCTGTAGGACTGAATCACTGGATAGGGAAAAGGATGAAATATGCAGCTCAGGTAACATAACCTTCACGTGTCCAGGGCCCAGATTTTACCACAGCACCTCTGATGCCACATTCCATGTTGGATTGCAATGTGACTGTTTACTTCTCCACCCCCGGTCTGGAAGATGGTAAGTATGTTATAAATGTATAGGGGAAATGGAGTGAGAAGATGGCAGAGGCTGGGATCTGACCCCAAACCATGAGAACAACAATCCCAGGTATCTACTAAACTCTTTTATAGTTGAATTTGATGAACAGCTCCAAGTAGTGCAATGTGGCCTAGAGGTGCTGGTGGTGATGCCGTTTCTCACATTGGGATATAGAAAACAATCAACAGGGTGTGTGTGTATATACATACACACACACACACACACACACACATAGATATATGATCTAGACACAAAGGGATCTAATGCAATCTAAAATAAAATGTTATATTACACATAAATGTATTATGGAGAAGGCAAAATTACCATGAATTTTTAAGAAACAGACAAAAAATATTCATCCTCGCAGTGGCATCATACATGCCATAAATCCCTGGCACCTCAGAGGTAGGTATGTACTGTCCTCAGCGGTTAAGAGTGCAGAGTATAAGAAATCTTCATTTGGGAGGGATAGCATTAGGAGAAATACCTAATGTAAACGAGTTGATGGGTGCAGCAAACCAACATGGTACATGTGTACATATGTAACAAACCTGCACGTTGTACACATGTACCCTAGAACTTAAAGTATAATAAAGAAAAAGAAAGAAATTTTCATTTAAAATATTAACAAAAATGTTTTTGTTATAATGTCTTCCTGTACCATAGGTCAAAAATTGGTAGCCTAACGCTTAATCTGCAGATGTGTCTTATATGAACCACAGAGTAATTTGTTTCATTACAACTTGAATTGGTGGCCAATATTTAAGACTCAGGGGTTTCATTTGCTATGTTGACTTTCTGGCTTCAGGTGGAAAAAAAAAAAAATGGAAAGAGCTGGCAACCTTGAGACCACATCCTCATGTGACCACAACAGCTGGTGCAGGCTTCTACTTCCCCATTCGGATTAAAGACCTGGTCCCAGTAGCCCTGTCCACACCACCAACCAGACCCGTGGCCTACTTCTGTTGTCCATGCTACCTGCCTGGCCCTAGGAAATATTGGACTGTGTGCCCCTGTTCCAGACTGGCACTGAATCACTTGGGTCATTTTCCGGTATTTAACACTGTCTTCTCTAACTTCAATGTTTCAAATTTTCAAGACACCAGCCTTCACAGTCAGATTCAGAAATTGAGTCTTATCTGCCCAAGTCACAAATCACGGAACCACAGAGCTGGAATGGCCTCACCTTTCTGATCACGGTGTAGGAGTCTGAAGGCTGCCACAGAATCACAGGGATCAGAAAGAGCCCCAAGTTCACCTGACTTACACTTGAGGAAAGAATCAGGATTAAAATACACATCTTCTCCAAATACAGAGTCCAAGGAAAATCAGGCAAAGAGAGAATACAAGAAGGTTAGACCAGGTTATTTTAGAGCATGCCCTCCTATCACAGGACACAGACTCCATCCCACAGTTGGGAAAGGGGAAAAGAGGATCCCAAATGTCTTTAGATTCTGGCAAGAATAAGTGGGCGTAGCCTCTTCACTAGGACAAGCCGGAAAATGGATCCCAAATTTCCATAGCACTCTGTGTGTGTGGTTGTCACTGTATCCACCTCAGGGGCTGTGAACATTCACCATGAGTCATGGTTTTGTTTTCTGGGCTCAGTAGCCTGTGGTCTGGCAGGAATCGAGGTCTGTGATTTTGCAACAGCTGTTCATGTCACCTGGAAAGGCAACTGAGCAAGCAATGGGATAATTTTTATCAGCTCATGAGCACTGGCTTTGCCTGCCAAAAGGCCATGTTTCTCAGCTAGAAAATTATATTCTTATCTGGAACTTGTATAGACTCTTAAATGCCTTAAATGCCAGGATCTAAATTCTTACTTTATGCTACATAGTCCTAAATTATTCTCACAGTCTCTAATTCAAATTAAAGGCATATTAACTCCTAAAGGGCATAACTATAACATCTTTTCAGATGCTACCATAACTTGGAGAGAATATTCAGCAAATAGGGTGGAGATGGAGCCTCATTCTATCTCTTTAACTTAAAATTACTTTCTTAAAATGACTTTCTGATGGCATCAGGAGCAGCCGTCCTGTTCTCTATTTAGGACTTTAATACATAAACTTCTCTCAAGCAACTGTTCCAAGCTCGTTCGTGTTACCTTTTAGCTCTGGTCTTTCCAGATCTCATTTTTGGCCCATCTTCTGGGCAAGTCTCCCTAGCCCATGATCTTGCATTTGCCTTTCTCTGGGCCCCTTCCAGCTTCTCTACGGAGAGAGGCACAATGTCCTTTGGACTGCAGCCAAGGGAGAAACACTGACTCCATGATGACCACAGGCACTGCCTGTTCCCTGAAAACAGCACATAGCAGTGACAGAAGGATGCCAGGGGGACTGCTCACTCCCTTCTTGCTGTGGGAACCTCTACTAACATGTGTGGGATAATAAAACCAGCTAATTTTATCAGCAGGTGTCACATAAAAACTGACCAACATACTTAACTAGCAGGTCAACGATCTAAACCATAGTCAAGTCTGAAAGATGATTAAGTGAAAATCTAACAAATCTGTCAGTAACACTAATTGGGAACTCATCAAGATTTTCTAATCTAAATGCCTTCAAAACAACATTATTTTGAAAGCAGTCTGATGGTGACAGAGGGAGGTTTCAAGGCAAAAAGTATTTACATGTGTGGAATATGAAAGGAGAGTGGTGTGCAATATTTTATTTAGGTCATTATCTAATAAGATTATCTGTCTGCTGTTTCCAGATTCAAAAATAGTGTCAACAGAAAATTCTAGATAAAATGTATTGCAATCAATGTGTGTGGTTGTCATTTTTTGATATGCAATAATCTACTTTTAATACTGCTTCTTGGTCTCACCCACTCTGGGCCTGTTATTGCAAAGTACTGACTCCAACACTTTCTTTTTCTTTTTCTAATTACTATCACTATTGTTTTTTACTTTTATTTTAGGTGCAGGGGCACATGTGCACCTGTTTGTTGTATAGATAAACTGTGTGTTGCAGGGATTTTGGTGGACAGATTATTTCATCACCCATGTGTTCAGCATAGTACCTGACGGGTTTTTCAATCCTCGCTCTCCTCCCACCTTCCACCCTCAAGTAGGCCCAGATGTCTGTTGTTCCCTTTTTTGTGTCCATATGTACTCAGTGTTTAGCTCCCACTTATAAATAAGAACACGCAATATTTGGTTTTCTGCTCCCATGTTAGTTTACTTAGCGTAATGGCTTCTAGCTCCATCCACGTTGCTGTGTGGGACATGCTCTCATTCTTTTCACAGTTGCATAGTATCTCATGGCATGTAAGTACCACATTTTCTTTATCCAGTTTACCACTGATGGGCATTTCAGTTGATCCCATGTCTTTGCTATTGTAAATAGCTTGTGCTGCAATGAACATACATATGCCTGTGTGTTTATGGCAGAAAAATTTATATTCCTTTGGGTATAAACCCAATAATGGGATTGATGAGTCAAATGATAGTTCTGTTTTTAGTGCTTTGAGAAATCACCTGACTGCTTTCCACAATAGCTGCACTAATTTACATTCCCTCCAGCAGTGCAGATGCATTCCCTTTTCTCCACAACCTCATCAACATCTGTTCTTTTTTAACTCTTTTTAGTAGTCATTCTGACTGGCATGAGATGGTGTATCATCATGGTTTTGATGTGCATTTCTCTAGTGATGCTGAGCATTTATTCATATGCTGTTGGCCACATGTATGTCTTCTTCTGAAAAGTGTCTGTTCATGCCCTTTGCCCACTTTTTAATGGAGTTGTTTGTTTTCTGCTTGTAAATTTAAGTTCTTCATAAATTCTGTCTAATAGACCTTTGTTGGATGCACAGTTTGCAAGTATTTTCTCCCATTCTATAGGTTGTTTTCTGTCTCTGTTGATACAGAAATATTCTTGTTGATATTTTCTTTCGTTGTGCAGAAGCTCTTTGTCAATTTTTGTTTTTATTGCAATTGCTCTTGGCATCTTCATCATGCAATCTTTGCCAGGTCCTATGTCCAAAATGGTATTTCCTAGGTTACCTTCCAGGATTTTTATAGTTTTACATTTTACATTTAAGTCTTCAATCCATTTGAATTGCTTTTTGTATATGGTGACAGAGGGAGGTTTCAGAAAGGGTCTGGTTTCAAACTTCTGCATATGGCTAGTTAGTTATCCCAGCACCATTTATTGACTCCCCATTGCTTTTGTTTTCAATTTTGTTGGAGATCAGATGGTTGTAGGTATGACATTATTCTTGGGCTCTCTATTCTGTTCCACTGGTCTATGTGTCTGTTTTTGTACCACTACCATGCTGTTTTGATTACTATAGACTTGTAATATAGTATGAAGTTTGGTAACGTGATGCCTCCAGCTTTCTTCTTTTTGCTTAGGATTACCCTGGCTATTCGGGCTCTTTTTGGGTTCAATATGAACTTTTAATTTTTTTCTATTTCTGTGAAAAATGTCACTGGTAGTTTGATGGGAATAGCATTGAATCTGTAAATTGCTTGGGCAGTATGGCCATTTTAATGATATTGATTCTTCCTATCCATGGAATATTTTTCCATTTGTTTATGCCATCTCTGATTTCTTTGACCTGTGTTTTATAATTCTTATTGTAGAGCTCTTTCACCTCCCTGCTTAGCTGTATTCCTACATATTTTATTCTTTTTGTGGCCATTGTGAATAGGATTGCATTTTTGATTTAGCTCTCAGCATGGATGTTGTTGGTGCAGGAATGCTACTGACTTTTGTACATTGATTTTGTATACTGAAACTTTGATGAAGTTGTTTATCAGATGAATGATCTTTTAGGAAAAGACTGGGGTTTTCCAGGTATGGAATCACGTTATTTGCAAACAGAAATTGTTTGTCTTCCCCTCCTTCTGTTTGGATGTCTTTTATTTCTTTCTCTTGCCTGATTGCTCTGGCTAAGAATTCAATACTATGTTGAATAGTAGTAGTGAGAGAAGGCATCCTTGTCTTGTTCCAGTTTTCAAGGAGAATGCTCCCACCTTTTGCCCATTCAGTATAATGTTGGTTGTAGGTTTGTCATAGATGGCTTCTATTATTTTCAAGTATGTTCCATTAGTGTCTAGTTTGTTGAGGGTTTTTAACAAGAAGGGATGCTGAATTTTATCAAAATACTTTTTTGTATTCACCCTACTGAGATGGTCATGTGATTCTGTTTTTAGTTCTGTTTATGTAATGAATCACATTTATTAATTTGCATATGTTGAACCAACCTTGCATCCCAGGGATAAAGCCTACATGACTATGGTGGGATAGCTTTTTGATTTTCTGCTGAATTCTGTTTACTATTATTTTGTTGAATATTTTTGCATCTATGTTCATCAGGGATATTGGCCTGAAGTTTTTGTTGTTATTGTTGTGTCTCTGTCAGGTTTAGGTATCAGGATGATGCTGGCCTCATAGAATGAGTTGAGGAGGATTCCTATCTGCACAATTTTTGGAATAGTTTCAGTAGGAATGGTACCAGCTCTTCTTTACACATATGGTAGCATTCAGCTGTGAATCCATCTGGTCCTAGGCATTTTCTCATTAGTACACTTTTTATTCAATTTCAGAATTCATTATCAATCTGTTCAGGGATTTAACTTCTTTCTGGTTCAGTCTGGAGAGGTTGTATGTTTCCTGGAATTTATCAATTTCTTCAAGGTTTTCTAACTTGTGTGCATAAAGATGTTCAAAGTAGTCTCTGAGGGTTTTCCATATATCTGTGGGGTGAATGGTAACATCACCTTTGTCATTTCTGACTATGTTCATTTAGTTTTCCTCTCTTTTTTTCTTTATTAGTCTAGCTAGAGGTCTACCTGAGTTATTATTAAAAACCTAACTTCTGGATTCATTGATCTTTTGTATGTTTTTTTGTGTCTCAATTTCCTTCAATTCAGCTCTGATTTTGGTTATTTCTTGTCTTCTGCTAGCTTTGGGGCTGTTTTCCTCTCGTTTATCTAGTTCCTCTAGTCGTGACACTAGGTTGCTAATTTGAGATCTTTCTAAATTTTCGATATGTGCTATAAACTTCCCTCTTAACACTGTTTTGTCTGTGTCCCAGAGACCCTGTTATGCTGTAACTTTGTTCTCATTAGTTTCAAATAATTTGATTTCTGCTTTAATTTCATTATTTATTTCATTTCATTTCATTATTTATTTAATTTCATTATTTACCAAGAAGTCATTCAGCAACTCATTGTTCAACTTTCATGTAATCGTATGATTTTGAGCAATTTACTTAGCATTTGCTTTTATTATGCTGTGGTCTGAGAGTCTGGTTGATATGATTCGGGGTTTTCTTAATTTGCTAAGGATTGTTTTATGCCAGATTGCATGATTGATTTTAGAATATGTGCCATGTGCAGATGAGAACAATTCTGTTGTTTTGGGGTGGAGAGTTCTATAGATGTCTATTAGTTCCATTTGGTCAAGTATCAAGTCTAGTCCCGATTATCTTCATTGTTATCTGTCTGATACTCCTCAGTGGGGTTTTAAAGGTCCTCACTGTTATTGTGTAGTTAATCTAAGTCTCTTCATAGGTCGCAGAGAACTTGCTTTATGAATCTGAGTGCTCCTATTTGGGTGTGAATATATTTAGGATAGGTCTTATTATTGAATTGAGCCCTTTACCGTTATGTAATTCCTTTTTTGGTCTTTTTTGCTCTTTGTTAGTTTAAAGTCTGCTTTGTCTGAAATTAGAACAGTAATCTCTGCTTTTTACTGTTTTCCATTTGCTTGGTAGATTTTTCTCCACCCTTTACTTTGAGTCTATTGATTTGATTGCATGTGAGATGGGTATCTTGAAGACAGCATATCGTTGGGTTTTGCTTCTTTATCCAACTTGTCCTTCTGTGTCTTAATTGGGACACTTAGCCGGTTTACATTCAAGATTAGTATCGATATGTGCAGATTTGATCCTGTCATTGTGTTGTTAGCTGGTTATTAGGCAGATTTGTTGGTGTGGTTGCTTTATAGTGTCACTGGTCTATCTATTTAAGTGTGTTTTTGTAATGGCCAGTAACAATCTTTCCCTTCCATATTTAGCACCTCCTCTGTACCACTTTTAAGGCAGGTGTGATAGCAAAGAATTCCCTCACCATTTGCTTGTCTGAAAAAGATCTTATTTTGCCTTAGCTTATGAAGCTTAGTTTGGCAAAATATGAAATTCTTGGCTGGAAATTCTTTTTTTAAGAATGCTCAATATAGGCCTCCAATATTTTCTAGTTTGTAAGGTTTCTGCAGAAAGATCTGATGTTAGCCTGATTAGGTTCCCTTTGTAGGTGACCTGCCCCTTCTCTGTAGCTACCTTCAAAATTTTTTCTTTCATTTTGACTTTGGAGAATCTGATAATTGTGTCTTGGGGATGTTCTTCTTGTGTAGTATTTCACAAGTGTTCACTGCATTTCCTGAATTTGAATGTTGGCCTCTCTTGCAAGGTTGAGTGAATGTTCATGAGTGATATCCTGAAATACATTTTCCAATTTGCTTGCTTTCTCTTCCTCCCTTTCAGGGACACCAATTAGTCATATCTTGGGTCTCTTTACATAATCCCATATTTCTCAGAGGTTTTGGTCATTCTTCTTTATTGTTTGTTCTTTATTTTTGTCTGACTGAGTTATTTCAGAGAGCCAGTCTTCAAGTTCTGAGATTCTTTCTTTAGCTTATTTGATTCTGCTGTTAATATTTGCAGTTGCATCCTAAAATCCTTGAAGTGAGTTTTTCAGCTCTATCAGATTAGTTTGTTTCTTTCTTAAAATGATCATTTCATCTTTCATGTCCTGTATCATTTCACTGTATTCCTTAGAATGCTCGGATTGGGTTTTGACTTTCTTCTGAATCTTGATGATCTTAATTTCTATCCATATTCTGAATTATATTTCTGTCACTTCAGCCATTTCAGCCTGGTTAAGAACCACTGCTAGGGAACTAGTGCAGTTGTTTAGAGGTAAGAAGACACTCTAGCTTTTTGAGTTGCCAAAGTTCTTGTGCTGCTTTTTTCTCATCTTTGTGGGCTGATGTTCCTTCAATCTTTGAAGCTGCTGTCCTTTGGATTTTTTTTTAATCCTCTTTGACATCCTTGGGAGTTTGATTATGGTATAAGGTAAGTTCAGTTAACTGGCTTCATTTCTGGAAGATTTTAGGGGGCCAAGCCTCAGCTCAGAACTCCTGAGATGCATACTCTAACTTTTAGGGGCTGGTATCAGGCCCTTGGGTTTGTTCTGTGGCCCCCCTCAAGGTTAGGATTTTGCTGCCCTGCAGAGACTAAGGTGTTCTCAGACTGCTGGTCATGATACTCCAATAATTGGTGCCATCCAAAGCACTTTTTGGGGCACTGGCAGCAAGATCCATCCTCATTCTCATGTGCTATCAGCATTGGCAGCACACTGGTGTACATTCTCATAGACTGAGGCAGAGCACTGATTGCCACAAAGGTGCTGGCCTCTGTGTGGGCATTCACAGTGGTGGTGGTGGTGGCATGACAAAGGGCACAGGAGTCACCAGCATCCCTATGGCCAGCAGCAGTGTCATTGTGAATGTAGGGCTTTGGCAGGCACAGAGATGATGGTCTCTGTGCATGCAATCACACCAGCAGCAATGCAGCTCAGGACAGGGAGTGGGGCTGCTGGTCTCCTTTTGTGAATTCCCCATTGACAATGGTGTCATGGTAGGAGGGTAGGGTCCATTCATGGCAGCAGCAGTGGCATGTTGTGGTGCACACATGCACACATGCACCAGTGGCAAAGAGGAGGCAAAGTGTGCATGTGCCCCAATCAAATAATGTAGGGGTTAGCTGTGGGCGAGTGCATGCCAGCAAAACACATGGGGGATGCTGCAGTATGGGGGAGATGGGTGGGCTAGCATGGGTCAGCAGGGCCTGTTCTGCTAGAGATCTCCAATGGTCAGGCATGGTCTGCCAGTGCAGGAGCTATGATGCAGTTCCCTCAGAGGCACCCTGGCTGGACATCCAAGGCTGCAGTGCAAGCCTGTGCACCCAGGCTGGGGCCCCAGAAGAGGCCAGCAGACAGGGGTGCACTTAGGTCAGATTGGCCCCATTCCATGGGCATGATCATCCTGCTCTATTCTGATCCAACAGTTCACATAGGCTGAAGTATCCTAGGGAAGCAAGGCGACCTTTGAGGGATAGGTGCTTCTGGCCATGATCCACTGTAGACACTCCTGCACAAAGCCCTCTGAGCTCCTTACCAGCTGGAATTCTGTTCCTACTACCTCTCTAAGCAGCTCTTCCTGCCAACTCAAGTGCCCATGAGGGATGTGGGGTCTCCTACTGCCAGATTTCCAGAGGTCCATGATGAGAGTGGGTTGCTCCTTGCCTGCTCAACTCACCCCTTCCCCAGGAGTTGCTGGAGGCCAGGAATGAGTCCCCAAGTGTGATAGCCCAGTCCAGGGTTCCCAGCCTCCTTGCCCTTCAGCCCAGCGTCTGTGTCCTCCCTCCATTTATTTTCAATGCCTTCTCTCTGAACATCTGCTTGGAATGCACCAGTCCTCTGGATTTCCTGGTCCCTTGGTGGCAGATGTTCTTTGTCACTGCGTCCAGTCAGCCATCTTGCCTCCCTCACATTTCCATGGGTCAGAAGCTTAACCAGATCTTCTGATCAATGTCCCAAAGGCTATAATCAACATCTGAGGTACCAAGGTGTTTTTCCAAGCTCATTTTGGCTGGGTTGCCTGCTCCCCATTTCAATGCTGGGTGCCATAGGCTCAGGGCCTCTTGGGCTCTGGGAGGAGATGTAGTGGAAGGCAAGGCCATTATAAGGTCACTTCAGAGTCACCTAGCACTGTTACCACCTCATGGTCTCCAGCATCCAAGGAGAGTGTGGGCAGCTGGAGCCAGGTTCTCCTCCTCCTCCATCTCCTCCTCTTCTTCCTCCTCCTCCTTCTTTTCTTCATTTCCTCCTCCTCCTGCCTATTGCAGAGCAGCAGAAAGCAAAGGAGCTAGAAAAGGCTAAAATCAATTCTTTTTCTGTAACCTTTTTGCTTTGCTTTTATTAAGTTCTTAAGGCTTTCGGTCTTGAGTCCTAGATGAGATGCAAATAATTTTGAAGGGATCATAACTTTTAATATTATCAGTGGATATTTAAGAAAAAAATAAAACCATAGGATAGATTGATTGATAATTAGTAGAGAATAAAAAGAAGATTCAGGAGAGGCCATGGGGAGATGAAGAGAGAGAAAGGGGTGGAGAGTGTGCATGAGTGTATGTGAGTGTGTGTGTGTGTATGTGTGCATGTGAGAGAGAGAGGGGGAGGGAGGGAGAGAGAAAGAGTGGAAATTCTATAAAGAAATTGCCACTTCTTCTTCTGTTCAACTATTTCACTATTTTGTCAAAACTTTGCACTGCCTCTAAGGTCTCCTGCAACTCACCCACCCACCCCTCTTACTCCATCATATTCAACTTCCAAACTAAGAGGAAAGCCCGAGCTATATGTCCTATTCATCAATCAGGGAAGAGATATTGAGAAGAATAAACAGAGAAACTGTAAGTGGCTGAACACTATACAGGGACAAAGAATAATTGCTTGGTTCTAAGATGGGCCTGGCCTGACCAGATCAGGCCACAGTTAGCCTGCTCCCAGGACACTTGGGGGACATTACTCCAAGAGAGGGAATCATTGCAGCTGATCCTATGAAAAGCCAAGCATGCTTTCTTGATGAAATAGCATGCCAGCAGATTAAGATATTGCTCTGAGACAAAGGGGAACATATGGAAACTATTCTGAGAAGGATAGTCATGATTACCCCGCAGATTGACCCAGACAATAATTGTGGGGCCAATGTAGAAGAGGAGCATTTTATTAATATAATTTTTCTTTTTCTTTAACACAACTAGTCATTCTTTTCAAATTATGCTGTGGGCCCAACAAAAAGCAGGCAGAAGAAATATTTGCTTTTGATTAAATACATTGTTGGTTTCCTTAGAAAAGGAAATTATCTGCAAAACATAATACATTTTAGTGGATTTATGGAAATTACCTCAAAAATGAAGCTCAGGATAATTTCACACCAGGAATCTCAATTTTTTAAAGAAGAAAGAATAGGCAAGAGTTCAAAAATCTTCTCCATGGTATTGTAAGTCTGGAAAAACTTAGCACTTTTAAGAAAAAATGACATGAATAAAGTAATGGTATTAGTACTCCTTTTTTGGAAAAAAACATTCACATGTATGATTTGGAGAGAATATTTGCTTTTGTCAAATGTGTCAGAGCCCTTCATTGGGTGCACTGATACTACTCATCTCAGCCTTCAAGGCAGAATGATTTCTAGTAGAATCATGCCTATGCCAACCAACATTAAGGAGTTATGTGAGTTCCCTTAATATTAGCATATTTCTCTCCCTTAGGAAAGGGTACAGATATGAATGAATGTTTAAAAGAAGGAACCATGACACATAAACCAGACCATGTTCTTGGCTCTGACTTAGAATGAATCATAATATTTGGAGCAATAGCACAGGCATTTGCTAAGTACCCATGCCGACTGGCCTATCAAAAACTGGTTCTTTCCAAATCACACATGTGTATATGTTTCTCCAAAAAAAAAAAAAAAGACTAATACCATTGTTTTATTCATGCAATTTTTCTTAAAAATGTTAAGTTTCACCAGACATACAATATTGTGAAGAATATTTTTCAACTCTTGTCTATCCTTTCCTCTTTAAAAAGTTGAGATCCCTGGTATAAAATTCTTCTGAATTTCATTTTTGAGGTAATTTCTGTAAATAAACTAAAATGTATTATGCTTTGCGATATTTTTTCTCTCAACTAAAACATCCATTTTAATCAATATTTGGCAAGAAAATATCTACCTGTTTCATCTTCACTGGTTATTTCCATAAACTGGAAAGAATGACTGCCTAAATAGTAGTTATGTCCCATGAGATGTTTAAGCAAAGGGGAAAAATATACAAAAAAGAATGCCAAATTTTGTCTGGGCCACCAGAATGACAGTAAAAATTTATCATGCTAGAAAGTAATGCCATCGTATCCAAACAGGAGCTGCTGAGATGTTGGTCCATACTGAGGGGACCACAGCCTTTGCCTCCATGAATTCAGATGCCATCTTGTCCTTGGACTCCAAACCAAATGACATTGTTTAGACTGTACCCTAGAACCAGATATCCCTAAGAAGGCAAATTATTTGGAGAGACCTAACTAGGATTCTAATCTACTTTGATCAGTGTTACTCTATTTGACATTGAGTGTTGCAGGGTGCTAAACAGAACTTACTTCAAGATGACTAAGGGACCTCAGGTGTTTGAATTCAGAAAAGAGCCACTTTATGGTGGCAGCCAAAAACAAGGTAGATTTCTTGATGTAGGTTCACCCCAAATCCAGCAAAATAAGAACTAGGAAACACCAGTTAAAGTATATGAACGGCTTTGATCTAAATAGCAGAAGAAGTAAACTCAGTAAGCATTTGTTATTTTACAATGCTGAGTCCCAGGTTAAAGAAGGGTTTAACATAAACTCATGGTTTGTGGATCCATAATATAACATTAAGAAAAGATGGTGATATTTAGTATACATTTTGTGGTTGATGTCAACAAGGTTAATAATATCCTTCTGTAAAACAGGACTTGTTTCTTAGAACTGCAAGAGGAAAAAAAAACGGCCTTTAGAGGCTAAGACTGGAATAAGATCCCACAGTGAGCTAATGACTCAGACTAGGTGCCAGATCAAGGTACTGATTCTCAGTACTAGTACTTTTCTCCAGACCCGTATTTCCCAAATTGTGTACCTCAAATTTCTTGGTGTGATTACATACACACATGCACACATGCATCTTTATCTATCTATATATTTATATATAGATATATATATAGCTCCTTTCTTAGTGATTCACAATGCACATTATCATATTAATAATTCTGAGTAATCTTTCAGTAAAGAAATTTGTTTAACTTTACTAAGCTCAACTTTTCCCAAACTTATTTGACCATGAAGCCCTTTTTGCCACTTAATAATTAATTAACATCTCATGAAACTAAATCACGAAATGTCTGCATCAAAACCTCATTTGTTTTCATAATTATTCTATTTGGCCCACTGGTTCATTTTGTTCAAACTGGTTAATGCAAAGTAGAAATATGAGCAGCAAATAAAAACAGATTCTTAAATAAAACCCCAACAGTTTCATTCATTCAACCAACTCATCACAGTAACAGTGAAATCCCAAGGTTATGTGTACCCAGACCAGCTGACATGGCACAGAGCCGATGGTGATCTCTGTATTTTTGCACATTTGCAAATCAATACAGCATTGGACTGTAGAGGACTACGTGCTCGCAAACAGGGTGTTCCCGATAAGTCCTGCTCTCACAAACGAAGCAGGGCATTCCCAATAAGTCCTGCTCTTGCAAACGAAGCAGGGCATTGGGGGCTTGTTTATGTGTAAACATCTTGAAAATCCAGAAAGTCAGGGAAAGGTCAGAAAAACAACAATGTGTCTTGTGACTTGGCAACATTCCACAAACGACTGTATAAAATAAAGCAGAGCGGGCCATTTGAGGCGGCTGCCATGTTTGTCTTGTCTTGTGTTGTCTTGTGTGTTCATTCCTTTGTTTAGGAAACACGCGGACCCCAACATCTGGCACAGCGAGCAGGGTCCGTGGCTCCACAAGAGCAAGGAACCGGAGGGGGAACACCCTGGGCAGCTAAATAAAGAAAGGGGGGACCCATGGGAAAATTATGGGGAATTCCACCTCTCTGGCCTCTGAATATTTGCAGTTACTCCAGTAACTGTTGATGTCTATAGGAGTAGACGTTAGTTAAGGAACATAAGACTTTGAAGTGATTGTTTGCCCATGTTGAACAACATTGTTATTGGTTTCAATATCAAACCAAAGTGCAGTTAAATCGAAAGGAATGGTTACAAGTGGTTAAAGTACTGCGTCGAGCTCATCAGTGAGGGCAAATGATGCCTCTGACTTTGTGGACTTTGTGTAGTTCCATTACTCAGGCATTAGAGTTACTTGAAACTGACTCAGAGCATGGGGATACTGCCACAGGAGGTGAGGCATCTGAAGCTTTAGAGACGAATGATCCTAGAGAGGAACATATTTACGCCCCGGTTGTTGAGGACAACGAATTGGAAAAAGAGCTAATGCCTCCTTCATCTGAAGGAAATTCTGATTTGCAGCACATTTTAGAGATGTTACAACAGTTGTTAAAATTGCAAGATACCGCTGCTCCTGTTTCTCCTATCTCTCCACCATGAGCCTTCCCTGTTACCTTCCCTTCTGATAAAAGGATTTCCCTTTGCCTCCACCTCCAACCTCTTTGCCTATGTCAGGTCAGGTTTTCTCTGTGCCTCTTCCTCCTGTAGGAGAAAAGAAGGAATTGAAGGAAAAGGATGATTTCGAGGAATTAGATTTATTCCCAATAACACGGGCTGCTTTCGGCCCCAATGCTCAGTTCCCAAACGGTGGCCAGAATGTGACTTTTATAGCCCTACAATTTAAATTTTTGAAAGAAATACTAATTATGGACCTCAGTCACCGTTTGTTCTTGGCCTTCTCCATTCCTTCTCTTTAGAATATATGATGATTCCTATTGACTGGGAAATGTTGGGACAGGCTGTCCTTGATCGTTCACAGTGGCTTCAATTAAAAAGTTGGTGGTGGGAGGAAGCAAGAGTACAAGCTAGAAAAAATGCTACCCAAAATCCCCCAGGACCTACCGAAGAGCAGCTTATGGGTTCAGGACAATACGCCACTCTTAATGTTCAGGCAGGCCTAGAGGATATTGCTCTCACTCAGATTAAAGCCTTGTTTATAAAAGCGTGGACTAAGGTTGGAATAGTGGGTAAAACTTCTTTATCTTTTGTAAAGATCCTACAAGGAGCCACTGAGCCGTATCCAGATTTTGTAGCCGGTCTTCAAGATGCTGTATTAAAGACTGTAGGTTCAGGCCCTGCTGCTAAAATTCTTTTGGATACTCTGGCTCTTGAGAGTGCTAATCCTGAGTGCCAAAAATTGCTGCGTCCTCTAAAAGCTAGTGGGGCTGATTTAGCTGAATACATTCGGGCTTGTGCAGATGTTGGAGGAGCTATTTACAATGCTCAATTGTTTGCTGGGGCACTTTCTAAGGTTTTAAAAGGCAATTCTAAACAAGGTATATGCTATCAATGTGCGAAACCCGGTCATTTTAAAAAGGAATGCTGGAAAAAATTAGGCTCTTCTGCTCTAAAAGAAAAAAAGGTTACCATCTGATATGTGTAAACGATGTGGCAAGGGTTGACATTGGACCAATGAATGCCGTTCAAAAACTGATAAAAGTGGCAATGTATTGTCAACCCTCTCGGGAAATGGGAGCCAGGGCCCACAGGCTTGGGGCCCCAACAACTACAATGCAGGCCTACCCCAGTACCCAGTGAGCAGTGGCTTACAACATCAAGGAATGACCTCGAGTCCTCCTTAAAGACATCTTACCCTACCCCAGTTTCTCAGCTTTATGCTGCCACTAAGCAGAGTGCCGCTGCTGACCTAGCTATTGTCCAACCTTATACTTTATCTCCTAATGGAGGAATATATAAGTTGGCTACTGGAGTGTGTGGTCCTTTGCCAAAGGGACATGTAGGACTTTTACTAGGTTAAAGCAGCAATGCTATGCAGGGGTTAATGGTGGTCCCAGGAATTATTGATCCTGATTTTACTGATGAAATCCTTATTATGGTACAAGTCTCACAACTTATGCACCTAGAGGCAGGGGAATGTACTGCATAATTGCTTTTATTGCCTTTTTTTCCTTTCTTATCTAGAGATGTGTCTCGTCAAGGAGGTTTCGGTAGTACTGGGAAAACTGTTTTCTGGGAAACTTTAGTTTCTGATCAAAAATCTTTATGTCCATTGCAAATTAATGGGATACTTTTTGAGGGCTTAGTCGACACAGGAGCGGATGTATATAATAATGTTTGGCTCAATGGCCTGATCACTGGAAAAAGAAACAAGTATCGGTTACTCTATCCGGCCTAGGTACTGCTTCTATAGTCTACAAAACTGTCGAGCCCCTGAGCTGTGTAGGACCTGAAGGACAACAAGGAAAAGTGTTCTTTTATATTGTTCCCATTAATATTAACCTTTGGGGACATGATCTTTTACAACAATTTTGTGCCTTTTTAAGCATTCCTCATATTTATTCAGCTGCCAAAAATATGATGTTCAAAATGGGCTACAATCCTTTAAACTCTTAGCCACTGTCCACAAGCCTCAAACTTTACAATTGAAGTGGAAAACTACAACTCCTGTTCGGGTGGAACAGTGGCCATTATCTAAAGAAAAACTTAAGGCTTTAAAGAATTTAGTTAACGAACAATTGGCCGAGGGGCATATTGAACCAAGTACTTCTGCATGGAATTCCCCTGTGTTTGTCTTGTCAAAAAAAAAAAGAAAGAAAAAGAAAAGAAAAATGGCACTTATTAACTGATCTTAGAGCTGTAAATACTTGTATTCAACCTATGGGGACTTTATCCCCTGTAGCAGAAGAATAATTGTCATTTGTAGAAAATAGAATTAGTGAAGCTCACCTTGATTATATTGCACCCAATCTTCCACTTTCGTTGTGTCTTCTTCATATTCCCCATTCGCCAATGGCCGTTTTATACCAAGATAATAATATTCTGGAGTGGCTATTTTTGGCTAATAAAGCCATTAAAAAAATTCACCCATATATTGATAAATTGGCTAAATTAATTTTTAAAGGACAACATCGAGTTCATCAGTTGCTTGGTGCTGACCCTATAAAAATTATTACCTGATTATCTAATCAATACATTAAATCTCTGTTGGAAATTCATAAGGATTGACAAGTGGCTTGCGCTGAGTACACTGGTTCTTTTTCTCAAAATAAATGATTTGCTTTTCTGCAACAATATTCTTTACTGCCATATAATCCTATCTCTTACACTCCAGTTAAAGGTCCCACCTTTTTTACTGATGCTTCAAGCAATAGAAAGACTGGATACTGGACTTCAGACAATTCAAAAATTTCTCACTATCCATTTGAATCAGTACAACAAAGAAAACTTTTTGCCATTCTTATGGTTCTACAAGACTGGCCAGGTATTAATCCTCAAGGCATTCAACAAAATCACATTTGGCAAATGGATGTAACTATGTTCCTTCCTTTTGTCGTTTAAAATATGTTCATCATACTATTGATATGTGGTCACATTTCCAGTGGGCTACGCCATTACCCACTGAAAAGGCTGACTCTGTTATTACTCATTTACTTACTTGCTTTGCAGTTATGGGAGTCCCTGCTGAATTAAAAACTGATAATGCCCCTGCTTATTGCTCTCGCAAATTGGCTGCCTTCCTCTCTTTATACCACATTCATCATTCCACTGGTATTCCATTTAACAGTCAAGGTCAAGCAATTATTGAAAGAGCCAATGCTACCTTAAAATTACAACTTTTAAAACTAAAAGGGGGAGATGGGCAAGATTCTCCAAAACATCAAATTCTGAAAGCCCTTTTTACTTTAAATTTTCTCAACCATTGGCGCCAATTACAGCAGTCTGCAGCGGTGAAACATTTCCAACAGCCTTTAGAAAATCCACAAAACAGTAATCTGTGGGTGTATTATCCTTCATTACAAGGGAAATATTTAAAAGGAAAAGTTTTACAATGGGGCCGAGGCTATGCTCTTGTCCGTAGGTGCCGGAGACGAGTGGTTTCCATCTCGACAGTTGAAACAGTGCCATGGCGAAGAGGAGCCGATCCAAAGAGTTCCTGAAGGAATTCCAGGAGCTAAATCTGAGTGCTCAGAGAACATTCACCTTCGGAACTCGATGCGCGGAGCCCCCGACATGGGGACAACTGAAAAAGTTAACTCAAGAAGCTGAAGGGGTTGTTCAACAAGCTGGGCAGCCCAAAACCCCACTGACTTTATTCCTGGCTATGCTGGCTGTAGTAAATTATCAGGTAACAGCTGGAGAATTTACATACTGGGCTTATATTCCTTTTCCACCCTTATATCAAGGTGTGGCCTGGGGAGACAGAGAAGTCCCGGTATTTACTAATGATACTGCTTGGATGCCATCACCTTTTTAAAACCAGGATCCTGAATTAAACACTGGCACAGTAAATAGTTCATATCAATTTGGGGTTGAAGGGTTACCTATATGTCTTGGGGGTAGTCCACATTGTCTGCATCTTTCTCATGAGGCTTGGGCTGTTCAAGTAGTCATATCTCTGCCTTTACTATGATTATTGTGGCTCAAAGTTTTAAGTATAATCATACTGCAGTACTTAATGAAACTCTGCCAAGTACATTATCTTTATGCCCTATCCCTGATGTGTCCAGAGGTGTTTCCCAACTAGAGTGGACTAGATGTAGAAGTAGTGGGTCATGATTGTTGTTAGAAGTAAAAGGGAAGAGTCATAAATACCTTGTTACAGATTGGAGTGTACATGGAGATTTTCAGAGTAAATTCAACCATGTCAACCTGCGTTGGCATATAGGTAATCACAACATCTCTGCATATGGCAATGAAACTATTATTTGGCATGATGGTGGTCTATCACCCCCTAGGCCACATTTGGCTAATACCTCACAAATACAAGGTCATATTTGGAAGTTGCTAGCTGCTGGTAAACCAATGTTCACTTTCGTGGGAAACATGTCCTTAAATCTTACTAATATTGCTAACCCTTTCCATATATCTTTGCATCGAAATAGTTCTAGATATGTTATTGCATGTGTAAGAAAGCCTTACTTGTTGACAGGAATTTTTAAATGGGATAATAATACAGGGGTAGTTAATTGTACAAACAATTGTACATTCTTAAGTTGTATAAATACTACTTGGTGGAATAATAACTGGAATGAGTCTCATTCCGTTTAATATATACTAAGAGCCAGAAAAGAAACCTGGCTACCTGTAAACTTAACATGTACTTGGAGTGAATCTGCTGGGGTTACTCAAATTTACAAGGTTATGCAAGATCTTGTCCACTGCAGTCAGAGGATGGTTGGAATCGTCGTGACCATGGTGATAGGACTTGTAGCAATTGCTTCCACCGCTGCTGTTGCTGGATTAGCTCTTCACCAGAGTATACAAAATGCAGAATTTGTGCAACAATGGCATGAACAATCACATTTGTTGAGGCAGCAGCAACGAGACATAGATGCTCATTTGACTGAAAGAGTGGATAATCTGGAGCAAGTGGTTTCTTGGTTGGGAGATCAGCTAACAGTGTTGAATACCCGAGCTTTGTTGAAATGTGATTGGAACACTACCCAATTTTGTATTACTCCTGTTCCTTTTAACAGCACTGTACATATCTGGACTGAGATAAAGAGACTTTTAATTGGTCATAATAATCTTTCCCTAGAAATACAAGAATTAACACGGAACATTTCTGAAACATTTCACAATCAGTTACCGTTGCTGACTGGTGCAGATTTGATGACTGGTATTGCACAAAGTTTGACGTCTTTGAACCCTATGAGTCCTGTGAAAACTTTGCTGACCTCTGTTTCTAGTAATGTATTGATTGTTGTTCTTGCCTTTGTCATTTTCACAGTCTGCTGGAGACGGTGCCAAAGGGCAAACACCGAATCCCAGCAAGCCCAACATGTAATGATGGTTTTAAAGAAATTCAAACTTGTAAATAAGGAAAGGGGAAATGTAGAGGACTACGTGCTTGCAAACAGGGTGTTCCCGATAAGTCCTGCTCTCACAAACGAAGCAGGGCATTCCCAATAAGTCCTGCTCTTGCAAACGAAGCAGGAAGCAGGGCGTTGGGGGCTTGTTTATGTGTAAACATCTTGAAAATCCAGAAAGTCAGGGAAAGGTCAGAAAAACAACAATGTGTCTTGTGACTTGGCAACATTCCACAAACAACTGTATAAAATAAAGCAGAGTGGGCCATTCGAGGTGGCCGCCATGTTTGTCTTGTCTTGTGTTGTCTTGTGTGTTCATTCCTTTGTTTAGGAAACACGCGGACCCCAACATTGGACCACTTTTTGCAAAGGCAGATTGGCCATAAGATGTATACAAACCGATTTAAAGAAAATTTTCTTTGACACTTACAGACACTTACAGTTTTTTTTGTATAAAACAGAAAGTGAGCATCCCATACAACAGAGTTAGGTCTGTAGATTTTTGTTGAATCAAGAGTACACTTAGCTTTAGAGGTGAATCTTTATCTCTAAATAAAATGAAAGGGGGTTCAAGCCAATATCTTATAGAGAGTTATAAAAGCTTCATTCTATTTTAAAACCTATTCATCGGTTCCCGTGGCACTGTCATTTCACCTTTGTGAAATGAGAATATTAGGCTGTCAAACTGGTATGGAAATTCTAAAATTCTTAAGTGTTTATATAATCTTCTGGCTTAAGGAAACAGATCTGCAAAGGCATCATTCGCGTTTGTCAAATGTGGCAGAGCCTTCTCATGCTACTCATCTCATTCCTCATGGCAGAATGATTTCTAGGAGAATCATGCATATGCCAACTGACATTGAGGAGTCATCTGATTTCCCTTGAGATTAGCATATTTTTCTCTCTCTCTCTCTCTCTCTCTCTGTCTCTGTCTCTCTCTGACACACACACACACACACACACACACACACACACACACACATATGCCTGGAACGTACTTGATAGACTCTAATGATTAATTTTATGTGCCAACTTAACTAGAACAAGGGGTGTCCACATCGCTGGCAAAACATTGTTTCTGGGTATGTCTGTGAGGGTGTTTCTGGAAAACTTTAGCATTTTAATAAGTAGAGTAGACTGAATAAAGAAGATGCGTCCTCTTTGGATAGATGCAGGAGGCATCATCTAATCCATTAAGAGATTGAATAGAACAGAAAGGTAGAGAAAGAGCTAATTTTCTCTCTACCCCGCCCCTTCCTTCCATCCTTGAGCTGGGACATCCAACTTCTCTTGCCCTCAGACATCAGTGCCCCTGGTTCTTGGACCTTTGGACTCCAAGATTTACACTGGTACCTCCTTTCTTGATTTTCAGGCCTTTCCCTACCCCTCCTGGTTCTCAGTCCTTCAGCCTTGAACTGGGAAATAAACTATCAACTCCCCCGATTCTCAGGCCTTCAGACTTGGAGTACATTACACCATCGGCTTTACTTGTTCTCCAGCTTGGAGATGGCATATCATTGGACTTCTCAGTTTCCATAATCTTGTGAGCAAATTTCCATATTGTGTGTGTGTGTGTGTGTGTGCATGTGGCATGTGTGTGTACACATATCCTATTGATTCTGTTCTCTAGAGAACCCTGACTGATACAGACTTTGGTACTGATGGTGGTTCTTAAAAAACAGAATTTTTTTTCTCTTTTTCTGAATTGATTTTGGGGTTTCTGGGATTGGCTCTCTAATTAGATTTTAAAATGCTAACGACTCTCTTTCCAGTAGTGGAAAAAAAAGGCACTGACAGTTTATGGCATGATCTGGTTATAGAGATATGCAAAATATCTGCCTTGGATACTCCTAATCAACCACTTATAACAAGTAAGGAGCTGGGTACTCTGTTAATCTTCTCAGATGGAGGCACAAGACCTTATTTTGTGATTGACTGAATTACAACACAAGCTGAACTCCCAGCTTCACACAGTGTCTACTATTATAGTGAGGATATTCATTGGGAATAAATAGGATCCTGTAAGTTAAGATGGGGACAGATGGAAAGACACTAATGAAGTTGGGGACATTGAGTCCTAAATTCGGGTAAATCTTTGCCAGTGGAAGAGGTCTCTTCACCCCCAGCAAAAGCAGCCTCCCCACTAGCCCCCAGTTGTATCAGCCTATCTGCCTCCATCTGAGGGAATTGAGCCTGTACTGCCTGAGGAAATGATAATGGCCTCCCATAAGGCAGTTCCCATTCGAGACAATATAAATTCTCCTCAGGGGCCACTCCTACCACCCCTTTTTGCTTCTAGAGCTATGACTAGACTCAAGTCCCAGCAGACTCATGAGGAGGTATACTATACTCCAAAAGAACTGCTTGTGTTTTCTAATTTATACAAGCAGAAACCAAGGGAACACATATGGGAACGGATATTAAGGGTGTGAAATAAAGGTAGAAGGAGCATAAAATTGGATGAGGCTGACTTCATTGATATAGGCCCACCAAGCAGAGATTCTGCATTTACTGATGCTGCTCAGACGGTAAGAAAGGGCTCTATCTGTCTGGTCGTTGGTTGGCTGAAACATGGTTCAAAAGACAGCCCACCCGCCTAATCTCCTTTGCTTTAATGTAGAGGAAGGGATTCAAAGGCTTAGAGAAACTGGAATGTCAGAGTGGATTTGTCATTTAAGACCTAGCTTTTGCTAAATTTATTTTGAGGAATAAATTTGTGAGGGGATTCCTAGCATCCTTGAAGACATCTATGATTGTTCTTCTCTGTAGGCCAAACCCTAGAGTGTGAACTGCAGTCACTCAATTGGAAAACCTAAATGCAATGGAAGTAACTGAATCTCATGTCAGTACTCAACTGCCAGAGGCAAGGTGGCCATAGTTACCATAAAGGACAACAGCAACCAGAATAGTCTGATTCTCAGAGAACTATGAGGATAGCTAGTTAATAATGTGTTCCTAGAAGTGAAATAGATAAAAAGCCTACTAAATTCTTACTTGATCTGTATAAGCAGATAGTGAACAAGTCTAACTCATAAAGACAGAGAGTCACAGCCCTTCAATTAACTCCCAGACTTGAGCCATTTGCAGACCTAGAACTCCTTGAATGAGGAGAGACCAGGTCCCCTCTAAGGAAGAAACCTGGTACACTACCAAAATTTTATACTGTTAATTTTTCTCTCCGCTTTCCCTAAAGTGACCCATGGCCTCTTAAAAGAGTAACTGTGCATTGAAGAAAAAGAAATAATCAGAACTTTGAATAACTGCTGGACAATGGTTCTGAACTAAAGTTGACCTTTGAATGATGTGGGGGGTCTGGGGTGCTGATTTCTGCGCAATTAAAAATCAGCACAAAACTTTTGACTCCCCAAAAACTTAACTACTAGTAGCCTACTGTTAACCAGAATCCTTACCAAAACATAATCAATTAACACATATTTTGTATGTGATATGTATCATATACTATATTCTCACATTAAAGCTAGAAAATATGTTATTAAGAAAAATCACAGGGAAGAGAAAATATATTTCCTATTCATTTAAGTAGGAATGGCTCATCATAAAGGCCTCTATCCTCATCATCTTCATGTCAAGTAGGCTGAGCAGGAGGAGGAAGAGGAGCAAGTTAGTATTGCTGACTTAGAGGCAGAGGCAGAAAAGGGGAAGGAGGTAGAAGGGGAGGCAGAAGAGGCTGTCATACTTGGCGTAACTTTGAGGAAATACATTGTAATTTCTGACATTTTTTGCTTTTTCAACTCTTTAAAAATGTTTCTATATGTCACCAAACCTTCTCTCATTGTTTGCTTTAGGTTCAATGCCCATAAGAGTCCATGTCATAAAAGAAATCAAAAGCAATCTTGAGCAATCAGAATGCTTCTGCCAGATTGTCTCACATAAATTTGTTTCCTGGCATTTCTTCTTTCCTCTATGTCTTCTTCCCCATCGCCTGGCACTGATCAAGTCATCTTTTGTTAATTCCTGTGGTGTGTCTATTCACGCTTGAATTTCTTCAAAATCTGTATTTTGAAGGGTTTCTTTATCCCTCATCTTTTTGCCTTATCCACAATCTCTTTCATGGTTTCCTCGATTGGCTCTGTTGTAAATCCTGTAAAGTCATGCACACCTTGGCAGTTTCCTCCAGTAGGAATTTATTTCAGGCTTGATGGTTTTTGTGGCTTTTCTATAACAATGATTGCATCTTTAATGGAGTGATCCTTCCAGACTTTAATGATGTTCTGTTTATCATAAGTTATCTTTCATAGTGTTGACAATTCTTTCCATAGAGTAGCATGTGTGATGAACCTTAAAGTCCTTATGACACTATGATCTAGAGGTTGACTTAGAGATGTTGTCTTCGGGGGCGAGTAGACCACTTTGACACCTTCATTGTCAAACTCATTGGATTGTGGGTGTCCAAGAGCATTGTCTAATATCAAAAGAACTTGCAGACTTCAAGGACAAATAATCAATGAAACCAATCCAGAAAAAGGGTTCTTCTTGTCTAGGTCTTCTTGTTGAACAACCAAAGGCTGCCAGCAGGTGCTTAATTTTTCCCTTCAAGGCTTGAGGGTTAGTGGCTTTCTAGATAAGGGTAGTCTTGATTATAAACCCGACTTCATTTACACAAAACAGTAGAGTTAGCCTATTCCTCCTTGTCTTAAATCCTGGTTCTTACTTATCTTTCTTTCTAATACATGTTCTTTGTGGCTTTTTTTTCTACAATAAGACTTTTGGTCTGCATTTAAAAGCTGTTCAGGCAGATATCCTTTCTCTTCAGTGATTTTCGTAATTACTTTTGGGAACTTGTCTGCTGCCTCTTGGTTGGCAGAAGCTGCTTTTTCTGTTATCTTGACTTTTTTGAAAGCCAAACTGCTTTCTAAAATTATCAAACCATCCTTTGCTGGTTTAATTTCTCCAGCTTTACATCCTTCACCTTTGCTTTAAATTTTCATGTAATGACTTTGCTTTTTCTCAAATCATAGTAGAGTTCATAGATGTGCCTTTCTTGTAGCAACCCTGTATCCACATAAAAACTACATTTTCAATACAAGATAAAAGGGTTTTTTTTTTTTTTTTTTTTTTTTTTTTTTGAGACAGAGTTTTGCTCTTGTTGCCCAGGCTGGAGTGCAATGGCACAATCTCAGCTTACCACAACCTCCACCTCCCGTATTCAAGTGATTCTCCTGCCTCAGCCTCCTGAGTAGCTGGGATTACAGGCATGCACCACCACTCCCCGCTGATTTTGTATTTTTAGTAGAGAGGGTTTTTCCATGTTGGCCAGGCTGGTCTTGAACTCCCAACCTCAGGTTATCCATCTGCCTCAGCCTCCCGAAGTGCTGGGATTACAGGCATGAGCCACTGTACCCAGCCAAAAAAAAGTGCAAGGTTTTTATGCATGCTGAAGTAGCTGCAGCAAGGGCTTTATGAATTTTCTCTCTCTCTTTTCCTCTCTCTCTCTCTGTCTCTTTTCCTCTCTCTCTCTCTCTCTGTCTCTCTTTTTACACTGGTTCTTACACTTGATTAATTTATCTTGAAATGATGAACAACTACAGCTGCAGAACTCAATCTACAGTACATATCAAGTAATTAAATTTTTCTTGTAATGTTATGACTTTTCTCTGTGTCCTAGGAGCACTTCTAGCATCACTACTGGCATTTTTTATGGGTCCCATGGTGTTATTCAAAGTCTACAGGATTGTGCTAAAGACAATGAATAACAGGAGAAAACTGTAAGAGATCATTTTTTACTGCAATATGCAATTTACTGGAGAGATAACTGTTTTAATAAGATACAATACTTGAGCTCACCACAATAGCAACAGGAGGTGGCTGCAAAATTATTACAGTGGTATAGTATATACTACAGTTAATATTTATAGTATATACTACAGTTAATATTATGCAGTTATAACGTAATACTACGTCTTTATATTTATTTACATTTCTCTCAACTGCTAGTGCCATTGTGTACCGGGTGCCTGTGCATAAGTTTAACTTTTTGTAATAGATCTGTATATATTTTACGGTAGTAAATGATAAAGTATACTGGCATCTACATATATTTTATGAATTCATGACATACTTACATTTTTCTTAATTTTTTTTTTCTTTTTGAGATGGAGTCTTGCTCTATTGCCCAGGCTGGAATGCAGTGGTGCGATCTCAGCTCACTGCAGCCTCAGCCTCCTGGTTTCAAGAGATTTTCCTGCCTCAGCCTCCTGAGTATCTGGGATTACAGACACATGCCAGCATGCCCAGCTAATTTTTGTATTTTTAGTAGAGATGGGGTTTCACCATGTTGGCCAGACTGGTCTCGAACTCCTGACCTCAAATGACCCACCCACTTCAGCCTCCCGAAGTGTTCTGATTACAGGCTTCAGCCACCATGCCCAGTCTTTTTATTAATTTTTTAAAAACATTTCCAGTCTATGTAGTTTATCTGCAAGTTTATTTCAAATTATTGCAAAACATTTTTAATGCATTAGTTGAAAAAAATCCACATATAGGTGGATTTGTGTAGTTCAAACTCATATAACTCAAGGGTCAACTGTATATTGATTCTGGGAGACCCATAATGTCACTCTAGTAAGAGTAGGTAGGGGCTTACAGAGGTCAGGTGATCAATGTAGTTTTAGCTTAAATCTGTCTCACAGTGGATCTGGTGGGTCCCAGAACCCATTCTGCGGTTATTTCTTCAAATCCAGACTGCATAATCGGAACAAACATACTTAGCAACTGGTAGAGTCCTCAGATTGGTTTTCTTACCTATTATTGGGGGAAAGGCCAAACAGAAGCCATTAGAGCTGTTTCTACCTAGGAAAATGGTAAATCAAAAGAAATACGGCATTCTTGGAGAATTGCAAAGATTAGTGACACCATTAAGGACTTGAAAGATGCAGGGGTGGTGATTCCCACCACATCCTCCTATAATCCTTCCGTTTGACCTGTACAGAAGACAGTTGACAGATCTTGGAGAATTATTGTCAGCTTAACTACATGGTGATTCCAATTGCAGCTAGTATGCCAGATGTAGTTTCATTGCTAGAGCAAAATAACACATCTCCCTTGGTATCTGGTATGCACCTATTGACATGACAAGTGACTTTTTCTCTATACCTGTCTATAAAGCTCATAAGTAGTAATTTGGTTTCAGCTGGCATGGTCAGTAACCCACCTTCTCTTTTCTACCTTGGAAACTTGGGGGTGTATCAACTCTCCAGCCCTATGTCATTATATAGTTTGCAGGGATCTTGATTGTCTTTCCCTTCCACAAGATATCACTCTGGTCCACTATATTGATGACATTCTGCTGATTGGACCTAGTGTGTGGGAGGCAGCAAGTACTCTAGACTTATTGATAAAGCATTTGCATGTCAAAGGGTAGGAAATAAATCTGACTAAAAATCAGCAGCCTTTACCTCAGTTACATTTCTAGGGGTCCAGTGGTATGAGGCATGTCAAGATATCTCTTCTAAGATGGATGAGTTGTTGTACCTGGCCTCATCTACAATAAAAAAAACAGACACGATGTTTAGTGGGCCTGCTAGGACTTTGGAAGCAACATATTTCCCACTTCAGTGTGTTACTCTGGTGTACTTACCAAGTGACCTATACAACTGTTAGTTTTTAGTGGGGTCTTGAACAAAAAGAAGATTCTGAAAGGTCCAGGCTGCTGTGCAAGCAGCTCTGCCACTTGGGCCATATGCATCCTTATCTTTAAGTACCATTGTTTCTTAAAGTGGCAGTGGCAGATGAGGATGCTGTTTGGAGCCTTTAGCAGGCCTCCATAGATAAATTACAGATCAGGCCTTCAGGTTTTTGGAACAAGACCCTCCCATCATCTGCAGATAACTACTCTTCCTTTGAGTAACAGCTCTTTTCCTGTTACTGAGTCTTAATAGAAACTGAATGCTTAAACATGGGCCACCATGAGTCCAAGGAACCTGACCTACCTTTGATGAACTGGGTGTTAGATGACCCACTAAGTCATAAAGTTACGTATGCCCAGCAAAACTGCATTATCAAATGGAAGTGATGTATATGTGATTGGGCCCAAGCAGGGCCTGAAGGCACAAGTAATTTACATGAGGTAGTGGTCCAAATATTCATGGTCCCCACTCCTGCTCCACTGCCTGCACCTATGCCCTGTACCTATGGCCTCATGGGGATTTCCCTACAATAAGTTAACCGAGGAAGAGAAAACTTGGGCCTAGTTTATAGATGTCTCTGCATGATACACAGGTACTGTCTGAAAGTGGACAGCTTCAGCATTACAGCCCCTTTCTGGGACATCCCTGAAGACAGTGGAGAAGGAAAATGCCCCCCACCCCTGTAGGCAGAACTTCTGGCAGTGCATCTGGTTGTGTACTTTGCTTGGAAGGAGAAACAGCCAGATGTGTGATTATATACTGATTCATGGGCTGTAACCACTGGTTGGGCTGGATGAAATTTGGAAGGAACATTGTTGGAAAATTGATTGATAACAAAATTGGAGGAAGAGTGAATAGACCTCTCTGAACGGGCAAGGAAAATGTAAAGATATTTGTGTCTTACGTGAATGCTCACTGAAGGGTGACCCAAGCAGGGTAGGATTTTAACAATCAAGTAGATAGGCTGACCCATTCTGTGGATACCAGCCAGCTTCTTTCCTCAGCCACTCCTGTCATCACTCAATGGGCTCATGAAGAAAGTGGCCATGTTGGTTGGGATGAAAGCTATGCACGGGCTCAGCCACACAGATTTCCACTGACCAAGGTGGATCTGGTTACAGCCACCACTGAGTGCTCAATCTGCCAGCAGCTGAGACTCTGATATGGTACCATTTCCCCAGGGTGATCAGCCAGATACCTGGTAGCAGGCTGATTACATTGAACTGCTTATATCATGGTAGGGACAGCATTTTGTCCTTATTAAAATAAATAATCTAGATACAGATTTTTCCTTCCCTGCATGCAATGCTTCTGTCAACAGTACCATCCCTGGACTTACAGAATACCTTATCATCATGGTATCGTTCATATCACTGCTTTTGACCAAAGAACTCACTTCAAAGCCAAAGAAGTGAAGCAATAGCACTTGCTCTCACAGAATTCACTGATCTTGTTGGAGTAGCTGGCTTGGTAGAACAGTGGAATGGCCTTTTGAAGACTCCATGCCAGCTAGGTGGCAATACCTTGTAGGGCTGGGGGAAGGTTCTCCAAAGTCTGGACATACTCTGAATCATTCTCCAATATATGGTGCTGTTTCTCCAATAGCTAAGATACATGAGTCCAGGAATCAAAGAATGGAAAAGAAAATGGCACCACTCACTATTACCCCTACTGGCCCGCTAGCAAAATGTTTGCTTCCTGTTCCCATGACTTTATGCTCTGCTGACCTCAAGGTCTTAGTTTTAGAGAGAGGAATGCTTCTACCAGGAGACACAACAATTCTATTGAACTAAAAGTTAAGACTGCCACCTGGCAACTTTGGGCTCCTCATGCCTCGGAGTCAACAGGCCAAGAAGGGAGTTACAGTGTTGGCTGGGGTGATTACTCTGGGCTACCAATGAAAAACTGACTACCACTCCACAATGGAGGTAAGGAAGAGTATGTCTGGAATACAGGTAAATCCTTAGGGCATCCCTTTATATTACCCCACCCTGTGATTAAGGTCAATGAAAAATACAACAACCCAATCCGGGGGGACCCTTCAAGAATGAAAGTTTGGATCACCCCAACAGGTAAAGAATCATAACCAGACAAGGTTCTTGCTGAAGGCAAAGAACATACGGAATGAGTACAAGAAGGAAGTTATAAATACTAGCTGTGACCACAGGACAAGTTACAGAAATAGGGAGTGTAATTGTCATAATTATTTTCTCCTTACTTTGTTATGAATGCATTTCTGTATATATTTATATATATATATGCAAATATCTTTGTTTAATTTCCTCTCTTATTCCCTAATTATGTAACATAAGATGTATTCACTTTATATCAGCATTTAAATATTGCAAATTTTACATCACAGTACTTAAGTTACAGGACATCAAGAGAAGAGTAAACATCATTCAAAGACTTTACTACCTCTTCTGGGGAAGGGATTAATGAATTTTTAGCTATACACAGGATAGTTGTATTATGTTAGGAAGAATTATAACCTCATATTGTGTTTATTTTGAGATCAAATATGGTTTAACAAGATGCTTAAGGATACCAAGTAGACAAGGGATGGGTTTGTGATGCTTAATTTTATGTGTCAACTTGACTGGGCTAAGGGATGTCCATATAGCTAGTAAAACATGATTTCTAGGTATATCCATGAGGGTGTCTCCAGACGACATTAGCATTTAATTCAGCAGACTGAATAAAGAAGATTCACCCTCATCAATGTGGGTAGGTATCCTCCAATCATTGCAGGCCTAGATAAAATGAAAAGGTGGAGAGAAGGTGAATTGTCTTTTTCTCTGAGCTAGGACATGCATCTTCTCTCCTACTCTCAGACATCAGAGTTCCTGATTCTCAGACCTTCTTCCACCCGCACTCTCAGTTTTCAGGCCTTTGACCTCAGACTGGGAGTTACATCACCCGCTATGCTAGAGTCAGGCCTTTGAACTCAGACAGAACTATGCTACTGACTTCCCTGGTTCTCCAGCCTGCAAATGGCATATCATGAGATTTCATAGCCACCACCATCTCACGAGCCAAATCCCATAATAAATTTCCTCATATATATCTATGTATATCCTATTTGTTGTTTCCCTAACTAATATACAGCCCCTTGGGCTTAAAATGTATTAGGACATTTTAATGAACTAGTATGTTAAAATATACTAGTAAATTAGTATAGTTAGTAATTTTAGGAGCCTTAAACGCCAGCCTAGGCAAGATTCTGCCCAAGTTTCCTCTGATACCAATCTGTATTCATTTTGATTCCCCATAGTTCATTCCTCTTGAGAGAACTGCTAATTTAAATAGAAAAGTACCTAAACGCGTGTGAGTATTGTAGTCTAATATGGTTAAATTACACCCCATGGGATAATTTAAGAGGAAATTATGTTTTTATTTCCAATCAATGGACCAATGTTATGGTTTATTTTATAACAACAATTCTTTTGCCTTTGCTTATCTCTTGGTCGATACTTTTAGACTGAGGTGGAAAAGATTATTTGCTGTAATCTTACCCTTAATATTGTTTTTTTGTACATTTCCATACATATAATTTGTGCTGTGAGAATTAGAGGATAATAAGTTTGTTAATAAGCACTAATTTTCTCTACAGTTTCATAGAAAATGTTTTGAGTCTCAAAGAATTTATAGAATTTACAGCAATTGTCTTTGAGGAGTGATTTCCCTCTGTCTGCCTCATAGAATAGCTGAGCTCAACCTTGATTGCCTTTTAAGTTGAGTAAATTGGAGGACAGCTGCCCAGTATCTTGGTTCTTCTAAGACTGCTTGCAACCCAGAAAGTGTGAACAGTGTGATGACGAATGCTCTTAAGAACAGGTAAAAGTGAAGTTCTTCAAACTAATTTATTATTTTGGAATGAATAAATTAGAATACTTCTCAATAGATACATTGAGTTTACCCATGTCTAAATAATGAATACAAGTTTCATAATATTTTTACTGTTTTCTGCTGTAAAAGACAGCTATAAAAGTACTAATTTCTACTGAGACTGCAAGAGATATATTATTTGATTCAATAGTTTTGAGATCATGTCCCCACGATTTTTTCTTTGTTTGTTTGTTTGTTTTTTGTTTTTTGTTTTTGTTTTTGTTTTTTGAGACAGAGTCTCTCTCTGTCACCCCAGCTGGAGTGCAGTGGCTTGATCTCAGCTCACTGCAAGCTCTGCCTTCTGGGTTCACACCATTCTCCTGCCTCAGCCTCCAGAGTAGCTGGGATTACAGGCACCTGCCACCACGCCCGGCTAATTTTTTGTATCTTTAGTAGAGACGGGGTTTCACTGTGTTAGCCAGGATGGTCTCGATCTCCTGACCTCGTGATCCAGCCACCTCGACCTCCCAAAGTACTGAGATTACAGGTGTGAGTCACTGCATCCAGCCTGTCCCCACATTTTTAAATTCATGATATTCTTCCTACTGTTATTCAGTATCCAATTTGAAATTACATCTCCATTTTAAAACATAATCTTTCCAAGTCAGAGTTATTCTGTTTCACTCTTTTTTTTTTTTTTTTTTTTTTTTGTGACGGAGTCTCGCTCTGTTGCCCCGGCTGGAGTGCAGTGGTGCTATCTCAGCTCACTGCAGCCTCCGCCTCCCAGGTTCAAGTGATTCTCCTGCCTCAGCCTCCCAAGTAGCTGGGATCGCAGGGATGTGCCACCATATCAGGCAATTTTTTGTATCTTTAGTAGAGACGGAGTTTCACCATGTTGGCCAGGCTGGTCTTGAATTCCTGACCTCGTGATCCGCCCACCTCGGCGTCCCAAAGTGCTGGGATTACAGGCATGAACCACCACACCCGGCCTTCTATTTCACTCTTACTAAGCAGCTAAATCTATTCTTTTTAACTTACTCTCTGCTTCATGTCCCTTTTCTCTACAATTTCTTAATGTTGGATAATGCCAGGATTTAATTGTTGAACATTATGAGCTGCGTCTCTGTCTACACTTACTCCTTTGGTTATCTCATCAGGTCATCAAATGCTGTCTTTATGCTAGCAGCTCCCAAATTTATAGTTTTAGTTCAGTCTTCACTCCAAAATTCCAAACTCTTATACCCAAATTCCTAGTCATCAGGTCTACCTGTATTTCTAATAAAAATCTAAAACTTACCATGTACAAGACTGAATTAATATTTTTGAGATGATATTCCTACATTTTTAAATACCTGATATTTGTTCCTACTGGTATTCCATATCCATTTTAAAATTACATCTCCATTTTAAAAAAGACCTCACTCTGAAATTCCAAGCTCTTAGTCAACAGCTCTACTTGTATTTCTATAATAATAAAAGTCTAACATTTACCATGTCCAAGACTGAATTCTTGCAAAAGCTACTTTACCTAAGCCTTCCTCTTCTCACTTGGAGTCAGCTTTGTTCTTTCAAGTGTCAAAACCTGAAGTCATCCTGGACTCCTCTCTTTCTCATACTTTACACCCAATCTAACTGGAAATTGAGTTGGTTCTATCATCAAAATTGATCCATATATATATAGATTCCCCATAGTTCATTCCTCTTGAGAGAATACACACATTCCTCTGTGTGTGTGTATGTGTGTGTGTGTGTATATATATATATGTGTGTACACACACACAGACAGGTGAGTATATAAATAAACATAGTTGCATATATACATGAGGTGGTAGGTGGAAGAATGCCCCCTCTCCAAATATATTAGCATTCTCATCTTGGGCAAATGTGAATATATTACTTTATGTGACAAAAGGGACTTTGCAGATGTGATTAAGTTAAGAGCCTTGAGATGGGGAGATTAACCTGGATTATCTGGGTGGGTCCAACATAATCACAATGGTCCTTGAAAGAGTCAGAGGAGAAGCGACAATTAAAGCAGAGTGTCACAATGATGCAATGGTGATTTGAAGACACTGTGATGCTGGCTTTGAAATGGAAGAAAGTGTCTGAGTCAAGGAATGCAGCCTCTAAAGGGTGGAAAAGGAAAGGAAACAGATTCGCTCTTAGAGCCTCCAGAAGTAATGCAATCCTGCCAATGTCTTGATTTTAGCCCACTGAAATTCATTTCAGATGTTTGACCTCCAGAACTGTAAGTTAATAAATTGGTATGGTTTTAAGCCACTAAGTTTGTGGTAATTTGTTACAGAGCATAGGAAACTAACATACTTGGGTTAGTAATATGTATTTATTTCCTAGCTGTGTCACTAGACGGGTCTAGAGGTAATGACATCCCACTAGCAGCAAGTCTACCTAGTGTCTAGATCTTACTTTTTAAGTATCATCCTTCAACAAAAGGTACCAGGGCTTCTTTGGAAAATCAGATCCTAGGGTTGTTGCAGGGAAAAACGTAAGAGAAGCCTGGAGCATTTTGTAGTGCTAGAAAGTAGGGAAGTGCTCCAAAGAATGGGGGACCGGGAGGTGGGTACATCAAGAAGACACGGGAGCCAATCAAAGAGTTTCCAATGACCAAAGTTAGAACAATCTGACCAAATAAATAAATAAATAACAATAGCATTGGATTCTAACCCAAAAGAAAATAAAATGCATGAGTTCAGACTGATATAAATAAATTATAAAATATATACCAGAGAGAAGGGACAAGTCCTTCTTACAGAAGAATTTCAATTAATTTATGTTGAAGGATTGAGAGAAATAGAACATCACTAATAGAACACTACAGTAATAATTTCCACAAGCAAGTTCCACCAATTCATGTAAAACTTAAAGAGAAATAGGTTATTTGCATAGCTTCAAAGTATCTCCCCCAAAATATTTACTAATTACTATAGTGATTTTATTATATGTCCATGAATACTTTGATACTTCTCTCTCTAGGAGTTCAAGCTTAACTTCCAGCCCCTTGAGTGTGGGCTAGACTTAGTGACCTGCTTCTAAGGAATAGAGTGTGGAAAGAGGAAAATAGCAACATTACAGTAGAGAAAACTGAAAGCACCTTAACCAAATGATCTCAGAATCACCGGCAATAAGACATGTTGATATCAGGTACCACCAATACAGTATGATGAAAAGACCCATCATCTCAGTGGTATTTATCCTCAAAATCTATAATCTGACAACAATTATGAGAAAATATAGACAAACCCAAATTGAAAGGAAGCAAGTCTACAAAATACTTCACCAGTACTTTACAAAAGTGACAAAGTCATGAAAGACAGAACAAGACTGAGACACTCACAGATTGTAGGAAGCCAAAGAGACATAACGGCTGAGATCATGGTGGTGGAACTCTGGTTTGGATCCTGGAACAGAAAAAAGAACACTAAGTGGAAAAGCTTATGAAATATAAATAAAGTCTATAATTCAATTAATGGTATTGTACTATTAATCTCTTAAGTTTTGAAAAATGGACCACATTATGTAAGACATTAACGTCAGGGGAAGCTAGGTAAAGGTAACTTGGGAACTCTCTGCAACTCTTCTAAAATTATTTTGGATGGATGTGGTGGCTCAATCCCCCTGTAATCCTAACACTTTGGAAGGTCAGGGCAGCAGGATTGCTGAGGTCAAGAATTCAGTCTTGGCATTGTAGAAAGACCCCATCTTTACAATAAAGTAAAAATAAAAAGTAGCCAGCATGATGGCACCTTCCAGTAGTCCTAGCTACTCAGGAGGCATAGCCAGGAAGATTGCTTGAACACAGGAGTTTGAGGCTACAAGGTGCCAGGATTACACCACTGTACTCCAGCCTGGGAAACAGACACAAACACTGTCTCCAAAAAAAAAAAAAAAAAGAAAGAAAGAAAGAAAGAAATAGAAAAAAATTTGAAATAAATAGTTTCAAAAAATCTAGAATTTGACCACTTTTCATCAGTAAAATTGCCTCTTTGGTACAAGCCACCATGATCTTTCTTCTGGTTTATTTCAATAGCTTCCTTGCAGGTCTCTGCTCTGTGCTCCTCACCCACCACCTGTAAGTCTTGAATCTACTCTCCACAAACCAAGCAGAGTTATTCCTTTAAAATGTAAATCAAATTATGTAAGTCTTTTGCTCAAAACCCTGAGCTGGCTCCCTATTTCCATCTAAGCAAAAGCCAAAGTCCTTATGGTGACACACAAATCCCTAATGATTATTTTTCTCCCATGGTTGCTTTAACTTCATTTCCTACCACCGCAGACTTCATTCTCTGGGTTCCCACATGCTGGCCTCCTCGCTATTCCTGGAAAATATAGAAACATAGGTCTTGGATCCATTTGCTTCCATGGCCTGGAGCACATTTTCAGATATCTTCCTGGTCCACTCTCTTATCTCCTTTCCTGGGCAAAGATTTTTATATTGCAAAGAGACCCAAACCTCTGCAATCCAAATCTCCCAACCTTTTGCTGACTTTTCTCCTTCTCAAAGCACGTTTAGTGTTTTCTGTCAATCGGGGTTTTTCCTTTAATGATAATTGTTTGCTATTTGTTTCTCCTGATTAGAATGTAAACTGCCCTCCATGGGAAAAAAAATCTTTGTCTTTTTTTTTTTTATCCACTGATAATCCCAACTACCTAGAACAGTATCTGGCACATGGGAAATGCATAACAAATTGTTAAATTGAGTTTAAACGGACACATTAAGGTCCCCGGAGTATGGAACAACCTTCGAGTGGTGTCAGACTACCTAGAAATTTTCATATATTTTTTTTCTTTTTCAGTCCATGTGCATTTAAATATAGCCAACATCTCAGGTTTAGAGTGACCAACATTCCTGGTTTACCCCAAAATGAGGCATTTCCAGGAAATACATAAGTTCAGTCTTTGCAAGGGATGCTGCATAACCCCAGTTTCTCAGGAAACTGTCCCATGGCTCAATACTTGCACCCATCATCTCTATAGCCACCAGAGAAAGGGGTCATTAAATGCCAGCTCAGAGGATATAACCAGAGAATTGTGCCTAACCCAAATCCTGTTTATTTTTTAAAAATTAATATATAGCGGCCGGGCGCGGTGGCTCAAGCCTGTAATCCCAGCACTTTGGGAGGCCGAGACGGGCGGATCACGAGGTCAGGAGATCGAGACCATCCTGGCTAATACGGTGAAACCCCGTCTCTACTAAAAATACAAAAAACTAGCTGGGCGAGGTGGCGGGCGCCTGTGGTCCCAGCTACTCGGGAGGCTGAGGCAGGAGAATGGCGGGAACCCGGGAGGCGGAGCTTGCAGTGAGCTGAGGTCCGGCCACTGCACTCCAGCCCGGCGACAGAACAAGACTCCGTCTCAAAAAAAAATAATAATAATAATAATATATAGCATTTTAAATACAGAGATTTCACATTAAAGAGAAGATATTTTCAGCTTCTCTTGAAAAACGGGAAGATCTGGTAATGCTGGTCTCAAGTTCTTCCATGACAAAAATTGTTTCCAAATCTTCAGTCTCCATCTAGCCAGTTTTACTCTTTTCCTCACCTGAGCCCTGAAAACATTTGAATTCATACCCCAAACTTTAGCTGAAAGGCAGAACAGAGGAAAAAAAAAGCTTTAGGAATGAATTCATATTTTGGCTCCACAACTAGTAAATTTTTTAGATAAATGTTTAGAGTTTTATTTACTTGATGTTTGAAAATACCAGAGAATTTCACTGGTATTACAATATAAAGATATGAGTTTTTAAAACATATAGGTTATGTTATTTAAAGGAGAGTAATAAAAGAGAGCCTATATCTAAATCTTTAATCTTATAGTTTTTAGAAGACCAAAATAAACAATGTTCATTAAGCTAGAAAGAAAGAAATGTCTATTTTTTTCAGTATGTCTATTTTTGAGGAAAAGAACAGGGGGAATTTATGCTAACCAGAAAGTTATTATCTTCTCTTGGAAGGGGGGAAAAAAACCTAGAAATGTCATTTTCTTTTCTATGCATCAGATGAAAAGAAATCAGTAACACTTGCATTACTTATATTAACTTTTTATCCAAAAACCCAAGAGTCCTGCAAAATGGTGCTCTTAGATCAAAAAGGTATATATTATGTTAATTTCTCTGCCTCTTCATGCTTTAATTTCTTTTCAATTGGCAGCTGTCTTGGATGTACTCTTGCATATATTTCTTAGCATAATGCTAAGTGAAATCAGATGAGGAAATAAAATCAAGTCATCATAAAAAGATTTCAAAACCTGCATAAGTCTTTAAACCTTGTTAGAAACCCTACTTTGATTTTCTAAAGTCCGACTCAAAGCAAATAATTTTATCATACTATACATTTTTATTTTCTTTTATTTACCCTGAGGTTCATATTTAGCTGGAAATATATGCAATTCCAGCAATCAGAATTAAATACTATCCCTATGTATTTAATACAAATCATTTTCTTGAGACAGGCTTTAAATAGATTTCCTTAGTGTAATAGACAATAATATAAACTGAAGGCTGTAGTATAAACATGTCTGTTTTGTTTTATCATACAATATTCTTTTAAATATGAGTTTCAATAGATTTAAGCAGGAAGGAATACACTCTTCATCTGTTAGCATAGTTGTCACTATTCTCTATTTTCTTACATTGGTTTTATATTACCTATGCCACCTTGCTGGCCACAAAGACTTGTGAGTTTATGACTTACGAATTATCGATGAATGTAGCTAATTGGTATTCACCACAACTAAATTAAAATGAGCTTCAGAAAGAGTAAAAGCTATCTGTAATTTTTAACTTAAAAAGAAATCCACGGATTTCAAGAAACAGATTTTGTCAAGTTTTTCATAGATATATGACCGAGCTGAGATGATATTTTAGGAAAAGTTAGGGAGGTCACTTGAAAACAGTGTGTATTGGTCAGGGTTCTCCAAAAACACAGAACAAATAGGATGGATGGATGGATACATGGATGGATGGATGGATGGATGGATGGTGAGATAGAAAGAGAGAGACAGAGAGACAATAGAGAGATAGAGGGAGAAAGAGAGATGGGAGTGATTTATTAGAAGAATTGGCTCACTTAATTATGGAGGTTGAAAGCTCCCACAACAGGCCATCTGCAAACTGGGCAACCTGGGATGTTGGCAGCATGGCTCAGTCCAAGTTTGAAAGCATTAGAAGCAAGGAAGCCAATGGCATAATGCTCAGTCCAAAGCTGAAGACCTGAGAAACTGGAGGTGCCATTGGCATATGTTATGGAGTCCAAAGGTCTAAGAGTCTGGAGTTCTGATGTCAGAAAAAAGTGTCCTGGCTCCAGGAGAAAGAGAAATCCTTTCCTCTTTTTGTTCCAACTGGCCCCCAGCCAAGTGGATGGTGCCTGCCCACATTTTGAGAGCAGATCTCTCCTGCTCAATCCACTGACTCACGCACCAGTCTCCTCAGGAAATGCCCTCACAGACTCACTCAGAAGTAATGCTTTAGCTATCTAGGTATTCCTCATTCAGTCAAGTTGACGTAAAATTAATCTTGACACAGTGGGTCTCAACCTTGAGCATCAAAATCATCTGAAGAACTTGTCAAAACATGATTGCTGGGCTCTGCCCCCAGAGTTTCTGATTCAGTAGGCCTGGAGCCCAAGTATTTGCTTTTCCAACAAGTTCTAAGGTGACGTCAATGTTACTTGTCTAGGGAACAACCTTTGAGAACCTATGAAATAAGAAATACTCAGGGACTTTTAAAGAAAGAAACTTCTTTGTCACATTTATTTTTCAAGACACACATGCATACCCACACAGATTTTATTTTCTTTGTAAAATGATTGAAAATCTTTTAGATAAAACTTAGCAATATAGTTTGTGTCTGTGTAGTCTCCCAAATCTCACATCAAATTGTAATCCCCAATGTTGGAGGTGGAGCCTGGTGGGAGGTGATTGGGTCATGGGAGCGGATTTCCCCTTTGGTGCTGCTCTCCTGGAAATGAGTTATCTCAAGATCTGGTTGTTTAAACATGTGTGGCACCTCCCCTGTCTCTCTCTCTCTCTCTCTCTTGCTCCTGCTCTGGCCATGTGAAGAAGTGCCTGCTTCCCCTTCACCTTCTGCCATGATTGTAAGCTTCCTGAGGCCTCCCCAGCCATGCTTCCTGTACAGCCTGTGGAACCGGGAGCCAATTAAATCTCTTTTCTTTGTAAATTACCCAGTCTCATGTATTTCTTTATAGCAGTATGAGAACAGACTAGTACACTTGGAGCAAAAATATCAGTAGCAAATTACTGAGAATCAATAAATAAGATTTAGAGTGACTTCAGGAGATGGGTTAGAAAGATGGTTTGAGGGAGTAGCCTTTATAAATACAGAGTATGCTGGCTTTAGATAAACCAGTCTCTACCTAGACAATTCTGGACAAAGATGGGGTTTGGGACACTGACAAAGATGATCATACAACAGAGAACTTTGGTCTGGTTGGGACAAAAACATTTTTATCAACTTGCTAATAAGAAAAAAACTGTGTTACCCCACCTCCTTTATGATCTTTTATTAAATGATGGGTCAAATATGAAAAAAAAGCACAACACATAGAATAGTTTTGTCAAACGTTAATTAACTGCAACAAGATTGATGATTACTGAGCCTTCATGTTTTCATATTGTTCAAGTCCTTCTCCAGGCAGTGACCAACTTGATATGCCATCTATCCCAAAGGCAGAGGAATTCTGCCAGGTTTTCCAGGGCCAAATATTGAGTAGGACTTTTTCTTTACTGTTTTCTTAGACTAAGACAATTAACCAGAAGGACACTAATGCTTTCATTAGCTGGAATATGGTCTTTTAAAAAAAAGAAAAAAGAAAGAAATTTTAGTTGATAATAGTTAAGCAAAATTGTTTTAGGTAGTAAGTTTAAAATGCTTCTCAGTAGCTAAATTTCTTGAAGTGACATCAGAAGAAAACATGGACATGGTGTAAAATACAACACTGAGCTTTTCCCATACCTGACCCTGGGTCTGCCTTTCTCAAGATAATGCATCACAGAGCCTTGTTTTCTCCCTTGACCCTCCTTTGTTCCTATTACCTGACATGTGTACACACTACACCACACCACTTTTCTTTCTCAAAAGTTCTTGTCACTATCCGTGCAATGAAGTTACAAGGATTAATGAACTGTAGCTGCTGCTACCTCTGTTGCTGTTGTTTTTAAACTTATTTGGATTCCTGGATAAGAGTCACCACTAGAATACCCACAGATTTTATTTTGTCTTTTCTCTAACATGAGTTTATTTAGATGTGGATTTAAAAAAAAAAAAAAACTGTATGAAAGAATTACCTTTGTGAGTATTCTTGCATCATATCTAAATGAGGAGCTATAACTCAAAGTCTCTAAACTTGAAGTATTTTTAAGTTATAACTTTCTAGATAGATGTACCAGACAACTCCCAATGTGAGACTTTTAGAGCTCTCCCATCATCTTCACTATATACCCACCTGCAGTTCACACTCAATCCAGATTGATAGGAAAATAATATATCTTCCTTAGTCTTACTTTAAAAAGGAGAAGAAGAAAGCTATTGAGCACCTCACACCAAGTAGAGCTGCTGACAGTCCTTTAAGTATATGAAGATATAGTCTAATCAGATATAAAAATATAAGCAACAAAGAGATGTACAACGGCATAAATTAGATCTAAACCATTTCTTATAGGAGTACCATGCTCTCGCCCTTCCTATCAGGCTTAAATATATACCACTGTGAGATGGCATATGCAACAACAGGAGACTATACAATATAACACATTTATAACATAGTGATTAATATAACATGGTGATGAATAGAGCCTAGTGAATCTCCAGGCTCAAAAGGAGCCTTCCTGGTTTCAAGTCTGACACTGACAAACTGCATGTCTGGAGCTTCTTATTTAACCTCTCTGAACCTCAGTTCTCTCATCTTTAAATGGAGATTATAATCACACCTAGTTAAAGGGGACAGCATAGAAGTTAAGTGAGATAACACATGCAAAATGCTTAGAGCAATACCTGGCACATGCTTAGAGACCTGAATCAAGAATTCAAGTTCTGCTGAGCAAGTGACCAGCTGAGAAAGTTTAGGCAAGTGAGCCTCCATAAGTGTCCTCTCATACATCTGGATATACCTACCTTTCATGAGAATCAAGTGAGATAACATATAAGAAAACACTTCTACAACTGTAATGTGCACCCTATTTTATAAATACATTGAAATCATTTTGGATCGATACCCACTAAGCGGCTAGTAGTGATTACCTCTGGGAAAGAGAGTAGAATTGAAGATAGGTAAAGGGCATTTGAGCTTTTTACTTCATGCTGGATTGCTTAAAATTTTCAGGGAGATGAAGTTCATATTACACATGTATCTTTTAATAATAGAATCCTCTTATATGTTATTGTTATTATTGAGAACTATGCAAGAATCTAAAAACTTTAACATCTGGTGATTGTAGATTCTTTCCAGCACCTGTGTGAATATCTCTGTACAGCACTTACAACATAAAACCCCTCAATTCACTATCTGTATCTGCAGATACAGGGAAAGGTTTAAAGTTCCATGTCCTTTTGCTTCTTAGAGAAAGCTTACACTGAGTCAAAATGTAAAAGCTGGAATGAGCCAGTTATATGAATTTGGGTTTTGGGAAAGGGGAGGGCATATATTAGGGTCAAAAGGGCGTCCTATCTAAAACAGAACATGCAACATTGGCTTGAAGCTAGAAATGGAAGCAGGCAATCCAAATATATCTAGCTAAGAACCTTAGTTTCTATGACACAGAGATCTTTTTAAGTCAAGGGACAATATGAGACATGATGAAGAAAATTATGATCATGACTACAATAATCTCTTACATTAGTCTCTGAGCACAGTGTCTAGCACCTATTGAATACTTTTATTGAGCATTCAGTAGGTGCTAGACACTGTGCTAAGAACTTCACACACTTGGTGCATCTCATGAGGCTGTTTTGTTAAAGGTAAATCTCAGGTATCCATTCATTCACTTGACATATATCTATTGGACATCTTCCTGTTGTACATAGTGAATCCTACATTGTCACACATCCTACGCGAAAATAACTTACAATCTAGTGTGAAGGTGCAGAGGGAAAAAGGTCTCAGGAGGAACAAAAACCCTGGTTACGTGTGTCTATGTGCACATGAAGGTATAGGTGGTGAAGGAAATCTTTACCAAGATGGTAATATCTGCAAAAGAAATAATCATCAGAGTAAACAGAAAACCCATAGAATGGGAGAAAATATTTGCAAACTATGCACCTAACAAAGGACTAATATCCAGAATCTACAAGGAACTCAAATTAGCAAGAAAAAAACAAATCCATCAAAAAGTAAGCAAATGACATGAATTGATATTTCTCAAAAGAAGATACACAAATGGCAAACAAACATCAAAAAATGTTCAACATCACTAATCATTAGGGAAATTCAAATTAAAACCACAAAGAAGATATCACCTTACTCCTACAGGAACTGCTGTTATTAAAAAGCCAAAGAACAATAGATAAGTATATATATTGGTGTGGATGTGGTAAAAAGGGGCTGCTTTATACACCTCTGGTGAAAATGTAAATTAGTACAACCTCCATGGAAAACAGTATGGAGATGTCTTAAAGAACTAAAAGTAGATCTACCATTTGATCCAGCAATTTCACTATTATGTATCTACCCAAAGAATAAGAAATCATTATGTCAAAAAGACACCTGCATGCATATGTTTATTGCAGCACAATTCACAATTGCAAAGATATGGAACCAATCTAAGTGCCCATTGACTAATGAGTAGATAAAGAAAATGTGGCATATATACACCATGGAATACTACTCAGCCATAAAAAAGTTCAAAATAATGTCTTTTGTGCAACTTGGATGAAGCTGGAGTCCATTATTCTAAGTGAATGGAAAACCAAATACCGTATGTTCTCACTTACAAGTGGGAGCTAAGCTATAGGTATACAAAGGTGTACAAAGTGATATAATGGACTTTGGAGACTCAGAAGGGGGAGGTTTGAGAGGGTGTGAGGGATAAAAGATACATATTGGGTGCAATATACACTACTTGAATGACTGGTGCACTAGCCTCTCAGATTTTATCACTATACAATTCATCCATGCAACCAAAAACCACTTGTATTTCAAAAGCTATTGAAATGAAGAAAAAAAATTTAAAGAAGATAATGTCTGAAAACACTGTTCTCTTCAAATTGTTGATCAATTCACTGGTTTTGAAACCAGCTGGGTGGAGGAAGACCTACATTTTGTTTTAAATGATCACTGAGCCCACCTGTTTGCATCAGGAGATTCTGAGAATCCAATCATGTGACTTGAGTGGAGGTGTAAGCCAAACAGTTCTCAGCATTTTTGCCAACCTGATGGAGCAAGTAAACCCAAGCTTTCTTGCAAAAACCTGAGAAGCCTCCTGGGAGAACTAAACTTTGTCAAAAAAGGAGCCAGGCATGATAATCTTCATGTAGTGATTCTAAGTTCAGTGTGGCAAATGGCACTTGAGTTTATCTGGCCCTGCTCTGGATGTATGTCTGGGTTCTAGGCAGAGAGTAGGATAAGAAAAAAACATTGAAGGGATTATTAGTTAAGCTCTGAGGAGGGGACGCAAGAGCCAGAAACCTTTAAATTATCTTTATTAAGGTGATCCCATTACTCCCCAGGGGCAACTGGGATCAACAAAGTGTTGGTTACATATAAATGGGAGTGCGAAAAGAAATGAGAGAGAATAGCAACTAATAAGACAAGAACAAAACACAAAGAAAAAAACAAAATTGAATGAATCTGGCCACATGCTTGAAGAGGCAATAGTAGTCTGACCCAAAGCAATCTATCCATCGAGTTGGCACCATTATTGTCAACAGGCTCAAAAGCATGCTTGTACCTTTAGCAAGATAAATGAGGAATATGTCCAATGTCTATAACATGCTGATGAGATTATGTTTATTAGACTAAGAGACTGTGTTTTCTAAGTCAAAATGCATCCTACTCTGAGAACACCTCACATGACAGGGATGAGATAAAATGCATAAGGTACTAGTTTAGGGGTTTTGAGCACATCAATATGCAAATAACCAAAAAGTCTATTTCCATTTGCTCTCCACTTTTAGACCAATTTACAGACAATTTTATTGGTTATTATTGTAACCTATAACAACTAAAAATGGTTTCTCCATGATCCTATTTCATTCAGCATCAAGATTCCAATCAATGTCCTATTTCCCCTAATATTCATAGGAATAAGTTCCGAAAAAGAACTTTGTTAGATACATATCTGTGTCACTTGGAATTTATAAGGGTCTGTGTGCCCAGCCCAAGAAAATGATTAAAAATATACTTAAATTTTGGTACATAACGACCAAAGTCCTAATCCCTAAAATAGACCTGCCCCTCCAAGAAAATCGCAGGTCTGTGCTCACCCATACTTTGTTGAGATAATTTATAGAAAATTGCATACCCATCTCACTTTTGCAAACTAAGAAGCACGTTTAAAAGAGAGTGGAATAAAAATAAAATGTTCATTCTTCTCATCCTCTGAGAAATTACCAACTCAAAAATTATTCTTCTGCTTTCGGTTTTCTTTTCTTTTCCTCCACAGGAACTTTGGGCTAATGCATATTTATGTCTTAAGCAGAACTCCCCTGCCTGTCCGAAATAGAAAAGAAAGAAAAAGGGGGGAAGAAATGTTTGAGAAACTACAACAAGCAAAAATAAGGGTTTTGAGTACATATAAATAGAAAATAATGTCTTTGCAAAATAAAAGAGAAATTAAATTTATTTTATAAGATCTATAAATATATTTTACTTGAATATGTTACTTCAGTTTGTGCATAGGAATCTCTCCTCTAGGATTTTATCCTCTAGGGAGTTTTCTGTGCTCTACCACGCTTGGTAGCTCATGAGGCATTTCATTAGACATTTCAAAATTCATTGGAATGTATCTCTTTCTCCAGGCACAGAGAGAAATAAAAAATTTTCTTTAAGAGGTCTTTATATTTCACATTCTAATACAGGATATACAAAAAGTAATCTTTCTCAGCTCTAACATCTGGTACATTTTTAACCATAGGCATCAATGAAACAAAAAAAAGTTTAAGAAAAATTAACTCATTATAATCACCTTCTCAAATATTTACATGTGCAGTTTGATAGAAGGTAAGTTAAAGATTCTGGAAACTTAAAAACATACAAGAATCTATGCCTGGTGAAATCTATATGCCATTACATACCTGAACCTATTGTTTGCAGACTACTAATCATTTATTTGAGATATCCAATCCAATTTTAATTGCCCACAACAACATCTTTAGAGTCTAAAGTTAAGACATGGACATAATGTATTCAAGAATATCCTAAGAGAAAAGTGAATTCATCATACATTTTATACATATTTATTAGTTGCCTATTTTGAACCATGTTCTGTAAGTCAGGAAGATGAAAAATGAATTCACCTATAAAAAGCTTTAAATGGAATAGGCAAAATATGACTCAGATACATGAAAACATTAGTCATATGATTTGGCTCTGTGTCCCCATCCAAATCTGATCTCGAATTGTAATCCCTATGTGTCAAAGGAGGGACCTGGTGGGAGATGCCTGGATCATGGGCGTGGTTTCTCCCATGCTGTTCTCCTGATAGTGAAGGAGTTCTCACAGATCTGATGGTTTAAAAGTGGCAGTTTCTCCTGTGCTCTATCTCTCTCTGTCCCTCCTGCCAACTTGTGAAGATGTGCCTTGCTTCCCTTTCGCCTTCTGTCATAATTGTAAGTTTCCTGAGGCCTCCCTGGCCATGCAAAACTGTGAGCCAATTAAACCTCTTTTCATCATAAATTACCTAGTCTCAGTAGTATCTTTATAGCAGAGTGAAAACAGACTAATACAATTAGTGACAAATTAATATTGTATATTTTATTATACTTTGTATAATTACAAAATATAATGTAATATTATGCAACATAATAAACTGCTAATTTTTTCTTGCAGAAATAAATAGAAAAGTGGTTGGGACTTACCAACATAAGCTGCCATGATCATTGTCTATATGTATCAGAAATTAATGCTTACACATGCATACGCATTATACGTGTGTTTTTCTAATTTCTGTGATAATAATAAGTCACCTGGGGAACAGGTTTTTCTTTTACTAGGCCCTTTTAAGACTGTTATGCCCAGACCCTCTATTCCCCAAAGAAGACCACCAGAGTCCAGAGTCAAAGCCAAGCGGCAAGGATCTTTATGACAAGTTCGAACTTGGTCCCTCCATTACACAGCATACAAGAGGGCCCCGAACAATGCGAGTGTTTGCTTTTTATAGCCCGAAAGTTACAGGGGAACAAAGGAATTCTTTTGGTTCCCGCGCTTTCAGTAAAACTTTGAACGGCTGCCTCCTTATCGGAGACTTTTCCAGGTGGTGTTTGTACTGGGCTCAGGAAGTTTGAGAGACATATGGCGATATGTGGTGGGATGGGAGGATGGGATGTGTTTGTACTGGGCTCAGGAAGTTTGAGAGATATATGGCGATATGTGGTGGGATGGGAGGATGGGATGTGTTTGTATTGGGCTTGTTTGTTTTGAGCCCGGGGCTGAGGAACGTGCCCGGCTCCTCTCATTCCCCCCTTCTTTTCAGGTATCTCTAGAGCCAATCTTGGGTCTTACAAGTCTGATTCTGTTTCAGCGTCTACAGGTTGGTATTGGGCTCTGAGGACCATGAGTTGTACAGTGTCAAATCTTTCTCTAACGAACTGCAAAATTCTGTTAACAACACAAGGTCCTACGGTAAGCAGAAATAGAAGACTCAGCAGGGGTCCAAGGAAGGGGGCTAACAGGGAAAACATAGATGAGTTCCACCATTGGTCTGCAGCTGAAGCAAACTGCCATGTTCTTACTTCTGTGCTTAACTTGCGTAACTGTTGGACCCGGTCCTCCACAAGTCCTGATTCATTTATGTAGAAACAACAGTCTTCCTTTAGGAACATACACTTACCCCCTTTTTCAGCAGTGAGTAGGTCTAAGGCCCTCCGGTTCTGCAAGATTACCTGTGCTAGGGACGTGAGCTGCTGCTGGAGGGAGGCAAGGGACTCAGCTGACTCCTCCATAGCAATGGCAAATTGTTGGTACAGCTTGTTACTTTCTATGAGGGTGTGACCTAAGGCTCCCCCCGCCAGTCCGGCTGCCATGAAGGATGCGGTGAGGGAGATTCCTGCAATGAGGGGGAGAAATATGGCTCGTGCAGGTCTCGGTCTAGGGACTGGGTGAATAACAGCACTAGTCCAGTTACCGGTATACCTTAGGAACTCTCCGGCAGTAAGTAGAGTCAACCAGGGAACTAATGCGACAGGAAGACACAGTAGGTTGGTAACAGAGGGGCTTGATAGGTTTTTAGATAATGTTCCATTACACCAGAAGAATATGCCTGACGGAGCCCTTAAGGTGATATTAGGGGGGGTTGCAGTGATGCTGCAGAGGCTGGAATTAGTTCCTGAGAAACAGTAGGGAAACTTTTCTTGACTGGGGTTTAGGTATAGTGGCACGTTAGGGATAGGGGCATAGGAGAGGTTTCGGTGGTTGTTAGCTTGGGCAGAGGTAGAGGATCCCCACGGCAGGGGGACAGCGGTTAGCGGTGGACGCCCTAGAGTGGCACACAGAAAGCAGCCAGACAGGCTGTGAAGTCCTGTAAGGTTAGCAAGTTCTAATCCTTCTTGCAATAATTTTAACCAGGAAAAAGGACGTAAATCTTGTGTCAGGCGGTTTTCTTGTCGCTGGATATTTCCATGGACCAGGGGCCGTACCTGCACTAGACCCCACCACAGATAGAGGCGACTGCTAGGCCATGTGGAGGCGGAGGAGTAGTATACAGCCCCGTGTTGAGGCGTGGTCCAGCGGGAGTTCCAGGGGTCTCTAACTATCCATGTATATGAAAGGTCTCCATCTCGTCTACGATGGAAGGGCCATCTGGGATCTATCTGTTCTTTTCCACCCCACCATTGGTATTTATGGACGATACAATAGTTATAAGGGCAGCTGGCACTTTGGTGCCACCAATAGTGCTTACAATTGTATTGAGTCTGATCATACTCGAAGCATATCATTGGTGCCACTGGTTTGGCTATTGGGAAATTGGTAAAATTTAGTAAAATTGGGCTATTGTACCCTGAGGAGGGGCAATCTGCACTGGCCACTAATTTCCTGGGCTTATGAGGTTGCCCAGGGTGGGTTTGGTTTTCATAAAGCCAGAATCTCCAGACAAAGGGATTAGGAGCTGGCTTTATGTTTTCCCCAACGGCCACTAGGGCGACCAACGTTAGAGTCAGACTACCTAACTGCATGTTTGCAGTGAGCTATGCTGTCGGCGCAGGGTGAGTTTTAAGGGGTTGTTCTTAGCTCTGTCCACAGTCCACGTGTCCGGTGCTTCAGCCGCCGCTGTGATTGGTCCCAGGAGGTCGGAGGTTGAGTCCACCGGCTTGACGTGGGTGTAGTGGATCCACGACGCGATGCCTTCTACCTTTAGGGCGGTGGGTGTGGTTAGGAGTACCTGGAGTGGTCCTTTCCACCTGGGTTCTAGGGTCTCTTGTCGGTGTCGCTTGACCAGGACCCAGTCTCCCGGCTGGTACGGATGGGGTGTCGGCAGGGGACCGGTCTCATATAGTTCCTTCAGCTTGGGCCAGATTTCTTGATGAATTTTCTGCAAGGCTTGTAGGGAAAATAAGAGTTCAGAGACATTTTCTGTTTCAGACTTGAGCAGATCATCTTTTAGGCTGGGAACTAGGGGTGGGGGTCTACCATACATGATTTCATAAGGGGTAAGGCCCAGTCTGTAAGGGGTATTACGGGCCCGGAACAGAGCGTAGGGGAGAAGGACTACCCAATTAGAGCCAGTCTCCATAGTCAATTTAGTTAAGGTCTCTTTTAAGGTCCGATTCATCCTTTCTACCTGTCCTGAACTCTGGGGCCTGTAAGCGCAATGGAGTTTCCAATTTGCCCCAAGGATGGAAGCCAAATCCTGACTTACCTTAGCGATGAAAGCGGGCCCATTATCTGACCCTATCTGGACGGGGAAGCCATACCTGGGAAGGATCTCTTCCAGAATTTTCTTTGCTACGATCTGAGCAGTTTCTCTTTTGGTTGGGAATGCTTCAGTCCACCCTGAAAAAGTATCTACAAAGACAAGTAAGTACCGGTACCCGTACTTTCCTGGCTTTATTTCAGTAAAATCTACTTCCCAGTAGATACCGGGCCTGGTTCCCCTGAGCCTTGTTCCTGTTGCAGCTTGAGATTGGGGGTATGTGTTGTTAAGCTGGCAGACTTTGCAACTTGTCACGATACTGCTGGCCGTCTCAGCTATATGTCTGATTTTGAGCTTGGAGCGTCTGATCAGGTCTATCATCCGCCGGGCCCCCAGGTGGGTGGTTCAGTGGATGTGTTCTAACACCTGTTGTCCTAATTTTTCTGGTAGGATGGTTTGGTCATTAGTATCAGTCCACCACCCATTCTGGACTTGTTTCAGGGGAAGTTTGTCAATCCACTGGAGATCTTGTTCTGAATATTCAGGGAAATTTGGCAAGTCCCGGGGGCCCGGGTCAGGGAGCTGGAGTGTAAGGAGTTGGCTGGGAGCCTTTGCCACATTCCTTGCAGTTTGGTCTGCCAGAAAGTTGCCTTGAGCAGTTGGAGTAGTTGGTTTCTGATGCCCTGGGCAATGCACAATGGCTAACTTTTCTGGCCTCCATAGGGCTGTTAGCAGGGCTAGGATCTCTTGCTTGTTTTTTATCTCTTTTCCTTCAGCCGTCAGTAACCCTCGCTCCCTGTAAATGGCCCCATGTATATGCGCCGTTGCAAAAGCATATCGGCTGTCTGTATATACTGTCAGCTTCTTCCCCGCCCCTAAGGTAAGAGCTTGGGTGAGCGCAATCAGTTCGGCCTTCTGGGCCGATGTCCCCGGGGGCAGGGGTTCCGGCCAGATTACCTCAGTCTCTGAAGTCACTGCCACTCCAGCGTACCTCTGGCCTTGATGCATGAAGCTGCTCCCATCAGTGAACCAGACGAGGTCGGCGTCAGGAAGTGGGCGGTCCTGTAGGTCTTCTCGAACTCCGTGCACCTGAGCTAGTATCTCGGTGCAGTCATGGAGTGGGGCGTCCAGGTCCGGGTTGGGCAGCAGCGAGGCAGGGTTTAAGGTCGTTGGGGGCAGGAAAGTTATCCTGAGAGGATTTAGTAGTAGTCCTTGGTAGTGGGTGAGCCGGGCGTTACTCATCCATCGATTAGGTGGCTGTTTGAGTACACCTTCGATGGCATGTGGAGTAACGACCCGCAATTCTTGTCCCATGACAAGTTTATCAGCATCTTGCACCATCAGAGCTGTGGCCGCAATCATTCGGAGACAAGGGGGCCACCCGGCAGCCACTGGGTCTAACTTCTTTGACAGGTAGGCAACTGGCCTCCGCCAGGGGCCTAAGTTCTGAGTTATTACCGCCTTGGCGACACCCGTATTCTCGTCCACATATAGGTGGAAGGGCTTGGTAACATCAGGTAGCCCCAGTGCAGGCGCAGAGAGTAAGGTGGTTTTAATCTGTTGGAAAGCCGACTCGGCTTCATCTGTCCAATTAAATGGCTGCTGCCCCCGGGTTGCCTGATACAAGGGTTTAGCCAGTTCTGCGAACCCAGGTATCCATAGTCTGCAAAATCCAGCCGACCCCAGGAATTCCCTCACTTGTCGGGTGGATTGTGGCCTGGGGATCTGCAGAACAGTTTGTTTCCGGGCGTCTGTTAACCAGCGCTGCCCTTCTTTAAGCAGGTACCCTAGATATGTTACCTCTGGCTTACAGATTTGAGCTTTCTTTGCCGAGGCTCGGTAGCCCAGATACCCCAGAGCTTGTAAGAGACCCTTGGTCCCTTGGATGCAAGCTTCTTGGGTCTCAGCAGCAATTAGGAGGTCATCAACATACTGTAGTAAAGTTATTTCAGGGTGTTTGCGTCGGTACTCACCCAGGTCTTCATGGAGGGCCTCATTGAACAGGGTAGGAGAGTTTTTAAATCCCTGCGGCAGCCTGGTCCATGTCAATTGGCCACTTATGCCCCTATCAGGGTCATTCCACTCGAAGGCGAAGAGCTTTTGGCTCTGAGGGGCTAAAGGCAAACTGAAGAAAGCATCTTTCAAATCTAAAACAGTGTACCATTGATGTTTAGGGTTTAAGGTACTCAGGAGGGTATACGGGTTAGGCACAGTTGGATGTATGTCCACAACCCTCTTATTGATTTCTCTTAAGTCTTGTACAGGTCTGTATTCTCCACTATTAGGTTTTCGTACCGGCAACAATGGAGTATTCCAGGGCGAGTGACATGGGCGAAGGACCCCTTGGTCAAGGAGCCGGCGGATATGCGGGGCAATTCCTTTCTTGGCCTCTAGGGGCATTGGGTATTGGCGTACCCGCACGGGGTCTGTCCCAGGCTTAAGTTCAACAAACAAGGCAGTACGGTGTTTTGCTAGTCCTAAGCCCCCCGTTTCCGCCCAAGCTTCTGGATATTGCTGGAGCCAGGTTGCTATGTCCTGGTCAGGGGCCGCTCGCTCCTGGTGGAGCCGGTACTCATCTTCTAGGGTTATAGTCAGGACGGACACAGGCAGATTGTGGGAGTTGGTCACAACCGGCCCTTCAGGGAGGAAATGGATCTGTGCTCCCATTTTAGTTAGCAGGTCTCTCCCTAATAGGGGACAGGGGCTCTCACGGATGACCAGGAAAGAATGGGATACATTCTTGGCTCCGAGGTTTACTGTCCTTTGTGTTGTCCATGGGTATTTTTTAACTCCTGTGGCCCCTTGTACCCACGAGGACTTGGAGGACAATTTCCCATTAGTTTTAACTAAGACTGAGTGCTGTGCTCCCGTATCGACCAAGAACTGGACTGGGGACCCCTCCACTTGCAAAGTTACCCTAGGTTCGGGGAGGGGATCCGAACCCCGTCTTCCCTAGTCTTCATCTTGAGTGACTAGTACGGGTGTAGACCTAGGGGGTCCCTGTCCTTGTTGTTTCTTTTTGGGGCAGTCTCTTACCCAGTGGCCAGCCTCCTTGCAGTAGGCACATTGGTCTTTTCTCAGGTTATCATGCCTGGGGGGCCACCTAGGTTGGGTGTACTCTGGCTGTAGATGCTCTTTCTGTACCACTGCTGCCAGGACCTTGGTCATTTTTTCAGTGGCCTTAAATTGCCTTTCCTCTGGAGTATCTCTGTTATTGTAAACCCGCTGGGCTATCTGAAGGAGGTCTTGAATCCGCTTTCCTTCCAAGTCTTCTAATTTCTGGAGTTTTTTTTTTAATATCTGGGGCTGCCTGATTTATGAAAGACATTACAACAGCTGCCTGACTTCCTGGAGCCTCTGGATCTATGGGGGTGTACTGTCTAAAAGCTTCCATTAATCTTTCTAAGTAGGTGGCTGGGCTCTCTGTCTTTCCCTGCAGAATAGAATATACTTTAGCCAAATTAGTGGGCTTGTGAGCAGCTGCCCGGAGACCTGCCATTAGAGTCTGGTGATAAAGGTGTAGCCGTCCCCTACCTTCTGCCGTGTTGTAGTTCCACGCTGGCCTGGTCAGAGGAAAGGTCGCGTTTATGAGGTTGGGGTTGGCAGTCGGTTGACCGTCGTCCCCCGGGACCAGCTTTCTAGCTTCTACCTGTATTCTCTCTCACTCTTCCGTGGTAAACAAGATTCGGAGGAGCTGCTGGCAATCATCCCAAGTGGGCTGGTGGGTGAACATGACACTATCTAGTAAAGCCAGTAAATCTTTGGGGTTGTCTGAAAACCGAGCACTCTGAGTCTTCCAGTTATACAGATCACTGGTGGAGAATGGCCAGTACTGGCGCCTGGGGATTCCTGTGTCATCTGGGGGTCCTATTTCCCGAAGGGGTAAAGCCACCGTGGAGTCAGGCGGCTGGGGGGGGCTAGCCCGCAAAGTGCGCCCTCACATCCGCCCCGCTGGCCCTTCAAAGTTACCTTCCCTGTCAGCGGGCCCGTGTGTGCCGGCCGCCTCCCCTCCACCTGCTCCCTCCTGTGACTCAGCCCGGGGGGTCGGGGCCTGGGGCCCGGAGGGGTACGGAGGGGGTTCTGTGAACAGTGGGTCCCCGCTATCAGGTAGAACAGGATGGGGAGGGGCAGTTGGTTGCTTGGATTTTAGTGGTCGAGCAACCAGTGTCTTACAGGGTTCAGAGGCTAATTGGAAAGGGGACAGCCAAGGAGGCGGGTTCTCAACAAGGTCCTGCCATATGAGGATATATGGGATTTGATCTAAGTGGCCCGCATGCCCAGGTAGGAAAGTCTTGGACTTTACCCTAGTGATGACCGCAAGTCGGAAGGTCCCTTCGGGTGGCCACCCTACATCAAAGGCAGGCCATTCAGAGCGACACAGAGTAATTAGCTTTCCTTTCCTGATTTCCACACCAAGATCATGGCCCCTTGCTCTTACTTCTTTGAAATTATTTGTAAAGAGAGATAGAGGAGTGCTCTGGGTATTACCCATCCTGTAATAATTTGTAGTCCCTTCCTGTAAAGGAATGTGGGTTTGAATCCCTGCAAAGAAAATCTGATCTGACTTATTAATGATATTTAGTCGCGATCGTGCTCCGACAGCCCAGATCAGAGACAGTTACTGCCCAAACTGCAGACCGGCGCTCGGGGCAGTTCAGGTCAGAGACAGCTACTGCCCAAACCCCAAACCGGCGCTCGGGGCAGTGCAGATCAGAGACAGCTACTGCCCAAACCCCAAACCGGCACTCAGGGCAGTTCAGATCAGAGACAGCTACTGCCCAAACCCCAAACCGGCGCTCGGGGCTGTTCAGATCAGAAACAGCTACTGCCCAAACCCCAAACTGGCGCTCGGGGCTGTTCAGATCAGAAACAGCTACTGCCCAAACCCCAAACCGGCGGTCGGGGCAGTGCAGATCAGAGACAGTTACTGCCCAAACCGCAAACGCACTCGGGGCAGTTCAGATCAGAAACAGCTACTGCCCAAACCCCAAACCGGCGCTCGGGGCAGTTCAGATCAGAAACAGCTACTTCCCAACCCCAAACCGGCAGTCGGGGCAGTTCAGATCAGAAACAGCTACTGCCCAACCCCAAACCGGTGGTCGGGGCAGTTCAGATCAGAGACAGCTACTGCCCAAACCCCAAACCGGCGGTCAGGACAGTTCAGATCAGAAACAGCTACTGCCCAAACCCCAAACCGGCGCTTGGGGCTGTTCAGATCAGAAACAGCTACTGCCCAAACCCCAAACCGGCGCTCGGGGCTGTTCAGATCAGAAACAGCTACTGCCCAAACCCCAAACCGGCGGTCGGGGCAGTGCAGATCAGAGACAGTTACTGCCCAAACCGCAAAAGCGCTCGGGGCAGTTCAGATCAGAAACAGCTACTGCCCAAACCCCAAACCGGCGGTCGGGGCAGTTCAGATCAGAAACAGCTACTGCCCAAACCTCAAACCGGCGCTCAGGGCAAACCGGCAGTCGGGGCAGTTCAGATCAGAGACAGCTACTGACCAAACCCCAAACCGGTGGTCGGGGCAGTTCAGATCAGAAACAGCTACTGCCCAAACCCCAAACTGACGGTCGGGGCAGTTCTGATCAGAAACAGCTACTGCCCAAACCCCAAACCGGTGCTCGGGGCAAACCGGAGGTCGGGGCAGTTCAGATCAGAGACAGCTATTGCCCAAACCTCAAACCGGTGCTCAGAGACAGCTACTGCCCAAACCTCAAACCGGTGCTCGGGGCAGTTCAGGTCAGAGACAGCTACTGCCCAAACCCCAAACCGGCGGTCGGGGCGGTGCAGATCAGAGACAGTTACTGCCCAAACTGCAAACGCGCTCGGGGCAGTTCAGATCAGAAACAGCTACTGCCCAAACCCCAAACTGGCGGTCAGGGCAGTTCAGATCGTAAGCTAGATCAGACGAGCGCCAGGGGATGTCTCCCACTGGTCTCCGCTGGCCGTACTATAGCGCGTCCGCCAGGACTGTGCCAGCTCCAGTTTCAGACCTCGCGAGTCGCAGATTCAGATTCAGAACAGACACAGACAGACAAACGGAGACGAGCCGGCTCACCTATCAGTAGATCGATCCTAGTAGATCCGTTGACCAGGGGTCTGGTGGGCTTGGGGGAATCCTGGACGAGCCCCCAGATGTTATGCCCAGACCCTCTATTCCCCAAAGAAGACCACCAGAGTCCAGAGTCAAAGCCAAGCGGCAAGGATCTTTATGACAAGTTCGAACTTGGTCCCTCCATTACACAGCATACAAGAGGGCCCCGAACAATGCGAGTGTTTGCTTTTTATAGCCCGAAAGTTACAGGGGAACAAAGGAATTCTTTTGGTTCCCGCGCTTTCAGTAAAACTTTGAATGGCTGCCTCCTTATCGGAGACTTTTCCAGGTGGTGTTTGTACTGGGCTCAGGAAGTTTGAGAGACATATGGCGATATGTGGTGGGATGGGAGGATGGGATGTGTTTGTACTGGGCTCAGGAAGTTTGAGAGATATATGGCGATATGTGGTGGGATGGGAGGATGGGATGTGTTTGTATTGGGCTTGTTTGTTTTGAGCCCGGGGCTGAGGAATGTGCCCGGCTCCTCTCAAGACCTACTGAAATGAATTTGCAGAGGAACTGGAGAATCTGCATTTTTAACAAATGACTCCTTTGATTCAGATTAGACAGGTTTAGGAAACACTGCAGTCTTCACAACAATGCCATGACAATATTATTATTCCCATTTTATAGTTGAAAAAACTAAGGTTAGAGAGATTAATTAGCTACTCCAAGGACTCCCAAGTTAGGAAAAAACAATCTGGCTTCCAAAACTTTTGTTCTTTCCACTGTACTAAGCTTTCTTGGTTCTCTGAGAAAATAATTAGGTGAGATGTAGAAACATGGAATTAAAACACTTATAGAAAAATGTGTTTCTGTTGCTGCTTAAAAACAATGTTATGGAAATAAAAGCGTGAAGATGGCAGATAGGAGGCAGGACTAGCTCGCAGCTTTCACTTGGAGAGACAGAGCAGCATGTGGAGACTCACATTGTGAACTTTTGCTCTAAGAACTACCACAGAAACATACCAAGAAAGCCAAGAGAATCCACAGACTCTTTGAAATAACTGAATCACCATGGCAGGCTCCCTGAGACACCAAAAAACCGTTAAGTCACCTTGCTCTCTCGGTAGGGAGGCTTGTGATCTGGGACAAGTTCTCAGCCCTGGTCACGGGCTGCCTGGAAATAGACTTGCTGCTGTTGGTGGGGCACGGTGGGAGTGAGACCAGTCTTTAGGACTGTGGCTGCATGGGAGTAGGGTGAGGCCTGTGACTACAGCTTTCCCCCACTTCTCTGGCAACCTGTATGACTCAGGAGAGGCAGCCCTAATTCCCCTAGAAATATAACTCCATTGGACTGAGAACCAAACCCCATCCCCCACAGCAGCCACAGCAAAGCCCACCCAAGGAGAGGCTGAGCTCAACCATGCCTATCCCTGCCCCAATCTGGTGGTCCTTCTCTACCTGGCCTGGTAGCCAGAGACAAAGGTCATAATTACTTGGGAGCTCTATGGCCCTGCCCATCACCTGAGAAACCTGAAGACTTAACCAGGCATCCCTAGGGCAAGTTTGTATCCTCCCTATAGGAATGCAGCTATGTACTCTTCAAAGTGCCACCTACTTGCTGCAAGCCAGCCATCACAAAACCAGCACACTAAACAAAAACACAACTGAGAATCCCCCACAGAGTCCACTTCGCTCCCCTGCTATCTCCACCAGAGCAGGCGCTGGTATCCACAGCTGCAAGACCTGAAGATGGATCACATCACGGGATTCTTTGCAGACACTCCCCAGTACCAGTCCAGAGCCTGGTAGCTTGGTAGCTCACTGGGGGCTAGACCCAGAAGAGCAAAAACAATCACTAGAGTTTGGCTCTCAGGAAGCCCCATTACTAGGGGAAGAGGGAGAACACCACATCAAAGCAGCACTCCATGGGACAAAAGACTCTGAACAGCAGCCCTTGAATCCCAGATCTTCCCTCTGGCATCGCCTACCCAAATGAGAAGGAACAAGGAAAATAATTCTGGTACTATGATAAAGCAAGGTTCTTTAATACCCCCAAAAGATCATACCAGATCACCAGCAATGGATCCAAACCAAGATAATATCTCTTAATTGCCAGAAAAAGAATTCAGAAGGTTGATTGTTAAGCTAATCAAGGAAGCACCAGAGAGGTGAAGTCCAACCTAAAGAAATCAAAAACATGATATGGGATATGAAAGGAAAATTCTTCAGTGAAATAGATAGCATAAATTTAAAAAATCACAACTTTTGGAAATCAAAAACACACTTAGATAAATGCAAAATGTACTGGAAAGTCTCAGGAATAGAATTGACCAAGCAGAAGAAAGAATTTCAGAGCTTGAAGACAAGGTTTTCAAATTAACCCAATCCATCAAAAACAAAGAGAAAATAATTTTAAAAAATGAATAAAGCCTCCAAGAAGTTTGGGACTATGTTAAACATCCAAACCTAAGAATAATTGGTATTCCTGAGGAGGAAGAGAAATCTAAGTTTGGAAAACATATTTGAGGGAATAATCAAGGAAAACTTCCCAGCCTTGCTAGAGATCTAGACATGCAAATACAAGAAGCTCAAAGAACACCTGGGAAATTCATTGCAAAAAAATCATTGCCTACGCACAGTGTCATCAGGTTATCTAAAGTCAAGATGAAAGAAAGAATCTTAAGAGCTGTGAGGCAAAAGCATAGGCAACCTATAAAGGAAAACTTTTCAAATTAACAGCAGTTTTCTCAGCAGAAACCCTACAAGCTAGAAGGGATTGGAATTCTATTTCTATCCTCCTTAAACAAAACAATTATCAGGCAAGACTTTTGTATCTAGTGTTACTAAGCTTCATAAACAAAAGAAAGATACAGTCTTTTCCAGACAAACAAATGCTGAAAGAATTCACTACTACTAAGCCAGCACTACAAGAACTGCTAAGAAGAGGTCTAAATCTTGAAACAAATCCTTAAACTACACCAAAAAAAACCTCCTTAAAGCATAAATCTCACAGGACCTACATAACAATAACACAATGAAAATAAAGGTATTCAGGCAACAAATAGCAGGATTAATAGAATAGTACCTCACATCTCAATACTAACATTGAATGTAAATGGTCTAAATGTTCCACTTAAAAGATACAGAATTGCAGAATGAATAAGAATTCATCAACCAAGTTTCTGCTCTCGTCAGGAGACTCACCTAACACATACAAACTCACATAAAAAGGTAAAGGGGTGGAAAAAGATATTCTATGAAAATGGACACCAAAAGCAAGCAGGAGTAGCTATTCTTATATCAGATGAAACAAATTTTAAAGCAACAGCAGTTAAAAAAGACAAAGAGGCTTGGTGTGGTGGCTCATACCTGTAATCCCAGCACTTTGAGAGGCCAAGGCAGGAGGATCACCTGAGTCAGAAGTTTGAGACCAGCCTGGCCACCATGGTGAAACCCACTCTCTACTAAATATACAAAAATTAGCCAGGCATGGTGGCAGGTGCCTGTAATCCCAGCTACCCAGGAGACCGAGGCATGAGAATTGCTTGAACCCAGGAAGTGGAGGTTGCAGTGAGCTGAGATTGCATTGTTGCACTCCAGCCTCAGCAACAAGAGTGAAACTTCATCTCAAAAAAACCCAAAAAAACAAACAACAACAACAAAAAAAAACAAAACAAAGAGGGATATTATATAATGATAAAAGGACTAGTCCAACAGGAAAATATCACAATTCTGAATATATATGTGCCTAACACTGGAGCTCCCAAATTTATAAAACAATTATTACTAGACCTAAGAAATGAGAGAGTTGGCAACACAATAATAGTGGGGGACTTTAATACATGACTGACAGCACTAGACAGGTCATCAAGACAGAAAGTAAACAAAGAAACAATTGACCTAAACTATATGCTACAACAAATAAACTTAACAGATATTTACAGAATATTCTACACAACAACTGCAGAATATACATTCTATTTATCAGCCCACGGAATATTCTCCAAGATAGGTAATATGATAGGCCACAAAACAAGTCTCAGTAAATTTAAGAAAATCAAAATTATGTCAAGTATTCCCTCAAACCACAGTGGAATAAAATTGGAAATCAACTCCAAAAGGAACCCTCAAAACCATGCAAATACATGGAAATTAAATAATCTGCTCCTGAATAATCAATGGGTCAACAATAGAATCAAGATAGAAGTTAAAGAATTCTTTGAACTGAATGATGATAGTGGCACAACCTATCAAAACCTCTGGGATATAGCAAAAGTGGTGCTAAGAGGAAAGTTTATAGCATTAAATGCCTACATCAAAGAGTCTGAAACAGCACAAAAAGACAATCTAAGGTCAAAACTCACGGAACTGGAGAAACAAGAACAATTCAAACCCAACCCCAGAAGAGGAAAAGAAATAACGAAGATTAGAGCAGAACTAAATGAAACTGAAACAAAAAAAATACAAAAGAAATGAAACAAAAACCTGGTTCTTTGAAAAGATAATGAAATTAATAGACCATTAGCAAGATTAACCAAGAAAAGAGAGGAGATCCAAACAAGCTCAATTAGAAATGAAATGGGAAGAAGTATGACTGATACCACAGAAATATGAAAGATTATTCAAGGCTACTATGACTACCCTTATGCACATAAACCAGAAAACCTAGAGGAGATGGATAAGTTCCTGAAAGTATACAACCCTTGTAGATTAAACCAGGAAGATGTAGAATCTCTGAACAGACCAGTAACAAGCAGCGAGATTGAAATGGTAATTTTAAAATTGACAACAAAAGAAGTCCAGGGTCAGATGGATTCACAGCTTAATTCTGTCAGATATTCAAAGAAGAATTAGTACCATTCCTTTTTTATAGAGAAAAAGGGAATCCTCCCTAAATCGTTCTATGAAGCTAGTATCACCCTAATACCAAAACCACAAAAGGACATAACAACAACAATAAAAATGACAGATCAATATCCTTGATGAATATAGATGTTAAAATTCTCAACAAAATACTAGTGGACCGAATCCAAAAGCATATCAAAAAGATAATCCACTGTGATCAATTTTGTTTTATCCCAGGGATGCAGGGATGGTTCACCATATGTGAGTCAATAAATATGCATCACCACAGAAACAGAATTTTTTAAAATCACGTAATCATCTCAATAGAGGCAGAAAAAGCATTTGACAAAATCCAGCATCTCTTTATGACTAAAACCTTCAGCAAAATTGGCATAGAAGGGACATACCTTAAAGTAATAAAAGCCACCGCCAACATTATACTGAATGGGGAAAAGCTGAAAGCATTTCCCCTGAGAACTGGAACAAGACAAGGATGCCCACTTTCATCACTTCTATTCAACATAGTACTGTAAGTCCTGGCTAGAGCAATCAGACAAGAGAAAGAAATAAAGGGCATCCAAATCAATAAAGATGAAGTCAAACTGTCGCTGTTTGCTGATGATAGAATTGTATATCTAGAAAACCATAAAGACTCATCAAAAAAGCTCCTAGACCTGTTAAATAAATTTAGCAAAGTTTCAGGTCACAAAATTAATGTGCACAGATTGGTAGTTCTGCTATACACCAACAGTGACCAAACTGAGAATCAAATCAAGAACTCAGTCTCTTTCACAAAAGCTGCAAAAACAATAAAATACGTAGGAATATATCTAAACAAGGAGGTGAAACACCTCTGCAAGGAAAACTACAAAACACTGCTGAAAGAAATCATGGATAACACAAACAAATGGAAGCACATCCCATGCTCATGGATGAGTAGAATCAATATTGTGAAAATAGCCACACTGCCAAAAGGAACTTACAAATTCAATGCAATTTCCATCGAAATATCACTGAGGCTAGAGAATAGTGCCTGGAGGCAGGGAACATAAGACTGATCCAGGCTGACTTCCTAGAACTAAATCAAATGGAAGCACTTCAACAATGACAAGAATATGAATGGTTTTGTAAATTCACTTCATCCTCTCCACTTACACAATTTACACTTTGTAACTTCACATTCATCCTCTCCATTTACATAGATCATACACATCAAGTAACATCCTCTCCATTTACATAGGGTGCATTCTGAGTAAATGACTCTCTAACTTCACTTCATTCTCTTCATTTACATAGAGCATGCACCAAGTAACCAATGGGAAAACTCTAGAAGAGTACTGAAACCCCAGAAAATTCTGTAACTGAGTCTCTTGCGTCCCTGTGCTTAGGCCCATTCCCACCCTGTGGAATGTACTTTCATTTTCAATAAATCTCTGCTTTTGCTTTCCTTGCTTTGTGCATTTTGTCCAATTCTTTGTTCAAGATGCCAAGAATCTGGACACCCTCCACCAGTAATACCATCACCATTCTTCACAGAAGTAGCAAAAAGATCCTAAAATTCCTATGGAACCAAAAAAGAGCCTACATAGTCTTGCTTTTTGCAAGACTAAGCAAAAAGAAAAAAATCTGGAGGCATCACATTACCTGACTTCAAGCTAAACTATAAGGTCATAGCCACCAAAACAGCATGGGACTGGTATAAAAATAGGCACATAGACCAATGGAACAGAATAAAGAACTCAGAAAGAAAGCCAAATACTTAGAGCCAACTGATCTTCAACAAAGCAAACAAAAACATAAGGTGAGTGTCAAGCACGTTCATGTGAAGAGACCACCAAACAAGCTCTGTGTGGGCAACAAGTCTGTTTATTCACTTGGGTACAAGTGGGCTGAGTCTGAAAAAAGAGTCAGTGAAGGGAGACAGGAGAGGGGCAGCTTTATAGGGCTTGGGTAGGCAGTGGAAAGTTACAATTAAAGGTGGTTTTCTATTGTTAGTAGGGGAGGAGGTTACAAGGTGCATGGTGGAGAGATCATGGGACTCATTGTCCAGAAGAATGTCACAGGGTTGATTGATCAGTTGGGGCAGGGCAGGAACAAGTCATAATGGTAGAATGTCATGAGGTGGGTTAATTAGTTAAGGCAGGAACTGGCTGTTTTACTTCTATGTGTTTTTTTGGCTGCTCCAGACTTCTTGGCTCCTGCAGGCTATCTGGATGTATATGTGCAGGTCACAGGGGTTATAATGGTTGAGCTTCAGCTCAGAGGCCTGACATTCCTGTCTTTTTATTTATAAAATATAAAGTTATAAGAAAAGATAAGAAAATATAAGTTTTTACTGAGGGTTATTGGGGTAGGGGTGATGTTTCTCAGGCCTACTTAGGGGTGGCGTGGACACCTCAAGAAAATTTAATTTTATAGCAAGTTGGTCTAGAAAGTTTTTGGGTACAATTTTGTGTGGTTAACAAGGCACCAGTTAGCATATTTTTGAGTTTGGAATTGTCCTAATAGAATTTTTTTTAAATAGCAATTAAGCATAATAGCTTTAAGGTAGGTGGCAGTGAGGTTTTTAGGCCAAGGAAGGAATAATGTTTTACGTACCAAAGTTCTTTGTCCCCGTTTCCCATCATATGAATAGAATTCCCTGTTGTTAAGCCTAAGATCTATTGTATTACCCTTTTTCCATAGGTGTGAATGGAAATCTGAATGGAGAAGTGTAATAGTTCTGATTGCAGATCCTATGCAGGAGAGATAATCAATAAAATAATCTTTGTCTCCTGGATTAAACTGAGGAAGAATGAATTTTCCATGACCTAAGAACCACTTCCTCTGAGTTGGAAAAGAGTGGTAGAGCAGGTTTTCAGAAGAGGAGTAGGTGGGGGTGATAGAGGAGACAGAAAAATACTGGCCTTTTGGAGTGAGAGCTGGAATATTTGCAGGTGTGGAGGCATTTGCTATGTCTTTTACTGTTCTGTCGGCATAGGCATTTCCTTTAGCAATAAGGTCAGTTGGTTCCTGGTAATCTTTCCAATGAATGACCGCAGCCTTCGCAGGCAGGAGAGCAGCCTTAAGGAGAGCCTTTATTGTAGCAGCATTGATAACGGAAGAGCCTTGTTTGGTAAGAAAACCTCTTTCAGCCCAAATGGCAGCATGGTTATGGCGGATGTGGAAAGCATATTTGCAGTCAATGTAAATGTTAATGTACATTCCTTTGGGGAGAGAGAGCGCATAAGTAAAAGAAATCAGTTCAGCTTGTTGGGAAGTAGTGGAGGGAGGAAGTGCAGTAGCTTCGATAATAGAGGTGTGGGACACGACAACATAACTAGCTTTAACTGGCAAGAATTGGTTGGGTTTAGAAGAACTGCCATCAATAAACCAAGTGTGGTATGGATTTGGGATTGGAAGAATAGAAATATGAAGAAAGGGGGAAGATGCTATGTGTATTAGGGAGATACAGTCATGTGGCTCAGGACTTGTGCTGGGTGCTGAGTGATAAGCTGGGTTGAAATGCGACCTATGGGTAATAGTTACTATTGGGGTTTCAATAAAGAGTGAATAGAGCTGGAGGAGTCGAGGGGCAGACAGTAAGTGTGAAAGGTGTGAGGAGGATATTAATGCTTGAAGGTTGTGAGAACTATAGAGGGTAAGTGGAGCATAGCTTGTGATTTTGAGGGCCTCTAGAAGTATTAAAGCAGTGGCTACCACTGCACGTAGACATGAAGGCCAGCCTACAACTGTAAGTTCAAGTTGTTTGGGTAGAAAGGCTATAGGTCGTGGGCCTGGCTCCTGTGAGAGAACTCCAGCAGCACAGCCTTGTATTTCAGCTGCGTGTAAGGAAAAAGTTTGGGACAAGTCAGGGAGTGCTAGTGTGGGAGCTGTTTCTAGGGTCTTTCTGAGAGAATAAGAGGAAGAATGGGTAAAGGACTTAGGGTCTATGGGATCAGCTAAATCACCTTTAGTGAGCTTGTAAAGTGATTTGGTTAGAATGGCAAAGCCTGGTACCCAGAGTTGGAAGTATCCAACAATGCCTGAGAAGGAAAGGAATTGTTGTTTAGTGGTGGGGATTGAAGTCTGGGAGATTAACTGAACACAGTCTGCAGGAAGAACACATGTATGTTGATGGAGGACTATGCCAAGATATGTAACATTAGGGGAAGAAATTTGAGCCTTAGAGGGGGATACTTGGTACCCCTTTGAGTAGAGATGTTGAAGAAGTAGAGTAGTGTCCTCCTGGGAAGATTGGTAAGAGGGCTGCAAAGAAGAAATTCATCAACATATTGAATAAGGTGGGAGGCAAACAGGCAGAAAGAAAGTAAGTCATGAGAGAGAGCCTGACCAAAGTAGTGTGGGCTGTCCCTGAAACCTTGGGGTAGGACAGTCCAGGTGAGTTGCTGGGACTGGTGGGTGTCAGGGTCAGTCCAAGTAAAGGTAAAAAGAGGTTGGGAGGAGGGATGTAACGGGATGGTAAAGAAGGTATCATTGAGGTAGATAACAGAATAATGAGTTGTGGAAGGGAGTATTGAAGAGAGGAGAGTATAGGGGTTTGGCAAAACAGGATGGATGGGAAGGACAACCTGATTTATGAGGCCTAGGTCTTGAACTAGCCTGTAGGACTTGTCCAGTTTCTGGACGGGTAGGATAGGGGAATTGTAAGGAGAATTTGTAGGCTTTAAAAGGCCATGCTCTAACAGGCTAGTGATAACAGGGTTCAGTCCCTTTAAAGCCCGCTGTGGGATGGGATGGGATACTGGCATAGAGTGGAGTAAGGGTGATTAGGTTTTAATGGAATGGTAAGGGGTGCATGGTTGGTTGCCAAAGAAGTAGAGGTGTCCCATACTTGTGGATTAAGGTGGGGAGATACAAGGGGAGGATGCAAAAGAGGCTTTGGGTTGGGAAGAAAGGCGGCAATGAGATGTGGCTGTAGTCCAGGAATAGTCAGGGTAGCGGATAATTTTGTTAATACATCTTGACCTAATAAGGCAACTGGGCAGGTGGGGATAACTAAAAAGGAGTGCATAAAGAATATTGTCCAAGTTGGCACCAAAGTTGGAGAGTTTTAAGAGGTTTAGAAGCCTGGCCGTCGATACCCACAACAGTTATGGGGGCAAGGGAAACAGGCCCTTGAAAAGAAAGTAATGTGGAGTGGGTAGCCCCCATATCAATTAAAAAGGAGATGGACTTACCCTCCACTGTTAGAGTTACCTGAAGCCCAGCATCCATGATGGTGCAGGGGGCTTCCGAGGCAATGAGGCAGCATCAGTCTTCAGCCGCTAAGCCCAGCAGATCTGGGAAAGAGTCAGAGAGCCTTGCGCCAGAGCTTTAGCAGCTCTGGGAGTGGCTGCCGGGTGAGCTGGGCAGTCTGATTTCCAGTGAGTCCCTGCACAGATGGGATACCATTGGGAGGAATCCTGGGCTGCGGGCATTCCTTGACCCAATGGCCAGATTCCTAGCACTTGAAGCACGATCCTGAGGGAGGAGGTCCTGTAGGAATATCGCTGCGGCTTACGCGTTTTGAAGTTCCCGTGTGCTGGAGGTGCAGCTGGGTTTTGTCTCTCAGCAGAGGCAAGTAATTGTAACTCAGAAATGCATTGCCTCTTGACTCTTCTCTATTGTTGTACACCTTGAAGGCAAGGTTAATTAAATCCTGTTGTGGGGTTTAAGGGCTGGAATCTAGCTTTTGGAGTTTTTTTCTAATGTCAGGAGCAGATTGAATGATAAAATACATATTGAGAATAAGGCAGCCTTTTGGCCCCTCTGGGTCTAAGGCCTAAGCATTGATTAATTTGGGAAAGGTCTGATAGAGAAAATGATACATGCACTCTTACAATGCTCTTAGCTCCAGCCACCTTTCAAAGAGGAAATTGTTGGGCAGGTGGGGGAGGATTTGCCTCAGAATGAAATTGTAATCCGGACCAGGTGTGGAAAGGGTACACTATTTAACAAACGGTACGGGGATAATTGGCAAACCAAGTGTAGAAGAATGAAACTGGATCCTCATCTCTCACCTTATACAAAAACCAACTCAAGAGGTATCAAAGACTAAAATCTAAGACCAGAAACCATAAAGATTCTAGAAGATAACATCGGAACAATCTTTCTAGATATTGGCTTAGGAAAAGACTTTGTGACCAAAAACCCAAAAGCAAATGCAACAAAAACAAAGATAAATAGATGGAACTTAATCAAACTAAAAAGTTTCTGCACAGCAAAAATAATCAGCAGAGTTAACAGAGAATCCAAGAATGGGACAAAATCTTCACAATCTATACAACCAACAAAGAACTAATATCCAGAATCTACAAAGAACTCAAACAAATTAGCAAGAAAAAATACAAACAATCCCATCAAAAAGTGGGCTAAGGGCATGAACAGACAATTCTCAAAAGAAGATAAACAAATAGCCGACAAGCATAAGGAAAAATGCTCAACATCACTAATTATCAAGGAAGTGCAAGTCAAAACCACAACACGATACCACCTCACTCCTGCAAGAATAGCCATAACCAAACAAAAAATAGTAGATGTTGGCATGGATGTGAAAACAGAACACTTTTACATGTCGGGTGGGAATGTAAACTAGTACAACAACTGTGAAAAAGAGTGGGGATATTCCTTAAAGAACAAAAAGTAGATCTACCATTTGATCCAGCAATCCCACTACTAGGTATCTACCCAGAGGGAAAAAAGTCATTATATGAAAAAGATACTTGCACACATGTGTTTATAATAGCACAATTTGCAATGACAAAAATACAGAACCAGCCCAGATGCCCATCAATCAACGAGTGGATAAAGAAAATGTGGTATATGTATATATACCATAGAACACTACTCAGCCATAAAAAGGAATGAAATAATGGTATTTACAGCAAACCAGATGGAATCGGAGACTATTGTTCTAAGTGAAGTAACTCAGGAATGGAAAATCAAACATTGTATGTTCTCACTTATATGTGGAAGCTAAGCTGTGAGGACTCAGAAGCATAAGAACGACACTTTGAACACTTGGGGGAAAGTGTAGGGGTAGCGAGAGATAAAAGACTACACATTGGGTACAGTGTACACTGCTCAGGTGACGGGTGCATAAAAATCTCAGAAATCACCACTAAAGAACTTATTCATGTAGCCGAATACCACTTGTTTCCCGAAAACCTATTGAAATAAAAAATAAATTTTAAAAAAATGCTATAATTTGTTTTAAAATGATGGAGAATAGAATATTGAGCTCTTAAAATAAGAAAGTCTTTGTCAGAGATACAATATTAAGATTTATGAGGCTGGGCACAGTGGCTTACACGTATAATCCCAGCACTTTGGGAGGCCAAGGCTGGCAAATTGCTTGAGGCCAGATGTTTGAGACCCGCCTGGCCAACATGACGAAACCTCTTCTCTACCAAAAATATAAAAGTTAGCCAGGCATGGTAGTACATGCCTGTAATCCCAGCTTCTTGGGAGGCTGACACACAAGAATTACTTGAACCCAGGAGGCAGACGTTGCAATGAACTGAGATCATGCCACTGCACTCCAGCCTGGGCAAGAGAGCAAGACTCTGCCTCAAAAAAAAAAAAAAAAAAAAAAGGATTTGTGGGAAAACTGAAGATTTCTGTGTTTCAGAGGAAGTTGTGCACACATTTGAGCAAGAAATGAGCTAGGCTATAGCCTCAATGAGCTAAAGAAAAGGACCAGTACATGTGGAGAAAAATACTCCAGACTAAAGAAAGGAAAGTTACTCTGACAAACATAGGACATAGGTTGCCATAATATTATGTTTTCTAACCCTGTCTCTCTAAAAACCAAAGAAATCAAAAAAGCTGACTAGTGATGCCAAGTTATGTCAGTAGAAAGAAGTAATAGAAACATCCAGTCTTCTGTTACAGAAAATGGTTCCATTAACATTAGAACTATAATATGATCTAACAGTCCCACTACTTGATATATATCCAGAGGAAATAAAAGCAGTATGTCAAAAAGACATCTGTACTCCCATGTTTATTGCAGAATTATTCACAACAGCCACGACATAAAAGCACCCAAAGTGTCTATCAACAGGTGACTGGATAAAGAAAATGTGGTATATAAGGCCGGGCGCGGTGGCTCACGCCTGTAATCCCAGCACTTTGGGAGGCCGAGGCGGGCGGATCGCGAGGGCAGGAGATCCAGACCATCCTGGTTAACACGGTGAAACCCCGTCTCTACTAAAAATACAAACAAATTAGCCGGGCGTAGTGGTGGGTGCCTGTAGTCCCAGCTACTCGGGAGGCTGAGGCAGGAGAATGGCCTGAACCCGGGAGGCGGAGCTTGCAGTGAGCCGAGATTGCGCCACTGCACTCCAGCCTGGGCGACCGAGCGAGACTCAGTCTCAAAAAAAAAAAAAAGAAAAAAAAGAAAATGTGGTATATATACACAGTGGTATATTATTCAACCTTAAAAAGAAGAAAATTTTGTCATTTTTGACAACACAGATGAACCTAGAAGACATTATGCTAAGTGAAATAAATCAGGCACAGAAAGATAAGTACCAAATTATATCACTTACATGTGGATTTTAAATAAAATTGAACTATTTTATTTAACTTTCTAATTGAACTTCTATTTTAAATAAAAATAGAAGCAGAGAATAAAATGGTAGTTGTCAGGGTCTGAGGGAGGAGTGGGTGGGGATTCAAGATGTTGGTCAAAGGATACAAAATTTTAGTTAGACAGGAGACATAAGTTCAGAAGATCCATTACACAATGCAGCGATTATAGTTAATAACAATGTATCATGTACTTAAAAATTGCTAAGAGAGTAGTTTTGGTGGTGGTGGTTGTTGTTGTTTTAGAGACGGGGTCTTGCTGTGGTGCCCAGGCTGCAGTGCAGTGGCTATTCACAGGTGTGAACATAATGCACCAAAGGCTTAAATCCCTGGCCTCAGGTGATCCTCTCACCTCAGCCTCCTAAGTAGCTAGGACCTATGGGCATGTGCCATTGACTGGGGCAAGAGAGTAGACTTTGATGTTCTCACCACAAAAGGATAATTATGTGAGATAACATACATGTTAATTTGATTTAGTCATTCCATAATTTATACATATATTGAAATATCATGTACACCATACTTTTTTGTCCATTAAAATAAATCAATAAATAATAATGTTTTTAAAAAGGGATAAAAGAAAAACTGGTCTTTATCTAGAAAGAAAGCTTAAATATGAGGTCATCTCTTTAACTCCAGGTGAAACTGGAGCCAAGTTGTGAAAAAGCCTAAAGGCTTCAGAAAGTAGGAAACACTTAAGGAGTTACTTAACCCGAGGTGTCTTTTCTGTAGATTTCAGAAAGTCCATAAACACCTTAAATAGTATTGCAATGTTTTATGAACGTTTGGTTTCTGGGAGAGCTTATAGCTTTCACAGATTTCTCATTAACGTCTATAGCACAAAACAAGCTCAAGTAAATGAAGAGATCATCTTTCTAATTACCTCAAGAAGATTTTTTTTCAAAAGTGGCTGGTCTTGAATCCCTGACAAACCTGTGTAAGCATCAGACAAAGGGATTCAAGGCAGTGGTGTGCTGGTAAATGTTTAGGAGCTGGAGATTCAGCAAAACAGGTCCTAATATATAGCATTTGTTGATTTTTGTGGTGTACATACTCCTCCATGACCAGTTTCAAGCTACAGATGAGACACTGACTAATACAAAATTCCTGAAGATATTAACAATCAACTTCGAGAAGTCTGTAGGAGTCAACTCCAGCAAGACCTCTGATTGAAGGTCAGTTAGGTTTTCTCAGGTCTGGAGAAAACTTAAATTAGGACAAGTCATTAAGGAAATGAGTTGAGCCTAATTTTGCACACATTTTCTGCTTACATTTTGTAAATATTTCTCTAAATATATTTAAGAAGCATTTTTGAAGTGTTTAGCCAAGTTTAAAAGATCAGAATCAATGAATAGAGCAAAAGCTTTTTCTAACTTTTCGATAAGGATTAATTTATATAGAGAAATTAATCAAATGGAAGATATTGTGAAAGTTATGAGGAAGAAATCAGCTCCCTTCTAGAACAGCAGTTCTCAAAATACAGATCCCAAGGAAGCAGCAGCAGCATTACCTGAAAACTTGTTAGAAATTAATTCATAGGCTTCCACCCCAGATCTGAATCAGAAACTCTGAGAATGATGTCCAGCTATCTGTATCTGTGTTTTAACAAGTTCTCTAGAGGATACTGATGTGCACTAAAGTCTGAGCACCACTTCTCTAAAACAACGGTTCTTAAATTTTAGTGTGCCCAAGTATCCCTGGAGGAATTTGTTAAAATGCAGATTTCTGGTCCCATTGCACACCTGCTGAATCAGAATCTCCCAGGGTGAGGTTCAGGAACAGCACTATGTTTTATTTTATGTAATTTTGCTTACTTTTATTAGTTACGGTTTGCAACACAGAGTCACTGGGAGGAAAAAGGAAACTTCTTATAAAAATTTTTAAATATTCTGTAATCCCAGCACTTTGGGAGGCCGAGACGGGCGGATCACGAGGTCAGGAGATTGAGACCATCCTGGCTAACACGGTGAAATCCCGTCTCTACTAAAAAATACAAAAAACTAGCTGGGCAAGGTGGCGGGTGCCTGTAGTCCCAGCTACTCGGGAGGCTGAGGCAGGAGAATGGCTTGAACCCGGGAGGCGGAGCTTGCAGTGAGCCGAGATCGCGCCACTGCACTCCAGCCTGGGCGACAGAGCGAGACTCCGTCTCAAAAAAAAAAAAAAAAAAAAAAGTTAAATATTCACAAAAGTAGAATAAAGAGTACAATAAATCCTTGTGAGATCATTCGTCTTAAGCAAATGTCAACATTTTGCCTGTCTTATTTAATGTTCCCCACTTCATTTTTTAGTTTGTTGTCTATAGGAATATTTTAAGGTAAAGATATCCTAATATCTAACCAGCAATTATTTCAATATTCTCTCTAACAGATAAGAGCCTTTTCTATTCCAAGTCATTATTATAGTGTCTTAGTCCATTTTGTGTTGCTGAAAGAAATACCTGAGATTGGGTCACTTATGAAGAAAAGAGATTTAATAAGCTCATTCCACAGGCTGTATAAGAAGCATGGTGTTGACATCTTGCTCAGCTTACGGTGAGGTTTTTGTGCTGAGTCAAACATGGCAGAGGTCAACAGGTAAGTGGCCATATGTGAAGAGCGACCAAGCCCAAGGAGCATTCCGGCTTTATAACAACCCACTTTCTAAGGAGCCATCCTAGTCTCTAGAGAGTGAGAACTCACTCATTACCAAGAGAAAGGCACCAAGCCATTCATGAGGGATCCATCCCTATGACCCAAACACCTGCCACTAGGCCCCACCTCCCTAAATTGCCACACTGGGAATTAAATTTCAATATGAGATTTGGTGGAGAAAAACAAACCATATTCAAACCCTAACATGTAATGTCTAGAATTAATAACAATTCTTTAATATCTTTATCACAGACATGCAAAAATGTGTCTTTTGTTGTTGATTCATTTGTTGGCTATCATTTTAAGTCTCTTTTTTTCTATAATAGTTTCTCCTTTCCCACCTCACTTCTTTTTTTTTTTTTTTTTTTGAGACGGAGTCTCACTCTGTCACCAGACTGGAGTGCAGTGGCATGATCTCAGCTCACTGCAAGCTCCGACTCCCTGGTTCAAGCAATTCTCCTGCCTCAGCCTCCCGAGTAGCTGGGATTACAGGCATGTGCCACCACGCCCAGCTAATTTTTGTGTTTTTAGTAGAGACAGGATTTCACCATGTTGGTCAGGATGGTCTCAGGTGATCCACCTGCCTCGGCCTCCCAAAGTGTTGGGATTACAGGCGTGAACCACCTCACTTTTTAATGCTAGTTATTTGTTGGAAAAACTGGATTATGTGTCCTTTATAATTTTCCACACTTTGGACTTGGCAGAATATATCTTCATGATTTTGTTTAGAGTAGCCTTAGATAGATCCAGAAACTTGTTCTGCTTCAGGTTCACTTGTTTTGGCAAGAATACTTCATAGGTGGCACTCTACTTTCTACCATCTCCTATCAGAAGGAACACAATGTTGAGTTGTAATATTTTTGGTGATGTTAAATTAATCAGTGGGTTCAGGTATAATCAGACTAATCCATTCAGTATGAAATTGCAGATTACATTGTACATTTTCTGCCCTAGGCTAGGGTAGGGATCCCTGCCTCCTTTGAGTGGAGACTGGACTTACAGACTGGACTCCTTCCTCCCACTTTTTCCAGTGGACAGAGTTTGAATCGACTTTTTGTTTTAGAAGAAGAAAAATAATTAGTTTATACTGATATTTGCAGTTCAGATTTAATATCACCAATTATTTACTTGAGTTTTATGCTGATGATATTAATTTCAAACCATATCAATATTACCATGAACAAAAAGACTACTGAATGTGGTTAAGATTTTTACCCCATAAGAGGTGTACAGTCAAATATGCTATGTTATAAAGATGCATGAAAGATGTCTGTTCTCTGTGTGGTTATGCCACAACTTGTTATACTATCAGATCTGCCTTAGTTTGTTTTAAATTTTGAGAAATAATTTTTTTCTTTTTAACTTATAAAATAGCTATATGAGGCCGGGCGCGGTGGCTCAAGCCTGTAATCCCAGCACTTTGGGAGGCCGAGACGGGCGGATCACGAGGTCAGGAGATCGAGACCATCCTGGCTAACACGGTGAAAGCCCGTCTCTACTAAAAAATACAAAAAACTAGCCGGCCGAGGTGGCGGACTCCTGTAGTCCCAGCTACTCGGGAGGTGGAGGCAGGAGAATGGCGTGAACCCGGGAGGCGGAGCTTGCAGTGAGCTGAGATCCGGCCACTGCACTCCAGCCTGGGTGACAGCGCGAGACTCCGTCTCAAAAAAATAAATAAATAAATAAATAAATAAATAAATAAATAAAATAGCTATATGATTCCAAAAATAAAAACTATAAAACAAGACATATTCAGAGATATCTAGCCTCCATTTGTTTCTCCTCACAATATTTTAATTTCAACAAATACATGTACACATTGGTATAGCCCCTTCTTCTCTCATATAAAAGGTAGCACACATTGTCCTATAGCTAGATTCTTCACTTAACACTTTGTCCTGGAGATCTCATCATACCAGTATCTAAAAATCCTTTTCATTCCTTTTTACAGCTGCATAAGTACTACATTATGTAGACATACCACAGTTTGTTCAGTTAATCCCCTCTTAAAAGATATTTGGCTTATTTCCAGGTTTTTGCTAAACAGAGTATGCCAGAATAAATAGCTTTGTATATAAGTCATTTTCTATTTTTGCTCATATACCTGTGGAAATTGCCATAATCCTAGAAGACGGATCGCTGAGTCAAAAATTAAATACGTATATAATTTTGATAGATATGTACCGCCAAACATCCTCCAAAATATAGCATTTTGAATTCCCAAAGACAATGTATGAGAATGCCTAATTGCACACAGCCTTACCAACACATATGTTGTCAAACATCTTTATTTTTTTTCCCATCTGATAAGTGAGCGATGATTCCTCAGTGTAGTTTTAATTACATTTCTCTTTTTGCGAACAAGAGGTTAAGTAAGTGTACTTTTACAGTATATGTTCTATGAATTGTCTGTTTTTATCTCTGGCCCATATATATATATATATATATATATTTTTTTTCGTAGAGATGGAGTCTGTCTCTCTCGCTTAGGCAGGTCTTCAATTCCTGGGCTCAAGGGATCCTCACAAAGTGCTGGGATTACAGGCATGAACCACCGTGCACAGCCTTAGCCAACTTTCTCTATAGTTTTTTCCAGAGGGTAGGGGGGAGAATTTTTTGTAATGTGATTTAATTTATCAAACTTTTTTAATGACATGCATTTTTCATCATAGCTAAACATTTTTCTCACTCAGAATATAAATTCACTCATAATTTCTTATTGTCCTGAAGAAATTCTTAGGCACACCAAAGTACAGTTTATAATCCAAGTTTGTAAAGTGATGTCAAACATTTCATTGTTTAACATGAGACATTTAATAATCAGTCATGTTCATAGTTTTCTTAATTCTTCTAAATGATGTCAGTGTGATATCTTCTTGCCTGAATGACAAAACATTCCATTAGTAAAATAGAAAAAATTATTTCTGGAGTAATTTAGACTATAAATAAACATTCAATTATTAAAACCCTTACCTTTCTAAGAGAAGACAACATAAATCATTATAATGCAGCCCACAATCCAGCCAATCAGGAGAAGAATAGGAACCAGAAGGTGTGAAAATGTAGATCCTGCTTTAAAATAAACAGTAGAAAACGGATTATATTGGTCTTTTTAGTATTGAATTTTCTGAGTCAAGAGCATAAAAGGAATCTGGTAAGATTAAGAAAAAAAGCATACACTCTCTAGTTATACCCATACATAATTATTTTTTCTTTTCTACAGAGAATACATGAGACTGTCATAAATCCTGGGTATTTTGAATTAAACCACGGATCTTTTACTGTTATGTGACCTTGGGCAATTCTGAGCTTGAACTTTCCTATTGGTAAAATATCAGTAATGAAACTTGTGCTATCTACTTCCTGGAATAGTTTTGCAGGTCAAATGACATAACATATGTGCAAAGCTTTGTAAACTCTAACCACCGTGTGTGTTTAGTGTATACAGAACACATCCATGCATTTGTGCAATAATACATACAGCAGCTATTTAAATAAAAAACAATCTAATACAACTCTGAGACAATTTCCACTGAAGTAAATAATTATAACACAGGGAAAGGTGTTGAGCACTGTTCTTGGCCTCCATAGCCGAATGTAATTTTAAATATCACAGGGAAAAGGAAAGTATCATACATTATATAACCATTCTTGACTACAGAAAAGAATTTCTATTGTTTAAAAATTATTCATTATAACAACCAGCACTGAACCTGAATCAATGGGCAGTAATAATCCAACACACATATAAATGGCGTTTGTTATACATGATTCCTCCTGTGCCTCCTATTTGTACTCTTACCTGTAAAAAGCAATTTATACAAGTACCTTTTTACAAGTATTCACTGCATTTAATTCTTGTTCTTTCAAGCAAACATACACATGCACACACACAGAAATCCACACATGCATCACACAAAAAGATTTAGAAAGATCACAGAAAAACATTCTATAGAATTAATGTCCCTGTGTTAAGGACTCAGATATATTCTTAACTGCAAAACACAGTTAGATCTTATGCCATTAGTTAAAAGAGAGAATACATATTCTTAGCAATTATACTCCTATTACAATTTCCATCACTTTAAAACGTGAAATTTTTAAAAATGCTATTAAAATAAAATCATCAGGAGATGAGACACATTTAAAATTAGAAGACGCTCTTATAAAAGCAAACTTTCTGAAGTTGAAATGAATTTTAATACTTCTATTTTTCCAAGAATGCTAGAGTCTCTCTTAACTGACAAAATTCAACGTGCTTTTCTTGTTTCTCCATCTCACTGTGACCTTGTATAAGGCATTAAGCACTAAATGGAAAACTGTTCTCTTTACTTGACATGTGGTATTGCTTAAGGATAAAGCAAACAACATGAGATGTCCTTTACTCTCATTTGGACGAAAGCCTTTTTATGAATTAAGGTACCACCACAATGGAAGTACATAGCAGTAATTTTTTTGAACTGTCTATGTATGTGGCTTTGTATTTTTCTCAATTTCAAAGAACTTGAAAATTAATATTAACCCTTTAATTGTGCATTTATATTTTATATGTGCGTATTTTAATAAAATTTACATATCACAAAGCCTTGAAAGTCAGTATCTCATTATTTATTTTCCTTGTAAAATAGTAACAGTTGCACTAACTGTGCATTTTAACACTCAAAGTATACATTCCATTAGTGTTTTTTTAGCACTAATATTTTCAACTTTACTAACACCTGTGGAATTGTTTGGAAACAGAAATATGTAAGAACACAACATACTTTGCATATGTCACTTACATTACTAGCACAAATAAGAACAAAACATCTTTTTAAATATGAAGTGTAATTGTAAAATGCTTCTCTCTTGTCCAGTTTTGAGCATGTCAAAGTAGTTACAGCTGGAACTGTTCTTGAAGACATTGCACTCTGGAAAAGACGGTCCAGGTTAAACACCTGGTGCCACCACTCTTTAGTGATCATGAACAACTTACTAAACTGCTGTGTCTCAGTTTTCTTATCTATAAAATGGGCACGATGATGATATGCATATTTCAGAAGGTCATTGTCAAGATTCAAAGCAAAAATCCCTGTAAATATTTAAAAGCTATTTCTTAGATATAGTATATATTCAACCTATTTTGACAAATTGGAATCAATTATTTTATATAACTATAAAATATAAATACAAAAAATGTTTAAAAACAAGAAAAAAGTTAGACGTGGAACAAAAATGTTAGATGTGGAACAGACGACTGAGCCCAGTATTCTCATTTTACTGTCAGAAAACAGACTTAGAGAGGTATAGGGACTTCTCCAAACTCACATAGCCATTTACTAGCAGATCTGACACAGAACTTAACTGTCTTCAATTCTGGCTCAGAATTGAAATCAGAGCTGATTTTTAACTCACCTTTCAAAATAAGCATAAACAAAATTAAGCTCTTTTGCTTTGTTGGTCATTTTAAAATTTTCATAACCTATAGGTCTGATCCACAAATTACATAATTAATGCATTTTTGCAGCCACACTAACATATATGGTTAATGGTCATTTAGCATAGAAGCCACATTTTTTAGAGTAACTGGGAAACACCAAGAAACATAACTAAACCAAAGTCAAGAAGCCTTTTTTATTTTGCCAAGAGAATCCAATGCCTTAAATCTTACCTTTTTCAGCCATTATTCCTGTTGGTGGGTGGCTAGGTCAGGCCACGCTTACCTCTTTCTTTTGTTATCCAGCGTCTCTTTGAACTTTAAATAGAGAGAAATCTGAAGAGTGTGGCAGCTGCCCGTCTCCTGGCTGCCAATTGTCTGCAGAGTGATGTAAGTCATTGGAAAGCAGAGCTCCTCTGGCTCTTCTTTATTCTATTATTACGGAGGAAACAAGGGGCTACGTGACCTAAACAATTAGGTAAGCTGAATTATCCTAATGCAGAGATTCACAGGTTTTTAATTTGTACCATACCTTTAGATAACATGAAGAAAATGCTCTGTAAAGAAGGTGTACAGAGGAAGAACAACATTCCACCTATACAAGTGCTGTCAAGGAGAAGGGTGATATATTAGAAAGAAAGGATTTTGATGTTGGAGAGACTTGGGTTCAAATTCCAGCTCTTTCTGTAATGAAAGCCAAGTTGCTTAACCTGGGAATCAGCTTCTTTAGTTTTAAAGTAAGGATAATAATACCTGCTCATGGGAGTTGCATAAAGATGAAATCAAAGTCTATATGAAATGTAGACAGTTCTTTATTACTTTACAGATGGAAAATACAAAATGAAATGGTGCCCCTTTCTTTGAACTATTCTAAAAACAAAAACTGTTAATATACTAGAAATTAAAACAACACAGAAGTTTCGATGTTACCTAGAATTTTTAGAAAGCAGTCATAAGCTTGTTGTTTTTATTAGCAATGTATAAAAATAGGACATTTCATTTTTCAAAGTCCAAACTGGTTTATGTAACTGACCTAGACTATTCTCTATATTCTCATTGGAATAACTTTAATTTGGGGATCTGGCTGGAAAAGTTTTGCAGAGTGACCCTGTGAGCATCTTCCCAAAAAAAATTGGCATAAGATTAAGACCTCTAAAGGCAGGTCTTGCCTGATCAAATTTATCTCCAGAGTTCCAAGAATGTTATTTCCCTGCAAAGGACCCTGTTCCATCACTGCTCAAAAATCCACCAATAGTTCTTCATCTCCTAGACAATAAAAATCTGAACTCCTTGTTTAGACACCTAAAAAGCCTTATTTCTCTACTCTTCCATTTGCAGTGATAACTTCAGTGACACTGAACTCCTTGCTATTATATGAATTCAGAATCCTCCCACTCTCACAGGCAAGAACATTTGACTTGCTACCTCAAATAATGTACCTATAGATTAGAGTGTGCAGCCAAGAATCTGGCACATTTATATCATTTATGTCAAGTTGTCATTTCTCTCCTCAGTCTCTCTCTTAATATATTATTTAATATTGAAAAACATGTCTGGCTATATCAGGTAAGCAGAAAAACTGTATTGTTTATGCAACAAAATCCCTTGCTTACTTGGCAAAGTTGGGTATTTTTTTCAATATTAAATAATAATATGTTAAAGGTTAACTGAGCCCAAAAGAAAGAGAAGAAATAAAAATGTTCATTGATCTCATTTAGATATAAAAAATGTTAATTCAATAAGTTCAGATGAACACTAATTATCCTACGGAAAAAAATGGCATTCAAAACAAACAGTGTGTTCCCCACAAAGAGCACAAACATTCATACTAAAATAAATAATTTGCTTAAAACATATGAAAAGGTTTGTACATTTTAAACACTCATTTCCATTTCAATTATATTAAGCTTTCCTCTTGACATGAAATTGACTATTATTAACACTACTGCTGTCAATTTGGAGTTTGAGGAGGGATTAGTTTATAATTCATCATTTATTTTCCTTACTTTTCTATGGAAAGAAGAAGGGAAACAAACTAATTTAATTGACATGAATTTCTCAGACTTCAGAAAAGAATTCAACCTAGAATCTCATTTCCTTGGTTATACCATCAGTAAATTTTTTAAAAAATAAAATATTTTAATTAAATATAATATTTAATCAGGAAAAGATATTTTATTCATTAATAGACTGGTTTCATAGACTTTGAGCTCATAAACCCAAGGGCCTATATTTGACCATTTTCTAATCTTTCTCTTAGGACATACTAATTAGGAACATTTTCTACTTTTTTACTTTACATACTGTCTTAAATGTTTAGCTCTCAAATCCCTTACTCTAAAGGTGACATTAGATTTTTCAGAGATATGTGAGCCAAAAAATTTAAATATTTGGTTTTTCTTTAAAATACTTAAGAATTCTTCACTTTCCAAATATTTTTCACTACCAGTGTCTGGAATTATAGCATATAGACCTGACCATGGTAGATGCTCAATGGATCTTTGCTTCATGGCTGGCTGACTGGGTAGGTGGATGTAATAATAAATGCAGTATAAGGTAGCTTAGTTTGCACTCTGAACAAAGGTTTACTTATGGCAATACCTAAAAGAGTAATAAGAAATAAAATGATCTTAACTATAGTCTTATAATATATGCATATATAGATAATACAGTGTATTTAATTACCAGTAACATTAGAATAACCTATAAATAAGAATATAAACAAATAAAGGAAAGTGACATCTGCAAAACAGAGGAGTGGGAGCCTCCAAAATATCTTTCCTTCATAAGAGCACCAAGAAATCTGTCTAAAATTTTTGAATCAATTTTTAAGAATTCTGGAAATTAATCAAGGACTTACAGCAATTGGGGAGCTGGAATCTTGGTAGGAACAGCAAGTTTTGTGATATTTTAATGTGGCCTATTCTCATCTCCCCCATCTCCAGCTTTGTAGTAGCCTTGAAAACCAATGCTCCAAAATCTTAATGAAAACTAGTCTTTCAAAGTCTCAGTTTCAGAGAACAGTAATTATTTAACCTGTCTGGTGGTTCTCCCAAAGACCTCACCTGCAAAGCTGTCTTTATTTGATCAGATTCAGCACTTACTCTGTGTGAAAAGTACCCACTCCCAGGACATTTGTTGAAAACAGTTAGAGGCAATTGTTTAACATCACAGCTGCCTAGGTAACAGAGTGAACAACAGGCTTAATAAAAAGCTTAAAAGGAGAATCCAGGGAATGAGATGTCAATAGGGGCTTCAAAAGTTTCACATATCGTTAAAAATCTAGAAAGCTACATGCATATGTTCAGCTATGAGCATGACCTCGTGGCTGTGGGTATGCTTAGGAAAGACCTGAAAAGGCCCTAAGCTTTCACCTCTGGCTAACTTTGAGGCTCAAAATGCAAAGCAAAGGGTAAGGCAGTTGTCAACTCCCCGACTGGGTATTAAAGGCGTACCTCAACATATACACAGAGCCCATCATTAAAGTCTGGGAGGCATATTAGTTACAGGCATTTAAAGAAATCTTTGTCCAATCATTAGTTGATAACTAAACAAATTGAGCAAAAACTTTAGTGGTCACATACAACAAAGAATACAAATTGTACAAAATCAGTTCAGAACAATAATAACAACAACAAACAGCAATGACAACAAACTCTTGGGAGGAGGAAGAATCTGATTTTAAGAGTTGACATTATTTAAAACGACCAACTTTCAACAAAAAAAGTTATGAGATATGCAAAGGAACAAAAATGTATGGCCCTTACACAGGGATAAAAAACCTATCAAAAGTAACTGTTTCTCAGAAAGTCTATAAGTTAGACTGACTAACAAAGACTTTATGTCAACTATTTTAAGTATTTTCAAATAACTAAAAACAGCAAAAGAAAGCCATCTCAGCAAAGAGAATATTAGTAGAGAGATAAATACTCTTTTTAAAAGAGCAAACAAATTTTGAAGTTGAAAGGTGCAATGACTAAAATGAAAATTTTACTAGAGGCTCAACAGCAGATTTGAGCAGGCAGATGAAAGAATCAGTTAATTTGAAGACAGTTTGATTGAGATTATTCTGTACAAGAAACAAGAAGAAAAGATAATAATGAATACGGCCTTAGAGATCTGTGGGACACTATCAAGCATATCAACATATGCATAATTAGAGTCCTAAAACAAGAAGGGCAGAAAAAAATATTTGAAAAAATCATGGTCAAAAGCTTCCCAAATTTGTGAAAAATGTTAAGGTACATATTCAAGAAGTTCAATTACTTCTAGGTAGAATAAACGCAAAGAGACCAATACCTAGACACAAAATAACTGTCAAGAACCAAAGACAGGCTGGGTGTAGTGGCTCATGCTTGTAATCCTAGCACTTTGGGAGGTGGAGGCAGGTAGATCACTTGATGTCAGGAGTTGAGACCAGTCTTGCCAATATGATGAAATCCCATCTCTACTAAAAATACAAAAATGAGCCAGGTGTGGTTGTACACACCTGTAATCCCAGCTAATCAGGAAGCAGAGGCACAAAAATCACTTGAACCTGGGAGGCAGTCATTGCAGCGAGCCAAGATCACACCACCACACTCCAGCCTGGGCAACAGAGTGAGACTTTGTCTCAAAAAAAAAAAAAAAAGAAAGAAAGAAAAAAAAGAAACAAACACAACGAGAAAATATTTCCCTGTTGATCTAGGGGATGTATTCTAACAGGGAACTGCCAAGTCTCTAAATCACCCTCTTGTCTAGCTTGCTGAATTCCTGCCTGAATAGAACTAAGAGCAGTCGCTCAAGGTGCTACTTGAGAAGTCATTGAGGCAACTATTTTCACCCAGTGTCCTCCAGAAAAGAAAGATCTGGGGGGTCATTTTCTTCAAAATAATAATGAGGGGGTGCAGAAGGGTAGGGATGAACCTCTCCTTCCTTTGCCGCTTTCACTTTAGCTGGCAAATGAACATGCTCTGTAACCTCTTCTGTTACTTCCCTATACTCTTGTTCCTCTTCATAATCAGTGTGAAAAAGTTCCAAGATGAAACAAACCAGACCCCATACCTGTCCCATTGTTACACTGATGCCTCTGAGCTCCCCTTCTTACTCACCACGGGGATTACTTTAAGAGTACTTCGGTGTCCTCCAGCTAGTTTTCCATTCCAACCGTCACTCCAGCGACCCTTCGACCTGGATTCGAGCCCCCATGAATGGACGCCACTTGCTGAAACCAGCTCGGTCGGGGAGACCCTAACCCAGTGGCACTAGAGGAATTAAAGACACACACACAGAAATATAGAGGCGTGAAGTGGGAAATCAGGAGTCTCACAGCCTTCAGAGCTGAGAGCCCCAAACAGAGATTTATCCACATATTTATTAACAGCAAACCCGTCATTAGCACTGTTTCTATAGATATTAAATTAACTAAAAGTATCCCTTATGGGAAATGAAGGGATGGGCCAAGTTAAAGGAATAGGTTGGGCTAGTTAACTGCAGCAAGAGCACGCCCTTGAGGCACAGATCACTCAAGCTATTGTTCAGGGCTTAAGAACACCTTTATGCGGTTTTCCACCCTGGGTGGCCCAGGTGTTCTTTGCTCTCATTCCCATAAACCCACAACCTTCCAGCACGGGTGTTAGGGCCATTATGAACATGTTACAGAGTTGCAAGGATTTTGTTTATGGCCAGTCTTGGGGCTGGTTTATGACCAGATTTTGGGGGGGCTTGCTCCCAACAGTGAGACTCTGTCTCAAAAAAGAAAAAGAAACAAACACAAAGAGAAAATCTTGAAGGCATCAAAAGAAATAACTAACTCATTATATGCAAGGGATACTCAATAAGATTAACAGCTGACTTCTCCATAAAAGCCATGAAGCTCAGAAGGTAGTGTTACGACATTCAAAGAAAAAATATTGTCAACCAAAAATTCTATAACAAGCAAGATAATCTTCAAAAGTAAATAAAAAATTATGACATTCCCAGATAAACAAAAACTGAGATAATTTGTTACTAGCAAAGCTACTCTGCAAAAAATACTAAAAGGAATCCTGTCAGAATTAAATAAGAAGACACTAGACAGTAACTCAAATCCACATGAAAAAATAAAGAACATCTCTACAGGCAACTACATAGAAAAACAGGATAAATGTATTTTTTGTGTGTAACTTGTTTTCTCCTCCTAACTTAAAAGACAACTGCAATAATTATAAATCTGTATTGGTGACCCTTAATATATAATAATGGAATTTAAATTAAAATGACAACACAAAAAAGGGAATAGAGCTCTATAGAAGCAAAGATGTTGTGAACTACTAAAACTAAGTTGATACTAATCCAAACCTGATGGTTATAAATTAAAATATTCATTTTAATCCCTAAGGCAACTGCTAAGAAAATAACTCCAAAAAAAAGACAGCAGAAGAAATTACAAAATAATTAAAATGATATACTAGAAAATATTGATTAACACAAAACAAGACAGTAATGAAGGAATAAAGAAATAAAAAGATGGCATACATAAAACAAATAGGAATTATAAATCTTACTTTATAAATAGTTACATTTAAATGGATTAACCACTCCTAATACAAGATAAGAATGGCAGAATGGATTTTTAAAAGTGATCTAACTATAAGCTATCTATAAGAGACAGTTTAGATTCAAAGACACAAATAGATTGAGAGCAAAAAGATGTAAAAATACATGTCATGCAAATTGTAATCAAAGAGACCTGGAGTAACTGTACTAACATTAGATGGAATCAATTTTTTTCTTTTTTTTGAGACAGAGTCTTACTCTGTTGCCCAGGCTGGAGTGCAGTGGCATGATCTTGGCTCACTGCAGGCTCTGCCTCCCAGGTTCATGCCATTCTCCTGCCTCAGCCTCCTGAGTAGTTGGGACTACAGGCACCTGCCACCACTCCTGGCTAGTTTTGTTTTGTTTTGTTTTGTTTTGTTTTGTTTTGTATTTTTAGTAGAGATGGGGTTTCACCATGTTAGCCAGGATGGTCTTGATCTCCTGACCTCATGATCCACCCACCTCGGCCTCCCAAAGTGCTGGGATTACAGGGGTGTGCCACTATGCCTGGCCTAGATGGAATAGATTTTAAGAAAAAAAAATTACTTGAAATAAAGAAATATATTTTCTAATGATAAAATTATCAATTATAAACATATATGTACCTAAAAACAGAGTCCCAAATACATGAAGACTGGCAAAATTGAAGCAAATAGGCAATTCAACAGTAATGGTTGAATGAATATCCTGCTTATAATAATGGACAGAAAAACTAGACAGAATATCAGCAATATGGAACTTGAACAATATTATAAACCAACTGGACCTAACACACATTTATTGACTACAATAATAAACAGTAACAGAATACACATTATTTAGAAGAAAATTTGGCAAATTCACAATTATATGAAAATTAAACAACATTCTCATCAAGAAGGGGAACGAGGTATTAGTCAGAGCAAGATATCTGTTTATGATGGATTTAACTAATGTAGTTTTGATAGGTTGGATGAAACTTTTTCATATTATCAACTTTTGTTGACTAAGTTGTGTGAAAGAATTTGTGTTCAAAGTCCCATAGGCTTCAGCAAATTGCAGTAGAATGTATTGAGAAATATAGTAGTCCATTCTCATATTGCTATAAAAAACTACCTGAGACTGGGTAATTTATGAAGAAAAGGGGTTTAGTCAACTCACAGTTCCGCACGCTATATCAGAATCATGGCTGAGGAGGCCTCAGGAAACTTACAATCATGATGGAAGGTGAAGGGGAAGCAGACACATCTTCACATGTTGGAGTAAGAGAGAGAGAGCGAAGGGAGAAGTGCTATGCACTTTTAAATAACTCACAAGAACAGCAACGTGGAAGTCCAGTCCCATGATCCAGTCACCTCCCACCAAGTCCCTCCTCCAACACTGAGGATTACAATTCAACATGAGATTTGGATAGGGACACAGAGTCAAGTAATATCAAGTGAAGTTTATTTGATCTGAGATGTCCAAATATAAAAGGTATTGTGATTAATAAATAAGAGACAACAAAATATCACAGACTATGGCCAGACACAGTGTCTCACACCTGTAATCCCAGAATTTTGGGAGCCTGAGGTGGGCGGATCACTTGAGCTCAGGAGTTTGAGACCAGCCTTGGCCACATGGCAAAACCCCATTTCTGCAAAATATTTAAAACTTGACTGGGCATGGTGGTGTGATCACCTATAGTCCCAGCCACTGGGAGGCTAAGGTGGTGGGATCACCTGCGATCAGGGGGTCGACCAGCCTGGGCAACAGAATGAAACCCTGTCTTAAAAAAAAAGTCACAGACTACCTGGCCTTCCTCCCTGGAGACTCCTCTTTGCATTTCACAGAAAAGAAAGTGTGGCTCAAAAGAAAAGGCAGCACTATGATAGTGGCAGGAACAGGGACTTAGGATCAAGTTTGAATGTCAGGTCTGATAATAGCTGTATGAACTTTAATGATCACACAGGCTGAGTCTACTTCTTCATTTGGCAAAAGATAAGCGCAGCATACAGAATTAGAGATAAGCATATACGAAATTCTCAGCACCAGCCTAACTAACACAAAGTACATTCCCAATGCATGGTAGTTGTTATCGTTAAGCCATGATAAACAGGGATAAAGAGGAAGGAGAAGCAACATCTGCAAAGAATCAGATATCCCCCCTCTGCATGCTTCCAAGGCCATTTTGAGGGTCATCTAAGAGGGACCATATCTACTGATCATCAGGCCAGGACATAAGAAGGATTGTAAGAGTCCATTTTTCAACTCCCTGCTTATACCTCAAGCTGCTTTTGATTGGTTGCAGCCTGCATTTCTCTATGAAACAACTCATTTCTAAATCACTAAGACATTTCTAAGATCACTAAGACCTAAGATCCTGTGACTTCTATGTTGTTAAGCCAACAAAATTTTTTTAGTCCTTCCTGATATTACTTGACCTCTTGACATTGCTTGATTCCATTGATTACTTTCTCCTTCTTGAAATTATCTCTTCTCTTGGCTTCTGTGGCATCAGAATCTTCTGACTCTTTCTATTTTTGACTGTGCATTCTTAGTCTTATAGGTTTATCCTCTTCAAATTCTCAAAACATGTTGTGTTTTGTCATGGACAGAGAGAGGGGAACAACACACTCCAGGGCCTGTTGGGGGGTGGGGACAAAGGGAGGGAGAGCATTAGGACAAATACCTAAAGCATGAGTGGCTTAAAACCTAGACAACGGGTTTAAAGGTGCAGCAAACCACATGGCACATGTATACCTATGTGACAAACCAGCACATTCTGCACATGTATCCCGGAACTTAAAGTAAAATAATAAAATAAAATAACATGTTGTGTTTTGTAAGTTAAATTCAATAGGACAACGGAGCATGCAAATAACAGAGGCAATATACTGGTATGTGGGTATGTTGTAGGGGTCCAGCAGCAGCCTGCACATGAGCAGCTTCAGGCTCAGCAAACAGCATACCCAAAGCTGTTGGCCCTATATGTGTGCCAGTGACTGGGACAGTCCAGAGGTGAAGGGAAGCAGGGGAGTAGGACCAGCCTGGGACCTTGGTACGGAATGATGGTAGTGACAGCAGCTATAGCAGTAGCAGCAGCAGAAATGCCAGGACAGGAACTGTTGGTGCTTATGTAGTAAATTTCAGCAGTATATTATAGAATCTTCAGTTTAAAAAACTGCTCAGTCTTACAAGACAAATATCCACAGGCTTAGAAATAGAAATTAAATTCTAAGAGTACCATGTTTGATGAAAAATAACACTATTATCATATGGAGCACTGGATAAACCAAGTATAAATGGGGTAAACAATTTTTAAATTAATTTTTTCTTATCATTGAAGATATAGCAATAGAATGCATAACAGACATTTTGAAATATACACAAATTAGAAAGTTTCTTGTCCAACCTCCACAAGTTATGAAAAGCTTCAAGGGAAATAATGAAACGTCATTATACAAATTTACATTTGAAATTAAATTCAGACTTACAGGAAATTTGTGCCAAGAGTTACATCTTTTTCTAGAGAAAACAAGAGTCATCAGCTCTAGATGTACTGAAAAGTATATTTTGACATAATTTATCAGAAATTTATCCCAATATTGTTGCAACCTATAAAATACTCTTGACAGCTCCAGTAATCGTTGCATTAGCAGAAAGATCTTCTTAAAATTAAAATGATCAAAAATGATTTGTGATTTTGAAATTGCCAAGAGCAATTAATGCTGTGTTCAGTTACATAGATTGAAAATTGGAGAGGGGTGGTGGAAGCAGGGAGAACATTAGGAAAAATAGCTAATGGATGCTGGGCCTAATACCTAAGTGATTGGATTATTTCTGCAGCAAAGCAGCATGTAACAAACTTGCACATCCAGCACATGTACCCCTGAACTTAAAATAAAAATAAAAGTTGAAGAAAAAAAAGAAAGTGATGTTGCTAAAAATTTAAATTTGCATGATCTAATACCTGCATGTGAATTTGCAAAAATATGAGCCAGAAAAACATCTTATGATAATCGTGATATCAGATTATTAAGTATTATATATTGTACTACATAAAATTATGACACAAAAAATACTATTTTTACAATTTGAAAATTTATGCTGCTCATTTATCTTGGCTGTAGCTATTACATTTTGAAATTCACTGAATTTTTTAAAGGAAAAAACTTTATATTTTAGTATATTTAATATTTTTTTTTTGGTTTTTTAACAAAGAGTCCCAAATTTTATTTTGCACTGAACCCTGCAAATTTTGTAGTGAATCCTGATTCCTTCCATAAGGGAAGGAGAGAACAGGGAGGTAAGAAGTCTGAGCCATCCACTTCCCTTTCTCTCTCGATTCCTTTAACCATAGCATCTCTCTGTCAAATGTAACCCCTGAATGTGCCATGCCATGTATCATATATAACTCCTGAATGCATTATGCCATCATGTATGATCTGTAACCCCTGAACACACCATGCCATGTATGATATGTAACCGCTGAACACACTAAGTCATGCATGATATGGCATCATATTTGGGGGCCGTGGTGCTAAAAAGTTTAGAAACCTCCCATCTAGTCCAACCACACACATATGAGGGAACAAACTAACCCTTAGGAAGGTGAGGTGATTTTTCTAACTTCGGAGTTTGTCTGAAGACAACCTGCCATCACCATGCTGCTTTCTTGGTATCCATGACTTCATCCTGGTGATATGATATGTTCAGGAGTTGAATCATAGCATGGTGTGTTTGGGGTTATATATGATGCATGACATGAGGGGTTCAGGGATTATATACGAAATCCCTTTTTCTGGAACCCAGTTTGAAGATCCCTATTATTACCCTACTTTAAAGCATAAAAGTTGAAAAAAGTTGGAGAGGGTATGCCCAAAAGTGAGCATTTATTTATCTATTTCTTATTCTAAAAGGTATTACCTAATCTTAAAGCCATTTGCAAAGCAGGTAATAAAATACGCTTTCAACCTAAATTTTTCTATTGCCCTAATGTTTTAATGTTGATAAAAACAGACATAAAAACAGAGTGTTGTCTCAGTGTCATTCTTACCATAGTTCTCATGATCTTCAAGTCTGGTATCAGCAATCTCCTCTAAAGCAGAAACAAAAAGTGCTGCTACTTCAGATAGATGTTTATTTACTGAGTTGGATGATTTCATCCTCCAGAGAATCTCTGTGCTTCAGAGAAGTCCTAGCTGTGAAAAAGAATTATTTGCAAAGACCTGATAGATTCCAACATTCTTAAAAATACAAATTAACTCATTGCTGAGTCATAACAAAGGGTTGAGTACAAGGTCTGTGCAGTTACAGAGACTGAGGTTCAAATTTCTGCTCCATTAGCTAATATTTGTGGGAACAGGTTACTGTCAAAAAAAAAAAATTCTCCAAACTTGGAAATAGGGAAAAAAGGTGGGAACAGATCTTTTCAATATCATAAGAGGCAAAGGTCCCCTAGGATTGTCTAGACCTGTAATTCGTTCATCTCATTTTCACTCTTGATTAAAAGGTCTCATACTTAAGGAATTTACTGATTAATTTGCAGGGTTTTGTCCAGTAGAGATGCAAACAATTTCCAACCAATGGAACAGACAATGTAAAATAGTGATGGCCTGTTGAATATTAACCAGTTTTACATCTAACTCAGCAATTTTATCTTAACATGTCTTTGTTAAATTGCCAATAACTGCCATCACTTCTTAAATGCTCTTTGAACTGATTATGACATCTTACTTGTTCCCTCATTAATTAATTAGTTCAATAAAATAATGGACATATGTCCCTTTTGTATTTACCTGAAAGTCATGATTTTATCCTTTTGAAAATTATACCCTAACATGACTTAACTCTCTTTGCCTTTGTTTCTCTACCTGTAAAATGGAAAAGACCTACTTTTTAAGGTTTCTGTGAGAATTAAGAAACAGGATATGTAAGGCACTTAGCACAGAACCTGTTGCCAAGTAAATGCACATAAGGCTGTAAGCTTTCAGTGTGAATCTAAAGAGAGGATTTAAGGCAGCTGAAATCGGGATTGGGGTCCAGTTTATCACCGTTCACCTTCAGCTTCTTTCCTAAACACTCACATACACTAGATTTTACAAACTTGCCTGAAACAATTTCTCCTTTTTTATAATCACATTCTTTAAAATCTTACTTGCTGGTCCTTTGCTAACTGTATACCTCACACCTCATGGAAATAATGTCCAGTGAGAACTACAAGTAAAGGGCATAGCTAGGTGACCTTTGTCACTGGAAGCTTTCCAGTGCTAGTTTCTCAGGCAGGCATATGGTTTAAAAAGTCCACAATACTGTCAATCAAGTAAATGTAAACCAAAAGATAGAGAAGATTTTTCTCAGAAATTGTGCATCAGTATTTCCATATTCAAATAGTAAAATTATTCAAGATGTAAAAGGGTGATATCAAAGATGACATTTTCAATGAAAGATATGCTAAAGAAATAAATTCTGTTGCGAACACATTCTGTAAACTGTTTTCTTTAATGTGTGCCCCTCCCTGAGAGCTCTCAAAACTAGAGAATTCTCATATATTTGAATTTCTAGTGTTTCCCTTTTGCCACCAAAATACATATATACACTTTCTCACCCCCATTCCCCAAATAAAAGTAGCCTCAAATTTACCTATCAGAGTCCAAGTACACCTTAAATATTGAGGAAGCCTAGCTAATTCTCTCCACATGCTGACAGTTTCTACTGCTTGAAGCTCAGGTGAGTCCCCAGGAACCCCAGTTTTCTGAAACTGTACACAGAATAGCAGAATGACACTTCTCCCCAACACCCATTCTGTGCAGTCTTTGAAATATATAAATCTAAGTTCGAGTAACTGAAAAGCACAGAAGACAAACAGCTAAGTAATAGCACTTTATAAACTACTCAGAACTCCTGAATAAACTGTTTTAAATACTAAAGTTGTTAGCTATAAAAGAGCAACTTAACAAAAAAACAAAAAGTCAAAGGAGCAAAGAAAGTTAACAAACAACTTAACAAAACAAACAACAACTTAACAAAAAAAAGTCAAATCACCATGCTTGAAGAACAGAACTGCCCTCGGCCTGTACAACATGTGCTTTGTTACAAGACTTACTTTGTTCTCCTAGCCCTTGGGGTGTGTGTGTAGCTCCTGGACCTGTGCTCGCCTCATAGCCAACATGGCCCCTGCTAGTAGGAAAGCAGTGGCCCAGCACAGTGCTCTCAGGGGCTGGGGTGTCGGAGTTCCTCCTTAGCCTCACAAGTCAGAACACTAGGAGACACCACAGAATCTGGAAGAGTCATTCCAGGGGCAACTCAGTCTACACCCAACCCTTCTCATCTGCATCCTGGTTCCTGAAACTGTTATAATAGGAGACAAAATCTTTCATTCTGTAGATAATGTTATAACTTACAGATTTGCAGTTTTGTTTTTATTGTATACCAAATTTCTTTAAATATTAGAGTCTATTTTCCAACATTTTATTATGAAAATTTTCAAGCATACAGCAATGTTGAGATAATTTTATATAACTACAAAATTTTTCATATATGCAGCCCTCTAGCCATCTTATTTTCTGACTTTCTTATTTGTTTCTAAATGAATTGCAGATAGCAGCTTAATTCCCTCCAAATACTTTAGTATACATATCATTAGATTAGACGCCAATATTATTTTTCGATTTTTTTCTTTCAAGAGAAAAATATACAATGAAACGTACAAATCTTAACTGTATGTTCACTGAGTTTCACAAAGTGAAATTACATCTTTATAACCCAAATTCCTATCAAGATATAAAACTGCTGAAAACCATCATTCTCAGCAGACTAACATAGGAACAGAAAACCAAACACCACATGTTTTCACTCATAAGTGGGAGGTGAACAGTAAGAACACGGAGACACAGGCAGGGGAACATCACACACCGGGGCCTGTCGGAGGGTGAGGGGCAAGGGGAGGAATAGCATTAGGAGAAATACCTAATGTAGATAGATGACCAGCTGATGGATGCAGCAAACCACCATGGCATATGTATACCTACATAACAAACCTGCACGTTCTGAACATGTATCCCAGAACTTAAAGCATAACAAAAAATGAAAAAATAAAAGATACGAAAACACCCTAAGAAAAAAGATATAAAACTGAATCTATGTCTCTGGGTTGCCAGCTTTTAACCAATGACCTGTCTTTTCATGCCCTAGTAACAATGTGTTTTAAATATTTCAGCTTTAAAATATATTTTATAATCTGGGGTCAGGAGCAATGGCTCAGCCCTGTAATCCCAACACTTTGGGAAGCCTAAATGGGGCGGATCACTTGACGTCAGGAGGTCAAGACCAGCCTGGTCAACATGGCGAAACCCTATCTCTACTAAAAATACAAAAATTAGCCAGGCATGGTGATGTGCACCTGCAGTCCCAGCTACTCAGGAGGCTGAGGCAGGAGAATCGCTTGAACCTGGGAGGCGGAAGTTGCACTGAGCTGAGCTCTTCCTGCTGTATGTACTCCAGCCTGGGCGACAGAGACAAAAATGAATAAATACAGTAATAAAATCTGTATGCCTTGTTCCTTTTATTACTCTTATTTTTGTAATGATTTTGGCTATTCTGGCATGTTTAACTTTCCTTTTGAATTTTCAAATAAATTTATTTAATCCCCACCCCCACCCCTCACAGAAAAGAAGGTGAAGGAGGAGGAAGTGGAGGAGGAGGAAGTGGAGGAGAAGGAAGAAGACTCCTGTTGTTATTTCTAACTGACTTGCATGAAGTATAGAGATTAATTTAGGCATGAGTAAAATGTTGTGATATTCAGTCTACCTTTCCAAGAACAGGAAATGCCTTTCCATTTAGTCAAGCCTTCTTTGACGTCCCTCGGTCATGTGTCAGAACTTCCTTCATAAAACTTTTGCACATTTCTTATCAAGTTTATTCTCTTCTAAAAATATTTTTGGTGGTTATTATGTTTTACGCAGCATACTTTTTAAAATGTTTTAAATTATATTTTAAATTTTTGTGGGTACATAGTAGGTATACATGCTATCATACTTTTTTATATGGATTTTGTATACAGATAACAAATTTGCTTATGGTCATTAGGAATTTTTCAGTTGATTCTCTTGGGTTTTGATATATACAATCGTTATCTACAAACAATAATTTTATCTCCTCCTTTCCAATTTCCATATCTCTTTTTTTCCTTTTTAATAATAGCATCAGCTTGTACTGACAGAAGAATGCTTTCATTAGGGAGGCATTAGTGCTTTTAACAACTTTTATCTATCTCCTTATAGTCAATGATCTCTAAATATACTAAATGACCTTCCTCTTCTGAGATGGTTTTATCAATTTACCTTTTTCTAAAATTATTCCACTTCAATTCCGTTGAACAGAGTCAATTATTCCCATTTCCTCTGTATTTGTGGTAATTTCTCTATTCTTGTTTCTTATTTTGTGTAATTGTGCTTTGCTTGTTTTAACCAGTTTTACTTTTCTCTGTTTTTATTTTTATTTCAATAGGTTTTGGGGAGCAGGTGGTGTTTGGTTACATGGATAAGTTCCTTTTTTGTTTTTTGTTTTTTGGTTTTTGGTTTTTTTAATTATACTTTAAGTTCTAGGGTACATGTGCACAATGTGCAGGTTTGTTACATATATACACATGTGTCATGTTGGTGTGCTGCACCCATTAACTCGTCATTTACATTAGGTATATCTCCTAATGCTATCCCTCCCCCATTCCCCCACACCACGACAGGCCCCAGTGTGTGATGTTACCCTTCCCGTGTCCAAGTATTCTCATTGTTCAGTTCCCAACCATGAATGCGAACATGTGGTGTTTGGTTTTTTGTCCTTGTGATAGTTTGCTCAGAACGATGGCTTCCAGTTTCATCCATGTCCCTACAAAGGACATGAATGCATCCTTTTTTATGGCTGCATAGTATTCCATGGTGTATATGTGCCACATTTTCTTAATCCAGTCTATCATTGATGGACATTTGGGTTGGTTCCAAGTCTTTGCTATTGTAAATAGTGCCACAATGAACAGACTTGTGCATGTGTCTTTACAGCAGCGTGATTTAAAATCCTTTGAGTATATACCTAGTGATGAGATGGCTGGGTCAAATGGTATTTCTAGTTCTAGATCCTTGAGGAATTGCCACACTGTCTTCCACAATCATTGAACTAGTTTACAGTCCCACCAACAGTGTAAAAGTGTTCCTATTTCTCCATAATGGATAAGTTCTTTAGTGGTGATTTCCGAATTTTTCATACACTGTATCCAATGTGTAGTCTTTTATCCCTCGCCATCCCCACTTTTTCCCTCAAGTCCCCAAAGTCCAGTGTATCATTCTTATGCTCTTGAGTCCTCATAGCTTAGCTTCCACATATGAGAGAGAACATACGATGTTTGGTTTTCCATTCCTGAGTTACTTCACTTATAATAATAGTCTCTAATAACATCCAGGTTGCTGCAAATGCCATTATTTCATTCCTTTATATGGCTGAGTAGTATTTCATGGTGTATATATATATATACACACACCATGTATATATATACACCATATATATACCATGTATATATACACCAAAATTATATATATATAATTTTCTTAAGTGTCCTGTTTTTGCCACATCCACACCAACACTTATTATTTTTTGATTTTTTGATTATGGTCATTCTTGCAGGAGTGAGGTGGTATCACATTGTGGTTTTGATTTGCATTTCCCTGATTATTAGTGATGTTGAGCATTTTTCCATATGCTTGTTGGCCGTTTGTATATCTTGTTTTCAGAACTGTCTATTCATGTCTTTAGCCCACTTTTTGGTGGGATTTTTTGGTGTTTGTTTTGTTTTGTTTTTACTTACTGATTCGTTTGAGTTCCTTGTAGATATAGTCCTTTGTCAGCTGTATAAGTTGTGAAGATTTTCTCCCACTCTGTGGGTTGTCTGCTTTAACTAATTTTTGAAAACCAGCTCTTGAATGTATTTCTTAGTTTCTTGCTTTTTCTGTTTACATTTCATTAATGTTTCCTTTTATTTTTATTTGTTCTTTTCCTTAATTTTTCTTAGGCTTAATTTCTTGTTCTTTGCCTAGTTTTTAAAATGTGACACTTAATTTATTTGTTCTCATCTGTTCTTGTTTATCTGTGAAAACATTTAGGGTTATATATTTTTTCTCTGAACACAGCATTAGCTTGAGTTCTAACATGTAATAATTTAATTAATGGTATCTTCTAGATATTCTGACCTTTAAAATTTGATTTTCTCTTTAATCAAGAAATTGTTTAAGAGAATTTTTAAATTTCCAAGCGGTGCCAGGCACAGTGGCTCACATCTGTAATCCAGCACTTTGGCAGGCCGAGGTGGGCAGATCACCAGAGACCAGGAGTTCAAGACCAGCTTGGCCAACATGGCAAAACCCCATCTCTACCAGAAATACAAAAAATTAGGCAGGCGTGGTGGCAGGAGCCTATAATCCCAGCTACTTGGGAGACTGAGGCAGGAGAATCACTTGAACCCGGGAGGCAGAGGTTGCAGTGAGCCAAGATTGAGCCATTGCACTCCAGCCTGGGCAACAAGAGCAAAACTCTATCTCAAAAAAACAAATAAATAAATTTCCAGGTGGTATTTTGCTGTTTAAGATGATTCCACCAGCACAGTGGCTCATACCTGTAATGCCAGCTAATGGGGGCATATCACTTGAGCCCAGGAGTTTGAGACCAATGTGAGCAACATAGTAAAATCCTGTCTCTACAAAACATTCTTTTAAATTAGCTGTGCATGGTGGCACATGCCTGTGGTCCAAGCTACACAGGAAACTGAGGCGGGAGGATTGTTTGAGACCAGGAAGTTGAGGCTGCAGTGAGTCATGATTGCATCACTGACCTCCAGCCTGGGTGACAAAGCAAGACTGTCTCAAAATAAAATAAACTATACAGTAAAATGTTTTACAGAAGAAATATTTTAATGTAAGATATATATTTATTAATCTGTTCAGGGACTTTTGTTTCCTATATGTTGGAGCTTTTCTTTTTGGTGTGATCATGGCTCACTGTGTTGGAGCTTTGTTTATAAAGTATTCCTATATAATGTAGGCACATGTATATATGCATATGTTTTTAAATACATTTTTAATATGTATTAACTACTATGCCCTAACATTGTATTTGCTACAAAAATACATTGACTAGTTTATTCCTTAATTATTGTCAATTATAATAGAAGACCAAATCTCAGAGAGATTAAGCAAGATCTCTGAATCCAAATAGTAGAGCTAGGATACCTGCCAAGGTGTATGGCTGATTCCAAGGCCTATGCTCTTCCCAAACTGCATCACTAGAACCATGGAAGAAAACAAAATATGAATTATATACCATGTATAGAAAATAGATACAGCACACAGTACCACAAATAGGCAATGCGTTAGCATGTTTGAGATGCATAGTGAGAAATGTAGATATGTTATTTCACATTTCATAAAAGCACAAGGTTTTTGTAGATTTCAAAAGCAGAGAATACGCCAGGAAAATCATCATTCTGCTCTTAACGTTCTTTCAGATTTCCAGGTATTTCCTGAAAGAGCTTTCTTTCAATATTTCACTCTCACCATCAAGAAATTCTTCTTCATACTTTATCTATTACTTCATGCTGAGGTTTAGCCATCTCTTTGGGATTCTTTAGAGATAGAGAATAGCTGGTCCCTATTTTCGACATAATAATCCCTCATAAACTTGAAGCCTTCCATAGTAATCTTGTCTCTGGGATACATAATCCTAATTCCTAAGACCTATCTTTTTTTTTTTCCAAATATTTTCTTTAAATGTGGTTATTTTTATGCCTGGAGAAAAAGATGATATTTATATTGTCCACATCCTTTTTCAATTGTATTGAGTGTTAAGGGGCTATTGCATAGTGAGATGGTAAAAGTTGCACTATGACTGATGTATGGTGCCTATGAGTTTGTTCATGTCTCCCAAGGTCTTTTAACCTAGGTAATAAGGTTCTGGACACTTGCTGTCCGTATCTCACACTCAAGGTGCTGAGGAAAATCAAAACTGCCCATGTCCAAGAAAATTATGAGAAAAGCATGTAAATAGAGAAATTCGAGGGATGAGTAGTGTTTTTGTATGAAGTGCAGGTATCCTTACTAAAAAAAAAATTGTTTTACTTAATAGGTAGCATACAAAAGAAATAAAATGAATGCCTGGGATCTATAATAGCAGAGTATGTGTTTTCATAAAGACAAGAAAAGAAAGATAGGTCATCAAAAGCTTTTCTCACTTCAAAACTCTAGAATGATTTCTGAGTGATGGGCATTTCTAGAGATCATGACAATAGCAGAAATCTAATAACATAATAATGGAAGAACAAAAAGATGGAGGTGTTTATTGGGACTGAGTTACTGTACAAAAGAACCACAATTATGAAAGTGAGTTATAAAAATTCTGTTTCCCAGGGTCTATAAACCATCAATGCTAAGGGAATTACTTGAAAGAACAAATTAATTCTGTATTGCATCACAAATATTAATAAGAGATAACAATAATCAAGAGCTTTACTAGATGCCAGGTGTTGTTTTAGGCACATGACATGCATTAATCTAATTCTCACAACATTCTCCCACATAAGGTTTCTTAACCCAATTTTACAGATAAGAAAACTGAGGCAAAAGAGGTTAAATTATCTGACAAAAGTCACAATGGAGGTACAAGAAGGATTTGGAATTCTAACACAAGTAGTCTGGCCCAAGGGTCTTTGGTCTATCAATGTCAGAAGATGATTTTAGCTAGGACTGAGCTATTGAGTCTACCCATTCATCAAAACTGACCATTCTCAAAGGTTCAGATAAATGAATTGTAATTTCAATGTTCTCTAGTACTATAGTCGTAGGTATGATTAAGAGAGACCATGCCCATAGGTAAATACTTTTTTCACTATTTAAGAAATTTTTATTGAAGCAAGAATTTTATAATCCAAATTACATTTCCTTGCTCAGTTATCAATTCTGTTACTTAAAACAGAACTGACATTTTGAGCCATTCCACAGTGAAGGATTACAAAATTAAAGAGAGGAATGCTTTAAAATTTTGTACTTGCTGAAAATTCTGTTTCCCAGGGTCTATAAAACATTAAATTTTTAAAATATTTTACCATTTTTTGTGGGTTTTTTTGTTTTGTTTTTAAATCAGTAAGTAATCTAGGACTAACATTACGTTTGCTAGGCCTGGCATTTTCTCAGTACATAAGGTTCAAAGTTTCCCTTCCTTTTTAAATTTATTTTATATTTTGCAATTTTTTTCCATAATATTTAAGTTTTTCGATGTTTAGATATTTTTCTTCGGTGAAGCACAAGTTTCTTTTCGTGGTCCCTGATCAATTTTAAACAGTTGGAACACCAGTGGCACTGTTAACTGCTGTCTGGTACGCCTCTTTAGCTTGATGGGCTTGTAGTACAGCTACAGCTTCATCGACCTTATAACAGAGAGACTCTGGAGACTCGAGCCTATGAAGAAGTTCTGAATTATCAGTCTCCAACAACATGCCAGTGATTTTACCAGCAAGAGTAGGATGTGTGGCTTGAATAAAAGGAAACAGCCATTCACCCAACATTTGCTTTTCCTCTTGAGGAGAGGCAGACGCCAATATGGAAGCAGTCAAAGGTTCCTGACCTTGTACATGAACAGCAGGCTGTTGCATTGTAACTTGTGGCTGTGCATTAAGATGTTGCTGAGGATTGCAAACTCCCGCAACATATTTATACTGTGCAACGGTGCAGACAGCAGGAGTAGCTGCAGTAGCTACAGCTGCAGCTGCAGGACGTGGACCCATTATCTGTGTAGATGTGTTAGCAACACACTGTGTTGCCATGACTCATGGAACCTGTGAAGAAGCTGGTCTCATAGTACTAAATGGTGGTCTAGGAGCAGCTGGGCAGGTAGCACCGGGCGTATTTTGGAATGGATGACGTCTGGCACCCTGAGCAGTCCAGCGAGGTCTTAGCTGAGCAATTTGGCTAGGAGGATGGTATGCAGCAAGGTTCTGAGACTGTGAGATAGCTGCCACGAAGTAACCTGAAGGAGGTGCTGGCTGGTAGGGGTTGATTACAGGGTTGGGCACAATTCATATACTTGCCATTCTCTGCCTATACTGGCTAGTGAGGTGAGCCTGGCACTCTCCTTTGCGCTCAGCTAAAGCTACATACCATGGCTTTGTGGCCACAATTCTACCGTTCATTTCTGTAACTGCTTTAGTGGCTTCTTCTGGGGAGGAGAAACATACAAAACCAAACACCTGCTGCGACCACCCTCCATCATAACCTTTGCACTAGTGATTGTACCAAATGGAGAAAACTTTTCTGGAGATGTTCATCATCAATACCATCATCAAGATTTTTCACATAAGGATTAACATTCTAGTATCTGGTGATCCTATCTTGCTTCATCAGTTCAAGTTTGCGCTTAAGTTCCGTCTGCTGTTCCACGTTTTTCTGAACTCGAACAACGTAAATTTGTTTTCCACTGAGCTCCATTTCCATTAATCTCATCCACAGCTGTGTATCCTCATGCCTTTCAAAGCTTACAAATCCAAATACTGCGGATTTTCCACTTTCATCAATCATTACTTTCACACTTAAGGCAGGCCCAAACTTGCCAAACAGATCCTTAAGGCGCTCATCATCAATGTCTTCTCCAAAATTCTTGATGTAAACATTGGTGAACTCTTTTGCCCTAGCTCCAAGTTCAGTTTCTCGTTTTTTACGAGACTTAAATCGTCCAACAAATACTTTGCAATCATTAGGCGTATTCCATTCACTTTTTCAAAAGCTCTTTCAGATGCTTCCTGAAAGCATACAAATCCATAGCCCTTGGAACCATTTTCATCACAAACCACTTTACACGAAACGATGTTACCAAAAGCAGAAACTGTATCATACAGTGCTTTATTATCAATGGATCTGTCCAGATTTTTAATGAATATATTGCCTATTCCACTTTTGCGAAGTGATGGTTCACGCTGAGACCACATGGTGCGTACTGGCTTGCCCTTTATAAAATCAAAATTTACAAAGCACACTCCGCGTCCGCCGGCTGCTGGAAGTTCACATAGGCGTGGCCCAAGGAGCCGCGGGTGATCAGGTCCCTACAGACCCGGATGGAGAGGATAGGCCCGGCTACGCTGAACTCAGAGCATGGCCTCAGTCACCTCGGGGTGGAAGTCCCCCACGTAGAGCGAGGCCATGGTGTAGCTGGGGGCGCTGGGGTTCCTCTCGGCACGGCTGCCCGCAGGGTCACAGGCCGCGACCTTTCAGTGACAGGAGGAGAGCGAGTGCCTGGGCCGGGAGTCGGGGGCCGGACCCGGTGGGAGGGAGTGGGGGCAAGCGCAGAGGGACAAAAATCACCCGGACTCGAAAACTACTAAATGGCCGCAGGACAGGGTAGATCCGCTGCCGCCCGCTGCCGGCTGCCGGCTGGGAGTGAGGGTGGCGGTGTCGGGTCCAGGCAGCAGGAAGGCCTTGGTCTCTTGGTTCCTTCTTGGACCTGCTGCTGGGCTACAGGCGGGGGTGGGGTCGGTCTCGGCTGTTTCACCGGGTTATTTTATAAAAGAGGAAGAAGAAAAAAAAAGTCTCCTGAGGGGGAGAGGCGAATTTTTTGTAAAATGGGGGGCGGGGGGATGTTGTTAAACGACTTTTTTAGATTTTTATTTTTTATTTTTTAATAATAAATGTGTGTTCCAAGCCCGGAGCACACACTCAGCACTCTCAACACTAACCGCCGGGTAGAAGGGCCCACAGGTGAATTTTAAAGGAGGATCCTCCATCAGATATGAACCGCTGGCTCAAATCAGCATGTTCCCTCGACCAGGCTCCTCTGGAATGCACTTGGATTTAACACACTCCAACCACAGTGGTTCTACTTTGAACTTATAGTCACACCAGTGTCTCATTCCTTTGATGGGATTATTGTATTACCTGTGTCTGCATTTGCCTCTATACCGCTGGATTAAAGCTCCTAAAAAAGCAAGGATACTGCCTTCTTTATGTTTGCATTACCAAGCATCCAACTCTGTAATGTTTCTTCCCAACAAGCAGGGGCTACCCAGGCCAGTGGTCACCTGGGGCACAGAGTGAGTGCAAAGTACCTTAAACCTCTGGGATGGCTGGCATGAAAGGTCAGATGCCAGGTGCAGAGACCTGAGGATACTAACACTGAAGCCAGATAAATAGTCCAAACACCACACTGCCGAGTCCACAGGTTGAGATGGAAAAGCGGGAACAAGTGGAGCAGGAGAGAAAGTAGGCACAGGGAAAGTGGGTTAAGACCCAGAAATGCCAAAGTAAAATCAGACATTTGTACATCATCAGACAAGCGTATTTCATACAATTCCCATAATAGAGCCTTTTAAATGCCACCAGTTCCTTTGTGGCTCTCTTGCCATCTTTGTCTATACAGAAGTGTTTATAAAATTGTTTCAAGGATTTTTCCTATTTCATAAAAGATAAGTGGGAAATGGAAAACTGCGGTGCACCTTATTGTAGTAAAAAAAGCACAGATCTTATAAAATTGTTACACAGATGAAAGTCATTCTATGTGCTTTACATGCTAACTCTTCAGCTTCCTTCTAGGGTTCACTGTACTTAAGCTAATTCAAGTGTAAATTTGACTTTGGAGGAAAAATATAAAGCTTTAAAACATGTAAAAATTGCTACAACAGCATCTTCAAAATGTGCTACTGAATGTAATGGTAACTACATAATTTAATCTTTCTGGTTTGCTTGTATTACAAATCTCCTTATAACATGTAAATGTCTTGTTCAACTTTCAGACATTTGACTTTCAAACAGATTTTTCAGAAACTCGTTATGTAAAAAAGTAGGAGACTCTCTGGTATAAAACTTTTAAAAATAGTGAATATTACTGTATAAGTTAGGCTAGTGGTCCTCAAACAGTGGCAGTTTTGCCCCAAAGGGGATATTTGAAATGTCTGGAGACATTTTTGATTGTCATGGCTGGGGAAGGCAGTGCAATTGGCATCTGTTGAATACAGGCCAGGGAAGCTGCTCAGCATCCTACAATGCACAGGACAGTCCCCACAACAAGGATATACCTAGTCCAATATGTCAATAGTGCTAAGGTTAAGAAACCCTGATGTCGGTAAAATACAAGCTGTAAAAACACAAACAATCCTACCATCTCCGTGACTTAACACACCGTAAGTTTATTACCCTTGTAATAATCCTAGGTGGGTTGACAGTGGGGGGACTCTGCTCCTTATATATATACAGGAATCTAGGTTTTATCTATCCAGTGGCCCCCCCCGACCAACCATAGGGCTTCAGAATTTTCCACCAGATCTTTCTGGAAAGCCAAGAAAGAAAAGGGGCCTTTAGAGCAACGCATGGGAGACCTTTTGGGCTCTTGCTGAAGGTGGTATCAATTCTACCCACTTTCCATTGTCCACAAGTCAGTCACATGCCTGTGTCTAATGCCAAGGGAGGCGAGGAAATGTAGTCTAGCTGTGTGTCCAAAATGGGGAAACAAGTTTGATGAGTATCTACCCAGTCTCTGCCACTATGTCTTAGTTATCTTTGTGTCTAACAAAATGCTTTGCTCACAGGTGCTCAATAACAATAAATTAACTATTAACACCAAAAACTGTTCGTTAGTACAAACCAATATTGTCTTTTTTAAAAAAATAGGAACTAGAATCTGAAACTAACATTTAATATGAGGTCACCTGCAAATTTTATTTTAAACAATGCATGTCTTACTAAAATGAAATATGATAATACGATAACCAGATTTTTGAGCATTATGTTTAAAATACAAGTATATATATCATTTGATGTTTATTTCATATTTTGTGTTTTCAAACTCTGATCTATATTAGCTAACATAACTTATGTTTCTTATCTAATTTAAAAATTTCTTCTTTGTAAATTTTTAATTGCTCAAATTTTTAAATATAAAGCATGCAGCATTTTACACAAACAGCAAAATAACAATTTTTGTAAAATTAATGTGCAATTAGATATTGGCTTTCTACATACTATTCTTACAAGGAAGAGAGACAAAACAGCAACCATAACCAACAGAATAATGTTGTAAGTATTTTGACCTTTTGACATCTTTAGAGTTATTTTTAAAGCAATTACTTCCACGTGCCTCCTTCTTTTAAAAAAAAAAAAAAAAAAGAAAAAAAGGGCTAACATATAAATGGTGAGTCTTGTGTCATATCCCTAATGTCAGCAATCTGGCATTTCCAGGTCCAAATGAATGTTTATTTCTAAAAGGAAGAAAAATAAAATTTAATACCATCAGAGGGTAAATCTAATTACCAGGCAACCACCTTTTTAACCAACTATATTGACATAGTTCTGAAATTAACAATTGGATTTAGTTTAGCAATGAATAGTGTTGGATAGATCAAACACAACCAGATTCAACAACTTCTATTCCGTATTTCCCTTCATTCCTTTCTAAATTCCCAAGTTCCTCTCACTAATGGACTGCTTATGATATGCTAAGGAGTCCATCAACAGTATAGAGTAAGGGTAGAGAAAGAATGTGATCATGATGAAATTGCTGCATTCCATTGCAGAGGTGATAAAAATGCAGGGCACCTCATAAATATTTCTGACCCATTTGCTTAGAGGAATGGAAGTATTTATGGTTAGGAAATCTCTGGCTATAAAAAAGCATTCCAGTTTATTCTATGCTATCAAGTAGCCTTTTGTTAAAGTAGAGTTTTATGGGTAGGTTATTACTGGGAAACCTGCCCTTGGAACATTAGTAATGCAATAAATTCCATCCAGCCCATCTAGGCTATTTTGGGAATAACTATGCCTAAATGAGCCAAATGCATTTCACCAAAGATATTCAGAGGCTTATATATGATCTTCTTGGTCCTTGTCTTTTTGAGATTAGTAATGGTAGAAATATTCATGAGAGGAGGGGTTTTTTTTATTTAAAGAATTTTAATCAAAATATGACACAAAAAATTACCTAAACAAAGATTTGTAGTTAAAGAAGTTAACTGATCTTAATTAGCTATAAAATCACATTGAAGCTCATGAAAATAGCATGTGGGATTCATGAAAATATTTTCCTATCTTGAATCCTTTGGTATGAAGTTTATGTCATATGTTTTCAAAATTGTATGGGCATTCTGAAATCTATATATGGTGCATTTCTGGTTTGCTTTCAAATTAGGCTATAAACTCATTGGCATAAGGGATTGAGTACAAGAGGCAGTTCACCTTTGAAGTCAGATATCTTGGGTTTCAGTAATGGCTCTTCCACTTAATAGCTGTGTGGCCTTGGGCAAATTACACAGCAATCCTGTGTCCCTCTCTCCTGCATTATAAAAGAAGGACAATAAAAGTACATATTTTAGAAGATTAAGTTATTGCAAATAATGTTCTTAGAGTAGTATCTGGCACATAGTAAACCCCCAATAAGTGTTTGCTACTATTATGGTTATTTTCCTTCTCTATGTTCCCACTCACAGCATTCAGCAGATTATTGGCCCTAAAGGAGGCACTTGGTATATATTTATTGAATAAATCAGTGATAGCATATCTTACATGGTTATCTTACTTCCGTGAGACACATGGTAGTATCCTAGTATGGGAAGTGGGAGGGACTGGGAATCAGAGAGAACCAATAATCCAGTTTATTAGAAATATATGGCTACAAAGCTTCCAAAGAAAAAAAATCGACATATAACATTTTCTTGCTAATTAAGTTTTGTTTTTTTCTTCCGTTAAATGAAGACAAGAATATTCTTATGAGATCATTGTAAAAATTAGGAACAATTATGGTGAGCATTGGCAAAAATGTTTGACACTCAATAAATGATCATTACTACTAACCTGTGCAGGTTGACAGTATAAAAAATGACAACACTGTCTACAAATATGATTCCTTCACTCCACTACATTTGTAAATATCTACCCAGTACAAGGCAATGTGCTGGTGACTGGGGATGGAAAGATAAAAAGACATGATTTCTGTGTCTCATACTATGCTGATGTTATGCCCAGACCGTTTGTTCCCCCAAAGAAGACCACCAGAGTCCAGAGTCAAAGCCAAGTGGCAAGGATCTTTACTGCAAGTTCGAACTTGGTCCCTCCATTCCACAGCGTACAAGAGGGCCCCGAACAATGCGAGTGCTTGCTTTTTATAGCTCGATGTAAACAGGATATGTAAAGTTACAGGGGAACAAGGTAATTCTCTCGGTTACAGCACATTTAGCATTTTTTATTGGTTCCCGCTGTGTCCTTATCGGGGATTTCCTAGGTGGTGTTTTTCTGAAGTTTGAGAGAAATATGGAGGAATGTGTTTGTGCTGGGCTCAGGAAGTTGGGAGATATATGGGGGATGTGCCTCATTCCTTTCACTGAGAAGTAAGATTTTTTTTTAAGGTGATAAAATAGATAATTTCATACAGAAGCATAAATTTTCTTTTTATCTTTTTTTATCTTTTTTTTTTTTTTGTAATTGTAGAGATGGGGTTTCACCATGTTGCCCAGGCCAGTCTTGAATTCCTGAGCTCAAGTGATCTGCCTGCCTTAGCCTCCCAAAGTGCTGGGATTACAGGTATGAGCCACTGTGCCTGGCCCAGATAAATTTTTTAAGGTGACCCAAGAATAAGTGGAAAGGCAGAAACATAGATCAATAACCTTATTGTAGTAGACCATGGCCAGGCCTGTTTCATCAAAACCTTGAGGAGGTACAACATTACGGTAAAATATTTCAAACTGGGTTACATTATAAGATGCTCTATAGATGCTAGATGCCTCAGTGGTACTAAGTTGTACTCAAAAATTTGTAAATCTGGTACCAGGAAGATGGTAACATGGTTTAAAATTGAAATGTGTCCTTTTTTAGTATAGACCCCTATGTGCTGATATGTACCCACCTATATTCCCCCAGCACATAAGGTGTTATCAGGCAGTCAGCTGCCAGGGGCAGCTTCTTCAACATAGTAGACCCTTTCCTCCATGTGGACTACTGAGGCCACCAGACAGCGGCATGCCTGCATGAGAAACAAGGACAGTGCCAGAAAGCTCAATACACTCACACCACCACAAATCCTTGAGTGCATGAATCTGTAAGTGAATCCATGAATCTTTGCATTCTCTCAATTGCTTGTTTGCTGGTTAAAAAGTCAAACACAGAGAAATGCATTTTGCTTAAGAAAGTTGTGTTGCTCAAGATATAATTCTCATCAATCTTCAAGTGCAGGACAGCTTATGTTGTCTGGCTCATCTTATAGAAGAAACTGAAAGAAGTACAAATCATTTGCACATTATAGCAATTTTCAATGCACTGAAAAAAATAAAGTTTTGTGTTCCATTTACAAAGCTAGAAAGTTTCAAAAATATTATAGTCAAAAAACAAAACTGTAGGTAAGCATTTTCAAAACTTATCCACAAACCTTTTTCTGATAGATGTTAATGAATGGCCACATAAAAAAAGATTTTGTGATCTAATAATTTAGATCAATGCTATGCATGATATCCCTTTCTTGAAGACTCATAATACATTTTTATACAAAAGGTTTTGAGAAGTCCTACAGTATACAAACAATTTAACAAAGAATTTCCCAAACTTGTTTGACTCTAAGCTCTCACTCTCTTTTTTATGCCCCATAACATTTTCTACAACCAAAGAAAACATGGTGAAATAATAATAACCAAATCAATTTGGAAACGTATCAGATTTCATCAGGACGACAGACATAGGCCATATTTCCTGCCTCTAAGTATTAATAATGAATATGTAACACCTCATAAATCTGACAAATACTTAGATGATTCTTCCATTTATTCATTCATCTGTTAAATTATCATTTAGCTATTTCAAGGGGTGTATTATTCCCTTAAACATCAGCATTAATACAATTTATATTTATGTATGGTTTTTCTTCATTGGCTCTGAGAGACACAAGTAAAATGTGGAAGAGCTGGAATTGGCCCAAGAGAAAAACGTTGATCAACCAGGTTAGAGAAGGTAAGAAATAAAAATTATTTTCTGAAACTTCTAACCAGAGTCCCCTGATAATTTAATGTCCAAGTGGAAGCATAGATTGAATAGAATAGGCTTCCAATAAAGATTATGGAAGCCTAGTAAAATTCTTTTAAAAGGCTACTCATTGAACTCTATAAATAGTATGTGTGTCTCCCATGCTATTGGAACACTTGGCTCTTTTTTCCCATGCCATAACCATGGTGCCTTTTCGCTAGGTTCATGTTGGCAGGGCAGGCTTTAGCTGCAACTGCTTTCATATAGCCTTCATAGTGGGTGTTAATGACACAGTATTCTTTACCCTAGTCTCAACACCATGACTCTAATACTATCAATTCATACAGATGTCTGGCGTTTGATAAAAGAAAGTATCTATTATACAAACTACATTGGGCTAAAACATATTGGGCTTGGAATAATCCAAATTAAAGGTGTCAAATATTACATTCTATGTACACAAATTTTGGGAGCTTCAGTTTAAAATAAATTTTAAAATGCATCTGTATTTCAATTCTGCCTAGCCATGATTTTGTTTCATAAGACAAAGTTATGCATTCTTCCACTTACTAGAGAAATAGAATTACTATTCAATTGGTATATATATGCAACAATTGAAATTTCAGGCTGTCATTTTGATGTAAAATCCATTTTGTTTGCTAATTTCTAAATCTTGTAAGAGATCATAACCAAAACCCCAACATTTCTTTGAAAGCCAGATATCAATTATCTCAGTTGAATATCTTTTTTGGCTTAGTTAAAAGGTGGACAAAAGTTGCCAAGTTCAATTATGACCTAAAAAAACTCCAAATATTTACAAAATAGAAAAATGGACTTTTCATCCGGGGCATGGACACATGAACTGGTACTAATTAACACCAGCTTAGGCTATCTCTTTGAAGGTTTCATTGTTTTTTTATGTTTGTCATTTGAATCACAACAATGAAAAAATAAATAATCATAAGACAAAAATCCAGTTACGTATGTGTTCAGCTACATGAATTATTTCTTGTGGAACCAAGGTCAAACATTTTAATGTTTCATTCTAATGAAGATAAGAAAGGCAAGTGAGCTAAATCATACAATTAAAAGGCAAGGATTATTATACTGAGCAGTATCTTGTAATAGTTTAAAGACTGCTCCGATATGATGTCAAAAGAGGGAATGAGGGTTTTCTTTTTTGTGTTTTTTTGTTTGTTTGTTGTTTGTTTGCTTTTTGTTTTTGAGATGGAGACTTGTTCTGTCACCCAGGCTGGAGTACAGTGGCATGATCTCAGCTCACTGCAACCTCCCCCTCCCGGGTTCAAGCAATTCTCTGCCTCAGCCTTCCGAATAGCTGGGATTACAGGTGCCTGCCACCACGCCTGACTAATTTTTGTGTATTTTTAGTAGAGACGCGGTTTCACCATTTTGGCCAGGCTGGTCTTGAACTCCTGACCTCGTGATCTACCTGCCTCAGCCTCCCAAAGTGCTGGGATTACAGGCAGGAGCCATGGTGCCCGGCCCGGGAATGAGGTTTTAAAGATACTTGCAATAAGTAAAAGCCGTCATTTTTACCCAGAATTATAAAATTACACCTATGCATTCTTTTTTTTTTTTTTTTTAAGGTACTAGACACAGAGTGAAAAATACAAACACTTAATGTAATAGATTAAGATTCTGTGCATCTAACACTCACTTTTTCAGAAGAGTTCATCTTACTAGGGATCCAATGTAGACATTAGAGAAGATGCTTACAATATTAAATGGGAAAAGGGTCTTGTCTTTGGTCTGTCCCTGCAAAACAGAGGCTTCCGCTGAGATTAGCCTGCAAGGAGGCTTACTGGGAAGGGCTCTGGGGAACAATACCTGTGAGGTAGAAAAGAAAGCAGGACTGAGTAGAGAGGAAAAGGGTGAATGATGATTGGCAGTGACCAAGGTCTTGGCTGAGCTCCCATGAATTGTATGGAAAGCCATAGAAGTGGGACGGCCCCTCAGAGTTGTCCAAACCTGAGGCAAGGGAACGAGGCCTTTGTACCTCCACGCTGACCAGTCAAGTGGATCGTACTCAGAAGGGGATAGAAACTGAGCCAAGACCACCCCTTTTGGCCAACAGCAGTGCCTGAGGAAGGACTCAGCTACGAACAGTAAGCATGCAGCACTCAGGGCAGCTGGTGGAACAAAGGGGTCCTGGGTGGTGTACAGAGCATCCACTGCCAGTCCCTAGAGTGGGGACTGTTACTAATAGGTAACACTGAGCTGCAAGAATTCCTGACATTAGTAAAATGCAGTGTGAACTTCATTTTATGCTTGTCTACTCAGATAAAATCCAAAGAAGAGAACTCATCAGGACAAAAAAATAAAAGTTGGAGTATAAGTTTAGGAAGAACAAAAATAAGTGTAATGCAATTCTAAGATAACTGACATCTGCAGAAGTCTCACATTAGGCATGTATTTAGATTCTCTCCCTCCCACACATGCATATATACATTATAGACCTTGTGATCCTTAAGTCAAGAAAATTTAGTCCAGCAATATTCCTGGTCAGAGAAATATGACATCACACTCATAAACAAACATCAAATGAAGAACTCTCCATGCTCTCTCTTATTCAGGGCAGAATGAAAACCACACACTTGCAGATAAGTAATATGAATGTGGAGGGGCTTTGGCTTAGCAACAGCTTTTTATTTCCCCTATTATTGTGTTGGCCGCTGAAAAGGTCCCAAACAGCTAATTCAAATAAAATGTAAAATGTTTGCTCCCTGTTTCTTATTTCTCATTGTCTTCACTGCATTTCAACTGGAATGTTCTGCTACCATCTTAAACTTAAAATGGCCTATGCCAGCCTCTTCACCAAATTTATCCCGAGAGTTTTTCAAATTAACAAACTGTAATACAGATAGGATAGATGCATGATGCTCTAAGTTGCATATCCACTAAAACAAACCTGAAAAGCAGAAAATAATTAGTTGTTTTTGAGTCAAAGGTACAAAATGTTAGAAATTACATTGATTTTTCCCCAGTTTTATTGAGGTATACCTGACAAATAAAAATAGTATATATTTAAGGTATGCAATGTGACTTTCTGACATATGTCATACGTTGTAAAATGACTACCACAATCAAGCTAATTAACATACCCATTATCACACATAATTACCATTTTGTGTATGTGTGGTGACAACACTTAAGATAAACACTCTTAGTAAATTTCAAGTATAAAATAGAGTATTATTCATTATAGTCAGCATACTGTACATTAGATCGCCAGAGCTTCTTCATCCCGTGTAACTGAACCTTCATACATTTTCATCATTATTTCCCAATTTCCCCACCCACCCCCGGCTCCCAGCAACGACCATTCCACTCTCTGAGTTTAGCATTTTTAGATTCCATATAAAAGTAAGATCATGCAATATTTGTCTCTCTGTCTCTGGCTTATTTCACTTAGCATAATGTCCTTCCAGGTTAATCCATGTTGTCAAAAATGATAGGATTTCCTTTTTTTTTTTTAGGCTGAATACACACACACACACACACACACACACACACCACATTTTTAATCCACTCATCTGTTGATGAACACTTAGGTTGTTTCCATATCTTGGCTATTGTGAATAATGCTGCAATGAACGTGTGTGTGCAGATAGGTCTTTGAGATACTGATTTTATTTCCTTTGGATATACCACCCGGAAGTGGGATTCCTGGCTTACATGCTAATTCTGTTTTTATTTATTTTTATTTATTTTTTATTTTTATTTATTTATTTATTTTATTTATTTATTTATTTATTTTTTTTGAGGCATGGTCTTACTCTGTCACCCAGGCTGGAGTGCAGTGGTGTAAACACCATTCACTGCAGCCTCAACCTCCCAGGCTCAAAGGATCCTCCCACCTCAGCCTGCCAAGTAGCTGGAAGAACAGGCTCACACCACCACATCCAGCTAGTTTTGTTTTTTCTTGGTGGAGATGGGGTCTTGCCATGTTGCTCAGGCTGGCCTGGAACTCCTGGACTCAAGCGATCCTCCAAACTAGGCCTCCCAAAATGCTGGGATTACAGGCCTGAGCCACTGCCCCTGGCTTATTTTTAAGTTTTTGAGGAATCTCCATACAATTTTTCCTTAATGGGTGTACCAATGTATGTTCCCACCCCAATGTTCAAAGGCTCCCTTTTCTCCACAGCCTCATTTGTTTTGTCCTTTAGATAACAGCCATCCTAATAGGTGTGAAGCGATAGCCCACTGGGAGTTCGAATCATGTTTCTCTGATGATTAGTAATGTTGAGCACGTTTTCATATACCTGTTGGCCACTTGTGTATTTTCTTTTGAGAAATGTCTATTCAGGTTCTCAGTTCATTTTTAAATCTGTTTATTTTGGTTTTTGCTATTGAGTTGTTTTCATTCCTTATATGTTTAGGATATCAATTCCTTGTCAGATAAACAAATTGCAGATATTCTCTCCTGTTCTGTAAGCTGCCTTTCAATTGATTTTTAGTGACACATAGTTTTTAAGTAGAAGCGTAGGTGAAAAATAAATTGTGCATTTTTTCTCAACCAGAAACTTTTTCTTTTTTCAAGGCTAATATACACAGATGGTTTCAGAATCATTCATACTAAAATATATTGAACAAGCTTTGATGCATAAAACACACAGTTCCACAGCAAGAAAGAATCTTAGATAACCTATTTCAACCTACCCATTTTACAGATAAGGAAAGAGAGGCCAGAAATGGAAGTCACTCAGCAATGGACCTAGAGTTAATTAGTAGCCACTGCCACACAGAACCCAATTCTCAAAACAGTGTTTTTTTGTACAACAATAAGCTCCATTGACATTTCAGGAAGTTTCAGTGTGTCCTTGTTTTCTATCATCACTGTAATTAATTAATATTTAATCTGATAGGAGATTGTGGTTCCTAATGTCCTGTTCAATACTAATGTTAAATGTTTAAACTGCTTTAGCTTTTGGTATACAATACATAAAACTGTGGTCAGATTTTATATCTTGGATAAACCTTGTTCCATATTTTGTATAAGTCACAAAGCCGGGAAATGTGCTTACCTGGTCACAAAAGTTAAATGCATTGAATACACGTTCTTTACATAGGCCCCAGACCCATGGAAAAGAGCTGACCCCATGAGACTCAAGTGCTGAGGGAAGTGGCAGCTCTAATAACCTCCAACAATGTTCTGCCTGGAAAGAGGTTTGCAGCTTAAAAGGATGCATGGCCTAAAGCCAGCACTGATCACATAGCATGAAAAAATTAAAACCAGGATCGGGTTTCAAATTCTGAAAGGCATTTTAAATGACTGGCTGACCCTGCTTTGTAATTTTCATTATTGTTTTCCTACTTTATTCAGAACAGGATTTTGTGTTAGAATTTTAAAAGGAATACAAGTAGAAAAAAAATCCATAACCATACATCTTCCCAGTCTCTAAAAGTTCTCTTTATTTATTACTTTTTGCTTTTATTCTGGATCTTACAAGGAAAAATTATATGCATGTATATATATGTATGTGTGTGTGTGTGTGTGTATATATATATATATGTGTGTGTATATATATATCCTCTCACATTTCACATTTTATCCTCATTTCCAGACATGATACACTGTTGGCTAACATATTTTATATATTATCTATGGCAGATTAGCTTATTCTCTGCCTATGAAGGGCAAGTTAAAATTCAAAGCCAGTAAGAGTCGGTTCACCCTTTACTCTGATCTGTGACCCTAGACAGTGTTCCAGAAACTAATTATCCCTTTAATAAAAAACAATAGGAAAACCCCATGCAACAGTGAATGGCCTCCTAGCACTACTGGAAAATATCTCCAATGACATGTCTTCATCTAGAGGCCAGCAGCACCTTCTTTACACACAACAGGCAGTAACACATTTCTTTAAAACCAACTGCATTCCATGCCTTACCCTGGACCCTGGGAATGCAGCAAGGAGAAAGTTAGACCCAGTGCCTGCCTTCGTCGAACTGCATTCTAAATTCTGCTTCTTCCAGGAAGTCTGTTGAAAATTTCAGATAATCTTGATTTCTTTCTTCTCTGAGTTTCTGTAGCACTTAGAATCTATAACTGAACATAAGACCACTTTATACCGGTATTTTATGTGTTTCACGTTTACTCATCCAGGCAACACTAATCTCCTTTGCCCATTGAGATTATAAATGCCTTGAAATCAAAGAACTTTTTAATTTTCTGTTATACATAATGCTTAACAAAACAAGAGTAGTCACTCCGATTTAATGTTGCCTTTTTATTGCTGTTAAGTAGCTTAAAAAGTTACAGGCAAAAAAGACTAAGCAATTTTAAATACAATTGGGAGGACTTTGAATGACGCAAACTAGTAAGTAATATATTTATACATAAATATTTAATTCACAATCTCTCTATAGTAGTCAATGAAAAAGCAAATTCTTATCACTGTATATGCATAGGAAAAAGAGATCGATACCAAAATAGTATGTTAAATCATATGAAATTGTGGGTTTTGTTGTCCAGTAGGTCCATACGGTTAAACATAATATAAATTCAGCTTCGTTATAGGTGGAATTAAATTTTATTCATATTTTAAGGAACTTTATTTTCCTATAGTAAACATTTATTTTTAATTAGAAAAACAATTTAAAATTACTCTGATTTGTTAAATATACTAATAAGGCATTCCTTTTTGAAATCTGTGAAAAGATGGCTCGGTCACAGCAAGTCTGACATCTAGCCTCCTAAAGACTTGGTGGGATTTGCTGCCTTAGATCCAGCTCAACTGTCCTTGAAAAGGTGGCTCTTTGGTGTCTAACCCCCTCTAGTGAGCAGATTGTGAACACTCAATCTATTCTTGTAATTACATTTGAAAATAGAGGACCTCTGCAATTGATGCCAGCATTATTACTAATGGTTTTTAGTTGCAGAAAATTATGATTATGAGTGTGAATTTCTAAAGGAGCTCTGTTTTCACTTTTTTATAAGTCAAATGAGTCCAGTGTTTCTATTATTAATAGATACAGCCTTTACCTTCAATTCAATTTGAATTGCAAAGACTCAAGATAAAGAACGGTATAACATTTAAGAACATCAGGGTTAACTGGACTATCTACCACCCTTCTAATTTCAATGCAACCAGTCTGTATTACCTACGGCACATGCCACAGGGATAATGCCCACGTGACTGACAGGAAGAACCAAATACATAGTCTAGACCAGGAGAGCTGGGCGTGATCATTAAATGCTACACAATGTAGCTGGGGCCTGTGCCACATGGCTTTCAACATTAATATTTATTCAGAAATTGGATAAATGTCATTCATTTATATAAATTCAATATAGCCAGTTGGTTCTTGGCATTTTAATTGTTATTCTTCCTTTGAACTATTGCTGTGAGTTTAGATTTATTGTGCAAATTTCAATTTGATGAATTAAATAAATAAATGAACATCTAAAGATATGTATTCATTTATAACTTGAACCTCACTCACTCCTAAATTTACTATCCATTACTTTCTGAGGTTGAATTTCTTCCGGTAAAGACCTTTTTTTAGCACCATTCCCTGGGTAACTTCCCTTTCCCCCAAGAAGATCCCAAGCAGCAACTCTTCCCATCTCTTGTTTCTCTTTAAATTGGGAGGGCTCTTTGTGATACAAGCTGCAGGCTGAAACCATCTCACCTTACCTATTTGTGTTGGTTCAACACATATTTACTATAGTCTTACTTTAAAAATCTGGATCAATATTCTAGTTCTGAGCAATTATCCTGTAAATCCTGCCAGGTGATGAGAATAAATAGGATGCCCATCACCCAAAGGTTTCCTTTTGGGGAAAGTAAGACGCAGGGAGCTAACCAAAGCCAAGCCCCATGCACCCAATCTTAGCAAGCATAACTATAGCCACCAGTTATCTAGGTGTGTCACAAGGCATTCTTTCCTCTCCTTTCCTTGTTGGAGGAAGATGCAATTCCACTGCTTCACCTTAGCATTCAGCCTGTGATAAGGGGTCCATGCAACCCCTCCAAGACACATTTTTGTCCCAAACTCTATTCCAAGCTTCACATCAAAGTCCTAGGAAAGAAAACTGGATCTAAGGGATCCAGAGGTAGACAATAACAGAGGTTAAAAGGCACAGCTCAGGTGAACATGGCTAATTCCTACTGATTAAGCCAAGCCTCCCATTTCATGGATAAAGGTCATGCTAGTATCCATGGCATAAATGAGGTCTAGGGAACTCCAAGGCTTCTGACAGTAGCGGGGGATAGAGACATAGGTGAGAGTGGATAATTCCTATTCTTGAGGCCCTCCCTGCTTCATGGGTGCAAGCCTTTTTGGCACCCATGGGTGGTGGCTGCCAAGGTCGCCAGGACTCAGGGACGCAAGGATGAAGAGGGAAAGAGGGTGCTCTTCCTTCTCTCCCTCACATACCGCAGGTATTTGCTCAGAAGAGAAGGGAACCAGCGATGTCTGCTCCCCTCTTTCTAGACGGGTAGCCATTCATCTTCAGTCTGTACCCCTTTCAAATGCATCCTGAACCCCTGGGACTCCTTTGAAATAATACCTTCTTTTTTCCTTTCTCCTCCTCTGTCCTCTCTCCACTGATAGGTAACTGTGTCTCCACACTACAGGACACTCCCCTCAGATGCATCCTCCAAACTGGAAAGAGTTAATTTCCCAAACCTTAAACTGGTGGATTTAGGATCGGGCTCAGCAGAAAGGAACCCAGAAGCCCAACATATTGGCAAAAAGACAAAGGTTTGTTACCAGTCAGGCTTTTGGCCTCCCTCTCCCTGTGCAAACTGGTAAAAGGCCTCGGGATTTTTGAGCTGTCCTCACGCTTCCCCTTGTTTCATTTTGATACATGTTTTCTAATAACCCGGTTTGTCTCTTTTTGCCCTCAGGCCATCAAACTCCTAATGGTCATGCAACTGGAGCCTCGGATGATGGCCCCTTCTATCGGGGACCCTTAGATCGGCCTCTGAGAGAGGTCTCTTTTTCCCAGAACAGCACCCGCTGTCAGCAGGAAGCAGTTAAGATCCATCTTCATCCTTATCCTTATTCTAATGGCAGTTAGATGTACTTCTTTAGAGGGGGAAATGAGACAGCCAAGCATAAAAGCGTCCCTGGAGAAACTCCATCTGGCCTGCACACTAGGAGGAGTGCACACTGGGGCGGAGCCTTGAGAAGTTAAGCGTTTGCAGTGGAGAGCACCTGGCCCCTCCTCTTCCTGGTTAGTACCTGGGATTCAATCTGTGAGGCAGGAAGCCAGCTAGCAGGACTTTCGGTTTTCTGAGACTCCCTGTTTCCCTTTTTTTTTTTTTTCCGCTTTACACCCGGTAAACCCTGCCCTTCTCACCCTTCAAAGTGTCCGTGAGCCTAATCTCTTATGGTCGTGTGACAAGGACCCTGTTTTCAGCTAAGCTAAGAACAAAGTTTTGCAACACTATTGGAAGTAATTCAGGGTGCTTTTTGCTATATCTGATACAAAGATAATTAAATTGTTTTTAAAATGAGAAATTATCCTAGGATAGCTGATAATTTAGAAAAGGAATTCTTGTCTGTGTGTAAGCAACTCTAAAGCAGAACAGAATGCGTTAAGCCCCCTCCACACCCCCACCCCACCTCCACAGGTGCGAGTGACGGCCATGGAGCGTGAGGGCGGAGTGGTGCTGTCATTCACAAGTGACTTTTGGGGGGAGTTGGCACTCGAGCTGGATCTTAAACAATGACCCTGCTCAAAATCTTGTCTCTACCCATCCCCACTCCCGCTCGTCTCTGCACCAACCTTCTCTCCCCTCTCAAATGCTTCCTTTTTTTCCTTACTTGAAATTACAGTGTTATCCAACAAAACTGGGGTCTGCTCGCCGAGAGTAGTAAGACCAGATATCCCCATCAAGGTTTGCACTGGAGTAAGGAAGGCATTTATTTGCAGGACGCCAAGCAAGGAGGATCAAGCAGTTAAGGTGCAAGTCACAACCTCCCCAGTGGCTAGCAGGCAAGGGTTTTTAAAGGCAGGGGTAAATTTCAAGAAAGCAGAAGTCATAGGTGATTACATATTCATTTTGGCCTAAAAAGATGACCTAGAACTTCCCTCAAAGCAATTCAAGATTTTCTTTTATTTCTATGCTTGTCCTCCTTTGCCAGCAGATCCCCAAGAGGGTGTCCCTAAGCTGTCTAAAGGAAAAGAAAAAAAGAACGGCCGGATGTGATGGTTCGTGCCTGAAATCCCAGCACTTTGGGAGGCTGAGGCAGGCGGATCACCTGAGGTCAGGAGTTCAAGACCAGCCTGGGCAATATGGCAAAACTCCACCTCTAATAAAAATACAAATATTAGCCAGGCGTGGTGGCAGGTGCCTGTAATCCCAGCCACTTAGGAGGCTGAGGCAGGAGAATTGCTTGAACCCAGGAGGCGGAGGTTGCAGTGAGCTGAGATTACACCACTGCACTCCAGCTTGGGTGACAGAGACTCCGTCTCAATAAATAAAAAACAAATGAAAAAAAGGAAAGAAAAAGAACAAAAAAGGTAGGAGCCAGGAGAATTGAGAAAAAAAACAGTGTGCTCAGGGAGACAGGTAAAAAGCTCACACTTCAGGACTCCAGGGCAACAGAAACCTGTGTCAGGTCCCCCTTTTGATGTGTAGTTTGGTGAAGGTCCAGAGGCAAGGGTATTGGGCATGTAAAACATACTTCTGCCAAGACATTTATGTGCGTATGACTCAAGTCAAGCATAGCCCTTCTTTCTGCCAAGCTATGGTGCAAGAAAGAGCTTCCTTTACCCTCATGATACCATTGGGTCTCCCAGCCCAAGGAAGAGGCAACACTTCCTAGGTTATCCCAGCAGATTCAAAGCTAAGAGCTCAGGTGCATTTAGTTTGGATCACAGTATTTCACGTATGTTGAGAAAACAGGAAAAGACTCACCCTTCTAAAACTGGAAATAGCATGGATTTTTTTCTTCAACATCTCTAATAATCTTCTGCTGTGTTAGGTAAAAGATAGGGTGGAGTAGATCTAAGAGAACCATCCCTCAAGGGTCCAGCTGCACCTTACACCCTTATATAACAGCAGAAATCCAAAAGGACCAAAGCATGCAGGGAACAAGCCAGTAACTTTTTCTACTCCCTTATTCACACCCCCTGCCACTCCCTGGTCCCTGGCCTCTGGAAGACAACCAGAGCCTGTGTCCCCTCCACTCTCCAAGCTCTCAAACTCTGCCCCCCAGAAAGGCTTGGACTTAATCCTCTGATTACTATCCAGGTGTAAACTCCTCCACCCACAAAAAAAAAAGTTCTAAGCCCCACAACCAACTGAATGGATGCCTCCTCTCCACCAAGGGGATTTCAAAGAAACCTAAAACATTAGTTCAGGCCATGATGGGAAGGGGAATGGGACATGCTCATTATTTTCTCCTCCCTTTGGAATTCAGACAGAACCGACCAGCATTAAGAGCAAAACAGAGATCTTAAGACTGACATAACAGACTCTTTGTAGAATAAGATAGCAAATTCCAACCTAACTCTAGCGTAGCATCATATGACAAATAGCAGGCCCTGAAAGTATCAAAGTATTTTATCCCAAAATGTATTTCTTTGACATATTTTGAAATAGCCCTGCAAAGCTGCCTCTTGTGGGGAAAATCTACATTCTGTAGAAAATCCCCTTCCCTTTCTAGGTCTTTTCCTAATCCAGGAGCGGTTTAACTAAGAGTCTGGCACCTTTAAATCCTGGTGAGAGACATTTACTATCTATTCTGTCTGAAGCCTGCTACCTAGAAGCTTCGTTTATATAACAAGAACCTTGATCTCCACAATCCCATATCTTAACCCAGACACTCCTTTCTATTGATTCCACACTTTTAGACAATAACTGAAGTCTTTCAACCACTTACCAATCAGAAAATCTTTGACTCCACCTATGACCTGTAAACCCCACCCCCACTCCCACTTCAAGTTGTCCCACCTTTCCAGACCAAACCACTGTACACCTTACATGTATTGTTACATGTATTGATTGATGTCTGCCTGTAACTTCTGTCCCCCTAAAATGTATAAAATCAGATGTAACCCAGCAACCTTGGGCCCATGTTCTCAGTACCTCTTGAGACTGTGCCTCAAGCCATGGTCACTCACATTTGGCTCAGAATAGGACTTCAAATATTTTACAGAGTTTGGCTTTTTTCATCAAAACAGATGTCATTTAGTCTCAGTTCCTTGGTTTCCTTACCTGTAGAATATATACCTTAAAGAAATGTCAAGAGGAATACACAAGATAATGTTTATAAATTCAACAAAAGACTGTACTGTATGTCCATGATTTTAAGCGAGGTGCCCTGTATATGTTTAGGAAATGTTGTCTAGCACACAACCATTCTTCAGTCCCATCTCCACCATCACCTTAGAGTTGCTGTGTTTTATGCTATTATGTAAGTTAAGCATTAACATGGGTAAAATTGATTTATAAACTGTAAAAACCTATGCAAATGTGATATTGCTAATAGTTTACTTATTGTGAGGTGTTACTCTTCCCAAGGGATATTTGCATTTTATTTGGAGACAAAATCTTAAGCTAAAATTGATACCTAATAATGTTGGAAATGTACACGCCAGTCCAATATGTTGGGGAAAGGAAATGCGGGAAAGGTGGATGATCTCCTCAGTGTCCCCTCAAAACATTCGAGGTAGGAAGAGTAAATCGACTTTATAACTGTCTATATATAAAAGCAACACAGAGTGACAACACACGCCCTGGAGGTCTGGAGCAGGGCTATGATTTATGCAATGAAGAATTAGACACCTTTTGAAAAACAGCTTCTGCTTTGCTCTTGAGCTCCAGGAGGGAAGGAATGCTTGGTCATGGAGCACCAAGAAACCATGAATCCAGAGCTTATCACCACAGGCTTGGTCCTATTAGAGCTACCAAATCAGAAACAGAGTTCGTTTCTAGAGAAGGAACTCTGGTCTGTGTGTAAGTAACTACAGGGTTACTTGGAGAGATAGATGAGTTAGTTGCAGAGATAGATGGGTCCAAACAATTCCTCATAAAAATAGGATGCTACACTTGATCTTAGTCAAAAGGCCAAGAGATAATTATGTTTGTCAATGTAGGTTCATAAGTTGTAACAAACGTACCACTTTGTGGAGGTGTCGATAGTATGGGAGGCTGTGCATTTGCAAGGGCTGAGGGCGTATGGGAACTCTCTGTACCTTCTGCTCTATTTTGCTTTGAACTTTAACTGTTCAAAAAAAACTAGACTTTTTTGTTACATGCACAAATTAGTCTTTGTGCATCTCAGGCCCCCTTGTATCTCCAGCATCACACCCATAGGCACACGTGTAGGGGCACCCTCATAATCTCAATCACAGGGTGCTAAGCCTGCTTCCCTCTCAGATTTGCTCTCCCATCAGGCAATTGGGAAGGGATGATGCACTTTGAGTTTAAGGATCAGAATAATTCACTATCAAAGCATCCAAATTTTACACCAGAAGTGTAATCTGGGGGGGCCAAAGAAGAGATGCAGCTGAAAATGAATCACGTGGCTGGAGAGGGGCAGACCCAGCTGAAATGCATTCCTCCTTATTCCTGCCACCCCACACACCACACTGCAGCCTGGTGGCATCTGGCATTTAGTCTTGGGTCTAGAGCAAATGCGAGTGCCAGCGGAATTAGCCATATAAGCTGTTGGAAGGTGAGGAGCTTCAGTAAATTATGCCTATTTGGAGTTAATGCAGTACTGATTCCAGCAGATAGCAATGAAGGACTTCCTAATTCCCACACAAGGGTGAGAAACCCAGTATATGCTCTTAAATCATTAAAACAGTTTTTGTTCTGATCTAATATAAATAGTTTTGTTCTGATCTAACTTTTTTACAGTACCATTGTTCGGGTACAGGAAAAAAAAATAAGGCCGTGGTCCTTCTCTTCTGAATGACGTTTTTTCCCTCTTTGACAATAAAAGATCTGAAATCCAAGTTTATTAATTCATTTGACAAAAATGTGTTCTGCTCTTGTCTGAGCAGGCTCAGAGGAGGCTGCTGTGGGAGGATATTGAGGACAAGGACATGATGTCCCGTCAGATAAAAACTGAAGAGTCTGGTTTATCCATGCAGATACATTCAAAAACAGTTCAACAACCAGACTTTCATGATAATGGGTTTTTAACAAGAATTGCTTACTTTTGACTCTAAATCTGAAGACTTAACAAAATCATGAAGGTGATTGGATTATGCAATTCTCAGATCTGCCTGAGGTTTCTCAAAACCCTCATCCAGATATTTTGAATTACTAGACCAAAATAGGGGCTTAGATATATGTAGTTTTAATCTCCCCAGTGAATCTCATAAATGTGCTGTCAGGTTTGGGATCTTCTGATGATCTTTGATGTCTCTTCCAATACCAAGGCCCCTTGCTACTGTGAAACACCTTCCAGGGCAACAGAACCAACTTGTACTGGGCCACTTAGCAGCTCAGCTGAAGCCAGAGCTAAGAGTCATGAGAGTCATGAAAGCAGTCTATTTGAAAATAAACATGGGCTTTTTATTCTGCACATAGATCTTGAAATGTATAATTTATACACATGTGTATACGAACATTAGTAATATATATCAACCAAAGGTGCTAATCAATATGAAGATTATACAATGTTATTGATGCCATTTCCCAAAGTGATCCACTATTTCAGTCTTTCAGAAACCAACATGTGGAACAAATTAATTTTGGGGGAAACACCAACATTTATCATTATCAAGCAGAAACCAACATGATACATAATATTGTTCATCTGTTTCACTTGCAAGCCATGAGAACACTGAGAATTGGCATATATTCCATTTTCAGAGAGCCAATTTAAGTCCCAACCAGACAGCACAAAGCTCTATAACTTAGATCGAATATTTATTAAAACTGTCAAGGGTAACACACTTAAGGATAAAAGTAAACTATCGATGATACCTTCTTGTCATCTGCTCATAGCCATATTTCCCCTGGATCTGTGCTGGTCAATTCAAGATTGCTAAGTTCGAATGAGTTATTTGTTTGTTTTGATGGAAATACCTGGGATTCTTTTGATAGGGAGTTGGGGCTGTTTGTTTCAGAAATAAAAATAACAATGTACTACTACTAATTATTAGTAGATTTCTTTTTACATGTAAATTCCCAAACAATCCACTTCAGGAATATGCTGTATTTATGTAGATTTTAGGGTAATAGTCTTCAGCTCTGATGTTCTCCTTCCAGTTCCTGTAACCATCTCTATTTTTGAGACAGACTCTTGCTCTGTTGCCCAGGCTGGAGTGCAGTGCTCCATCTCAGCTCACCGCAACATCTGCCTCCTGGGTTCAAGTGATTCTCCTGCCTCAGCCTCCCGAGTAGCTGGGGACTAAGGCCTGCCACCAGGCCCAGCTAACTTTTGTATTTTTAGTAGAGATGGGGTTTCACCATATTGGCCAGGCTAGTATCGAACTCCTGACCTTGTGATCCACCTGCCTCAGCCTGCCAAAGTGCTGGGATTACAGGTGTGAGCCACTGTACCTGGCCAGTACCATTCTCTTGATATTTGCTATGTATTCCTAATTTGTGATAACTTATTTACTTTTGTTTTGTTGTTTGTGTGAGGCATTTCCTGATGGGCAACTGCTCACAGGCTGTGTCCTCTCCCCAGGTTAAACAAAGGGACTGTTAGTTACAGGATCTTAGTTGACACTGATGCTCAAAGACCTGAGATGCCATCTTGACTCTCTTCCTTAGGGGAAGGAGACGTGAGAAATAGATGGAGTCCATTTGGTCTGGGAACCCACCAACTGAGCATTTACCTGGCTCCTAAATTTATAATTGACAGTGGAATATTTAGTCAATTTCATAGTCAATGGTTATAATGTCAACATTGGGTCCTTGGCATGTGGAGTAAGGGGTATCATGGTGGGGAAGGTCAGATTGAAGCCTCTGAAACTGCTCCCCTCAAATTAAAAAAAAAAAAGTGACATCATATACTGAGGGCAGGGGGATGGCAAAAGTCAATGCTACCCTCAAGGATCTAAAGGATTCACGGATGGTAGCCTTCGTGTTATCTTCATTTAATTTTCCAGTGTGGTCCCTAAAGAAACCAGACGGATTCTGGAGTAGACTACTGAAAACACAATCATGTAGTAGCCCCAACTGCATCTTCGGTGCCAGACATGGTGTTTTTCTAGAGCAGATTAACACAGCCTCAGGTATGCAGGTATGCAGCCATTGATTTGTCAAATATGTTTTTTTTCTATTCCAGTCAGAAAAGTGTGTCAAAAATAGTTTGCAGTCACATGAAACAGGCAGCACTATACTTTTACAATTTGCCTCAGAGCTGCGTTAACTCCCCTGTTGCTGGTTGGAATATATTACAAAGACATCTGGACCACCTGGACATCCAAGAGAGAATCACAGTGATACATTACATACATGATACTATGCTAATTTATCTGGATGAGTAAGAAGTCTAGCAGGCTGGAGGCCTTCGTAAGACTCATGCACTAAAGAGAGTTGAAGATAAGACTTACGAAGATTCAAGGGACTACATCAGAAAACATTTGGGGGTCCAGTGATGAGGGATATGCCAGTAGATCCTCAAAGTAAAAGACAAGTTATAGCATCTCACACCTTCTATCCTGAAGTAAGGAGCTCAGTGCCCTAAGGTTCTGAATGTGGAATATTCCACACCTGAAAATACTCCTCTAGCCTGTCTACCAGGTGACACAAAAGGTTGCTGAACTTGAGTGAAGCCAGGGGAAGAAGGCTCTGCAAGAGGTCCAGGCTATGGCAGAACAAGTAGCCCTGACACTTGGGCCTTGAGCCAGAAAACCTTGTAGTGTTAAAGATTCTAGTGGTAAGAAAGATGCTATGTGTAATGTGTGGTAAACTCTAATGAAGAATGACAATAAGGCACTGAGGGTCTGGAGCAGAGCTATGCCATATGGAGTGAATTATTAGACATCTTTTGAAAAACAACTCCTGCTTTGTTCTTGACCTCCAGAAGAGAAGTATTTCCTGGCCATGGGACACCAAGCACCCATGCATCAAAAATGTATCAGCATGAACTTGATCCTATCAGACCTATCAAATCATAATGTCCAGTGTGCCCAGCAGCAATTCATCACAAGATAAAAATAAACAAGATCAGAGGGCCACTAAAAATGAACAAGGCTGGACGCAGTGGCTCATGCCTGTAATCCCAACACTTTGGGAGGCCGAGGCAGGTGGATCACTTGAGGTCAGGAGTTCAGGACGAGTTTGGCCAACATGGTGAAACCCCATCTCTACTAAAAATACAAAAATTAGCTGGGCATGATGGCACATGCCTGTAGTCCCAGCTACTTGGAAGGCTGAGGCAGGAGAATCACTTGAACCCGGGAGGTGTAGGCTGCAGTGAGCTGAGATGGGGCCACTGCACTCCAGCCTGGGTGACAGAGCAAGACTTTGACTAAAAAAAAAAAAAAAAAAAAAAGAAAGAGAAATGAAATGAACAAGATCAGAGGCCTTAAGCAAGCGCTTAAACAGGTAGCTCAGACGCCTTTGTCAAGCACCACGCCATTTCAGCTCAAGCCTACAGCCATGTGGGTCATCACTTAGATGCAGCTGACAATAGGTTGGTTCAGTAAGTGGGACAAGATGAAAGTGGACAGTAGCTGTGTTTGTAGCCTCGCTCATATAAGTCCTTGAAAGAACAGTTTCAGGTGCTCTGGATGTCGTCAGAACCAGAAAATAATCTGGCCCATGGAAGTTCAACACTGGCCACGCCTGATCCACATTGAAATGATTTATTTTTCAATTGAATGAGACCCACAATCATTGTCACAGGTGTTCATTATCCAGCAGATGCTCTTTTTTATATTAACTGGCAACCCAAAAGCCAGGCAGCTGAGCTACCCTCAAGCTAATAGCAATTGATGTTTTTCAGAATCCCAAACCTCTTCAGTTTCTAATATCATCATCTTTATCTGCTGAGGGTATAAGGCTTTTATGTTGGGTCACTGCCCATCAAAAACAAAGTGAGTTTTGCCAGAAGCCCACAAGCAGCCTAGGATGCACACACATCCCTAGCAATTCACAGGAACAAATGCAAAGCCTCTTCCCACGTTAATTACATTAAGATGAAGGAGATCTAGCTGCCACTTAAAAGAAGAAACTCAAAAAGGAGCCTGAAAAGTGGCAAGCGAGGAGACTTTGTTCATTTTGTAAAACTTATTCAGAAAAGGAATTACATTTTACATAGAAGAAAATAAATCATAGTCATTTCAATTATGCCATTTTTAGGAATCCAGCCCAACACCTACTTTTATACCATCTAACCAACTTCATTAGCTTTCTGGTTATAACTTTATTTTGCTGCCACCTTTTTGGAATAATCACTTTTCCAACAGAATCATATTGACATGTAACACGCTGCTTTGTGACATGGCCCTTACTCTGCTGCAGCACTTTGTGCCAAGTTTGACATGTGCTGCTTCTCCTGACTAACTCCTCTTATCCGAACCTGACAGAAACTGAACAAAACCTTTCTGTTTCCTGTCCAGGAAGCAGTGCACACCACAAGGCCAAGTCATTCTGCTTTCTTAATCCCGCCTTCACTTACCATATGGTAAGAAACAAGATAGCGTTACTGAACTGACTCTGAGCAAAATTGTCAGCCAGTTCAAGAGAAATTTATAGCTGAGTAGAATCATGGAATTCACTCAGAATAATCCTTATATTTTGCTAATTGATAGCCTGATTCCTAAGTAATGGATAAGACTTCTTGTGCAAGCCTACTCAGCCACAGAGCAGAAAATACCAGAAGGAGTGTCATTAAAGCAATGCATTCGGCCAAAAAGAAGTCATCAGCTGAATAAGCTAGATTGCCCTAGAAATCCACCCTCCCAATTACTGCCTCCCACACAGCCTTACTTTTTCTCTCTTATTACTGACTCTCTGCTCTATCTTTGCATCTCCCTAGCTGTTTCCAGTTGTTTCTTCTGGTGTGTGGTATCAGTTAGGATCTGGTGAAGAGAAAAGCAATCATGCTAGTATTTTTAAAAGAGGGTATTTAATTCAGCGATTTGGTTATACTGTTGGTAGAATGCTGAAAGAGCAAAAAATAGCATATCAAAATAACCCAAAGATTAGAAAATGCGGGAAGCAGCTACAACCCTATTGCGGGAAAGATAAGAAAACAAATGGTGTCACCAGAGTCTCAGAGAAGAGCTCCTCATGAGGCGGGAGCGCCAGCAGCCATGGCTCTAGCTTTCAGCTGGCATCTCATGGCTGGTGCCTACCTCTACGAAGAAACTGCCAGTTGATTGTTGCTGGACAAATCATTCCAATAGGAGTTATATACTACTGTTAAGGAAAAGAGACTGTGAAAAGAAACCATTTTATAGCATGTATGAGGGAAAAGATAACTGTTTTCTCCTTCTATACTCTCGACACTCAACACAGACCATTTCTGGTCATCAAAATGCGTGGGTTTTTTCCAAATCAAGCAATTCTCCAATACCTGATGAGTGTCCTACAATTCAGTTCAATTCTGACACTAACCAGAATTAGTGCAGACTCTACAGCTTAAAGACTCAGTTACATAAGACTGCATCTTGCAACTAGTAGGTTCTCAGGTTACTCACAATTTCTGTCCAACTTGCCTAAAAATCAAAGGTTCCCACGGCCCCCTTCTCAGGTTCAGTCATTTGCTGGAGCAGCTCACAGAGCTCAGGAAAGCACTTCACTTAAATTATCCCCTCACTATAAAAAGACACAACTCAGGAACAACCACATGGAAGAGACATGTGAGAAGAAATATGAGGGAAGGGGTGCAGAGCTTCTAAGCCATCCCCAGCTTACCACCCTCCACATGTTCAGCAACCCAGAAGCTCTCTGAACCCATCCTTTTGGGTTTTTACGGAAGCTTCATTATGTAGGTATGATTGATTAAATCACTGGTCATTGGTGATCAACTCAACCTTTAGCCCTTCCCCCTTCCCCAGATATTGGGATAGGGGCAGAGGCTGCTGAAAGTTCCAACTATCTCACCACATGATTGATTCCCCTGACAACCAGCCCTCCATCCTGAGGCTATCTAGGACCCTCCAGACAACAGTCATCTCAATAATATACAAAAAGAGACTTATCAATTAAGAGATCCCAAGGGCTTTAAGAGCTATGTTTTAGGAAAAGAGACAAAGACCAAATGTTTATTTCTTATTATAAATCACAATATTGTGTAGCAACTGAAAGCCTTGTTATGCTAATAAAAGATCATTTTATGTATTCATTAAAGCCAGACTCTTAAGGATATATTTTAAACAAAACTTTGTAGCCTGGTTCGAATTAGCGCCTGTGATTAAAAGTAATTTTCTCGCTCAGCACAGTGGCTCATGCCTGTAAACCCAGCACTTTGGAGGCCGAGGTGGGTGGATCACATGAGCCCAGGAGTTCAAGACCAGCCTGGCCAACATGGCAAAACCTCATCTCTACTAAAAATACAAAAATTAGCAGGGTGTGGTGCAGCACACCTGTAATCCTAGATACTCTGGAGGCTGAGGCACGAGAATCACTTGAACCCGGAAAGCAGAGGTTGCATTGAGCTGAGATTGTGCCACTGCACTCAAGCCTGGGCAACAGAGAAAGATTCTGTCTCAAAAAATAAATAAATAAAATAAAAGTAATTTTCTTTTAAAAAAAAAAACAGTTCTTTAAAAATATTTTGTAATTAAGACTACTCACTGAGTGAGATTAGACTTTTTTTGATCCCAGCTTGTCTAAATTATTCAGGTTCTTGACAAGAGCAATAAATCAAAACCACTATATTTATATTTATTGTGTTCAGCATCATCCACCATAAGTAGATAGTAATTTGACCTATAACTGCTTTTGTCACTGCCTCCAGTTTTACTAAGAGTAATCATTGCTACTAGTTCTTGAGTCAATTATGAACTGACTATGTTATAAAAATCTCATTTACTCATGACAAGTTTTCCATGAAGTGAGTATCATTATTCCCATTTTAGAGATGAAGAAGCAGTTCCAAACATTTCTGTGACTTAAATTCACAGATTTTTTTTAGGGGTTACTGTATAATTTGTAATATTTATCTCTGTCCTTTGTGCTATTAGAGAGATAAAAACAAATTATATAAACAAATAATCCAAAAAACCAGGAGCAATAAAAACTATCCAAAATGGAGCATAGGAAGCATTTTTATTATGGTTGTAGCATCTGCATCTGCTAATTCCATCATCTCAGTAATTTCTGCATCTGTTTCTATTGATTCAATTTTCTCCTGGTTATAGCTCTTATTTTTCTGCTTCTTTGCACGCCTGCTGTTATAGGTTGAATTTTGTCCCCCAGAAAGATACGTGTTGAAGTCCTAACTCCTGATACTTCAGAATGTGACCTTATTTTGAAATAGGATTGTTGCTGATGTAATAAGTTAAAATGAGGTCATATTGGAATAACGTGGGCCCTAATCTAATATGACTAATGTCCTTACAAGAAGTAAAGGAGATAGAGACACACAAGGAGAAAGCCATGAGGCAGAGAATAGGGTGATGTAGCTGCAAACTAAGGAACTCCAAAGATTGATGGCCACCACCAGAGGCTAGGAAGTGGCAAGGAAAGATTTTACCCAGAGTCTCAGGGAGTGTGGCCCTGCGGACACCTTGATTTCACACTTCTGGCCTCCGGAACTGTAAGATAATAGATTTCTGTGGTTTTTAAGCCACCCATTTTGTGGTACTTTGTTACAACAGCCACAGGAAGTAAATATACCTGGCCATTTGGGTTGGATGCTGCATATTGTAAATTCTATGTTTTGGAGTGCTGGATTTTGTCATATTCCATTAAGGAGTATCGGACTTTGTTCTAGCATGCAGAACATGTTACTTAGAATTGTTACTTAGAAACAGTTTTCTCCTTTTGAAACTTGCTTTTAACTTTCATCAGGATGGGTCACAAGAACTATCTAGGGCAAGTTTAGCTCTGCTACTAAGGTAACACCTTTCTTTGAGTTCTGCTCAATGCCCAGATCTTACAGGTTTCCCCCACTCTGGCTAACAGGAACATGAGTTATTTCCAACCCAGAGTGAGCTCCAGAAATCTTTTGCTTTCTGTGGGTCTTTTTCTGGCCTTGAGTAGTTTCTTCTCACCCCTGCATAGACCAGTACTCAGTCAAAGACTAGAGAAGACCTGTGTGCACTTCTTGGGAACTCTCCATATAGCTCCTTCTTCTCTGGTATTCTGTCCAGAAAATTCTAGGTGCCTATTCACCCAGAATTCCAATTTCCATCTCTTCAACTCCACAGGACTTCTGGAATCTGTTGGGGTCTCCCTCTCAGAACTGTAGCCTGAAGTAGCCTTTATATAATAAGCTAGGTCAGTTGCAGGACTCATCTTATTGATTATTTTATTCTTACAAATCACGATCCTCCACTGTCTCTTATCCAACGCCTGGAAACCTTTGTTGCATGTATTCTACAGGGCTTTTCTTTTTTTTAATGTTGGAAAATAAATGAATCCAGTTCCTGTTACATCATCAAAGCTGGAAGGAAAGTATGTTGTTTATTTTTTAAGTAAACAAGAATATGATGTTTTGAAAAGTTACAATTTTTTTCCTTCTTTGTATCTGGAGGGCACACCTTTCTACTCAACGGTAATGTGTAATATATAATGTGTGTTTTTGGTACCAGTAGATTTGCTGTCAAGTCTCTAAGAAAGAGAAATCTAAAAATTGAAACAGAGCCTGGCAGATCAGACCCAAGGAACCCCAATCTCAATAAACATCTTGTGTCATTGATGACTATTAGATGCAAACTAGTTACAGAAACCAATTTCTGCTTTTTAAGTGATTTCATCAACCAAGCAGAATGACAGGCTTCCCAACTAGTCAAGAAGTACAAACTTTGTGATTCCCATCTTTGAAACAACCTTGGTTTCTCAGTGCCATGGTGGGCCCTGGGGCAGGATTTGGGAGAGTGAAAACAGAGAGTATTCAGATGATAATTGAAAGCAGATTTCTTGTGTGATGTGGTATATGATGCAATAATTAGAAACCAGGAAATTCACTTAAGAGTAAATTGGGGAAAAGCACCACTCTCTACTAAACACATGCTACATTACATGGACTTTATAAACATGCCAAACTCTAAAAGCTGAGATTGTAATAGCAGTTTATAAATTACAAAACATCACCACATGTATTTATTTTCTTCAAACCATCCACAGTCTTCTTTTTCTCAGCTGATGGCAGTTCCATTTTCCATATGCTCGAACCAAAAGCCTTAGGCTCATCGTTAGCTCCTCTTTCTCTCTTACGTGGCCTTCCTATCCAATCCATCAGCAAATCCAGTAAGGTCTAACTATAAAATAGAACTAGATGCAACCAGTCCTCAACACCCCCACTGATCTGAGTGACTGTCATCTTTCTCTTGAATTCCTTCAATAGCCTCCTAACTACTGAACCTCCTTCTAATCCAGCTCCCCATGATGATTCTCAATACAACAACGAGAATGGTCCTAATATAAGTCAGATTATGTCACTCCTCTGCTCCGAACACTGCAGTGGCTCCCAATTTCTCTCAGAGGAAAAGACAAAGTTCTTATAATAGCCTATAAGACACTACAAGACCCAACTACCCTTCCCTCAAACTTGATTTTCCTTGCTATGATCTACCTTGTGTTAATTCCATAAATACTCTCACTATCAACCATTACACCATGTAATTTAGTTATTTCAAACTGCAATCTAGTCTAGCAAGCCAGCAGCATTGTTTGGTAAGATGTTGATATACATTCTCTCAATTAATGTATGTGGCAAGAACAAGTATACCCACTGGTGCTAACTAACCTTAGCCTACATGGTCATGTACAACTCTTGTTTTTGGTGGATAGCAATAATCTATGGAGCAATTTGAGGTTAGTTAGGGTGAGCCACTACCCCACACTCTTATAACAAAAGCAAAGCTGACATGCATACAGCTATGTGTTGACCAAACATTAGTAAGCAGCCAAAAACAGCTCTCATAAAATATGTGTAAAGCTCCAAAGAGTTCTGACTGCCTGGATCTCTTTTAGGTTTCCTGAGAAGTTCACTTGAGGTGGACAAAACAACATTCCAGAGGTAAGATTCTATGAGCCTTGCAAACAGTATCAAGCAATCAGAATCCTCTTAAACCAATGGGACAAGGGACCATTTACAGATTGAGCGTAGGGTGTCTTCCCTAAGGACATAGGCTACAGGCTTCCTCGGGTTTTGTACCTTGTTCATGCAAGGGAAAGGGTACAGCCAGTCTCTATATCTGGACTATTTATATTTCACAAAAGAGAAGCCATTTCTGACATTCATTATATAGTCAACAGGTCCCCATTTTAATCAATAGTAACACAGTTCTGACATTCAGTTTCCTAATTACCATAGTCTTGGTTTGGTCAAGATACAATAACAAAGCTCATGGTAACATCTGGCATGGGACTACTATATTCTAGTAACCGACTACCCCTGTGATGTGAATTCTTCACTAGGGCAAATCTCTGCCCCTAGATTTAAAGTTTGAAGTAACTAGTACACACCAATTTAACAATATCCTCAGAGAATATATTAGATTAGAGATCTTGCAGCACATAGCAGTGAGTTAACAGACACCTTGACAAAAAGTATAGTGCCTCCTGTGTTCAGTAGGACAAGCATCAAGGCAGAGTAATTTCTTAAAAGAATTTTCTTTTTCTCTTTTTTTTCTTTTTACAACCACACTATTGATCAATTCCTGGCATCACATAACATGCATGTGGTAGACATCAAAAATCCAATCATAAAGAAGTGGAAGGGCAGGAATGTCATATCAAAATTTCGTAAGTATGAGTAACTGCCTCTCTCTCCACCAAAAACTTTTTATGTCTGTGGGCAGAAGTGAAGAAAAAGAAAATGGCCTCTTTACAAAATCAGAAAATTTCTAAGCTAGAATATGTAGAATAGGGGTAATCAGAATCTCGTATGTCAATTATTATTATACTTTTTAAATGTTTTTTTTTCTTGGTGTTTTATAACTTGAATGATTCTGTTGCAAATGTAGAATAATTAACATTTCTGTTTAAAAAAGTAGGCCGGGCACAGTGGCTCACGCCTGTAATCCCAGCTCTTTGGGAGTCCAAGGCTGGCAGATCACCTAAGGTCAGGAGTTTGAGAACAGCCTGGTCAACATGGTGAAACCCCATCTCCAGTAAAAATACAGACATTAGCCAGGCGTGGTGGTGTGTGCCTGTAGTCCCAGAGACTCGGGAGGCCGGGGCAAGAGAATCTCATGAGCCTGGGAGGTGGAGGTTGCAGTGAGCTGAGATCGTGCCATTGCATTCCAGCCTGGGTGACAGAGCAAGACTCCATCTCAGAAAATAAAGTAAAATAAAAACAAAAAGCCATAATATGTACCTCATAAATATATATACCTATGTACCCACGAAAATTAAAAATAAAAAATTTAAAAGAAAAAAGCAATGTTTATAGTAAAAATACTAGATTAAAAATTTTCTTTTCATGTTTTTTCATTTTTATGCTTTCATTATTTTTCATTTTTATGTTTGCTAAAATATCTAAGCAAATAGAAACATCAAATAAGTTAGATGTGTATTTCACTGCAAAAATTATTCATTGTATTGAGTCAACAATATTCCCCACAGAAAATTCTTGCCAAGCACTATCAATTTAAAAAATATCGCTCTATCAAGCCATGCATTATCCAGGGAGAGTTGTAAAAAGATAAAATCTTTCTTGATTTTTTATTGGGTTTTGCCAAGCCATATTTCTAATGTCTACGTCCTTCAGATCACAAGCTCTCTAAAGTAAGCTATTTTTCTAAAGATCTTGAATTGTGTTATAGAAAAGCTATCGGGTTTTTCCAAATTTTTAGTTACTGATGAACAAAAACAAAAGATAAATTGATTCCGGCACAGCAGAAGTGGGGTTTTTTAAAAAAAAATACTGCTGTTCTTGGAGAAGGTAAGATTTTGGCTGGGTCTGAGGGGATTACTAGTATTTGGCTCATGGGAGAGAGGCGGTAGCCATTTCTAGTGAGAGCCAAGCAAAAGTTTGTCATGGACACCGGAAGAAACTCTGTTAGAAGTGACAGAGAGGGCAGAGGAGGAGGGTGAGGAGGAGGAGGGGCTACCAATGAGGCTGCTGAGGAAAATCAACTTGGCTAAACAAAGGTGGACAAGCTAAGAAGCAAATGAACCACTTATTTAGGGCATGAACAAAGCAGGCATACTAAAAAAGGAGAAATCTTAAACTGCTAAATTTAGCTGGGATTTTGCAAACCAAAATTCTATAAAGGGGCTATTTTCATGTCAACACAGATATAACTTACATCTTTTATGGATGAGTGATGTTTTTATTTTGAATTATATTAGGTGAGGAGTGAGGGGTTTGTTACAATGTCATCTCCTTAGTCCCCAGACCCACTAAAGGTATCATGTGGGCTCTATATGGGACTCCAGAGAATAAAGCTTATAAAGATAATATGAAAAAATGCACTGCCATGGCAGGAGAAAGAAAACAGAGTCTTGCAAAGGTTTAATTGGGCAACAGTGTACAAAGTCAAGGGAGCACAGTGAGAATCAGCATCCAGGTGTGAAGCAGGGGGGAACCGCCAAAAACAACACCCCAGAGATATGTTGAGAACTATTTTATTTTTCATTACAAAAATGCAGTGTGGAAAGTAACATAATTCTATTTTTGTATGGTAAAATTATCATATTTATGGAAGTTCATTGTGACTAAATCTGTTAATATTGTTTGTTAGATATTCTCCCTATAATAACATCAAATCTTAGAAAACATGCCGACCTATTTATCTGTTGAAAGAGATGCTGATTAAATTACTGAAATTACCAATATCAATATGTCTTTTTTAACAGCTTTGAGATATAGTTCACATACCATCCAATTCATTCATTTTTAAAATTTAAAAAAATAGCCTGTAATCCCAGCACTTTGGGAGGCCGAGACGGGCGGATCACAAGGTCAGGAGATCGAGACCATCCTGGCTAACACAGTGAAACCCCGTCTCTACTAAAAATACAAAAATTAGCCCTATGTGGTGGCGGGCGCCTGTAGTCCCAGTTACATAGGAGGCTGAGGCAGGAGAATGGCATAAACCCGGGAGGCGGAGCTTGCAGTGAGTGGAGATTGTGCCACTGCACTACAGCCTGGGTGACAGAGCGAGACTCCATCTCAAAAAATAATAATAATAATTAAAAAATAATAATTTTAATTTTATTTTTTACAGCTTTATTGAAGTATAATTGCCAAATAAAAATTGTAAACCTTTAAGACCTAAAACCATAAAAACCCTAGAAGAAAACCTAGGCAATACCATTCAGGACATAGGCATGGGAAAAGACTTCATGAATAAAACACCAAAGCAATGGCAACAAAAGCCAAAATTGATAAATGAGATCTAATTAAACTAAAGAGCTTCTGCACAGCAAAAGAAACTATCTTTAGAGTGAACAGGTAACCTACAGAATAGGAGAAAATTTTTGCAATCTAACCGTCTGACAAAGGACTAATATCCAGAATCTACAAAGAACTTAAACAAATTTACAAGAAAAAAAAACAAGCAACCCCATCAAAAAGTGGGTGAAGGATATGAACAGACATTTCTCACAAGAAGACAACAAACATATGAAAAAAAGCTCATCATCATTGGTCATTAGAGAAATGCAAATTAAAACCACAATGAGATACTATCTCATGCCAGTTAGAATGACGATCTTTAAAAAATCAGGAAACAACAGATGCTGGAGAGGATGTGGAGAAATAGTAATGCTTTTACACTATTGATGGGAGTGCAAATTAGTTCAACCATTGTGGAAAACAGTGTGGAAATTCCTCAAGGATCTAGAACCAGAAATACCATTTGACCCAGCAATCCCATTATTGGGTATATACTCAAAGGATTATAAATCATTCTACTATAAAGACATACACACACATATGTTTATTGCAGCACTGTTCACAATAACAAAGACTTGGAACCAACCCAAATGTCCATCAGTGATAGACTGAATAAAGAAAATGTGGCAGATATACACCATGGAATACTATGCAGCCATAAAAAATGATGAGTTCATATCCTTTGTGGGGACATGGATGAAGCTGGAAACCATCATTCTCAGAAAACTAACACAGGAACAGAAAACCAACCACTGCATGTTCTCACACGTAAGTGGTAGTTGAACAATGAGAGCACATGGACAAAGGAAGGGGAACATCACATACTGGGGCCTGTTGGGGGACGGGGGGCTCGGGGAGGGATAGCATTAGGAGAAATACCTAATGTAGATGACAGGTTGATGGGTGCGGCAAAGCACCATGGCACGTGAATACCAATGTAACAAAGCTGTACGTTCTGCATATGTATCCCAGATCTTAAAGTATAATAAAATAATTATTTTAATGTAAACGTTTAAAGTGTCCAACATGATGACTTGATATGTATGTCCAACATGATGACTTGATACATGTATATATTATGAAATGATTACCACAACCAAGCTAATTAACATACCACCTCGCATGGTGACGTTTCTTTGTGTGTGTGGTGAGAACACTTAAGAGCTACTATCTTAGCAAATTTCAAGTATACAATACAGCAAAACTGTGGCCGCTGTGCTGCATGTTAGACCCTGAACTTATTCATCATATAAGTGAAAGTTTACACCCTTTCACCAACATCTTCCCACTTCCTTACCCCTGGTAACCTCCATCCTACTCTCTGCTTCTGCGAGTTCAACTTTTTAAGATTCCACATATAAATGAGATGATGCAGAATTTTATTTTTGGTGTCATGTCTGGCTTATTTCACTTAGCAAAATGTTCTCCAGGTTCATCCATGCTGTTGCAAATGGCCGATTTCCTTCTTTTTATGGCTATTACTCCATCGTATATACATATACCACATATTCTTTACTCATTCATCTGTTGGTGGACACAAGTTGTTTCCATATCTTGGCTGTTGTGAATAAAACCACAGTGAAAATTGGAGTGCGATTATCTAGTCAAGATACTGATTTCATTTCCTTTGGATATATACCCAGAAGTAGATGGCTGGATTGTTTGGTAGTTTTGTTTTTAACTTTTTGAGCAACCTCCCTACTGTTTTCCATAATAGCTGTACTAGTTTACATTCCCACCAATAGCATGTAAGGATCTTCTCTCCACATTCTCCCCAACCCTTGTTATTCTTTTTCTTTTTGACAATAGCATCCTAATAGGTATGAAGCGACTGCTCATCGTGGATAGGTTTGCATTCTCCTGATCATCAGTAATGTTGAGCACCTTTCATACACCTGTTGGCCATTTGTATGTTTTCTTGTGAGAAGTGTCTATACAGGTCTTCAGTCCATTTTAAAATCAGTTTATTTTGTTTTTTGCTATTGAGTTGTTTTAGTTCATCATATATTTGGAGTATTAATTCCTTCTCATATATACAGTTTGCAGATATTTTCTCCCATTCTGTAAGTTACCTTTTGGTTGATTTTCTTATGACACTATTTGTGGGTGGAAGTGTCAGTAAAATAAAATCGTGCATTTTTCTTTATCCAGAAACATACTCTTTTTTCAAAACTAATACATACAGATGGTTTCAGAATCATCCATACCTAAAATATATTGAACAATTTATTATACATGAAGCACGCAGTTTCACAGCAAGAAAGCATTTTAGATTATGCATTTCAACCTACCCCCTTTTGCACATAAGAAAAGAAAGGCCAGAAATGGGAAGTCATTCAACACAGAACCCATTTCTCAAAACATTTTTCTTTGTGCAAAAATAAATCCATTCACATTTTAGGACATTTCAGTGTGTTCTTGTTTTTTGCCATTACTGCAATTAATTAATCTGATGGGAGATTGTGGTTTCTAATGTCCTGTTCAACATTAATGTTTAATGTTTAAGCTGCTTTAGCTTTGGGGGTACAATACAGAAAACTGTTACCAGATATTCTATCTTAGATAAACCTGGTTATATATTTTACATAACCCATAAAGTTGGAAAATATGGTTACCTGATTATAAAACTTAAATGCACGAATATAAGTTCTTTACCTAGGCCCCAGACCCATGGAAAAGAGCTGACTCCACAAGATTCATCTGCTGACGGAATTGGCAGCTCTAATAGTCTCCAGCAATGTTCTGCCTGGCAAGAGGTTTCCATTCATCCTAAGAGGATGAATGGCCTAAAGCCAGCACTGATCATACAGCAAGAAAAACAAACAAACAAACTATATATATATATATATAGTTTCAAATTCTGTAAGGCATTTTAAATGATTGGCTAACCCTGCATTATAATTATCCTTGTCACTTTCATACTTTATTCAGAACAGGATTTTGTGTGAGCATTTTGAAAGAAAATACAGGGGGAAACATCTGTAATTACACATTTTCCTGACTCCTAAAAGTTCTCATTACTTTTTAAATTCAGATCCTCTACCCTTTTTTAAGAGTTATTTGAGGTATTTTTAATTGGGTTGCTTGAGTTCTCTTTATATTCTGGATATTAACCCATGTTAATTTTGTGCTGTTCCAACAGAATACTACAAACTAGACAATTTATGATGAAAAGAAATTTATTTACTAATGGTTCTGGAGGCTGGGAATTTCAAGACTGAGAAGCCAGCATATAATGAGGCCCTTCTTGCTCCATCATCCAATGGCAGAAAAACAAAGAGAGGGGGAGAGAGAGAAAGAGAGAGAGACTGTGAGAGAGAGAGAGAGAGAGAGAATAAATAGGGGTTCGAAGTCATTCTTTTATAAAGAACCCACTCTCACAGTAGCAAACCCATTCCTACAACAATGGCATTAAACCATTAATTAGGGCAGAGCCCTCATAGTCTAACCATTTCTCATTTCACCTTATCTCTGAACACTGTTGCATTCGGGATTAAGTTTTCAATATATTGAGGACACATTCAAATCATAGCATCCTTTCCCACTCCCTCAAAATTCACATCTTTCTCACATGCAGAATATATTTATTTTATCCCAATAGCTCCGAAGTCTAAGTTCCTACCAACTCAAAAGTTCAAACTCCAGAGTCTCATCTAAATCAGATATGGGTGAGACTCGGGGCATGATTCATCCTGAGACAAATTCTTCTCCAGCCGTGAGCCTGCAAAATTAAAGTTATCTACTTCTAAACAAAATGGTGAGAAGGTATAGGATATGCATTCCCATCCCAAAAGGGAGAAATAGGCAAGAAAAAAAGATAATTGGTCCGTGGTATGTCCAAAACTCAACAAGGTGAACAACATAAATCTTAAGGCTCCAGAATGATCTCCTTTATCCATGTCCCACCTTCTGGGCACCTTGTGGCAGGTGTTGGGCCCCAAAGGCCTTGCAGAGCCCTGCTCTCATGGCTTTTTTGGTGTCCCTTCTCATGGGTTGGAGTCCCATGCCTGCTGCTCCCCCAAGCTGGCATTTCACTCTTGTAGCTCTACAGTTCTGGGGCCTCAGGAGTGGTCCCAACTCTACCACTCCACTAGACATTGCCATAGTGGGAACTTTCCGTGGTGGTTCCACCCCTATGTCCCTGAGGCTCTCTGAGACATTCTTTGCAATCTAGGTGGAGGCTACCCTGGCTCCACAACTTGTGTATTCTGTAGACTCTGCAGAGTCAACACCACATGGACATTGCCACAGCATGCGGCTTGTGCCCTCTGGATTTGTGGTGTGAGCCACACCTGGGCCTCCGTGAGCCATGGCTAGGGTCACCAAGGGGTGCTTCACTGGAATACAGAGAACACAGCCTCAGTGTAGCCCTGGGTCGCAAGCCCTTTCTGTCTTCAAGGCCCTAAACTTCTGAGCCTGTGATTAGAAGGGCAGCCTCAAAGATCTCTGAAATGCCTCAGGATCATTCTCCCACTGTCCTGATGAAAACATTCAAACCACAACAACCCTTTCTCAAATACATGATTTACAAATATTCTCTCCCATTCAATAGGTGCCTATTCATTTTGCTGATTGTTTCTTTGGCTGTGCAGAAGCTTGTTAGTTGCATGTAGTCCCACTGCTTATTTTTGCTTTTTTTACATGTGCTTTTGGTGTCATATTCAAAAAGGCTATCAATATCAGTCTCAAAGAGCTTTTTCCCTATGTTTTCTTCTCCAAGTTTTATAGTTTCAGGTTTTACATTTAAGTCTTTAATCTATTTTGAGTTAATTTTTATATGGTATAAGATAAGGGTCCAATATCATGCTTTTACATGTGGATGATATTTGCTTTATATAGTTAGATGCTTTCCAATGTTAAGTGCATATATTTTTATAATTTTTATATTCTCTTGATGAATCTGTCCCTTTTATCATTACATAATGATCTTCTTTATCTCCTCTGACAGATTTTGAATAAAAGTCTATTTTTTCTGATGTAAGTTTAGCCACCTGTACTCTCTTTTTGTTGCCATTTGCATGAAATATCTTTTGCTGTCTCTTCACTTTTATTTGTATCCTTAAAGTTAAAGTGAGTCTCTTACAGGTGACATGTTGGTGGATCTTATTTTTTTTTAAATATCCATTCAACTACTCTGTTTTTTTTGATTTGAGAATTTAATCCATTTACATTTAAAATAATTATTAATAGGTAAGTAATTACTATTACCATTTTTTTCTGACTTTTTTTGTAGTACCTTTGTTTCTTTCTTCCTTTCTTGCTGTTTTCCTGTGTGATTTGTGGATTTTTTTTGTAGTAGTATGCTTTAATTTCTTTCTCTTTATCTTTTCTGTATCTACTACATGTTTTTTTCTTTGTCACTACCAAGAGGCTTATATAAAACATCTTATGGTCATAACAGTTTATTGTAAGCTAATAACTACTCCAGTTCAGTTGCATACAAAAATTCTACACACTTACTCATTCTATGCACACATTTTGTGCTATTGATGTCACACTTTAAATCTTTTTATATTATGTATCAATTAACAAACTATTGTAGCTATAGTTATTTTTAAAACGTTTTAAATTTTTATACTAGAGTTGAAAGTGACTCATGTATCAACTTGACAATACATTTACCTTTAACAGAGTTTTTCACTTTCATATATTTTCATTGTTGTTATTTAATATCCTTTTGTTTTGACTTAAAGATGTCCCTTTGCCATTTTTGTCAACAAAAAGAGAGTAGAGGTGGCTAAACTAATATCAGATAAAATAGACTTTTATTCAAAATCTCTCACAGGAGATAAAGAAGACCATTATGTAATGATAAAAGGTTCAGATTCATCAAGATAATATAAAAATTGTAAATTATAAAAATAAGGCAGGCTTACTGGTGATGAACTCCCTATAAACAACAAATGTTTATTTCTCACAGTTCTGGAGTCTCAGAGGTCCAAGAACAAAGCCCTGGCAGACTCAGTGTCTAGTGAACTCCTTATTCCTGTTTCATAGATGGCACCTTCTTGCTGTGTCCCCACATGGAGAAAAGGATGAATGATCTCTCTTGGTCCTCTTTTATAAAAGCACTAACCCCATTCATGACAGCTCTGCCCTGATGACCTAATCACTTCCTAAATACCCCACCTCCTAATGCTATTACCTTGGGGGTTAGGATTTCAACATATTAATTGGTAGGGGGGACACATTCAGATTATACAGACTATTAAAAATAATGCTGTAATAAACATTCATGCACAAGTTTTTCTGTGGACATAGGTTTCCATTTCTCTTGGGTATATACCTAGGAGTATAATTTCTGGGTCATATTGTAACTCTGTCTTTAATCATTTGAGAGAGTACCAGACTGTTTTCCAAAATGGCTGCACCATTCTACAGTCCCACCAACAGTATATGCAAGTTCTGATCTCTCCACATCCTCACCGATGCTTGTTACTATTTTACTTTTCAATTTTATCTATCCATGGTTATGAAGTACTGTCTCTTGGTTTTTATTTGCATTTTCCTAATGGCTAATTATGTCAAGCATCTTTTCATGTGCTTATTCACCATTTATGTATCTTCCTTGGAGAAATATCTATTCAGATTCTTTGTCCATTTTTAATTAGATTATTCAATTTTTCATTATTGAGTTTTACAAGTTTTTTATATATTGTGGATACCAAACCCTTATCAGATATATGATTTGCAATCTTGCAAGTATTTTCTCTCATTCTGTGGGTTTCCATTTCACTTTCTTGATGGTTACCTTTGAAACACAAAAGTTTTAAATTTTGACGAAGTTCTATTTATCTATTTTTTCTTTGATTGCCTGTGTTTTTGGTGTCAGATTTAAGAATCCTTTGCCAAATCCAAGGTTATGAAGGTCTTCTTCTAAGAGTATTATAGTTTTAGCAGTTATATTTTGGTGTTTGATTCATTGTGAGTCAATTTTGTATATGGTATGAGGTAAGGGTTCAACTTCTGTATTTTGCATGTGGTTTTCTGGTTGTCCCAAGTCCTTTCATTGAAATGAATTTTTTTCCCCACTGAAAGGTCTTGGCATCTTTCTCAAAAATTAGTTAGATGTATGGGCTTATTTCTGGATTCTCAATTTTATTTTAGTAATCTGTGTATCTGTCCTTGTGTCAGTACCACATTGTCTTGATTACCATTGTTTTGTAGTAATTTTGAATTCAGGAAATATGAGTCTTCCAACTTTGTTTTTTTTACAAGATTCTTTTGTATATTCTGGTTTCTTTATAATTCCATATGAATTTTAAAATTATCTTGTCCATTTCTACAAAGAATTTGACTTTTTTTTTTTTTTTTGGCAGAGTCTCACTTTGTTGTATAGGCTGGAGTGCAGTGGTGCACTTGGCTCAATGCAACTTCTGCCTTGGGTTCAAGAGATTATTGTACTTCAGCCTCCAGAGTAGCTGGGACTACAGGTGCACACCACAATGCCCAGCTAATTTTTGTATTTTTTTTACTAGAGATGGATTTTGCCATGTTGGCCAGGATGGTCTCGAACTCCTGACCTCAAGTGATCCTCCTGCCTGGGCTTCCCAAAGTGCTGGGACTATAGGCATAAGCCACCATGCCCAGCCAGAATTTGACTTCTTTCCTGAAATAAATAAGTGGCTACTAAAATGCATTCCACCTTAACACTTGAAAGATATTTTAGGCCAGGTATGGTGGCTCATACCTACAGTCTCAGCACTTTGAGAGGCCGAGGTGGGAGGATTGCTTGAGCTAGGGGGTTTGAGAGCAGCCTGGACAACAGAGTGAGACCCCATCTACAAAATAAAACAAAATAGCTGGGCATGGTAGTATGCACCTGTGATCCTAGCTACTTAGGAGGCTGAGGTGGGAGGATAGCTTGAACCCAGACGGTCAAGGCTACAAGTGAGCTATGATCATGCCACTGCATTCCAGCCTGGGAAACAGAGAAAGACCCTGTCTCCAAAAAAAAAAAAAAAAAAAAAAGATGTTTTAAAGTCAGGTAATTAGGCAGAGCAGATACTTAATATTTTTGGCGGGAGATTGTAGGATCCAGAATTTTCTCGTGGTTGCCTTCATTTGGGCTTTAGAGGCACCGCCTGTGCTAAAAGGTTTCCATTTTACTTAAGAAAGAGGAAAGACACATACTCCGGGGGGGCAGAGCAAGATGGCCGAATAGGAACAGCTCCAGTCTCCAACTCCCAGCGCGAGCGACACAGAAGACCGGTGATTTCTGCATTTTCAACTGAGGTACTGGGTTCATCTCACTGGGGAGTGCCGGACGATCGGTGCTGGTCAGCTGCTGCAGCCCGACCAGCAAGAGCTGAAGCAGGGCGAGGCATTGCCTCACCTGGGAAGCGCAAGGGGGAAGGGAATTCCTTTTCCTAGCCAGGGGAACTGAGACACACAACACCTGGAAAATCAGGTAACTCCCACCCCAATACTGCGCTTTAAGCAAACAGGCACACCAGGAGATCATATCCCACACCTGGCCAGGAAGGTCCCACACCCACGGAGCCTCCGTCATTGCTAGCACAGCAGTCTGTGATCTACTGGCAAGGCAGCAGCGAGGCTGGGGGAGGGGCGCCCGCCATTGCTGAGGCTTAAGTAGGTAAACAAAGCTGCTGGGAAGCTCGAACTGGGTGGAGCTCACAGCAGCTCAAGGAAACCTGCCTGTCTCTGTAGACTCCACCTCTGGGGACAGGGCACAGTAAACAATAACAAAACGCAGCCGAAACCTCTGCAGACGCAAACGACTCTGTCTGACAGCTTTGAAGAGAGCAGTGGATCTCCCAACACGGAGGTTGAGATCTGAGAAGGGACAGACTCCCTGCTCAAGTGGGTCCCTGACCCCTGAGTAGCCTAACTGGGAGACATCCCCCACTAGGGGCAGTCTGACACCCCACACCTCACAGGGTGGAGTACACCCCTGAGAGGAAGCTTCCAAAGCAAGAATCAGACAGGTACACTCGCTGTTCAGAAATATTCTATCTTCTGCAGCCTCTGCTGCTGATACCCAGGCAAACAGGGTCTGGAGTGGACCTCAAGCAATCTCCAACAGACCTACAGCTGAGGGTCCTGACTGTTAGAAGGAAAACTATCAAACAGGAAGGACACCTACACCAAAACCCCATCAGTACATCACCATCATCAAAGACCAGAGGCAGATAAAACCACAAAGATGGGGAAAAAACAGGGCAGAAAAGCTGGAAATTCAAAAAATAAGAGCGCATCTCCCCCGGCAAAGGAGCGCAGCTCATCGCCAGCAACGGATCAAAGCTGGACGGAGAATGACTTTGACAAGATGAGAGAAGAAGGCTTCAGTCCATCAAATTTCTCAGAGCTAAAGGAGGAATTACGTACCCAGTGCAAAGAAACTAAAAATCTTGAAAAAAAAGTGGAAGAATTGATGGCTAGAGTAATTAATGCAGAGAAGGTCATAAACGAAATGAAAGAGATGAAAACCATGACACGAGAAATACGTGACAAATGCACAAGCTTCAGTAACCGACTCGATCAACTGGAAGAAAGAGTATCTGCGATTGAGGATCAAATGAATGAAATGAAGCGAGACGAGAAACCAAAAGAAAAAAGAAGAAAAAGAAATGAACAAAGCCTGCAAGAAGTATGGGATTATGTAAAAAGACCAAATCTACGTCTGATTGGGGTGCCTGAAAGTGAGGGGGAAAATGGAACCAAGTTGGAAAACACTCTTCAGGATATCATCCAGGAGAACTTCCCCAAACTAGTAGGGCAGGCCAACATTCAAATCCAGGAAATACAGAGAACGCCACAAAGATACTCCTCGAGAAGAGCACCTCCAAGACACATAATTGCCAGATTCACCAAAGTTGAAATGAAGGAAAAAGTCTTAAGGGCAGCCAGAGAGAAAGGTCGGGTTACCCACAAAGGGAAGCCCATCAGACTAACAGCAGATCTCTCGGCAGAAACTCTCCAAGCCAGAAGAGAGTGGGGGCCAATATTCAACATTCTTAAAGAAAAGAATTTTAAACCCAGAATTTCATATCCAGCCAAACTAAGTTTCATAAGTGAAGGAGAAATAAAATCCTTTACAGATAAGCAAATGCTTAGAGATTTTGTCACCACTAGGCCTGCCTTACAAGAGACCCTGAAGGAAGAACTAAACATGGAAAGGAACAACCGGTACCAGCCATTGCAAAAACATGCCAAAATGTAAAGACCACTGATGCTAGCAAGAAACTGCATCAACTAACGAGCAAAATAACCAGTTAATATCATAATGGCAGGATCAAGTTCACACATAACAATCTTAACCTTAAATGTAAATGGACTAAATGCTCCAATTAAAAGACACAGACTGGCAAACTGGATAAAGAGTCAAGACCCATCAGTCTGCTGTATTCAGGAGACCCATCTCACATGCAGAGACATACATAGGCTCAAAATAAAGGGATGGAGGAAGATTTACCAAGCAAATGGAGAACACAAAAAAGCGGGGGTTGCAATACTAGTCTCTGATAAAACAGACTTTAAACCATCGAAGATCAAAAGAGACAAAGAAGGCCATTACATAATGGTAAAGGGATCAATTCAACAGGAAGAGCTAACTATCCTAAATATATATGCACCCAATACAGGAGCACCCAGATTCATAAAGCAAGTCCTTAGAGACTTACAAAGAGACTTAGACTCCCATACAATAATAATGGGAGACTTCAACACTCCACTGTCAACATTAGACAGATCAACGAGACAGAAAGTTAACAAGGATATCCAGGAATTGAACTCATCTCTGCAGCAAGCAGACCTAATAGACATCTATAGAACTCTCCACCCCAAATCAACAGAATATACATTCTTCTCAGCACCACATCGTACTTACTCCAAAATCGACCACATAATTGGAAGTAAAGCACTCCTCAGCAAATGTACAAGAACAGAAATTATAACAAACTGTCTCTCAGACCACAGTGCAATCAAACTAGAACTCAGGACTAAGAAACTCAATCAAAACTGCTCAACTACATGGAAACTGAACAACCTGCTCCTGAATGACTACTGGGTACATAACGAAATGAAGGCAGAAATAAAGATGTTCTTTGAAACCAATGAGAACAAAGATACAACATACCAGAATCTCTGGGACACATTTAAAGCAGTGTGTAGAGGGAAATTTATAGCACTAAATGCCCACAAGAGAAAGCAGGAAAGATTTAAAATTGACACTCTAACATCGCAATTAAAAGAACTAGAGAAGCAAGAGCAAACACATTCGAAAGTTAGCAGAAGGCAAGAAATAACTAAGATCAGAGCAGAACTGAAGGAGATAGAGACACAAAAAACCCTCCAAAAAATCAATGAATCCAGGAGTTGGTTTTTGAAAAGATCAACAAAATTGACAGACCACTAGCCAGACTAATAAAGAAGAAAAGAGAGAAGAATCAAATCGACGCAATTAAAAATGATAAAGGGGATATCACCACCGACCCCACAGAAATACAAACTACCATCAGAGAATACTATAAACACCTCTACGCAAATAAACTGGAAAATCTAGAAGAAATGGATAATTTCCTGGACACTTACACTCTTCCAAGACTAAACCAGGAAGAAGTTGAATCCCTGAATAGACCAAAAGCAGGCTCTGAAATTGAGGCAACAATTAATAGCCTACCAACCAAAAAAAGTCCAGGACCAGATGGATTCACAGCTGAATTCTACCAGAGGTACAAGGAGGAGTTGGTACCATTCCTTCTGAAACTATTCCAATCAATAGAAAAAGAGGGAATCCTCCCTAACTCATTTTATGAGGCCAATATCATCCTGATACCAAAGCCTGACAAGGACACAACAAAAAAAGAGAATTTTAGACCAGTATCCCGGATGAACATGGATGCCAAAATCCTCAATAAAATACTGGCAAACCGGATTCAGCAACACATCAAAAAGCTTATCCACCATGATCAAGTGTGCTTCATCCCTGGGATGCAAGGCTGGTTCAACATTCGCAAATCAATAAACATAATCCAGCATATAAACAGAACCAAAGACAAGAACCACATGATTATCTCAATAGATGCAGAAAAGGCTTTTGACAAAATTCAACAGCCCTTCATGCTAAAAACGCTCAATAAATTCGGTATTGATGGAATGTACCTCAAAATAATAAGAGCTATTTATGACAAACCCACAGCCAATATCATACTGAATGGGCAAAAACTGGAAAAATTCCCTTTGAAAACTGGCACAAGACAGGGATGCCCTCTCTCACCACTCCTATTCAACATAGGGTTGGAAGTTCTGGCTAGGGCAATTAGGCAAGAGAAAGAAATCAAGGGTATTCAGTTAGGAAAAGAAGAAGTCAAATTGTCCCTGTTTGCAGATGACATGATTGTATATTTAGAAAACCCCATCGTCTCAGCCCAAAATCTCCTTAAGCTGATAAGCAACTTCAGCAAAGTCTCAGGATACAAAATTAATGTGCAAAAATCACAAGCATTCTTATACACCAGTAACAGACAAACAGAGAGCCAAATCAGGAATGAACTTCCATTCACAATTGCTTCAAAGAGAATAAAATACCTAGGAATCCAACTTACAAGGGATGTAAAGGACCTCTTCAAGGAGAACTACAAACCACTGCTCAGTGAAATAAAAGAGGACACAAACAAATGGAAGAACATACCATGCTCATGGATAGGAAGAATCAATATCGTGAAAATGGCCATACTGCCCAAGGTAAATTTATAGATTCAATGCCATCCCCATCAAGCTACCAATGAGTTTCTTCACAGAATTGGAAAAAACTGCTTTAAAGTTCATATGGAACCAAAAAAGAGCCCGCATCTCCAAGACAATCCTAAGTCAAAAGAACAAAGCTGGAGGCATCACACTACCTGACTTCAAACTATACTACAAGGCTACAGTAACCAAAACAGCATGGTACTGGTACCAAAACAGAGATATAGACCAATGGAACAGAACAGAGTCCCCAGAAATAATACCACACATCTACAGCCATCTGATCTTTGACAAACCTGAGAGAAACAAGAAATGGGGAAAGGATTCCCTATTTAATAAATGGTGCTGGGAAAATTGGCTAGCCATAAGTAGAAAGCTGAAACTGGATCCTTTCCTTACTCCTTATACGAAAATTAATTCAAGATGGATTAAAGACTTAAATGTTAGACCTAATACCATAAAAATCCTAGAGGAAAACCTAGGTAGTACCATTCAGGACATAGGCATGGGCAAAGACTTCATGTCTAAAACACCAAAAGCAACGGCTGCAAAAGCCAAAATTGACAAATGGGATCTCATTAAACTAAAGAGCTTCTGCACAGCAAAAGAAACTACCATCAGAGTGAACAGGCAACCTACAGAATGGGAGAAAATTTTTGCAATCTACTCATCTGACAAAGGGCTAATATCCAGAACCTACAAAGAACTCAAACAAATTTACAAGAAAAAAACAAACAACCCCATCAAAAAGTGGGCAAAGGATATGAACAGACATTTCTCAAAAGAAGACATTCATACAGCCAACAGACACATGAAAAAATGCTCATCATCACTGGCCATCAGAAAAATGCAAATCAAAACCACAATGAGATACCATCTCACACCAGTTAGAATGGCAATCATTAAAAAGTCAGGAAACAACAGGTGCTGGAGAGGATGTGGAGAAATAGGAACACTTTTACACTGTTGGTGGGATTGTAAACTAGTTCAACCATTATGGAAAACAGTATGGCAATTCCTCAAGGATCTAGAACTAGATGTACCATATGACCCAGCCATCCCATTACTGGGTATATACGCAAAGGTTTATAAATTATACTGCTATAAAGACACATGCACACGTATGTTTATTGCGGCACTATTCACAATAGCAAAGACTTGGAATCAACCCAAATGTCCATCAGTGACAGATTGGATTAAGAAAATGTGGCACATAGACACCATGGAATACTATGCAGCCATCAAAAAGGATGAGTTTGTGTCCTTTGTAGGGACTTGGATGCAGCTGGAATCCATCATTCTTAGCAAACTATCACAAGAACAGAAAACCAAACACCGCATGTTCTCACTCATAGGTGGGAACTGAACAATGAGATCACTCGGACTCAGGAAGGGGAACATCACACACCGGGGCCTATCATGGGGAGGGGGGAGGGGGGAGGGATTGCATTGGGAGTTATACCTGATGTAAATGACGAGTTGATGGGTGCAGCACAGCAACATGGCACAAGTATACATATGTAACAAACCTGCACGTTATGCACATGTACCCTACAACTTAAAGTATAATAATAATAAATAAATTTAAAAAAAAAAAAAAAGAGAATTTTAGACCAATATCCCTGATGAACATCGATGCAAAAATCCTCAATAAAATACTGGCAAACCGGATTCAGCAACACATCAAAAAGCTTATCCACCATGATCAAGTGGGCTTCATCCCTGGGATGCAAGGCTGGTTCAACATTCGCAAATCAATAAACATAATCCAGCATATAAACAGAACCAAAGACAAGAACCACATGATTATCTCAATAGATGCAGAAAAGGCTTTTGACAAAATTCAACAGCCCTTCATGCTAAAAACGCTCAATAAATTCGGTATTGATGGAACATACCTCAAAATAATAAGAGCTATTTATGACAAACCCACAGCCAGTATCATACTGAATGGGCAAAAACTGGAAAAATTCCCTTTGAAAACTGGCACAAGACAGGGATGCCCTCTCTCACCACGCCTATTCAACATAGTGTTGGAAGTTCTGGCTAGGGCAATTAGGCAAGAGAAAGAAATCAAGGGTATTCAGTTAGGAAAAGAAGAAGTCAAATTGTCCCTGTTTGCAGATGACATGATTGTATATTTAGAAAACCCCATTGTCTCAGCCCAAAATCTCCTTAAGCTGATAAGCAACTTCAGCAAAGTCTCAGGATACAAAATTAATGTGCAAAAATCACAAGCATTCTTATACACTAGTAACAGACAAACAGAGAGCCAAATTATGAATGAACTTCCATTCGCAATTGCTTCAAAGAGAATAAAATACCTAGGAATCCAACTTACAAGGGATGTAAAGGACCTCTTCAAGGAGAACTACAAACCACTGCTCAGTGAAATAAAAGAGGACACAAACAAATGGAAGAACATACCATGCTCATGGATAGGAAGAATCAATATCGTGAAAATGGCCATACTGCCCAAGGTAAATTTATAGATTCAATGCCATCCCCATCAAGCTACCAATGAGTTTCTTCACAGAATTGGAAAAAACTGCTTTAAAGTTCATATGGAACCAAAAAAGAGCCCGCATCTCCAAGACAATCCTAAGTCAAAAGAACAAAGCTGGAGGCATCACACTACCTGACTTCAAACTATACTACAAGGCTACAGTAACCAAAACAGCATGGTACTGGTACCAAAACAGAGATATAGACCAATGGAACAGAACAGAGTCCCCAGAAATAATACCACACATCTACAGCCATCTGATCTTTGACAAACCTGAGAGAAACAAGAAATGGGGAAAGGATTCCCTATTTAATAAATGGTGCTGGGAAAATTGGCTAGCCATAAGTAGAAAGCTGAAACTGGATCCTTTCCTTACTCCTTATACGAAAATTAATTCAAGATGGATTAAAGACTTAAATGTTAGACCTAATACCATAAAAATCCTAGAGGAAAACCTAGGTAGTACCATTCAGGACATAGGCATGGGCAAAGACTTCATGTCTAAAACACCAAAAGCAACGGCTGCAAAAGCCAAAATTGACAAATGGGATCTCATTAAACTAAAGAGCTTCTGCACAGCAAAAGAAACTACCATCAGAGTGAACAGGCAACCTACAGAATGGGAGAAAATTTTTGCAATCTACTCATCTGACAAAGGGCTAATATCCAGAACCTACAAAGAACTCAAACAAATTTACAAGAAAAAAACAAACAACCCCATCAAAAAGTGGGCAAAGGATATGAACAGACATTTCTCAAAAGAAGACATTCATACAGCCAACAGACACATGAAAAAATGCTCATCATCACTGGCCATCAGAAAAATGCAAATCAAAACCACAATGAGATACCATCTCACACCAGTTAGAATGGCAATCATTAAAAAGTCAGGAAACAACAGGTGCTGGAGAGGATGTGGAGAAATAGGAACACTTTTACACTGTTGGTGGGATTGTAAACTAGTTCAACCATTATGGAAAACAGTATGGCAATTCCTCAAGGATCTAGAACTAGATGTACCATATGACCCAGCCATCCCATTACTGGGTATATACGCAAAGGTTTATAAATTATACTGCTATAAAGACACATGCACACGTATGTTTATTGCGGCACTATTCACAATAGCAAAGACTTGGAATCAACCCAAATGTCCATCAGTGACAGATTGGATTAAGAAAATGTGGCACATAGACACCATGGAATACTATGCAGCCATCAAAAAGGATGAGTTTGTGTCCTTTGTAGGGACATGGATGCAGCTGGAAACCATCATTCTCAGCAAACTATCGCAAGAACAGAAAACCAAACACCACATGTTCTCACTCATAGGTGGGAACTGAACAATGAGATCACTTGGACTCAGGAAGGGGAACATCACACACCGGGGCCTATCATGGGGAGGGGGGAGGGGGGAGGGATTGCATTGGGAGTTATACCTGATGTAAATGACGAGTTGATGGGTGCAGCACAGCAACATGGCACAAGTATACATATGTAACAAACCTGCACGTTATGCACATGTACCCTACAACTTAAAGTATAATAATAATAAATAAATTTTAAAAAATATATATTTTTGGCAAGAGAACATAAGAAAATGGAAAACATTTTTTAAATTTGTCAGCCAGGCAGTATTATCAGAAAATTCAACCTTGTTTGTCTTCCTGAAAAAGGAATTAACTCTTAGACAATCAAGGAAGCATATCCAGGTCCTAGGTTAAATAATGGAATGATTTCTACTACGTTAATGAGGAGATACTCATCACTTACTTCAATGCCCTAAATTCAGTCTTCCTGCATAGGTCTAATACATACAGAGTGGACACCTCATTTAGAAATGCTTACTCTCCTTGCTGGTGGGTGGAAAAGGGTCTTAGAGTAATAATTGGGCTTATTGTGTTTGGGTTTTTTAAATTTAGTGTAGTAAATTTGCATTCCAAAAGGAGAAAACTAAGTTTTGAACAGGCTAATAGCTTTAGAATATTAATGTTTTCTTGGCTTCTGACTGAGCTTGTTTATATCAATTTCGTATAAATATGTATTATAGTTGGATAAAATATTAATTTGTCCTGAAAGGAAGGGCTCTAAATACTAAAGGAGTTTTTCCTAGCTCATTTTGCTCAGGAACTTCCAGAAACAGTAAATTCAATGATACGCCTTGCTTTTAAAAAAAAAATCAGTGAAAGCAATCAACTCTAGTCCAACCCCTCTCTTCATTCCACAGTGTGTACCCAAACAGTAATTCCTCAAAGGATAAAAGTAATCCATGTACATATAAACCAATGAGAATAGAAGAGGTTTATGTCATCCATTCCATAAAAAATCACAAATATAAATGGTTGTTTTCATTATTTCTGTTCTTTTCCTCTAAATTCTGATTTTAAGAATGTATTTACTTCAATATGGAAAGTGGACATTTATTCTTGCAGCCTTAGAATCACTTTTAATTTTTTTCCAGGAAAGTAAACCTGCAAATGATCTCTGTTTTTCACAAGAGTAGTTTTCTGACAATAAGTGTAAAGCACATTTGACTATTTATTTTATGCACTTCACCAGGACTGGACATTTATGACCAAGACGTGCTACAATGCTACAATGACAGCTCACCCAGTAGCCACTTGAATCCGCAGAAACATAACGTTGAGGAGTGATTCTAATCATTCCAAGTCACTAACACAGATATCAGCACAAATAGATGTTTAGGGAAGATTCTATTGCAGATTTTTCTGTCTGATACTCTTCAAGGAGCAGGTAGAGACTACTCAAATCATACATTTAACCATTTCCAAAAATAACCTGCATTTCTCTCATTTTATGCCACTAGATGGCACAGCTATACCTAAATAAACCAAGGAATTTGTATAAAGAAGGAAATTGAATCTCTGGTTAAAATAAGCCTTGTCAAGTTGACACCTCCATGACATCTGAAACAGAGAAAAATGGAGCACGCTGGAAAACCATCATCTCTTTGACTGTTAGAAAATGATTTGGGAAATTATCATTTTGAGCCATAGTACAGTTTATTCATTTCCTAGGGCTTGTTACATTACTATGAGTGGCTTAAAACAGCAAAAATTCATTATCTCACAGTTTGGAGGCTAGAAACCAGAAACCAAGGTGGTGGTGTTTTGTTTTTACTTCTTGAGGTTCTACGAAAGAATCTGGGTGCAGGACACGCTGCTTCCAAATATGGCACTTTGGCATTTGAGAAAACAGGAGAAGCAGGAAGGTCACTCTTACATTCCCACTTTATCCCTGAGGCAGGTCATAAGACCTCAGTTTGAGAGATGCCCTCCCTATACCCAGAAGAAAAAAAAATCCTTATCTCTGAAGACACAGGGACACAGAGAAGAATCTGAACAAATAGGTTTTGCTAAGTTTTCCCCCCATTTATAATCCTTAGATGGTACATTTTTATCCAGCCATACTTCTCTATTAATGGCTACTTCTCCATCAACCTAGCATTAAAAATAACCTGTTTATTTACGCCTTTATTTCTTAATGCTCCTGTGTCATGTAAAACTCATATCAAATTAGTGTGTATCCTTTTCTCTTTTTCATCTGTCTTTTGTGATAGGGGCTTCAGCCATGAAGCAAGCAATTGGCAAAGAAATCTTTTTTCCCCTTCTTCTAGCTTCCGGTCATTGCCAGTAATCCCTGGCATTCCTTGGCTTGTAGACCCATCACTCCAATCTGCCTCTGTCTTCATGTGCTATTCTCCTTCATGTGTCTTTATGTTGCCACATAACCTTCTTACAAGGACACCAGCCATTGGGTTTAGAGCCTACTCTAATCTAGTATGACTTCATGTTAACTAATTATATTTGTAATGACCTTATTTCCAAATAAGGTCACATTCTGAAGTTCCAGTTGAACATGAGTTTGGGGGAACACCATCCAGTTCAGTACTCAATGCAACACCCAAGCTGTGTAGACAGGTTTGGAGCCTGGCTGCATCAGTGCTGAGCAGTGAAACTCATGGACAAGTCACGTAACCCATCTAAGCACTATGTTTTCATCTTAAAACGTAAATAATAATAGAAAAAAATAATAATAGTAACAACATTTGCCTTGTAGCACTGTTGTGAGAATTAAACGAGGTAATGCCTGCAATGAGCTTAGTGTCAGACACATAGCAAGGGCTCAATAAGTGTTAGTTATTATTATTGTTATTGTTATTGTAATTCAAAAACAAGGATTCTTACCCTATGTTTCACACCAGAGCCTGAAATAGAAAGCTCCCTAGTAGTATATCCAAATTTTGATTAAATGATGAAGAGGGAAAACCACATCTCCTGAAAGACCAGTCTTCTGTTTCTGTACCTTTTCTCCTCCAGGAAAAGACACTAGGGCCCCTGTGTCTTCATTTTTTTTCTATCATGTATACCTTAATTTTACTGGGTCTATTTTCCAAAAAGGATATGTAATGATAATGTCCTTGCATTCTCTCCCTGCCTCCTCTGGTGAACATGCCGTAGGAAAGGTCTTTACCTAGAAGATCAGAGGAACAAAGCTCAGCAGTGTTTCAGTAAGGGGGTGACAAGAGAAGGACAAAGTGCAGCTGGCTGTCCAACCTGATGCAGAACCAGCTCAGGACAGACAAGCCGTCTTGCCCAAGGACATGGAAGGGGAGGAATGGGCTGGGGCTTGAGCAGGACAGGAGAGGTTGTGACGAAACAATCACCCTTAGGGGCTGAAACCAGAAGTGGATCTGGTGGACAAAAGTAATGCTTCAGGGGAAGGAGCCCACCAAGGCCCTCAGGAAGGATGGAGGTTAGGGACAGCCTGAGAATCAGCCAGTTGGAAGAAGCATGACTTTCAGAAAGAAATGGGTACTAAAGAAGCAATAAGTAAAAAGTAAAAGTCTCTTTCCAGAGCCCCCAGGATCAGTGGAGACCCAGGTCCTGAGAATCTCCATGCAGATGCCCCATGGACACCTCTACTTTCATACTCTGAAAGCAAACCCACCAGCCCTACCCTCAGAGACCTGCTCGGGCTCTGCTTCCCTTTCTCAGAGAAGGTCCCACCATGTCCCCAGGCTCACCAGCCAGAAGCCAGGGGTCATCTAGGACCCATCCCTTGTCCTCATGTCCCATGTCCTGTGGGTTTGACAGCTTCTGAGTCAGTTGAATCCATCACCTCTGCCTCTGCCTCTTCCCATTGCCTGCAGAATAGAGTCGTGGGCATAGAACACAAGGCTTCCATGCTCTGAGCCCTGTCTACCTTTCCAATTCCACCTTCCTGTTTCTCCACAGCCCCATCAAACTTCCTCTGTGGTGAACATAAGTGATTGCTTAGTGAATATATGAAACAATAAATGCATCATTACAAACAGGAAGAGGTTTGAAGTTTCCTAAGGGGTAAGATATATGTTTACTAATATTTTGCTGTCAAATTCTACCTTTTAATAAAAGACTGGGGTTTTCTTATTAGATGGACAGTTCATTGTGAATTTAAAGTGGTCCTATCCGCTGTGAGAGTACGGATTGCATCTTTTTCAGCCCTCACATAATAATATTTTCAGTATTATTTATTGAATGGTGAAATCCAAATTCTCAAGCCGTAGGGACTTCAAGTTTTCTCCAAGACTGGGTCTTTGGCATGGGTCCTGACAATCATCTTATATGTGGTAGAAGCAGAAATGACTAATATAGATTAATACTCCTTACTCCTACAGGAAGATGCCCAAGGCAGGCAACTGTGACCTAGGGGCAGGAGCTAGGAGAAGGAACTGAGGGCCAGAACAGAAACAACAAGTGAAGGAAGGAGACAGGCAGGGAGCAGGTGGGGAGCTAGGAGAGCTAAAGTTGATGCATGGATAGATAGTCTGTTGCAGAAGTCCAAGAGGCAAATATCAGATGGGTTAAGTCAGGTAAGATATTAAGACATCAGAGGCTAGGTGTGATAGCTCATGCCTGTAATACCAGCACTTTGGGAGGCTGAGGTAGGCAGATTGCTTGAGCCCAGGCATTTGAGACCAGCCTGGGCAACACAGCAAAACACCATCTCTACAAAAAAATACAAAAAAATTAGCCAGGTGTGGTGACACATGCCTGTAGTCCCAGTTACTCAAGAGGCTGCAGTTGGAAGACTGCTTGAGCCCAAGAGGTCGAGTCTGCAGTGAGCCATGATTGCACCACTACATTCCAGCCTGGGTGACAGGGTGAGTGGGGAACGGCAGAAAACCTCAGAAAGAAGTTAAAGTGCTGGACTCCACAAGGCAGAGGTAGACAGCTCCCATGAGTGCTCTGCATGGATCTTGTTAGGGACTGGATTGTGCCTTCCCACCCCCAGATTCATATGTTGAAGCCCTAGCCCCAGTGTGATGATGATGCAGGATGTCTCCTTTACCTTTTTGTGGAACTTCCGACAGGGTGTCCCGTTTACTCAGCCCACCGTGCTCAACCTTCACCAGAGGGAGCATGTGAGTAAATGAGTACAGGAACTGGCTGGCTGCTTTCGTGCTGGCAGGAGCCAACTTTGTGCAGGCCCTGCTGCAGCATCCAGGCAGGGGTGCCTGTGATCCCAAAGCATCAGAGGGCGTGTTACAATGCTCTCTTAGCTCCGCCATTCACAGACAGTAGTGTGTTATCAGCCCAGTGGGCCCTTTGCCTTGTCATGTGGGGCAGCTGCCCTCCAGCAGCAAGAGCAAATGGCCATTGTGACAGCCTTTCCGGGTACCCACACGTGGTGGGTCCTGAACTCTTGTCCGATGCCCAAGAAGAATAAGATCATGTGGGTGAATTGAAGGATGGTGAATGAGAAGAATTTTATTGAGTGATGGAAGCAGCTCTCGGTGGACAGGGGAGCTGGAAAGAAGCAGGAAGGGCAGGTCGCTCTCCCCTGAAGTCGAATTGCCTCCCTGCCTTTCTCCTCCAAAGTCAGGTTGCCTCTCCCCAACATCCAGTCACTTCTCTCTACCAGCCAAATCTAGGGTATTTATAGGCACAGGATAGGGGGTGGGGTGGGTCACAGGTAGTTTTGGAAAAGGCAGCATTTATTTGGTAAAAAGACATTATTCAGAAAGAACCAATCAGGGGAGAGTGGGTGCACAGGAATAGAAGTTCTCTTTGGACCACGAGTTTCAGGCTACTTTTGATTTGAAGATGGGGTTTCCACTTAGGACAGCATCTTAAGCGGGTAATTTTGGTGACCAGGTCATAAGGATGGAGGACTAATCTGACAGGACTGGTATTTCATAAGAAGAGGAAGAAATGTCAGATTGTTCTCTCTCTCCATCCCAGATGCACAAAGGAAAGGCTATGTGAGGACACAGTGAGAAGGCGGCTGTGATGTTGTGATATAATAAGAAACATATATTTGGTTTTTGTTCCTGGTTTTTAGCAGGGAGTTTTTAAAATCTTTGGAATTTCCTAAGTGATTAGGGTAAGAGGAGTATCTTTTGTTATTCGTAATAAGCCTCTTTTAACCATACCTGAGTTTATGCTAAGGAGATGACCCTGGGAGGATGCCAGCTGGTTGTCAGGGAAACCAACCACACAATTATATAGTTAGAGCATTCAGTTGTACCCCCTAATCTGCAGGAAAGAAAGAAAGAGGGGCTAGGTAGGGATCAAGTTAATCACCAGTGGCCAATACAGTCATGTGTCACAAAACAACATTTTGGTCAATATCAGTCCACAGGATTATAATACCATATTTTTACTGTACCTTTTCTATGTTTACATCTACAAATACTCATTCTGTTATAGCTGCCTACAGTATAGCAACATCCTATATAAGTTTGTATCCTAGAGGCAATAGGTAATACGGTATAGCCTAGGTGTGCAGTAGGCAATACCACCTAGATTTGCCTAAGTACACTCTATAATGTTTGCTCAAAGACAGAATTGTCTGACATTTCTCAAAATGTATCCACAATGTCCTGACTATAATTTAATCAATTATGCCTACTTAACGAAGCCTCCACAAAAATCCTAAACAATGGAGAGTGCAGAGCTTCTGCGTCGACGAATGTATCCATGTGCTGAGAGGGTGATGCACCCCCAACTCAAAGGGACAGAAGCACCTATGCTCAGGACACTTGCAGATCTCAGAAAACTCTTCACTTGGTTGGTAAGCTGTATTTTTGTAATATCATTTATAGTAAACCATTAAACATAGTGTTTTTCTGAATTTTGTGAGCTCCTCTAGCAAATTATCAAGCCCAAGAGGAGGGCCAAGGGAGTGCCTGATTTGTAGCCAAATTGGACAGAAGTATGGGTTACCTGGAGGCCCACTGCTTGTGATTGGAATCTGAAGCGAGGAGCAGGCTTGTGGGACTGAGCCCTTAACCTACGAGATCTGCTCCTGGCAGAGCAGAATTAACTCCTGGTATTAATGACAGGATTGAGTTAAATTTTAGACCACCTAGTTGGACTAGAGAATTGCTGGAGTGGAAAGCCATACATTTGGTGTCGAAAGAAGTGTTGTGTGAGTAGAGAAAGGTTTTTTTTTTTTTTCCTTTTACAAGCTTTCTGAAATTTAATTGAGTTAAATTGTAGGAAAACCAGAAAATTGAAGAATTGCTTAGTGTGGAAAACTCATACATTTGGTGCCAAAAGAAATATCGTCTATATAGATAAACAAATTTTTCGTTTTAGCAGCCATTTGCAAGTCAACAGACAGACCTTACCAGAAACCAAATTTGCTAGCACCTTGATCTTGGATCTGCAGAATGGTGAGAAAATAGGTTTCTATTGTTTAAGCCACCCAGTCCCTGCCATTTGTAATGGCAGCCTAAGCAGTCATATAGGTATCTTTTGAAGGGCCATGTTCTGCCCCCTCCGGTAAGTAGCACTCTTATCCTCCTGCAGAAGATGCACAGTGGGGTGCCCGCAGAAGACAGCCCCTGATACACACACACGCACACACACACACACACGATAAACCAAGCAAACTGAGAGAAAGTATTCTAGAATTATGCCTATGTGAGCCAACAATAAGGCCAGATCTCTCTGTGGAGGAATTATTTAGGGACCTCAAAAAGCAGATAATTAATGCAGTGACTTGTTCAGTTCAAGAACTCAGAAACATCAAGATGGTCATATTGTCCCAAACGACTGATTTATGAGTGTCAGTCTAGGTTCTTACTTATTGTTCACCAATTTTCTGTCTGATCTATACTGAGCTGCTTCTACTTCATGGCAAACAGTCTGAGCTCCATGAATACAAGGCTTCTTGGTTCCATTTATGCTTCACTTTAAGGATTCGGAAAATTAGGAACCCAGTGAAACCAGACATCTCTGGATCTCTGGCATGTCTGGTAAATGCATAAACTCCTTCCATCTTCTTTCTTTTTACAACAAATGGTCTTTAACAGAATTATTGATTACACTCCATAAAGATCCAGTTAGGAAAATCATTTCCTCCAATCAATCTTTTTTGTTTTCTCCCCATTACCTGAAAAGCATTTATTTATATTCTGCTAAAAGTTAATGAAGCCTGTCTTAGTCCCTTCAGGTTGCCATAACAAAATGCCTTAAACTCGGTGGCTCATAAACAACGGAAATTTATTTCTCACAGTTCTAGAGGCTGAGAAGTCCCAGATCAAGGCCCTGGCAGACTGAGTGTCTGGTGAGGGCCTTCTTCCTCATAGAGGGCATCTTGCTGTGTCCTCACATGGTGAAAGAGTGAAGAGATCCCTCTGTCCTCTTTTATAATGGCACTGTCCCATTCTTGAGAGCTCTGCCCTCATGGCCCAATCACCTCCTAGTATCATCACCTTGGGGTTAAAATTTTAACACATGAATGTGAGGAGAACATAAACACTCAGTTTAGTGTAAAGCCAGATACCAAAACATTTTTTCAAGCTGTTTTATCAGTAAATACACAAGCTAATGTCTGCCCCAGCAAACATCTCAGCGATGTGCACATTTGAAGTGATCCTGCAGTTAAACCCCATGCATGGAGAAAACAGGATACACTTTTCCCTCTCCCTGAGAGTAGTGACAGTGCTTTGATTTTTGGCCACTACTAAAAGCAATTATGTTTTCTGTTTAAATCCATTGAGATCCATCCTTCAATGATCCTGTATTGTTGCAGGAATTTTGCATCACTAATATAGAGTGTTTCGACAATTGGCTTTTGTATTCCAGGTAGACACTAGTAAAGAAAACCAAAAATATTTTTCCTAAAAATACACTTCTCTGAAATATTTTGAGAAGGCTATTCAGAGGGCCTGCAGACAGGAATAGCCCTGAAAAGCTGCCTTTTGTGGAGAAGATTTGCATCCGTAGAAAAAAAAATCTATATTAATTATATAGAAAACTTGGCTCACTCTGAATCCCTCCCCCCTTATCTGGATCTAGGAAAAATTAACTCAATCACAGGCCACCATCTATTCTTTCTGAGAAGTGGGTTTTCATCCACTTAATAATACCACCTTTGCCCCATGCCTTTCTTCCTCTCTACCTCCCATAACCTGTCTTGCCATCTTCTCCAAATGCCTATTCTTTCTACAACCTCAAATTGGTATAAAAATGTCAGCCATCTGGCTCTTTCTTTGAGTTTTCATATTTTGTACTACTCTTGTGCATATTAATAAATTTTGCATGCCTTTTCTCCTATTCATTTCCCTATTGTCAGCTGATTTTCTGCAAACCTTCAGAGGGTGAAGGGGAAATTTTCCCTTGGATCCTACGGTTTTGGTGACCATGGCAGAACAACCAGATTAGGAGTAAATCATTTATACAGACTAGTCTCAGGTGTAGTGACTCTGGTGTATGTTTTGGTATGAATATTCATATCGTTTGATTCTTTCCTCCCAGAAATAGTCTTTATTTGTTTCCTTTGTCTCTGTCTTTCTGCGTCATTTGTCATAAAGTACCTCTTGTTCAATACTATGTCCCTGAGATCTTAACTTGTGACTGAGTGGGACTGCTCTCTTATGGTGGCCACCATCTAGGGGTGTAACTTTTGATTCACAGCCAGTGGCCAGTATAAAAGTAAAACAGGAAAAGTTCCTTTATCCCCCTAGCAGGATGTGCAATGGGGGTATGGCTCAGTTCTTTGGTGTCCCGCTGTTCAAACCTCTAGCGGGAGCATGCAGACTTGCCAGTCGTGGGGATCTGACCACCGGCAGTGGCTAGGGGTGAATGTTTACAGCTGAAGCCCCGGTGGGCATGTTACAGGGTGCTCTTTCAGTTTAGCCATCCATAGGCGGCTTGTGTTAGCTCAATTAGACCCCTGCCTTATCGCAAGGACAGAAGGTTTTCCGTATCCCAGGGTTTCTAGGCTTGGGGTACTGGAAGAATTGGATCGCATGTGGGCTTGGAGAATGAACGCAAGACTTTATTGAGTGGAAATCGCTCTCAGAAAATGGGGAACTGGAAGGGAGATGGAGTAAGAAGGAGATTTTTCCCTGGAGTCTAGCTGCTCAGTGGCCGGGCTCTCCTCCTACTGTCCCGTCCAAACTCTGCAGCATTCCACTGGTGGATGGCCTGTCAGCTGGACGGCATCTGTTGGTGTGTTCTTTCCCAGTGCGTTCTTCTCAATATCCAGCCACTTGTGTCTTCTTCCACTGGTGTGTTCCTCTTGACGTCCACCTGCTTGTGTGCATGTCTTTTAGGGTCTTGGGGGTTTTATAGGCATAGGATGGGGACATGGTAGGCCAGGATGGTCTTGGGCATGAAAACAGAAATGCCTGTCCTTATCTAGGCCCATGCTCGTAGGCTGGAGGTGGAGCCCTGGCCAGGGACCCATCCTTCTCTACCCAGCACTTCCCTGCCTGCACCACCCCCCCATATCAAAAGTACTGGGAATCCCTAGACACATAAGATATTAAGCAGCACACTCTTTGTTCAGAATGTGCCAAGCTCTCAAGGGAGTTTGTATTAATAAGAATTCCCATCCATAGGTTGGGTATGGTAGCTAATGCCTATAATCCCAGCACTTTGGGAGGCTGAGGTGGGTGGATCACCTGTGGTCAGGAGCTCAAGACCAGCCTTACCAACATGGCAAAACCTCATCTCTATGAAAAATACAGAAATTAGCCAGGTGTGGTGGCATGGACCTGTAATTCCAGCTACTTGGGAGGCTGAGGCAGGAGAATCACTTGAACCCAGGAGGCAGAGGTTGCAGTGAGCCGAGATTGTACCACTGCACTCCAGCCTAGGTGACAGAAGGAGACTCTGTCTCAAAAAAGAAAGAAGAATTCCCACCCATAAGGGGCTTTGTTGTCTCTGAAAGGACACAAAGATAGATGTGTACCCGCCCCCCACCCGCTACACCCTTGTTCTGCTCTCTAATCTTTGCACGTACCAGAGGTTTCGTAAGTTCTGTAAGTACATGTTTTTCTTTCAGAGGCCAGGTCACAAGGAATGTTTAAGTAAGATAGCCAGATCACAAGGTGTGTTTAAGCAAGATAGCCATAAACTGGTCGTGCAACCTGATGCAATATAATTAACTGCCTTTGTGTAAAACTGCTCTTCCGCCTCAAGGGTTGTACTGAAATATCAGAAATGGCGGGAACCAATCATAGTTTGCCAAATCGCTTTGTTCAAACTCCAGCCAATCATACCTCTAATTTGTATAATGATTCTATGCCTACTTTCCTTAGACTATATAACATTGTTCGGAGCTCAGTAGGGGAGCTCTCCTGCCCGTCTCGTTTCACGAGCAAGTGAGAGCTCCAGGTTCGAACCTGTAATAAAGATCCTTGCTGCTTAGCTTTGACTCTGGACTCTGGTGGTCTTCTTCGGGGAATAAACGGTCTGGGCATAACATCTCAATCCTTGTTGCCTGATTAGGACTGGGAAAGTCCAATCCCAGGAGGGTATACCCAGTGTCACAGATTAACAAGCCTGTGACTGGCAAACCACCACAAATTTGTGGGATACTAGAGGCACCATACGAACAGACACCATCCTTAATTATCTGTGGCAACGAGAGTCTTTTGTTATCTAACTTGTTTCTGGGAGTACATTTTTGAGGGTCTCATATGATGCTGCATCTTCTGCGCCCATTTTTAAAACAACACTTATGTCCATGGTGTTCGAACTTTGAAAAGTTACCTCTGGGACCTTCCATAAAAAATGTCTATTGGCTTGAGTCACTTATGAAATAAACAGAAGGACTATATTTAAAAGAAAACTTTTTACAGAGCTCTTATCTTAAATAGCCATCTTATTGGTATCTATGAAAAAATACAAAAGAAATATAGCCTTTAAAATTCTGTTGGCAAGATTCCAAAATGGCAGAAATCAGATTTAAAACAAACTTAAAACCCTGTGTACGCACATACTGCCTGCTTTGGATTCCCTGTGGGATTTGCAAAAAGGGCAATCCAGCCTGTATTCTGGTGGCGAGGATTCCATGCTTTCACAGCCGCTGCCCAGGTTTGATTCCCAGACCGAGAACCAGTCCCTTAGAGGTGTAAGTCCTTTAACCCAGGAGGAAAAAAGAAACATTTATAAGTGAGGAGAGCAAAGAACTCCTAGTGACCATCAAGCAGACCATTAAGAGACAAAAAAAAAAAAAAAAAAATCCTTATATGAGGAATTTAGAGGTAATTAGACTTCCCTATTATCTAAAGTCAGCACCTGGTTCCAGGCTTCTTTTCAACTTAAAATTTACAAGAAACTAGAATGTCTATACACCTCCAGAATGCATGCATGCCAAGCTGCCAAACTCATTGTGCAACCCTTGCCGACACCAAAATATCTACAAATGTAATCACTTATCATGCAAATTACCCTTCAGCTTCCACTTTAAGGTCTCTCAACACCCCTGAAGAAAAAGCCACCATGCTGTGCTCAGTCCTCTCTTGCTGAGGCATCCCACTGCACTCTTCTACAGCGTTCTCTCTTTCTAATAACACTTTCTGTTTTCAAGCCCATACCGTTGTCAGTAAATTCTTACCAACCCACAAGTCAACCACTTTCCAATGCCAGGGCTCTGACACCTCTCCCAGCAATAAGAATTAGTTTGGATTACTTATTTTGAATTTATGTTTGTGTGACTCTTGACTTTCTGATGTACTCATTTCTTACTGATACTTTTCCCCTCCATGGATGGCTATTGTTTTCCTGTTTGTCTCTAAGTCTCTCTCTTTTTTTTTTTTTCATCTAGTAGCTGTGAGGGTAACTCTGGATCTCGTGAGGATTGCTTTTTTCCAGGTTTTTGGAGATGCCTCATGCATCCTTGGTTAAGGTTTTGGTTCTTAGTCACTGGGAAATTACCTTTGGTTTAAAAGAGAAGAGAAAAAGTTCAAAAGCCAGGAATATCGGCTTTGTTCTGGCTAAAAACTGATAATGAGAGATTCAAAAGATTTTTTGAATTCTATCAGCAAAAGTCAGCTTAATCAAAGCTGATACTCAGATTATACATATTTTTAGACATTTCTGTTCTCCTTTGGATCCTATTTCTCCCATGGGAATTTTTTTGATCCAACTGAAACCTCTTTTTAATTGTATGTTCAGTTCCTCTGCTTGTTTCCTTTCTTGGCAAGATTTTTGCTTTAAAAAATGTAAAATTTAATTGGCCTTTTTTTGAGAGTTTGAGATCTCCCCAGACTGGCTCCTCTAGGACTCATTCTTCCATTTGCTCCTCCCCCTGTTTTTGCTATGATCTTCCATTCATTTCCCTTTAATCATCGATATGTGCCCCTTCAAGCCCCTACTTTCTTCATTTGGTGGTCAATGGATGAAAAATTACTAAAAGGAAATATGAGAGTCTTGGTTATCACATGAAAGAATCTGAAAGAAACTTCTAGCAACTCTGATACCTCTTTGAGAAATAGAGTTAAGGTATCACTGGCCCCTTTTTAGGTCCTCTGTCTTCCTCATAGAACCCTAAGAGTCATGAGTGGGTCTGGCTCTGTTTGTTAATGAGTTCTGGCCTGAACAATAATCCAGTTAAGAAACAGAAACTAAGTTTAAAAGCCACCTATCAAACTAAATATCCAAAGTACAACCTTCTGGCCTTCTGCTGGCTATTTTTAAACTCCTGGTAAAAGAAATGTTCATTTACAAAACAAATCTCAATTTGTAAGCGTCTCTCTCTCTCTCCCTCTCTCTCTCTCTGCAACTAAACCACTAGAAACTTTTACAATGGGGAAGGCATTGACTTAAAAGTTTACATAACAAATCTTACCTTTGTCTAAAGTAGTTTTTCTGGCTATCTTGCCTTAACTGAGCCTTACCTATGTCATTCTCTGTCTTGGCAAATAATGTTTAGATCTAAATTCTGTATTTTTGAGATATAAATTTTCCGCCTTATTTCACCTAAGAATCAGTACAAATTTAGGATTGCCTAGCTAACAATTGCTTGGGCAATGAAACAGGTTATCAGAAGGTTTATTGCATGAATGGGGGAAAGAAACTTTTTAGAAGCTGGCTAATGATAGCTATAAGATCTGCTTCTGTCTATGTGTTCACATGTCTGTCTATGTATCTTAAGTGTATGTAATATTTCCATATGAGCTGAGATATTATCTGGTAAATAAAGGTAGTTTTAAAATTGTTGGTAAAATAAAATCGTGTATTCAGAATTGTCAGTATTAAATATAATTCAGACATTTTTGCCTGAGTCTACTGGTCAGATGGGTTTATGCTGTTTGTGTTACATGTTTTAAGGTCATAAAACTGCCACTTCTATAATGTTTTTGGTACTTGCTTGATTTGTCTGTAAGCTAAACCTGTGAGGGTGGCTGGTGGGCCTCTCTGAAGTGTAGCACATATCTTGCTATAAGCATATATCTTTGGGTTTGAGCCTCTGGATTGTAGAGTCTGGATAGGTGACCATGGAGAAGCTTGAGGACATATGTGTGTTCAGAGAACCTAGGCCACCAGCTGTCACATTTACAGCTCTGTCCTCTGTTCTGGGTTCTACCCTTGATGTTTAAATCCAGGGTTCAGATGGGCCCTGCCCTTCATAGCCATCCTGGGTGCATGTGGGTATTCAGGACCCAGAACAGCTAGGGAGGGCATTAGGAATGGCACCTGTATCATCATTTCAAAATTCCTTTTAGTAATTTAAAATCCTAAAACCATGTTTTGCTAAATTAAGTAATAGATAATCATAAAATATCTGAGTCATTTCTAAGTTAAATACTTAACCATGAAGTATTGAACATAAGTTTAAGTTGCATACTTTGAGATCTTGTATTTATATGGTATAGAAAAGCTAAATATTTTTCCTGGGTGATGTTGGTAGAAAATAGGAAAAAAAAAGAAAGAAAATCTAAATGTATTTCTGTATCAGTTGATAAACAAAATATTGAGGAAACGTCTCTCTCTAAAAATTATGAAATGGTATTTATCTACAAACATATAAAACAGTTCAAAATTACTTATGGGTTAGGTTTTCACTAGAAATTAGAGTTACTAAAAGTTAAAATTCAAATTAGCATATGTAATTAAAACTCTCACTATAAGAGAAATAATTTATATACAACATGTACAGGAAAGCGAGATATGCTTTTGGTAGAAAAAGTTATAAAGGCATGAGGATGTATGTTTGATGAGAAAAAAATAATTTTGTCTAGTTTAGAGGTTATTTAAAGGCTATTTCTATGGTGTCATACTCTTATAGAAAATGAAGGGAAAAGTCACACAGATAAAACTAGATGCATATACAAAGTTAGAGGAAAAATAATTTCAAAATCTTATGTGGTTAAACTGACTAAAATTAAACAAATTTATTGTAAGATTTTTTGAGTCTTAAGATAAAAATTACCATAATGCAAAACTAGAATTTGGTTTTCCCTTTTGACCAAGATTTGTATATAATATTAATAAGAATAGAAGAATTTGGCTCACCTTTTGAGTAAACTGCAAAAAAATAGAAAAAGGAGAGAGAGAAACAGATTCTGTGTGTTTCGTGCTATTTTTATTAGGTTGTTTGATTATTTAGAAAGCTGAGTATCCTCTTTATCAATCTGTAAAAGCTTTTGCTTTGTGAAATTTTTAAATTATTACTCTGGTTAAATAAATTACTATTATTTCACAGTGACCTGTGATCCTATTTTTTATGAGATATTTTAAACCTTTTATATATTTAACAGGCTTCCAAATATCAAATTTTAAATTCTAAATTAATTTTTTTTTAACTCAAACTAACTTTGGGATGTTATAGAGCGCCCTGGAGGCATTCAAAAGAGAGCTAATAAACAGGCTTATTTGATATGGTAAATTATACTGGAAGCGTTATCAAATAAGAAATGTTTAGCCTTCTTTGAGTTATATTTGTATAAATGTGTTATTAATATATGTATGAGATTCCTAGAAATCTGATACTTTAAATTATTGTAGGCCACAGAAAACACTCAAATTTATTTCTTAATTGATATTTAACTATGGCCATTTTAAGTTTTGAGGTCCACAGCAAATTGCTGTATTCTGACATGTTTGTTCTAAAAGCTTCTTGCAAATCCTAAAGTTTTGTGTTTTCAAGGAGTTTCAGGAAAAAGACTACAATGAGTACTCTTAGATACAGGTTTCTGACAACTTTGAGATCATATCATTGGACAAAGTAAGAATTTCAAAAACTCTAATAAAAAAAAAACCTGGATTCATAAAATTACTAACCTAACATCAAGCAGAAAAGGATTAATTACATGTGACTAAACTAACAAAGAACTGAAATAATTATTTTTAACTTTTTTTTTGTTGAAACGTTGCTGATTCTTTTTTGTTTTCCAGAGTCCAGAAAACTTATTTTTTTCTTTTAAGCTATTTATGGCTTGCATAAATTATGTAAAGTATACTTTTGTGAGCAAAATTGAAACATTCATCTTTCTCTACCTGATTCCCCCAGAATTCAAAAACTATTCGTGAATATTCTCATTTTGTACAATATGATTATCTTCATAAGTTCAGTAAGAATCTGTTTCTTTTGTAACAAGAAACACAGTTGGACACACTGATTATTTTAACCAATGCTTTGACCTAAATGTTCTATTTTCAGTTGTGACCAGATGGCTTTGAGGAATTGATTTCACTTTTAAAGCCAACAGACTTTTAAAAAGACTGGCCTAGTACCTTTTCTTCAAAGTTCCCTTATAAGATTCCTGATTTTGCAGTAAGTAAAAATAACACTTTTTGACAGACTCGGGAAATTCAAGATATTTGGGGTCCTCAAGAAGAAAGAATTCTCTCAATTCATGCAGGAACTGCAGACACAGTATTTGGCTTGGCTCCTAAGCCTCAAGAAAAATTTGTAAAGTCTAATCGGAAGTTCCTTATGAGAAAGTTTCAGCAAAGGCCAACTTAAAAAGAGCCTACATGGCCAATCGCTATTCTTGCTGCACTTTATGCAAATAATCAGGCCAAGTATAAGACTAAAACTTATTTTGTAAATAAATGAGTCTTATTTTCATTTATCCTTGATAGAATGGGGGACTGGAGAGAGAAAAATTATGTTTCCAAAAAAACTGATAGTATACTTGTTATTAAATTCCAGCTCATTGAGTTTTTTTGTTTCTTTGTTTTCTTTTTGAGACAGGGTCTTGCTCTGTCATCCAGGCTGGGCTCAAGGGATCTTCCCACTTCAGCCTTTCAGGTAGCTGGGACAACAGGCACATGCTGCCATGCCTGACTGACTTTGATTATTTTTTGTACAAATGCAGTCTCACTATATTTCCAGACTGGGCCTGAACACCTGGGCTCAAGCAATTCTCCTGCCTCAGCTTCCCAAATTGTTGGGATTTACAGGTGTAAGCCACCATGCCCAGCCTCATTGGGTTTTTTGAGATTTCATTATTGACCTCCAATCTGTACTAAGTCCTAAATTTTTAGTCCTCTCCAATTATCTCCAGACTAACATTTTCAATTTTTCTCCTACCCCCAACTTAAAGTTCTTAGAAATCAGAATTTTGCTCTTAAGCCCTACAAACTGAAGCTAGACAACTTGATACAAATTTTGAGAGAAATCGTCACAGTAACTTATATACAAATAGTCTTTATGCCTGTTGACTACTAAAAAAGTTCATGGGAATACCTGATTTAAACTACAATCCAGGAAAATCCGTCAGATGGCCACTGCCTGCCCACTACAACTGAAGATGCTTCAAAGACTCTAGGAAATCTGGTTTATAGACTACGCCAGACATTTTTTGTTTTCCTTTTGTTTCCATAGAAATGCCTCTTAGTAAAGATCTGTTTTCCTGCATCATATACAGAGGCCTAGCTTTGACAGCCCATCTGGAAAACCACCTCCTGAAACAGGACACCACTGTAAAGGAACTAATCTATTCTCAGGACTAAGAGACTGATTCAAGAAGATACAGGCTGCTTGTTCCAATCCATGTTTTTTTCCTTCTCCTTTGCCACTTTTTATCTCACAGCCTTAACCCAAATCTCTCCATAATTACCAATCCTACTTTTGATATGTGAATATTTCACCCCAAAATATAGTTCTTTGACGTATTTCAAGAAGGCTATTCAGAAGACTTGCAGACAGGAATAGCCCTGAAAAGTTGCCTTTTGTGGAGGAGATTTGCATTTGTAGAGAAAAATCTGTATTACTGAAATAAATAGCCAGGCTTTCTCTGAGGTACTCCCTCTTCTCCAAGTCTTGGAAAAATTAGCTCAACCACAGGCTACTATCTATTCTTTCCGAGAGCTGCTCTCTGTGAGGGTTCATCTATATAATAAGACCAACTTGTTAGCATGACGTTACTCTGTCTCCGTCTCATAGCCTGTCTTGTCATACTTCAAGCCTCTCCTCTTTCTGTAACCTCAAGATGGTATAAAAGCATCAACCACCTAGCCGTTTCTGTGAGTTTGTTTATTTCTTATGGCTAATGTGCACACATGTTCATGTTAATACATTTTGTACATCTTTTCTTCTGTTAATCTGCCTTTGGTCAGTTAATTTTCAGCAAACAGGTGAAGGGAATGTTTTCCATTGGTCCCTACACTTGCACCAAAATGATTAGTCTACCATTTCATAAACTTTAAAAGATGCCCCTTGGTCCCTGTACTTAACATGGAAGTGTGTCGCTCTAAAGCACAGTTTGGATATATTTACCTAGAATTAATCCACTAAATTTGGTTAGTCGGGGGAGGGTCAAGATAATTTCTGCAGGCTAAGGGATTAGAATACGGGATCTGTGGGCCCCAGTGTATACATGCCAGTGTAAGGATTGGAAGCCTTAGACTTCGGCTATAGCCCAGCCACAGACTGACCTTGCTACATGATCTTGGACAAGCCTCCGTTTCCCTAACTACAGAGTTTTTGAATAATTAGTTAACATAATCAAATAATTGTTGAGTCTCCATTTACTATTTATAGCAAATCAGTAAAAACTATGCTGAAAAAATAAAAATAATATTTTCTGGACATTTATCTTTGGGAGCAAAAAAACACATACTAAAACATTTTGTCTTTTTATCCAGTCATAGAAAGTTGAGAAAAGTGGACCTATCTGTTCATTTGAACTAAAGTATATTACATAAGCCTGTGTGCTAGCAATATGTGGGATTCTGGAGAGCACACTCGCCTCAAACCACCAGGGATCATTATTTGAGCTGTTTGGCAAAGATTAGAACAAGCTGGCTCTAATGCAGAACGTTAAGTGGCAATTTTCTTGGTGTCCCAAAATTGTGCCAAAGGCCCAAAGCCAAAGACAAAGGCACTAAGGAGTCTTTCTTAGTAGAGTGCCGACAACATCTGTCTGCAGCTGGAGCCAAGGGGGGACCTTAAGGCTGACTGAATCAATCTGACATCTGACCACATGCCACTCTGGACTCAAGATAATACAGGAAGAGGGAAGGAGGTCTGTAATTTGGAGGGAGTGCAGCCTCCATGATGAGACACTAGGCCTTCCCTGTGAGGGACAAGTGCTTACTACTGTCCCTAAAGTCAAATGAAGTGGGGCAGGGCACACACTGTTCAGCAGTTTGTGGAACTACTACAACAAACTTTCAATATATGAGAAAACTCATAGTCCTTTTGATAAGCAGAGTAGATAGAAATACAACTTTATGGATAAAAGACGTGCTAATTGTAGACTATCTAGGCATTCCCAGCGGGTGTGGAGAAAGGGTGAAGGACATACCAACCCTTGCAGGGGTGGGTCAAACAGGACTTAGTCATTTCCAGCCCACTTTCTTACCTATACAATGCAGAACTTTTGTTGAGTAGTCTCTAGAATCCATTTCAGCTTTCTGAGTTTATAACTGGATATAAAAAGTGGCCTGCTCAGTGGTGAAGTTTGTGGTGTCTAGAGAGGAAGGCAGCCTCCTACTCTACAGATGGGTTGCCTCTTACCGCCCACCTCCAACTTCCTGATGGTCCAAGCATCAGAAGGTGTTTACCAGCAAGTTGCTTGGAACATGGAGCCCAGAAAAGTATGGGGATTTACCAGTGATGCATGGCTAGTTAATGAGCTTTTTCAATAAACTGGTTCTCCTAAGTGACTGTCCAGAGCTGAACCTTAATCAGATGCAGAGTCGTGATGACACTCCCAAGAGACATGCCCTCAGCCATAATCTCATCCAGCTGCTACAGGATCGAGGGCTGCAATTTCAGTGGCCACTGCCCCTCCTGGGCTATTTCATTTGCTATTTGTTGACTTTGTGGTCCTGGTCTTGCTCTCCTTCCTCTACCACTATTCTTTCCTCCCATCCTTCTCCAATTCCCCAGCCCCTCTCAAATGTTTGATAATAATATTCTCTGTAACATTTTACAGTTGACCACATGCTAGTGCCTAAGATCATGTTATCTAAGTTCCACCATAGATTCATCTTGTGGTTATGGACAGCTGTACTAATTCCTTTTACAAAGGAGTGTATTGAGAAGAAGAAAGGCACCCTGCAAGGGGCAAGGTTAGTAAATGGCAGAAGTGGGCACACATTCCCAGTGTTTGCCCTCCCATCTACATTCTTATCCACTCTTTAAGACTAGATATTTTGAAATAAGAAACTGTGCTTTGTTACAGAAAATAGAGTTTTTGTGCTTAAAATCCAAACTATATTGGTGTTGGATCTTTGACCTTCCAAATCCATCTAATAATGATTTGCACTCTGACTACAACTTCATTACTCTCGTCCTCATTCACTTACATCTGCTGGAGTGGCGGGTGTTTTTGTTGTGTGTGTGTGTTTGGTTTGTTCCCATTGCCTCAGGCAGTTCTTAACACTTAGGAGAGGTTCAAGAAATATCGGTTGAATGAGTGAACAAATCCACCAGCATTAAAAATAAAACAGTATACACTCTTTTAGAGTTGAAAACATAGCTGAAGGCATGCCTCCCTGTGCAGTTATTTTTAACTAAAATAGAATGATTCTAACAGATTGACTTAAACCTAATGGAGAATTGTGATTTTTGTCGAGAAGATGTTTGACTTCTTTTTTGTTTTCCCTCTTCCCCAAAACACTGCTAGAACTGACTAAAAGAAGCCCTTCTCAGTACCAGCCTGAAGGTGAACTAAGAATGTAAGAATTTGTTAATTTGTAATTTTAACTAAGAAGGTGGGACACTTGAGAGTGTCTGTGTGTGTGCATGCATGCACACACAGGCACACTTCATACAGGAAAGAGACGAGGGGAGGTGATAGACAAGCAAGAACAGGAAGAAAAACTCCAGGAAGCAGCCTCCCAGCATTTTGCCACTTAAAGAAGTTGATAAATTCAGGGAAGCTTTGGTTCTATTGCCAATGGGATAGATTCCAGGATGACAAGGAAGAGTCTCGGAAGGCCGAGCTACTAGATGCCATTTGGTCGATGGGCTGGATGCTCACATTTCTCACAAAGCTCTCATCTGGAACTGCCTCAAGTGTCTTTCTCTGCATATCACATAAGCAATTATTCTAACTTTGTTGCATAAATTGATTCAGGGGCAAAACTTCTCAGAGCATTGCACTGCTGATTCCTCATGAAGCCTGAACAAAAGTCTCTTGGCCTAAGAGATATTGACAAAAGGCATTTCCATAGTGTGGGGTTCAGTCAACTGAAAATGAATAAATCCGACTGAATTTTAAAATCATTTGATAAAAATAGTTGGGTTTGAATATGAACATACCTGTCTTATCTCATTCATTCATTTGTTTGGTAAGCTCCTAGTTGGTTCTGGGTCATTTATTTCTCATCCTCTTCCCACCCCCGGCCCACCCCACTCCTTTCCCAGATTGAGGGACAGTGATATGCAAATGAAGAGAGCTGTCTAGCTCCTGCCACCCTCTGATGAAGGACATACTGGGCCTGTCATGGGGAGCACAGCAAACTCTAGGAGTTAAATACCTCCACCTAATCACTGCAGAGTCTGCCTTCCAGCCAAGGTCACCTTGGAGAGGTTAGCTGACCTTCGGAAGAATGAGATGAGACTGCCATTTTTAGATTATTGAACAGCACAGTTAATATTTTAGAGCTTTGTTTAGGATATGTTGAAGCAACGTATCATAACATCTAATATTTACATAGCACTTTCCCAGAGGTGTAAACTATTGGTCAAAATACCAAATTTGGCTTACTGTCAGGCTTTTATTGAGCCCACCCAGTATTTTTTTTTAATTAAATTAGTTGCCATCACTGAAGATTTGGGCAACTTTACATAAAAATCTGGATTTCCAGTTGCTCTTAAGAAACCATAAGACTTTCTCATATTAAGCCCTCGTTTCTTCATTAAACAAAATCTCTGGAATTGAATGGCAGCTGTCCTTTTTAGATGGGGCATGGCAAATCTAGTTCACCACAGGCCCCCGCCACTCTCTATTGTCTTACACTCAACCCATTACAACTCATTTGTATTATCTGCCTGTACCATTTGAATCTGTAACTTCTGTTTTTCACTCAACATACTATTTCTGAAAATGTTATATTTATTTCTGATTGGGTATCTGTGTATATTTGTTATTAATTATTGAAACATTATGCATCTATGAACAATTTATCAGTTAAAAAATTCACAATTAGTGTCTTTAAATTTTACCTTCAGTCTCTAGGTATATAATTAGGGTTTTGAATGGCACTTCTTGTCTCAGATTTTTTTATTTAAGTGCCAGTGCTGAAGACAATCAGTGGTAATGTTCTCCTTCTGAAAGAGGAGATGCTTGACTCATTCTGTAGGAATTACTACAAGATACATAAAGTATCCCCTAAGCCTTCACTTACTTCCTTGTCTTATGTAAGGAAAAGAGCAGAATTCAGAGGGAAATCATCAAAATAAAAAGGGCTGGGGAGGGAGATTTTATACCCTTCCACCCCAAACCAAGGAAGGGGGAACTTAAAGAGCATCTCTCAGAAAGCTTAGGGATGCCAGCAGAGAGGAGAGCCTGGCATTAATCTCCCTATCTGGAGGTGGCCAAGTGGCAGACAGGCCCACTCCTCCAAAAAGAAGCATAGGCAGGGAGAATGGAAATAGCTGTTTGTCTCTTTGAGTTTGGGAGCATGCATGGACACAGAGACTGGAGCCCACCTCTCACCTGGAAAGCCCAGGCAGGAGGCAGTGGCAGTTTGAGCAGAGAGGGCAGTAGTGGGGCCACCTGCACTCCCAAGGGCCTAGTGGATGCTGCAGAAGATCTGGAACCATCTTCAAGCTCATTGGCATAAGAGAACCCCAGCAGTAAGTAACCCTGAGGTGTATTGCTCAGGGAAGGAACCAGGGGACGGGGGCTTCACAAGAAGTTAGCCAAAGAATGAACTACATATGAGAAGAAACTAAGCAGTAGAGAGATCCCTGCACCAATCCTACAAAGTACCCACTCAAAAAAAAAAAAAAAAAAAGCTTAATTTGGATGCCTCTTAATGCTACCCAGGTGACAAATCATACAAGACATCAGCTTCCCATTTCCCAGCAAACTGACTGCACCCACAGTCACCTTTACACTGATGTAGTAGTTTTGTCCCCTCAGCAGGGATAATAGAACATATCACAGGTCTGGAATTCCCAAATAACTTCTATGAAGATCTGGTGGCTGATCAAGCAGCCTGAACATTTTTCTGAATGCCACCAAGTCGGCTTTCTCCACTTGACAAATGGTGGAAACACAAGGCTGAAACACAGACCCATGTTACAGGCTCAGCAGCAGCCAGGTCCTGGTCAACTCCCTGTGTGATGGTGGAAGACTCTAGGTACCCAGGCTTTCTCTTCTCACAATTGGCTTAAGTAAGTTTCCCCTTTCTATAGTTCTTAGTTCCTGCCATATCACATTGTAGAATTCATCCAGACCCCTGGAGTGTGACCAGTGAAGAGCCAGGAGATATGTGTCACAAAGCATATCTTCAAAAACTGCAGAGCATAAGACACTTTTTTCTTTCTTTTTTGGAAATGAAGAGATTGAAGACTGCTGTAGAATTTATTTTTCAAGATGATAAAAAGATCAAACAATCATTTTATGATTGACAATTGATATTTGAGCCTTGCTTTTCTCTCTGTGTTCCTCTTCAGGTGCTACCTAAACACCCCCTGGTGTACCTCTCTAGGAACCATTGTCTAGGATGCTTTTCTTCTCTAGTATATCTGGAAAATTGCTCCTATCCTTCAAAACTCAGCTAAGACATTGCCTCCTCCATAACACTTTCCTGCCCCTACACCTGCCATCCCCCACAGAAGTGCTCCATCTGGGATTCATTTGTCCCTTTCAGTATTTCTTCTTTTTTCTTTTTCTTTTTCTTTTTTTTTTTTTTTGAGACAGGGTCTCACTTTATTGCCCAGGCTAGAGTGCAGTGATGTGATCACAGCTCACTACAACCTTGCTCTCCCAGGCTTAAGTGATCCTCCCACCTCAGCCTCCTTAGTAGCTTGGACTACAAGAAATGTGTCACCATGTCTGGCTAATATTTTTTATTTCTAGTAGAGAAAAGGTCTCACAATGTTGCGCAGGCTGGTCTCAAACTCCTGAGCTCAAGCAGTTGCCCCATCTCATCCTCCCAAAGTGCTGAAATTACAGGTGAGAGCCACCACATCCAGACCCTTGCAGTTTTTCTAATGATGATTTTATCACTTTATATTTATTAGGTAATCTATCTCCCCTATTAGACTGTGCTTCTTGAAGTCACTATTTTATTTGTCTTTCACAAAAAGCCTCCAAAAAATCAATGAATCCAGGAGTTGGTTTTTTGAAAAGATCAACAAAATTGATAGACCGCTGGCAAGACTAATAAAGAAGAAAAGAGAGAAGAATCAAATAGATGCAATAAAAAATGATAAAGGGGATATCACCACCGACCCCACAGAAATACAAACTACCATCAGAGAATACTATAAACACCTCTATGCAAATAAACTAGAAAATCTAGAAGAAATGGATAATTTCCTGCACACTTACACTCTCCCAAGACTAAACCAGAAAGAAGCTGAATCCCTGAATAGACCAATAGCAGGCTCTGAAATTGAGGCAATAATTAATAGCCTACCAACCAAAAAAAGTCCAGGACCAGATGGATTCACAGCTGAATTCTACCAGAGGTACAAGGAGGAGCTGGTACCATTCCTTCTGAAACTATGCCAATCAATAGAAAAAGAGGGAATCCTCCCTAACTCATTTTATGAGGCCAACATCATCCTGATACCAAAGCCTGGCAGAGACACAACAAAAAAAGAGAATTTTAGACCAGTATCCCTGATGAACATTGATGCCAAAATCCTCAATAAAATACTGGCAAACCGGATTCAGCAGCACATCAAAAAGCTTATCCACCATGATCAAGTGGGCTTCATCCTGGGGATGCAAGGCTGGTTCAACATATGCAAATCAATAAACGTAATCCAGCATATAAACAGAACCAAAGACAAAAACCACATGATTATCTCAATAGATGCAGAAAAGGCCTTTGACAAAATTCAACAGCCCTTCATGCTAAAAACTCTCAATAAATTCGGTATTGATGGAACATATCTCAAAATCATAAGAGCTATTTATGACAAACCCACAGCCAATATCATACTGAATGGGCAAAAACTGGAAGCATTCCCTTTGAAAACTGGCACAAGACAGGGATGCCCTCTCTCACCACTCCTATTCAACATAGTGTTGGAAGTTCTGGCTAGGGCAATCAGGCAAGAGAAAGAAATCAAGGATATTCAGTTAGGAAAAGAAGAAGTCAAATTGTCCCTGTTTGCAGATGACATGATTGTATATTTAGAAAACCCCATCATCTCAGCCCAAAATCTCCTTAAGCTGATAAGCAACTTCAGCAAAGTCTCAGGATACAAAATTAATGTGCAAAAATCACAAGCATTCTTATACATCAGTAACAGACAAACAGAGAGCCAAATCATGAATGAACTTCCATTCGCAATTACTTCAAAGAGAATAAAATACCTAGGAATCCAACTTACAAGGGATGTAAAGGACCTCTTCAAGGAGAACTACAAACCACTGCTTAGTGAAATCAAAGAGGACACAAACAAATGGAAGAACATTCCATGCTCATGGATAGGAAGAATCAATATCATGAAAATGGCCATACTGCCCCAGGTAATTTATAGATTCAATGCCATCCCCATCAAGCTACCAATGAGTTTCTTCACAGAATTGGAAAAAACTGCTTTAAAGTTCATATGGAACCAAAAAAGAGCCCGCACCTCCAAGACAATCCTAAGTCAAAAGAACAAAGCTGGAGGCATCACGCTACCTGACTTCAAACTATACTACAAGGCTACAGTAACCAAAACAGCATGGTACTGGTACCAAAACAGAGATATAGACCAATGGAACAGAACAGAGTCCTCAGAAATAATACCACACATCTACAGCCATCTGATCTTTGATAAACCTGAGAAAAACAAGAAATGGGGAAAGGATTCCCTATTTAATAAATGGTGCTGGGAAAATTGGCTAGCCATAAGTAGAAAGCTGAAACTGGATCCTTTCCTTACTCCTTATACGAAAATTAATTCAAGATGGATTAGAGACTTAAATGTTAGACCTAATACCATAAAAACCCTAGAAGAATTACCTAGGTAATACCATTCAGGACATAGGCATGGGCAAGGACTTCATGTCTAAAACCAAAAGCAATGGCAACAAAAGCCAAAATTGACAAATGGGATCTAATTAAACTAAAGAGCTTCTGCACAGCAAAAGAAACTACCATCAGAGTGAACAGGCAACCTACAGAATGGGAGAAAATTTTTGCAATCTACTCATCTGACAAAGGGCTAATATCCAGAACCTACAAAGAACTCAAACAAATTTACAAGAAAAAAACAAACAACCCCATCAAAAAGTGGGCAAAGGATATGAACAGACATTTCTCAAAAGAGGACATTGATACAGCCAACAGACACATGAAGAAATGCTCATCACCACTGGCCATCAGAAAAATGCAAATCAAAACCACAATGAGATACCATCTCACACCAGTTAGAATGGCAATCATTAAAAAGTCAGGAAACAACAAGTCCTAGAGAGGATGTGGAGAAATAGGAACACTTTTACACTGTTGGTGGGATTGTAAACTAGTTCAACCATTGTGGAAAACAGTATGGCGATTCCTCAAGGATCTAGAACTAGAAGTACCATATGACCCAGCCATCCCATTACTGGGTGTATACCCAAAGGATTATAAATCATGCTGCTATAAAGACACATGCACACATACGTTTATTGCGGCACTATTCACAATAGCAAAGACTTGGAATCAACCCAAATGTCCATCAGTGACAGACTGGATTAAGAAAATGTGGCACATAGACACCATGGAATACTATGCAGCCATCAAAAAGGATGAGTTTGTGTCCTTTGTAGGGACATGGATGCAGCTGGAAACCATCATTCTCAGCAAACTATCGCAAGAACAGAAAACCAAACACCGCATGTTCTCACTCATAGGTGGGAACTGAACAATGAGATCACTTGGACTCGGGAAGGGGAACATCACACACCGGGGCCTATCTCGGGGAGGGGGGAGGGGGGAGAGGGGAGGGATTGCATTGGGAGTTATACCTGATGTAAATGACGAGTTGATGGGTGCTGACGAGTTGATGGGTGCAGCACACCAACATGGCACAAGTAAACATATGTAACAAACCTGCACGTTATGCACATGTACCCTAGAACTTAAAGTATAATAAAAATATATATATATATTTTATTTGTCTTTATATCCCTAGTCCAGTAACTAGAATAAATTGCATTAATGAATGAAAAATCCTAACATTTTTGGCTGATTCTCCCATGTTTTTTATGTCTCATCTGAGCCCTATAGCTTCCACCAGAATCATGGCAAAATAAGAGAGTTCTAGGCAGTCTATGCTGGTGCCCATGGAAATGGGCTTAGAGAGTAGAGTCTGCTTCTCACTTGGACGTCTCTTAAGGTGGGAGACTTGCCACAGAACAAGGAGAAAAATGCCTGGTTTCTGACAGCCTTCTGAAGGTGCAGAAGAGCACCTCCTGGCTCTCAACATGAAGAGTCACCTAGAGAGACATAAAAGAAAGGACACCCCATCTGCAGAGGTATTGGAAGTATGCACCCTTAGCAGTGTCCAGTGGGAGACACATGAGTCAGAGATGGAGGGAATAGACACAGCTGAGCACTGCCCACCCCAACCCAATCAGACACAACAACCATATGGAGACAATTACAGCAACAGAATTGAGTTTAGTGAGATCAGACAGTCCTTCCCACTATGGTCAGGCATCCTCATTCATATTTCTTTTCTTTTCTTCTTTTTTATTTTTCTTTATTTTATTTTATTTTTTATTTTTGGAGACAGAGTCTCACTCTGTCACCCAGGCTAGAGTACAGTGGTGCAATCTCACCTCACTGCATCGTCCACCTCCCAGGTTCAAGCAATTCTCACTGCCTCAGTCTCCCGCGTAGCTAGGATTACAGGTGCCTGCCACCACACCCAGCTAATTTTTGTAGTTTTAGTAGAGATGGGGTTTCACCATATTGGCCAGGCTGGTCTTGAACTCCTGACCTCAGGAGATCTGCCCACCTCAACCCCTCAAAGTGCTGGGATTACAGGCTTGAGCCACTGTGCCTGGCCCCTCATTCATATTTCTCATGCCCACCCCAACACACTGGAGGAGCTGCAGCCAGAAGAGGGAGGGGAAGGAGGAAAGAGCAAGCAAACCATGAATCTACCCCTGCAGGCTTCTTAGAGGTCAAGTATGAACAGGAGGAGGGTTGCAATTGGAGTTTAAACTGAACCAATTCAGACTTTTTCCCCCACAAAATAACTAGAAGTGACTGCTATTATTTGAGTATTTGTATGCCCCCCAAAATTCATGCTGAGACTTAATCCCCATTGTGGTTATATTAAGAGGCAGGGCCTTTGGGAGTAGATTAGTGCCTTATGAAAGGACTGGAAGGAACTAGAATTCCCTTTTTTGCCTTCTATTTTTTCTGCCATGTGAGGACATAGTGTCTGTTCTCTCCAGAGCATGCAGCAACCTGGCGCCTTCTGGAAGCAGAGAGAGCAGCCCTCACCAGACACCAAACCTGCCGATGTCTTGATCTTGGACATTCCAACCTCCAGAGCTGTGAGAAATAAAATTCTACTTATTTATTAATTACTCAATCTGTAGTATTTTGTTCGAGCAATATGAACAGACTAAAACAGTGACCAAATAATGGGACATACCCAAGACGTGGGTGGGACAGGAGAGGGAGAGTTGAGGTACCTCGGTATAATTGAAGAAGGCAGTCAGCATGGAGAAAATAAAATGATTTCCTGTTTATACCCCACAGGCTTAAGGCTATTTAATAATAGCCTTAATAATTGCTACATATGTAAGAATAGCTGCATGACAAATGCTAAAGGAACAGTATGAGCAATATGCTGTAAGATCATTTGGTTATTACTGCAGGGGAGGGGCGGTGCTCAGTGGTCTGCTAAAGGTGCCCAGAAAGGCTTCCTGGAAGAGGTGACATTTAAAATGATTGCTGCCGCACACATAAAGGTAAACAAGAGAAATAAGAGGATGTAGACAGCGGGACCGCCATATGTATACACCAAGAAGAGAAAACATGAAGCATCAGGAGAAGGGTAAACAGCACCCCAAGGGGGCTGGGGGAAAGATGTGCACAGAAAACAGAATTGGAGGCATATCTAGGGTCAGATTTTGAAAAATCCCACTGTAAAGTACCGAGGTATTCAGACCAATGATTCCCTTATAACCTCAAACAACTTGAACCACCACCACACAGGAAACAATGAATATTTGATATTTCTGAATTAGAAAAGTCATAAGCATAGGTGAATTTTCTGACCCCTTATAGACAGTCTCCCAGAGGTCTAACGCTGACAGAATTTCAACTGCTGCTAAGGATAATGAGAATTCCTTATCAGTTAGGGCACTTTATGTTGCAAGTAACAGAAAACTGAACTGGCTTAAACTATAAGGGGTTTATTGACTCACTTGACTAGAAAGTTCTGACGTAGGTGAGCTCCCAGACTGTTTTCATCTGGTAGCTCAATAGGCCACTAAGGACTCTGATTCTTTGATTTTTGAAGGATCGGCTTCCTGCCGAGGCCAGATCCTCTCCTGACTATAAGATGCCAACATTTTTTAGTGTTATATATATTCAGCTACATCCTGAAAGAAAGAGGGTCTCAGTCCCAGCATTTCAAGAAAAAGGCCTGAGATTTACTCCTATTGAACTAACTAGGGCACACTCCAGCCCTGAGCCAATGACTGTGGAGAGGGGAGTGGAGACGTGGAGGTGGCAATGCCCTCAGTCAATCAGCGTCCATCACTCTCAAGCATTGAGCCTTGAGAGCAGGGAGGTACAACTGAATATAAATAAATTGGAAGGAGGACGTGAATTGGGTAGGTAATCAATATTTGTTCTATATAGAAGCAATTAAAGATGTTTAAGTAAGGGTGGCATGATTGGATTTGTGTTTTTGAAAAGTCCTTTTGACTGCAGCGTGAAGTTTGAAATGGAGGAAGGCAAGCCTGGAATGTGTGTCATTTCTATAAATGAAGCCTATATTTGAAAGTAAAATATTGGCCTTTAATATATACCTGGTCCTTGTACACATGGAAAAACTGGAAACAGTCAAAAATTGAAGGCAAACATTTTTCTGACATTGTCAAACATCTCTAAATATAGTTGATGTGCCTTCAGCCTATTAAAATCATCGTTCTGAAAATGGTACTGTCAACATGAATGCAATTTCCCATCTAAAGAACATTGAGAATAGGTTTGGGTCATAATCGTATCTACGAAATTTGACTTCTTTTCGAAAGAAATAAATTTCTCAGCTTCTGTTTGCACCTAAGTACATACACATTCATACATCCTCACATACACGCTCATGCACTCACATGTACTGACACAGACACACACAATCACACAGGCACACTCTCATGCACACACATATACTCCCTTTTTTCTTTTCTTTTTAAATTTTTATTTTAGATTCTGGGGGTACATGTGCATGTTTGTTACATGAGTATGTTTCATAATGGTAGTGACTGGGCTTCTAGTGTAACTGTCACCCAAATATTGAACATTGTATCCAATAGGTAAATTTTTCAATCCTCATTTCTCTCACACTCTTCCACCTTTTGGAGTCTTCAGTGTTTATTATTTCCACCTTTGTGTCCATGTGTACCCGTTGTTTAGCTCTCACTTATAAATGAGCACATGCAATTTTTGATTTTCTGTTTCTGAGTTGGTTCACTTAGAATTATGGCCCCCAGTTCCATTCATGTTGCTGCAAAGGACATGGTTTCATTCCTTTTTATGGCTGCATAGTATTCCATGGTGTATTTATACACATTTGCTTTATCCAATCAGCCATTGATGGACTCTTGGGTTGGTTCCATCACTTTGCTATTGTGAATAGTGCTGCAATAAACCTATGAGTGCTGGTGTCTTTTTATATAATTATTTCTTTTCCTTTTGGTAGATACCCAGTAGGATGCACACTCTTTTATATATACACACATCAGGGCATTTTAATATGCCAAACTCAGGGCAAAGAGCACCATTCATTACTCTGTAGGACTCAGAATGGAAGAAAAAAATGATGAATATTTATTTGGGTTCAGTTTTTTAAATCTTGCCAGCTTACTTTTATATTCAAGAAGAGAAGAGAGATCAGTCTGGGTTTGGGGATTCAGGTCTTGGAAATTTCCATCTTCATTACACATTCTAAATGTCTGGGGAAAGGCACGTTGCACATTTCTGCTTTAGCCTGCTCAATCGGCCTGCAAAAGCTTGAGTCTGTAAAAGAGAAGGCATCATCAACTTTCTTCAGCTCCAAACTGGAAAAAAATTTAAACCTATATTTATGCCATTATATTAAAACAAGAAAGGTAAGGATAATACCATGTTAGTAATAAAAATAATGGAACAATAGGTGAAGTAAGATGTGACAGCATCTCAAGTTTAGCCTGGAGCAACTCGGACAACTTAAGTTTTAGCGCCAGCTCTGCCACTATCAGATGAGATCGGGCGCGTTCAGGGTGTGATGGCTATAGACACTGCCAGTAACTAAGAGACTTTGGTTGAGTCCCTTGAACTTTTTGAGTCCAGTTTTTAAATTCCATGATAACAGAAGTCCTTTTCAGATTCAAAGTCCTACAAATGTAATTGGGTAATAATAGGGCAGGTCGATTTTCTTTGAAGAGTTTGACCATATCCAGTTCCTAGCAATTGCATGCTCTAGGTAGCCATACACCAGTACTGGAAGACTAGTTGCTGGAATATCTGAAGCACAAATGCAGACCCCTCTCTCTCTGCTATGCTTTTCTTTCCGGGAAGCCTGTGCCCACACACTGAGGGGAGTTTAGGAACAAGGAAATGTGGTAGGGCATCTGTACGACTGGTCCTTTCCTGGGGATGAAAGTGAAAAAGAGCCACAGCAGCATCTGTCCTTCGAGACTGACTGCATCCTGCCCAGTGCCAGGTAAAAAGATATTTTGTGTGAACAAATAAGGCACACTCTTTTTTTTTTTTTTTTTAAGACGGAATTTTGTCCTCTGTTGCCCGGGCTGGAGTGCAGTCGTGCGATCTTGGCTCACTACAATCTCCATCTCCCAGGTTCAAGCAATTTTCCTGCCTCAGCCGCCGAAGTAGCTGGGATTACAGGCACCTACCACCATGCTCAGCTAATTTTTGTACTTTTAGTAGAGATGGGGTTTCACCATATTGGCCAGGCTAGTCTCAAACTCCTGACCTCAGGTAATCGCCTGCCTCGGCCTCCCAAAGTGCTGGGGGGTTACAGGCATGAGCTACTGCGCCCAGCCTAAGGCACACTCTTATTACTGTTGGAATTTTGATTTTGATTTGACTTTGTCACTCTTGTTTTTTGTTTTTTTGTTTTTTGGGGGTTTTTTTGCAGTGACTTGAATAAAATTCAGCAAGTTAGACATGATGATGTCAAATAGCAATATAGCTCAGTTTTCAGTTCCACCCCTAGAAAAACCTGAGAAGTAGGTAACACGTGTGTGTGAGTGTAGGATCCCTCCACCTTTACTCCAACACCAAGTCTCCTCAGTGACTCCAGATTCTCAGGGTTTTCCACAACAGCACTCCGTAATGAGGTTTTTCTGAGGGTAAAAACCTCAGAAGCCTTTGCCCTTTTGTCCCTTTCAAAACCCAGGTGTTCCATATTTCTATTTGCCAGAAAAGCCATTATAACATGGATGTCCCCATATTTAACTTGTGCAAATTGAATTATACACAATTAAAAATAGAAAATACATATTTCCATAACCACAAGCTAAGTACCTCTCCTAATGTTCAACAGAAGTGGCAGTCATCTTTTGCAACTCTGCAGGAAAAACTGCTGTGTGAGGCTTAGAAACAGGCAACAGTATCCACAGAAAAACCACCCAGTGTATTTATGGACCCAGCACCATGCAACTCATGTGTAACTCAAGGTAAAAATTTAACATCTAATAAAAGCTTTATATCCTGCCTATTAGAAGTCATTTTTGTATTTTAACAGGGTTCTTCAGTACAAAACTGGAGTTAATATAATTTTCATTACCTACAGGATAAGTGACCATAATTTTTATTATATTAACTACAGGATTAGTGACCATAGCAATATGGCCCCACCTGCATCACCTCCTTCCCTACAGGCCTCGACTCCAGCCCCTCTGCTCTTTTTCATTCTGAAACCTACCCTATGCTCTCTAATTTTCTGACTTTCTCCATTAAAACAATACAAACTCTTAAAACTCTGAGTTCAAAATATATGAAGCAGCAAAATGCAATTATATAAATATTCATTTGCTAGACTTTTATGTATATGAGACATAAAATCATTCCACATAAACAATTATATTTATTACCTTATTTTTCTCTTAATGCTATAGCATAAGCACTTCCCCATAACATTACAATCTCTTTGTAAAATCATTTATTTATTTTTTATTTTTATTTTTTATTATACTTTAAGTTCTAGGGTACATGTGTATAACGTGCAGGTTTGTTACATATGTATACTTGTGCCATGTTGGTGTGCTGCACCCATCAACTCGTCAGCACCCATCAACTCGTCATTTACATCAGGTATAACTCCCAATGCAATCCCTCCCCCTCCCCCCTCCCCGTGATAGGCCCCGGTGTGTGATGTTCCCCTTCCCAAGTCCAAGTGATCTCATTGTTCAGTTCCCACCTATGAGTGAGAACATGTGGTGTTTGGTTTTCTGTTCTTGCGATAGTTTGCTGAGAATGATGGTTTCCAGCTGCATCCATGTCCCTACAAAGGACACAAACTCATCCTTTTTATTGGCTGCATAGTATTTCATGGTGTATATGTGCCACATTTTCTTAATCCAGTCTGTCACTGATGGACATTTGGGTTGATTCCAAGTCTTTGCTATTGTGAATAGTGCCGCAATAAACATACGTGTGCATGTGTCTTTATAGCAGCATGATTTATAATCCTTTGGGTATATACCCAGTAATGGGATGGCTGGGTCATATGGTACTTCTAGTTCTAGATCCTTGAGGAATCGCCATACTGTTTTCCACAATGGTTGAACTAGTTTGCAATCCCACCAACAGTGTAAAAGTGTTCCTATTTCTCCACATCCTCTCCAGCACCTGTTGTTTCCTGACTTTTTAATGATCGCCATTCTAACTGGTGTGAGATGGTATCTCATTGTGGTTTTGATTTGCATTTTTCTGACGGCCAGTGGTGATGAGCATTTTTTCATGTGTAAAATCATTTAAACAGGCTGTGTGACAGTCCATTGTATGACTATTTGGCATGGTACTTAGGTGCTCCCTTATGGTGTCGAGATTTAAGTTGTTTCCATTTTCCACTGTGGTAATGTGTACTGAGCATATGCACTTTATGCCTCTCTGGTGTCTAGCTGCTGCCTGCCTGTCACATCTTTCCCTCTGTTCTCTGCCTGGCAAACTCCCACTTACACATCAAATCCCAACTCAAGTGTCACCCGTTCTGCGTACTAACCTATTCTGTAACTAAGGTCCCAGGGTTAGTTACTTTCTATTTTGGGTTTTCACATCACTTTGAGTAAATCTCCACTACAGTACCTTTGACAATGTGTAATATTAACATGTTGGAACAATTCTTCCACCAAAATGTGAGCTTCCTGACTGTAGAATCATGTCTTTTTCATCTTTCTAACCATGTCATCTAGCACAGTGCCTGACATGTAGTGAGTGGTCAGTAAACACTTGCTGAATTAAAGCATTTCAGTCATTTCTCCAGGATCTTCGGGTCCCAGAGGTAATTTTTCCAGAACCCTTCAATTGTAGCATTCATAAATCATTTCCATTCATTTTTTCTTCCATCCATGCCAGAGGCCTGGTTGGTAGGAATACTTTGATAGATAATAGAAAGGCAAATTATTGTATTCCCGAAAAAGAAATCTAGTTTGTAATAAAGGCACCAAAGCAGGAATCAAAATTTGTACTAACTACTGCTTGGGTGAAATCAAATGAGGTTTTGTCATTAAAAAATGGTAGATCTGTACAACTTTTCTTAGACCCTGGACACTACTAGAAACACAGAAATGGCATTTTAGTATGAGTTCAGAAAAGGTCTCCTGACCCTGTCTTCGTCCATCAGGCTGCTGTAACATATTACCTTAGACTGGGTAATTTATCAATATAAATTTATTGCTCACAGTTCTGGAAGCTGAAAAGTTCAAGATCAAGGTGCCAGCGGATTTGGTGTCCGGTGAAGACTCTCTCTGTGCCTCACATGGCAGAAGGGGCGAGGCATCTCCCTTTGACCTCTTCTCTAAGAGCACTCATCCCGTCCCCACCCTCTTGATCTAATTACCCCCTAAAAGCCACATGTCCTAATACTATTGCATCAGGGGTTAAGTTTCAACCTTGAAATTTGGGGGGATGCCAGCATTCAGGCCGTAGCATACCCAGCTCCACTATCTGCTTCGCTCTTGCTCCCTGATGGCTCTCAATCATGTTCTTGTTCATTTTTTGTGCACTCTTATCCAAAGCCTGGGGTCGTTTTACAGCCAGTATTAGTGGCCAACATTTAGGAAGTAATTATTTCTGACTTACATGTAAATGGCCTTTATCACTGCTTTCTAAATTTGCCTGTGAGGTGTTCCTTCTGGAGATTCCCACAAAGGGAAAAATTATAAGTTTCACTTAAATCAGAAACACTGCTTATCTCTATAAGTTTTAGGTATGCAGATAACTTTGAGTTCCACTAAGAAAGATAAATGTATATAACACTAGGTATAAGAGTGTTCTGGTAGTGGTACTATGGTCTTTCTTTTATGTATGAATTTACTTTTTTCCAGCTTTATTGAGATATTATTGACAAATAAAAATTGTATACACTCAAGGTGTACACTGTAATGATTCGCTACACATTGTGTAAGGAAAATTGTGTAAGGATTACCACAGTCAAATAAATTATGGGTTTGTTTGCTTGTTTGTTTGTTTGTTTTGAGACACAGTCTCTCTCTGTCACCCAGGCTGGAGTGCAGTGGCGCAATCTTGGCTCACTGCAACCTCTGCCTCCCAGGTTCAAATGATTCTCCTGCCTCAGCGTCCCGAGTGGTTGGGATTACAGGCACATGCCACCATGCCCAGCTAGTTTTTGTACTTTTGGTGGAGACGGGGTTTCACCAGGTTGGCCAGGCTGGTGTCTTGGCCTCAAGTGATCTGCTCATCTAAGCCTCCCAAAATGCTGGGATTACAGGCGTGACCCACCACACCAGTCCCAATTTTTTTTTTTTTTTTTTTAAGAAAGAAAAAGAGATAAAGACATTTTGAGTAAGAAAAGGAAAAATAAGAAGGGAAGGGAGACTCAAACTTCCTTCTCAGTTTAATAGCTGAACAGGAAACACCAGATCCCCCAGTGTTTTTATTTTGAGTAAGCCATGAAAATATGCAGACACAGGTATGGAAATGAAGGCACTTAAGAAAGAAGAGGATAGAGAAGTGTATTATCAAAGTCCACCGCTTGCACATAACCTGCCTTGAAACTCCAACCCGCAGGAGTCTCTCCTCTTGATGATAGCCATTTATTTTAGCAAATTGTTTATACATGGCCCTTTCCATTTCATATTTGAAAAGTTATTGCTGTCTTCCAACTCATTTTAACTTTCTTTGAAAAGGACTCTACCTTCTCCGTTTGAGTCCCTTGTTGAAACTGTCAAGTTCTGAGCACATACATGGTAGAAACTTCAAAAATTTTAATACACTCTTTAATCCCAGAAAAACTTCATTTTGTTAAAATGCTTCCCAAAAATCTCACAAAGAAAGGTGGTGGGCTGAATTGTGTCCCTCCAAATTTCTTTTTCTTCTTCTTTTTCTTTTTTTTTTTTTTCCTTTTTTGAGACAGAGTCTCGCTCTGTCACCCAGGCTGGAGTGCGGTGGCGAGATCTCGGCTCACCACAAGCTCCGCCTCCCGGGTTCACGCCATTCTCCTGCCTCAACCTCCCGAGCAGTTGGGACTACAGGCGCCGCCACCACGCCCAGCTAATTTTTTTGTATTTTTAGTAGAGACGGGGTTTCACCGTGTTAGCTAGGCTGGTCTCAATCTCCTGACCTTGTGATCTGCCCGCCTAAGCCTCCCAAAGTGCTGGGATTAAGCCACTGCGCCTGGCCGTGTCCCTCCAAATTTCATATGTTGAAGCCCTAACCCCCAGTTCCTTAGAACTTAAACTGTATTTGGAGATAGGGCCTTCAAAAAGGTAATTAAGCTAAAATGAGGCCATTAGGGTGGGATCTAACCCAATATGGCTGGTGTCCTAGTAAGAAGGGAAGATTAGGACATAGAGGTACCCAGAAAGAAGACCGTGTGAAAACAGAGGGAGAAGACAGTCATCTACAAGCCAAGGAGACAGATCTCAGAAAAAACCAATTCTACCAACACCTTGATCTTGGACTTGTAGCCTCCAGAACTGTGAGAAAATGAATTTCTGTTGTTTGAACCTCCCAGTCTGTGGTACTTGGTGATGTCAACCTTGGAAAACTAATACAGAGGGCTTTCTCTTCCATTAATTTGATTAATAAATAGTGAGAAATTTGTAATTAACAAAATAAACTAATGATTCACGAAGTCTCATTTGTTTGCCTTATAAATTTTTGCTTCCTTCGTAAAGAGGATGTTGTCAAATTCAAACTTCTTACCCTCAAACCTCAAGACATTTGCAATTTCAAATCTATTTACTTGTCGTTGTTTATTTGAAAACTTATTATAAAAATAAACTATTAACTAGTTTTAGTATGGCTTTAGTTTTGTGCTTATTCATTTCTAAAAGTCAGAAGGTAAGGAAGGTAGAGGGAAAGAGGTGGAAGGTGAGCCTTTTGCATGCAGAGTGCCTTCAAATTGAGACTGCCCTTTGCTTTTCCCATGACCTATATAACCAACCGCTATCCCCACCCCTCACCCACCACTCCCTCATGTGGAGCAAAAGCCAGTGTCTAAATCTGTGGCCATTTTGGCCTCGGGTGGAGGTATGGCTCTATTACAGAGTTGCCTACTTTCCAGACAATGACTTTCCAGATCTACCAGGCTTCTCTCAGGCTTTCCCAGAAGCCATGGCTTTACACTACCGTTCTCAGTGAAGGAGTGCCTGCTTCCACCAGTACCTTCCACGGCCACACGGAACCCACTTACCACCATTCAAGGTGAGTTCACACTATAACAGCCCAGGGAATAGACAAGGATCTTTCTCTACCCAGACTTTGACTGGTTAATTTAACATGATCTTCAAGCAATGGCCACAGTAGGAACTTCGTTCACTATTATACTATCTGGAGGAAAAAAAGACAAATTTTCCTCAAATTCCAAAAAAAAAAAAAAAACCAGCATAGGCATAAAGGTAGTCCAGCCAATCCATAGAGACTATAGTAAATATCACTCATACAAACTCAAATGTGCTGCAATAAATCACAGGGTGCTTTACTTTTTCAGTCACACGATATTCTTCATACCCACTTCTGTTTTCACAGAACCCTAATGGAAAACAGCACAAAGAGGGCCTGTGACAGGGGTGGTCACCTCTCTGTTCCAACACACATGCCAATAAATGTGGGAAACAGCACCCTCTTCCCTACAAAACTAAACTATTTCAAGAGAGCCATAATGATGGCCTGTCCTCCTCCAGTAAGGTATAAATGTGTCCAAGTTACTATGTTATCTTGGTAAAAAACAAAATAAACTTGAATGTTTTCATTCATAATCCTACTTATGGGATTTAACCTTAGGATTTAAGGTCAATTAATTAAGAAAAAATTATTCAAAAGAAAAGATAGATTACAAAATGATTCAGTATTATTGACTATCTGAAAGTAGGAAAAATTGTTATACAAAGCAAGATATTTATGCTTTAGGATGTTATACACTGATTTTTGGAGCCATACAGAGCAAATACAATGGATATTGCCTTGGAATAAATCAAAGTATTGAAGGATTTGACAGAATTTCCCATACATATGCTAGGAAGAAGGAGCTACTATGCCCTACACCGCACTTACCTGCAAAACACTAACTTTTACAGGTAGATGATAAACATTTTTATCTGCAAATTTGTTAAAAGTTTTTATACATTTTTATGAATTTATGTAACATATATAAGTTTTATAGAAACTTTTACATGTGAATGATAACAGTCTTGTCAGAAAAAAAGCAGGGTCTGGAAAAGGCTGGAGATAGCAGGTTGCCAGGATCCCATAAGATAAGGAAAGTGGGGACCAAACGGCAGCCACAAACACGTTGACATCTGGGCAGGACACTGGGAATGTAGGCCCAACAAAGAGCAAAGGAAGCCATGCAGTGGCGCTGCAGCGCCCGCTGGGCCACATGGGATCCCAATGACCGCCCAGCCCATCAGGAAGCTGACACAGGACTGTGAAAAAGGACTGGAAAGAAATGGGGAAAATAAAGACAATTGGTTTCGTAGTGTAATGAGATTAGCAATCCATTTTTCCCTTTAGAAATTTGTATTGATATCATTATACAATAAATATTCCAAACATATATTTCAATAGACTTTTAAACAGTGTCATACACTGGTTGATGGGAAAGCACAAAACACATATATTTGCATATATTTACAGTATGAATAGAAAGGGGCCCTCAGCAGCAGGGACGTTCCAGGTGTTCAGTGGCCAGGAAACAGTAGTGTTTTCATTTATCAGCAGTTTTAGTATCTCCTGGCTCCCTCCTTTTCCGTGGCACAGTGTCAGGGAAAATCACTACCTCACAAACCTTGCATCTCCTTTTGCCATTCACCCAACTGTGCCACAGTCTCTGATTTTAAAGTAGTCCTTTGTCAAATTCACATAGCTTCCCCTCCTTCCAGGGCTTAGGCCAAAGTGTGTGGTAGCAAGTTCCTTTCATGTCCTTCCTTTTGTAGAATTCCTTTGGCAAAGTCCAAAGCATACCTCATGGCCATGAGTGTCAAGTGTTGGTTCTTACTGACTTAAATAGTCCTCTGTCCTTCTCTGAAAATACCTTGACACGAAAATGAAGAATAATTCAATGAAGTTCCTCCTAAGTTTTATGGTAATAGCATGAACTCTGGGAGAATGGCCATACAGCCAGGACCATCATTGCCTTAGAGCATTTGCTAATAATAAAATTAATAAAATGCATGCAAGTTATTCATTCAATAAATATTCATTGAGACCTGCCATAGGAACTGAGTAGTGACAGAGCTGGGACCAGGATCCAAGTCTCCTTGCTCAACAGATCCTGCCCTTACCCCAAGGTGCCCTGTGTGAGTACTGACTCTGGGCAAAGCTCTCTTCTAAGCCTGGAAGAATAGGAAGGTTCGCACTCTGCAAACTTATAGTCAATTTCACAGCATAAAGTTCCCTGTTATTCTTCAAAAAGGCAGCTTCGCAACTCTCCCTGGAGTCTGTACTTCCTCATATGACCACCCCTCAACCCCGTATATGAACCCATACCTCTATTTGCTTTTTATTTCCATATATTTAGCTATAACTAAAAAGCTTTCCTTTTGAGGGAATATTTTCAGCAATTGTGCTGCCTTCTTTGAACTTGTTTCTCCTAATCCAGCAGCCTGTTTCTCTTCCCCACTGTGAAATTGATGAAAACCAGCAACGGGTTTTTATATAGAGACTGGACATAGCATTAATGTTTGAGATTTTTCCCCCTTTTAACACAAGACATGTTCCAGTGCATCTTTATTATTATTATCATTATTCATCAAAAGCTTTTTTATCCAAAAAGATAATTCAGATCTAGAAACCTTGTTCAACCAATTGTTCTCAAGTGGTGCTCTCCCGGGGAGTGAATTATATCCTAAATATAACAGTAAAACATTTTGTTGAAGAATAGAGTAAGTAAAACATATTCTGGTTTTCTTTGCTCATTTGAGTGTATTCAACTCATAACACCTTTTTTTTTGTTTTGGTAAGAAGTGGCAGGCTATTTATCCTGTTTTGCTCTGTGAGAAAGAAAAATACAGGAAAGGACACAGAGCTTTAAAAATAGCATCAATGGCAGAAGTAAACACAAACCCAGGGAGTTGTCTTACTGAACTTCATATTCACCATTAAAGAAAAAATTATCCATGACACCAATGAAAGATGATAAGGCAGACTTTATTCAGGACTATCATGATAGGCGTAGGGACCACTGCAATGGGGTATTGCAATAGGGAAGAGAGACTGGGCTCAACTCTGAAGATAGCAAAGAAAAAGTGGGAATGTATACCCAAAGTGGGGGGAAGGTGGTCAGTAGGTGAAAAATTACTAAGAAGAAACAATAGGAGTAAAGAGGTAAACCTAACTGGGTTCTTGCTAAAGGCAGGCCAGGGTGATCAGACATCACCCAGGAAGATGATGGAGGATGAGGAACCTGGTCAGGCAGTGAGGGTGATCAGATATTGAGGATTAACGTTAAACTGACTCAACAGGATTCTTGGTAAAATTAGACAATGCAGAGATAAACATGGAAGCCCAAAGGTCAGGACCTAATTGAGAAGAGAGTTCAGAGGAGCCTGATTAGAGTTTGGTCAAGGAGAGAATCTTTCACCATCAAGCCAAGCACAATGCCCAGCACACAGCAGGTGCTCAATAAGTGTTTGTCAAATAAAGAAATGAGTGAGTGTATGCTGTGTCCCAGAACCAACCCTTTCCTTGAAGCATGTCTGGGCAGAGGCTCTGAGTCCACAGCCTTGCTGCATTGTGGCGTTGGCCAGCTGAGGAGAGCAGAGGGTGTCGTATTTTAAAAAGCATCTCGCTCCACAACTTGCACCCACTTCAGAGTCAACCTCAAGAGGACTCTGTCTGCACATGAGATGAGAGTCCTCTAAAAGCTATGTCCAAAGAAGCTTCCCAGGTCCTCTCTGGAGTTTCAGAGGACAGGGGTTCACAGCACTACCACTGGGGTCTGGGATGGAGAATCTTATGAAAACCCCAAAGTCAAGCCATTGACTTTCCCCTGAAACAGGCTCTATGTTTTGTGCTCCCCAATATCAGACACTTGCTTATGCATCCTAAGGGTACCCCTTCCATCAACACTGAACTTCCCACTGTTCCATGAACACCTCCATGCTTTTGTGAGTGCTGTTTCCTCAGGCTAGAATCTTCTTGCACCAATATATTATGTGGAAAACTACTCATCCTTCAAGAACCTGCTTACAAATCATCTGCACTTGAGGCAAGAGGATTGCTTGAGCCCAGGAGGATGAGGCTGCAGTAAGCTGTGATCACACCTGCACTCCAGCCTGAGTGAAAGAATAGACCCTATCTCTCAAAAAAAAAAAACAAAACAAAAGAAAACAAAAAAAAAAAACCTGGGTGCTCTTAAAATATAAAGATGCCCAGGCTTCACATCTGGAGTTTCTGATGCAATAAGTCTAGAGTGGAACCAGGGATACTGATTTTCTAATAGCTCCCAAGATGATTCTGGAAATCAGCCATGTGTGGGAGTCTCGTCTAGAAAATAGAGACTGTGCTTTGTTCAGGTTTTTCATCCAGCCTGTGGCACAGCATGGGCATGTAGTAAGAGATCTATCTTTGCTTGTTAGGTAGGAGTATAAGTAAGTGGATGGACAGATGTCCGGCAGACGTTGAGGGAAAGAACTGCATTCTGAATCACTATAAGACTGAGAGGACATGAAAGAGAGATTCTAAATTTAGTTCAGATCCTCTGGGAGTGGGCAGCAGAACTGAACCCCATCCTCTGCTCCAAAGAACCTTGGCTAGTCTAAGGAGCAAATGGTCTGCATTTAATTTCTGGCAGATTCTCTCTTTTCCCTCTGCATTTTTTCCCCATCTCTCCCTGCCTCCTCAAAGGCACTTATAAGTAGCTATCCAGTCTTAGCCAAGTCCCAGATCAGACTTCATCAAGTCCTGAGGCAGGACACAAGCCACAGACTTGAACAATGTGGCTAAACACCCAGGCAAGGGCCTGGAATGTGTCTCATTAATGGACGTCCAGCTTTCCAAAAGGCCTAATGAGATCTCTGAGTCAATCCCGGGCAGGGAATCCAACCAAACAGAAAAACCAGTGTCAGAAAGGTGAGAAAAACCTTGAGTTGGAGATGTATGTGGCTGGCTTCCCACCGCACAGAAAAGAGAGTCGACCCTCAACCCTGGAGGCGTGATCTCAGTTGGAGGCAGCAGTGCTTTGCGGTTCCCCTCCTGGCTCCCCTGCTGTCTGACAGCATTTGGAACCCCTCTGGTGCTCTCCTTAAGAGCCATTAGAATCCATAATTTAAATGCAAGATCGTTTTTGATAGAAAAAGGAGTAATGCTTGATTTAATTTTATTGCCATCAGTTTCACTGGGAAAAGGGAAGTGGGGAGGGGAGGGGAGGCCGAACTTCTTCCCCACAAGCAATGACATCTGCTGCTGGTGGGGGAAAATGCCCAGAGCAGTGCCTTTCCATGCAATTACTCCTGGGCATGCAAATAAAAACAACCTTCTTTTCCTCCCCAGTCTGCCAGCCTCTTCCGAATCTCTGGAAACAAGCTCTCTGCAATTGGGCAACTTGACAGGCTGTTCCTGCTACAAACATCAGCTGTCACAGACATAATGCAACAAGAAGGGAAGGCTCTAGGGCCGAGCAGAAGTAGTCAGGACAGCTCAAATGTAGCCAGCAAAGGGACTGTTCGGGTAAGCATGACAGAGTCCCTTAGATGGGTCTTGAGAGTTTGCCTATATTTCAGTGTCTGTTTTCACAGGGAGAATTCATGGGCTACACACAAATCTCATCTTGAAAAAACAAGAACAAGAAGGGAACAAAAAATAGATGGATGCATCTAAAGCAATGTCATTGAAATTCTTAATCAAATAAAGTCATAAAAATCACTGTACCCTCCAAAGGTCCCCAGCTCGTACCCTCTCTGACACTCTTGCAATTTAGCCAAGAGGAGGGTGTAGGTCTGTAGGGAGAGAGCCAGCTAGCTTCTCCCACTGCCTTGCCAAACTGCACACCCTACAGTGGTCTGGTCAGGGCCACACATCCCACTGGAAAGTTAATTTGGACTTCACTGAGTACATCACATTCCAAAGAGAAAGGATGAATTGTGGTGTGGCGTGGGACAGTGAGCAAGTCCTTCAGTGGTTAGTGCAGACATATGTCCTGAAGGTCACACAAGCTGTCTGCCAGACCTACTGCCTCCTCTGGGATTCCAGCCACATTCACCTGGTTAACTAGTTGGTACCACATAACCCTGCTACAGCTGCTTGGACCAGGGAGGCAGGCCTGATTGAAAAACAGCCTAGGAAGAGGCTTGCCTCGAGGACCCGCCAAACAGGCACAATTGTGACCTCATTGAGCTGATCAGATCTCATTGCTTAGACAATTTGAGAGCCCAGAATTTAAAAAAAAAAAAATAGCAATTGTTAGAGGGAATAAAAACATCCTCCTTACCAACAGGCAGACGAAGTTCCTATCTAATCGCCACAGTACAAAAATAATTATTTTGTGAAGAATTAATACTTGTTTTATTTTGTAAAGCATTCAAATAATTATTACAGGGAAAACTTAAAACTTTTTCTAGATTTATATATTTTTCTTAATGTCTGTTTAATCTCTGCTGCATATTTTTAAATGTTATTTTATTGTGGTAAGAACATGACATGAGATCTACTTTCTTAACTAATTTTTAAGTGTATAATACATTGTTTACTTTCGGTACAATGTGGTACACCAGATCTCTAGGGCTTACTCATCTTGCTTAACTGAAACTTTATCGGCATTTATTTTGAAATTTGGGAGAGGGAGGAGAGAGTAGCCTATGGATATTCTGATCTAAATGTCTTGATCTAAGCCTGAAAAAGTACACAGAGAGAGAGCAGGAATAGAAGCCAGGAATAGGAGGGAAGGAGAAAATTGAGCCGTCAGAAGACCAGAGCAGCAGAAGTCGGAAACTCTCTGAGCCTCCATGGTGAGCAGGGAGCAGAGAAAGGGGACTCAGATGCCTGCATCTCAGACACCTGCCTGAATTCCTCTGGTGCCCCAGAGCTGCTGCTGTGGCCTTGGTGGTCTAAGCTTCCCTTATTTCCCCATGTTGCCTTGCTGCAAATTCCTACTTCCTAAACTTCAGTTTGTCTTTGCTTCTTGAAACCGAAAAAAGCCTAACTAAGGCATCAGTCACACTAGCAAATAAAAGAAATTCATTCAGATAGTATTATCAAAGCCAAAGGTCAGGTACTTTAAAGGGAATGGACAGGATATAATGATTTGTGTGGTTCAACTGAGAAGCTTAATTCAAGAAGAGCTTCAAGATGGAAGATAGACTTTGCAGAAGAACATAGAGTAAATTCAGAAGACAGACACCAGGATGAACATATGCAAACCATGTCCTAAGCAGGCAACCTCCAGAGAGCTAGGGATGTACAGCCTGTAGAATAGAAAACTCATGAGGCTCATGATAGACGATGTCAAGTGGAAGAAGGGCTGGAATTGTTTCGTGTGCCAAAGATAGAAGAGCATGGGAATAAAGGTTTTAGTTCAATATTAGGAAAAGCATTCCTAATCTGAACTTCATTAGAAGATGGGGTGAGTTGTTTGTCACTGAAAGTGTTCAAGGAGAAACTCAGTTTTTAGAATCTCAATTTAGGTCAGACTCAATTAGAAATATCGTATTCACTGTGATAAGAAAAGCTAATACAAGGTAAAGAACCCTAAAGTTGAAAATTAAGTGAATGCAGCAACAAACCAAATATATTGAACAAACTTGTAGCTGATCTGAGATCGACAAATGGCAATCTTCAGACTACTGGGGTGAAAATATTCTTGCCTAGAAATTCTGCATTTATTGGACTTGGGGGTATTGTCATTCTTTTATTGTGGTCAGTGTGGATAATCTCTAACTATCCATCTTTATTTAGCCTAAATGGATCAAATAAGAGAATGTTTTATGCATAAAATGTTTTAAGTTATCAGTTGATAAAATCAAGGGATAGAATATTAGAAGAGACCCTTGGAAATCTAGGACAATCTAACATGATCGCAGGATTACTTTTCTTTGGGGAACAAATGAAAGTTAATAGACTGTAACCATTATTTGTGAGTTACAAGAATGTCTGTGTGCCTTTTTTCCAGAAGATAAATATACTGAGGGAGGAGAAAATGTAATACCTGCCAAATAGCTTTCTCAAAGCTCTTTGTTGGAAGGCTGTGCTGACTTGCTCTCTATAGTTCTTCTAGAGGAGAGAAATAATCTCATCTCCTATTGACCTGAATGAGCTGAGAGGCTTACTATTAATGGATACAATAGACTTGAAACTTCTAAAAGAAGATATAAAAAAGAATCAGACTGCCTCTCTGCAACTACTGTTCCCTGCAGAAACAGCCACTTCGTTTCTGCCAAAGATTTGAGGACTATAAGCAAAACCTTTCTACTATATCCCATCACTAAGCAAGTTCTTCCGCCTTGGGTTACAAGACTATTCAGATCTTCTTAAAACTTTACTTTTGGCAGAAAGTTGGAAGCAAAGTAAATAATATAAGAATATTTCTTAGGATTGTATTTGATAATGAAGAAAAGGACAACATGATTTTTGGACTTAGAGTCCTAAAATGTCCATCTCATTGCAAGGAAAAGAGTATCAATAACTTCTAACACTGGTGTCAGGGACGTCCCTAATTTTGGAAAAGTCCCATGATACTTTATTTGGTAGGAGACTGGACTAATAATTGCTGTTTCCTTGCATCTCCAAAGCATTACACATGCGCTTATGCAGCTAACTTTATATATAACAGCTGAAATAATATTTCATGCAAATGTTCTAAGTATAGGAAGGGAAATGCAATGAGAACAGCTTCAGCATTTCCAAAGGGAAAATTGATCTTTAGCACTTGATGTGCAATCAAACACTGAAATGATTTTTTTCACTTGATAACCTTCCAGCAGGAATCCTGACATAATGCTTAAGAGCCTCCGCTGTTGTTGAATTTTAACCTTCCTTTAAAAATACGAATAGAACTTCGTTTGCTAATTCAAACCTGAAAACAATTTGAAAGGTATTTCAATTTTTTATATGCTCTAGAATTTTAAGCATGTTCAAATGAAGTAAATAGGGGGAAAAAATGTATTTAGCTTGTTAGCAGCTTTATTCAGCCATACCCATTATGGTTAAAAAAAAAAAAAAAAAAAAAAAAAAACTCTTCAGGAAATTGGTCAGGCACAGTGGCCCACTCCTGTAATCCCAGCACTTTGAGAGGCTGAGACGGGCAGATCACTTGAGGTTAGGAGTTCAAGATCAGCCTGGCCAACATGGTGAAACTCTGTTTCTACTAAAAATACAAAAATTAGCTGGGCGTGGTACTGCATGCCTGTAGTCCCAGCTACTTAGGAGGCTGAGGCAGGAGAATCGCGTGAACCTGGGAGGTGGAGGTTGCAGTGGGCCGAGAGAGCCCCACTGCACTCCAGCCTAGGCAACAGAGCGAGACTCTGTCTCAAGAAGAAAAAAAAAAAAGGAAAAAAAATTCTTAAGGAAAAGAATACAAAAAAAAAAAAAATAACAGTTTGAAACTAATGTCACAGGGAAGGATGATCTTTAATCCTAAATAAGTTGAGTTTTAAAGGGAAAACAGTGAAACCACTAGCTTAAAAGCAAAACAAGATTTAAGAGATAGAAATGCAGAGGGGACTATTCTGCAGTTAAAATGACTAGACTATTTCATTTAATGCAAGTCAGATGTGATGCTTATGCAAACCATTAGAAGTTGCCTGGAATATATGAAATTCTAAGAAATACAATAATACATGCTGTGTGATGCATCGTGCAAAACTTGTGAAAATAAAATAGGAGAGATAAAACAAATTTGAGTTTTAAAATATATGAAAAATGAGATGTGACATCCTTGATAGAAGTGTTTTTAATAATGGCACTTTGAAGTATGTATTAAAAAGAATATAAGCAAATCCATGTTCTTTTGGAATGTGTATGCCCATCTAAGAGATCCTAGCAAGCTCACTGTATCCAATGGCACAGAAATGGCGTCTGTCCCAAAGCCAGGCTGGAGGGGAACACAGTGTTTATGACTTCCTATCTCCCAGCCCCATGGAGTTGCCTTGGTGACGTTCCTCTCATACTGACCTGCTCTCCCAAAATACGACAAGCCAGATGCCCGTGGGTTTGGGTGTGTCTAGTTGAGCCACACTAAGCACCAAATGACCTGGAAATGTCTAATCCTGCTTTTGTCAGAACAAATTACTGGATTACTGTCATGTTCCTCTGCGGACTAATTTATGATTCAATACAAAGTCCTGTGCAAAGCCTTGGGCCAAGTCTGCTGCCTACTTCACTCCCACATGCAGAGTTGTGGACATGCTGCTCTGGTATGAAGAGCATCCAGTCTGAAATGGTGAGACTAATAAGAAAACCATCAAATGAAACACTGCAAGAATCCTGGAATGAGGTGTGCATTTTGTGCCTTTTGCTCCTCAAAAGATTATTTTTTGGAAAGAGAGCCCTGGTATGCTCTCTACAAATTACCCTCTGCAATATTGCTACTGAGCCCATGTTCCATGCCGTGGTACTGAGCCCATGTTCCATGCCGTAGGTGTGAGCTCTAACCTCACAACTCTAATATTTTTTGTATCAAAGCATGTTCATTGCATAAACAATTCATCAAGGTAGAGCGTTCACAGAAAGAAACTTGAACATCTCGTTTGAGCTGAAGATATATTGGTGTCTGGTAGAACAGGCTCTGCCCCTCTAAGCTCCCTCTCAACTCACCACCCTACCACAGGGCCCTGAAAGGGCACAGGACGCTGGTTCTAAGTGCTTAGGGAATTTCTCTAGACTGCACTGTCAACTGCGCTCAAACAGTCTGGAGAATATTGTACTCAACACCCTCCATCTGAAGTCTGAAAGGAAAAGAATTACCTAGTAATCAGAGGCAACTGACTCCAAATGTGAAAAGTATGGCAGATTTAATTACATCTAAATTAAGGATTTCTGGCCAGGCGCGGTGGCTCACGCCTTTAATTCCAGCACTTTGGGAGGCCGAGGTGGGTGGATCACTTGAGGCGAGCAGTTCCAGACCACCCTGGCCATCACAGTGAAACCCTGTTTCTACTAAAAATACAAAAATTAGCCAGGCATGGTGGCGCACACCTGTAATCCCAGCTACTCAGAAGGCTAAGGCAGGGAAATCGCTTGAACTCGGGAGGAGGAGGTTGCAGTGAGTCAAGATTGCACCACTGCACTCCAGCCTCGGAGACAGAGCGAGGCTCTGTCTCAAAAAAAAAAAAAGAAAGAAAGAAAGAAAAAAAATTTAGGATTTATATTTAATAAAGAACACCATGGCAAATTTAATGAATGGAAATGGATTTGGGAAGACATATACTGCATATTAACAGGTGATATTAATCTTAGATATTACTTAATATATAATGAACAAATCAGTAAACAAAAGAAATGCTCACATTTTAGCATTATGTTTTGTTGTTTTCCTTTTGGACTTCACATGGAGGGTGTTGAGTATAATATTCTCCAGATTCAGGCTCTCTATCATCATTAATCTATGCAAAGCCCTTCTCTTGTTTTATTTCTGTATTTTCCTCATCATAACCCACCAACACCCTTACTTCCCTTCCGTGGCCCCATAGGCATTAATTATAATATAATTAATATATATTTTAATATATTAATATATATTCTTGGATTATATATATATGTCCTGAAAAAGATATGTGAAAGTGATATCAATTTATATAAATAGTATTGAGCTATATATGTCCTTTAGTTTCCTCCCATTTTATTCAAAACTATATATAACTATATATCTGTATATGTAGATATATATATCTCACTGCATCTACATAAATAATATATCATTGCTTCTGACTGCTAGATAGTGTTCCATGATTTGCATCCAGCACTTACTACTAAGTACAGCCATATTGCTCTTCAGGACTGTTCCTTTACATTCCAGGAGTGATGCAAGAGAATTCCTGTTTGCTCATAATTGGTATTATCCAACTTTCTAACTTTTCCCAATCTGATTGTTGTAAAGTGGCGTCTCATTATTCCTTTCATTTGCGTTTCTCCAATTACTGCTGAAAATGGACATCTCTTCACATGTGTGTTACCCATTTATATTTCTCCTTCTATAGATAGCTTATTCATTTCTTGTGACCATTGTCTTTCATTTATTGATTTGTTCATTGTATGTATTCAGTAATATCTAAGATTAATATCACGTGTTAATATATAGTATATATCTTCCCAAGTCTATTTCCATTCTGTTAAATTTACCTATGGTGTTATTTATTAAATAGAAATCCTTAATTTTGATGTAGTTAAATGTACCATAGTTTTCACATTATTTTTGCACTTTTTGCATTATGCTTAAGATAATCTCCACTAAAACATCACAAGAAATTTTTATTAGAATTATATTAAATTTCTAGATTAACTCAGGTATAATTTGTATCTTTACAACATTCATCTTGTCATGAAAATGTTACAGCTCTCCAATTATTCAGGTCTTCTTTTATGTCTTTCATAAGGTTAAAAAAATTTTCTTATAACAATTTTCCCTGTTCTTTGTAGGTTATTCCTAACTATAATTTTTGTTGTGATTATGAATAATGTCTGTTTTCCTATGGCATTTTCTATTATGGCATTCTTGCTATGGCAGACTTTTCAAAGTTTATTTTAACAGAAAACTTCCAACTCTCTTATTGTATTAAGTGTTTGTTTATTGTGTTTTCTAAGCAGATGATTATTTTATCTGCAAATAATGGCAAATTTGTTCCTCCTTTGAATCCTTCTATTTCTCATTTCCATTTCTTGTCTTCCTGTACTAGCCAGGACCCTTAGTTCTTTATAGAACGGTAAGCAGTGCTGACATGAAAAATTCTTGTTTTGTTCCTGATCTATAAGAGAGTGAATTTAGTTTCTCCATCAAATATGATGTTGTCTGTAGGATTTTTGTACATCATATTTATGAAATTAAGGGAGTTTCCTTCATGTCTTAGTTTACTGAGAAGTGCTTTTCCTAATTAATAGATATTAAAATTTGTCAAATTCTATCTATTAATGTGAGTGTCAACAGTAGATTTTTTTGATTTTAGAAATTTTTAAAAATTTTTAGTTAAAATTTAATCTTAAGTTTTTTCTGATTTTGAGTTTCTGATTGATTTTAAGTCATGTAATTTCTGGGACAAATGCTACTAGATCTATATATATATAAATTTTACTTTAAGTTCCAGGATACATGTGCAGAACGTGCAGGTTTGTTACATAGGTATACATGTGCCATGGTGGTTTGCTGCACCTATTTACTCATCCTCTAATTTTCCTTCCCTTGCCCGCCACCCCCAACAGGCCTGGGTATGTGTTGTTCCCCTCCCTGTGTCCATGTGTTCTCATTGTTCAACTCCACTTATGAGTGAGAACATGTGATGTTTGATTTTCTGTTCCTGTGTTAGTTTGCTGAGAATGATGGTTTCCATCTTCATCCATATCCCTGCAAAGGACATGAACTCATCCTTTTTTATGACTACATAGTATTCCATGGTGTATATGTGCCACATTTTCTTTATCCAGTCTATCACTGATGGGCATTTGGATTTGCTCCAACCCTATTGTAAATGGTTCTGCAATGAATATACGTGTGCATGTATCTTTATAGTAGAATGATTTATATTCCTTTGGGTATATACCCAGTAATGGAATTGCTGGGTCAAATGGAATTTCTGGTTCTAGATCCTTGAGGAATCACCATACTGTCTTCCACAATAGTTGAACTAATTTACATTCCCATGAATAGTGTAAAAGTGTTCCTTTTTCTCCACAACTTCTCCAGCATCTATTGTTTCTTGACTTTTTAATAATCACCATTCTGATCAGCATGAGATGGTATCTCATTGTGGTTTTGATTTGCATTTCTCTAATGATCAGTCACGTTGAGCTTTTTTTCATATGTTTGTTGGCTGTGTAAATGTCTTCTTTTACAGTGTCTGTTCATATCCTTTGCCCACTTCTTGATGGGGTTGTTTTTTTCTTGTAAATTTGTTTAAGTTCCTTATAAATTCTGGATATTAGACCTTTGTCAGATGTGTAGATTGCAAAAATTTTCTCCCATTCTGTAGGTTGCCTGGTCACTCTGATGATAGTTTCTTTTGCTGTGCAGAAGTTCTTTAGTTTAATTAGATCCCATTTGTCAATTTTGACTTTGTTGCAATTGCTTTGGCATTTTCATCATGAAGTCTTTACCCATGCCTGATCATAGTATATTTCTATAATACAGTTGACCCTTGAATAACCTGGGGGTTAGGGGTGCTGCCCCTTATGCAGTTGAAAATCTGCATATAGGCCAGGTGCGGTGGCTCACGTCTGTAATCCCAGCAGTTTGGGAGGCCAAGGCAGGCAGATCACGAGATCAGGAGATTGAGATCATCCTGGCTAATGCAGTGAAACCTTGTCTGTACCAAAAAATACCAAAAAATAGCCAGGCATGGTGGCACGCACCTGTAGTCCCAGCTAATCGGGAGGCTGAGGCAGGATAATTGCTTGAATCTGGGAAGCAGAGGTTGCAGTGAGCCAAGATGGCGCCACTGCACTCTAGCCTGGGTGACAGAGCAAGACTCCGTCTCAAAAAAAAAAAAAAAAGAAGAAAATCTGCATATAACTTTTGACTCCCCAAAAACTTAACTGCCGATAGCCTACTGTTGACCAAATGCCTTATGAATAACATAAAAAGTTGATTAACACGTTTGGTATGTTATATGTATTATATATTGCATTGTTACAATAAAGTAAGTTAGAAAAAATAAAATGTTATTAAGAAAGTCATAAGGAAGAAAAAAATATTTATTATTCATTAAGTGAAAATGGATCATCATAAAGGTCATCATCTTTGTTGTCTTCATGCTGAGTAGACTGAGAAGGAGGAAGAGGAGGGATTGGTCTTGCAATCTCAATGGTGGCAGAGGCAGAAGAAAATCTGCATATAAATGGACCCACTTGATTCAAATGTGTTGTTCAAGGGTGCACTGTATATTGGTTGGTGCTCATCTAATATTTTACATAAGAATCTTCTATCTCTGTCATAAACAAAATGAACCTAAAATTTTATTTTGTTGTACTGACTTGGCTTTACAAATCAAGGTTATGCCAGCCTCAGAAATGACTAGAATTGCTTTTGTTCTGTTTTATTTTCTGAAGCAATTTACTTAGATACAAATTATCTAATTAATATATTAACTAATTTGCTTCCTGAAATTCTATGAGAGCCCATCCTCTAAAACCATCTAGATTGAAACTTTTCTATGAAATTAGGATAATTTCTATTTCAATCCATTTGAAGTTTCTATTTTTAAATCTGAGAGTAATGGTTGCTTATAATTTTACTATTTTAGGCCAGGCATGGTGGCTCATGCCTGTAATCCCAACACTTTGAGAGGCCCAGGAGGGTGGATCACCTGAGGCCAGGAGTTCGAGACCAGCCTGGCCAACATGGCGAAACCCCGTCTCTACTAAACATACAAAAAATTTAGCCGGGTGTGGGGGCGCATGCCTGTAATCCCAGCCACTCAGGAGGCTGAGGCAGGAGAATCACTTGAACCCAGGAGGCAGAGGTTTCAGTGAGCTGAGCTCGTGCCACTGCACCCCAGCCTGGGCAACAGAATGAGATTCTGCCTCAAAAAAAAAAAAATGATATTTTAAAATTTCTTTTACTTCTGATTATTTCCCCTTTCAGAGTGTTTTATTTGCATATTCTCTTTTATCTTTGATTAATCTTGTCAAATATTTGTCTAATATTAATAATTATTTTAAAAACCATAATTTTGGAAGTTTTCAATTTGATCTCTATTTTTGCTCTAATATTTATTATTTATTTTCTTCATTTTTCTTTCTTATTTGGTGTTCTTTTTCTATCTTTTAAGACAGAATATTTATATTCTATTCTATAGATCAAAGCTATACATTTTCCTCTGCATATTGATTTAGTTCTGTCCAATAAATCTTGACCTTTACTACCTTCATCTATTTTTAGTTTTCTTTCTGCATAGTTTTGTTTTAAATATTTCTCTCATAGAAACATATTTCTCTAATCTGAGAGTTTCTTTTGACTGGTGCAGCCTGGTTACATTTATTGTAATTACGACAGAATCTATTTAATCCTATTTTAAGATTTATTTAATCTTATTTTATGCTTTCAATGTATCATATATTTTTGAAGGTTTTCTACTCCATTGCTAATTTTCATCGAATAAATCAGTATATTCTTCTGATGGTTTGAAAGTTATACATTCCAGGTCGAGCGTCGGGGCTCATGCCTGTAATCCCACCACTTCGAGAGGTTGAGGCAGGTGGATTGCCTGATCACCCCACTGCACTCCAGCCTGAGTGACAGAGTGAGACCTTGTCTCAAAAAAAAAAAAAAAAAAAAGAAGAGAGAAAGAAAAAGACAAAGAAAAGGAGAGAAAGTTACATATTCTGGAGCTAACAGCTGTATTGGTGGCTCTTTGATTTCGTCGTTTTCTGACTGTAGTAAAAGCCAGTTCCTTCTAACTCAGCTCTGTCATATAGTTCTAGGAAGTTTTTCCTGAAAATTCAACTTTAAAGCTGTTTCAGCAACTTTCCCAATAACTGAGCAATCTATAGGCCTTAAAAATCCCTTTTTATTTAAACTAGCTTGAGTGGACTCTGTTATGCAACCAAAGTCTTTACTTGGTCAGAAAGATAGTTTTCATCTCAATTCCTTTAATGAATATTCATCCATTTGGGATTTCTATGTTTAAATACAAGTGATACTTGCTTATAATTTTATTCTTTTAAAATCTCTTCTATTTATAATTATTTCTTCTTTTCATAGTATATTTTGTTTATTTACATGCTCTCTCTTATCTTTGATAAGTCTTGTCAAAGACCTGTCTAATCAGCTTCCTAACAAGTATCTTAGCATGTTCTCATATCCTTCTGATATCTTTATTACTATCTTGTAAATGTATTATTATCATCAATAGCTTTAGTTTTTTGTTTTTTTTTTCTGAGATGGTGTCTCACTTTGTTGCCCAGGCTGGAGTGCAGTGGCACAATCTCAGCTCCCTGCAACCTCTGCCTCCTGAATTCAAGTGATTCTCCCACCTCAGCCTCCCAAATAGCTGGGATTACAGGCACCTATTCCCATGCCCAGCTAATTTTTAAAATTTTAGTAGAGATGGGATTTCACCATGTTGGCCAGGCTGGTCTCCAACTCCTGACCACAGGTGATCCATCCACCTTGGCCTCCCAAAGTGCTGGGATAGCAGACATGAGCCACAGCACCCGGTCCAGTTCTAAATTTGTAACGGATTATTTTTCTTTATGTGTTACTTATCTGCTACCACAACAACGTATGTAATAAACACATACAAAATCTCAGTGCCATAAAAAACAAACATTCAGTTTTGCTCACAAGTCTATGAAGTTAACTGAGCAGATCTGATCTGCACTGGGATTGGGAAGGCACACCCATTCATCTGAGATTAGCTACAGGTCATCTAGAAGTCTTCCAATATCTTACTGCCTCCCTTACATGTCTGGAGCCTACTCTGGGACAACTGAGCTGACTCAGCTCTGCCTGACATGGTCTACAGTCTTCCAATACACTAGAGTGGACTTGTTTTTATGGTGGTAGAGAGTGCAGAGGTATTCAGGCCCCCTGAAGCTTTGGCTTAGAACTGGCATACCATCATTTTTTGCCACATTCCAACAGCCAAAGCAAGTCACAAAGCCAACCCAGATTCAAACGGTGAGAAAATAGACCCTACTTCTTGATTAGAGAACTGCAAAGTCACATTTCAAAAGCCACCGACAGAGAGAGGGGTGGGAAGTCGGGTTATCCTTATAATCACTCCATTCTTTCAGTTATCTACTGCTTTGTAACAAAGCACCCCAAAATATAGCAGTTTAGGATAAAACCTTATTATTATCTCTTATGATTCTACATTATGGCCAGATTTAGATAGGCAGTTCTTACCTGGGTCTTTAATTCAGTTGCAGACAGATGATGGCTGGGGCTGAAGTCATATGAAGGCTCAATGGAACAGGGCATCCACGACAGTTCCCTTAGCCACATGTCTGGTGGCCTCAGCTGAGATGACTGAAATAGCTGGGGACTTGCTTCTATGTAGCCTGTCCATGTTGCTAGTTTGTAAAGTTTCAGCATAACAGTCTCAGGATATTCAAAATTCTTTCATGGCTGCTTGTTTTCACCACAGTAAGCATTCCAAGATCCCAGCCTCAAAAGTCACACAGCGTCTCTTCTGCCACACTCTACTGCTTACACAGGGCAAGCACTGATTCAATAGAGAAGACTACATGAAGCTTTGGATACTGGAAGGTATTTGTGGGCACCATACATACGTATGTGTGTAATATCATGTGTGTGTGATATCATCTTCAGCTTAGCTTCTGAATTTGTAGTTAATTTCTATTCTTTCCATGTGAATAAATATATGTGTACATGATGCTGTTTTGTAGACAATAAATTTTAGTTCTTTATTTCCTATGTCTACTAAAATATTGAGTTTACTTTCCTTCTTGTCAGACTATGTAATTCTTTAAACAGTGTTCTCAAAGTGGATGTTTTTGAGGCCTTGCATGACTAAAAATATCATTATTTCTTACTCACATTTAATTTTTTGAAGTTCACTTTCTTCAATATTTTGCATCCAGTGTTGCTATTGAAACACTTCTCTAAGTGATTAGAGTAAGTTTTCTTTATTATATACTTTATCTACTCTAATGCACACTCTCAAGTAATGTTGCCCCTGAGGGAACCTATATTTCCTGCACAGGCTCTCCTCTTTTCCAACAGCTGCCTCAGTGATAACCCAGTTCTGGAAGTGGAGAATGGAGAAAGGAGGCAGCATCCAGGCTCCAGCTCAAGGTTACACCTGCTTTTATCCACCCCTACTCATGCCCAAGCCACAGGCTTCATAATATCCTGCAGTCTCAAGTCAAGAGCTGGCCCTGCCACTGTCCTCCTCACAGTGGCTGTGGGAAAGGCAATGTCTCACTCAAGAAAAGATGGGGCACAATAAGAACACCCCCCAGCCTGCTTCCATTCCAGGATACCTTCAGCATCAACCTCCATCATTTACCCTCTCCCCACAACCATAAAGAGTCTCCATCACCTCCACCTCCTCAGGCAGTTCTCACAATGTCAGTTCTGATGTATGACATTACTCCTCTTGGCTCCAGGTCATCCACAGAGCAGAGATCATGTTACTTTGCCATCTGATCAGAAACTACATGTCCCATGCCCCAGATCCTTCAATTCATTTTAAGATAACACAATATGATATTAAAATGTAGGGTTGAAATTAGAACATGCCAAACTTAAGAACATATTTGAAATGAGTTTTTTTTAGTAAACTCTAGTTTAAAAATTTTACTTTATATAATTACCTAGTTTAAAAAACTGAGGTAAAATGAATAAAGCATCATATGTTATAGATGATAATTTTCTAAGATTGTTTAATCAATAAGGAATAAAAAAGTACCATTACAAGTGTATTGATCTTGGTAAAACAGAAGGACACAAATATCTTGTTATAAATTGTTGGATGCATTCCCGTGTTTCCCTTGTTCTAGAACATTTGGCATTCTTTATCAACTAGTATATAAAAGAATAGAAAAGCAAATGTGTCTCATATTTCCTTCATACTACTATATTAATAAATCAGAAAGATAGTCCACTAGAAAGAATAAATGGCTTCAATTATAAGCCATATATAAGTAATGGATCTGGCCATGTATAAGAAAACATGTTTTCCTTTTATATTCACACCATTCTCAATATCTCACTTCTGACACCAGATCTATGGTGTTTTTCCCACTTGATCTATTATCCAACACTAGCTGGGTGTTTAACAATTCAATTCCATTCTGACACTATCTCAAGTTAGTGCAGAACCCATAGGTTAAGGGCCTCCCACAAGACCCTACCCCCACTACAGATGCCAATGATAAGTAGTAGGTTTCCTGGTTACCCACAGCCTGTACAACTTGGCTACTAATTGGAAGTTCTGAGCCCTCCTTGGGCTCAACAGTTTGCTACAGCAACTCACAGAACGCAGGGAAACACTTGTGTTTCCTGGCTTATTATATAATAAAGGATATGATAAAGAATACAGATAAACAGCCAGATGAAGGTACATGGGGCAAGGTCTGAAGGGTCCCAAGCACAGCAGCTTCTATTGCCATGGAGTACAGGTTTGCCACCTTCTAGCACATGGATGTGTTTAGCACCCTAAGAATTCCTCAAACCCTGTCATTTAGGGATTTTGAAGGTGGCTTCATCATGTAGACATGATCAATTATTAACTAAATCTTCAGCTCATCTTCCCTCTTCAGAGTAGGGGGTTGGGGTTGAAGGTTCCAGGCTTCTAATTATGGCTTGGTCTTTCTGGTGACTAGCACCCATGTAGGAGCCCACCAAAAGTGGCTCTTATCACCCTGAAAATTTCAAGGGATTTAGGAGCTCTGTGTCAGGAATTGGGTAAAAGGTGAAATATTAGAACAAAAGATGCACCTAGCATCCCTACCACTCAGGAAATAACAAAGGTTTAAGAGCTCTGGCCAGGAGCAGAGAACAAGACCAATATACACATATGTCTTGTTACATCAAAAAATCACAGGCTAAAAGCAAAGTTTTCTCGTTTTGTTCAACCTATATCAATCTTTGAAGTCACTCGCAGTTGAACCTTTTGTCTTGTTTCAAGTGCCGTCTATAAATTTTATTATTTTCAGTATAGAGTCTTTCTACTTGTTAAATTCACTCAAATCATAGCCCTCTTGCTGTTCAGGGTTTTTTTGTTTTGTCATTGTTCTTTATTTTCATGTAACAAATGATTTGTCAAGGTCATCATTTTTGCTTGCGACTTTATTTTGAAACATTTTTTTGCAGTTGAAAATACATTTTTTTTGCTGATATTGAATTGTGAGCACACAAACCAAGCACAACGTTATGGTCTTTCTCTCCATATTCTTAAATATAAGAAAATATATAAATATTTATATCTTTATATTCTAAGAGTTTGGCACATATAGCTAGCAGTGCTTTTGCCATCTGTTTATTTTGGATGTTATTGACATGAATCTACAGTAAAAAATTCACCATTGGGATCTCTTCTATTAGTACATTTTTCAACTGAAATACCACATTAGAAGAATATTCTTGAACTGACACATTGGAAATACTTTCTTTCCAGTTTACCTGAACTTTCAGAAGAATTTCTCTTTTTTTTTTTTTTTCTTGAGACAGAGTCTCACTCTGTCGCCCAGGTTGGAGTGCAGTGGCGCGTTCTCGGCTCACCACAACTTCCGCCTCAGCCTCCCAAGTAGTTGGGATTACAGGCACCCGCCACCAAGCCCAGCTAATTTTTGTGTATTTTTAGTAGAGACTGGGTTTCACCATGTGGGCCAGACTGGCCTCGAACTCCTGACCTCAGGTAATCCACCCACCGCAGCCTCCTTAGATTATAGACGTTAGCCACTGCATCTGGCCTAAGAATTTCTTAAGCATGGGTTTTAAAAGAGAACTTCAAAAGCAATAGCGTATGTGTTCCTTCAATTTTTTTTTTTTTTTTTTTTTTTGAGATAGGGTCTCTGTTGCCCAGGCTGGAGTGCAGTGGCACAATCTCGGCTCACTGCAATCTCTGCCTCCCAGGTTCAAGCAATTCTCCTACCTCAGCCTCCTGACTAGCTGGGACTACAGGCATTCCTCACTATGCCCAGGTAATTTTTTGTATTTTCAGCAGAGATGGGGTTTTATCATGTTGGCCAGGCTGGTGTTGAACTCCTGGCATCAAGTGATCCACCCACCTCGGCCTCCTAAAGTGTTAGGGTTACAGGCGTGAGCCACCACTCCTGGCCTGTATTCCTTCAATTTTCGAATTATTTTCTTGCTTGATTTGAAAAATGTGGGTGGATTGAGAGATTCTTTTTTTGTTCAAACCAAAATATAACATTTATTTCTAAAACACAGCAGCATTGGCACATTGGGGTTCATTCAGAGGCTGATCCTTAGATGTAGTTACTGTAGGTCAAATAGCAATTTCATTATCAAATTCTTCAGAATTGATACTTTTTGTGGGGTAGGTCTGCCTTGGCACTGAAAATACTGAAAACAATTGTAGAAGTTGTTTTTGAAATTTTGTTTGTTTGCCTTATTTTGTTTTGAAGAAAAATTTGAAAGTCATTTTTCTCAAAGGGCCCCAAATGTCTCCTAAAAACACAATTCCTCTAGCAGGGGCCTGACTTGGCTGACTTACAACAGCCCTCTGCCCATTCATCATACAGACCTGAAATAAGGGGAGTCCACTCCTCGCTTGGGCAAATGAGGGGAGTCCACTCCTCACCAGAGCTCCAGCTAGGCCCTCTGGTGCTAAGAAAGACAGAATTCAGAGAGCAAGAAGGAAGAAAGTGGGCCCAGCCCCTGCACTGTGAGCCTGCCCAGCCCTTGTGGTATTTGTTGCTGTGTTTGAATGGCTTTTGGCTCCAGAGCCCACTTTTACTCTTAGCTTCCTGCTTGCTACCTTCCTGGCTTCAGCTATGCCCACTCCATTTTCATACTCCATCTTAGTACCTGGAAAAATCAGCCATGTTCAATATCCCAGGCCTGTGCTCTGCCCTAGAGGGAAGGAGACACTTAATGAACTGTGAAGTATACCCATCATGCTCTCATGAACCTTTTTTGGTAGTGGAGCATCAAAATGCCTCACCACTTGGTGGGAAGACTGAAGACAGGCAAATTCATTCCTGCAAAGAATATGACCTGGCTAAGGTCCAAGATGCTATGGCCATTAAGTTAAATGAGAGGTGGGGAGTAACCATCTGTTAGCTGTGCAAAGTAAATAAAAAGCAGACATCTGGGGAGACAGGTGATGGGGTGGAAATGAAGTTGAACTGAAATGCAGGAGGCTTATTTGATAGCCTTAGCTTTGCTGACCATAGTATCTGTGTGACTTTGGGGAAGGTCACTAAACCTCAGAGGACCTTAGTTTCCTCAGCAGCACATCAAGAGTATGGAACTGGATCACAGTCAAGGTAGTTACAAACCCAAAAGATTTTTCTTGACCCCAATCGACCTGTCCAGCTATGTGGACACACATTAAGTACAGCCTTTGCTCATAATAGGGATTCGATATGCTAAACTGAATGTCCAAGGGCAATCTAATTAAGCAGACAGTGGGCTGTGGCTATTTCTGATGCCTACAACGCCCTTGAAAACTGTCCTTTGGTCTACCCAGTCTTGCCCTTAGCTATCAGTGTGTTAACATCCTTTGCTGACTTACAGAGAACAACAGCTATACAAGTGTTAAAATCCTTGTCACCCTTGCCGAATAATATCCTGACTGAGGAGTCAACACATTTTGTGCTACGTACAGAAAGTTTTTTGTTTCAGTTAGTATATTTGTAAGCTCAGATGAAATCCTTTTTCCTCAAAAGTATTTCTTAAAAATTTTGGTGGTGAATTGAGATGGTGGCCAAGGGGCAAAGAAGAAGAGTCATATCTTAAAACTGAATGGTGATAAGTGCCTAAATCCTCACCTCAGATGAAAAGGTCAAAAGTTTTGTCTCAACAATTCCTGCAGTACTTTCATTAGTGTGAACATTTTCACAAACAAAAATTATTTTCTCTCAAACAAAAAGGTATTTAAGTATCATAAATTCATGTCTCTTCTTAATAAGTTATTCACTGAGGATGGACTCACTGAAAAAGAAAACTGTTACTTCATAGGGCAAGGAATATTACTTTGACCCAAGTTATGGGCTCAGAAACTGAATACACATCACAAATGCGAAAATAAGTAATTGAAAATCTAAGCTGTTGGAATCCTAAATTATTTTGAGCCTTAAAGGAGTGTGATTATGGGACCTAGGTCATGTGACAAGCAGCTGCAACCTAGGCAGCTATAATCAAGGTGCTATAACCTTTGTTTCTCTGCTTATAGATTAGCTTTCCTCCTTACCTACATTGTTTTATAAAATGTTGCAAATGACTAAAGGGTGCCAGAAAAAAACCCTACCCTCTTCACTGTTAATCTTCATCATAGATTAACTTCCCTTTTTCCTTTCTTACACAAAGGCTTCGTGGTTACCATAATGTCTTTTTTTTTTTTTTTTTTTTTTTTTTGAGACGGAGTCTCGCTCTGTCGCCCAGGCTGGAGTGCAGTGGCCGGATCTCAGCTCACTGCAAGCTCCGCCTCCCGGGTTTACGCCATTCTCCTGCCTCAGCCTCCCGAGTAGCTGGGACTACAGGCGCCCGCCACCTCGCCCGGCTAGTTTTTTTTGTATTTTTAGTAGAGACGGGGTTTCACCATGTTAGCCAGGATGGTCTCGATCTCCTGACCTTGTGATCCGCCCGTCTCGGCCTCCCAAAGTGCTGGGATTACAGGCTTGAGCCACCGCGCCCGGCCTCATAATGTCTTAAGATGAAATATTAAATACACTTTTCCTAATTAAAAAGGAAATGAAAACGAGCTATACAGAAAACAAGCCATACGGAAAAGAGAACAAACTGTAACTAATTAAATTGTTGTAACTTGTAAAACCAGCCTCGTACAGAAAATGGTATAATCCCACTAAACTTCTTTGTTTTCTGCTCGTATAAGTAAGAAGTTAACTTTGGAGCACGGACCCCATTTTTCTGGAGTCTTTGCCTCCCGGATGACCATTCCCAGCTTTTCACTTGAATAAACTGTTTAAACTGGATTCTGATCCTTTCAGTTATTTCAGGTAGACAGAAAGAAATAAAATATTGAATTGGATTACAATAACAGCTCTTCTCATTTTCCATTGACCCAAATGACTGATGCTGTGGAAACAGTGTGATTTCTATTCTATATTAATAAGTCAATAGCTTGAAGTGACGTTAAAAGTAAAAGCATGTGTTTTGTCAATTTATTTTACTATAAAAAGCACTGAACAGAATCAAAATAAAAGAACATCCTATGAAGTGAAATTGCCTGTTTGCTGATGACTTGATCTTATATATAGAAAATCCTAAAGACTCTAAAAAAAATAAAAATTTAAAAAATTAAAAAAAAAAACCTGTTAGAACTGATCATGAATTCAGTAAAGTTGCAGGATACAAAATCAACTTAGAAAAATCAGTACCATCTCTATATACTATCTGAAAAAGAAATTGAGAAAACAATCCCATTTACAAAAAAATAAAATAAAATACTTAGGAGTAAATTTAACCAAGGGAGTGAAAGGCCTGTATGATGAAAACATTGTTGAAAGAAAGTAAAGACAGAATAAATACACAGAAAGATAACCCAAGTTCATAAATTGGAAGAACTAATATTTTTTAAATGTCCATATTGCCTCAAGTGATCTACAGATCCAGTGCAATCCCTATCAAAATTCCAATGTCATTCTTCACAGAAATAGAAAGCATAATTCTAAAATTTGTATGAAATCGCACACACAAAAAAACTTAGATAGCCAAGGCAATCTTGACCAAAAAGAACAAAACTAGAGGCTTTACAGTACTGGATTTCAAAATGTATTACAAAACTATAGTAATCAAAACAGACACATTAACCAATGGAATAGATAGGGATTCTAAAATAAACCCACAAACCTATATTCAGTTGATATTCAACCAAGGTGCCAAGAACACACAATGAGGAACAGACAGTCTCTTCAATAAATGGGAAGAGTAGATATCCATACACAGGAGAATGGAAATGGACCCTTATTTTACCCCTTATACAGGAATCAACTCAAAATGGATTAAAAATTTAAACAAATGTAAAATCATAAAACTACTAGAAGAAAACTTGGAGAAAACTCCATACCATTGGTCTGGGCAGAGATTTTTTGAATATGACCCCAAAGCACAAGCAACAGAAACAAAAATAGACAAATAGTATTGCATCAAACTCAAAAGCTTCTGCACAGCAAAGGAAACAATTAATAGAGTGAAGAGTCAACCCACAGATTGGGAGAAAATATTTGCAAATCATACATTGGATAAGGGCCTAGTCCAAAATATACAAGAAACTCGAACTACTCAATAACAAAAAAACGAATTACCCTACTTTAAAGTGGGCAAAAAATTTGCATAGCTATTTCTCAAAAGACTTATTAATGGCTAAGAAATACATGAAAAATGATCAACACCTCCAATCATCAGAAAAATGCATATTAAAATTATGAGATGTCAACTCAGAGGAGATGTCAACTCAGATGTATTAGATAGGCTATTATAAAAAAGACGAAAGATAACACATGGTGGTGAGTATGTGGAAAAAACCTTATACACAGTTCATATTGTTCATTAGTACAGCCACTTTGGAAAATAATATGAAGGTTTCTCAAAAATTAAAAATAGAAGTACTGTATGATACAGCCATCTCATTAGTAGCATTGCTTTTTCCTAACTTTTTTCTTTGCCTTCTGTCTGGTTATTGAATGTTCAGTTTAATTGAGACTTTTCCAATATGAATGAATTAGCACCAGTTCATGTGCTATTTTAAATATACTGGAATAATGACATGCAGTGCTAGGTGCACTATAGTAAGCACACAATATATGATTAAATAAGAGTTAATCAGCTTTTGACAGCTACAGAGGAATTTTTACAGTCATGCCAGTAATACATAAATAATGAAAAAATTACTAAAAGTGAAAAAATAAAAAAGGAAATCAATATTGATTTAGGCATTGTGGCTGGTGTTGTACTAGGCCTTTTCATATGTAATGACTTCAATTTAGACTTACAACAGCCTTGTGAGGTAGGCATGCTATTGTAAAGCTTTTAGAGATGAAGACATGACACCCAGAAAGGCCAAGTCACTTGCCTAAAGTTGCACATTTTATAAGTAACAGAATCAGAATCTCAATCCAAGCCCCATTAACTCCAGAGGCCAAACTGTAAACAATCAGTAACTGAATAGATAAATTGGAAAATTCTTTTGAAGACACAGGCATTTAAAGAATTTCAGTAAGGTCAAAACCACACAATTGGTTATAATGTATTTTATTTTACTCTGACATATCTGTGCAGTAAATATTTAAATGGAGACAATAAACAGAACTTTGGATTTTGGTTTAAATTAGAAGAATGTACCCATATTTCCTCCAGGCCCAGCTGAAACCTCCTCCCCTTAGTCAGCCAATGAGTGGAGACCTGGTAGTCTATTCAGAGAGGTTACTCAATCCTGTCTGGATTGAATAATGAGGATTGAGGCCGATAGATTACAAGAGGACACAGCCAAGTCATCACTATAACAGGAGTACTTTATGATTTTGAGAAATATACTAAACATTTGGGCTGTTAAAGGCCTACTCCTCTTTCATTGTGCTTCTAAGTAAGTGAGAAATACTGGTCCTAGAGTGTCTCCTTTCCAGAGGATTCAGTGGGTTGAAGACCAGGTGTATTCATCTGCTTGAGCTGCTATAACAAAATGCCATAGACTGGGGTGACTTAAACCACAGACATTCATTTCTCATAGTTGAGAGGCTGGGAAGTCCAAGATGAAGGTGATTGTCAATTCAGTTCCTGGTGAGAGCTCCCTTCCTCACTTGCAGATGGACACCTTCTCAGTGTGTCCACACAGGGCACACAGAGAGCGATATCTCTCGATTTCTCTTCTTATAAAGTGACTAATCTCATCATGATGGCCCCACCTTCATGACTTTGGGAGGTAATCTAACCCTCATTACCTACCAAAGGCCCCGTTTCTAAATACAAACACATTGGGGGTGAGGGCTTCAAGATATGAATTTGGGGGAGGACACAATTTAGTCCATAATACCAGGAGATGCTAAAATCTTGGAGGACTTACAAATTTTTCCTTTCTCAAATTATCCTATCTCATGATTCTTGCTTATTTTCACCTTTTCTTTCAATGTAAGTGAGGTACTGCATTTAAATAGGCTACAGTAAGAGGCAGGATCTCATAACTTCTCAAATCATGTACCTCCATCAATTCAGAGATCAGAGAAAATACCAGTGGCCCAAAGCAGGTAATTTATCATATTCTATATAGTTGAGATTTAAGTTGACTGTCTGTCAAGGGGGTGTGTGTAATACCTAGGAGAAATTTAGGTTTATGAGAAACCTCGCTTTTAAATAATGAAGTGGATGTTAAGAACTGAGCCTTTATATCTCATTGCTGGAGCTGATGGTGAGTGTGGTGGAGCAGCTCAGGAGTTGTTGCTGCTGTACAATGCAGTGCAGTGGACAGCACCTAGGTTCCAGCTGTGCTTCTGCAACATATTAGCTGTGTGACCTCAGGCAAGTCACTTCACTCTCCTGAGTCTGTTTCCTTTGCACATAGCGATGATGATAAAAGAGATCAATACAAATACTGCAAGTGTGGAACAGATAACACCGAATCATTTTAAGATGCCGATACTGCAATTATCACACCTGAAACTCACTATCTGGAAATAGTTTAAGGCCTTGGTTTCCCAGGTACCATAAAATTGGCATTCCAGAGCTGTCTAGTAGGAGCAATCAATATTTTCCCCTTGCTTTATGCCTGTGGCCCTAGACTCCTTTAAGATCCTAAATATGATGACCTATGATAAGAATGTCCCTATAACAGAACACTCCTCTAAACTCAGTCATTGTTTGACATGTCACTTTGCAGACTCTGTTATCAGGGGACTTCATTTAGCCTTTTTATCTTCAAAGCAAAAGGTTATTAAAGGCTTTACTCTTTAATGGTAGCAAACCACTCTTCAGCCTCTTCTAAATGGTGAGGGTACCTGGTCAGGTGTAAAGAGAGGGAAAGATTAATGTAAAAAGAGCCCTTCCCTTCTGACTCTAGCTGCCTTGTGTCTTAATCAGGGTCACTTGAGCAGTCAGTCCACAAAAAAATGGAATAATCTGTCCCAGAAAATTTATTTTTAACTGAAAGGCAGCTACTAACAGTTTAGAGAAATTAGCTGAAGTGAAAGGTAAACTCTATGAATATACAGGATAGAAAAGCTTTGAAATGAAACCTAAGATGTTGGCCAAATCTGCAGACAACTTGCCTGTGCGCAGAAGACACTGCACTACCTGTAGGGCAGGCCTAGAGGAAGGGCAGGGCTAGAAGAAGGGCAGGCCTGGAGGAAAGGCCCGTAGGAATTGGAGAGGCACTGCTGGGGGACAGGGAGACATGATGCCTCAGGATATGGGAACAGGAAGGGAAGGCAAACTCTCACTATGAATAAGTGGAGCATCCGATTCAGAAACTAAATATACAAACAAATCTTAAGAATGTTCTGAGAAAGTCATCAAGCAGTTTAGAGCTCCAGAAAGAGATTCCACTAAACAGCTAATATTATTTCAGGACTTCAGAGTCGACCTCCGGCCCAGCTCGGTGGCCTTCTACACAGAAAATGGCATATTGTCGTGGATTGAACTGTGTCTCTCCCAAATTCCTATGCTGAAGTTTTAACCCCTAGTACCTTAGGATGTGATTATTTTAGGAAACAGAGTCTTTAAAGAGGCAGTTAAGGTGAAGGGAGGTCATAAGTGTGGGAACCTAATCCAATATGACTGGTGCTTTTTATAAGCAGAGGAAAAGACGTCAGAGATCTGCACATGCAGAAAAAAGACCATGTGAGAACACAGTGAGAAGGCAGCCATCTGCAAACCAAGGAGAGGCCTCAGGAGAATCCAGACCTGCTGACACCCTGATCTTGGACTTCTAGCCTCCAGAACTGTGAAAAATAAATTTCTGTTGTTTGAGCCACCCAGTCTGTGAGATTTTGCTAGGGCAGCCCTAACAGACTAATGTATATATGCAGTGGGAACTAATCCCAAATCAAAAAGATCATGTTTTCAAGAAACAGTTAATATTTTATTTTTCTACAGCACTATTACAAGTAATTTCAGAATCTCAAACCCCTGCCTTTCCTACCACAGGCAGCGTACAATTTAATCTCAGTCTACCCTGGATTCCCTCAGTGCCTAGGCATGGGGAAGGGAGAACCCCCTATCTGGTCAGGTGTAAATTGGCATTATGGGACAACGTTTGTCCTATGAATACACATTGACCTTGGGCATTATGGGACAACGTTTGTCCTTCAGATGGGTCCTTCAGTTTGGGAATCTCTGTGGGGCTGCAATAGTCCTATTGGCCTAGATTTACCATTATGTGGTTTTTATTTTCTAGGGTCATGTTGGGGCTCAGAAACCGATACTCCACAACATATGGGACAGTGACATCCTACACTGCATAAGAAGCCTCAAGGTCTCTCTGCATTTCCCACAATCACTACTATCTACACACTCTTCCTAAGAAGCTGAAATTCTTTTATAGACCTAATTTCCAGACCCACCAAGGAGAACAATTGTTTTTTCTTCCCTTCTCTATAAGACCAAGAGTGTAACCACACCTGAATAGATCCTTTCACTGTCAAAGAGAACTATTACAAGTTAATCTCCGTACCCAGATCTACTCATTCTCCCTAGTAATCCCCTCAGAAGAATTCCTCTTTCTCCTCTTCTATAACCTCTTTTGCCAGGATGGTATATGAACTTCTGTTCCTCACTGGGAGGTTGTCTTCTTTCTGAAGGATCCTATGAATACACATTAAATACATTTGTATGCCTTTTCTCCTATTAATCTGCATCTTGTCAGGGAGATTTTTCAGCAAACTTTCAGGGGTCCAAGGGGAAGTTACCCCTTGACCCCTACAGTCACACCATCTCCCCTTAACACTACAGGAAACAAGGCCTGGGACTCTACTGCTTACATAGGATTTGGGGGTACTCTCCCCAGTATAGTAGGAAACTCAGCCATGGGCTTATCATCATTTAATACCCTAATTATAACTGCAGGCTGGAGAGTCGAGTGTGGCTACTTAAAATAAGGGTAATGACTGACTATACTGCCATTGTCCGATGGGTTTTTCCTGAACACTGCACAGACAAAATCAATCCACTGAGATCACAGCATTGCAGAGGAGAAAGAGATTAATTGACAGGAGGCCAGCCCACTCAGGAGAACTGAAGCTATTCCTCAAATCAGTCTCCCCATGGGCAGCTGACTCGGGGTTTTGTGAGCAATTTGGTAGGCAGAGGGCTAAGGAATGGGTGCTGCTGATTGGTTGGAGATGAAATCATAGGGGTGTGGAAAATGATCCTCATGCTCTTGGTCTGCCTCTGGGTGGGGCCACAGGACCCGTTGTTGAGTCACGAGTCAGGAGTCCACATGGAATCAGCCTGAGAAACATCTCAAAAAAACAATCTTATGTTATACAATAGTGATATTATCTACAGGAGCAATTGGGAAGGTCACAGATCTTGTGACATCTGGCCACAGGACCCCTGAACAGTAAGGAATTATAGAAACTATGCCTACATCTTAGCAGAGTTTAGGCCCCTCTCATAATCCTATTCTTATGGTCTTTCATTAGTCTAATAAAGGTAGTTTTTGATCCCTAGGCAAGAAGGAGTTTAGTTTTAGGGAGGACTATTATCATCCTTGCTTTTATGTTAAACTACAAATTAAATTTCTCCTAAAGTTAGCTTGACCTATGCCCAGGAATGATCAAGGACAGCTTAGAGGTCAGAAGCAAGATGAAGTCAACTAAGTCAGATTTCTCTTACTGTCATAATTTTGCAAAGGCAGTTTCTATGCATACGCACATACGTGCACACACACAAAATGGTAACTATGTAGAGAAAATGGATATGTTAATTTAGCTTGACTGTGTATGTCAAAACATCAAGTTGTACCCCATAAATGCATGTGTTTATATGTCAATCGATAATAAAAATAAATAATAAATAAAAATAAAATTCTAAGCCCCCCAACTGAAAAAAATGCCCTCTTAGCCAAGGGGTCTCCAGAGAAATGAAAACTGAGTTCTCAGCAATGACAGAACGGGAGGTTAGATGCACCTTAGTATACCCCCTCCCTCACTAACTGCCATGAGGCTCTTTTCCCTAAGGGCTAAACAAAAACCAGCTCTTTTGAAAGACTCCACCATTGACAGCAACCAACTGCCTGACACCGACCCTCTGTTTTATGGTTTCAACAGCACAACTGACCAGCATTTTTTTCTGATAAGAGACCACCATTGGTAGACAGTAGTCTCAAAGATTGGTAGTCTCTTATCTTATGTTGGCTGAGGATTTGCATATTCTCTGCTTCACCTTTTGACTGAGAGGACTGAAAACTCCACAACCAGGTGAAACTAGCCCTGCTATTATTTGTACATGGTACCCACGATATTCATGACTCCTCCTGCAGCTTATTGAATATGTATACTTAACCACCCTGCTCAGCATAAATTTCTGTTCCCTCTGTCCCTACTTTGAAGTGGTTGTTTCCAGCTTCTGGCTAGAAGCTGTGCTTCCCACCCTGTCAGAATATCCACCCTGCAGCCTGCAATCCTTTATAAGAAATAAAACTCTCCTTTCAAAGTTTATGAACTCATAATTCTTCAGTTGATACAATGATATGTTCATTTTTAAAAATAAGGACAATGACTCTTATTGGCTTTGAATCCTACAATGGCATCACCTGGAAGCTCATTAGAATTGTAGAATCTCAGACCCCAACCCACAATCAGAAACTGCATTTTATCCATATTCCCAGGGGATTTTTTAAACACACATTAAATTTTGAGAGGCAATGGGCTAGCATAATGATTCTCAAACTGTAGCAGGCATCAGAATCACCTGGAAGCTTGCTGAAGTACAAGCGCTTGGCCCACTCCCCTAGACTCTGATTCAGTAGGTCTCAGAAACCAGGAACTAAGGAACCAGGCTGCAATTGAGAGCCTTTTGGGCAAGGAATTCCTGTGTCTCAGGCACCCAGAGGAATAGGCCTGGAAGGGGAACCCTCCTGTGTTGGGGTGATCAGATTCAACACCAGGCTGTCGGGGCTACAAAGTCCAGCAGAGTCAAAGGAATGAGAAAAGACAAGTTGAGAGTGCATAAGGTGGGTCCAGGGGGCCAGCGCTGGTATGGAGGCTGCCAAGGGCCCAAGCTCTGGGAGTCCGCACTATTTATTGGTGATCAAACAAAGAAGCAGGTGGTGAGGACGTGTAGATGCAGGGGTAAACAGGTAAAGCCATGAGGACGTGGGGGTAGAAAGGTTGCAGGGCATCAAGCGCAGCTGTGACAGTTTAACATTTTCTTTGATGCATATAGAATATGCTCTGCTGTTTGAGATAATGGAGAGCATGTTTACAAGCCTGGGAGAGCAACCAACAAGTCTGTGCACATTCCAGGGGCTACGAGGGGTGTTATGCCCTGAGCCCTGGATTCTATCCAAGTCACGAGGGGTTTTATGCCTTGGGCTTAGATTTGTGGTGCAGCAGGGCAGGCTTTCACCCTTTGGCACAGAGCTTGGTGTTCCAAAGGCCACGAGTGGCTTTAGACCCTGGACCCTGGAAATCTTCCAAGACTCTTGGAAGATGACAGACAAGCCAGTCCTGCCTCAGCTCTTCTACCAACAGTCCTGTGTGGCATATCACTTGGCTTCACAGACTCCATGCGCATAGAGAGGAGTGAGGCTGGAAAAGAGCCAGATGGGGCCACTTAAAGTGCAGGACACAAAGCAAGTCTCACCATGGCCATGTCTAAGAACAAGCAGATTGGAAGTCTTGGGGAAGTCTGTGATTTTCTGATCATATTCTGGAAGTCATGAGACAATGTAGTGCCCCCTAACAAGTCTATAAGATAAAATGCAACTGTTGACTTACTAAAGTTCTATGACTCTTCATCTAGTTCCTAGACCAGCATCATCAGCTTCTCAGGGACTGGATGTTTACGTTCCCTCAAAATTCATATGATGGGTCCTTTGGGAAGTCTTTAGAGTCAGATAAGGTCATGAGAGCAGCCCCGATGGGATTAGTGCCCTTAATAAAAGAGATAACAGACAGCTTGTGCTCACAGGCACTCTATCTCTTTCTCTCTCTCATGTGAGGACAGAGTGGCTGTCTGGGAGCCAGAAAGACAGCCCACACCAGCAAAGATCAAGGTGCTGGATCTTAGACTTCCCATTTTCAAAAACTATAGGAAAATTACTTTCTGTTCTTTAAGCCACCAAACTATGGTATTTTGTTATGGCTGCCCAAGTCAACTAACACAAGCATTAGCTGGGGACGTGCTAGAAATGCAAATTCCCTGGTCCACACCAGACCTATTGAATAAGAAACTCTGGGATGGGACCCCAGTAGTGTGATTCTGATGCATGTTTCCATTGTTCAAAGAACAATTTTTTATTCTTCTATGTTCCCCCATCGGGAACAACTGGGAGAATATTTTTCATAAGGATTCAGCTTTGGACTCCTTATAGTTGAAAATACTACCTGCTCCATTATCAGCAGAATCTATCCATTTCCCATTAAGTTCATGAATACAAAACAAGACTGCTGATATATTGTGTGCTAAATTGTTGTACCTGATTAAAAAATACCAAAAAAAAATCAATCAGTGTGCTGTTTCTGCAAGAATTTTCAAATGCATCCTTTTGTTTCAAATAAAATGTCTTTTCATATTTTTATCTCTTTTAAAATTACAGTGATAAGACCTAGAAAAGGGTTGCTAAAAAGCACATTTTAGAAAGACATATTTCTTTGATTTAAATTCAAATTTATATTCATGTAGGCATAAATATCACAAGGGGATACGACAACCATTTATTGCTTCAACCTCTTTCCTCAGCTTCTTGTGAAAACCATATCTCCATAGTAATATTTAAATATAAAGAGATGAGAAGGAGATTTAATATAAAAATAATAATTAGCACTTGGATTCAAGCAATCATAGCATGCTGAACCTTTGTATGTGCCCCATGAGAGGAGCTAGAAAAGAAAGTCATGTCTTAATCTACTTGTGAGTGCCTCTTTATATCCCTCATGTTACATTCAACCATCACAGTATATTGAGGTTAGTAGCATTATCCCATTTTACAAATGAAAAAAAAGGTAGACTCAGGCAGCATATGTATATTTCTGAGAGCAATTTGTTCAGCAAATAGTGGCTATGGGATCTGAACCAAGAGTGTCTAGCTCCAAAGAAATTCTCTATTTTACCAGAATATCACAATGCCCTCTTAAACTTGAGAAAAAATGCATTATGATCTTACAATCTGACCTTCTCTGAGGAAACTTTGCAATATTGCAGTTACATAGTGCAGACTCTATTAATTTTTGCTACACTTGCTATAAGAACTTTCTAAAGAATATCCCACTCTCTAGTCCAAATTTGTCTATGTACCACTGCTAGAATGAGTTCTCCAAAAAGTAAGATTAATCATGTTCTCCCTCCAGTAAAATCCTCACCTCAGCCTTCAAGATTTAGCTCAAACTCAGTGTGACACAGAAGGTCTTTCCCAGTTTGTAGTCTGCCTACATGGTAAATCCTATCACCTCTCATTACTCCACTCCTACAGGCAGCCTGTGCTCTACCCTTAATGAGCCACTTCTATTCCTGTTTGATCATGCATCTTGCCTCTCCACCATCTGCCCCAAGGTTTCACGGACCCCTGAAATGCTCCGAGTGTCTTTCTTGACTCTTTTCACTTAACTAGTTGCTAGCTGTCCTGCCAAGCCAACTTGTAGGATCACTTGTGCTCACCTGTGCTGCATGGTAACCTTCAGCGTCTGATTTGAGTCTGTCTCTGGTATGTTCTCTTGGTGTCTCCTGATTCCTTTTATCAGGGCACTTAGGGCATGTTGGAACTGTTACTTATGCAAATGCTTAGCCCCAGCCCATTCCAGCCCAACAACAATAACTAATTGGGCTGTGGTTTTCTGGCACTGGCCCACTCGGGCAGGACTACTTGAATCTTGAAATCCTCCTCCCATGTTTGTGGAAATCCTCATGAATAAGTCTCTTCAGCTGTACCAGCTACTGAAATCTTGCCTGGAGACTATAGTTATGCATCACTGAACAATGGGAATACATTCTAGGAAATTAGTCATTAGATGATCATCATTGTGTAGTCATCATAGAGTGTACTTACACAAACCTAGACAGCAAACCCTACCACACACCTGGAGTATATGTTATAACTTATTGCTCCTAGGCTACGAACCTGTACGGCATGTTACTGTACTGAATATTGTAGGCGAATGTTACACAGTGGTAAGTATTTGTGCATCTAAACATATCTAAACAGTGAAAAGATATGGTAAGAAGACAGTGTTATAGTCTTATGGGACCACTATTATATATGCAGTCCGTTGTTGACTGGAACATTGTTACACAGTGCATAACTGCATCTGGTTGACCTAGTTGAGCTACTTTTCCTACTACTACTACCTGCCACTGCCACTGAACCTGCTAGCACCCTTTACCCTCCATGCCCTTCCTCAAGTGTGACTCAATCCACACTGGACCAAACATCCTGCTCTATCTACCTGAGATTTTTGCATAGAAACAGTTCCTTCTGTTCTACTTTATTTTTCCCTTGTAGCTCCCACTCTCTGCAAAGTTTCAGATATCCAGAAGGTAATGAGACAGGGGCACCATTCTGTTCTCAAAGTAATCCTTCCACTGTGACGACTGAGGCCATAAATTTGGGCATAGCTTGTCCTGATGCTATCTTGTAGTAGAAGTTCTTCTCCATTAGGCTCCTCATTTCCACATGCTAATGGACCCCATGTGGTCCTATCCAACCAATGTTCCCTTGCCCAGAAAGTTTCAAGTCCCAGAAATAAATTCAATTTAGGCTCATACTGGTACCCCCACTACTCTCTCACCCACAATCCTAGGCACAGGTTAAAAACAATCCAATAGGATATAGATGTTATTTCTCTAAATTGAAGGCGCTACCATCATTGAATCTGTCACAGAAGGAAAAAAAATTGCACATCTTCCAGATCCTCCTTTTTGGTCAGAGAGAATATTCAAGGAGCTCTTGTTCAAGATTCTACATAGGCGTGGGCTCTGGCCTGGATCTTTGTCCGTTTCACCATCAATTTTTTTGCTTCTCCCAGCCATGGCAAAGGGTGGGGATAACAAATAGGCTGATGAAACTCTAAAGCCGAACATGGTGAGGCACTATGGTGATCACATAGTGGTTAAACCTCTCTGGAAAAATGTTGTACACATACCGCTTAAAATCCCCCTGATTCTGACAGTTCATTTAGACCGCTTACTTCTTGGCAGAGCTGATCTGGTCTCCTAGAAAAGACAGATAAGAATTTGGCCAATGCTTTCCAAAATACTCTGCTTTTTAAAGAAGAGGGTGCATATCATTAAAGTCCTTTCTTTCCTTTCAGAAGTGTCACTTTGCTAGAACCAGAGCATTCTAACCTGATGAATGTCTATCTTGGGGAATCATAAAGCAGAAAGTTCTACTCTGTAGCCTAAAAACAGAGTTTATCTAACTAGCCAATTGGTGGTAGTCCACCTGTCAAGTAACCATTGGCTAAAAGTGAGGCTGGAGAACTCTGTGGCAGGGTTCAGTAAGGGAAAGTCTATTTTCCCCAGGAATGGGAGGCCAATGTCTGGTTCTTAGAAAAACAAGCACATCTCTGGAGCTAGGAGTGTAGCTGTTGCCATGGCACCCATCCAGCCAAAGCTTTAGATGCTGTGGAAGCTCCACAGAGACCAGGTCCTCAGAGCTGACAGCAATAGTAAAATGCAGTCACTGATTATATATTAAAACAACAAGAAAGCCCCCTCTGACATGCTGCAGATGACTCTTGGTAACAGTGGAACTGCTGTGGATAAATTTCAATTTATCCCTTAAAACTTCACAATGTTGGGTCATGTCTGGGGCAACCAAACCAATTTATGGAACACTGAGAGTATATACCTCCTTTCTTGTCCCTACAGCATAAATTGCAATTCTGCTTTTTTTTTTTTTTTTTTTTTAACCTTTGGCACATTAAGTCACTACCTTTTATTTTCATGGTATGATCTTTCTCTCTCTTTGTTCAACTCCCTCCTTTAACAGATGAGAATATCCATGTTCCATGATGTATATTATCTTGTCCAAGTTCAAGTGACCAGTAAAAAAGCCAGGATTTGGCCAGATGTGGTGGCTCACACCTGTAATCCCAGCACTTTGGGAGGCCAAGGTGGGCGGATCATGAAGTCAAGAGTTCGAGACCAGCCTGGCCAACATGGTGAAACCCCGTCTCTACTAAGAATACAAAATTAGCTGGGCATGGTGGCACATGCCTATAATCCCAGCTACTCGAGAAGCTGAGGCAGGAGAATCACTTGAACCCAGGAGGCAGAGGTTGCAGTGAGCTGAGATCACACCACTGCACTCTAGCCTGGGCAACAGAGCGAGACTCCATCTTGGAAAAAAAAAATAAAGAGCCGGGATTTGAACCCAGGTCTGTCTGACTCCAAATAAAACCCGGGCTTTTCTCCAGTAATCCTTATTGCTTCCTTGGGCTAGCAGAAACTATATTATGTCTTGACTCAGTTAAGAAGGATTTTGGCTGCAGATAGCAAAGACAACAATAAAAACTAAAAGTTTATAAACTACAAAGAAATTAGACCTGGATATAGGTTATTACAAAACTGGTTCAAAAATAACAAAGGGTCAGGGCCCTGGGTCAGTGTCTCTGCAACTGTCATGACCTTCCTCGTGGGATCACAACACGGTTATTACAAATGCAGGCATCTACATGAGCATGTACATGAGCATGTTCAAAGCCAGGATTCATGGAAAGCTGCATGGTAAGAAGAGAAAGGAAAAAGAACTATCATGATGATATGCTCTCTCCTTTTATCCGGGAGCAAAGTTCTTTCCAGAATCCTCCCAGTTGACTTTCTCTTAAGTCTCACTGGACAGAACAAGTTTATGGAGACAACTTGATGCTGTTTGGCTGTGTCCCTATCCAAATCTCACCTTGAATTGTAATAATTCCCATGTGTCAAGGGCGGGGCCAGGTGGAGATAATTGAATCATGGGTACAGTTTCCCCCTCACTGTTCATGTGTTAGTGAATAAGTCTCAAAAGATCTGATGGCTTTATAAAGAAATGTTCCCCTGCACAAACTCTTTTGCCTGCCACCATGTAAGACATGACTTTGTTCATTTGCCTTCAGCTATGATTGTGAGGCCTCTCCAGCCATGTGGAACTATGAGTCAACTAAACCTCTTTCCTTTATAAATTACTCAGTCTTAGGTATGTCTTATTAGCAAAGTGAGAACAGACTAATGTACAACTCTAGCTGCAAGGGAGGCTAGGAAAGAGCATTTGGCCTTTCTCAGCTGCTATAATTGAAGGTAGTTAAGAGAGACATGAATTGGGAATGACCATTATGTAGCCAAATAAAAGTGTTTGCCACACGTCCTCACAGTCTCCAGGGAACCATTGCTATATGGCAATTTTTTGGTTTAGTGCTCATAATATTTTCCAGCATTACTCTAAGAGCCTCCTAACTAATGTTCACAGTCCATATTCTACTCTTTAGCGGAAAGATTTGGCTAAAATCCAACTTGTCTTATTCATACCCTGGAGCCTTTTCCATCACAGAACCCAAGTAACCACCAAGGCATTTAATACACAAGCACTTTGAGAACAGTTGTTTAAATTCTCTATTCTGTGCACAAATGGAAAATATCCCCAATAAAAACATAGCAGAAGAACCCTTTGTCTGTCTTTCTCTCCCTCCCCCATCCCCAACCATTCTTGCCAAGTCATACAAACTCTCCATATAATCTAAGTCCCAGATGAACCTAAAATGCTGTATTTTGTCTGGAGGAAGAAATGAGTGCACACACTCAATGCTAAAATCAAGAGTAAGATTTTTAATTCCTTGCAGACTTACAAATTGACTACATGGAAACAGAGGTTTTTTTCCTTGCTTCCTCTTTAATCATTTCAGTCTGGTTGCTGGTTTTCAGATTTATTGACTTGGAAAAGTAAGACTTTTCTATGTGATATTTTATGCTTGTCACTTCGTAAGGTCACTGCCCATTTGATTTAAAGACCCAGACCCATACCACTTCATTCAAAAAGGCATGGGACATTTGGATTTATTTTTTATCCACAAACAATTAGCATTTCAAACTCCAGGAGGAGTCATACACATTGTTTTGTGTCAATGGAGCACCCTAGACCCACCCTGTAGCTGTGCAGTGGAAGTCCTGAAAATAGCTGCTCTGAGAAACAACAAATGTATACCTATTAGTTTGAGCACTAGTCCTCACAAGATCTTTGCTCACAGTGATGAGACATTCTCTTCTGCTATTGCTGGAGCACATATGTGAAGGTCATGCATAGAAATGTTTGCCCTGGGAGTCCAGGCTGAACGCACCCTGAGCAGAGCACTCTCCTTCAGTCTTTGTAAAGTGATGCCTAGTTCTTATTTTTAAATGACAAAGGGAAGGCAATCCCAGTGTTTGAAGCTCTTCTCCTATCCTGGGGAAGAAACAGGACAGAATAAGGGGATAAGGACTTGGTGAGTGACAGAGGCAAGTGTCAAGAAAAAGACTGAGCAGAACTGGGTGGTCACGAGCTGCTGCTGGGTCTCTAAGAGGAAAATACAGGTCAGGTTATTTTTCAGACAGAAAACACATCAATATGGGGGAGACTGAGTGGAGTGTATTGGAACAGAGAATCGAAACTCCAGCAGTAGGATTAATCCATGGGGAATTTGATTTAGCAGAAGAGAGCAGACAGAGAATTTTGATCATGCTATTCATTCATTCAACAAAAATACCTTATGTATCTATTGTGTCGGGCATTGTGCCTGAGGGATTCCTCAGCGGAGGCAGACGTGGTCCTTCCCCCCAGGAAGCTCACAGTCCTATGAGCAAGGCAAACATTAAATAATCACACAAATAAGTGTGTGATCTGAATTAGGATAAGCATTATAAAAGAAAAATACATGGCAAAAGAAAATGAGAAACAAGGGAGGCATACCCAGACCAAGGATTCAGGCAGTGTCCCCAGGAAAATGATCTTTAAGCCCTTGAAGGATAAGTAGGGTCCTGGCAAGTGAAGAAGTAGAGAAGCGTTCTAGGTGAGGGAACAGCACATTGGAAGGCCCTGGCTGTGGAAGAACTTGGCACAGTTGAGGCCAGAAAGGCGTCCATGTGAGCAAAGAATATCACCAGAGACCTCAGACTGACAACCTGAAATAATCAAAAGGCTCAGAATCCAATTTTAAAGAGTTTATTAAGGCAAAAAGCTGGGAATGACCATCCAGGAGACACAGACCCCAGAGAAATGGGTCAGAGCTCCAAAGTTAAAAGTTAAGATCTTGCTGATATAGACAGAAAACAAAGAAGTTTAGTAGGATCATAATATTTCTATATATGGTTGGTTTATGAGTTACAACAATTCAATTAGTTACAGTTTGTTTTCTTTTCCATACAGCTTGTTTTCTTTATAGCTGGGTTTTTTTTTTTTTTTAGAGTTTTTTTTTTTTTTATCGTACTTTAAGTTCTAGGGTACATGTGCACAACATGCAGGTTTGTTATATATGCATACATGTGCCATGTTGGTGTGCTGCACCCATTAACTCGTCATTTACATTAGTTATATCTCCTAATGCTATCCCTCCTCCCTCCCACCTCCCCTCAATAGGCCCCGTATGTGATATTCCTCTTCCTGTGTCCAAGTGTTCTCATTATTCAATTCCCACCTATGAGTGAGAACATGCGGTGTTTGGTTTTCTGTTCTTGTGACAGTTTGCTGAGAATGATGGTTTCCAGCTTCTTCCATGTCCCTACAAAGGACACGAACTCATCCTTTTTTATGGTTGCATGGTATTCCATGGTGTATATGTGCCACATTTTCTTAATCCAGTCTGTCACTGATGGACATTTGGGTTGATTCTAAGTCTTTGCTATTGTGAATAGTGCCACAGTAAACATATGTGTGCATGTGTCTTTATAGCAGCATGATTTATAATCCTTTGGGTATATACACAGCAATGGGATGACTGGGTCAAATGGTATTTCTAGTGCTAGATCCTTGAAGAATCACCACACTATTTTCCACAATGGTTGAACTAGTTTACAGTCCCACCAACAGTGTAAAAGTGTTCCTATTTCTCCACATCCTCTCCAGCACCTGTTGTTTCCTGACTTTTTAATGATTGCCATTCTATCTGGTGTGAGATGGTATCTCATTGTGGTTTTGATTTGCATTTCTCTGATGCCGAGTGATGACGAGCATTTTTTCATGTGTCTGTTGGCTGCATAAATATCTTTTTTTGAGAAGTGTCTGTTCATATCCTTTGCCCACTTTTTGATGGGGTTGTTTGTTTTTTTCTTGTAAATTTGTTTGAGTTTTTTGTAGGTTCTGGATATTAGCCCTTTGTCAGATGAGTAGATTGCAAAAATTTTCTCCTATTGGTTTTTATTTCCTTTCTAGTTTAAAAGAGTGTGTTTAACATTTTATCTTAAGATGATGTGATAGCCATGAAATCTTTGTGTGAGAAGGGTAAGAGGGAAATTCATCTGTAATGCAAATCAACAGTAAAGAGGAAAGCAGTCTTCCCTGGAGCCCCTTAGTTATTTACGACAGTCCTCAAAACAAGGTAGATAAGGAAGAAGGCATATCTGTAATGAGAGAAGCAAAGGTTATAGCTGCCTGCTTAGCTCTGCTTAACTCGTTGACTCTGACTTGGGTACTATAATTATATTCCTTTAAGGCTCAAACTATTTTAGGGTTCTTAAAACAGCAAATCAATAAAAGCAGGCAAAGAACGTGAACAGACACTTCTCAAAAGAAGATATACAAGTGGCCCACAAACATATGAAAAAAAATGCTCAATATGACTAATCATTAGAGAAATACACATCAAAACCACAATGAGATATTGTCTTCCATCTGTCAGAATGGCTTTAAAAAAAAAAAAAAAGTCAAAAAATAACAGATGCTGGTGAGGTTGTGGAGAGAAGGGGACACGTATACACTGTTGGTGAGATGTAAACTAATCTAGCCACTGTGGAGAGTGTTTGGAGATTTCTCAAAGAACTGTGAATTGAATTACTATTCAAGCCAACAATTCCATTACTGGATATTTCCCAACAGAATATAAATCACTGTACTAAGAGGACACATGCACCTGTATGTTTATCACAGCACTATTCACAGTAGTAAAAACCTGAAATCAACCCAGGAGCCCATCAATAGTGGATTGGATAAAGAAAAATGTGGTATATATACACCATGGAATACTATGCAACCATAAAAAAGAACTAAATCATGTCCTTTGCAGCAACATGGGTGGAGTTGGAGTCCATTACTTTAAGCAAACTAACACAGAAACAGAAAACCAAATACCACATATTCTCACTTATGAGTGAGAGCTAAACATTGGATATACATGGACGTAAAAATGAGAGCAATGGACACTGGGGATTACTAGCCGGGGAGACAGAGAGGGAAGCAAGAGTTGAAAAACTACCTATTGAATACCATCTCACTACTTGGATGATGGGTTAAGTCATACCCCAAACCTCAGCATCACGCAGTAACAAACCTGCACATATACCCCTTGATTCTAAGAAAGTTGAAAAAGAAAAAAGAAGAAATAGAAAAATATTTTGAAGTTTCAACAGCTTAGATTTTGACTTACTTATCTTCACGGCCATAATGTACAGGGGCTTCTACAAACAGCGCCCCCTTCAGGTCCTGAACTTCAGTTCTGAGTCACATCTATTGCAAAAGTGTCACACCGTTCAGCTCAACAATTACAGTGCAAAAGCAGGAAGTCACTTTCCTTTGAGGACACTGGTCCCTGCCCTGAACCCTCAGCAGCATATACATTTATTCCCAAAAGTAATTCAGAGGTATTAGTGGAGGAAGCACCAGGTAACAGTAGACGAATGGCTATTCAAATTGTTGACACTTGGAGCACTGTGTCAGATTACTGGGGTCTCTCTTAAGTCACACACTGGCAACTGCCAAGACCACCAAGTAGGGGGGCGAGAGGCAAAGGCTGCCAGGCTTATGTCACACCATAACAGCAGCTGCTCCACAAAGAGGTCTCCTCCCCTTTTCTCTTTTCTGGTTGCAGGCTAGTAACAGCCCAAGGCAACCTTGCCTATGGCTTTACAATCTCTTTGACTTTGTTTTCTAATATTTGGGAATGGGAACAATTTCCACAATGTGAGGTCTCAGAATTATAAATGTTCCAGTTACCTGTTACATTACAAGCTCTCCTCGGCTTACAAGACAGGAGATAAGAACTGGTACAAGGGAGCTGCCATCCAGGACAGGATATGAGGGGTGACTAAGCTAGTCACCCTGCAGAAGAAAGCAGCCTTCTGCAGTCTCTCATTTGCATTGCAAACCCAGACCCTGCAGCAAGAGCAGCCAATTGGTAATAAAGGTCCTTAGCGCTAGAGGTTGTCATACTCCATCAAGCAAATAGGTTCAAAAGTTTGTTCATTCCTTGCATTGTAAAATCCAGGCATAGGCTTGGAATTCAAGGGGCCAAACAGAATTTTCTCTGAACTAACTTCTACTAAAATGTTAATGTGAAACTAAATGGAGTTCTTAAGATGTGTGAGGCTGCTCCAGGACTCTCCAGAAGAGCCTTCAGCAAAATAGACAGTGGATGGCACAACTCTAGGCTTACCTTAAACGACATTAAACAAAAACTAAAATCAAAAAGGACTCAGTAACAACAGCCTAAATATACAAATGGACAATGGACAGATCATATATAAAATAGAATTCTAATCCACAACCTGCAGCCAACAGCCCAGGAAACCAGCCCATTATCTACATTAGCCAGCCTAGAAAACCAGCCTGCTATCCATAACTCAAACTTATACGAAATCAGACAACTATCTCTGGTAAAATTCAGAGAACTGAACAATAATCCCTATAATAATTAGCCCCAAATGGCCAGGACTTGATTAATAATGACAACTTTCCTAGTTTTTGCTCTCTTGCTTCCAACTTAGAACCAGCTAGAGAAAGCCAGATATGCACATCTTGGTTTTTGTGGGGTTTAGCCGGCTTCTTTATTGCAATTTGTTTTATCAGTAAGGTCTTTATGACCTGTGTCTTGTGCTGACCTCCTATCTCATCCTGTGACTTAGAATGCCTAACTGCCTGGGAATGCAGATTAGCAGGTCTTAGCCTTATTTTACCTAGCCCCTATTCAAGGTAGAGCTACTCTGGTTCAAATGCCTAGGACATTTCCATTATAAAACTTTCCCACTCCTCTGCCTGCTTTTGAGTCTCTGCCAAGACACAAGGGATGGTGGCTGACTGCCTTGATATAACAAGCTGGATAATAGCCTTTGCTTGTTCTCATTTGACTGGTCTTTGTTTATTTCCAAAATATGGTTCCATCACTTATTGAGCACCTGATCCATCTCTGATCTCTGGACCTCAGCTTCTTCTTCTATAGGGGTTAATACTGCTAACCTCTGCCTCTCCCATAGTATTATGAGGAAGAAACAAGTGCTTTGTTAAACTAAAGCACTGAAGCAATGTAAGTTATTACTTTGGATGTTGATAAGGCTCAGGATACCTCATCCCAAAAGATGACCATTGGATACCAGGATATACCACCCCAAAATATGCATCTCTGGCATAATGTTTATTTTGAGAAACTGAAGACACAGGAAAGGCTCTGAAACAGTTGCCCTTTTGTAAGAGAAATTTACAACCATAAAGGAAATCTCCATTTTTAAGAATATCTTCTTCTGTGCACTTTCCAGAAAGAGAAGAATGACTAAATCACTAGAGACTTTTATTAATGAAGAAAACATCTTAAATCTGACATTTTTCTGCCTTTAGAAAACATCTTAAGGACTTAAATCTGCATAACCAAGCTTACCCTGTTTTCCATGCCTTTTCTGGTCATTTCATTTCAACCAGGCATTTATTCGCACCTTTCTTTCTTTTTCCAGAGAATAATGGGATTTAAGCCTGAAGTTTAAATTCTCTGAGATCTAGAGATTCACTCATTCATCTGTGTTATCTCTTATATATATAGGGGGTATACATATGCTTAAACATTTTTGTTTTATTTTGTTTTTGTTAATCTGTCTTTTGTTACAGGGATCTGTCCCAACTAAGAACTACAGGGAGTAGAGATAAAATTATTTTTTCTCTCCTAAAACGTCAGTGTTGTTCTTTTACCACTCTCTTCTGCCCTCTTCCTTCCTCCTCTCTTTTAGAATATTTTGGTCTTGGTTCAGCATTTCAATTTGAATATACAAAACATGTGGGAAGCAACATAAATGTATAAATTTAAAATCTCAGAAATAGAGACATGTAGTGATGCAGGATTTTTGCTCCTTAGCTCAGCTACGTCTGGGTTCTTGTCTCATGACTGGGAAGAATTAGGCACGTGGACACCAGAGAGTGAGTGGAGTAGAATTTATTAAGCAAAAGGAAAGTTCTCAGCAAAAAGAGGGGTCCTGAAAACAGGTCGCTGGTTGCCCCCTTCACAGTTGAATACCAGGGCTTAAGGCGTGAATTCCTAGTGGCTTCAACCCATCCTTCCGGTGCACATTGTGGGCCCTTAGACTGATCCACTCCATATTGATTTATTTCCCTTACTGCACATGTGTTAAGGAATGGAATTTTCAACTGCAGGCATGTTTTAGGCAAGCCTCCCGTGCAAGTTCCCTTATCTACACAAAACACCTAGTGTAAGCACTTGTGGGGCATGTCGGAGGTTCTCCAGGGACACTTACCTTACTGTCTGCCTAAAGCAAGCTGTCTAACTCCTTTCATTAGTACTTTACTGTAATGCCTCTTAGCCCCTCTTCCTATCCTGCCCCCCTCCACCTAAGTTTTCTCTTTGGGACCTTGAGGTTCTCTCTTCCTCTTTCTCTCTCCTTTCATTTCTCATTGTTGGTTGTTTCTATTCTCTAATGCTAGATTGAAAATTTTCAAAATTATAAAAGTCTGCAAAGTTTTCCCCATTTGAGGACAAATGTCAGTCTGGTAGGTCTGAGAGCATTTTAAAAGAAATACAGTTTCATTATTTCCAGGAATAAAAAGATAACACTGGTTGAAAGGGGAATAAGAAAGTCTTGTGCTTTAAAGGATCAGAGTTGTAATTAGCCCATTCACTATTTGGAAGAAAATTCAGGCTCACAAATAGATGAGCATTTCCCTTGTTTGTGCTCTTAATTTCATCAGCAAACCTTATTCTCTTAGATGTGATGTGTAATATCCCATTACAGAGTAATATTCATCAAAAAAATTAATCCCAGGGTCTCCTATAATTGTAAATATTAATCCCTGGGACTGGCCCAGGGCCTTGTTGACATGATTAAAATAAATCTTCCAAACATAATAACTGTCAGAAAAAGGCAAATCTGAAAGAAAAATTTCTAAAAAGTAGCCTAAGATGGCTGCAGTTTCGACATATAGACAACAGAAACGGCCTATGCATTAAAGCTGAGCTCTTGCCTGCAAGTCTGGAGTCTGTCAAATATTTCACTGGCATGTACTGATTACTACCTTGCCTATCAAATGAAGCACAAAGTCAAGATAGAGTTAATCCTTCCTCTCCAAATCCTAAGATGCCTACATACTCATTAACATTTTACTTTATATAAGTTTGCTTTATCTTAAGTACGACATTACTGAGCACCAATTCGAACTATAAGCATGTCATCTTTGCTTCAGTGCCTCCTTCTCCTATTTCTGTGCATCAGAACATATAAATACTGTGCCTCATGTAGGCAACCCCGGGACGCATTCTTGGTTTGTGCTGAATCTGTTCCTGGGCTATTAGTTTTCAATCTTGGCTCAGACTAAAATTAACTTTAAAATTTTTTAAGTGTATAATGCCTGTTATTTAACCATTCCATCAATGTAACTTTGTATAATAGATGTCACTGGGGCAGCCGGGCCTGCCTTGCTTTTGGGGGTCTAGAGTGATGATTCCTGCGCAGGAGTTCTCAACCCTAAGTACACATCAGAATCATCTGGAGGGTTTGCTAAAATACACATTGCTCCTCCACTCTGGAACCACCTTTACAAAAATTATGATAGTGAAAGAACTCTGACTTCCATTTTGCTTCTAACTTCTAAGCTGCTCTTGCTTATTCCTGGGCATAGGCCTGTCTAACTATGGGAGGAATTTAGTTTATAACTTAACTTTGAAGCAAAGATGATAACAGCCTCTTCCCCAAACAAACCCCCTTTTTGTTTAGGAATCAGACTTCTTCTGTAAAACTAACAAATTAGCCACAAGTTTAGAAATTATGGCTCAGGAGTCATTCAGCCAGAAGCCACAAGATTCCTAACCTCCCCAATTGCTCCTACGGATAACATCACTACTATAAATCTTAAGATTGGATTGGTGTGCGAGGGGTTTTCCAGTTTATTGGTGCCACCCAGACAAATAAACTGGCTCATCGGGTCTCATGGCCCCCACCCAGGAACTGACTCAGCACAGGAAGACAAGCTCCAACTCCCTCTTTTTATCCCTGACTCAACTGATCACCATTCCTCATTCCCTAGCCTCTTGTCCCCTAAAATATCCTTAAAAAAATTCTAGCTTACAAATTTTCAGGGAAGTTGATTTGAGTAATAACAAAGCTCCCATTTAGTCAGCTCTGCATTTAGTAAACTCTTTCTCTATTGCAATAATGCTGTCTCAGTAAATCAACTTTTCTGGGCAGCAGACAAGATGAAGCCATCAGGTCATTACAACTCCAACCTCTCAAATTTTGAGTCAGTAGGTGTGGAGCCTGATGATTTGGATTTGTAAAAGGTTCTCAGGTGCTGCTTCTGATCCAGGGACTAGGCAATGAGAACCCCTGCCTTAGAGGATTGGGACTAACTTGAGCCCAGACAAAGCAACCCTCCTCCACTGATACACGCTACCAAGTTATGGGATTTCTAACCTGGACCAAGCTTCTTATCCTTAGAAAAGAAAAGATAATGAAAGATTCAGTTAGCACTAAGGTATAAATAACTGGTGTTAGCTCCTACCAGAGCCTACCTTGAGAGGTTTGACGGGAGAATGCTCTGAGTGAATCAGCTGAAATGGCAGGGCCAAAGGGGCAGAGAAAGGGGGTGGTGCACACTAAAACTGAGTCTACACCATTTTGTCTAGCCCCAACTAGCTTTCTCTACAAGAAAGGGTCTCCCCACAAGGAAATGCTGGTTTCTATCATCCTTACATGGTAAGTGAAGTGGCTCACTCCTATAATCTCAGCACTTCGAGGGGCTGAGGCAGATGGATCACTTTGAGCTCATTGAGTTCAAGACCAGCCTGGCCAACATGGTGAAACTCCATCTTTACAAAAAAGACAAAAATTAGCCAGGCATTGATGGTACGTTCCTGCAGTCTCAGCTATTCAGGATGCTGAGGCTGGAGAATTGCTTGAGCCCAGGAAGTGGAGGTTGCAGTGAGCCAAAATTGCATGTCCAGATGGGGTGTCAGAGTAAGACCCTGTCCCAAAAAATTTAAAAAAAGGGAAAAAATAAATAAATGAGAAAGACAGGGTGTATTAAATGATCCTGGATCCTTTGTGCCCCAACCCGCTAGTCACCTATAGTCATTTCTTGTGCTGGAGAGTTCTAACAGTTTGACTTTAGTTTCTTACACTGTAACACTTAAATCAGAAAGGATGGAAGTCATATTTAATAACTGGTATGTTTCAACTTAGATGTCAAATGAACTGGACAGATTGGTATCAGTCAACTTGACCTGGATCTCCAAGAAGGCTTTGGTTCCTAAGTTCCACTAAATGGCATGCACTCAGCATGATAAAGTATTCATTAGGTTCCCACTACTCTGAGCATGTCTGAGGGATACCTAAGAAAGAAATAAGTGCTTGCTCATATAATAACTTGGGATAGAAGGAACTGTGAGGAGGATTATTCAACAGGTTTGGAGAAACGTAAGGAATCAGGAGAGTGCTGAGTCCAGGAAGGACACCCACGTGTGGTGGTGCATTTCTTGCCTGTTCAGATGATGAGTTGAGGTCCCTCTTGATTTCCTTGACTTCCTCAGTAAGACAACCAAGCAATCAAAATATGTGGGGTCAGAGACAAGTCTGGCCTCAAGTGGCACTATAGGGGCCTAGGGTAGCTGGAGAGCAGTGGTTGTATGGGAGATGCAGAAAGTTTCTACCTCAGGACACTTTCTCCAGATTTGGGGCTTTATAACAGCTTTCAACATAATGTGTGAATATGATAGTTGTCAAGACAATGATGAAAGAATTTAAAAATGAAAGCAAGACTTTCTATTGTAGACTTATTCTATTCCCTCAATTTTTTGATTCATTTGTAAGTTGACTAATAGTGTAATAAAAATAGATGCTATTATATAAGCATCATTTGTAGGTTGATTATCTGATATGCCCAAGCTAGTGGTAAAAAGAGCACAATTTCTGAGCCTAATAGCAAGACTGTAATTGCCTCTAGAAATAATTTTGTTGAAAATGTAGGTAAGCAGATCCTAATGAGTCAAATCTAGATTGGTATAGACTTGATTTTCTTTGGCTATGTTTAATTGTGGTAACTGTAATTATTACCAATACAGATGCACAATAGTTTTGCTATTGTGCTTATGTAAAATAATTTTGCACATAATGAAGTGCAATTACAAGGGCATGGTCATGAAAACTACAGCAGTATTTCTATAATAGGAGAAGCTGCATTTTGAAACTATGATTGGAATGGGTGAACCATTATGGCATAAGGGAGTTTAACCAATCAATCACTTTGACAACGTTGTATAATAACTTTTAGTGATAATTCATCTGCTTAAAAAGTCATAGTGTTATTGAAAACAATTTTAAGGAATTTGGATTTCGAGGGGCTGGGTATTTTGCTGTTTCAAGTGTTTTGAGTACTTAAGCTTTTATATAGGTTGGTTCTTGAAATATTTTATATCGTAGAGGCCATACTTCTTGTTTTGAGGCAAATACTTCTCTGATTATAAATATTATTAGTATTCCTGCTATTACTGAAATAAATGACCCTATAGATGAGATAGCATTTCATGCTGACTAAACATGTAGAGTCTAGATAGGCTGAGCATTGGCACGGCATAATAGAAAGACTAAGTGTGTTAACACCTCAAAATACCTTTATAAGGTGGGCCTTTGGATCATGTAGCATATGGTGTATATTCTGAAAATAATGGAAATCAATCCACAAAGTCACCTATTCTTATAGACAGGACATAGTAGAAATGGGAAAAAAAAAAAAACATACTGTAATATATATCGTGATGATTAATTTTATGTGTCCACTTGGCTAGGCCACAGTACCCAGATATTTGGTCAAACTTTTGGATGCTGCTATGAAGATAGTTTTAAAATGAGATTAACATTTACATCAGTAGACTTTGAATAAAGCAGATTATCCTGCATAATGTTGGTGAGCCTCATCCAATCAGTTGAAGGCCTTATGAAAAAGACAGCAGCCTCCAAAGAAAGACAAAATTCTGGAAGCCACTGCCTTTGGACTAGAGCTGCAATGTCACCTCTTCTTTGAGGCTGCATCTGTCAGCTTGTAGAGTAAGGGAGGCCAGCAGGTTGGAAACTCAGACAAGAGTTAATGCTGCAGTTCACAGGCAGAATTTCTTCTTCTACACGAGCCATTAATGTGTTTGATATAGTTGCTGCCTCAGCATCCATTTTTAGACCTGACATGAATGTTTTGAAACCCAATTGTGCTCAGTCACCTTTGGCCTGTTAAAAATTTCCTCTCCCACTGTGTGGTTGTTTGTGATATAGCCTGCTTGTTCCTCATCTCACTGACCCAAAACCCAACATATCCTATTGCTCCTGACCACAGTAAACCTAATGGTCAACACTAGAGGTATACAAATGTAAGTTCCCCACTTCTTGTGTGTTTTCTTTAAACTACCCAATCCACACACTCTGCTGGAAAGTCTAGGAGATAATGCTCATGGACCTTAGTAAAGGCATAATCCCACAGGTCCTCTCACTGTCTCTTGCTCTGCACTCACTGGCTGAGCTCCCTGCCACCTCTAGACTTCCCATCGGCTCCCCATTGGCACCCTTAGCCTTTCTGGGTTTTGTTTGTAATGAATCTTTTCTGTTTCATGAATGGTTTCACCTCCTCATTGTGTCTCACCTGACTGACACATCCAAACCTAATTCTCCCCCATCCTAGGCTCTCCTGCAGAACGGCTCTCGTGGCTTATGGCTGCTCTCAACAGAGAGACCTCAAAACTAAATTGGAAAGAAACCATAACAATAACAATTACAACAGAAAACCTCAGTTTTTGTTCTTAAGGCCTTCTAGCTGATTGGATAAAGCCCACTCACATTATCAAGGGCAATCTCCTTTGCTTAAAGTCAACTTGATTGTAAATGTTAACCACAAACTATCTTCACAGCAACACCTAGATTAGTGTTTGACGAAACAACCGGGGACTATAGCCTAGCCAAGTTAACACACAAAACTAACCATCACACCCTCCAACATAATAGAAAAATAAAGCCTACTAAGGCTTATCGTGTATCTGGCAGTAATTGTATTTCTTCTATGTAAATTAGCTAGTCAGCTGAAAATTGTTACCCTTATTGGCAAAACAATAATTAGTGTAGCAGATGGGAAATATGCTATTGTGTCTAGGACTGTTTCTATGGCAAATGTATGATATGCTCATACAATATATCCTACAAATCCAACTGATGATGTCGCTCATGTTATTTCTATATAGCCAATTATATTATCTTGGTTCCTGAATAATAAGTTAAACAAGAATTTTCTGAATCTACTTAAAATTAGAATAAATCCTTTTGGAATTTCTAAGAATCAGAATAAATATTGATATGAAACTGAGTCTTCACTCTCACTTGATCAAAGAAAATATGTTAATTAGTACAGTCATTATAGCTTAAAGTACTGGAAGCAACATAACTGCAGCAATTAATACATAGTATATAAAAATGAAAATGGTGTCTTGTTTGGGCTATACCAGATGGTCTTATGTTAATAATTGTAGCAATAAAATTAGTGGCATCTGAAATGAGAAACACTTGCTAAGTGAAGGGAGAAGGTAGTTAAGTACTTAGGCGTCTGCATATACTAGGTTGCTAGCTAATGCGGGTATATTCTTCATCCTGTTCCAGCTTTTCAGACCATAAAGAAGAAACTCAAAGGATGAAACTTTATTCCAATAGGTGAAAAGGCATAAGGCCTTTCTGCAATTCTGTAGGCATCACAAAAGGCCAGCCTTAAGGAATTTATGCAAAATTATTTAGATGAATATAATCTGCCACGGAAGCTCTACTTTGAAGCAGCATTATCCCCTGCCTTCTGTCAGTGCCATCTCACATTCAAGGTACATCTGTCCTTGAGAATCAGAGTGAGGTTGCGGCTCACTCTGCAGCCAGGAGTGTGCCTCCAAACATTGAGCAGCCAGCTCTGTGCCTCCAAACCTACCCAGCTCTTCTACTCACCTCAAACTGCTCCTGCCGCTTCCTGTAGGGGTCACTTAGAATCATCTAGGGGGCACTTTCAAGCCAATCCCACTTTCTGCTGCAAGATCTAGGGGCAAGGTGGGGATTTAAAATACTTGCATCTTTATTAATCTCCCACCTTGAGAACAAATGCTGGGTTCAACTCTCCTAACAGAACAAGGTATCTTCATGGGTCTTAGAGAAGATTACAGATTGGGAACCCAAGGTTATAGCTGGAGATCCTTGAAATATCCATTGGTATATTGACCAGATATCAAGGCCTTTTATGATCTCGTGTCTTCCTACATTTCTGACATCCTGTCTCATCACTATTTTCCACTCCTTTTCCCACACTTTACTTAAGTAGGACCAAGGACTCTACTCATGTCCCCAACAATCACATCATGCTTATCCCCCCACATCCGCACTTTTTACATGCCATTTCCTATAACTAGAAAGCATTTTCCCTCTTTGACATCTTGGAGAGTCCATCCTGGTTCGTCAAGCCCCAGCTTGATGAAAGCTGTGGAGTCTTCCCTGCCCTGTCCTGGCATAAGTAACCACTTCCTTGCCTGTGTTTCTACATCATCACACCACTGTACTGCTAGATTTGCCCACATCTGTCACCCACCTGGTAAACATCCTAATGGCAGAAGCCATATCCCAACCATATTTGCATGCCTTACTTACTGTTTTAACCTCCTATCACAAGACCTGGCATAGAGCAGGTACCCAATAAATGCTTGTTGAAAAAATAATTAAAGATTATAATCCTCAACTGTATGTGTGCTGTTTGTCACATTGGCCAATTCCATTCCCTTCTGCTTTCCTCCCCTTTCCACCCCACTGTGAGTCACCAGGGTCACCTGTAACAGAATAGAAGAGAAGAAGGATACAAGTCTTTCCCACTGGAAATCTATCCAGACTCAGCTCCCTTCTTAGACGATTTACAGACCTTCCTTTGAGGGCCAGCCTTGTCTCCCTGAGGCAGGACCAAAATGCACTGCACTTCTTTTGCCTTTTTTTCCTCAAGGTCACCCTTCCACAAGTTATACTTTGAAGTTTTACCCATTTCTGGCACCACCTGCAAGCAAACTAGGAGGGCACTTGACAATCAACTCAGTGCCCTCTTCATTCCCCACAAGGCTAAGGAGCTGTTCTATAAACCAAGCCCTTGCACAGGCTGGCTTGGGAATGTCTTTCTGTTACTTGTATGACGATCTCTGTACTTTTCAAAGCTGTTTCACCTGTAGCATTTCATTTGACCATCACACCACAATGCAAAATAAGCAGAGTAGATCCAGTAGTCCCACTTTTCAGTTGCTGATGAAGAGATACCAAGAATTCCCAGCCACTAGGTTAGGACCCTAACTGAAACTGGACCTCAGATCCTGAGACACCTAGACCCTTGCCCCACACACGATACCGTATCAACACATTCCAAGCTATTTCTAAGATCATGTTATCCAGTACAAGCTAACTCAGCTAACCATTTACTGTACTAGTCCAAGGAATGCCCAGCTCAGGAAGCAACACTAGCAGCAGAGTTGGCGAGCTAAGCTAGAAATACTAGTTTTAAAAAGTAACAACTGGAAGTCTATTGTTAGATATTGCTGGAATTGGGATGTAAGTATACTGAAAATATTTTTTATTTTTTTCAATTAAAAATTTCTTGCTCTAGAACCCTAGGGTTTAAATTTTTTTTCTTTCATTTACCTAATATCTGTCAAATGGCATATTATGCCTTTCAGGAGACCAGCAGAGGCTATATATTTCAGCTGCCAACAAAGGACATTCTGAGGCTCCAGCTCCCAGCTCAGAACTTCTATTCTGAGATGTTAAAAGGTAGCTGAAAAGGAGAGAGGGTGAATTTTTTTCCCCAGGAAGCCCTAGTACAGCTTATTTTCCTACAATCTATTCTGCCTCCAACCCTCTCTCTTTCTCTCTCTTTCAATTTTATTTCTTAGAGGAAAATCATCTTATCCCATTCAAGATGAAATTAAAGGGATATTTCTTCAAAGAATACTAACGAATGACTGACATTGTCAGGGAAAGGTTTAAATACTCTAATAACCTTTCCCTCGTTTTGGCAAGAATTCATCTTTAAAGAAAAGAAGTATGTGCTTTGCAAAGCTAAAGTGATTTGTCTTATTCATCCAAGGTGAAGCAACTCACACCATTTCATCATTCCAGACTAGCTGTTATGTGAGGTTTCAAAATGAAATGTGATTGCTGAAAGCTAAACATCAAACGCACCACAATGAAAAGTCATATTCAATTTTTTTAGCCTTCTCATTTGCATTTTCCATCCTTCCTGTTTACATCTTTTTCAGCTTGCCAATATGAGGCTATTTTATAAAACCAAGTGTTTAGATGTGGGCCTGTCTGCCACAATGTCCCTTTATATGGAAAAGGACGGGTAGGAAAATCTCAAATATTTTCCTTATCACCCTCCTACCCCCACCTTACACATATCAGGACCCTGACCCTGTTCCTTAGGATTGGACAGAGCCTAAATTTTGTTTTCCTAGTAACCATAATCCTTTGTAAACAACACTTTTAAAACATTGAGGAGGACAAGAGTCAATTTGCCTACTCCAAAGTGCCAGAGATTTCCCAACATTCTCCCTAATTCATTGAATTTTACAACTTTCTTACACAATGTAGAACTTCATTTACACTTTTTTGCTTCTTCCCTTTTATTCCTGGATAACTTATTTAGACTCAGTTTACATATGACATAAGATGGTGCTCTCTGTGCTCCCATGGAATGCTCTGCAGAGGCTGAGCATCTGAAGGCCAAGGTTTGAGCCCTAGTTTTTCTTCTCATTAGCTTATAACTTTGGGGGAAAAAAAAAAAAAGAACTTAACCTCACTCAGTCTGAGTGTTCTTATCTATAAAATACGGACAATAATAATACCTTCTTCAGTGTGCTTTAAGATGATTCAATGATATGATTCATGTGAAACCCTTAAGATAATGCCTTGGATTTGATAAATGCCCGATAATGTCAGTTATTAATATAGTTGTTATTATAAACTTACGTTACGTGGTAATTTATATCTGTACTTCCCCTTACTATGCCACATACTCTTTAATAACATGGAATATGACTTTCGGGCCTGGAAAATTATGCTTATAAAAACATAACAATTATGTCAAGCAAAGCATCTTGCACAGAGTAGGCCTTCAAAATATAATAGAAGAATGAATGACGAAAGAGATCAGGTTTAGTAGGGTATACACGACAGAGCTCTTTTACCTAAACCTAACCAGATCTCAGCACAAACCTTTAAGACAGCCCCAAAAGTTCTGAGAAATTCAGGGCACTCAGAGGCTCAAGAAATATTTATACCAACTCTGTGACTCACATCATAAACACAATAAAAACTACATAGTTAAAAGTATGGACTGTAAGGTCAGAAACTTGAAACTTATCTCTGCAACTTAATTGTTATTTGACCTTAAATTCTTCAAGCCAGTTTTTTCATCTATAGAATGGTAATAAGTATATTACTACTTCATTGATTTGTTATGGGAATTAAGAAAAAAAATTCACCAGTAGTACTTGGCATAATTCTTGGTATATAATAAGTGGTCAATAAATAAAGTTCACTGGCAATGAAAAAAAGTATTTTCCATAATTTTAATATTATTTCTTTTCATTCTTTTTCTCCTCTCCTTTTGAGACTCTAATTAAATATATGTTAGATTTTGTCATTGACTCCCACATATTTTCTTTTCTTTTTAGAGATGAGCTCTTGGTATGTTGCCCAGGCTAGACTGCAGTGGTTATTCACAAGTGTGATCCCATTACTAATCAACACAAGAGTTTTGACTGACTCCATATCCAACTTGACCAGTTCACCCCTCCTTAGCCAACCTGGCAGTCCCCACTCCCGGGAGGCCGCCATATTGATCCTGAAGGTAGTGCAGATACCTGTTTGGCATAACGCAATACAGCCCAGAACTCCTGGACTCAAGCAATCCTCCTGCCTCAGCCTTCCAAGTAGTTAGGACTATAGGTACACTTTGCCACACTCAGTGAGACTCACATATTTCTAAAACTTGTCTCTGTATTTTTAATTCTGTTTTCTGTATATGCTTCAGTTTGGAAGTATTTTATAGACCTATCTTTAGCCTATTCCATTTTATGAGACTTCTCCCTCTATAATACTGAGCAGATCCTCATTCTATTAAGACCTTAAAGTGAGGGAATTTTTCTAGTGTGTTTTTCAGAAGTTCAATTTTGAGAACACCAAGAAATAAGCTCTGGAGAAATAGATCTCATTTAATTTCTCTTACTTTTTATTACATGGGTTATTATTCCTATCTGGAATTCATCAGCGTTTTTTCTCTCCTTTATTATTTTGGTTTCAATTTTCTCTATGCTATCAAATTTCTTTGTGGACTTGCTTTTAAAACCAAGACTAGATATTCACCACCAGCATCAGGAGCTTCTGTTATAACCAATAGAAAATCTGGATAGTATGGGTAGAAGGCTAAACATTTTTCAGTATACTTAAGAGCTATAGTAGGAACATTTTGACCCCCCAGGCTCCCCAGAAAAGTCATGCCTATGTTTCTTTCTGGGAATGGTGAGAAAGATCCAGTATCATCTAAGAGAAGAAAGGAAGAAACATCACATGAGAATTAACAGAATTAATTCATGTTCAACTTGAAACATAGTACTAAGTATGTATTATAAAATGCTGAAAACCAAGAAACAAAACCTTGTATGCTTTTAAAAATGTAACATTGGAACAGCCAAATATCATTTAAACTCTTCTGGATGAAGAGTTTTTGTGATATCTAAAAATTTATAAACCTGGGACATGAGAAAATATAAAGCCTACATCTTTGGGTTATTGATATTCTGAATAGAAATAAGTTCATTCCAGGCAAATAAATATTGGGAGGTCACCACAGAAGTGTTTCACATTCATTTAAGTAATTACTCCTCCTTAAGGAAAATAGCTTACAACTATAATGAGACAGTGAGGGAACTCATGCAAGTTAAAATGCCTTCAAGTACAACCAATAGCCTGGGGATCCCAGAGAAGGAAGACATGTGCTTAGAAACTATCCAGCCTGGCAAGCCTTAGGAAACAGTTCCAGAAATAGGAACGTTTTGGCCCCTTCAACTGTTCTAACAAGGACTGCAGCAACTCATCTGCTGCTATTGCCAACCACAGCACCTAACCTAGAAAAATGTGGCAGTCTCTGAGAAGAAACTTAAAACTTAAAACTAGAGGTAGAGTTAGCAGGGAGTTTGGAAAATGAGCAGAAATAACTACATAGAGAAAAATATGAGTAAATACAGTATAATTCTCTCATCAGTGGCTCATCAAGAACCAAAAATAGTACTCCCCATCATAGTTTCCTATTAATGGACTACAAAGTCCCTTTAATATTAATATTAATCATTTTTTTCGGATTGTATTTGAGAAGAAAATGATTAACTTCTTTCAGAATTCCCAGGAAATTTTTCTGAGTTTCATCTCTTCAATATTGTCTGCTCCATTTTTTGCTTTCTGCCACTAAACAAAGCAGGTTAAACATTAACTGAGAAGTGAGAAAGCTTCCTCAAGCATTCCCAGCACAGTGTCATGAGACCCTTGCAAATCCAAAAGCATGTCAATGTTTCCATCTATGTAAGTGGGCATTTAAAAGGAAGAAAAATTAATGAGAAGGAATTTTTTAAGTATGTTCATAAGCATAGACATTTTTGCACAAAATGAACAAGCAAATAAAACTCTGATCTCCTTATCAAACAGAGGCAAGAATGGCTAGACTCAGATTATTTTCCCTGGGATGAAAAGATTTCTAAGCAAGTAACATGGTTTTGTTTACTACTGTTGACTACGGGAGATTCTGAAAAGGGCAGTCATTGAAACAAGCTAAATAGCACAATATCAACTCCATTATCTGTAGCCATTTGAATTTTTATTTTCACTAGAAGTTATTTCATTCTCTGCCCACCCCACTCCTATCACAACAGACCTGGTACTAATACCTCCATTGCTCCTTTTTTGCTCTTTGATGCAATGAAATTAGTTGTTTCCAGAATACTTTGCATGACTAAGAAGAAATAAATTGAATAAAATATTGTAATTCAAATCTCACTTGGCAAAATGACGGGCATATAAATCAACATTTTTGGTGAAGGCCCCCAAACCCTTTTAGTCACCCACTGAATTCGCTCAGTGTTCCACGTATGAATACATTCAGAGTAACGATAGTTAAAAAATAATAATTCAGCAAGATGATTGCAGTGTTAAGCCTCATTCAGATCTTCAAGGTAGAGACATAGGGATCAGTCATAATCTCTTTGTCCTAGAGCTATCAAGGTGAAAGCCTAAAGGAGAAAAACACCCAGCCTCTAGACATATAAATGATGTCATTCTGCTCAAAAAAGGACTGTTAACACACATGCACATTCATAAACGTTTTAGAAGACAGTGCAATAAAATGAACAGACCCTGAACAGTGCTTTGGAGTAGGGAGGATCTAAACTTGAATCCAAGCTCTCTCCATGGTCAAACCGCCCTTGACCTTGGTTAAATCATTTAACCTTGTCAAACTTCAATTCCTTCAACTGGAAAACGGAGGTAATAATATCTACCTCCTGGAGTTTTGCAAGGATTACTATGGCATTATACATATATGAACATCCAATGGCAGTCATCACAACTTTTCATCTCCACCTATAACAGGCTAACAAGCAAGAATAAAATAACTGTAACTCAAACAATGACTCTTAAATTATATGGGGTTTCAAGCCATATGCCTTCTGCCCAGTGGAAAAAAAAAAAAAAAGGGACACATATGTTCCCTAAAGAACATATGTGGAAAGGGTAGGACAGTAAAGTCTAGATACAAAGTGTTTTACTGTTAGCTCTCCAGACATACAGAGTCTAAAAGAATATATAAAACAATTTCCTGAGATTTGACTTCTTACTGGAGTGGGACCTTAGTTCTCAGCTCTTGACACTCCCATACAGCCAGCACCTTAGAGACAGAAGAGAAACCTCCTCTCCCTTGGACATCTGACTCCATCTTTATCTTCCCCAAGCCTCTTTCAACCATAAAGATGTTCCTTTTTATTTTTGCACCTTTAGAATCATGTTTTTCTGTGTGCAAATAATCATCCCTTTACCCATCAAATATCATCTTGGTAGCTCTTAGGCAGAGTGTTCTGGGAGGTAGAGGAGAGGAAGGGCAGAGGGCAAGAGGTCATCATAGATGCAATATGTCCTCACAAGATGCACTGTCTTTTTGATGATGAGCACTTTCACGTTGCAGAGAAATCCTATATCTCCAATGTGTTCTTTTAATTTTTTAAAACTCTTCTATTCGCTGAAATCCAACATGTTCTTATGCATTTTTCAACTGGTAAGAAAAAAAGAGGAGACCCACCCTCCCATGTCCCCCTCCGTGAAAACTTCTCAATCCTCACAAAGGCCAACATCCCTCCCTAACTCCAGTGAGGTGTCTCCACACATACTTTGGCTACATTACTCAGTCTTTAAACTTGTCACAGTTAGTTTCCAAGACCAACAGCTTATGCACAGCTGAGAATTGTCCTTTGCCACCAGCACTCCTGTTGCCGTGGAAACACACACCATGGGTCCCCTCCCTACTTTCAGGATACCACTTGCAGTCCCATCTGATTACTGCTGGCTCCAAACTTAAATTTTTACAAGTGGTGCTCTTCTTTCCTTTTTAGGAATAGTAGACATCACACCACATCTCTGAGAGAAGGAACCACTGAACCCCCGAACTCCCACTAGACTCTCAAGCTCCCACTGCCCATCTCTCCCTACTTCTACCTAGATTAACCTCCTCATGGGATATATGATCAGCCTTCTGACAAGTGGTAGGTCCTCTCCCCACCAGTTCCCAGATGAAGAGCAGAGAACATGCTGAGCCCTGGCTTTGTCCAACATTCAAACAAACTTTATAAACTTGAAGATATATTAGCTGGCCTTTTATTAATCTGAATGTTGGGTTCAAATCACATTTAGTGCACATCTATTCATTATTCTGGCTTACTGATGCCTCTGTAGGTGATAATGGAATATTACTAGACTTTTTAATCCCAAACAATTGAGACTCTTTTGCTGCTAAATTGCTTTCAAAATTTCTTCCCTGATCAGAATAGACCCAAGAGAGAAATAACTAAATTCTCAGAATTTGTTTTTCCTGAACTTGCATGGTGTGTGGGGAAGGGAGTGGGGTGGGAAGTGGGCAAACAGTTCTCTGTCACCAATATATTACAAAAGATTCAGATGTCTAGTCTCCAAAGAAAAAAGTCAACATGGACTAATTTAAGGGGTTTGCTGATTGAATGTTTTCTAGATGGGCTGCCTTTGGGAAACATACTTTCCCTGAGTGCAGCAGACCTAGCGGGTTCATTTTGTCACCACAATCTCCATCGTCAGAAGCAGAATAACTGCCCTAAGTACGTTCAGTATTCCCTTCCTCTCCAAGTGGCTTGAGTCATCATGCATCATCCTGGGTCCCAGAGGGCACTATTTCCAAATGTCCCCATAGCCCATGTATGGTGCACTCAACAACTTTATACAACATCGTGTTTCTAGGTCCTTCCTGGTTCTGGAAAAGCCAGGTAACTTCCCTGCTGCTGGGTTTACTTTCCCGCTTTCTTCTGCCCACAGCTCTGAGGCTTCTCATTAAGAGTTTGCCCACCTCTTTCCCACAGTGGGAGTGGGGAGGATCCTTGCCTGACAAAATTTCTGAGCAGAATTGGGTATCTCTCCAAGTCTGGACCACACTGTGAGCCACGCTGTCTTCATGATGGTTGTCTTTCTCTAATCTTTCTCAATCAGGAGTGTTTGTTAACAACCATTTATCCAAGTGAAACTGAAAACAGTGGCTCCTTTCCCAATGGTCTTAGGTGATCAAAATCTGCAGCACAGCGTATTGATCTATTTTTGCCCATTTACTTAATATCATTATACTTCCTTTAAAAACCTGTCTTCTTCCATTATCCTAGCAATTTACATGTCCAATACCAGGAAGAGGAAAGGAAAGGGAAAAAAAAGCATGTCCTTCTGCTCACAAACACACAAAATCTTGTATAGAATTCCAAGATATACACTAATCTCTGTATTTGTTTGCTAGAGCTACCATAATAAAGAAACTGGGTGACTTAAACAACAGAAATGTATTGTCTCACAGTTCTGGAGCCAGAAGTCTGAGATCAAGCTGTCAGCAGGTTGGTTCCATTTGAGGGCAGTGAGAGAAGGATCTGTTCCAGAATCCTCTCCTTGGCTTATAGCTGATCATCTCCCAGTGTCTTTTTACATTGTTTCCCCTCTATGTGTATCTGAGTCCAAATTTCCCCTTTGCATGAGGACACAACCTTATTATATTAGGGAATCTTGCATGATACCACTATACCAATGGCACCATTCATATTAGATTATGGCCCACATTAATGACTTCATTTAACCTGTTTACTCCTGTGAAGAAGATGCTATCTCCAAATATGGTCACCTTCTGAGGTACTTAGGGTTAGGACAACACATATTTTTTTTTTGTGGGATGGGGGAGAATATGCATACGATTCAACCCCTACCTTGGCCAATTCATAAACTGTTCAGGAGCCCCTATACTAATGCATCATCTTGTTACAAGACTAAGACTCAAGTAGCAATTAGAAAAAACTTTGTCTAGATGGTATGTTGCTGCTCAACCAACAACAACAAAAAAACAAATGTACTCCCACCTTCCACATACACTCCACTTATTCACTGATCTCTTCAATTATACAGTGTGTAAATATGATTTATTCCTAATTTCTATATTTGATGTGAATTCTCTGGCATCTTTTTTTTCTTTTTATTTAATTTTTTATTTTGAGACAGAGTCACTCTGGGTTGCCAGGCTGGAGTGCAGTGGCACGACCTTGGCTCACTGCAACCTCCGCCTCCAGGTTCAAGCAATTCTCCTGCCTCAGCCTCCCGAGAAGCTGAGACTACAGGTGCGTGCCACAACGTCCCACTAATTTTTGTATTTTTAGTAGAGATGGGGTGTCACCATGTTGGCCCGGATGGTCTCGATCTCTTGACCTCGTGATCCGCCCACCTCAGCCTCCCAAAGTGCTGGATTATAGGCGTTAGCCACAACGCCTGGCCTAGCATCTTAAAGCTCAAGATTCAAATGGATAATTTAAAAAATGTTCTTGGTGTTTTTGTATTATATTGTTTTTTATATTGTGTACAATTATGGAAATATTTTTAAAATTTATTATCTCTAATGAATTCACAATATGTGCTGAAAAAGTGTCTGGAGTGAATAAAGTTGAATAGAAAGTGACTTGTCCACTTGCCAACATTTTTCTGTTTTTCATTGCCTGGGCAGTTACCAACTTGCTTTTGTATTCAAGCAAGATGAAGAAATTGCCATTTATGCATTTACCCCTTTTTGCTCAGGGCTCAAACAGGAGTGCCATATTAGTAACTTTTTAAAAAATGATTAGTGAAAGTTGAAATTTTTCAACTACTGTAGAAGCTGTCCTTTGTATCAGACAAATCAAGCCAAACAAGCAATAAGGCTTTTAGAAAGAGTATTGGTTTCATATATATTTGAAATTTCAGAATCACATCTCCCTCTGAGGCCCAGAGTCTATTTAAGAAACTACAATCACATTTTTTGTTTTCAGCTTTCAAAGCTTGATACAACCTAAATACTGTTTTTTAATCCAAAATCCAGTCTTAGGAAAGTACTATCTTTTTATAAAGGTCTAAATATGCTTTTATTTTCCTATATAAACATGAAAATAATTCTGGAGACTTCACTAAATAAAACTCAACGTGAAGAATCAATGCTGAGAGGCAACCTGAACTTTTCTTCTCTCATTGTTCCTTTTTATTTTGCAGAAAACCCTGAAGCGTTTAGTCACCTAACCTACTGAAGAAGGGTGAGGTCATCTGAGCCTTGAGTACTTGAATCAAGTCAATTTCAGAAGATGAAACTAGGGGGAAAGGAGAGATACCCAAGAGAATGTGTCATACTCAGTAATAAGTGAGGTAGCTTGTTAATACCCACTATCAGTTTTTGGGTATAGGTGATTAATACACTGACATTATGGAACTTAGTGTCTACTTTCAGAAATGTATCCTAGGTGATCTCCCAGCCTATTCCTCTACTCTCAATATTTCAGTCTCAATATACAAAAGGGTTTGATCCCTTTGAACGTACAGCAGGCATAGACATGTTTGGAACATTCGGTACAAATCTGAGAAACCGACAGTCCAGCTTACCTGGTTCCTAAAGAACAACTCCCATTTCTATCCCTACATCTCCATGTCTGGGTTCCCCAACCCCAGCTTCCATCTTGCCTGTTTTGCCTGGGTTAACCTAATGGGCACAATTATTAGCATCTCCATAGTCTGAAATTTGCAAATTAATGTGCATCAGTTTCTGCTTCTGGAAAGCTATGGATGATGTATCAGTATTCAGCAGTTAAATCAAGCAATTTAGTCACCTAGATTTGTGACTTGGTGGGTGGCCTTTCAGATAGGATGTCTGGCAGTAGGAAGATACCTCCTTCTGGATCATGGCTCAGCTGGCTCTGGGTTCCCACTTTAATTTCTGGTTTAGTGGAAGCTGGGAAGTGATTTAGTGGAAGTGAAATTGAATCTCAAAGCATTTCCTAAATAAGCAGGTGTCCTTTTTTGTTTGATGCAGACTCTGGTTCCCTAAGGCAGACAGAGGGGATACAAAGTATATACCTACTATTTTTAGGCTGTCTTTGTTTCCAGAGTAAAAGACGGAATAGAATTTTTTTCCCTCAGTCTAGCACCACTTAGTACATTTCTTTCCAGTTTATTATAATTATTTTTAAGTTTTAGCTTTTGATAGCATTGCAAGTCTTTTTTTTTTTTTTTCTGTCACAAAGAATTTAACTGAGAGCCGTTAGACCACTGTCATTTGAAACAGGCATCTCTGCTACCATCTGCCATCTGTTTAACTGTTATTAAAGTCTCAGATAATGCGTACGATTCTAAAATACACCATAGTAAGTTATTTTGTGGTCATTTATCTGCCTAGAGTCTGAGAAGTTGATTCTTTGAAAAATAAGCCAAGTTGTAGTTTATCTTAAAGGAGGTAAAATTTTCTCAATCAAGCTCCAGCCTTCCACTTATTTGTAGTCTACTGTTTTGATTATAAGTTCTGAAAAACTCTGTATAACAGAAACTTCTCTTAAATTGTTATGAATTGTTAGAGCCACGATTTCTCATCTGATCAGTCAAATAGATGCTCCCAGGAAGTTGCTTGATATTAGATTTCAAGAAATACTCCATTTCCTCAGTATTTGGTATGTTGTGATTAAATACAACTCTGCCATCAGTGATTGTGATTCAGAGTCCCACATGGTGGGGATTCAGTGAGTTGTGTTTCAACAGCATAGTGATTTGAGGCAAATGTTTTTAGAATCCTGTACATGGACAGTGAGAATATTGTTGCCATGTGTGGCAGACACACGGTATTGATTGTTGATTCTGAACACAACCACCATTCTCCTACCCCTTTTTCTAAGCTGACAGAACCTGACTTTCATGAGTGAGGCTGCAAATGTCAGATGCCCCCTTGCAGCTAGAGGTAGTCATATGACCCAGTTCTGACTAGTGAAGCTTAATTGGAAGTCTCTTGCAAGGCTTTTAGGAAAGATTCTCTTCCTTAACAAAGAGTCAGGGTGGGAGAAGAGAAGCTCCACCCCACCTGATTAGAAAAAAGAGGCAGAGAGACCCCCAACCCTCTCTTCCTGCCTATGAATATTGACGTGAACAGAAGTGGTATTTGGAGCTACTGTAGTCATTCTGTGACAAAAAAGATGTCCTCAGCAAGCCAGGGATGGCACTCAAGCCACTGAAACACCCCTGGACTTATCTCCCTCCAAACCTTGCAGTAGTTGCTCCCTGTAATTACCGACATGCTGTTCTTCTGTACTGGACACACAGGGACACAGCACTTCTCCACCATGAAAGCATGGCTCCATGACTTGGTTTGGCCAATGAAATGTAGCCAGAAGTGTTGTGTGCTACATCTCACGTTTGACTCTCTACCTGCTCTTCCCCTGCAGCATGTATATTTATGAAGGTGCCATAAGATCAAACAGCCTGGAACAAAGAGCCAATGCCTGAAAAGCAGCTATTGTGAAGAGCTGCCTGAACCCTCACCCAACTTTGTGACTTTGTGTGAGTGAGACATTAACTCTGTTAACTTCTGTTGTGTTAAGCCACTGGTGGGAGTTGTTTGTTACCACAGCGTAAAGTAGTTTATCATGCCTGATACAATCTGTATTCTTTTAAGCCATTTATCATTGGTAGGCTCCTACGTGTAGCTGAAAACATCCTAATTCATACTATATACAGCAATTTGACATGAAAACAATTTTCCTGTAAAAGGAGACATTTGCCTTCATGGCAAAATAAATATCTACTATTTTTGCCTGCCAAGATGCCAATCTCTTTCTAGAAACAGCATCCCCATCTAACTTAAGGAGACCACTGCAGCAGACATGTCCGTGCTCTGCTCATGTCTTCTCAGCACTTGCTTCTACTCACAGAAGATTGCTCACTACAAACTCCTGTGTCTCTCTGCTTGAGAACCTTTGTCTGGTTGCAATAGAACACTCATCTCGCACATGGGACAAGCCAAAAGTGCCCAAGAGTTAATGCCCAGAAGCCCTCAGCAAATCGTGTAAATAATACATATGTTGAAAAATGTCCTGGCTTCCTCACTTCTAGGTTGAGATAACTCTGATATGTGTTTTAGATTGTCTCCTTGTGGGATGAAGCTCCAATTGCTCAGTGCGGGAACTGCTTTGATAACACATCCTTTATTGGCTTCTCTTCCTTTCCTGCCTCTCTTCACTCCCCTACTGATGTTTTCTATGATCACCTCCAAAATAAACCACTTGTTCTTGAATCCTTGTTTCAGAGTCTGCTCTGGGGGAACTCAAACCAGGATGTCATTCTCTCCAAGGGGAACCAATCTTTTTGGGATTGGCAGTTAAGTTAGATTGCTTGCTCTGTCTTTAATATTTGGATCTTGAACAGAATCCCGTAAAGACTATCTTTAGGGAGACAGACGCTCTTCAAAGGGTCTGCTTGTTAGTTCCTTCTTTACGGATTCTTGCAACTCCTTTTGATATTTATTTTCTGAGCTGGATTCTTGGCTTCCCTTCCATTCTATTAGTTACCTCATATCCCTTCAATAAATTCCTTTTGGGATGAAATAGCTGGAATTTCTTTCTGTGAGTTGCAGTAAAAGAAACAATGAATTTAAACAATACATTAAACCTCTTTCAGACACAAAGACTGACATAAACGAATGAGTTTATAAAAAGTATAAGAGCACTAAATGCTCTATTTTAATTATTCATGAAATCAAATCCATAGGAGTCACTTTAAAATGTCGATGTTTTCATGTTTCTTTATATTACATTTGAAATAGTGTCTCTAGCCAGTGAAAATGTCTCGATAGCATTTCAATACAATGCCCATGAAAAATTATTGATCTGGAAGGGTAAAATAACTTGGTAGTGATGGGAGGGGTCATTGTGGTTGTTGTTTTATTTTGTTTTGTTTTTATCTGGAGTAGCTACTAAGTTTCCATTAACTAGTGTAGTACTTTTAATTAAACATTTTTAAGATAAAAAAAGTTTTTAAGGCATTTCCATGCAAAGAAAACTGGATTGCTATAATAATAGAGAAAATTTGTTTATTTTAACAAACCTTACATACCTAACCATGAGAATTCATAGAGTAAAGCTGTTTAAATATTAAAGAAGATCTCCTAATGCCCAAATCTGTGACAAGTTGAGTAACAAAATTAATAATGAGAATAATGGACTATAACCCCCAAAATAAAATATATATATTGATGAGTCCATACTGATACAAATAATTTGAGAAATAAGAGAATTCAAATTAATAAATATAGAAGAAATAATGGAAACATAAAATCAACATTTGATAACATTACAGTAATAATTACCTCAATCAAGAATCATTAATTGATGCTAAAATTAGCAGGTAAAGGTGTGATGAAAAACAGGATATTTATCTCACCACAAGATACTTACCAAATACAGAGAGGAAAATAATGTTAAGTGCAGAAATTTGAAAGACTGCCTTATCCAAGTGATCTAAGTTAACATCACTAGTAATTAGACAAAATGTCATTATGTGCCTCCCGATTTGATGTGTTTAGAAGGTGTGATGGTTTATTTTATGTGTCAACTTAACAGGGCCATGAGGTGCCCAAATATTTAGCTAAACATTACTCATAGGCATGTCTATGTGGGTATTTCTTGATGAGGTTAACATTTGAATTAGTAAACTGAGTAAAGCAGATTTCCATCTACAATGTGTGTGGGCCTCTTCCAATTTTTCGGAGGCCTGAATGGGCTAAAAGTATTCTGTTGGTGCAAAAGTAATCACGGTTTTTGCCACTAAAAGTAATGGCAAAATACTTTTGCACCAACCTAATGTAAATAAGAAATAATTTTTTCTCTCTTCCTGTCTTCAAACGGTGAGAGAAGTCTTCTCCGGCTTTTAGGCCTGAATTCAGACTGGATCTTACATCATTGGCTCTCCTGGTTCTCAGACCTTCACTGTCAGACTGGAACCAACACCATCAGCTCACTTGCTTCTCAGGCCTTCCTATTTAAACTGGAACGTGTGTACCATCAGCTCTTCTGCCTGGACTTCTCGCTCCCCATAATCACATCAGCCCATTCTTTAAAATAAATCTCTCTCTCAATCTCTCTGTGTCTCTGTCTCACACACACATACATTCTCTATCTCCTACTGGCCATGTGTCTGTTTTCATGCTGCTGATAAAGACATACCCAAGATTGGGAAGAAAAAGAGGTGTAATTGTACTTACAGTTCCACATGACTGGGGAGGCCTCAGAATCATGGTAGGAGGAGAAAGGCACTTCTTACATGGAGGCACCAAGAGAAGATGACGAAGATGCAAAAGCAAAAATCCTTGATAAAACTATCAGTCTCGTGAGACTTACTCACTACCATGAGAACAGTATGGGGGAACTGCCCCCCGTGATTCAAATTATCTCCCACTGGGTCCCTCCCACAACACATGGGAATTATGGGAGCATAATTCAAGGTGAGATTTGGGTGGGGACACAGAGCCAAATCATATCACCCTGTTTCTTTGGAGAACCCTGGTTAATATAGATGATTTTGTTATCAGGAGTAATTGGTTCTGGGCTTCTAGAATTGAGTGTCTAATCTGATTGGATTTAAAGACACTAATGACTCTATTTTCAGTGGTAAAGAGAGCACTGTTAGTTGGGGTTATCAAGTGGAGATATTTAGGGTACCTCTATGGCCAGATCAAGTATGGCTTGATCTGAAGGAAGTACAAGAAGGAAGGAGCTGGGTGACTATGTATATGACACTTTTGAACATCTTTAGGAGTCTAATAAATGTAATGACATTAGATGGTTGTTCTTAATGTCAATGGGCAAAATGATGAAATAAGGATGAGCTCTGGGATTCAAGTTCTCACCTCAAGTGCCACATAAATGACCTCAAAACATCTATGTATTCTATGAAGGCGACCCTTATCTCCTATAATACAAGGCTGAGATTGCTGAAAATTAGATGCAGAATATCCCATTCTCTGACTAACTGTATATTGCAGGTTGAACTCCCAGCCTCACAAGGTCTCTAAAATGAGGATATTGATCAGGAAATAAGTTGGATTCTGTAAGTTAAAATGGGTACATGTGGGAAGACTCTGATGACGCTGGTGATACTGAGCCCCTAAATTCTGATGAAGCTTCTTTTCCAATAGAAGAGACCTCCTCATACCCAGTGGAAGGAGCATTACATCAGATGTATGGAATTTTGCCAACAATGCATAATCTGAATTAAATCTTGACACTCTTCAGAAGTGTCAAGACCATGAAAGACAAAGGCTAAGGAACTTTCACAGATGGAAGGAAATCAAGAAGACATGTCAATTAAATGCAATGTGGTATCCTGGATTAGAATCTAGACCAGAAAAAGGATATTGGTGGGCTACATGGTATAATTTAAATAGAGACCATAAATAAGTTAATATTATTGTATCAGTGTTAACTTCCTGATTCTGATCATTTTACTGTGGTTTTTTTAAGATGAAACATTTGGGGGAACTGGGTGAAAGATATGCAGGAATTATTTGTACTATTTTTGAAACTGTTTATCAAGTCTTCATTTCAAAATGAAAAGTTCAAAAATGAAAAAATAAATTCAAAACATTACTTAAAGTAAATCACACAAACTTGCATTAAAATAGTAACTGGAGGTGAAAGGTATATGAAGAGAGTAAATGTGAAAAATATTCAGAATATTGATTAGGCCCTTTGAAATTGTACTGTGTTCAAAGTAAGCTGCAGCCTCATTGTGAAAAGAAAAGTGGAAATAAGAAACTAGCCTTTAGAAAAGTCACAAAACATCATGAAATACAATGCAAAATGACTACTTATCCAATGCATAAATGTCTGGAATTCAGAATAAAGAACTGATTAACGAAGAGAATGGGAGTATTAAGAAAAATGTAACTGGAACCAAGTGAAGGATTTTGATATGAGTTATTTCATTTCTCTATTAATTTCTGATAATAAATTATAACCATGTATTTATGTATAGATAAATATAGATATTCTATTTCTTCTAATAAGTATGCATCTGTCTGTAAATTAAACATAGAAATTTCTCTCTATCTTTATAAGTAGAAAAGGATGGATACAGGGAGGGAATTATGCATAAGTCAGAAAGGTCTGTGGAAAAAAATTAAAATTATACTCCAGAGAAAGAAAGAAATCAGCCCCACGGTTATACAATAACTAAATGGAAAGAAGATATAACAGTATGCCATAAGATAACCATAATAAGGATATAGTATAGCAGCAAAAGTTTGAGCATTTACTATGTGCCAACTGCTACTAATTAAGAACTTTACATATTAATTCATATAATCTTCATGTTATTGAGCAAATGGGCTTGCTATCTGATGTACACAGAAGCCAATACCATGGCACCAGCTTTTGAGAAAAGAAAGGTTTTATTGCAAATCAGCCAGCAAGGAGTTGGCTCAAATCGGTCTCCTCGATTTGGAATCTACAGAAAGTTTTTCAGCCTGAACAACATGACAAAACAGCATCTCAACAAAAAATACAAAAATTAGCTGGACATAGTGGTGCTACCTGGGGGACTGAGGCAGGAGGATCACTAGATCCCAGGAGGTCTAGGCTGCAGTGAGCCATGATTGTGCCACTCCACTCCAGCCTGAGTGACAGAACAAGACCCCATCTTAAATAAATAAGTAAATAAATAAGAAAAAAAGAAAAGAAAAAAGAGAGTTACAAGAAATCAGAGGGCAAAGAAAAGGATTTAGGAATGTTGACTCAGCATGGGTCTGATTGGACGGTTTCAAGTTTGACCATTTATGGTAAGGTGTATTGAGGCAGATTTTAGTCTCAGAACTTCAGGGCCCACAGACCCTTTGCTTTTGAAAGAGTCCCGGTGTTCAGGTTCCAGTCATGTCTCAATCTTTTCGGTTTCCAGGGAAGGAATCATTGGTTCCAGACATTGTTAGAAGTCAAAGCGTTTTTTAATTATGTCTTCCTGGACTACATGACTTGTGGTTTTGCCTCTGTTATACCTACAAGGTAACTCGACATTTTGTTATCAACAGAGTAGCCCCAGTTTGGGCTGGTCCCGCTGTTACACATAAAAGATGAGGTGGGTCATTATTCCCATTTTACAGGTCATAATAAGATATAAAGGAAATGGGATTTGAATGCAAGCACTTTGGCACAGAGGTGAAGCTTCTAACCACTAGGCTATGGTACTGCCTTGAATTTGCAAGAAAGGACAAAACCAACTAGTTTTCTTTCCTCCTGAGAGACAAAGTTTCTGATTTACAATACTATTATGTGTTAATATAATTAATACCCATAAATAGGATATTTGTGTCCAACTAGGAATGTGATGAACTAGGAAAGGTGAGGCTCTCTGGGAGGAATTGGAGGACAGGAAGTGGGTGGTGAGAAGGAGCTGACCCTGGGATATAGAAGTCACAACCCTCACCCTGCCACTGAGCTGGTTGCAGCTCCTCCAGAGGCAAGGGCTCTCAAGGGGACTGGAGTGAACTACTCCTGCCACACAGATGCTGTCTTGTCCCCAAGATGGTCCCTATGTGTGGCATGATTAGAAAATAGTCTTTCAGGTAGAATTTGATTTGAACTGTCATTGGTCCTAAATTAGCACCTGGGAGGAGGGTCAGCAGAGAACAGTGGATAAATGCTCCTAAGTGTGCATTTAAATTTTAAAAACAGCCTCAGTTAATATATTCTGTGTTCAGAAAATGTGGACACCAACATTCACTACTCACTGAAGTTAATTGAGCAAGAAAAGTAACATGAAAGCATTTGAGAAATATTGGTTCTGGGAACAGAATTTGCAAATGAATTTAGGGTAGGGTCAACTGGAAAGCATACAGAAGCCAGGGAGGTAATGGATTATAATTGAGTAAAACAGGCGAAGCTGTTTCTTTTGAAGAGGCTTTGTTTCCTAATGAAGCACATAGAATATTCTTTACTTCTACAAAGAAATATACTTTCTCCAATTTTGTTTTTAGACACATAGGCTATCTTTTGTTTTCCTGGCTTTGATGAAGACTTACACAGAAAGAAATAGTTCTTGCCTGCAGGACTTTCAGTGATGAAAGCACAATCACAAATGAGGACTGACAAGCCCTAATAACAAGGGTGGCAAGGATATTAGGTGGAAAAGTGAAGCTGGAACGTGCATGCCCATTCATGAGCACAGGCTCTGTGTCCCTGCAACTGGTTCTTACCACACAGAATGTGGGCCAATGTTGACTGCCCTGTCGATTGTTCAAGACAGGCTAAACATCCGCATTTTATATGAAATATCTTGAACTTCTGAATTTGACTTAAAACTTTTCAAACTATGTGCTGACCTCTTTCTCAATATACTTTCATCTGTTTCTCTGTGATACTCCCATGAATGTCTTCCTCCTTTACTGGATCCTCCTCTTCTGATCATCATCTAAATAGGGGTATTCAATCTTTTGGCTTCCCTGGGCCACACTGCAAGAAGAGTAATTGTCTTGGGCCCCACATAAAACACACTAACACTAATGATAGCTAATGAGCAAAAACAAATACATAAATAAATAAATAATCACCAAAAAAAAATCTCGTAATGGTTTAAGAAAGTTTACAAATTTGTGTTGGGCCACATTCAAAGTCATCCTGGGCTACCTCTGGCCCACAGGCCATGGGTTGGACAAGCTTGATCTAAAACAAAGGTGCCCAGATCCTCATTTCTGCTCTATTTACATCCCCTACCTGGGCAACCTCACTGGATCCCATGGCGTTAAGCCTGTATCCAGCCTTTACTTCTGCCTTCGACTCCAGACTGTCAACTAGACATCTCCAAAAGGAGGTCTAACGGGAACCTCAAATTATCATACCCAGAGGAAACTCAGATTCCTCCCTGAACCACTCATACTTCTCTTCTCCATTTCAGAAAATGGAACTGCCATCCACCAAGACAGAAAAAAATACATTTTCTACATAAATGGTGAAATCTTTTGTTTCATGTCCCACTCCTTAGCAGACCCTTTCAACCCCTTCCCCACCTTTTTCATCTGGAAAATTTCTACTTATCCTTCACAGATCAATTTGAGCATCATCGCTGCCTCCAGGCAAGGTGGCCACATAATTTGGGGGGCCCAGTGCTAAATGAAAAATGAAAATCTTGCAGGTGGAATTCAACCTATCCCTTCCACAGGAGGTCATCCCAATCTAAAATATTTGGCCTTTGCACAGGGAAACACTTGGCATCTGATTTGGGAACAGGTGAGAAGTCCCTGCTGACCCAAACATGGCTGTTGCTCTGCCAGTCAAGGCAGAAACAACTGCTGCCTTGCCTTGCCCAGCACACTGTGGAGCACAAACCTGAGCTTGACCCTCCATGCTTCTACACTGTGGCCCCTGCTGGGGAAAAAGAGTGATGCCCAAACCTGACCTTGACCCTCCATGCTTCTATGCTGTGGTCCCTGCTGGGGAAAAGGAGGATGATGGCCTCCTCCTGCTTTAGAGTTTGAGCAGGCTGTAAATGGGCCAGGGAGGAGGGAGGCAGCCAGAAGTGAACAGCACATGATGAGCAGAGGTTTCGAGTGCCCATCACGTGCTCCATTGTCCCATTGGACTTCATTTACAAAACACTAATTCAAAGATGAAACTAAAAATTTCAAAAGGGCGCCACAAAGCATTAAGCCCCAAGTACCAACAGTTCTGACAGTAAGGCCCTAAGCTACTTGATTGCATGCCTCTGTAGTTGGTCCTGCCTCCAGAAAATTTTCCCTGACCAGCTCCCTCAAACCAAGCTAGCTGCCCCTTTTTGTTCTTCCTGTTTAACCCATGCTTGCCTTTGTTACTGCACTTAGTACATTATACTAATATTATCTATTTATATGTATGTTTCACAAAGTATTTTATAACTTCATAAAGTCAAGGAATTTGGCTAAATCTTTTTTCTCCAATTTCTAAATTTTAATACTATATTAAAATTGCTTCATCATATGTATTTGGTAAGTATTAAATATGTTGACTGAGCTGGATACACTTTATATGCCATGCCAGATCTGCTTGGCCTCACCAATACTATCATCCCCATCACTGTCACCCTTGTTTCCCAGGCAGAGCAGCCTCAGCAATAGATCACACCTCACCCACGGCTATTACATCCAAACTTCTGTGGCACTGCCACCACCAACTGAGAAGTTTACATGCACATCTCCAAATGACAAAGGGAGGTCTTCATGATCTGCCAGAGGGGACCCGGGGAGGCTCCAGCTTCCTTACAGATAGATTAGAAAGTGTAGGTAAGGCCGGGGACAGTGGCTCATGCCTGTAATCCCAGAACTTTGGGAGGCCAAGGTGGGCAGGTCACTTGAGGTCAGGAGTTCAAGACCACCCTGGCTAATGTGGTGAAACCCTTTCTGTACTAAAAGTACAAAAATTAGCGGGGCGTAGTGGCACATGCCTGTAATTCCAGCTACTAAGGAGGCTGAGGCAGAAGAATCACTTGAACTTGGGAGGTGGAGGTTGCAGTGAGCCAAGATTGCACCACTGCACTCCAGCCTGGGCAACAGTGCGAGAAAAAATATAAATAAATAAAAAATACATAAAAAAGGAAAGAAAGAAAGAGAGAGAGAGAAAGAAAGAAAGAGAAAGAAAGAAAGAAAGAAAGAAAGAAAGAAAGAAAGAAAGAAAGAAAGAAAGAAAGAGAAAAAGAGAGAGAGGGAGGGAGAGAGAGAGAGAGAAAGAAAGAAAGAAAGAAAGAAAGAAAGAAAGAAAGAAAGAAAGAAAGAAAGAAAGAGAGAGAGAGAGAAAGAAAGAAAGAAAGAGAAAGAAAGAAAGAAAGAAAGAAAGAGAAAAAGAAAGAAAGAAAGAAAGAAAGAAAGAAAGAAAGGAAGGAAGGAAGAAAGGAAGAAAGAAAAGGAAGAAGAAGGAAGGAAAGAAGGAAGGAAGGAAGGAAGGAAGGAAGGAAGGAAGGAAGGAAAAGAGTGGATAAACTGGAAATGTGGACTTCAAATAGTTAACTGCCACCGAGGCAGATTTCAACAATGCAAGACAAGAGATAGAAAAAAGTCAGCAGATAAATTGTTATTTCTTCCCCTAACAGACTGCTCTGACATGCAACAGTTTTATTTGACCTCTCTGGAAATGTCTTAAAAGATGGGAAACCAGCTATTTTGTTCTGAAGCCATGGTTATCTTGGTATTATAATATTCTACCTTGTATTTTCTTTCCCTCTTTCCTTACCCCTCTCTTTTCCCCCTTACTCTTGCTTCCCTAGGGTTGTACCTCCATAAAACAATAGCACAAAAGCTATCCCCTTTCGCTGTCTACTCCAAGAAACCTAGGGCTGAGACAACTGGTTCTGGAGTTGGGTAGGTAGTAATAACAATGGGCAAGCTGTGACATTAGAATTACTAATGCTTTTATTTGTGGCTAATTGGGATAAGGTGGGGTTTTAAGGTAAGTCTTTGAATATCAAGTTGTCACTGCAATTGATCAATATAAGGATGATGATAATTATAGAACTTTGGCAGTGGTTGGATACTTTGATGATATTGAAATCCTTGATAGGTAAGAGGCAGCTAATTGCTATTTTAAGGCATTCTGTGACCAGGTTTGATCTATGGCAGGCGGTGGGAGCAGATCATAAATGTATCAAACAAGAACCAGAGAAACATATGTAGGGGTAAATCTTGAGGGTGTTAGACCAGGGAAGTAGAATTAAGGCTGAAGAGGAAAACATTTATTTGAGTGGATAATTCAACCATAATTTGGAATTTCATGTCTAACAAGGATAACAGTCCTAACAGTTTGCTGAGATGTCTCCTCAAAGCCTGGATTCATAATGGTTAGTAAATTGAGTGAAAATGTTGGAACCACTTTGGCAGAGTAATGAGAAAGGCATTAGAGGCTCAAGAAAGGGGGACTATTAGAATAAAGACACTGAGCCGGGCGCGGTGGCTCAAGCCTGTAATCCCAGCACTTTGGGAGGCCGAGGCGGGCGAATCACAAGGTCAGGAGATCGAGACCACAGTGAAACCCCGTCTCTACTAAAAATACAAAAAATTAGCCGGGCGCGGTGGCGGGCGCCTGTAGTCCCAGCTACTCAGGAGGCTGAGGCAGGAGAATGGCGGGAACCCGGGAGGCGGAGCTTGCAGTGAGCCGAGATCGCGCCACTGCACTCCAGCCTGGGCAACAGCGTGAGACTCCGTCTCAAAAAAAAAAAAAAAAAAAAAAAAAGAATAAAGACACTGAATCCCCCAGTTGTTTGTTTATATTTTCCAGGAGGGCCTGAGGACCAGCATCACTGAGAACCCACAGTTGGTTGTCCTGTCAGGCTAGGGTTGACTCTAATATCAATGGGGATATGGGAAGTCAATCAAGGCAGAGCCCAGGTGGATGTAATGGCCATAATGAGCAGCATGGCCACACGGGCAGTGAAGGTGCCCTGTCCCAAAGTGACATTGTATTATGGCTAACAAATGATGGTTTTCCCAAAGATGGCACAGACAAGCAGCCATCTACAGCAGTGGTTATCAAAGTGTGGACCTGAGATCAGCAGCATTAGCACCACCTGGGAACTTGTTTGAAATGAAAATTCTTGAGCCTCATCTCAGACCTAGTGATGCAGAAATTCTGGGGATGTGGCCCAGCAATCTGTGTTTTAACCAGCTCTCTAGGTGGTTGAGATGCACACTAAAGTTTAAGAATCATTGAACCAGGTTTTTGTTTGATTTGTACAATAAAAAATAATAGAGAACTGATGAACACAGGACGATGCTAGATAGTAAAATGGACTATCTAGCAATTTCTAGTTACTAGATCTAAGTCAGCTTATAGATCTAGAACCCATGATTGGAAGGAAAGCTGGTTCCTCACAATGTCACACAAGCATGGCAATTATTTCTTTAATCCTTGCCCAAATTTGCCAAAATATGCACTGAACAGACAAAAAGTCTAGGTACTCTCACAGTTGACACCAATACCAGGGGACCTAAAACACCACCACCACCATTGTCTTCCAATTGGAAGTGGAGTATTATCAGTATCAGATTATAAATGGGATTTGGGCTCAAGTCCATCTTATAATGGATCCAATAGATCTAAGGACCCACTCTGTTACTTCTCTAGTCTCTGAATGTCTAATGGGATAGATATACTTAGAAGTTGGCCCTTAGTTTCCTGACCTATAAGTTAAGGGACTTTATGATAGAAAGGAGCACTATTAGCCTTTTAAAATGCAATGCAACCTCCCTCCAGACCAAGATAGTTAATCAGAAGCAATATCTCCTCCCAAGAAGAATTGCAGAAATTAGTACCAACAAACACTTAAAGGATTCATGAATGGCAATTCCCATTGTTTCCCTAGTCATTTCATCTATCTGGTCTCTGCAAACATATACACAAATACATAAAGATAGATAGATAGATAGATAGATAGATAGATAGATAGATAGATAGATAGATAGACAGACAGATAGATAGTAGATAGATAGACAGACAGACAGACAGATAGATAGATAGATAGATAGATAGATAGATAGATAGATAGATAGTGGTGGGTGCTAGTGGACTACTACAAATTCAACCAGGTGATATCTGCAATTGCAGCTTCTGTGCCAGATATAATTTTTCTTTTTTTAGAGAACACCAATCTAACCTCTGGCACTTAGTTTGTGTCTATTATACTGCTGTATGCTTTATCCTTGACTTTCATCAGTAGAGAAAATCAGAAGCAGCTCACCTTTACATTTGCAAGGACAACAGTAAATCTTCACTGCCTTGCCCTGGGTCTGTGTTAATTGTGTTGTCTATAATGGTATGTTTTGTAATGATCTCTATCATCTTCATATGTCATAGTACATTATGTTAGACTTCTATATTGATTGACATTTTTCTAATTGGACCTAATAAAGGAATAGATCAAGCAACTTGAATGTCCTGATAAGACGCATACATATCAGAAGTTAGACCATAGGTACCTAATGATTAAGGGGCCTGCAACACCAGTGAAATTTTTAGGGACCCAGAGATCTAGAGCATGCAGGGACATACCTGGTAAGGTAAAACCTGAGAGTGTGACTATGGTCCACCATGTAACTACAGTTGGAGCTGCCCATCATGAGCATGGTCTTAACAGAAATGCCCAGAAAAAGGTTGAGAGGCAGGAGCAAACTATTATATGAAGAAAATGGTACTTTTAAGGAAAGACTCAAGTAGTCCAGAAGACACACACAAAAAATGTGACTTGTTTTCCCAGACCTTCAGATCACCTACCTGTTTGGCACTGGTGTCACTCCCTCAACTCATACTTATGGCCTCATGGGAAATCCTCTATAACCAACTGATGGAGAAGGGAAGACCTTGAGTCAATTCAAAGAGAGTGTGGTATGATATGTTGAGGTTCTCCAGAAATGGACCACTGCCATCATACAGTTCCTCTCCAGAGTGACTCTAAAGAATAAGCACAGCCACAAGGAGGCTTTTGACAATCAGGTAGATAGGACGACCTATTTTCTGAATATCACCAGCTCCTTCTTTTGGTCAATGCAATGGCTTGCATGATGATGGGCTCATAAACAAAGTGGCCATAGCATCAGGCTCAGATCCTATATATGGACTGGAAAAGCAAGGGCTCTGGGAACCAAAAGGTGGAACTAGGACCACCCTTCTCACAATTATTCTGAATGAAGCATTCAAAATGTGAACGTTCTGTTGTTATGATCTTTTTTTGTTTGTTTTGGTTGTTTTGGGGGGGAGGTTATTTCTTTATTTTTTTATTATACTTTAAGTTCTAGGGTACATGTGCACAACATGCAGGTTTGTTACATATGTATACACGTGCCATGTTGGTGTGCTACACCCATTAACTCGACATTTACATTAGGTATATCTCCTAATGCTATCCCTTCTCCCTCCCCTCATCCCACGACAGGCCCCAGCATGTGATGTTCCCCACCCAGTGTCCAAGTGTTCTCATTGTTCAATTCCCACCTATGAGTGAGAACATGTGATGTTTGGTTTTCTGTCCTTGCGATAGTTTGCTCAGAATGATGGTTTCCAGCTTCATCCATGTCCCTACAAAAGACATGAACTCATCCTTTTTTATGGCTGCATAGTATTCCATAGTGTATATGTGCCACATTTTCTTAATCCAGTCTATCATTGATGGACATTTGGGTTGGTTCCAAGTCTTTGCTATTGTGAATAGTGGCACAATAAACATACGTGTGCATGTGTCTTTATAGTAGCATGATTTATAATCCTTTGGGTGTATACCCAGTAATGGGATGGCTGGGTCAAATGGTATTTCTAGTTCTAGATCCCTGAAGAATTGCCACACTGTCTTCCACAATGGCTGAACTAATTTACCCACCATCTGTTCCTACAATCTTATATCTGCTGTGTTAGAGATCCTCATTCCCAGGCAGTATTGCTTCTTAGAGAACACATTGTGTTCCACTGAACTGGAAATTGCAACGATGTTGATCCATGCCAGAAGAAAAGCAAGAAAAGAATTACTGTACTTACTAGTTTCACAAACTCTGATTGCTATGAGAGGATGGGGTTGTTGCTAACACAATGGGGACAGAGAGGAGTACATCTGCAGTGCAGGACTCACTGAGGCACCTCGTGGCAATTCTGTGACCAGTGACACTTGTAAATGGGCACCTGCAGCAACTATTATGTGACAAAGGAAAACAATTGATAGTTGACAGTTGACATCCACTAGGGATTAAGCAGCTGACTACTGACTGAAGATGTGGGAAACAAGAATAGGTGAGAGATAACGGAGTTGGTGAGTATCAGCTATGACCCTGAACCAACAATGAAGATGGTGAATATCAGCTATGACCCTGAACCAGTTGCAGCAGTGGAGTGCAGCTTGATTTGCCAATCTTTAAACGTTGTTTAGGGGATTGAAGCTGACCACTATCTGGAAGGACTGGCCTTGCCCCTCCCTTCTTGAGGAAATAGTGAAAAATATCTTGTTCTCATGCAACATCTGGTATATACGAATAAGCAAGAAAATAGAATTAGTGCAAGAGATGCAGTATATGAGACCCAGGTTATGTATTACACCAGCTCCTCTCATCCCTACCCACCCTGTCCCGCTCAAAGTCAACCATTTGTATTGTTTTAGCTACTCAGCTACTCGCACAGTGGTTATGTCCCAGCTACTGTTGCTGTTGCCACTGTCACTGACACCATACACTGAGGAGTCCCCACATGCAGCCCCAGCTGACATGGAGAGACTAGTGCACTGTGTCCCAGGGTTCTGGCTTCCCAGTGGATGCCTGGAGGGGTTGTGTAACACAACCTGGAAATAGAGGAATTGAGTGACTTGTAGGGTAGACTTCACCACTAAAAGAAAGTAGATAGGAAAGATATCAGAAGATATCTCATCCTTCCCTACAGTGAACTTCTCTCAGATGCAGTCTTTTCATATGGCTACTCTGGAGACATCCTGTAAATCCAATTATCTGGCTGGTTTTATTGCAAAGCTATGGTCATCTCAGTAACTCATCCCATTGTATTTCCTCTCCTTCTTTCTCTGCATCAATTCTCTATTACATTATTCTTGCTTCTTTGGGAATGCACTCCCATGCCCCAGTGAAATAGGTATTTCAGTCAAAAGAAAAAATGGATAATTCATGGATGTCATATATACAGCAACAAAACTTTCTATCTTATATTTTCAACTACCATAGGTGATATGTTTCTAATTGTTCAGACATTTGGAACAAAACCAATATATTATATCTCAGCACCTCTACCAGGTGGCTCTATAAAGATAAGCCCTTATCATCAGAACACTAACACCCAGCTGAGTACCTAGCCCAGACTAGATGCTAACTATATGTTTATTAAAGTCTTTGGAAAAGGCAATGGTGTGTAGAGGAAAAAGGACTAATATAGGAGTTGGAATAACCTTGTTCAGCTGCTTCCTATCCCTCATGACGGGCAAATCACAAGTTCAATGAGACTCATTTCTGGAATCTACGAAGTGGGGGTAACATCATCTCCTTACAAAATTGTCATAAGGTCTAGATGAGATGTACTATGTATATAAGTCTCTTTATATTGCAGAATTCTATACAAATATCTGTTACTGTTATGGTAAATGACTAAGTAGTCACTTAAATTAAAAGCGAGGGGAAAATAATGGACTGGATGGAAACCAAGAAATGAGAGAACCAAAGAAAAATATAAAAAGATAAACTTAGTCATCACCACACAAAAAAATGGAACAAGATCCTGTGCTTCTTCCTCCTTCTAGGCATACAGCAAACTGGGATAGTAGACTCGGTTTACTCTCACATTTTCCCTAAGTTCCCTGATTTATCAGTTTATCAGATGTTTACTGAATGCACATGGGTACCAGGCTTTGAGCTAGGGAAAGGGAACAAGGCATGGTCATGCCCTTAGGGAGGTTGAAGTCTAGTGGAGAAGGCAGACATGTGAAGAGATCCCTACAATGAAGTAGAATCCAAGGTTTCACAGGTGCCCTGAAGGTCCTCAAATGAGATTGTATAATTCTTGATGGGTTGGAGACAATCAGGGAAGAGGAGATGATCAGGAAATCTTCCCCAGGGAAAGAGATCTTCCAGGATGCATCTTGAAGAATGCACTGGGCAAAAGAGGAAAGGGAAATCTAAGGCAGAGGAGGCCAGGCTGCAGAAACACAAATCAAAGACTCTGTATGCAAGCTTATGGAACCTTATTCTGTAAGTTGTGGAGACCCACTAAAAATTTTTAAGAGGAAAAGGTAGGTTGATTAGATTCATATTCAGAAGCTTTGCTTCTGTCCTCTGTGGATATAGCCACTGCTGCAGGCAACTCCCCCAGCTACTTGTTACTGTTCAGTCTTAGAACATGCCCTGAAGCCTCTAGGAAAGGAGTCAAATGAGAAAACTTTGAAATTTCACAGATTTGCTCTAGTTAGATTTTCGGACTAGGAACTTCCTGGATTCTGTAGTTCTAAGAAAAAAATAATCAGGGAGCCTGTTAATATCTTGATTGAGACCTCACTTGTGTGAGTGCCTTGTGAACAAATGAGTCCCTTTTCCATCCTCCAGATAAATGAAACCCTGATGAATCCAAAGCTTTTATTAAAATTGAAGCTTTACTACTGCCTCTTCCTTATTAGGCAATCTCCAAATGATAATTATAAAATTGCTTCCTCTTCTCTTCCAATGTCCTATTAGTAGAATAATAATACATGTAAGAGTGACAGACACACATGGGCACTAGAGGGATTGGTCTGATAAACCACCACTTGCCCCAATCATTTATCTTATGACTAGGTCTCCTCAAGGCAGAGTTGACATCCAAACGTAAATATAAAGGAGAAGGAAGAGTGGCGAGGACTCTCTTGCGTCTAGGATAGAAGCTCAGCCACAGCAGAAGATGGTACCAGTCAGAGTCGTGAGACCCCTATTCCAAACACTAGCTCCCAGATGACATTCTAGACAAACCCTGGGCTAGAGGGAACCTGCTGACTTGAAGGAAAGGACCAGTCCCAGCAGCATTCATCACCTGTTCATTTGGACCCCAAATGAACAGCAGCGATACCCAGGTATTATGTCAAGGGACTTGGGTGAGCCTCTGAGACTTGCTGACTTTAGGTAAAATTCAGAGCATTACCAGCTGTGGTGACTATGGGCAAACTCCTGCTTGAGAAAAGCAAGGGAAAAGTAAAAGGGACTTTTTCTTGCATCTTATGTACCAGCATGGCCACAGGGCGATATAGCACCAAGCATGTTCTTGGGGTTCCCAATTCTGGAACTTGACTCTTAGCATTTATGGACCTGCCTTGGGCCAGAGGGAAGCCCAGTGCCCTAAAGAGGGACTCACAGGCCAGGCAGCATTCATAACAAACGGACTTAAGAGACCCTTCGGCTTTAAGGGAACATTGGTAGTAGTCTAACAGTACTCCTCATGGCCTGGGGTGGCAGTGGCTACAAGATGAGGCTCCTCTGCCTTTGGAAAAAGGAGGTAAGAGGAATGGGAAGGACTGCATCTTGTGGTTTGAGTGCCAGCTCAGCCACAATTCAACAGAACACCAGGTAGACTTCTGAGGTTTTTGACTCCAGTTCCTGACTCCTGGAAGGCACCTCTGGGCCCACGCAGGGTCTATGAGACTTCACCGCCCTGAAAGGCAGGACCCAGGCATGGTTGGCTTTGCCACTTACTGACCGTAGAGCCCCAGGGCCTTGAGCAAACATAGGTGGTAGCCAGGGGGTGATCACAGTAGGCCTTACGTGAGACTCAGCACTGTGCAGGCTTTGGATCTGACTCTGTGCAGTCATAGCAGTGGTGACCACAGGGGTGGTCTTCATCCCCAGGTTTAGGTGGCTTAGAACAGAGACAGAGAAAGAGAGAGAGACAGAGAGAGACAGAGAGAGAGAAACTCTGTATGTCAGAAGAAAGTAAGGGAAAAGAACAAGAATCTTTGTCAGGTGATTCAGAGAATTCTCCTGGATCTTGTCCAAAATCATCAAGGTGGTACCTCTATGAGTCTGCAAGAACCACACTGTTACTAGGCTTGGAGTGCCCTCTAAAGCAGATACAGCTTAGATCACAACACTGAAATTCTTTCAAATACCCAGAAAACCTTTCCAAGAAGGATGCCTACAAATAAGCTCAGGCAGTGAAGACTGCAATACATACCTGATTTGTCAATGTTCAGACACTGAAGAACATCTACTAGCATCAACACCATCCAGGAAAACATGACCTCACCAGAGGAATTAAATAAACTACCAGGGACCAATCCTGGAGAAACAGAGACATGTGACCTGTCAGACAGAGAATTCAAAATAGCTGTCTTGAGGAAACTCAAAGACGTTCAACATAACACAGAGAAGGAATTCAGAATTCTATTAGATAAACATAACAAAGAGATTGAAATAGTTTAGAAGAATCAAGCAGAAATTCCGGAGCTGAAAAATGCAATTGACATACCAAATAATGCATCAGAGTTCTTTAATTGTGGACTTGATCAAGCAGACAAAAGAATTAGTAAGTTTGAAGACAGGCTATTTGAAAATATATAGTCAGAGGAGACAAAACAATAAAAAACAATGAAGAATGCCTACAGGATCTAGAAAATAGCCTCAAAAGGGCTAATCTAACAGTTATTGGCTTTAAAGAAGAGGTAGAGAAAGAGATATGGGGTAGAAAGTTTATTCAAAGGCATAAAAACAGAACTTCCTAAACCTAGAGAAAGATATCAATATCCAAGTACAAGAAAGTTATAGAACACCAAGCAGATTTAACCCAAAGAAGACTACCTCAAGCCACTTAATAATTAAACTCCCAAAACTCAAGGATAAAGAAAGATCTTCAGTAGAAGTCTTCTGACCAAAAAAATAAAATAAAATAAAAAAAGGACCCTAGACCAGGTGCAGTGGCTCACGCCTATAATCCCAGCACTTTGGGAGGCTAAGGTGGGTGGGTCACCCGAGCTTAAGAGTTCGAGACCAACCTGGCCAATGTGGTGAAACCCTATCTCCACTAAAAATACAAAAATCAGCTGGGTATGGTGGTGTGCACCTGTAATCCCAGCTACTTCGAAGGCTGAGGTAGGAGAATCACTTAAACCTGGGAGGCAGAGGTTGCATTGAACCAAGATCGGGCCATTGCACTCCAGTCTGGGCGATAAGAACAAAACTCTGTCTCAAAAAAAAAAAAAAAAAAAAAAATCCTAAAAGCAGCAAGAGAAAATAAATAACATACAATAGAGTTACAATACAACTGGCTGCAGACTTTTCAGTGGAAATAGTGCTAAAGGAAAAAGAAACTCTTACCCTAAAATAGTATATCTGGCAAAAATATCTTTCAAACATGAAGGAGAAATAAAGATTTGCCCAGACAAACAAAAGTTGATGGACTTCATCAATACCAGACTTGTCCTATAAAAAATGTTAAAAGGAATACTTCAGTCAGAAAGAAAAGGACATTAATGAGAGATAAATAATCATCTGAAGGTACAAAACTCACTGGTAATAGTAAGTACAGAGAAAAACACAGAGTATTATAACACCATAACTGTGTTTTGTAAACTACTCTTTTCCTAAGTGGAAAGACTAAACAAGGAACCAATCAATAATAACTACAACACCTTTTCAAGACATAGTCAGAACAATAAGCTATAAATAAAAACAAAACAAAAAAGCACAAATAAAAACAAAAAGTTAAAAAGTGGGGGAATGAAGTTAAAGTATAAAGTTTTTATTAGTTTTCCTTTTGCTTGTTTGTTTATGCAAATAATGTTAAGTTGTTATCAGGTTAAAATAATGGGTTATAAGGTAGTATTTGCAAGCCTCATGGTAACCTCAAAGCAAAAGACAATGGATACACAAAAAAATAAAAAGCAAGAAACAAATCATATCACCAGAGAAAATCACCTTTACTAGAGGAAGACAGAAAGGAAAGAAAGTAGGAAGAAGACCACAAAATAACCAGAAAACAAACAACAAAATGGGAGGAGTAAGTCCTAAAAATGACATTGAATGTACTTGGGCTAAACCCTCCAAAAGACAGACTGGCTGAATAATGAAAAAACAAGACCCATTGCTCTGCTCTCTACAAGTAACACACTTCACCTACACAGACACACATAGACTGAAAATAAAGGGATGGAAAAAGACATTCCATGCTAATGGAAACCAAAAAAGAGCAGGAGGCCGGGTGCAGTGGCTCACGCCTGTAATCCCAGTAGTTTGGGAGGCCAAGGTGGGCATATCACGAGGTCAGGAGATCGAGACCATCCTGGCTAACATGGTCTCTACTAAAAAAATACAAAAAATTAGCTGGGCGTGGTGGCGGGCGCCTGTAGTCCCAGCTACTTGGGAGGCTGAGGCAGGAGAACGGTGTGAACCTGGGAGGCGGAGCTTGCAGTGAGCAGAGACCGTGCACCACTGCACTCCAGCCTGGGCGACAGAGCGAAACTCCATCTCAAAAAAAAAAAAAAAAAAGGCCGGGCGTGGTAGCTCAAGCCTGTAATCCCAGCACTTTGGGAGGCTGAGACGGGCGGATCACGAGGTCAGGAGATCAAGACCATCCTGGCTAACCCGGTGAAACCCCGTCTCTACTAAAAAATACAAAAAAATTAGCTGGGCATGGTGGCTGGCGCCCGTAGTCCCAGCTACTCGGGAGGCTGAGGCAGGAGAATGGCGTAAACCCGGGAGGCGGAGCTTGCAGTGAGCTGAGATCCGGCCACTGCACTCTAGCCTGGGCAACAGAGCGAGACTCCGTCTCAAAAAAAAAAAAAAAAAAAAAAAAAGGGCAGGAGTCACTATACTTAGATCAGACAAAATAGATTTTCAAGACAAAAACTATATAAGAAGAGACAAAGTAGGTCATTCCATAATGACAAAGGGGTCAACTCAACAATAAGATAAAACAAATTTAAACATACATGTTTAAACATATATGCACTTAACAGAGGAGCACCCAAATGTTATTAGAGCTAAAGCAAATGTTATTAGAGCTAAAGCAAATGTTATTAGAGCTAAAGCGAGAGCTAGGCCCCAATACAATAATAGTGGGAGATATCAACACTCCACTTTCAGCATTAGACAGATATTCCAGATAGAAAATCAACAAAGAAACATGAGACTTAATCCGCACTACAGACAAAATGGGTCTAATAGATATTTACAGAACATTTCATCCAAGACCTGCAGAATACACATTCTTTTCCTTAGCACATGGCTCATTCTCAAGGACAGACCATATGTTAGGTCACAAAACAAGTCTTAAAACATTTTCTTAAATTGGAATAATATAAAGCATCTTCTCTGAGCACAATGGAATAAAACTAAAAATTAATAACAAAAAATTTTGGAAACTATACAAATATATGGAAACTAAACAATATGTTTTTGAATAACCACTGGTTCAAAAAGAAATTAAGAAGAAACTTTTAAAATTTCTACAGGATCTAGAAAATGATAATGGAAATATAACTTACCAAAACCTAGGGGATACAGCAAAAGCAGTACTCAGAGGGAAGTTTATAGCTATAAGTACCTACATTTAAAAAGAAGAAAAACTTCAAATAAACAATCTAACAATGCATCTTAAAGAACTAGAAAAGCAAACCAAAAAACACCCAAAATTAGTAGAAAAAATAAATAATAAAGATCAGAGCATAAATAAATAACATTAAAGTGGAAAAAATTACAAAGAATCAATAAAACAAAAAGTTAGGATTTTCTAATGTAAACAAAATTGACAAACCTTTAGCCAAACTAAGAAAAAAGAGAGAAGATCCAAATAAATAAAATGAGAAATGAAAAAAGAGACATTAAAACTGATATTACAGAAATGCAAAGGACCATTAGTGGCTACCAAGAGCAACCATGTGCCAATAAATTGGAAAATCTAGAAGAAATTGACAAATGTCTAAATACATGAAACCTACCAAGACTGAACCGGGAAGAAATCCAAAACCCAAACAAATCAATAACAAGTAATGAGATCAAAGCTGTAATAAAAAAGTCTCCCAGTAGAGAAAAGCCTGCAACCGATGGCTTCACTGCTGAATTCTACCAAACATTTAAAGAATGACTTATACCAATCCTACTCAAACTATTCCAGGAAATAGAGGAAGAAGGAACACTTCCAAACTCTTTCTATGAAGCCAGTATTACCTTGACACACACACACAAAAAAAAACAGAAAAAGACACATCAAAAAAAGAAAATGATAGGCCAGTATCTGTAATGAATATAGATGCAAAAATCCTCAGCAAAATACTAGTAAACAAATTCAGCAATACATTAGAAAGATCATTCGGCGACCGAGTGGGATTTATCACCCATGGATGGTTCAACATATGCAAATCAATCAATGTGATACATCATATTAACAGAATAAAGAATAAAAAACATATGATAATTTCAATTGATGCTGAAAAAGTATTTGATAAAATTTAACATCCCTTTATGATCAAACTGAGGCTAGAAGGAACATACCTCAATGTAATAAAAGTCATATACAATAGACCCACAGCTAGTATCATACTGAATGGGGAAAAACTGAAAGCCTTTCCTCTAAGATGTGGAACATGATGAGGGTGCCCACTGTCACCATTATTATTCACCATGGTATTGGAAGTTCTAGCTAGAGCAATCAGACAAGAAAAAGATATAAAGGGTATCCAAATTGAAAAGGAAGAGTCAAATTATCCTTGTTTGAGGATGATACGATCTTATATTTAGAAAAAAACTAAAGACTCCACAAGAAAATTAGTAGAACTGATAAACAAATTCAGTAAAGTTGCAGGATACAAAAATCAACATACAAAAATCAGTAGCATTTCAATATGTCAACAGTGAACAATGTGAAAAAAATTAAAGTAATCCCATTTACAGTAGCCACATACTAAGATCTCTATAATGAAAACTATAAAACTCTGATGAAGGAAATTGAAGAGGACACCAAACAATGAAAAATATTCCATATTCGTGGATTAGAAGACTCAATATCATTAAAGTATCCACACTGCCCAAAGCAATCTACAGATTCAATGCAATCCCTATCAAAATAGCAATGACATTCTTCACAGAAATAGAAAAAATAATCCTAAAATTTATATGGAACCACAAAAGACCCAGAGTAGCCAATGCAATCCTAAGCAAAAAGAACAAACCTGGAGGAATCACATTACCTGACTTCAAATTATATTATGGAGCTATAGTAACCAAAACAGCATGGTACTGGCATGAAAACAGACACACAGATCAATGGAACACAATAGAAAATGCAGAAACAAATCCACACACCTATAGTGAACTCATTTTCAACAAAAGTGCCAAGAACATACACTAAGGAAAAGACAGTCTCTTCAATAAGTGGTACTGGGAAAACTGGATATCCATATACAAAAGAATGAAAATAGATCCCTATCTCTTGCCATATACAAAAATCAAATTAAAATAAATCAAAGACTTAAATCTAAGACCTCAAGCTATAAAATGACTACAAGAAAACATTGGAGGAAATCTCCAGGACGTTGGTCTAGGCAAAAACTTTTTGAGAAATACCCCACAAGCACAGGTAACCAAAGCAAAAACAGACAAATGGGATCACATCAAGTTAAAAGGCTTCTGCATAGCAAAGGAAACAATCAACAAAGTGAAGAAACAACCCACAGAATGGGAGAAAATATTTGCAAACGACCCCTCTGACAAGGGATTAATATCCAGAATATACAAGGAGCCCAAACAACTCTACAGAAAAAAAACTAATAATCTGATCAAAAAATGGGCAACAGATTTGAATAGACATTTCCCAAAAGAAGACATACAAATGGAAAACAGGCATATGAAAAGGTGCTCAACATCATAGATCATCAGAGAAATGCAAATCAAAACTACAATGAGATATCATCTCACTCCAGTTAAAATGGCTTATATCCAAAAGACATGCTAATACAAATGCTGGTGAGGACGTGGAGAAAAGGGAACCATTGTACACTGTTGTTGGGAATGTAAATTAGCATAACCACTATCGAGAACAATTTGGAAGTGCCTCAAAAAACTAAAAATTGAGCTATCATATGATCCAGCAATACCACTTCTAGGTATATACCCAAAAGAAAAGAAATCAGTATATCAAAGAGATATCTGCACTCCTATGTTTGTTGCAGCACTGCTTATATTAGCTAAGATTTGGAAGCAACCTACATGTCTATCAATAGATGAACGGATAAAGAAAATGTGGTACATATACACAATGAAGTACTATTCAGCCATAAAAAGAATGAGATAATCATTTGCAACAACATGAATGGAACTAGAGATCATTATGCTAAGTGAAACAAGCCAGGCACAGAAAAATAAGCATTGCATGGTCTCACTTACTTGTGGGATCTAAAAATCAAAACTACTGAATTCAGGGACAGAGAGAGTAGAAGGATAGTTACATAGGCTGGGAAGTGTAGTGGGAGACTGGGAGTGGGGAGGTGAAGATGGCTAATGAGTACAAAAAGAAAATAGAAGGAATGACTAAGATCTTCTATGTGATAGCACAACAGGATGACTATAGTCAATAATAACTTAATTGTATATTTTAAAATAAAGATTGTAATTGGATTGTTCATAAGTCATTGAGTAAGTCAAAGGATAAATGCTTGAGGAAATGGATACTCCATTCTCCATGATGTGCTTATTGCATGCCTCTGTCAAAACTTCTCATGTACTCCATACATATATGCACCTACTGTGTACCCACACCAATTAAATAATAATAAAATTTTTAAAAGAAAGGATTTAAATTCAATATTCACCAAGAAATAATACATGCTTTTGATTTTTTTAAAGGGAAAGTATCAGCGAAATGAATGTGCTAATGGATTACACTTAATGGAAACAGAACCTCTGAGCCTCAGTTTTTTCATCTGTGAAATGAACTTGATTTAATCCCCATCCATTATCAAATTTTTTTATCAAATATTTCCATTTAAGAACTTTAAGGAGCAAAGGAAAATGAATATTTCCTGGGAGAGCCAGAAGTACCGTGCATCCAATCTATTTTCTTCTTTTGGGAGGAGGGTGCATATGATAATTTAGTACGTTCATATAATTTGTACAGAAGAAACCAGTGTACCTGGGATATCTATCATCTAAAATATTTGTCTTTTCTTTGTGCTAGAAACATTCCTAACCTATTTTCTGAAATTACTTGTATTTCATTTCCCACAATTTTGGGGATTTCATAATTCTAGTCCATAAAATGTCAGTTGTTTACCTTAAAGAAACAAAACAAAACAAATGTAAACTCCTGGATCTGTTTTAGAACAAAGATACCATAAATTCTATTCTTTGGCAAGTGAATTTTAACAACTGTACATCATGTCAATCCCTTCTAAAACAAGGATACCTTAAAAACAAACCATGATCTAAGGATAGAATTAGGAGGTTCAGAACTCACAAGAAAACAAAAATGTCTTGGGCTCACTAAGGGCATAGAAATGGTCACTTACCCTTTCACCATTACACATCAGCCCCAACCAGATTCCCAGTGCTTGTCCAGAAAATAAAGGACTCCCAACCTTGGGGAAAAGCTCAGAGTTGGAGACCAAGAGAACCAGGGACCAAGTGTTCTCCTCTGCCCTCTTCCCCCACATTGCAAAGCTGCAGACAGTTTCATTTGCCAAACATAGCATCTCACTTGCCTTCCCCACATGGCTCCCCTACCCACCACCACCACCACCACTACCACTGCTCCCCTCCCACCGCCCACCACCACAACCAGTTCGGAAGGCTTATTTTTAAACTTGCAATAGCAATGCCAAATGCAAAGAAACTCATTACATTTGATTTTCTTTCAAGTCACCTCACAAATATGCTTTTTAAAGCATAAGGAAAACACTCAGAGACTTAAATTGCTGCTTAAAACTGTCCTCCGTGATAGCTTTCTATTTTGCCGCAAACACATGGAAAGTAGGTCCGAGTGCTCTGAGTGCTTTTACTCAATAGTCATCGTATGAATTTCAATTGTAAAAGAAGTTCACCAAGTGTTTAAAAATGTGTTTTAATTATATTTTCATGAATTCCAGGAAGAACATCATTGCAGTTAATGTTACAAAAAAAAAACAAAGAGGGACATCTGAACATGCAATAAAAAAGTGAATTCACAGTGAAAATAATGCATGTCAGTACTAAAATAGAGTTGCTTGGTTCCCTGAAGGAAAAAGGTTTCTTCTAATTATCTATTCACTCGGATTTTATTATGAGAAAATATTCTTTGAAAGCTTTGGGGAAGTTTTCAGTTTGTGCTACTACTATCATTAGCGTCTGATGGAAGTCCCTCATTCTGAAAGCCATTGTTCGCAGTCTGTCATTCAATCAGAAAATTCAAAAGTACAAGTAGTTTGGCAACTGGCTTCTTGTTACATACAAAGCCATTAGCAAAAATATGTAACAAAATTTATGTAAAACAAACAATTTTGTCCTTATATACAAAAGACGGCCTTCTTCCTCACACCCTCACAACCTATTCCAAAAAGTGGGGAGGGCATGGGGAGCAGCTATCCATCCCCTTTAAACTCTCTTTATGGGTGGGATAAGAACATCCTAAAAGGCAAGGTAACTATTTTAAAGTTTTTAAAACTGAGTTATAAAAATGCATCTGGGCTTCTCAACAAAGAGGGAAACATAGGAAAAATGATAACAGATTAAAGTAAGGAATTCATCCCTTTGTCATTTGCAAAGTCTCTTAATCAACTCAACAGTTAGAGAGTAAAAAATGACTACATTTGTGACGCAATCCAAGGACACAGTAAAGGACATGTTGGTGAAACACACACACACATTATAACCCGAGCTGCTGAGGAGTTTCACATCTAGGGCATGCACATATTTCATACTGATAAGAGTTTACAACACCTCAAGGGAGAAAGATCATAATAGGTACATGGGAAACATCACTAAATCTATATACAAACACATTAACAGGGAGAACACATGAAGTCAAAAGGAGACCCAAATACAAGTTTAAAAATACATTTGAAAATCATTCCAAAGCCAAGGAACTTATTTACTGAAAACTCCGACATTCTACGGAATACCTTGTAAACCTTAAGAATGCAGTTTTATATAATTCACAGTCTCAAAAGAAAATAAATTTCTGGTTTATCATCACTGCTTGGCTCAGTCTGCAAAACAGAATTATCTGAACACAACTGGTCAACATGGCCATAGTGAAGAGCTGTGCATGCCCCCTCCGGGATGCCCCGGCCTTCAAGGCCACCCCCTTTCGTGTTCTTCAGGTAGCCTGCGATGTAGGAGCCGGTGGAGTGGCGATTCACTGCAGGGGTGGGTGCTGAGGGTTTGTTTCTAAGAACCACGCCTGCCCCATTGCTGGGGTTTGGAACTTTCTGCTTGTTGGCTTCCTGTTTCTCCTTGGCACGGCTAGCAATATTGCGCACTCTGCTCTGACTTCTGGATGACAACTTCCTGACTAGTGCCCGGGGGAGCTGATTGGCATCCTGCTTTGAATATATTACTTGGCAGCTGTCTTCCTGGTCAAAGGACACAAGCTTCCGAAGCTGCTCGGTCAGGGCATCTATAGGCTCTAATGACTTTTTCTTCACAGTCACACCCTTCTTGTCTTTAATGCCAGTTGTAATAAAACTCTTACTAATACACTGGTACTTGCTCTCAAAATTGCAGGCAATGTCCTCTGATGTTAAGTCCCCCAGACTTTTGGATTTGCAAGGACTGGGCAATTTCAGAGCAGGCAAAGGAAGATGTGCCAACTGCTTGGGTACAGGAACATGCATATCTTGAGCACTAGACTGCTGGGGCACACAGGTCTGGAACATTTTTGCATCTGAATCTGAGAAATGGTTATGCACAAAGCCAGCACCCTGATAGGCTAGATAAGAAATACTTTGAGTTTTGACATCTTGAATACTGTTGAATATTTCAGGGACAGAAGGGTGGTGGGTCTCTTTACAGTAGCCATTTCTCAAACCTCTTTGAAAGTGTTCTACCACACCCTGACTATACTTGAGTTTTAAAGGAGAAGCAAGTTGACTTGTGCTCTCTCTCCTATGTTCACAGGTTGTTAGAGAAAGATTTTCTGATTCTCCATCAATTTCCACAAGGCTGCTCTCCCTAGAATTGAAACAGAGAGTGGGATCAGCTATTACATCCTCCAGGGTCAAATCAGGGGAAGAGGCAGGGCTGCAGCTCTTCAGTGTTTCCCAGTCTTCTCCCTTGGTAGGACTTTTTGGTAACCAGTCATGAGAAGTATTAGGGGACCCAGGAAGGTTGCTTTCTACAGCCCCTGTCTTGGCCTTACTAGAAAGGTCATCATCTGGTTTGGTTTTAGAGATGGGAGTGCAGGTAGTTTCATAAACTGTGTTCGTTGCATGTTTGGCGGTCTCAGGACTCGAGAGTGCTATCAGCTCCGGAGATGAGCACAGGAAGGAAGACTTGGATTTTCCCTTGGAAAAACCATGCTTGATGGGCATTTTTAGGCCCACGCTAGGCAAGGGACAATGGCCTGACATCACACTGGTATTATGAAGATGAGAAACAACTGTGAGAGCCTGATCATTGGTCTCATCAAACTGGCCAATCAGGGCTGAGATGGAACTGCCTGGCTCATTCTCATTTGTTAAAGTGACATTGTCAATAAGATGGGAAATTTCACTCTCCTGCAGAATTGCAGTTGAATGTAGGTCAGGTACGTCAGAACACAGCATGGAGACATCTGACAAAGAAAAGGATATTGCAGCTCGGCCCTTACCCCTATTACCTTCCAGATCCTTAATTTCTAGGTTGCTATGAGAAAGGATACTTCCTGACAAGATGCTTTTCCCTTCCACAAAGCCCTCAGCATTCCCCTTTTCCTTGATTTTCACACCATGTAGATCTTGTGTGGGGTTAACTACAGGATCAGGAGCCAAATGCTGCCTTGGGGAGAGAGACTTGCTGGGACAGGGGTTTTCCTGGCAATGACTTGTGGCATTTGATGTGGTTCTCCCACCCCTAGGACTTGACATGCCCAGCTGTTCTCCTGTGACGGACATGTCGGCAGAAGATACAATGGCGTCCCCTTGGATGATATCTTTGTAGAGAAGAGCACTGGAGGAGGACGATAACTTTTTGTTGAAATTTAGAAAATGTGGATCTTTTATACTTGCTTTGCCTTTTCTTCTGCCATCTTTATCTTCTGCTGAAGGAAACAAACAATATTTTAGGTGACATGTATCACTTTATGTACGACCTGCAAACACTCATGTTGTCTTCAGACAGACAAATGGAGAATGTAAATCCGTTACACTGTGACAGAATATAATTATGGATTGCATAGGTTTGCAACAAAGTGTCTGTGTGATGAATAAATGGTAAAATATATTTATAGGAATTTCACTGAAGCTTCCCTTTGAATATCTATTACATCTGCTAAGGATGTAATATTCATTGTCAAAAAAATGTCAATGAGTTACCATACTTTTACAGTGAGGATTACCTTAAGTTGTTTCCTATTCAGATTTGTACTACACAGAAGCATGGCAATAGAAACAGAACAAGACAGCTCTGTTAAACAAAGCATTGTGGTACCTGTAAGCAAGATACTATAAGCTTTCAAAGTTATACATGTATTAGTTAAAACAAAAAAAGAAGAAAAGAAGAAAAACATAATAATGTCATTTTCAAAACATTTTGGGAGCATATTTAATTTAATCAATTTCTAAAATAATTGGAAGGTATAATAAATGCATTAAAATATCAATATCCATTGAGTTAAAATGTAAAGATAAAAATTGGTCATCAATTCCATGTCATTGCTAATATCTATTTTTTGTTAATGATATATTTCTTTTTAATACACAAATTTCATATTGCATCCTTCCCTAAAAGTGGCAGTAAGTTGTCAGACACAGTAAAGGAAAACCATAAAAACACAATTCACAGTAATTTGGGATAGCCCAGCATGGTTAGTATACTGCTAGGAGAGTATGAGGTATTCAATTCTTGATCAGGTTATTTTAATAATATAATGCTTCCAGAGTCATGATATATAAGAAAAAAGAACTTGTTCAACTTATCATTAAATAGATTCCAAACTAAAAATATTCATCATAAAAATTTTGAAAACCTCAAAAAATTATAAAGAAAAAATTAAATACCATATGATGTTACCACTGAGACAGCCACTGTAATATTTTGCAGAGGAACAGAATAATATATAGAATTTTGTAGTCTGGGGGGCCGGGCGCCGTGGCTCAAGCCTGTAATCCCAGCACTTTGGGAGGCCAAAACGGGTGGATCACGAGGTCAGGAGATCGAGACCATCCTGGCTAACACGGTGAAACACCGTCTCTACTAAAAAATACAAAAAACTAGCCGGGCGAGGTGGCAGGCGCCTGTAGTCCCAGCTACTCGGGAGGCTGAGGCAGGAGAACGGCGTGAACCCAGGAGGCGGAGCTTGCAGTGAGCTGAGATCCCGCCACTGCACTCCAGCCTGGGCGACAGAGCGAGACTCCGTCTCAAAAAAAAAAAAGAAAAAAAAGAATTTTGTAGTCTGCTTTTTCTGTACTTAATGCAATATAACTATGTATCGTTTTATATATACCAAAAGTTTAATACACATGACTAATTTATATAACTGTTTTTTAAAAGTAGAAAAGAAATATTACCTCAAAATTGCTTTCTAACTCACCTTAATGGTATTAACATCTTAACTGTGGCATTAACAGGATAGAACCAATTTCTATGGAATATAGCTTTATTTTTCCCAAAGATGGGATTTTAAAATACATTTTAAGGCACATATTTTATCTCTTCTCTGACACTGCTCTTAGCAAAATTTCAAGCTTTTAAATGTTCTTTTTCTCCTTCAAATAAACCATTCAAGAGTATCTTATAACAAAAAATCAATACAAGTAAAATGGTGTTTGTGGGAAAAGAGAGCACTGAAATTAGACCATTTGATAAAAGATAAAAGAACAATTTTGCTAAAGGAAATCAGTACCACATTTTAGTTGTCTGAGATGATTCTGATTGAATTAAAACATATTTGTTGCATAGATATCAAATGCACACAGTTTTGGCACTTAAATTTACCCCCAGATAGGATGGGATGGGAGTCACCAACATCAGTCAAAAGCTCTCTGGCACACTGCAAGGCGGTCTTTACTCTGTACTGAGCTCCTGATATGAGTCAATGATACACTCAAATTAAGGAAAAAGACAGGCAGCACCTGGTCCCTATGCTTGTGGAGCCCACGACCGTGCTAAAGCTGCAGGCACACCTCCATCCCTGCCAGCATCCAAGGATCAGGGAAGTGAGGCCATAGGAAAACACTGCCCGAGCCACCTCTTAAGAAAAAAAGATTTGCTTGTTTTTGAAAAACGTGGCTTGTTTTTAACAACTGGCTTTCTTTCTCCATAAACATTTCCAATCACGGAAATGTGTTATATGTAAGAAAAGTAATACAACCATATTCCCCCTCAGAACAATCAGTAAATATGGCATTCATTTGGAAAACCAGTATTTCGAATCCTATTTTGCAGGTTTCATTCTTCCTCTCTGTGCCATCACACCTAATGGCTCCCCCTACTCTCATTGTCAATTTCAGATGTTGATATTATAAAGCTCTTGGTGAGCAGGAAATGGATCTACCTGGCCCCCAACATTTAAAATCTTCTCGTCTAGAAGATCACATTACAAAGTATTTATTCTTCAGTATATTTTACTTTGACTACAGAATGTCAACCTCTTTATAATGGTAAACAGGGACTGAAATGCAGCCTAGAAGGGTTTATTCTTAGAGAAACTTAAAGTATCTTACCCAGAGAGTTTTCTTTTCCTTCAATGTCTTTTGCTGTTTCAGATACAGGCAGCGACAAAGCTCCCAGAAGGTTTCTGTCAACAGGCATGGAGACAGGACGTGCTTGCAAACTGCGTGTGGTCCTCCTCAGCACGCCATCTTGGTCTCTTGTGGCCTCGGACACTGAATCCTTTATCTCCACCATTTCTTGGAAGCCCATTTTGCTCTTTTTCCTGCCTTTGGCCGGGGCGCTGGCTGTGCGTCGCAGAATTCTATCTCCAATCGATCGTTTCCGTACATAATGGGAACTGTTTTCTGCAGAACTGTGCCTAGGATTCTTATTGAACAGTCCCTTCAGACCCTGGAGTTGTCTATTCTGAAGACACAAAAGGACCAACCACAAGTTAAGCAAATGCCATCACATCAACAACTTGCCTTTAAAATAACAGCTCCATGAAAAATGAATATAAACCAAAATTGTACAGCCACTGAAATATATTCACACCAAGAAAGCAGCAGCTCACAGCATGTTTGCACAACTTCATGCACATCTTATCAACCTTACTTTGCAAGGACTTCAGCCTTCCATTCTTATATCAAGCTCTCCCAGAAGTTTCCTACCCAGAGATGACAAAATGGTAGGAAAAGTCTCCACAGCTCATAGACTGATACGAACTTCAGGCGCCTTAAAGCAACAGATGCATGTTTCAAAGTGGTAAGCAGGAAAATGGAGTGATATGAAAAAGCATGCTGCCATAACCACTTAAAAGAAATATGCCAGCCAGAACAAAGCACCATGCTGAGAAACTACCTTTGTAGCTCCTAGAAAGTGCAATATAGTATAACTGGGATTGAGTATTAAAGGGCTCCACTGTAAAGGAAAAAAACAAAACACAACAAAACACAATTGGGGCTCATTGAAGAGGGTATCACAAGTAAACACAAAAGAAAAAATGCATACATGTCTATAAACCCTTTCTGTGAGTTTCAGGGATTTTCAGTCTTATACTCATTCATTGTTCAACCAATACCACTACACTGTGATGTGTGGATCCCAACCCGAACACATCTTGAAAGGAATAAAGAGTATGACTCATAAATGGACATTTATTTAGGAGAGAAGATGGGGATGATATAGAACACTTTCAGATTTTAATTTATTTCTGGCTCAAGTTTTAAACAAATTCGGAATTTAATTGTTTCCCTCAGTGTGATAAATGCTAGAGATAATCTGTAGTTAACCTGGGATTCCTAGAATTCAAGAATCATTTTTGAATTATTTACATTTGTATCTACTTAGATGAGAGGCAAGATCCCAACAAGCAGCACAAACAGAAATCCAGGACTAAACACAGAAAGTTATGGTATAAAACTTCACCAGTCTTAGAAATTAGGATCCTTACCCTCACCTCCACACCCTTGCTGACTGATATGAAAATAAACATTACACTCCCTAATTCAGGCTGAAATGGTTCATTCCTTATTAGCTGGATTGTAGTCATAATCACATTAATATTAGCCAATATTTCTGAGCATTTACTGTGTACCAGGCAGCTTTCTAAGGAATATATTTATTTATGAGGCAGGTATTATTTTTATCCCACATTCACAGACGAGGAAGCTTCCAGCTATACAGATTTTCTGGTAAAGAGCACGGGACATTTCTAGGCCCCATTCAATGCTTTAACAGTCCCTCCAAATCCCATGTGGTCCTGAAAATTCATACCGGTAACCAAGTCCCCAGTTACTTGACATGACCAGAGGACAACCTACTGGTTTGTAAACCTCAAATGAGTTCTATAACCACGACAACAGCATCAGGAAAGAACTAGAATGCATTTTTGTGGTCTCCTTCTTTTCAGTTTTAAAATAGCTTTAAAATCCATTCACAATTTTTAGATTTTCAGTTAAAAACATTGGTACCAAATGAATGTAGCCTGCCTAGAAGTGGCTGGGATCACAGACCAGTTAGTACAGGTAATTCATCAACCATCTGAGACACTACGTTTCCCACTGAGGTCAGCTGAGTCTTTTTAAGGATTAAAATAAAATTCAACATTTAACTATATCTTCATTGTTTTAGCCAGACAGATTACTGCCTGAGAGAATAATAGTTTTCTCAATTCTATTAAGCCCAGAGAGGGCCCCTGTATAGAAGGAATGAGTACACACCTTAAACAGTGAAAAGAGTACAGGTGGATCAGGACATGACTGGAATAGCAGACTGGGCTTGCTGGGCTTCCTTAGAGTTTTTGGTTCAAGCACAGTTTGTCAAAATTTACATTCCTATTATGCAATTAATCAGTAGCATTGTTAAGGACCATATTAATGTATATGACTTTAAATCCTATGATCTTTCTCACCTTTCCATAGATTTCATTGATGGTTATGTGTACAAATATGGATGCTTCTGTCAGTCCTTCCAAATAGACATGCCGGTAGCCTAATAAAAGGAAAGACAGTCATTTCTTTTTAGTTGAACTTGCATTTGACTTTCTCATGGGTGCAACAAAATTAAGTATCTGACTTGACTATAGCTCTTTTTTTTTTTTTTTTTTTTTTTTCTGAGACAGAGTCTTGCTCCGTTGCCCAGGCTGGAAGGCAGTGGCATGATCTCGGCTCACCGGAACCTCTGCCTCCTGGGTTCAAGCGATTCTCCTGCCTCGCCTTCCCAAATAGCTGGGATTACAGGCATGCACCACCACACCTGGCTAATTTTGTATTTTTAGTAGAGACAGGGTTTCTGAATGTTGGTCAGGCTGGTCTCAAACTCCTGACCTCGGGTGATCCTCCCACATTGGCCTCCCAGATTGCTGGCATTACAGGCGTGAGCCACTGCACCCAGCCCAACTATAATCCTTTACATTTTACAAAGCTTGTTAAAAGTCACGTTTATTATATGACATATATTTCATATATCACATATGCTATTATGTAAGTAACATATGATGTATTATATCTTCCAAAGAAAAAGGAATGGTCAGTCTAGAGAGAAAAGGCCAGCTCATACCTACCAGGCACTAAGCTGCTGAAGGTCACGGTTCTTTGCCCAACAAAGTCTCGCCCAATGGGATCATGATCCCACACGAGGAACCGAACCAAAGCTATTTCTGGCATGTGTACTGTAAATGTCAGCGTTTCTTCCCACACAGGGTTAAATCCTCAGAGAAATAGGAAAAGAAAAATCAGAAAAGCAAAGGACTTGGCTGAAAATGAGTTGGCAGCAACATCTGCAAAGCAGACGGTGAAAGTTGCTTGCAGTGGTTATTAAGCTCATGAAGACAACTAAGCCACTCCGGGATGCCTTACTGGAATAAAGCCTCGAAATTTACCCCCTTGCTAGAAAATAATTGGTAAGAAAATTGCCTGTAAATTATCACATCAAATCTATTAATCTTTGATGCCTAACTGTATTGTAGAGAAGCTCTTTAGTATTCAGAATGCTTCAATAAGTTAAAAAAATATCTATAGTAGTGATCTAAGAATAATGTTTTAGCCAAAACAATAAAGAATGATATCCTCTCCCAACAGAATTATGCTTCTCATGCACCAAAGAGTCCGCTGCTGTAATAACCACCAACAAACATTTTATAAGGTGCTTTTGCAGGTTTCAACTCCTATTGTACATACATCATCTTATTTCTTATAGGAATCCTCTAAGTTTTTTTAGAGGATTTTTAGAGTTTTTAGAGTAGAGCAGGGTTTTGGTTTTTGTTTTTAATTAGAAACTATGTATTACTGACTTTCAAAAATATATTACTTTCAAAAACTATACAAGTAACACTCATCTTTTAAAGTAGGGAATATCAGTATTTATAAGACATTTTGTATTTGAGAAAATTGATGTTCATAGACGATAATGTGCCCAAAGCCACACAAGGCCTTATAGTTAGTGACAGGGTCACATTAGACTGTGCACTATTGATTCCCAGTAGCTTCTCACGAAGCAAGACCTTACTGCATGAATGATGGCATATTTTCACAGCTACTGAAAAATACGTTAAAAAGGTATATTTCACCTCAAATACTAAAATGCAAAAATACATTTACTTGGCAAACTTCTCTCCGATAGAATAACTATAAAAGCTGTTAAAAATTCAAGTACTCCGTAAGTTTCTGTTTTTTTTCCTTTCTAAAAAATGAAAATAAGTTTTTAAAAATGGATGCATTTAGGAGGTATCAGCCATTGAACCCTATTAAAAAGCCTCAAGCTAATGAAATAATTATAAGCTGAAAAATCACTGAGATACTCCTCTTGAATAAGAGAAGATCTTTCTGTTGACTTAGTGATGACCTCTCAATTATTTCTGAGACTAAAAAAAGAAAGAGTAATCTATTGAACATTGGTGGGAAAATGCAATTTAAGATGGTTTCTTTCTGTGTACGTGTTTTTCCTAAGTTACAGGTTTGCCCTACTCTGGAACTGTAGTATTCCTTCGGGGACTCCCTGTGAACCCCTAATTTCTCAAATTAATGATTGTGTTTCAAATGTATTTTACAGTATTAATCACAAGACATTGAGAAAAGTAGGTATGCAATAATGTTTGTGAAATGTATGAACAAACAAATTTTAAAAGATTACAAATAAAAAGACATGAGGCTTGGGTAAAGAAAACTTTCTTTATATTATGGCCAAAATATAAGAAGAATGCTGCCCCTCCAATTGTATGAAAATACTCAAGAAGTAAACTCGCCAGACTACGTTGGGCTTGCCTTTAGAGTTTTACATGCTCCAGAAAAAGTGAGAAATTATCAAGGCACATAGGCTTCACAAATGAGAGCTTTGAGAAAACTCATGTCATAAAAATACAATATAAACATATAATGGATGCATTTCCTCAGTGAATTTTTAACCCAGTTCTTTAAAATATCATTTACTCTTCTTACTAGAAGAAAAAAATTCCTTTAAAAGCAAAAGTCTAGAAAGCCTAGATTACAACACCATCAAAATAAACCATGCATCAATCCCACAGTTACTTAGTTCTATGTGTTGAAAAGTTTTTAACATAAACTCAGATGGGAGTTACGGATTTTAGAGATTTCTTGCTCGTCTACATAGACACTTTTTTTAGTGTAAATTCTATTTCTAGACCATCTTCATTAAAAAGTGAACACAGATTATGATCTTACCATTGTCATCTACCACACGGGTTTGATCTTTACAACAATCTACCGGCAATCCAATAATTTCAACTTCAACAAAAGGGTCAATGATCTATTAAATAAAGAGAAAGTACTATTACAAATAATATATTTCTATACATATGTTAATTAATCTGAGAATATTGGCTAAAATGTCTACATTTCGACAGCAACTGATTTTACAAGGTGCTTAGTAAGAAAAAGAAATGGTTCTAGGTGTGGTGGATTCAGATATATGAGACTAATATAAAAAATATTAAATTGCTGTTTGCTAGTATTTATTAATGTCAACAAACTTTACCCAGTGAACCTACAACTTTAGTTCAGGGCAAATACCCGACAGAACTGAGATGTTTTGCCCATGCACAAATGCTCAGAGCAGCTGTATTTGTAATAGTCAAACACTGGAAACAACCTAAATTTCTATCATGAATAGAATGGATAATTGTGGAATATGCATTTTTTGTTTTTTGTTATTTTGTTTTTTGAGATAGGGTCTTACTCTGTAGCCCAGGCTGGAATGCAGTGGCATGATCTTAGCTCACAGCATCCTCCACCCTCACAGGTTTAAGCCATCCTCCCACCTCAGTCTCCCCAGTAGCTGGGACTACAGGCTTGCGCACCATACCTGGCTAATTTTTGTATTTTTTAATTTTGTAATTTTGTTAATTTTGTAATTTTGCTAATTTTGTATTTTTGTAGAAATGGGGTTTTGCCATGTTGTCCAGGCTGGTCTCAAACTCCTGAGATCAAGCAATCCATCCACCTCAGCCTCTCAAAGTGCTGGAATTACAAATGTGAGCCACCGTGCCCGGTCAGAAATATGTGTTCAATGAATACTCTCAACAATGAGAAAAGAATAAAGTTCTGCTATATAACATAATGTTGAGCAAGTCAGACATAAAAGAGTACCTACTCTAAGAGCCCATTTATATAAAGTTTAGGAATAGACAAAATTTGTCTGTTGTGATAGCGGTTGGTGTTTGCTATGAGAGGCAGCGGGGAGGGTAGATATTGACTGGGAAGGTGGACAGGAGCCTTCTAGGGATTCTGGATATGCTCTGTCTTGATCTGGGTAGCATAATAATTAATCAAGCTATCCATGTTTGATTCATATACTTTAATTCCCATCCTCTCCTCTAGGGGGAAGGATCTTGTCTTGTTGGTCATCTGTAGATTCTCCTTTGTGGTGCCAGTTCTGGGTAATGAAGAATGAAGGAATAAAACCCAAAGAATCTAGAAAGAGCTGATGTAAGAAAGTCTAAAGCAGAGAAAGTAGAGTTCTTAAATAAAGCATTTATGGCGGTACCAAATTGTACAGCTCTATAATTTCCTTCCTTAAGATCCAAAAATGATGGTTTAACAGGTGGGAGCAACAAAGAGCCTGAAATAATGGATCAGCTCTGAGAGGAAGGGCAAGAGCATAGGAGAAGCTGCTATGTAGGGAGAAAGCAAAGGCCAAGAAGGTCTAATGGAAACAATGGGCTAAAAGCTCTGGAAAGAAAAAAGACTGTGGCCACAGATGAAGACATTTTAAAATCACACTACACAGGTACAGCAAATGATAATAAGAATCAGCACACGGCCAAGGAGCAGGTGGCTGATGGGCAGCAAGGAGGAGCACTGCAGGAGGAGAGGAATGTGGAGGTTATATTATTAACGGAACATTACCTTCCCAGGTTAAGATATACTCTTGGGCAGTGTTCCGTTAATAATATAATTGTCTTTGCACTCCAATTTTAGCAATGCCAGTGTCAACCTTAAATTGTGAATTCAATTGTGTGCACTCATGCCTTCAAAATAGATGATGAACAGCAGTACAACAAGAACTGTGTGACTTACCAATAAATAAGTTAATGTCTGATAAGCTGAGGTCAGTGCTCAGTCATGAACACACATACATCTCTGAAGACACTTCAGATAAAATGTAAATGAACTAAGATAATCACATAATTAACCACTTAGACACGTAGTCATAGGCAACTTACCTCGCCTCGATCTCCAAACATGGAGTCTGGAGGTTTGGGGAGTTGCTGTCCACTGATAACTTTTAGGATGAGCTGCTTTTTGGGGTTGGCAGGAAGAGGGTCACCAGAGAAAGGGTTGAAAGTACCTAGGCCAAGTAAAGTATAAGTTGGTAACATAAGAAGAAACACGCACACATGCACAGCTTAAGCTTGTAAACAAACAGACAAACAGACAAAAACAAATGCTGAATTACATGATCACATAACTATCAGTGTGGCATAGCTGTGGTTTTCATTAGAATCCATGTTCCCAAAGGCCAGTGGAGTGGGCCAACTTAAAGCAAGTGTTTGCAATGCAATGATCAACTGTGGAATGGAGGAAAAGAAGCATTTTATTTGAACACCAACAGTGTGGAAAGAAGAACAATTATGTCAGATTCAAATAATTTTCTAACCTAAACTATCTCAGGTATGAGTGAATATAACAAACAGAAAGAAGACCTGAAATTAAGTAAACAGCAGAGCAAGAAAACGTGCAAAGTATAAAATCTTGAAGATAATCCTGTCAACAATGTTTTTATCTGAATTGTTGTAAATGTAATTTGGAAATTTTAAAAATAATTTTAATGAGCAGAACTAAAAGAAAGTGTTGTTTGATCTAACACAACATTATCCTTTTTGTTTTGTTTTGTTTTGTTTTTTTGAGATGGAGTCTCACTCTGTCACCCAGGTTGGAGTGCAGTGGTGTGATCTTGGCTCACTGCAACCTCTGCCTCCCGGGTTCCAGAGATTCTCCTACCTCAACTTCCCGAGTAGCTGGGACTACAGGCATGCACCACTATGCCCAGCTAATTCGGTATTTTCAGTAGAGACAGGGTTTTACCATGTCAGCCAGTCTGGTCTTGAACTCCTGACCTCAGGTGATCCGCCTGCCTCGACCTCACAAAGTGCTGGAATTACAGGCATCAGCCCCCACAACCAGCCTATCCTTTCTCTTTTGTTAGCACTGTTTTGTAATTGGACTACACCGAGTAAAAGAGCTTGATAAAATTGTTTCAGGTGGAATTGAAGCTTGCCAGCAGGTCACAGACTCACATTACCTAAGATAGTTTCTGAAAGATAGGGCTCAGACCTTAAAAAGCAGTCCAGCTTATACGTGGCACTGGATTTCAAATGATAACCCAATGCCATCCATGTCCCTCTTTCACACACAACCTCTCAAGATAACATTCTAAACATCATGGCTAACCAAATATTAAGTAGTGGTAACAAGAATTCTAATCCACATTCAAACACCTTAACCTATCTTTTTGAAAAAAAAAAATGTTGAAAAACTCTAGGGTATCACACTTTCTAAACAGCTTCCTTAATAAAGGTTGCCTGCATTTAGACTATGAAATTAACATACACCTGCATTTATGACTGTGAAATTAATACACACCTTTGCACATTTGCTGGGGTTTGAGGACGTAGCCACAGTTGCCATTTGTCTTGAATTTGGCTCGGTTTAACTGCATCATTCGTCCTTCGGATTGATAATTCAGTGCCACTGTGCAAGTTAAAAGTTGGAGAGAATTAGGCAAGATGGTGGCATAGTCAGAACGTACAGAGAACCGCTCCTTCCCAAGGAGTACGCACCTAGCTGGCAGCCTGCGTTCCAGTAGGGGAGTGGGTTGAAGTTACTGGAATCAATGCGGTAGGCAGAGGGGTAAATCCTCGTGAGTTGCTTTTGATTATAAATCATGAACTGCTCTGATTTTTGCTGAACAACCTGATGTGCTCTTGTTTCACTGAATGATAACACATTTCCTGTGGTTCCTGGCAGTTTTTAATAGAGAGAAAAAGGAAGTGAGAACTACAGCAAAGAAAACGCCGCGCACAAAAGACCTTATAATAATGTCAGAGTATACCAATAGCAAAAACCAGAGCGCTAGAGAGTGGATTCAACCAGAGCAGAGGCAGCTTCTCAACAGGAAAGACCCATAAAATTCCATGTTCAGGAATGGAATTTTGAGGCCAAATCAGAGCTGTGTGTCTTGCTCAAGTAGGTGTCTATTTCTGGGTACCCTGTTCTCCCTAAGAATTCAATCATCCCACTAATTTATGACTATCTGGCTAGCATGAAAAGAACGGGTAGAAAAAAAAACTTAAACAGAATATCTTTGCCAAACATATAGGCAACCATGGATAAATAAAACTGGATAGCTTCTTCCTGATAACAGGAAGACATTCATTGAAGGCACTCATCTAAAAGGCACACGTGTAAAACATGTATTAATAGTAACATTCAGGATCCAAGAAAATAAAGGAAAAAGAACAATTACAAGAATAAAAAGTTGAGTTTTAAAGTTGATTTGAATAAGAACTATGGAACAAGCCGAAACCTGTTTGGGAGAAAGGAATAATGGAGAAAAAGAGGTCAAAAACATTATAAAGGAATAAAATTTTTAAGAACAGGGACAGTCATTCACCTAGCCACACATATAAACTATGGAAAAAAGTAAAGGGAGGTAAAAGTACATGAAGCCTGTAATAAAGTTTGTGCCAGCACAATCATCAGGAGTGGTCAATCTAGACTCACAGAAGCTGCAAATTTGGGGGTCATAATGGAGTAAAGCTCCAAACATTTAATATTCCACTCTTGTCTCCAATCCCACCTTTTGTACCATATCTACAAAGCCCCACTATTCCCACTCCTTCACCAGGCACCCACACTCTATCCCCAAAATGGCCCACATGTCCTCTGAACATGCTGGAAAAGTCCAGCCCAGATAAAAAGACCCACAGTTACCCAGAATCTCATTCTTATTTAGCCCTAATAAGCTGAGTATGTGTGAGTCCAGACAGAGATATGGTCCATGAAACCAACGAGTTGAACTATATATGTCTTGCTGAGCCAGCTGGGCCTGAGTCATATCTAGACTCCGCATGTTTATTGACACACAGTTTCCCAGGGCCCCTGTGGTCCTCAGGGTTGTACACCCTTAGATGTTAGACGCTGTTCAACTGACAATGCACTCCAGAGTTAGAAGAGTCAGGAATACAGATTGTGGCAAAGAAATTAGAGGATTACAGTTTTTAATGTGATAATGTTTCTAGTTTAGACCCTTTCCTTAAAGATATGTCTTCAAATATATTTTACTGGCATAACCTATTAACATAGTTTACATATCTCAAGCATACTAATATTGAACTTATTTGCAGATTTTGATGAGGGATGTTTTAAACATTACAGGAGAAAATATCTTTTTGACAAGCCTAATTCAGATGGAATAGGACTATAATCAATACTACTGTTTTGTCTGTCTCTCCACATAAATATGCACATCACAATATCATTAATATGACCTTGCTAATTAGGCACATATCAGTTAGTAAATTAATAAAGTTGAGTTGTATCACATTAGGATAAGCCATGCATTCATTATCTAGTTTTCATTTTGTGGCTGGCAAAAAAATTAAAAAGACAAAAACAGTTGAAGTTCAAGAGCTAAACAGCGCTCAGTATTAATTTTCATTAAATTAATAGTATCATGTTTTCCAAGCCATTTATTGGAAATTTTTATTCCCTAAACCAAATATACATTTAAACTTAATGCAATAATTCCCTGAGTTTATTTTTGAGCTAAGGGCAATTGTTATAAGAGTTTGCTGCTCCGTTGCTGAGAATCCTACAGGTTCTCATGCTTTCACATGTGAAATTCATTTAAATCTTGTATAATTGTTACCATTTGAAGAAGGAATCAAGGCCAAAGGGAAGAAATCTTTCTGCAAATAGAAAAAGATACATTTGTGGAGTGGGGGCTGGGCAGGGGGCGATGGGAGGGAAGAATCCTGGAGGTTTGTGAGGACACAATGTTGTTTCCCTTCACTAAAACTTGGTGAGAAATTTGGAGGTTCTGATTTACATTTCAGTTCCACTAAAATTAAAATTAGATGAAAAGCCACATGACAGTAGGTTATTTCTGTAAGCATTCAGTAACTAAATGAAATACAAGATAAAGGAGACAAGAGTAACTAGCAGGAAAGCCAAGGATATGAATAGATGTGACTAGAATTTCTCAGCTCCGTGCGGCAACTGATAGGTGAAAAACAGTGACGGAGACAATGCTACTGAGATTTCTGCTCTTTTTGTTAAAACTTCAATCTGGATTAAGCTATTTTCACCAAAGTCAAAACTTTCACTGAGAAAATATAGGGCTTTTCAAGGTGTGGTTTTAGCCAATTAATTTCTTCTTTTGGTCATTAGCATTTGGAATGGCCATCTATGACCTGGTCCTCAAGCCGGGCCTGGTCTTCACAGTTCAAGTGCTGCAGGAAGGTCTTGCCCTGATGCACTTGTCTTTGTACAGTAATAAAGTCCTCCTCGGCCCTGTGGGAACTTTCTCTGGCCTCTGTCAATCAGGCAACCACAGTAATCAGTAGAACCCTCCATGTCAACTCAACACTATGGCAGCAGTGAGTTTCCTGACACTCAAATTGGTTTCTACATAGTCCCAAAAATGTGTGTTGATAATCGGATTAACAAAAATTCATTAACAATTGAAAGAGAAAGGTCAAGAATGTTTATTCAGAGTGGAAGGAGAAAACTCTTCATTCTTACCGTCATCCACAATGTCCTGAGCGGCCACGGAGTTTGTGTACACAACCAAATCGGAGAGTTCTCGGCAGAGCTTCATGGTTTTCCTTCGGCGACCCAATCTGTGAGGTACCCACATAGGACGCATAACATTTTGGAGTTGAAAGAGGTTTGGGTTATTGGTTATCCCACTTTCCTTATTTAAGACAATGATTTAATAGGGAATACCTGCCCCAGGTCCTAAGGGAGCCAGGATTGGAACCCAAGTGTGATTCCTAATTCAGTGCTCTTTCTACCACAAAAATCCTACCACAGTAGTCCCCTCTTATCCTCAGTTTCCCTTTCCAGAGTTTCATTTGCCCATAGTCAACCATGGTCTAAAAATATTAAGAGGAAAATTTCAGAAATAAACCACGAGATTTTTTTTCCTTTTTTGAGACACAGTCTCTCTCTGTCACCCAAGCTGCAGTGCAGTGGCGCAATCTTGGTTTACCGCAACCTCCACCTCCCGGGTTCAAGTGATTCTCTTGCCTCAGCCTCCCGAGTAGCTGGGACTACAGGTGTGCATCACCACGCCAGCTAATTTTTTGTATTTGCAGTAGCGACAGGGTTTCACCATGTTGGCAGGCTGGTCTCCAACTCCTGACCTCAAGTGATCCACCCGCCTTGGCCTCCCAAAATGCTAGGATAACACCCGGTCATGCATTTTAAATTGTGTGCCATTCTTGGTGGCATGATGAAATCTTGTGAGGTCCTGCTCCGTCCCACTCTGGACGTGAGCCATCCCTTTGTCCAGCATATCCATGATGTATGGCTTCTTATGTGACTGACTGTGGAGGTTTTGCAGTGCTTATGTTCAAGAAACTCTTATTTTACTTAATAATGGCCCTAAAGTGCAGGAGTAGTAATGCTGGCAATTCAGATATGCCAAAGAGATGCTGCAAAGTGCTTCCTTTAAATGAAAAGGTGAAAGTGCTTGACTTAATAAGGAAAGAGAAAAACAATATATAGAGAGGGTTCACTACTATCTGTGGTTTCAGGTGCCCACCGGAGTCATTTCTCATGATAACGTGGGGACTAATGTAATGTGGTTTTATTCACTGCTCTGCCAGGAATCACAGCCTCTTCCTCATGCATTTGTGAGTTCTGCTGTGAAAGGCTGGATTCCCACTGTGACCCAGTTAGAGAGTAACACCAGAGTTCATCAGGAAACTATATGGCCTTTGCAGGGAGAAGACCCAGGCTAAAATGGAACAGAAACACTGTATAGTGGGTAGTGGGCCACAAGAATTATATACCTAAAGGGTAATATGCCAAATTTCCATAGTGATTATTGGACAGGTGTAATTACAAAGGATGTTAACTTTCTTCTTTATACTTTTTCTATATTCTCCAGCTTTCTTAAAACAAACATTCATTACTTTATCTAGTGCTGCTTTTATCTTAGATATTTTAATAGTCTTCTCTCTCCTACAAACCACTCCTAGGATCTGCTCTGCAACCTTACAAATTGTACCGCCACTCTCTACTGCAGTCAAGTCCTCCACAGACCATCACATTCCCCTCACACACACACTTTTCTCCTATGGGAAACATAACTACCAAAAACAAACCTAAACATTAGTGTTCAATTAAACTTTATATTTTTAAGCTCCAACAGAATATCTATACATAAAATAGTAACTAATTAGGAAGAGCAGAGGAGGCGTATGTGGTCCGTACCCTAGGGAACAGAAATAATATGTGTTATTGCCTGCCTTTTTGGTTATAAGTATCCTAGTGGGTGTGAAAAGGTAGTTTTGATTTATATCTCCCTAATGTCTAATAATGTTGAGCACCTTTTCATGTGTTTATTGGCCATTTGTATATCTTCTTTTGTGAGGTTTCTTTTCAATAGTTAGATGTTCCCCTATAGGAGAAAAGTGGGTATGTGAGGGGAATGTGATGGTCTGCTGAGAATTTTACTGTGGTAAAAATCAATAGAAAAAGAATGCATGCTCCTTCTTTACCATATAATTAGGAAACTCTACAGCCACTGGTGAAAATCTGATTTTGTGAAGGCTAATGATTATAAATCAGTGTGAAGTCATGCCTCAAAATTATAAGTAAAACTGTAAGACATTCCGTGAGATGGAGAAATTCTACAGAGAATTAACTCTTTTTATTCCTCATCCTAGAGGTGCCTTAGGTTACTGAAGTCCCAAAAGGACATCATCATAGATGCTCAGGCCCTGATAACTATTATGGGAAAACCTATAGTTGACACTAAGCAGCATGCAAAATGATTTCATATGATACCTGTATTGACGTCTCCTTTGCACACATTAAGATTACTGTAGCTTTCCTCGAACACTGCCTTTTCCCTGGCTATATGTGTCAGAGTTAAGCCGTTCTCAAACTTACATATGACAACAGTCACAGCAGAGGTCTCCCAGAAGGTGATCCTATTATTTTCTCTTTATCCTTTACTGTAACTATATATTCAATTTTCTGTTCCCTAGAGTAGGGACCACATACATCTCCTCTGCCCTTCTAATTAGTTACTAGTTTGTGTGTAGATATTCTGTTGGAGCTCAAATATAAAGTTTAATTGAACACTAAAGTTTTATTCCTACAGGGCTTCTATGCTTCTAATTTCATTTTTCAATAAAGGCAAAAGTGTGTGTATGTATCCATATCTATCTAATGTATATAATTTGTATTTCTTTGTGAATGTTATGGTATAAATAAACTGCCAGGAACTCCTGTAATGAATCATGTGTTACCATTTGGATTCCGAAAATACGGTCATGTTACTCATCACAAATACTATTGGCAATAAAAACAAAAAACAAACAAACAAAAAAGAACTTTTTTTGGATACTTATTTAATTGGGCCGGGGCTTATGGGGCTAATTAGTTTAATTCCTTTAATCCTTACAATGACTCTAAGGGACAGATACAATGAGGAGCCAAACGCGTCCCATGTTAAAGTTGGTAAGTGGAGGAGGAAGAATTTGAAATCTGGCTGATTTCAGATGCTTGGCTCCTAACATGGGCTTAGCATCCATCTTCTTTAGTCTCTTGTGACGGCCTTTGTATTAGTTCATGTGCTCCCTCCCTCTTCTCTGAAAATATCTTTGACTAGACAACCGCTGCAGCTAACATTTATAAAGAGCTCATTATGTGCCAGGCACAGTGCTGAGTTCCCTACATAAACTATCATTTCATATTCAGCTGTTCTTCACATGTTCCACAGCACAGAGTACTTTCCTTGTGATCCAATTATCTAGACATGTACAAGAAAAATGACTAAGCTGACAAGGATGGAGGGGCCTCAGGAGTGTGAGCAGGAGACATGGAGATGCTTTCTTACCTGTACAGCTGGCCACCCTCCTTGACAGTATTCTGCTGTGTGTCTTCCTCATCATCAGTACTGTAAGATTTAGACCGTGATTTTGTAGTTTTCTGCCAGAAAAATCAAAACAAACTTAACAAACTCATTGTATCAAGTATATTTACAACATGCAGAGAATAAGCTGGGCTTTAAAATGCACATGTCTTGCACAAGCATAATAACTTGGAGGGAAAAAAATGACCAAATATTGCAGTTTGCTTCACCATTAATAACAAGCATATCTAAGGCCATAATTATATTAAAATGTTAATGCAAAACTGAGAGTTTCATGCTCAGAAACTGACTTCGAAGACACATAAAGTTGATGTATTAGAAAGACTTTATTAGTCATGCATTTTGAAGGTTTCTACTAGGGGTAGAGTCAAAGTTGCAGTATCTATTTAAATGATTATAAGGGACAAAATGAGGCCGGGCGCGGTGGCTCAAGCCTGTAATCCCAGCACTTTGGGAGGCCGAGACGGGCGGATCACGAGGTCAGGAGATCGAGACCATCCTGGCTAATACGGCGAAACCCCGTCTCTACTAAAAATACAAAAAACTAGCCGGGCGAGGTGGCGGGCGCCTGTGGTCCCAGCTACTCGGGAGGCTGAGGCTGGAGAATGGCGGGAACCCGGGAGGCGGAGCTTGCAGTGAGCTGAGATCCGGCCACTGCACTCCAGCCCGGGCGACAGAGCCAGACTCCGTCTCAAAAAAAAAAAAAAAAGGGACAAAATGCCCTTTTGTATGGGAAGCTCACTATTAATAAACTGTAAAAGGCACATTTGTTTTTTTAAAAAAGGACATGTAGTAATTTTTTTAAAAACAATTGAATAACTACCATTTCTGCTTTTGATCAGTATGCACTCAAATGACCATCTGAATCAAATCTCCCTTTTGAGATTTTGAGCCATTTTCACTTCTATCAGCAGGAAAAAATATTGCTACCCACAGAATATAGGCTGAAAGGCTCCAGGTCTAATCTGATGTCTCTTGGACAGATTAGCTGTTTCACAATAAAACTTTTTTGGGATGGTATGATTTCATCCCCACCAATTTAGAGATAGCCCCAGTATTTAGGCAACACAGACCTCAACAATACAAATGATGGGCGAGGCGTGGTGGCTCATGCCTATAATCCCAGCACTTTGGGGGGGGCCAAGGCGGGCGGATCACCCGAGGTCACGAGTTCAAGACTAGCCTGGTCAAAAAATGGTGAAATCCCATCTCTACTAAAAATACAAAAATTAGCTGGGTGTGGTGGCAGGTGCCTATAATCCCAGCTACTTGGTAGGTGGAGGCAGGAGAACCGCTTGAACTCAGGAGGTGGAGGTTGCAGTGAGCTGAGATCCCACCATTGTACTCCAGCCTGGACAACAAGAACGAAACTCCATCTCTAAATAAATAAATAAACAATACAAATGATGGGGAAGGACCACCCCAATAATTGCAGACAACCTTGCCATCAAAAATATAGTGTCTACAAACAAAAGTAAGATGTTTAGACAGAGAATCCTGGACATCGGGAATGTGGCTTAGAAAGGGAAAGGGTCTCCATCCCCAAATTACCATAGGACCAGCCACTTTCTAGATTTTCTCATGTTTCCCCCAACCCCCACCCCAAAATCACAAAAGCTACACGGTTGGCATAAACATACTCAACTTCTCTCTGTTGCACTGACAGTGAGGTGCCAGTTTGGTTTGGAACTTTCTCCGGTATTATTTATGCCTTGAGAACCTCAGCATGCAGGTATGGAAGCCCTACCATTTGATGATCTCATGTTCCACCTTTCACGAAACTGGTAAACTGGCTAACCTCACTAGCTTCCTATTGGATCTTTAGAAAAAGTGTGGCAAGAACATCTATTTCAAAGGATTATTGTTGTGATGATTAAATAAATGGCACAGAAAGTCATTCTCTATATAACATTAACTTTCCATTTAAAATACTGTCAATATTTATTAAAATAATCTATAAATAGTCTCATGGACAATAATTTGTTCTTATAACTTGAGGTATGATAAATTTTAATTAGGTGAAGTACTCCCTAAAACATCTATTTTGAAAGACTATTTTAATTGTAATGACAAGTTGCAAACCAGAAGTGAAATGCTCTCTAATTCCACATAGTAATTTGAGTTATACAATAATAAATGTCTTTTTAAGCATCATTTTTACTATAAAATGCAAAAATTAGAAATAATAAATGAATCACCAATGACAGATAATAACATTCAGAGGGTGATATACTTTCTGGACATCCAGTTTTGACACATCTTTTCATGGTTATCGTACCATAGAATCAACTTCTCACCTTACTTTTTCATTTAATGTTTCACATGTTGAGCTCTTCCAAGGGATCATATTTTAATGGCCGCATAATTGTCCATTATGTGAATGACTCACAGATTACTTACACACTCTTTGGGGGTGAACATTTTGGTTGTTTTCAATATTTTGTGACAATGCCTAATCTGACTAGTCTACTAATAAATTATCTCACTGATGGGCAGGAAATTCTATATATGACATTCCTTAAAGTAGAAGAAACAGCCTTACAGAAACCTCATGTATAAAGTAAAGTTCACCATCTAATAATCGAATTATGTAAGTTTTACTGTCAAACAGCTAATCTGTCCAGAAGACACCAGTTAGTGTAACTTTTTTTTATTTTATTGAAGTATAACATACAGTTAGGACAGCACACTGGTCATAAGTGTACAGGTTGATGTCTTTCACAAATCAACCACACATATGATGAAATAGAATATTATCTGTCTCCCAAAAGCCTTCTGATCTTCCAACCCTGTCATTCCTTTCTCTGTGGAGGTAATAACTATTCTGATGTCTACTCTATAGGGTTTCTTTTGCCTGGTTTTGAATTTAATATCAATGGAATCAAACTGTATGTACTCTCTTGGGTCTGGTTTATTTTGCTCAACATCATGTTTATAAAGATTATCATATTATTGCATATAGTTGTAATTTTGTCATTTTCTTAGTTGTTAACTATTCTCTTATGTGAATACACCACAATTTTTATTCATTCTATTATCAATGGACATTTGTACTTTTTCCTCTTTGTACTATTACCAATCTCAATATAAATATTGTTATTTCTGTCTTTTTTTTCTTTTGTAGATGGAGTTTCACTCTTGTTGCCCAGGCTGCAGTGCAGTGGCGCAATCTCGCCTCACTGCAACCTCTGCCTCCTGGGTTCAAGCAATTCTGGTGCTTTGGCCTCCCGAGTAGCTGGGATTACAGGCACACACCACCATATCTGGCTAATTTTTATATTTTTAGTAGAGACGGGGTTTGGCCATGTTGGCTAAGCTGGTTTTGAACACCTGACCTCAGGTAATCCACCCACCTTGGCCTCCCAAAGTGCTGGGATTATAGGCATGAGCCACCACAACTGGCCTATTTCTGTCTTTTGACATATACCTAACAATAGAACTGCTAAGTCATAGTACGTAGTCAGATACTGTGAAATAGTGGGCCAAAGTAGTTGCACAAATGTGCACAACCATAAGCAGTGTATGAGAATTCAAGTTCTTTGTCCTCACTAACATTTGGTTCTTGCCGTCTTTTAATATTATCTGTTGTGGTGGGTGTATATGGAATCACATAGTCATTTAAATTGTGTTTCCCAGATGACTGATAGGTGAATCCCTTTTCTTTATCAGCAATTTGGATATCTTCTTCTGTGAAGTGCCTGTTTAAGGGTTTTGCCCATCTTTTTTTTTTTTTTTTTGAGACAGAGTCTCGCTCTGTCGCCCAGGCTGGAGTGCAGTGGCCGGATCTCAGCTCACTGCAAGCTCCGCCTCCCGGGTTCCCGCCATTCTCCTGCCTCAGCCTCCCAAGTAGCTGGGACTACAGGCGCCCACCACCTCGCCCGGCTAGTTTTTTTTTTTTTTGTAGTTTTAGTAGAGACGGGGTTTCACTGTGTTCGCCAGGATGGTCTCGATCTCCTGACCTCGTGATCCACCCGTCTCGGCCTCCCAAAGTGCTGGGATTACAGGCTTGAGCCACCGCGCCCGGCCTTGCCCATCTTTTAGAAATTAGGGTGCCTCTCTTTTTATTTATTTATAGAAGCTATTTATCAATTCAGGATAGAATATATAATACACACCCCAGTTTTAGTAACACATATTTATTATGCATTGGATATGTGTATTTAAGATGTTAAATACAGTTTTTTGGGATATATTATTGGATATATGTATTCAAAATATTATTTCCCAATATGTAACTTGCTTTTTGATACTGTTGATGTGTAGAAGTTCTTAACTTTTAAAGTAGTTTAAATATCAGTCTTTCCCTTTACTGATGTCCTGTTTAAGAAATCTTCAGTTATTCCAAGGTCATGATGATATTCTCCTGTTACCTTCCAGAATCTTTAAATTAACTGAATTATGCATATTTATTACTCTTAATTCATACCTTATGTTTTCCGAAGTTGGTCATGAGCGATCGTCCATGTGATTTCTTTCCACTTTCCTTTACATCTGGACTCTGAGTAAACAAAGGCACAATATAACTATTTATCTTCTTTGCTTTTGTCTTTTTCCTTAGTTCTGGTGGAATGGCAAGGGGGCCCTCTCTTCTCTTCTGTTTGCCTCTAGGTGAGAAACAAGCAGACTCCACTCATTTCCTCCTGCTCCACACTCCACTACCACAAAGGTGGCTCTGCCTGACTTGGAAAGGGAAATATTGGCACGGAGAGATGGATACCAGCCAGGACGCAGCAGCTGCCTGTACCTTCCCAAAGCTAAGGTCAAGGGCTCTCAGCAGTGTGCAGGTGTGCTGGCCCTCATGGCGCCTGTTCACCAGGCTCTCCACAGCACAGGATGTGTTCTTTTAAATGTTCTGAGTGGGGTTAAGTCATTTTCAGTTAAGTGGGGATTCAGTTTTGGAAAATGACCAAAAGACATTAGCAGCCAATTCTATTGAATAAAGAAAGTGGATCACATTGACTAAACAGTGCTATGTGGGAATTTAAAACATTATAAATAAATAAAATCCAAGGATATCTATGAGATAATAAGATTGTTTTTGTTTGTTTAAAGTAAACCAAGCAAAGTGTATCTGTTCACTGAAATAATTCTCTCTGTGATGAGCACTGGAAAGAGGTATTGTAGCCTCTGAATTTTTCCTCACATAGGTTAATTTTCCAGTTAGAGATTCTAGGCCAACTCTCTTTCCTGGAGCCTATGTCTCATTAGGGAACAAAAGGCCACCTGCTAAGAGGGTTTAAACTCTTATTCATTTGTCATCCCTAAAAATATGTTAGGTGGTTCAATACTAATAACATGGTATAAGGAGAGACCAGTAGGCCCTACTTGACCAGGACTCCAGCTAAACAGAGGAGAAACAGGTGACCACATAAATGGAACAAATGTGGGTGAGCAAAAACAGTTAAAGCCAAAAGGTTGGGAAGGGCATCTGTATATGCCCATAGATGCTAATCAAAGATGCAAGTAGAGGTGGGAAGAGGTTGGGTGAAGTCCAAGAACTGGTTGGGGAAAGAGCAGTTCAAAAAATGCTGGAGGAGTAATGGTGAGGGGTTTACAAGGTGACTGATGTTAGGTAACTGTTAACTGATTCATGTATGTTTATTGCTTTTGGAGATCTATCAATGCAGATCATTAACTGTTCAAAAACTGTGGATTTTTTTTTTTTTTTTTTTTTTGAGACGGAGTCTCGCTCTGTCGCCCAGGCTGGACTGCAGTGGCCAGATCTCAGCTCACTGCAAGCTCCGCCTCCTGGGTTTACGCCATTCTCCTGCCTCAGCCTCCCGAGTAGCTGGGACTACAGGCGCCTGCCACCACGCCCATCTAGTTTTTTGTATTTTTTTTTAAGTAGAGACGGGGTTTCACCATGTTAGCCAGGATGGTCTCGATCTCCTGACCTCGTGATCCGCCCGTCTCGGCCTCCCAAAAGTGCTGGGATTACAGGCTTGAGCCACCGCGCCCGGCCAAAACTGTGGAATTAAGAAGGCAGCCAGATGTGGTCATAGATGTAGCACTGGTCTCCAAGTTAGAAGACCCAGTTCTGCCACCAAATAGCTACATGTCCTTTAGAAAGCCTCTTCTTTTGGTCTGTTTTTTTTAAATCTGTGAAATGAACCAATTAATCTGTGAGTTCCTTTCTATTTCTAGTAACCCATCTATTGGTAGGGGGCCCATGCCATTTATTGTCCAAAACAGGACCTTTTAAGAATAAAATGGGATACTTTTAATAATTATGCTGGGACAACAGGTATAAAGCATGGCTGTCACAGGCAAATTGAGGTATATGGTCACACTATTTAGTAGGCACCTACTATACCCTAAGGATAATGTTAATTACATTACATATATTCTCATAGTAAATGAGAATATATGTAACCAACCCTGGAAATAAGTATGATTAAAATCCCAATTTTACAGAAAAGGAAAGCAGAAATACAGACAAGTTAGATTATATTCCCAAAGTTACAAAGCTCATTGGTGATAAAACAGGATTCTGTCTAGTTACAAGTCCTCTCTCTGGCTTCCTTCCACTTCCCCAACATTTTCTATCCCATTATCATGCTCTTTATGTAGGAAATAGATATCTACAAATACCTATCACCAACTTGGACCTCTCCCTGAGCATCGGCACATCTTTCACTGATTTAATGAGTAAGACATTGTCCTAGGAACTTGGCATGTATATAAGGACAAGAGCAAACAAAAGAGATGCAGACTCTGCCCCTATTGGGCTTGCAGTCTAATAGTAGAGACAAATGATTACAATACACTGTCATAAGACTATAATGGGGAAAGCTTAGGGCACTGTGAGATGGCAGAGGGAGACCATCTACTGTATTTGAGGATTAAGAACTTCCAAGGGGACATGATACAAAAGCTGAAGCCTAAAGATGAGTACAAGTTATCTACGTAAAATGGGGAAGAGCAAGTGTACTATGGCCAAGAAAACAGTCAAAACGAAAGCCATGTGGTAAGAGCACGGTGCCAGGAAATGTGGAAAGTGGAGGTATGCACGTGTGGACTTATACACATGCACACTCTGTGCGTGTCACCGCTAGGAGCCAGAACAGGAAGGAAGGATCTTATGGGCTATTATCTCTGAATCCGAGCTTTATCCTCCAAACTATGAGGATCCCTGAGATGGTTGAAAACAGGAGAATGACATGACCCGATGCACATTTCTGAACTATCACTATGGCAGTGGTGTGAATGAGACATTAAGCAGCCAGCTGAGAGCTTAGGAACTTGTTAAGGTTATCCAGGCAGCAGTAGTTCAGATATAAAGAAAGCAGCAGATTCCAGAACTCTTAAGAACCATTTCCTGTGACTATTAAGTTCTTCCAGCCTGAAGGTGAATTTCATTTTTACTTTTCTTCAGGGTTCCGCAGGAAAAAGACAGCACAAATAGAAATGAATTCTGCACTGTTGATTGACGGTCCAGAAAAGTAGAAGCTGGAGTGACGTGCTGCCCAGAGCCACACTCAGCACATTCTCAGCTTTGGATTTCAACCGACATCTGTATCTGGTACAGATGGACTCGTCTCAACAGTAACTTCCCTTTGCTTGCCCAGTGAACTAAAACCATATTTTAAAAACACAGCAGTGTTAAAAAACCTCAAAAATAAGTAAAAAGAAGATGAGTTTTGCTACACTACCTCTCTAAAATTTTCGGTTCTCTTACCATTTTACCTGATGGAGAAATTGTCATTAGGATCTCTTTAATGAATAGCAGAAGAGAGGGGGCTTAATTTATTTCTTCCAGAATATCCAAGCCTTATGGTTTGCATTTCCAATTAGATAATCTAGGATGGGGCAAAGACTTCTCCAAACGCATAAAAAAAGTAACTGGCCCAGATAAGCCAATGAGAGTTCACTAAGGACAAGAAGCAGAATCAAGATAGGCTAAACAAGTCTGATCTTACAGGTACTTCTGGTGTTGAAAATAAATGGCTGGAGGCGAGGAGGGTGAGAAGATTGTTACTATTTATAGAAATTATTAAGAAAATCCAGAATTATATGATAAACTATAAGGGCAGTAATGCTGTAATTGACCTTTTGGTTGTCTCCCCAGTATTCCATCTGCCCCTCTAACATGCAGTTTGAGAGGAGATAACCTTGACAAGAGTTTCAGAGGTAAGTTCTCACTGGCATTAGCAAGCTATTATGATCCTATACTCTGGCCAAGTACTGTTTCAGGAAGGACGCTTACCCATGGCCACTGTGATTACTTTAGGGATAGGCACATGAACTAGGCAACTCTCGTTTGTTAGTTGGGGCGAATATGCTGTCTCAATCTCTCTGGATATGGACCAAGAAACACGTAGCTCATGGGCCTGTTGGCAGTCATCTCGCAACTATCATGGACAGTTGATGGACAGGAGAACTAGACTTGAGATGACACTGATAGCATGATAGGTAGAGCAAAAAGATAGATCTACGATGACACCACCGAGCCTCTGGATTAAACCCACCCCATAGGCCATTCTGCAAATAAATTTGCTGCTTACCAAACCCAACATCTTCTTCATCATTGAAGCCATTTTGAATTAGGATTTCTATGTTTAGAAACTAAATGGGCCTGAGGAACAGCCTAGCAGTTGGATGGCTAGACTCGTGTAGGGTCCAGAGGGCAACCATCAATGCAGAGTGATCACTTAGGATCCAAGGGCAATCACCCCCATATGATCTTCCTTCTGCCTGAGGAGCCGTCAGCCCTGGAAGACAGGTGGTAGTAGCAGGGAAGGCAGACATCTAATGAATGTGGAGAGGTGGGAGGGCAAGGGACACAGGGGCCTGGAACTTCTTCCCTCACCTGAGCATGCATTGGGAAGATGATTCTGAAAACACTCGGCTTGGTCCTGAGGGTCCAAGTGGAGCAGTATTTGAGTCATTTCTACCTCCACCCAATCCACTTTTAACTATTTCTCATATCATTTTGCAATAGGAGATGTTCATTTCTCAAGCAAAATGAGGACAGAAATAGAAGAAGTTGGAGGAGCATTTCACAAATGATTAGAAACAACGTATGAGATGCTTTCTTTTTCCTGTTGAAGGATAAATACGAGGGGGAATCAGATACCTGTTTCAGGTGTGCATTTAAGCCTTCATGCGTGGCCTTCAATAGTGCCCTCACTGTGAAACTATCAGGATCTTCTTTATCTCGAATTTGAGATTCTTTTAACAGTGACTCCAGTTTTTTCCTTATGAAAGATTCCACCTGATGCTCAGTGGTCCCATTATTCTGCAAAGAATTAAGTAATACAAATGATTTCCTTAAGAAACACATTGAATTAGAATATACCACAGTTGCTTCTGTAATTTCACTGTCTCTTAATTACTTGTAAGTAATTAAGCTCAAGCTCATTGTACCATCTCGGTCTTCCCTCCTCCACAAATCCTATAATAATAAGGATTACTATTTATTAAGAACTAATTCTCTGCCAGCTACTCTTCATGTGACTGCATTCAATCCTCAGGAAACTTATAAGTATTATTATCATTTCCATTTCAGTGATATGGAATCCGATGCTTAGAGAGAAATCAAGTAAATTGCTCAAGGTTACATAGCTAGCAAATAACTGAAGCAGGATTCAAACTCAGGACTCCAAAGCCCTTCCCACTATGCTTATGCTATTTGATGCTTTTAACAGATAAAAGGCCAGGGAAAGTTTTTGGAAACTAAGTTTTCTAAACCTACATAAGTAAATTAGAACAAAAATATGCTATTAAAATAAAACTACCTTTTTCACTGAGGAGAAAAGAATGCTATGGAAATTTCCAGAGTTGAGGATTATTGTGAGATACATTTCCTGCCTATTTCCAATCCCACTGTATAGTTGGGGGAACCTCAATAATTACCTCAGCCATGATTTGTCATTACAATTAACTTAAGATCACAACGAACTTCAAGGGGTTTGGATATCAGAGCTACGACCTGTTCAGCTGATGACTCACAGAATTTTGAGGTGATCATGGGATATAGATTCTCTCAAAGCCCTGCTTAGCACAGCTTTTCGGCCACTTGTTCTGCTTGAAACCAATGGCCCCAGCCTCCGTTCACAGCTCTTCTGCTCTTCCAGTGCACCTACCTCTCCCTGTTTCCAATACCTTTCCCTAAATTCTTCCACCACTTGCTGAAGAACAACCCACCCAAAGGGAGGAAAGGGGTACTCCTTGACAAGAACAATTCCCACATTCTTCACCAAAAATTTAAGGCTGTTCTTTCATTGGCAAATCTGTTTCTAAGAGGTCATTATATGTCAACTCTGCATAATGGGTAGCTTTCCAATAATGCATTCATTTTCACAAAATCCTGTAAGAACAAAGCAATTATAAATGCCCTAAGGAAAAATTTCAAAACTCTACACCAGGATAGGTTATTGAATTTCCCTGTATCACTATCACATGCATTAATATCTTTAACAAGCCCAATTAACAAGGCACTCCACTTCCCTGGAGACCTCTAGGTCCAGAAGGAGATGCAAGGATGAAAAAGAGTTGGCTCTAACACCATAAGGGAACACCCTCCTGTCATGCTAGAAAAGACATATCCCCAAATATTCTACCCTGGTCTACAAAGATGCCTACAAAAGCACAGACAACCAATACAACAGAGTTTCTGATAAGGAACACAGCATTACTGCCTGAGTGACTGAGAAGGCCCCAAAAAAGAGGTGGGAATTGATCGGAGCTCTCAATGTAACTGAGATTTCAACAGTGATGGAAAGAAGGGCTTTCCTGCCAACCACAGTTCTAGCAAAGGATTTACATGAATTAAGAATGTTCTGTAAATGCAAAGAACACATGAGTTTTCTTAGAGTTCATAGGGTACGGTAGTGGCAGATAAAGAACTTTGGAGAGTGGAGGGACTTGAAAGCAAGAGGTATGGCGCTGCTAAGAGAGTCTGAGTGAACAAGTCCTTGTGTAGCAACTCTAGAAACAATATTAATCTGGCAGCATGTGCCAAAAGAGGAAGTGTGTCTGCAGATGAAACATCAGGCACACTGGGCCCCACTGCAGGTACTGAGTGCCTAGGATAATGTGCTGGGGGTAGTTAACAAAGTTGAGAGATAATTTGGGGACAAAATTCATTTTGTATATATATATATAAAAAAAAAAAAAAACATGTATTGAGCGTCTGCTGTGCCAGGTGAGAAGTATTAAAGAGGAATACCACCCACTGTCACAGAGCCCTCGGTGTCATGGAGAAGGCCAACACATCCCTGGATAATTACACAAGCAGGAACAAGTAGAGTGACAGGTGTGAGGGGTAGCATATGCAAACAGAGGAGGCGCACCTTGTCCAGCCTAGGGGAATCAGGGGACACTTCCAGGAGCAGAAGAAACCTGAGTCAAGCCTTAAAAGATGAGTATATTAGTTTCCTGTGACTTGGCTGGGTGCCATGGCTCATGTGTCTGTAATCCCAGCACTTTGGGAGACCAAACTGGGAGGATCGCTTGAGCCCAGGAGTTTGAGAACAGCCTGGGCAATATAGTGAGACCCTGTCTCTACAAAAATTTACAAAATTAGCTGGGCATGGTGGCACACACCTGTAGTCCTAGCTACTTGGGAGGCTGAGGTGGAAGGATCCCGTGAGCCCAAGAGTTTGAGGCAGCAGTAAGCTATGATCATGCCACTTCACTCCAGCCTGGGCCACAGAGCAAAGCCCTGTCTCTAAAAAATAATAATAAAATAAAGTAAAGTTTCCTGTGACCAATATAACAAACTACTACAAACTTGGTATCTTAAAACAATAGAAATGTACTTATTTTCTCACACATCTGGAGGCCAAAAGTATGAAATTTAGGTGTTGGCAGGGCTACACTCCCTCTGAAAGCTCTAGGGGAGGATCCTTCCTTGTCTCTTCCAGCTTAGGATAGCCCCATGTATTCCTCGGCTTGTGGCAGTATCACTCCAATTTCTGCCTCTGTCTTTATATGGTCTTCTCATGCATGTCTCATCCATCTGTTTGTGTCTTCTCTTCTTATGAGGACACTTATCACTGGATTTAGGGCCTACATGGTTAACCCAGGATTATATTATCTTGAAGTCCTTAACTTAATTATATCTGCAAAGACCCTTTTTTCCAAATAAGTTCACATGCACAGGTACCAGGCGTTAAGACTTGAACCTATCTTTCAGTGACTACAAATCAACCCACTGTCATGACTAAGAGCTGATCATCTGGCAAAGAGTAGGGGGACAGCATTTCAATGTGAGGAAAAGCATGGAGAAAACAAAAAGTATCAAAAGAACCAGTAATCATATGAGCAAGGAGAGAAGAGCCACAGGGAAATACAGAAAAAGCAACTAAGATTGTACCCAGTAGGCCCCCTTTATGCGTGGGAGATACATCAAAAAATCCTCATTGGATGCTGAAAGCAATGGATATTCCTGACCCCTATGTATGCTATGTTTTTTTCCCACATAGTAATGGTTGGATACACTGGACAAAGGGATGATTCACATCCCAGGTGGGGTGGAGTAGACAGTGCAAGATTTCATCACACTTCTCAGAATGGTACACAATTCACAACTTACAAATTGCTTATTCATAGAATTTTTCATTCAATATTTTGGGCCATGATTGACTGCAGGAAGCAAACCCACAAATAAGGGGGAGACTGTATTGTACTAAGGCTTCCAAAGCACTGTCATGTAAAGATACTTCATTTGAGCTGCTGAACCCCATTTAAGGCAAACACTAGGTTAGCCAATTCTTTCTCGTAATGACACAGGCAGAAAGGTTCAACCTCTTAACGAAACACACATGCCTATGAAAATGGCTGAATTGCAGCTCGAACCTCCTAAGACTTCCCATTCAAGATTGTGTCTATTTTTCCATACAATGTGGCAGCCATCCCTCTTACATTGTTACAGAAAAAGAGAAATTCTTGAGTCAGAGTAACCACATACAGGTTCATATTTTAAAAAGCCATTATTTCTATCATGAAACCAGGGAAATACATCATCACAATCCCTCTGGGAAAAACAATTTCACTTAAGGTCAAAAGCAAATCCAAGAAAAGAACTCCACATCTCTAAGCCCCAACGCATTTGATCAAGGCCCAGGGCCCAATGGAGTGTGCAGTTGTTGAGAGGACAAAAAAAAAGAAAGCATGTAAGAGCACCTAGGGTATCCAGTGTCATACAGAATGCTCCAAATGAGCATCCATTTCCTTCCCTCACTCAGGGCCTCACAAAGAGGCAGAGACTTAAAGTAAGGAGAAGATCTGTGGCCATGACACCAAGTCACTTTCACTGTCAGCAAGACAAGGCTCAAAATACAAAGCCAAAGCCGACCCAGAGCTGGTAAAATAATGAATGCTTAACACAAAGGCTATGATTATTTACTTCACATCCTCCAAACACTGGGAGCTGCTAAAGGAATCATATCTCTGCCTTTTTGATCTTTTTCTTCTCTGTGATTTACAGCACAAGAAAATTGGCAGCTGTGAAGAACAAATAAATGTGTGGCTGAGGTTTCATTAATATATTATCATTCGGCCCTGGAATCTAATAGCACTACTGAAAGGAAGCTAAGACAGACACTTGACCTCGAGACCTACCAGGCACCATGCAGCTGCAGCAGGGACCACAGCTGAAGGCCATAGGTATCTTGGTCTTTTGTCCTCTGGGCCAGTGGGCGAGGAAGGACGCTGCAGCTGGGGGCCAGGAGAGAGCAGTCATTTCATATGGTGGGTAGTTTCCACCAGAGAAGTAATCAGAGTTCTCTATGTCCTTTTTTGAGAGATAAATCTGATCCAGGAATCCCTCTACCACAAGTAAATACATTAAACACATTCTCATTTTGTCTCCAGCACAAAGCTAAATCATTGCTGAATACTCAGAAGGATGCCCCAAACCACGACCATCATTCCAGACTGGAAAGATCCAGGAAAGGGGAGAAATTGGGTGCTGCTCCTTGAAAGGGACCTTCCAAATAGTGGGCTCTACCTGCACTACACATTGCCAGCACCAGTGGAGTGCTCAGAAATCCCAGGCCATGCCCCAGACCCATGTAGTAGAATCCCTGGGCCAAGACCCAGACACTGGGGTTTTTGAAAGCTACCCATCATACCAATGCGTGGCCCAAGTTGAGGACCTTTGCTTTAAAAAAACAACAAAACAAAACTGCAAAAAAGTTGAGGACATTTGCTTTGCTTTGCTTTAAAAAAAAAAAAGGGAGGGAAAAAACTAAAAACTGAAGTATTTCAACATCCCCCCAATTTTTTTTTCCTTTGGCTAAAGTCCAAAGATGGGAAGAATAATATATTGCTGGCTTTTCTGAGTGCCTCACTGCTTTCCAAGCTGTAAGACCTGAAGGTCTCAGCTGAAGAACAGCTGCTTCTCAGCCATTCAAGCCTGTGTGTTTACTCCTGTCCTCTACCGTCACCTGCCTGCTCCTGTAGCTCACTTAACAACACATTCTTCTGTTCAAGGAAGAAGAATGCATATCCATGTATTAGAAACAACTAGGATCTTCCAGGGAGATTCCAAGTCACCTTTATCATTCCCTACCTCTTGTTGCCAGGATGTACTAGTATGCCCAGCACCTGGGCTTTTTGACCCAATGAACGGCAAGACCTTGCAACCTCAAGAGGTAAGTCATTCTGTCTTTGAGTGCTGATATGTTTTAAACAAACAAGATTCACAATCCTTCTTAGGACAGCTCAAAGCATAAAAGGAATGACTTAGGAAAAAAGATGAGGGAGGAAAATGATTAAAATGTTTAGTGAGAGATATACACATGCAGTGTGAATAATGGTTTTAGAGTGTAAGACAAAAATTGCTACATGTCACTGCACTAGGACTCCTTTAGAACTTGCTGGAAGGCTTGGTGTTTATGGGATGAGCTTTATGTAGGAGATACAGAGCTAATGTTTATGCCCGAGAATCTGGCTAAACAGATTTAGAGAACACAAGAAAAAAGATACTGCATAACTCATCAGAAGCAGAAAAAAATTAATGAAGTTGAAATACAGAGGTGGAAAGTGTGTAGAGCACGCTGACAGTAGAAGATCCATAAAGATGAATAATGGTGACTTCGCCTCACAGAATCAAATCTGTTAGATTACTACTCTGGTTGAAAGGAAGTTGTCCTCTGTGTCTCTGCGTTGTATGATTCTTGGGTCACCGAACACACTGGCTTTACCTTGTGGCTTACCCATTATAAGCCAGATTTTCTCTATGGCTGGAGCCACAGTATGGCTTAAACTGCTTGCTTAAAAGTAACAGGAGTCTTGTCCTCCTGTTCTGCTTCTAACTCCAGGGTGGCACTGGGAGAGCCTCAAATCCCGCTTCTGGCCTTTGCACTTGGGGTTCTTTCTGCCTGGAACATTCCTCCTCAGGTATCAGCATGACTAACTCTTCACTTCTTTCAGGCCTTTGTTCAAATGCATCTTCCCTGTGAGGCCTTTCCTGGACATCCCATCTAAAACTTCAATGGATCCCTTACATATACACAGCATAAGTGTGCACACACGCACACAGACACACACACCCTTCTTTCCTTTAGCACTGATCACTGTCTAGTACACTATATATTTTACTTATTTGTCTTGTTTCTTGTCTATCCTCATCCTCTCCCAATGATGTGTAAACTTCACGAAGGCAATGATTTTTGTCTATTTTGTTACTGATATATCATCCAGTACCTACAACATGACAAGCACATGTCCAACAGGAGATGTTTAATAAAAGTTTATTGAATGTGCAAATGAATCTTATATGACCTCATGAGAGTTGGCGTTCCAGTGTAAATGAATGCAAAGTTAAAATGTGTATTCATTGCAATAATTCAGATATAACTTATAAATCTAACCACATTCTCTCAACTTAAAACTGAGGTTAAAAGCTTCCTCTCAGATTAATTATTGGTTCACATAAACTATCCAAAGTACACCCTCTTTTGCAGAATTATTTTCAGATATTCAGTTTATCAGGGAATTTATTATAAATTCCCCAGTCAGATAGGGCATTTGAGCCCTCTGCCAACAATAGGATTATAAATGGTCTGATTACAAGATAACACTTTGGTTTTCTAAACACAGCATTGCCTTTTCTCAGAAGAGCTCAAAAATAGCAAAAAACAATTTGAAATATTTCTCCAATATTTCTTCAATGTTGATTTATTTATTTTCTCTTCTAAAACATAACAAAGAGATGCCTGTAAACTTACAGTTAAGGTGTTCTACTTTCACTTAGGGCCACACCAAAGAATCCAAATGAAAGATCACATCTAACTCCACGGAATCACGTTCTAAACCATCTCCTGATGTGAGTGTCCAGAAATCAACTACTCTTAGTAAAGAAAAGAGGAATCTAGTTGGATACTTCACAGGTGAAATTATTTATTTGTTCCCATAAGACTACAGCTTACTATTTTTGCATAATCACATATATTGAACTTAGGAAGTTGGAGAGCTCACTGGAGAAGAAAAATGAAATAGCTAAGTGAATAATGATAGATCTACACTACGGCTGGCAACCAAGAGATCTAGAAAACAAGATGCAAAATGATAAAAATCAGAGACAAAAATCTGGTTTATAAAGTAATGCTAAAAACTAAGGCTAAATTATCCATAATCATAAATAACTATAAAAAACAAATACCTAGAAGAGAAAAAAGCAACTATTTAAAATATTAACTGTATAATGACATAGCATAGTTTTCAAACACGTAAATCTATTGAGATTTTCTGTAACCATAGCCCTATTAATTAATGGTATTTAATTCTGCTAACATAAACTATTAAAAGGCAAGAGAAGAATACAGATGGTAACTTTTCCTTTTCACTTCAAGCTGAATCTTCTCCATTTAGCCCATTTAAAGGGCATTAAAGCCAAGAAAGAAGTGTCTACTGAGACTTCAGCTGTCATTAAACTCTTGTCCCCTTTGAAAATAATGCCAGCTCATTTTCACAACCACAGGAAAGGCATCACAGAATTATCTGAAGAGTTGGACTGTTGTTAACAATGTAATAACTGAATTCAGGGCAATGGTGTAAACTATAAGAATGTATACAAAATTTCTCGGTTTTTTTTTTTTTTTCTCTTTTTAGAGGGCAGAATCATAGTCCTGCTGTCTAGAGGATTAACCTTTTCTGTAGAAATAAAATTCTATACCAAACTATCATCAGCGTGTGCTACTCTCAGGTTGCTGTGTGATTCTAGCAATCACATGAGTTATAGAAAGGAGCAATGAGGCACCTTTTTAAGTCTTATATTTCCCTCAGGTTTGAATTGCCCTTGGATCACCTAGCTAAATGATGCTTTTCTTTTCTTTTTTTCTTTTTTTTGAGACGGAGTCTCGCTCTGTCACCCAGGCTGGAGTGCAGTGGCGTAATCCTGGCTCACTGCAAACTCCTCCTCCCGGGTTCACGTCATTCTCCCACCTCAGCCTCCCGAGTAGCTGGGACTACAGGCGCCCACCACCACGTCTGGCTAATTTTTTTGTATTTTTAATAGAGACGGGGTTTCACCATGTTAGCCAGGATGGTCTCGATCTCCTGACCTTATGATCTGCCCGCCTCGGCCTCCCAAAGTGCTGGAATTACAGGCGTGAGCCACTGCACCCGGCCTCAATGATGCTTTTCTACAAAGGAGGCTCCTTCATCTAGAAAAGGGGGCTGACGCACCAAGCAAGTAACATACTATTCTATGCCACTTTATTGAAGACTTGGCAAATTAAAGATTTAGCCAAGAGGTCGATGTCTGGAAGGGCTTGGAAATCCCTCTGGTTCAAGGTACATTTTCTTAAAGAGGGGATGGGCATCCCAGAGAAGCAGGCCCACATGCAGGTGGGGTTCCTCCAGCCAGCCTTGACAGGGAGCATGGTGGGGCTGCTAGCATGAGGTAGGGAAGGCAACGCTAAAGTAAAGCCAGCTTTTATTACCAAAGACAGTAACTTTTTCAACCACAATTTGATTTTTGAATCTGTAATAGGAAATTGATTCCTGGAGAGAGGGTTGAATGAATTAATCACTAAAATTCCTTTCAACACTCAGACACAAGAATCCTTGAATCATTCATTCAACAAACATTTGAGTGTCTGTGTGCCAGCAAACAAAGTAATTTTCAATGAATATCCTTTCTACACCACAGCCACCGTAATTGTGAGGCCTCCAACACAGTAGCAACTTGGAACTCCATTGTAATACAGCATATCAAGGATAAAAAATATGGTCATGCCTGCAACTTACATAATGGAGCTTGAATTTGCACTCGTCTTCAATTTCATCTGCACTGTCCTCATCGGAAACTTCCCCTTCCTCTGCATCATCCCCAAGATGATAAGGCAACTTCTTACCCTGAAATGGAACAAAACATCCCGTTTAAAAATGAGAATAAATTCACAATAGCCAAAAGGTGGAAGTAACCCAAGCATCCACTGACGGATGAAAGGATGAACAAAATGTGTATGTACATTCAATGGAATCTTAGCCTTTAAGAAGAAGGAAATTCTGGTACATATTACAAAATGAATGAACCTTGAAGGTATTATGCTGATTGAAATAAGCTAGACATAAAAGGAAGTGTATTGTATGATTCCATTTACATCAGATTCATAGAGGCAGAAAGTAGAATGGTGATGGCCAAGGGCTGAAGGTAGGAGGGTATCGGGAGTTGTTGCTGAATGGGTATAGAGTTTCAGTTTTACAAGATGAAGAGTTTTGGAGACTGGCTGCACACAGTGGGAATGTATTTAATACTATTGAACACACTTTAAAAAGGGTTTATTGTATACACTTAAAATTAAGTGTATTAAGATGTTAGATAGATTTTAGGTCACATGTAGTTTACTACAATTAAAAATCATTTTTGAAAAGTAAAAACTGGCCAGGCGCGGTGGCTCAAGCCTGTAATCCCAGCACTTTCGGAGGCCGAGACGGGCGGATCACAAGGTCAAGAGATCGAGACCATCCTGGCTAACACAGTGAAACCCCGTCTCTACTAAAAAATACAAAAAACTAGCCGGGCGAGGTGGCGGGCGCCTGTAGTCCCAGCTACTCAGGAGGCTGAGGCAGGAGAATGGCGTAAACCCGGGAGGCGGAGCTTGCAGTGAGCTGAGATCCGGCCACTGCACTCCAGCCTGGGCGACAGAGCGAGACTCCGTCTCCAAAAAAAAAAAAAAAAAAAAAAAAGAAAAGTAAAAACTGAAAATAAAATGTTGTATCATTAGCTAATCATTACTTCAGACTGACTAGAAAACAGACAGTTTGAATTAGGGGCAAAATAAGGGGGAGTAGAGATTTTCAAAAAAGGGAAGTCGTCTTAGTTTCAATTAAGTAGAATTAATTAGAGTTACTATAGTTTAAAAAATCAAACCAGGCTTCTATTCAAGAATAGATGACTTGGAACCTGGAGGCAGGCGCAGTGGTTCACACCTGTAATCCCAGCACTTTGGGAGGCTGAGATGGGAGGATCACTTGACCCTAGGATTTCAAGACCAGCTTGGGCAACAAAATGAGACTCTGTCTCTACAAAAAATCAAAAAATTTGCTTGGCATGGTAGCAGGTGCCTATGATTCCAGCTACACAGGAGGTTGAGGCAGGAGGATGACTTGAGCCCAGGAGGTTGAGGCTGCAGTGAGTCATGTTTGTACTACTGCACTCCAGCCTGGGTGACAAAGTGAGAAACCCCCTCCACCAAAAAACAAGATGACTTGGCTGGGCATGATGGCTCATCCCTGTAATCCCAACACTCTGGGAGGCCAAGGCAGGAGGACTGCTTGAAGCTGGGAGTTTGAGAACAGTTTGGGCAACATAGTAAGACCCCATCTCTACTTTTATTAAAAATTTAAAAATAGAATAGATGACCCATCACAACAACTACCACTCCATCCCATTATGTACAACTGCTGTGGTGTGAATGTTGGTGTCCCCCAAAATCCATGTATTAGAACCTAATACCCCACCCATATGATAGTATTAAGAGGCATTTGGGAAGTGATTAAGTCATGAGGGCTCCAACAAGCTCCCTTCCCCCTTCTGTCATGTGAGCACAAAAAGTAGGTACTATCCATGAGAAACAGGCCCTCACCAGATGCCAAATCTGCCATCACCTTAATCTTGGACTTCCCAGCATCTAGATCCAAGAGCAATGAATTCTGTTGTTTACGAGTTGCCCAGTCTAAGGTGGTTTTGTTATAGCAGAACAAAGGAACTATGACAACAACAAGCATGCTAATGTCCCTCAGAGCAGCTTATTCACCTAAGCAGGTTACATGCCTCCTTAACAATTATGCCTCACTTTGCATTTAGCAAGCCCCTCTTTCACAGACAATGCAGCGGGACTCCCTCTTTCACAGACAATGCAGCGGGACTCCGGCCCAGCTTGAGCACCTCCCCCAGGACCAGGCCACTCCTGACTTACTCAACAACACACTTTAAAAAGGAGGGGCTTTTTGACAGGGAACATTCTTACAAGATATTAAGACAATTAAGTTACAGAATTATATATACAATATTATCTCAGGGATTAAAAAAACAGCAGAAAAGTCTAAAAATAAATATGGTCAATTGTTAAGGGTAATTATCTCTTTGTAACAGCGCTACAAGTGAAATTTACATTTTCCTTTCCTGCATTTCTCAAATTACATTCAAAAACAGTAAATGTAAACTAAAAAGGATAGCAGGGGGTAAGGCCCAGGGGTCTGAGAAAAGCTTCAAGGGCAGCCATCTGTATTAGTAAGGCTTCTTACTACAAGCAGAAAGGAATATTTATTACCAAAATACTGAATTGCTTCCAGAATCAGAGGGTGGGAGGTGGGGCAGAACCAGGCTTTGAGGCTAAGAGGGCAAGGCCACTGCAGTAGGCAGCCTGTAAATAATAGTACCAATGTCTCCTGTCTCAGTATTCACACCCTTCTGCAATCCCCTCCCTTTGAGAGTGACCTGGACCTAGTGCCCCACTTCTAATGAACTGAGTACAGCAAAAGTGATGGAAGGTCACTTCTGAGATCAGGTTATAGAAACATTATACCTTCTTGCTTGCTTCCCCAAACTTCTCTCTCCTTTCCGGGAGCTCTCTCTCTCTCTCTTTATCTCTCTCTCTCTCTGTCTCTCTCTTTATCTCTCTCTCTCTCTCTCTCTCTCTCACACACACACACACACACACACACACACACGTGTTGTGAGCTGTGCTATGGAGAGACCCACATGGCAGGGCAGTGAGAGAGGCCTCAGTAGTCAACAGCCTGAAAGGAACGGAAATGTGCCAACAACAGCCACTGAAGTAATCTCAGAAGCAGAGCTTCCCTCAGTCCAGCCGTGAGATGACTGCAGCCCCAGAGGACACCTTAATTACAGCCTCAAGAGAGACCCTGAGCAGAGGACCCAGCTAAGCCACATCCAGGTTCCTGACCTACAGGGACGGTGGGAATATTCAACGTTTTAAGCTGCCAAATGTTGGGGTAATTTGCTATGCAGCAATAGACACCTAACATAAGCACCAACCAAAATCACAGGGCAGAACAAATTCACTGAAGATACCATTTCCAACACAACTAAGCACAGAGACAGTGGCTTTCACTCCATCATCCACACAATGGACATCAGGACTACTGCCAGAAGTGCTGCCATGGGCTCTAAAGGAAGCTGCCAGCATGTCTACCCCACTCCCTCCACCCCGAGGATGGGTTCAACTTGGTCCCACTTTCCTACTGTAGTTTCTGCTTCAATGTCTGGGACACGTTCACTTGATTGGTGGCTTCTAGATGGGGTGCCCACATCCTAGCCCTAAGAAAGGCTGCAAAAGCAAACTCTGAGCTCCTCTAAGGGAATCCCTTAAAACATAGGGATGGAAACTTCCTTAAACATGGAAGGATGTTCACATGCCTGACAGCCAAAATAACAATACATTTATAAATATCATCCCAGGCTGATCTCTAAACTCAAGTTTCAGTGACTTTTAGTATTCCTGCTCTCCACACCACTATTACCTCTTTCAGAATTCTGGATCCCCCCTTACCCACTTCCTACCTCCACAGGGCTACCAGCTTAGTCGGATGTTCGGAGAAATGTCTTTCCCAGTTTTCCCACACCTTCCTTGATACCCAAAGCTCTTGACCTGACAGTTTCAAAGCTGGATAAACCATTTATGTAATGAAAGCATAATCTATATTAAGAATCTAAACAATTGGGATTTAGGCAAATATTTTCTTCAACTTACAGAAGGGAATTTGTAAGATTAAAAAGTTGGGGCCAGCCAGGCACGGTGGCTCACACCTGTAACCCCAGCACTTTGGTAGTCCAAGGGAAGTTGGTGGATCACCTGAGGTCAGGAGTTCTAGGCCAGCCTGGGCAACATGGTAAAACCCCGTCTCTACTAAAAATACAAAAATTAGCGAGGTGGTGAGCCCTGTAATCCCGGCTACTCGGGAGGCTGAGGCAGGCGAATCGCTTGAACCTGGGAGGCAGAGGTTGCAGGGTGCCAAGATCGTCCCACTGCACTCCAGCCTGGGTGACAGAGTGAGACTCCATTTCAAAAAAAAAAAAAAGTTGGGGCCAGGCATAGTGGCTCATACCTGTAATCCCAGAACGTTGGGAGGCCGAGGCGGGCAGATCACTTGACATCAGGAGTTCAAGACCAGCCTGGCCAACATGGTGAAATCTCATTTGTACTAAAAATACAAAAATTAGCCAGGCGTGGTGGCAGGCACCTGCAATCCCAGCTATTCAGGAGGCTGAGGCAGGAGAATGGCTTGAACCCGGGAGGCAGAGGTTGCAGTGAGCCGAGATCGCACCATTGCACTCCAGCCTGGGTGACAGAGCGAGACGGTCTCCCCAACAACAACAACAAAAAAGTTGGGATCTAATTTGTGTATCATTAATAACAAGGCAGCTCAGAATCAAAGCATTTATTTCTGTGTATTATTTCAGGTCCTATTGATACAGAAAGCTCCTAAAAATCAGTTTATTTTTCTATTTTTCTTTACTTTAGGAACATTTGTAGGGTAGTTATAATATAGCAGCACCAGAAACAAGGTACTCAATTAGGAGGTGACCAGACATACTCACAAACAAGATATCAAGATATCAACTTTCTTCGTTCATTCAGAATCTGCTTTGTTTTAGGTACCATGGCAGACAGCAAGATGAAACTGTACACAAGACATTTAAAAGGTAATGGTAGCAATTCCCTCTTTTGAAACAGCATAAAATAGCATGAAAACCAATATATGTTTTTAAATGTTCTACAGAATAGAAATAAATATGAAAAATAACATCACCAAGAAAAGAATAATAATAATCCCCAACTGATACACATCACTGACAGCACTGACTAGAAAGGAAAGTGTAACTGTGAGGAGCAGGTGGTGCTGAGCAGGTAAGGACACAGAACTAAGCTTCAACTCCCCTTCATCTGAGGGTGGCGTGAGGTGAGGGAACAAAAAGAAGAAGCTGCCTCTCAGAGTATTCATAAGACACGTTAATTTTCAGTCCTTTAAAAATCTAATTAAAAGACCCTGCATTATCAGAGCCCTATTTTTGGTCAGCTTTTTCCAGGCTGGCAAATATTTTATCCAGGTAGATAGGGAGAAAACAATGCAAAGGAACATTGTTTTTCAAGGCCCCTTTTCAATGGTGTTACTCCAAAGGAAAATTATAAAATAAATTTAGATAGCACTTTATGTGGCTTAACTAATTTAACTGTGGTCCAATATTGATGTAAATGAAGAATGATCCAGGTGTCTTCCAGAGGTCCCTTTCTGATCTACATATATTTCATGCAGCAGTTACACTCTAGAATTAATTTGTCTATGGTACATGGAAATATTGCTAGAGACTGGATTGGAAGCATGGTCACCTCTCGGCTTCAAAATATCTGGCTGCACAGCCCCAGGAGAATGGAGACAACTCCGTGATTCACATCTGTAAAAGCAGGACACTTGGACCACACAGCTAAAGTTATTTCAGCAAAAAGAGTCTATGGAATATTACTATTTGTTATTTTTTTCTCATAAGCAATGTTTTATTTATAGGCATACCTTAGAACTATTATGAATGTGGTTTCAGATCACTGCAATAAAATGACTATCACAATAAAGAGAGGCACATGGATTTTTTGGTCTCCCAGTGAATATAAAAGTTACAATTATGCTATACTGTAGCCTATTTAAGTGTGCGATAGTATTATATCTTAAAAAAGTATATACCTTAGTTTAAAAGTATTTAATGCTATAAAAAGCTAATGATCATTTGAACCTTTGGCAAATTGTAGTCATTTTGCTGGCGGAGGGTCTTGTTTCAGTGTGGATAGCTGCTGACTGATCAGGGTGGTGGTTGCTGAAGGTTAGGTGACTGTGGCAATTTGCTTCTGTTTTGTTTTGTTTTGAGATAGAGTTTCGCTCTTGTTGCCCAGGCTGGAGTGCAATGGTGTGACCTCGGCTCACTGAAACCTCGTCCCCCGGGATTCAAGCAATTCTCCTGCCTCAGCCTCCCACGTAGCTGGGATTACAGGCATGCACCACCAGGCCCGGCTAATTTTGTATTTTTTTAGTAGAGATGGGGTTTTACCATGTTGGTCAGGCTGGTGTCGAACTCCTGACCTCAAGTGATCCACCCGCCTTGGCCTCCCAAAGCGCTAGGATTACAGGCATAAGCCACCGCACCTGGCCGGCAATTTCTTAAATGGGACAAAAATTAAGTTTGCTCCATTGATTGACTCTTCCTTTCACAAAAGATTTCTCTGCAGCATGTGATTCTGTTTAATAGCATTTTACCTACAGTAGAACTTCTGGCAAAATTGGAATAAATGCTCTCAATCCTTCCTGTTGCTTTATCAACTAAGGTTTTGTACACCTCAAGAACCCACTTGCTTTGCTTATTCATATAAGTAATTCCTCATCTATTCAAGTTTGATCATGAGATTTGAGATTGCAAGATTGCAGCAATTAAGCCACATCTTCAGGCTCCACTTCTTTTTTTTTTTTTTTTTTTAGATGGAGTCTCACTCTGTCACCCAGGCTGGAGTGCAGTGGTGTGATCTCAGCTCACTGCAAGCTCCACCTCCCAGGTTCACACCATTCTCCTGCCTCAGCCTCCTGAGTAGCTGGGACTACAGGCGCCCACCACCGCGCCCGGCTAATTTTTTTGTATTTTTAGTAGAGTCGGGGTTTCACCGTATTAGCCAGGCTGGTCTCGATCTCCTCACCTCGTGATCTGCCCACCTTGGCCTCCCACAGGCTCCACTTCTAATTCTAGTTCTCTTGTTATTTCTAACACATCTACAGTGACTTTCTCCACTGAAGTCTTGAATACCTCAAAGTCATCCATCAGGATTGGAATCTTCTTCTTCTAAACTCCTGCTAATAATAATCTGTTGACCTCCTCAAAAAATCGCAAATGTTCTTAATGGCATTTAGAGTGGTGAATCCTTTCTAGAAGGTTTTCAATTTAGTTTGCCCAGACTTATCAAAGGAATCACTATTTATGGCAGTTATAGGCTTACAAAGTATGTTTCTTAAGTAATAAGACTTGAAAGTCAAAATTATACATAGAACAATGAGCTACAGAATAGATGTTGTGTAGCAGGCATGAAAACAACATGAATCTACTTAAACATCTCGTTAGAGTTCTTGGGTGACCAGGTGCATTGTCAATGAGCAGTAATATTTTGAAAGGAATCTTTTTTCCTGAACAGTAGGTCTCAACAGTGAGCTTAAAACATTCAGTAAACCATGCTGTAAAAACATGTGCTGTCATCCAGACATTTTTATTCCATTTATACAGTGCAGGCAGAGTAGATTTAACATAATTCTTAAGGGCCGTAGGGGACGAAAAATGAGCCCTGGCTTCAACTTAAAGTCATTAGCTGCATTAGCCCCTAACAAGAGACTAGGTCTGTTCTTGACGCCTCTCCAGCTATTAAAGTCCCAGATGGCATCTTCTCCCAATATAAGACTGTTTTGCTTATATTGAAAATCTGTTGTTTAGGCTGGGCACAGTGGCTTACGCCTGTAATCCCAGCACTTTGGAAGGCCAAGGCAGGCAAATCACCTGAGGCCAGGAGTTCGAGACCAGCCTGACCAACATGGTGAAACCCATCTCTACTAAAAATACAAAAATTAGCTGGGTGTGGTAGCATGTGCCTGTATTCCCAGCTACTTGGGAAGCTGAGGCAGGAGAATCACTTGAATCCAGGAGGTAGAGGTTGTAGTGAGCCGAGATTGCACCACTGCACTCCAACCTGGGTGACAGAGTGATACTCCATCTCCAAAAACAAAAAGAAATCTGTTTAGTGTAGCCACTTTCATCAATTATCTTAGCAACTAGATCCCTTGCTGCAGCTTCTCCACCAGCACTTGCTGCTTCACCTTGCACTTTTATGTTATGGAGATGGATTCTTGCCTTAATCCTCATATACCAAACTCTGCTAGCTCCAAACTTTTCTTCTGCAGTTTCCTCACCTCTCTCAGCCTTCACAAAATTGAAGAGAGTTAAGGCCTTGCTCTGGATTGGGCTTTGGCTTAAGGGAATGTTATAGCTGGTTTGATCATTTATCCAGACAACTCAAACTTTCTCTCTATCAGCAATAAGTTAAGACTATTTTGCTTTCCTATCATTTGTGTGTTCACTGAAGTAGCACTTTCAATTTTCTTCAAGAACTTTTCTTTTGCATTCACAAAATGGCTAACGCTTGGGTACAAGAGGCCCAGCTTTCAGCCTGTCTTGTCTTTTAACACATTTTCCTCACTAAGCTTAATCATTTGTAGTTTTTGATTGAAAGTGAGAGACATGTGGAGATGCCAGAGTAAAATGGCAGCTAGGAGGCAGGACTAACTTGCAGCCCCCACTTGGACAATGGAACAGCATGTGGAGACTCGCATCGTGAACTTGTGCTACAAGAACTACTGCAGGAACACACCAGGAAAACCGAAAGAATTCACAGACCCTTTGAAGGAAGCAGACTGCTGTTCCAAGCTCTGTGAGACAGCTGAAAAACTGTGAGTGGCCAAAGTGTGAGGGGGTAAGATCCACCCTCAAACATACATCCTCACTGGGGAACCTGAAAATCTAGATCACAGGTGATATGGTTTAGCTGTGTCCCCACCCAAATCTCATCTTGAATTGTAATCCCCATATTACCCCCGTGACTAGGGAGAAACCTGGTGGGAGGTGATTGGACTATGGGGGAGGATACTCCATGCTGTTTTTGTGATAGTGAGTGAGTTCTCACAGGATCTGATGACTTTTTAAAGAGCTCTTCCCACTTCGCTGCTTACTCTTCTCTCTCCTGCCATCTTATGAAGAAGGTGACTGCTTCCTCTTCACCTTCTGCCATGATTGTAAGTTTCATGAAGCCTCCTAGCCATGCTTCCTGCTAAGCCTGAAAAACTGTGAGTCAATTAAAACTCTTTCCTCTATAATTACCCAGTCTCAGGTATTTCTTTATAGCAGTGTGAAAACAGACTGATAGAGTAGATTGGTACTGCAGAGAGTTGGGTACTGCTATAAAGACACTTGAAAATGTGGAATTGACTTTGGAACTAGGTAACAGACGGAGGTTGGAACAGTTTGGAGGACTCAGAAGAAGATAGGAAGATGTGGGAAAGTTTGAAGCGTCCTAGAGACTTGTTGAATGGTTTTGACCAAAATGCTCATAGTGATGTGAACAATGAAGTCCAGGCTGAGGTGGTCTCATATGGAGATGAGGAACTTTTTGGGAACTGGAGCAAAGGTCACTCTTGCTATGCTTTAGCAAAGGTCACTCTTGCTATGCTTTAGCAAAGAGACTGGTGGTGCCCCTGCCCTAGAGATCTGTGAAACTTTGAACTTGAGAGAGATGATCTGAAATTGGAACTTATGTTTAAAAGGGAAGCACAGCATAAAAGTTTTGGAAAATTTGCAGCCTGGTGATGCGATAAAAAAAGAAAAATCCAGCTGGGCATGGTGGATCATGCCTGTAATCTCAGCACTTTGGCATGGCAAGGCGGGTGGATTACCTGAGGTCAGGAGTTTGAGACCAGCCTGACCAACATGGTGAAACCCCGTCTCTACTAAAAGTACAAAATTTGCCAGGCATGGCGGCACATGCCTGTAATCTCAGCTACTTGGGAGGTTGAGGCAGAAGAATTGCTTGAACTCAGGAGGCGGAGGTTATAGTGAGCTGAGATCATGCCATGGCACTCCAGCCTTGGCAACAAGAGCGAAACTCCATCTCAAAATAAAAAAAGAAAGAAAAGAAAAACCCATTTTCTGGGGAGAAATTCAAGCTGGCTACAGAAATTTGCATGAGTTAAAAGGAGCTGAATGTTAGTCACCAAGACAATGGGGTAAATGTCTACAGAACAAGTCAGTGACCTCCATGGCAGCCCCTCCCATCACAGACGGAGAGGCCTAGGTAGAAAAAATGGTTTCGTGGGCCAGGCCCAGGGCCCTGCTACTGCTCTGTGCAGCCTTGGGACTTGGCACCCTACATCCTAGCCATGATTAAAAGGGGCCAACATACAGCTCAGGCTATTGCTTCAAAGGGTGTAAGCTCCAAGACTTGGAAGTTTCCACATGGTGTTGGGCCTGCAGGTGCACAGAAGTCAAGAACTGAGGTTTGGGAACTTCTGCCTAGATTTCAGAGGATGTAGGGAAACACCTGGATGCCTAGGCAGAAGTATGCTGCAGGGGTGGAGCCCTGAAGGCAGTGTGGAAGAGAAATGTGGAGCTGGAGCCCCCACACAAAATTCCCACTGGACCACCGTCTAGCAAAGCTGTGAAAAGAGGGCCACCGTCCTCCAGACCCCATAATGATAGATCCACTGACAGCTTGCACTGTGTGCCTGGAAAGGCTGAAGACGCTCAATGCCAGCCTGTGAAATCAGGTGGGAGGGGTGTTGTACCCTGCAAAGCCACAAGAGTAGAGCCACCCAAGACCATAGGAGGCTACCTCTTGCATCAGTGTGACCTGGATCTGAGACATAGAATCAAAGGAGATTATATTGGAGCTTTAAGATTTAATGAGTGCCCTGTTGGATTTCGACTTGCATGGAGCCTGTAGCTCCTTTGTTTTGGCCGATTTCTCCCTTTTGGAATGGGAGCATTTATCCAATGCCTGTACCCCCATTGTATCTTTGAAGTAACTAACTTGCTCTTGATTTTACAGGCTCCTAGGCAGAAGGGACTTCCCTTGTCTCAGATGAGACTTTGGACTTGGACTTTTGGGTTAAGGCTGGAAAGAGTTAAGACTCTGGGGGACTGTTGGAAAGGCACGATTGTGTTTTGAAATGTGAGGACATGAGATTTGGGAGCGGCCAGGAGCAGAATGATATGGTTTGGCTGTGTTCCCACCCCAATATCATCTTGAATCATAATCCTCATAATACCCACATTTCTTGGGAGAGAGCTGGTGGGAGGTAATTGGATCATGGGGGCAGTTTCCCCATGCTGTTCTCATGATAGAGAGTTCTTATGAGATCTGATGGTTTTATAAGAGGCTCTTCTCCCTTCACTGTTCACCCTTCTGTCTCCTGCCACCTTGTGAAGAAGGTGCCTGCTTCCTCTTTGCCTTCTGCCATGATTGTAAGTTTCATGAGGCCACCTAGACAGGCTTCCTGTTAAGCCTGTGAAACTGCGAGTCAATTAAACCTCTTTCCTTTATAATTACTCTGTGTCAGGTATTTATTTATAGCAGTATGACAACAGACTAATAAAATGAGAGAAGGATTTGACCTTACCAAGAGCTGAAACAAATTTAGAAAGCTGAGCAAAATATAGAGGTAGAAGCGGCAGCAGGAAGAGACCTGTGGGTACTCCCAGTACCCAGGGAAACCACTTCTGACTTTGTCTCACGGGGGTCTTTGGGGAGGCTACCAGTGGAATTGGGGAAGGAATACAGGGAGAAGGAAACTTTGAGATGAACTTTGTAATAATTACAACCAAGCATAAACATGTATGGGGGCAGTGACGGGAGCTAACAGGAAGTGCAGATGTGAGCACAGAGGCCATGGCAGGTGGGGAGGGGTGGAGCCTGAAAGTCCTGCTTGCTTTCTCAGTGGGGAGGCTTGTAGCCTGGGGCAAGATCTCAGCTCTGCTCAGGAGCTCCCTGGATAAACTCCATGAGACTGGCCTTGCTGGCTGAGTGGGAACTAGGTGAGGCCTGTCACTGCCAGCTTTCCCCACTTCCCTGGTGACCTGTATGATGCAGCAGAGGCAGCCATAATCCCACTGGGAACATAACTCCACTGGACTGAGAACCACAGTCCTAGCCCCCACGGCAGCCACAGCAAGCCCTGCTCAAGGAGAGTCTGAGCTTAGACACACCTAACCCTGCATCCAACTGATGGTCTTTTTTTACCCACCCTGGTAGCTGAAGACAAAAGACATAATCCCTTGGGAGCCCTATGGCCCTGCCCATTGCCTGAGAAACCCAAATATGTATCCAGGTGACCTTAGGGCAAGCTTGTATCAGCTGATGATCTCTTAAAAGTGCCACCTCCTGGTTGGAGGACAACCAACCATTAGCACAACCAGCAGTCGAGAAAACCAGCACACTAAACAAAACTACAACCAAGGACCCTCACAGAGTCTCCTTCACTCCTCTGCTACCTCCACCAGAACACATGTCCATGGCTGAGAGGCCTGAAGACAGACCACATAACAGGACTCTTTGCAGACATTTCTGAGTACTAGGCTGGAGCCTGGTAGCCCTGCTGGGTGGCTAGACCCAGACGAGCAACAACAATCACTACAGTCCAGCAATCAGGAAGTCCCATGCCTAGAGGAAGTCGGAGGGCACCACATTAGAAGACCACCCTGTGGGACAGAAGAATCTGAACTGCAGCCTTTGAATCCCAGATCTTCCCTCTGACATAGTCTACCCAAATGAAAAGGAACCAGAAAAACAATTCTGGCAATATGAAAAAGCAAGGTTCTTTAACACCCTCAGAAGATCATAATATCTCACCAAGAAGGGATCCAAACCAAGAAGAAATCCCTGACTTGCCAGAAAAAGCATTCAGAAGTTTGATAATTAAGCTACTCAAGGATGCACCAGAGAAAGGTGAAAAACAATTTAAAGAAATTCAAAAGTAATGCAGACTATAGATGAAAAAAAAATCCAGAGAAATAGACAGCATAAGTACAAAACAATCACAACTTCTAAAAATAAAAGATACTCCTGGAGAAATGCAAAATACACTGGAAAGTTTCAACAAAAGAATCAAACAAGTAGAAGAAAGAACTTCAGAGCTTGAAGACAAGGCTTTTGAATTAAACCAATCTGACAAAGACAAAGAAAAAAGAATTTAAAAAATGAACAGAGCCTGGAAGAAGTTTGGGATTATGTTAAATGAACAAACCTAAGAATAATTGGTGTTCCCTGGGAAGAAGAGAAATCTCACAGTTTGGAAAACCTCTTTGAGGGAATAATTGAGGAAAATTTCCCTGCCTTTGCTAGAGATCTAGACATCCAAATACAAGAAGCTCAAAGAACACCTAGAAAATTCATCACAAAAATATCATCACCTAGACACACAGTCATCAGGTTATCTAAAGTCAAAATGAAGGAAAGAATCTTAACAGCTGTGAGGCAAAGGCATTAGGTAATCTATAAAGAAAAACCTATAAGATTAAAAGTAGATTTCTCAGCCAAAATCCTACAGCTAGAAAGGAATGGGGTCCTATCTTTAGCCTCCTTAAAGAAAATAATTATCAGCCAAGAAATCTTGTATCCAGCAAAACTAAGCTTGATAAATAAAGGAAAGATAAAGTCCTTTTCAGACACACACAAAAATCCAATTTCAGATCATAGGCAACAAAAATGCTGAGAGAATTCACCACTACCAAGCCAGCCCTACAAAAAAAAAAAAAAAAGCTAAAAGTTCTTAATCTTGAAAGAAAACCTCAGAATACACCAAAATAAAACCTCCATAAAGCATAAGTCCCACAGGGCCTATAAAACAATAACACAATGAAAAAAAAAAAAATTCAGGCAAAAAAACTAGCAAAATGAATCAAATAGTACCTTATCTCTCAAAACAAATTTTGAATGTAGATGGTCTAAATGTTCCACTTAAAAGGCACAGAATGGCAGAATGAATAAGAATTCACCAACAAAATATCCGCTGTCTTCAAAAAACTCACATAAGATATAAGGACTCATAAAGTAAAGGGGTAGAAGAAGATATTTCATGCAAATGGACAAAAAAAGTGGGCAGGAGCAGCTATCCTTTATCAGACAAAACAAACTTTAAAGCAACAGCAGTTAAAAAAGACAAAGAGGGACATTATACCATGATAAAAGAATTAGTCCAGCAGGAAAATATCACAATCCTAAATATATATTCACCTAACACTGGAGCTCCCAAATTTATAAAACAATTACTACTAGACCTAAGAAATAACATAGACGGCAACATAATAATAGTGAGAGACTGCAATACTCCACTAACAGCACTAGACAAGTCATCAAGACAGAAAGTCAATAAAGAAACAATGGACTTAAACTATACCCTAGAACAAATAGACTTAGCAGATATTTACAGAATATTCTACCCAACAACGGCAGAATATACATTCTATTCATTAGCACAGGAATCATTCTCCAAGACAGACCATATGACAGGCCACAAAACAAGTCTCAACAAATTTAAGAAAATCAAAATTATAGCAAGTACTCTCTAGGACCATGGTGGAATAAAATTGGAAATTGACTCCAAAAGGAACCCCCCAAAACAAGCAAATTACATAGAAATTAAATAATCTGCTCCTGAATAATTGTTAGATCAACAATGAAATCAAGATGGAAACTTAAAAGTTCCTTGAACTGAATAATAGTGACACAACCTTTTAAAATCTCTGGGATATAGCAAAGTGATGCTAAGAGGAAAGTTCATAGCATTAAATGCCTACATCCAAAAGTCTGAAAGAGGACAAACAGACAATCTTAGGTCACACCTCAAGGAACTAGAGAAACAAAAACAAGCCAAACCCAAATTCAGCAGAAGAAAAGAAATAACAAAGATCAGAGCAGAACTAAATGAAATTGAAACAACAACAAAAAATACAAAAGATAAATGAAACAAAAACCTGGTTCCTTGAAAAGATAAACAAAACTGATAGATCATTTGCAAGATTAACCAACAAAAGAAGAGAGAAGATCCAAATAAGCTCAGCTAGAAACAAAATGAGAGATACTACAACCGACATCACAGAAATACAAAAGATTATTCAAGGATACTATGAACACCTTTACATGAACAAACTAGAAAACCTAGAGGAGATGGATAAGTTCCTGGAAATATACAATCCTCCTAGGTTAAACCAGGAAGAAACAGAAACTCTGAACAAACCAACAACAAGCAATCCGACTGAAATGGTAATTTAAAAAATTGCCAACAATAACAAAAAAAATGTCCAGGACCAGATGGATTCACAGCTTAATTCTATCAGACATTCAAAGAAGAAATGGTACCAAATCTATTGAAAATATTCCAAAAGATAAGGAGGAAAGAATCCCCCCTAAATCATGCTATGAAGCCAGTATCACCCTAACACCAAAACCAGAAAAGGACATAACAAAAAAAAGAAAACTACAGACCAATATCCCTGATGAACATAGATGCAAAAATCCTCAATAAAATACTAGCTAACTGAATCCAACAGCATATCAAAAACATAATCCGCCACGATCAAGTGGGTTTCACATGTACAAGTCAATAAATGTGATACACGATATAAACAAAAACAAAAATCCCATGATCTCAATAGATGCAGAAAAACATTTAACAAAATCCAGCATCTCTTTATGATCAAAACCCTCAGCTAAATCGGCATAGAAGGGACATATCTTAAGGTAATAAAAGCCATCTATGACAAACCCACAGCCAACATTATACTGAATAAGGAAAAGCATTCCCCCTGAGAACTAGAACAAGACAAGGATGCCCACTTTCACCACCTCTGTTCAACATAGTACTGGAAATCTTAGCCAAGGCAATCAGACAAGCAAAAGAAATAAAGGGCTTCCAAATCTGTAAAGAGGAAGTCAAATTGTCACTGTTCGCTGATGATATGACTGTATACCTAGAAAACCCTGAAGGCTCATCCAAAAAGCTCCTAGATCGATAAATGAATTCAGTAAAGTTTCAGGATACAAAATCAATGTACACAAATCAATAGCACTGCTATACACCAACAACAACCAAGTTCAACCCCTTTTACAATAGCTGCAAAAAATAAAATAAAATACTTAGGAATATACCTAACCAAAGAGGTGAAAGATATCTACAAGGAAAACTACAAAACAATGCTGAAAGAAATCACAGATGACACAAACAAATGGAAACACATTCCATGCTCATGGATGAGTAGAATCAATATTGTGAAAATAACCATACTGCCAAAAGCAATTTATAAATTCTATGTAATCACTATCAAAACACCATCACCATTCTTCACAGAACTAGAAAAAAAAATCCTAAAATTCATATGGAACTAAAAGAGGGCCTGCATACCCAAAGCAAGACTAAGCAAAAAAAACAAATTTGGAGGCATAACATTACCTGACTTCAAACTATACTATAAGACTATAGTCACCAAAACAGCATGGTACTGGTATAAAAATAGTCAGATAGACCAATGGAACAGAATAGAGAAAGAAAGCCAAATACTTACAGTGAACTGATCTTTGACAAAGCAAACAAAAACATAAAGTGGAGAAAGGATACCATATTCAACAAATAGTGCTGGAATATTGGCAAACCACATGTAGAAGAATGAAACTGGATCCTCATCTCTCACCTTATACAAAAATCAACTCAAGATGGATCTAAGACTTAAATATAAGACCTGAAACCATATACATTCTAAAAGTTAACATTGGAAAAACACTTCTAGACATTGGCTGAGGCAAAGACTTCATGACCAAGAACCCAAGAGTGAATGCAACAAAAACAAAGATAAATAGATGGGAATTAAATAAACTAAAAAGCTTCTGCATAGCAAAAGAAATAATCAGCAGAGTAAACAGATAACTCATAGAGTGGGAGAGAATCTTCACAAACTATGTATCTGACAAAGGACTAATATCTACAATCTACAAGGAACTCAAACAAATCAGCAAGAAAAAGACAAATAATACCATCAAAAAGTAGGCTAGGGATATGAATAGACAATTCTCAAAAAAAGATATACAAATAGTCAACAAACATATGAAAAAATGCTCAACCTCACTAATAATCAGGGAAATGTAAATCAAAACCACAATGTGATACCACCTTACTCCTGCAAGAATGGCCATAATCAAAAAATCAAAAAATACTAGATGTTGGTGTAGATGTGGTGAAAACAGAACACTTTTACACTGCTGGAGGGAATGGAAACTAGTACAACCATTATGGAAAACAGTGTGGAGATTCCTTAAAGAACTAAAAGTAAATATTTTCCTCTTGGTAGATAGCACTCCTGAGTATCTACCAAGAGGCAAAGAAGTCTTTACATGAGAAAGACACTTGTACACACATGTTCTTAGCAGCACAATTCACAATTGCAAAAATATGGAACCAGCCCAAATGCCCATCAATCAACAAGTGGATAAAGAAAATGTGGTATACATATATACACCATGGAATACTACTCAGTCATAAAAAGAATGAAATAATGGCATTTGCAGCAACCTAGATGGAGCTGGAGGCCATTATTCCACGTGAAGTAACTCAGGAATGGAAAACAAAACATATGTTCTCACTTATAAGTGGGAGCTAAGCTATGAGGGCACAAGGGCACAAGGGCACAAGAATGATATAATGGACTTTGGGGACTCGGAGGGGAAGAGTGGGAGGGGGTGAGGGATAAAAGACAGCTCATTGGGTACAGTGTACACTGCTCAGGTGACAAGTACACCAAAATCTCAGAAATCACCACTAAAAAACGTATCCATGTAACCAAACACTACCTGTTCCCACATAACCTATCGAAATAAATAAATATTTTTTAAAAAGTAAGAGACATGTGAGTTTCCTTTCACTTGGACACTTGGAGGCCATTGTAGGGTTATCAACTGGCCTAATTTCAATACTGTTATGTCTCAGGAAACTGGGAGAAATGAGGAGTGGGAGAGAGATGGGGAATCAGGAGCAGGGGAATCAGCTAATGGAGCAGTTAGCACACACATAACACTTATCAATTAAGTTTGCCATCTTATATAGGCAGGGATTATGGCTCCCCAAAACAATTACAATAGTGACATTAAAGATCACCGATCACAGATCACCATAACAGATACAATAATAATGAAAATGTTTTAAATAGAGCAAGAATTACCAAAATGTCACACAGAGACACAAAATGAGCCCATACTTTTGGAAAAACAGTGGCGAAAGACTTGCTTGACATAGAGTTGCCACAAACCTCCAATTTGTCACACACACACAAACACACACACACAAAACATGGAGTGTCTGTGAAATGCAATAAAGTAAAATACAATAAAATGAACTTTGCCTGTATTTTATCAGAAAATTTACACATAATGTGTATGCATGCATGATTGGAACATATGTGTGTAAGAGTTGTAATAATAAACAACTTGTCAATCTCCAAGGCGGTAAGTAGTCACAGAAATCCTGCCTTTTCAATCAGAGATTGCTCTCATACTAAAGGAACACAAGAAATCAGTTGTCTTGTTTTCTTGTTTTTGCTTTAAATGGGGTTGTGCTGGTCCGCAGATCCAGGCAACTCCTTAAAGTCTAAACAAAATTGCTACCAGCAAATGGATCTCAGATGCTCTAGAAATACTTGCAGTTCACGTTGCTGCCACCCTTTCCCATGAGTGCCTCAAACTTTCTGCCTCTGATTCGTCCCTATGCCATAAGCCATGGGATATTCTGTGTCAAATAACTCAAAGCCCAGTTATGCAGAGGAGACTCAGTTAGTCCACATTAAATATCCAATGTAAGTTCCACTGTCCAAAAGAGAAAGATTTCAATCAAATGAATTTATTCTGCATTTAACGTCCTGACTGCTGACTAAAGAATATTTAGGAAGTAGAAACATTTACAAGGTTATAAAGATGATATTTCATTTGCTAACCCAGAAATCAATTTTTACTATAAAATTTTGCTTTAGCAAGACTTGGGCAAATTGGCCTTCATGTTATCTCTTGCATTATGTGGAGCTTTTATTCCAAATATTTGTATGCATATAAATGCCTAGCAACACCTTTTTGATGTATTCAGAATCTATAATTTCATTTAATTGGTAGAAAACAGGTTTTGACCAATTCTAAGAATGAATATGTCCCATCTTTTCCATGTGCTGCTCTCCCTTTAGTTGAGGTCCTGCCATGAAATTACATTGTCTCCTTGACTTTCCTACTCCTCCTATATGGTATTTGTTTTTCCATACACACCTCTTTTAAGTAAAATATAACCCAGTTTGAATCTTAATACCCTATTGCTTTTCTTTACATTTTTAATCACAAAATGATGTGGCCACCCAAGGTGGTTTTAGTACAAACACACAAAATTCACTGGAAATGAGTAAAACCGCAAAGTCAGTGATCTGAAAACTCAAAGAACTGTCTCTCTGGCTATTCCTTGCACGAATAATATTTATTGTAGTAAGCTTCCTCCCTCAGAAAATCTGTTTATGAAATGTCATTCTGTTCACATACTGCTCTTTCACATATACGTGAGTCCTGTGGGGCATGATGTCTGTGCCTATGTTCCTCTTTGACGTGAGCTCTTCTCACTTGCATAACCAAGACTGATCAACCATGAAGCCTTTTTTTTTTTTTTTTTTTGACAGATAGTTATTGGAGCTTGAAATGAGAAAAAAAAATCTAAAAGAACTTCTTTCAGATATGGATACAAGGAGCCTTCTCCTTTCCTGAACCTCATGCTCCTACACACACATTTCTCTCTAGTGTCAACTATTACAGACTAAAATATCAAACATTTGGCTTACAGTATTGATGTTTTCACTTCATAAGTACAAATCTCAGAATATGTGCTCAGTCAACAATAAGCTTCTTCTGAAGACACGACTATAAATACATTGGAATAAGGAGCATACATAGATCTAGACAATCCTTCATGTATTGATTCTAATTATTATTCCCCATTGAAACCAGTTTTTATTCTTTAAGGGAGGGCAGGCTTAGCTGATAATGAATGTCTTTTATTGCATTACTTGAAGTAATTACCTTCACTAGAATTTTGCCTTTCAAACTTTGAGGGCTTGGAAGCTGCTTGCACTCCCCTGTATCAACAGATGACAGGTCCAGTTTATCTCGAAATATTCCTTTCAGGTACTGAGCAATCTTCCTTTGCTGCTGGAGACTGCAGTGATTCTCGATAGACAATATAACCGGAAACCTGAGAAAAGAGCAACACATTCCAGAGGAGTCGGGTGCAGGCAACTCACAGGGATTTTTGAAAATGATTCAGTATTCATTGTGTTGTTACAATCCTAGTGACAGTATTTGCGATACTGCTGATGATTAAAATGCTTCTAAAATGAGAAAGATTAGAAATGCATTTAAAAAATTCCTCTGAGCAAATATACTTTGCTAAGCATAATGGCTGAACAAAATACCAGTCCACACGGGATGGCTTTTCTAATATTTTGCATCAGGAAAAAATGGTAGATATATTATGTTTCTTTTAAAAGAAGAGAAAATTTTAAAAGAGATGAGAAGTCTAAAGAAAGTAAACTCGGTCGGGCGCGGTGGCTCACGACTGTAATCCCAGCACTTTGGGAGGCTGAGGCGGGTGGATCACGAGGTCAGGAGATCGAGACCATCCTGGCTAATATGGTGAAACCCCGTCTCTACGAAAAATACAAAAAACTAGCCGGGCGAGGTGGCGGGCGCCTGTAGTCCCAGCTACTCAGGAGGCTGAGGCAGGAGAATGGCGTGAACCCAGTAGGCGGAGCTTGCAGTGAGCCGAGATCAGGCCACTGTGCTCCAGCCTGGGCAACAGAGTGAGACTCCGTCTCAAAAAAATAAATAAATAAAATAAAGTAAACTCAAATAATGTAATTTTGCCTTATTTATTCAAAAGTCTAAAAGCATCTAGGAGACCACTGAATATCATTAAATGAAGTTATTGACTCTAAAATATATAATTAACTCCCACCTTGAAAATTATGATTGAGGATAAAATAACATAAGGGAATTCTGCATTTTATAGCATCCTACATCACACATTTCAAAATCGCTCTTATAGAATTATAAGTCTTTGCCAAAAAATAAAAATAAAAACCAGCCAAGCATTCATTCGACACTAGCACTCAGGTTTCTGCACAGAAAACATGAGATCCATGTAAGTAATTACCTAAAGGAGTTGGTGCCTAAGGCAGAAACGAAATCAGGGCTGATGACATGATTTCACTGCCCTCAACCTTATTTTTTCCTCAGAATAAGAAATTATTTCAAATTCAGGTTTATTGACTTTTTTCTAGTTTTCTGTTATATATCTTCAGACATAATAGGCAACATATTTAAATCACTTAATATATCAACATGTACCAATATTTAAATCACTTAATACATCAATGTGCAGAAAAACTTTTTCCAGGCTTTCATGACAAGCACAAGTTCCACAATACAGGCTATGACCTCCAGACCTACATTGTCTCCTCATTAGTAAAACCTGATGCTGTGGGTCATCTTACAGATGAGCCTTTGTGGCTGAGGTAGGTTTCCTTACTCGACTACAATCTGTTTGCTATTTGTTTCTTCGCATAGCTTTTACCCTAGAATGCTAGAAGAGAGAAAAGCAACAGCGACAACAAACTGACAACCCTGAGTTGTCCTGCAGTCACATCAGGGAGTTTTAACAAGGAATTTTCACTTTGTCAATTCATTTACAAAAAACCTATTAGTGGCAGGGAGTGGTGGCTCACGTCTGTAATCCCAGCACTTTGAGAGGCCAAAGCAGGCAGATCACTTGAGGCCAGGAGTTCGAGACCAGCCTGGGCAATATAGTGAAACCCTGTCTCTACTAAAAATACAAAAATTAGCCAGGCGCGGTGGCACGTGCCAGTAATCCCAGATACTCAGGAGGCTGAAGCACGAGAATCGCTCGAACCCCGGAGGCAGAGTTTGCAGCGAGCTGAGATCACACCACTGCACTCCAGCGTGGGCAACAGAGCAAGGCTGTCTCAAAAAAAAAAAAAAAAAAAAAAAAGCCTAATTAGCGTTTGATGATGTGTAAAGCTGTGCTTCTCAACAGGGAATGAGGCAATTATTCCCCCAACACAGGAGACACTTGTCAATATCTGGGGACATTTTTGGTGGTCACACATCAGGGGTGCTACTGGCACATAGTGAGTAGAAACTGAGGATGCTGCTTTCCACCCTACATTGCACAGGACAGCTCTCTACCAAAAAAAAAAAAAAAAAAAAAAAATTATCAGTACACAATGTCAATAGTGCCACGGTTGAGAAACCCTGATAGAAAGATGCAACCAAAATTAAGAAAGGAGAGGAAAAGGCTGAACTTTTAAAATGTACTAAACAAGCTTATTAACTGTTTTAATTTGAAGCGCTTTTCTTCTAAGGGTTCCCAAACTTGAAGTAAATTGTCAAATCACCAGAGGATCTTCCAAGATACATAGGTGGCAGGCCTCCTCAACACTCTACTTCATACATTGGGAAATGAAGAAAAAATTACTTCACTCACTTGGCTAGGACCTGTAGAAATCAGGGTTGTGAAGACCCATTAGAATGCAGTACTCAAGATTCTTCCACATGGGAGGCATCATAAACTAAATCTGCTATGCAGCAAGTGTGTCTCATTGGAAAAGCATTTTTAACCTCATGTTTAATTAATGAGAAGACCAAATAGTGGAAATTTAAAGGCTACTAACTTCTAAGAAATTAATTTTACACAATTGTAATTTTAATTTGTTTCCTTTAATTCAAAAATCCTTTCTTGAACAGCTGGTATACTGAAGGTACCTGCTAGGCAACAAAAATAAATCCAAAATAATAAGACATTGCTCATATTTTCCGTGAGTTCACAGTCTTACAGATGTAAAAGAAGGCAAGGAACCAACCAATTGCAAGAGGGTGCTATGTGATATGACAGAAATATGTGCAGGGTGCTAAATACAGAGAAAATACGGAGAAAAAGAAGATTTAAATCAGTTGGTGGTATTAGTAAGTTGTCAGAGGGACAACACTTAAATGGCCTTGTAGAATAAGCAAGAATTAATCAGATAGACTAATAGGGAAGGATGTTCCAGGCAGACAGAATAGCATACATAAGAGTGGGGAAAGAGCCAGGCTCAATGGGGAAGCTGAAAGACAGTCATTGAAGGCAGAATCCTAAATCTCTGTGGTATAATGGTGGAAGATGATAGTGGAAGACAAGGGAGATGCCAGACCTTAAGGGACATGAAGATATGCCTGTGCATTGAGAGAGCTTCTGATGGGCTTCAAGACCAGAATTGAATCACCATGCTCATATTTCAGAAAGAAAACTATACCACCAGTGTGGAGGATGAACCAAAGGGGAAATAAAAATGAACAGGAGGCAATGGAGTCAAAAGATAACTTGGGAAGTAGAATTGCCAAGAATTGGTTGAGTCTAGAATGACTCCCAGTTTCTGGCTGAAGCCAGTTCTGCCCCTAACTATTAACAAGAGGAAATGGAGCGAGAAGCAAGAGGAGGTTTGGCAGACTGAGATGCTGAGTTCCCCTTGGGGAGTAAGCTCCTTAATGGCAGGAGTCTTATCTTCTGCTCACTGTTGTGGCTCCCCACACCTATGAGATACTCAGATGAATATTCACTGAGGATTTTTATTTTTCTTTTTCCGAGTTGGAGTCTCACTCTGTCACCCAGGTTGGAGTGCAGTGGTGCAATCTCAGCTCACTGCAACCTCTGCCTTCCGGGTTCAAGCAAATCTCATGCCTCAGCCTCCCAAGTAGCTGGGATTACAGAAGTGGACCACCACATCCACCTAATATTTGTATTTTTTTAGTAGAGACAGGGCTTTGCCATGTTGGGCAGGCTGGTCTCAAAACTCCTGGCCTCACATGATCCACCCTCCTCAGCCTCCCAAAGTGCTACAGGAGCCACCGCACCCGGCCTCACTGAGTATTTTTCGACATGGGTCTAGAACTTAGGGGAAAAGTTCTGGACATAGAATTTAATAAATTTCCAGAAAGTAGATCTAGGGCAACACCTTAGAAAACAGTTAACCATTAAAGGAGTAAGGAAATAGATTTATAGAAGACCACAGGACAAAAAAAAAGAGATTGAGAAGCAATGAGAGCAATGGAGGGGAGAATGATATAATGGAAGTCAAAAAAGACAAGGAAATATTCAATTTTGTCAAATGATAGGAGAGGGTCAAGTAACATAAGGACTCCAGACACCTCAGTGTATAGATAAGACATCCATCATGACCAAAACCCACTAATTATGTACATAGTAACCTATGTTTCCAGATTTTATGGACACTTGACATCCTGGATTTACAAATTTACAGGTCACTGTTTCCAAGAACGTCTTTAAGTAGGCATATTGAGAAAGAATGGGATAAGGAATCTATGCGGCATGAGAAAGTACAAACGTGAAGGCCACATTATTTGTTTACGATGTTTTGCTGAGAAGGAAGGAGAAAACTAGGCTGGTAGAGGGCAGTGTAGAGTCCAAGGAACAGGACGTGGTTTTGTAGCTACGTTACATCAGGCAGCTCCATGCCGGAAGCTACCGCTTAGCTCGCGGGTGCTGCTGTACTCACTCATTCTTCACAAAGGCGTGCTTGTTGATGGTCTCCACAACATCTCTGAAGAGAATTTTTGAAGTGAGAGTGTAACCATGATGTACTACTGGCTCTCCATCCGGGCCATCCCAACAGTCAACTGCCAAAAACAGAACTTTATATCAACAACCCAAAGTCTCTGGTGTTTATTAATATTTCTGGAAATACCAGACACATATTATTTTAACTCCATTATCTGAAATTATACCCATTTCAATCCTGACAAAGACATGACACAGATACAGAAATTGGTGTTCTGGCATATTTATCAGAACAAAGAATTAAAGACTTGCTTTTCCTCAAGACACAATGATTTGGTTTTGAGTGTGGTTAAAAAGATGTCATATTCTTAAACAGCTCAGAATTCACCAAAAACTCATTAGAAGTTAACTAAATCCAGTCAAGTGTGCCCAAGAATAGGGAGATTTCTTGAAAGGTCATTTATCCAATTTCACTTCTTCTTCTTCTTCTTCTTCTTCTTCAGGTTATGAAGGTCTTTTAGAAAGTCACAGTGTCCTTCTCAAATTAATAATATAGTTTTCATTATTGTTCACTTAAGCTCACAATGTTTTCATTAGATTGATTTCCATTTCACTAATACTACAGGAGTTATAAAACAACATCGACTTCCTAAGTTTAAATCCTAGAGCCCTGCCAAGATTTATGTGAATTTGGGCAAATGACTTAATCATTTGAAGACTTGCTTTCCCCGTCTAGAAAAGGAGAGTAATAGCACTTATGTCATAAATTTGAGTGACAGTTAAGTACACATAAAGTAGCTTGTAACACTGCATGGCACATAGTAACTATGATTGTCATTGATACTATTAATATTGCTCTTTACCCACACAATCTCATTAGCTCTCAGCTGGAGAAAGATAGCAGGTTTTTCACCATCCCCCTCTGACTAAGAATTTGCTTTCTCTTGTTTTTATATTCTGCCCCCAGGCTAATTCCTCAAAACAGCACTTTCACCGCATTGCTCCTTTGCTCAAAAGTCTACGTGGTGCATAGCACAGCATTCAACACAGAGAAGTAGTCTGTAAATATATGCTAAACAGATTAATAAATATCTTACATGATACAGAAGCTCTTGCCTGCTTACCTCCAATGCCCCTGTCTCTTGTGCTAGAGATTGGCTAGTCATTCACTAGCCCTGTTTCTTCTTTTACCAACGGAACACAGCTGGACTCTATTTCCTAGCCTTCCTTTGCAGGAGGATGTGGCCAGTGAAATGTGAGCAGAAAGTATGTGCACCACTTTCAGGTATGCTCGACAGAAACCTGCTGCCTTACATAATCATTCACCCTCTTTCCTCTTCTGCTGTGACTTCAGAAGCGGTGAAGATGGCACAGCCACGAGATGGAAAAAGACAAAACTGCTTGAGAGATTTGCCCACTAGGAACACCTATTTTGAACTTCACATAATCAAGAAATAAACTTCAGTTGTTTTAAGGCACAGACAATTTGAAGTTTAATTGTTAAAAGGACAATGTTGCCTTAATTATCATGCTAGCTCCTGTCTGATAATTCAGTCTTACCTTCTCCTACACCCAATCTCATAGGCTTGTTCTTCTGGTTAGGCGGCAAATTTTCTCACATACAGTCCCACCTCCATGCATCTTTGCTTCTTTCTTTTAAAGTCAACTGACATATCCCCTTCTCATTTTGCCAATCTAAATCCTAATCAAGGCAAAACAAGGATCCTCCACAGAACCTCACTAGTCCACAGGATCTCTCTCTTCCTTACAGCAAGAGGTCATCATCTCAAACACCACCAAGAGTTAATATAAATAAGTGTACCTAGCAGTTAATATAAATAAGTGCAGCAGCTTAATGGGAAATGTGTGCCTGCATGAGATAACTACTACTTACTGTCAATCATTACTAAGTGGGAATAAGAACCTTGGTTGCCAGATCTTCTGAGGAAACTAAAATGTCTAGATTTTATTGCTGTGTATTTTCCCAATTTTTAAATACTGGCAATTAATCCATTTTTAAAACTACAATATGGGTCAAACATAAACATTTCTGCAAGCTGAATTTGCATAATGGAATGCCGATTGAAAGTCTGCCTTTAGAGTTCGAGACCAGCCTGGCCAACATGGTGAAACCCCTTCTCTACTAAAAATACAAAAAATTAGCCGGATGTAGTGGCAGATGCCTGTAATCCCAGCTACTCAGGAGGCTGAGGCAGGAGAATCGCTTGAACCTGGGAGGTGGAGATTGCCGTGAGTTGAGCTCATGCCATTGCACTCCAGCCTGGGCAACAAGAGCGAAATTCCATCTCAAAAAAAAAAACCGAAAAGAAAAGAAACTCTGCCTTTAATTAGGACCACACAGTTCCAAACCACATATGTTCTCTGTTTCAGTAGCACCTTCCCCTATATGTGTGCTTTGTGTATTACCCCAGGAGATGATATCTCTGTTTTTCTTCTAAAACACGCAAAATGTTCACCATAATCATAATGTGATTGTAATGGTTAATTTTGCATGTCAGTGAGGCTTGGCTATGATGCTCAGTTATTTGGTCAAACACCAGTCTATATGTTCTGTGAAGACATTTAAAAAATAGGATTAACATTTAAATCAGCAGGCTTTGGGTAAAGCAGATTATGCTCCACAATGTGAGTGGGCCTCACTCAGTCAGTTGAGGGCCTTAAGAGCAAAGACTGAGGTTTCCCTTCAAGGATAAATTCTCAACACTGCAACACAGAAACTGCCTGAGTTCCATCGTCCTGCCCTTTGGAATCCACACTCAAAACTACAACATCAAGTCTAACCTAAGTTTCCAGCCTGCTGGCCGGCTCTGCAGATTTCAGATTTGCCAACACCCACAAGTATGAGAGTCAATTCCTTAAAAATCAACCAATGAATCTCAATCTCTTGCTTTCTCTACATATCTTACTGGTTCTGTTTCTCTGCAGAACCCCAAATAATATCTATATGAATCCACTAAACATTGGCTGTTCAAACATCCCTATGGGAAAAAAATAGAAAAAATTAAAGAAGTAAAAACATTTACAGTTTATACCACAGGAATGCTAAAAACAATGTTTAAGGATAAGATGCTGTTAAGAAAACCAAAGGTTCTGAGATACTATCAGACAATGTCCACTGTTCCTTGGGGCCTGCAAATGAGGTCAAATATATCAACAACATCTTCTCACAAGAGAAGCGTCACCTGTATTTTTCCATGTACTTGACAGTCTTTAATTTGTCTCTGGAAATAATCATGGAAAAAAAATTAACAGATGTTTCAAATAATATATAATTTTAACAATGTTTACCCTGTTTTGTGGTCCCTTCTTGGATAAGAAAGGGCATAACAGGATTCTTCATAAAGGAACTAATAGCTTTTCCATAAGAATGCAAAGGCGACAAAACAATACCTTGCCTGACTTGCTTACTATGTCCACATTAAAAATAGCTTCTAAAACTGTATCAGTCATGAAAGAAGGCAGTCTTTGGCTAGTATTTACAACATAAGCAGAATATTCATAATTGAGGACAGGAGGTTGTCCTAATGTTCACTTTTTATATCTAATTCCATCACTTGTCTGTGAGATGAAGGTAACAACATTCCCAAACGGTACTGGCATCTTTATATGTGGCCTTCATGGCCAGGTTCAAATGGCAGTGAAGCTTCCTGTAAGTGCTAATGTTGTAAATGGGAATGTTGGCAAGGTAGAAATCCTCTATCCAATTCCCCTGCTCATAAAAGAGCCAGGGCCCATTTTTCAATCAGGTTACACACTATAGAACCCCAAAAGCAAAGCAACTCCGACAACGATTTGGCCATTCTGAAGGCCAAATAGCTAACACGACAGCTTTTCATAATGGAGCTTAAAGACGTTCCACCCTGATAGCACTCCCAGAGATAACTGGAGAAGTCATAAACCGATTACAACAGCGATGCAACACAGTCCCATAATGAGAATGAAAATCCCCTGGACAGAACATCCATATTTATTAAGCAACTCAGGCTGAAAATCAAGCAAATAAAAGGCCATGTAAAAATGTTATCAATTTGATTGCTAACAAGCCCACCTCACCAAAAAGACTTATTGCTCTTCCTCAAGACACTATGTACCTATCCTGACTGAGGACATTATTGCAGCTGAACTAATGGAGATGGAAAACATAACATTACCAAAATAGAAGCTTGAAAGTAGAGAGAGCCTGCAGGTCACAATAGTGTGAAAACACTGTATAGAATCATTCTTCTCCATCTCTCAAGTGCTACACTTGGCAAAAGCTGCTTCAGAAAACAGCTGTGGGACCTGAAATTTCCAATCCATGACTGGCTACATTCTATAAATTGGGTTCTTTAAATTCTAACTGCAGCTGTTTAAGAATAAAAAATACCTTCATCTGGCCACATGGTAGATAAAATGCCACTAGGTATACAAGAGTACCTCTTTATCCTCGGGAGATAAATTCTAAGGCTCCCAGTAGATGCCTGAAACTGCAGAGTACTAAACCCTCTCTCTCTCTCTCTCTATATATATATATATACACACACACACACACACACACACACACTCTCTTGTTTTTTTCCTATATATACATACCTATAATAAAGTTTAGTTTATAGATTAGGTCAGTAAGACATTAACAATAACTAATAGTAAAAGAGAACAATTATACTGCAATAAAAGTTATGTGAATGTGGTTTCTCTCTAAAGATATCTTATTTTACTGTATCACCTTTCCTCTTGTGGTGAAGAAGGGACAGAGTACGACAGTGTAAGATTTCATCACACTACTTAGAATGGTACACAACTTAAAATGTATATGTTGTTTCTCTTTGGAATTTCTATTTAATATTTTCAGGGTGCGGCTGACCATGGGTAACTGAAGCCATGGAAAGTGAAACCACAGATAAGAGGAGACTACTATACATACAATTGATGTCTCCATGCCCAAGCTTCAAATGTAGACTAAGGACTTCAAATCACAGGACTGACAGAAATTGTTAGGAGGGCCACAGAGATCATGTCACCAAATGCTAAGCCTTCAGGAACATCTAAATATTTAGGTGGTAGGCCTAATCATGAATGAAGCAAATTCCTCCTTTTAATGCCAACCTCCCCTCTATGTTGTGCTCCTCACTTTCTCTGGCCATCCTTATGTGACCTGACAGCCTCATTCAATTCCTTAGGGCTGGTCATGTCATTCAACGCTTGCTCCTCCAAAACCACACAGACTTTCTGGAGAACACTGCAGTTGGAGAGTCAGACCAACCTGAGTTCAAATCCCAGCTTCCAAGCTTCCTAACTATGGGAACTTAAGCCATTTATTTAACTCTGAGTTGAATCTCTTAAGAAGAGATTATTCCCTCTTTCTTGGTGGCAGTATAAGAATTAAATGAGAATGCATGGAAAACACTTAGCCAAGACCTGGTCCACTAAAGGTGCTAAAATCATAGTAGGTCCTCTTTTCCTTCCTATAATACATTCAAATCCAAAGTGACAACCACAATTTCCAATAAGAAATAGGTCAAACACACAAAAACAACACGAACAAACAAATACAAAGAAATAGGTCAAATGAAAAGCTGACCAAGTCTCTGAGATAAATATAATTATTCTCCTCAAGAAAAACATTCCAGAAATAGTAGTTCAATTTCTATTGTCTAGTTATAGATTATTCTAATAATAAGAACTTTAAGTCAAATACTAGGGAAATAATTTACTGATGCAAGTTGGTGAGGAAGATATTTCGGAGCACATAAAAAAATTGCATATCCTTTAAAATTATACCACAGCTGTGCATAGCCTCATTTGTGCAAGTATCTGGAGAAGGTAACCTTTTGGACATACAGAGCCAAGTAGCTTCTTTGTATTACAGCAGTGATTGGAAAACAGGAAGTAAGAAGGTACAAGAGAAGGCTCTTGTTCAACGTCATCTACTGCACACAATTTTCAAAAGCTCCCATTTTAGAATTAAAAGACTATTGGAAAAGCGACAACTAAAACTCATGTGTACTTTATCACGAATTATCTTAATCAGATAACTTTCCTTCTTAATACCCCAAACAAAGCTGGAGGATTAGAAGTTTTGAGTCGGTATAAGGAGTTAATGACAGAAACATGGTTAGGCTTGGGTAGGATACTGATTTTGGACAGGTAAATCAAAAAGAGAAGCCTAGCTATCTGAAGGAACTGAAAAGCAAAATAAATAGAGCAGAAGAGACAGAATTAACTAAGTTGTAAAATTGTCTAGAGTTGACTATCCCTTCATGGAGTCACTAAAAGTCATTTTCCATACTTGCATTTGCAATGATAGGCAACCATCAGTGTGAAACCAATGAGGCTGTGTGCTCAGGGCATCTCTATGCATCTCAGACATGAAAACTTGTTGAGTGCTGAGCAAACAATGGGCTGAGAGCAGAATGTCACCTAGAGACCTCTTATTGCTTGAAAGGATTTTCTTCCTGTTAATATTTTATAGCATCTTCATTATTCAGTTGTTTGAGCTACTCAACTGTTAATCACTATTGCTGGTATGTACTGTCTGCAACTATTGCAAAAATACTGTTGAAAGACTACATTTCCAGAGCATTCACTTTGTAGTCGTCCTATTGTGTCTGTATGCAGGTAGTTTTTAATACCTGCCCATTTTTTAAGTATGTTGATTTACCTTAATAACATTGCTGTCACTTTTGTAGCAGAAAATTCAAGCTACAAACTATCTGACAAAAGAAGGCCCTTCCAGTTAAGCAGTCTTATCTCATTGTCCTGCTGCTTTATTCATTGCCCTACACTTTCCACCATGCCTAGGACAACCAGTCATCCCACTGCTGACTCCCAGCACATTCCCCACCAAAACCAAAAGACAATTCCCTTGTGCTTCATGGCGTCTCCATTCAACCATAAACCAACTCCCTTTTTTCTTCAGACTCCTTTTGGAATTCTCCTCAACCTCCTTACCCTGGCGAAGCAGCAGCTTACCTTCGAGCACGCTACTTCCTTTCTCCAAAGATGCTCTTTTGTATGAATCACAGAAGATTTAAATATAAACCAGAAGGCATTATCTATGCCTTTACTGCTACTTTTAAATGATTGTTCTTCTACACTCATTAAAAAAATCTCTCCTCCTTTGAAGCTTATTCTATACAGCTATACCTTTCTGGCATCTTCCAATCACCTTTTCTATAGCATTCTTTTTCTTTCTTTTTTTTTTTTTTTTTTTTTTTTGAGATGAAGTCTCACTCTGTTGCCCAGGCTGGGGTACAAAGGCATGATCCCGGCTCACTGCAACCTCCACCTCCTGAGTTCAAGTGATTCTCCTGCCTCAGCCTCCTGAGCAGCCAGGACTACAGGCACATGCCACCACACCTGGCTAATTCTTATAGTTTTAGTAGACATGGGGTTTCACCATGTTGACCAAGCTGGTCTCAAACTCCTGATCTCAAGTGATTTGCCTGCCTCAGCCTCCCAAAGTGCTGGGATTAGAGGCATGAGCCACTGTGCCTGGCCACCTTGTTTTTATACTTAAGCGTCTGGCTTATAGCTTTTAATCTCCAATTTGCTCCTGTCTGCATCCTTTGTAAGTTAAAACACCATGTAGCCATCTATTTAATCCCTTAGCACTGACCTCCTCAAGGCCAATAGTCCCTTGCTTCACTCTGTTTCCATGACGCTCACCCATGACACAATCTGGATATTGTCACCTGTGACTAAATCCCATTGCAATGACAGCTCCCTGGTCTCATTTTTTTTAAGTGTGATGATAACTTTCCACGTTTTTCTATTTATTTGAGTCTTCTAGTCTCTTAATCTTATTTTATGGCCCCCTATCCACTTCGCTTCCTTTCCTAGAACCATGCAGCCCCTGTCAGTTACTTATAAGAGCTCTCACCAATACCCTGAAGATATTTAATATGACCTAGAAATCCCAAGGCTTGGATCAATTCCATAATCTGTCTTCATTCCTTCTCTAAGCAGATGAGTACTATTGGGGACGGGATCAAAAGGAGTCTAAGCATCCAGATTTTGAATCAGTAAAGACTGTTTTTGAAATCAGCTTGGCTTTCCCTGACTTACCTTGTCAATTCCTTTCACATTCTCTGATAACTTCTTTAACAATTTGCTGATTTTAAGCCCTGTGGCCAACCTCCATTCACTTTATACTGAGTGGATGAGGCTCTCTCCTACTTCTCTGAGAAAACAGGCATACACCCTTTCAAAAATCTCTTGTCTCCTTTATCCCACCTGAAAACAAACCTATATTATTTCCCCCACTTCCAAGTCTCAAAACTGCCCCACAACCTGTATCATCAAGCATTTGGATGCAGAAAAATGCCCAGTCACCAACCCACAGCAGGTAACCAACTGCCCACTAACATATCATCAACCTACATAGCAAAGGCCACCAACAATTCCCTGCTATCAAATGCAACTAAATTGGATACTTAGTTTTATTTTACTTTTCTGTTCCCTGTGGCATTTCTGGCCATTCCTTTCTAACCCTTTCATCCTTTAGATGCAAGTACTCCTGTTCTCTGCACTGGCCTTGCTGGCTCCCCTTGCGCTTCCTACTCCTAATCATTGGATCGCTGAAGTCCTCAGGCCTCTTTCTCTTTTCCCCTTCTCTCTATAAGTGATCTTGTACACTTTCATGATTTTAACTACCACATACCAAGTTCAGCACTTTGGAATCCTTATCTTGCCCAGACTCTTCATTAAGTTCAGACATTGTTATCCAAGTGACTGATAAAGATGTCCACGTACATGTTATAAAATCACTCTAAATTCAGCAGATGGAAAACTGGACTCATTTAGGCTCTTCCTCTCAGATTCCCTACAGTATGGGGTGGCACCATCCACCTTCTAGCTCTCCCCTTCATTCTTTTCATTCTTTTCTCTCACCAGGTTCCACTAAGTTTACCTCTTTAATACTGCATCCTTATCATCATCTCTTTCTCACTTAGTCCAAGATTTTGGAATCCTCCCTTGGATTCACTGTGATAGCCTTCCCACCATCTTCCTGCCTCCAGTTTCACCTCCCTTCTCCCTCCACAAACACACATGTCAAAAAAAAAAAAAAAAAACTTTTAAAATTATCCTTTCACACTGTTGCCCAAATAATCTTTCTAAACTGCAAATCTGATCATATCACTGTAGATATTAAAACCCTTCACTGGCCCCTCATTACCAAAAACTGAAATTGAAATTCCTCACCATAGCACTCAAAACCCTTTACAGCTGACCCCCAGCTCCCTTCCTAGCCTAACTAATTTCTCATCACATTTTACCTCGCACTTCATTCTCTATACCACCACTTCTATACTATTGTATATCAATCAACTGGTGGAATTTTCACATTGTTTCTCTCTCTCTCTCTCTCTCTCTTACAGGTGGGGTCTCACTATGTTGCTCAGATTGGAATGCAATAGCTATTCACAGGCACAATCATAGTACACTGCAGCTTTGAACTCCTGGTCCCAAGCAATCCTCCCACCTCAGCCTCCCGGGTAGCTAAAACTATGGGTGTATAATACCATGCCTGCTTTATATTATTTTTTAAAAAAACGTTCATCCCTTCTACTAGACCATGAACTCCCTGAAGACAGAATTCATATTTTACTTAATTCTGTATACTCACCACCTGGAACCCACTAGAAGTTCAAGAAGTGTTAGCTAACTGATAGACCACGAAGTATCTTAAAAACAAAAAGCTTGGCCGGGCGCAGTGGCTCACGCCTGTAATCCCAGCACTTTGGGAGACTGAGGCGGGTGGATCATGAGGTCAGGAGATCAAGGCCATCCTGGCCAACATGGTGAAATCCCGTCTCTACTAAAAATACAAAAAAAATTAGCCAGGTATAGAGGCATGCCCCTAATCCCAGCTACTTGGGAGGCTGAGGCAGGAGAATCACATGAACCCAGGAGGCGGAGATTGCAGTGAGCCGAGATCGCGCCACTGCACTCCATCCTGGCAACAGAGCGAAACTCCATCTCAAAAAATAAAAATAAAAGTAAAAAAAAAAAAAAAAACCAACAAAGAGCTCTCCTGAACGATTTTTGCAATTGTATAATTAAAAATATCTTTCTAGGAAGACTTTAATTTTCATCATAATTTCTCAGCAACTAACGGTATGCTTCACAACTGCTAACACATACTCTTTTTCCCAATTAAACAATAAGGAGCCAGAGAGAATTATGAGTTAAGACTGACTTTACAATGAGCACAAAAATAGTACTAATTAGTATGAGAGTGTGTTTCAGGTCTCCATTCTTTATTCTTGACTCAACAGACTGATTGAAGGACAGGGTCGCCCATACACACCAGAGCTCAGAAAAAGTGCACATACCTTCCACGCAGCGACAGCCCTCTTGCAGCACCCGTGCATACATATCCACTTTGGACTGAGAAAGGAGCTGGTCCCCGGTCAGGTATGTGTTGTGAGAGGAAGCAATGTAGTAGTTGCAGAGGGGCTGATCCATGTCTTGGTACACTTCATGGTGCAATGGGTTAAATATGTCACAGGCAGGACTACGCATGAAGTTTGTGAAGCCTTTGGAAGAAAGAGAGAGTGACTTACCACAGCTTTCAAAGCGTACATATTTAATGGCTCTAAGAGGGACAAAAGGGGTCAAAAAATGTTCATAATGATTATCTTATTTACCCTCAGGACGGCCTTTGTGGGGAAAACTGGAAAAGATGAGAGATTTGCTTGAGGTCAATAGTATGGTTTGGATATTTGTTCCACCCAAATCTCACGTTGAAATATAATCCCTTGTTGGAGGTGGGCCCTGGTGGGAGGTGTATGGACCATGGGGATAGATCCCTCAAGGCTTGATGCTGTCTTTGCAATAGTGCATGAGTTCTCCTGAGATCTGTTTCTTTAAAAGTATATGGCTCCCTCCACTCCACTCTCTCTCCTGCTCCAGCTCAAGCCATGTGACCTGTTTCCTCCCACTCTACCTTCTACCATGAGTAAAACCTCCCTCCAGCCTCCCCAGAAGCCAAGCAGATGCTGGCACCATGCTTCCAGTACAGCCTGTAGAATGTGAGCCAATTAAAACTCTTTTCTTTATAAATTACTTAGCCTGGGGTTTTTTTTTTTTTTTCTTTTTTTTTTTTGAGATGGAGTCTCACTCTGTCACCCAGGCTGGAGTGCAGTGGCACGATCTTGTCTCACTGCAACCTCCGCCTCCCAGGTTCAAGCGATTCTCCAGCCTCAGCTTCCCGAGTAGCTGGGACTACAGGCATGCACCACTGCATGTGGCTAATTTTTTTGCATTTTTAGTAGAGATGGGCTTTCACCATGTTGGCCAGGCTGGTCTCGAACTCCTGACCTCAGGTGATCTGCCCGCCTCGGCCTCCCAAAGTGCTGAGATTACAGACGTGAGCCACCGTGCCCGGCCAGGTATTTCTTTATGCAACACAAGAACAGCCTAATACAGTCAAACTGACAATGTCAAAAAATGAAATATGACTTTTAGGAATAGCCTTTTAAATATAACCATATATATACATAATGTTATATATATTATATATTACATACATAATAGATATATGTTGACTTTTGAAGAATTTTGACTAGGTAGAGGAGGGGCCAAGCCAATTACTGATGACTGAACTCAAGCTATGCTTATGCAGTGTGACTAATGCCATGCTAAAGCCATAGTTATACCAAGAGGTACCCTGATCAACCAGCAATTGATAGGTTATTAAGTTCATCTGAAAAATAGTAAAGTCAGTGCCATAATTAAGGTAGTATGTCAAATGTTAAACACTGTCTAAATTCAGGGTGTGACTGACAACCAAATTGGTTTGAAAAAATGCTACTAATGGCTGGCACATTTTATAACTTTGAAATAGTCCTTTAAGATTATTTAGAAAACCTTATCAGTTTTTTTACAATCTTTCAAAATATAATGCCTGGGTCAAAGAGGTTTTCATTAATATAACGAATAAATACATGGATGACTTGCAAGTACCTAAACAGAATAATTATAGGGTAAATTACTTCAAGTCTTCAAATATCATTTGGTATAATTATATTTGTAAATATCCTTTGAAATTTAATTTCTTCATGCCAACTTTTATGTTCATAACTTAGGAAACCATGTTTAATTCCATCTTTTTGGGCCTCACCAAAGAAAAGATTCATTTCTTAGCACAGAAAAGGCCCAAGTTAGTTTATCATCTCTGGTTGTTTTTAAAACAGTTTTTAATGATATAAGATTTCATTTTATTTTTATTTTATTTTATATTTTGAGACAGAGTCTCACTCTGTCACCCAGGTTGGAGTGCAGTGGCATGATCTCGGCTCACTGCAACCTCCACCAACCAGGCTCAGGGGACTCTTGTGCCTCAGTTTCCTGAGTACCTGGGATTATAGGCATGTGCTACCATACCCAGCTAATTTTTGTATTCTTAGTAGAGACAGGGTTTCATCATGTTGGCCAGGTTGGTCTCAAACTCCTGGCCTCAAGTGATCCCCCTCCCTCAGCCTCCCAAAGTGCTGGGTTTACAGGTGTGAGCCACCACACCCAGCTAATGATCTAAGATTTTAAATTATTCCTCTTCATTTTAATCACCTACCGCCCCTGGAAGTAAATAGATGGTATTAAACCCCCCCTTATTCACATTGATCTGGGAGCAGAAGTAATGAGGGGGCCAACGGTCAAAATTGATTAGATAAACCATGGCTTTGCACGCTCTTATAGGCAGCTGGTCTTTCATTAAAGATCATCTGCTCTGCCTGAAAGATCCTCCTCTTGGGTGGCAGCCTTCATGGTATTTCTTTACATATTTTAAATACATATACATACATTAGCTATATTTCTACCATATTATTTATGTCTAACATTCCAGGAGCTAGATTCTGAGTACATAACTGTGGGCGAATATTTAACTTATTTGAGCCTCACTTCCTCAACTATAAAATGAAGTCACTGTATTAATGAGATTTGTGGTTCCAACAGCTTCTCCAAAGCTACCAATTAGGAAAAACAGTCAGTTGCTACCATTTTAAAAAAAAAACATGGCAAGTCACTAGTCTCAGAGAGAACTTATTTTAGGACTGAATTTCCCTTCATGAAATTATCAGGCTGAGGCTATTTCCAAAAATTAGCCAGTTGAGAAAAGTCCAAATATGTCATGGCATCCATCACACATGGTGGTATCAGGTAGACTTGCCTGAAGTGGAAAATGCTTATGGGCATTGCAAAAGTAAGAGAAATAGCAACATCATGGTCTTTTCTTTGCAGGAAAATATGTGTGTGTTGTAGATTTTATTTGAATTATTTATTAATATAATCCCACGGATATCTCTTGATTTCTTTTCCTAAAAATTTTTGATGGAATTTAATTTAACAGGCTGAATCAACAAATGAGAAATAAAGAATATTGGTTATTTTACCTTCTATGCCAAGAACATTTTTCACCTTATTTTCTTCTGAAACTTCAAACTTCTTTATGATGTCAAGACAATAGTCCGTTGTCACATTATTCATCTAAGAAAAACAGAATACTAGTAGGAGTACCTGCAATTTCATGAACTATGTTCCTCCACAGTAAAAAGACATTTACTGATTTTGCATTCTTGACACCGTGCAAAGCACCTAAATGAGCAGCGTTTGGGGTTACTAGTGTCACAGCTACTTTATCGTTGGAGAATGACCATGATCTCAATCTTCCTATGCATCTTTTAGATTGAATCAGTGAAAACAGCCCTTCAACTATTAGACAAATGCTCTCTGTGAAGCAATGAAATAAAATCAGTTATCAATGTAAATCCATTGCCAAAAATACACTCAGTATAAGCTAGCATCTATCTGCAAAAATTAACGTTTCCTACACAAACACTAAAGTTTGCTGATCATAAATATATGTAGAAAAAGAATGATTCCCTACCAAAACAGAATGTTTCTAAGCAAATGTACGTGTGTGTGTGTGTGTGTGTGTGTGTGTGTGTGTATCCATAGAACCATCCACTGAGCAGAGCAATCTGCCACGGTAATTCAGGAACACAAAGGTTAGCAAGAGGTAATAAAAATCAAAAGCTATGTTAGGTAGCTAGCATAACAGACAACTCTGGAGCTAGACTGCTTGTGTTCAAATCATCTAGTTCATATTATTAATAGTTTAACTTTGAACAGGTTACTTACCTTTTCTGTGGCTACCTGATAGCAGAGTGATAAGGATTAAATGAATCAATATTTGCAAAAACATTGTGTGGCACCAAAAAGGCAGTATATGCTATTATTAATATTATTGAGTCAGTCTCAAATTTGCTACATGAACAATATATGCTGAGTGTCACTGGGAAAAGTAAACTCTTCAGAAGTAATTTCTTTAATTAAACAGCAACATTAAGAATGTGGTATTTTGATCAAAAATCCATTTAGTCCCACAACCTAACATTGACATTTAAAAAGATTAATGAATAATGATAGAGGAAGCTAATTTTGTGAGCTAGTATTTCATATTTTAATTATATTTTCTCAAATATTCCATTTTTGTTTAGGTTTAATACTTACGTTTTACTAAAATCTAGTTTTTCTAAACAGTCCTTTTAAACTGGGGGTGAAGCGCTGCTATATCGCTGTTTTTTGTCAGTTCAAAAGAACACACAATGTTTTCTTTCTTTTCAAACTAGCATGGTGGCTGATTTCTAATTCTTATTCTATTCAGGGGCCCATATTACCAGAAACCACCTGAAAGTATTATAAATAAATGAAACTGCAGTACCTCCAAGGAACTCTACTGACCCAGGCAGGCTTTGAGCAGCTCATTAATTTGTCTGCTGTGAGCTAGAGAGATTTGGCACATGCAGTCTAAAAGATAAATTAATTTTTCACAAAATAAAATGAACCAAATTGATAACAATTTTACATTCCATGTGAAGACTAAGTTCACTTTGCAATTGCTTTGTTTATAAGGCCATTTGTAGAGAATGTAGAGGTCTTAAACTGGACTCAGGTAGACTACCAGAAGCTCATGTAATCTTAAAAAAAAAACGATGAAAAAACAACAAAACAACTAACTCACTGAGATGATGGAGCTAACTGCAGGTGAGCAGAGAATATGTTACTAATTCAGGAAACAATGCAGACTTTCATAACAAAAAACATTATATTTGAAAATATTCATTGAATTAGCAAAAATATTAGTAAGCATTCTGTGAAGTTCATAAATTTCTGGGCACCGTAGAAGAATTAATGGGAAAAAATAATCTACTTTCTACCAAAATTGAGGTATAAAGGATTGACTCTTTGTGAAGTACAGTAAAAGCCCATAATAATGAGAACTGAAATGTAAGAGTCAATTGACTCCCAACCTTCCCCATCCCCTGATCTCATTTAATTAATCTCCCAACAGCAAAATCCTGCATTTTACATAATTGAATTTTTTAAGACTTCACTTAAGTTAATTATAAGTTTATTGTATGACTGAAGGTTCAACACAGGTTAATGCTCTTTACTGTCCTTTTTCACCCTGTTTTGCTTCCTATTTGACAGAGCTGATAGGGAGAAATAGGAATTTCTCCTACTCTGACCCTGCTTGCTATGGAGTTCATTTGAAAGTTTTGTTTGTCATTGAACATGAGTTACTTGCTGTCTCCAATACTGAATACTGTGCTTTCTACACTAGGCAACTGGTGCTAAAAGAAGAACTTAAGATAAAATTTGATTTATTTTAATAATGACTCTACATTTATGTAATGCTGTCAATGTGCAGTAAAGAGCTTTTACACACATAATCTTAAATAGTTCTTAAAATAGTCTTGTAAATTTAGTGTTTCTATCCCTGCCTTATAGATAGAAAAATTAATGTTGAGACAGGTGAATTAAACATCTCCACCAAAGTCACAAAACTGTTTTGTGTTTGTTTTTTTGTTTTTTTGTTTTTTTTTGAGATGGAGTCTCGCTCTGTGCCCCAGGCTGGAGTGCAGTGGCCGGATCTCAGCTCACTGCAAGCTCCGCCTCCCAGATTCACGCCATTCTCCTGCCTCAGCCTACCGAGTAACTGGGACTACAGGCGCCTGCCACCACGCCCGGCTAATTTTTTGTATTTTTAGTAGAGACGGGGTTTCACCGGGTTAGCCAGGATGGTCTCGATCTCCTGACGTTGTGATCCGCCCGCCTCGGCCTCCCAGAGTGCTGGGATTATAGGCGTGAGCCACCGCGCCCGGCCGACAAAACTCCCTGCCAAAAAAAAAAAAATTTAAGACACAGAACCAAAGATCAAATTTGGACCTTCTTGACTTCAAGTCCAAAGCACTTCCTTGTATAACTATTCTCTGGGCATTTTTCTTTATTTCTATTGAAAAATTAAAATGCTTACTTTTAAAACTGATCGGTTTTTAAATTTCAATATAACTGAAACTCCTAAATCATTTCTTTACTTCAAATCAATTATTACAATTTAACTTCTTTTATTATTCAAGATTAGACTCCATTCCCTTTTCCTTTATTTACTGTAGTTCTTTAGTCTCATCCAGAAGAGAAAAGACTCACTGGTCCTCACATTAAAGCACAACTAATTTCAGATGAATTCGTTGTAGAAACTAGTTGTAGATCTATAAAATACCCGTATTCTGACACTACCTACTTATCCCCAGACTTCCTGCAAGTTTTTTAGCAAAATTTTCCCTGTGAGTGAAAATATAAAACAAAATCAGAAGGGGTAAACAATTATATTTCTTACGGCTATGATTCTCAAAAACACCAAATGCAAAATCAATGTATCACTTGCAAAAATTCTAATATTGCTAAACCTTACTAGCTTATGTTTATCAAAGTGATATATTTGTAAATAAATAAGTCAAAACTAAGATTCTTTGGTAACTAAAACCAGAAGTGCCCCGCCTATACCCAGAATCACTCCCCAAAGTCAGTAATGCCAATATTTCTAGATATTTCTTTTGAAATAGGTCATATATTTGTTGTTGTTGTTGTTGTTGTTGTTTTGGAGACCAAGTCTCACCCCGTCACCCAGCCTGGAGAGCAGGGATCTCACTGCAACTTCCGCTTCCCGGGTTCAAGAAATTCTCCTGCCTCGGCCTCCCTTGTAACTGGGATTACAGGCATGCACCACTATGCTCTGCTAATTTTTGTATTTTCAGTAGAGACAGGGTTTCACCATGTTGGCCAGGCTGTTCTCAAACTCCTGACCTCAGGTGATCTGCCTGCCTCGGCCTCCCAAAGTGCTCGGATTACAGGTGTGAGCCACCACACCCAGCCATCTTTATCTTCTTAATTATCATGTTTATAATGCTGTATTGTACACTTTAAAAATTATTGACTTCTTATTGTGTTAGATATGTTAGATTTTTAACATAATAATAAGATCTTCTGGGTCAGCAGATCTGCCTCTCTGCCTGTCCTCTCAGTATAATTATATCATCCAGTTTTTATGAAATATCTGGGGTTTAAAGTATTCCAAGTATGCAAATGTTGAACAATGCTGAGTCTGTTGTACACTGTGATTGTGTTTACCTTTCTCATAGAACAGTTTTTATGATTACTTGCTGCCATTCCTACTCATTTGGTTAACTTTTAATGTACCTATCACAAATTCTTCCCAATGACTCTAATGGTCTCTCAAGTTCCACATAATCAAAGGCAACCGATAATCCATGAATTGTGCTTTTTTTTCTCCTTACAGAAGTTCTTCTTCTTTCCCTTTGGTTGGGTTCTGGAACAGCATTCAGCTTTTGCTCTGACTTTATTTGGTCACTCTTGTGAAAGAGCTCTCAGGAAGTAAATTATTTCTTTCCCTCATGTGTTTTTGTGTGTGCTCTGGTGTATTTGTTTTTTATTCCACACACACATTTGTTTGACAGTTTTTGGCAGAAAATTCTAGGTTGAATCATTGCTCTCATGATTTTTGGCTTCCAGAATTGCTGTTGAGAAATCTGATGCCATTCTGATTCCAATCCTTCTCACAGAATGATTTGTTGTTTGCTAATTAGTTTAGTTTAGTTTTTCTCTTTTTACAAGCGCTCAGGGTTCCATTTTATCCTTGGAACTGTGAAATTTCACTCCGATTTACCTTTTTGTGGATCTTTAAACTGAGGTTGGCCCTCATTTGGGTTTGTCAATCTAGAGAATCTTACCTTTCCATGCTAATAAATTTTTTGTATTATTTATTTGATAAGTTTCTCCCTTCTATTTTCTATCTTTTCTATTTCTTTTTTGTTTGTTCTTCTCATGCTTTTAATTTCCAAGAGCTTTTTTTTTTCTCTGAATCTTCTTTTCTCATGGCATCTTATTTTTCTTAAGAGACAGGTCCTCATTCTGTCACCCAGGCTGGAGTGCAGTGGTACAATCATGGCTCACTGCAGCCTCCAGATCCTGGGATCAAGTGATTCTCCCTCCTCAGCCTCCCATGTAGTGGGGACTACAGTCACACACCATTGCACCTGGCTGATTTTTTTATTTTTATTTTTATTTTGTAGAGACGGGGTATAGCTATGTTGCCCAGGCTGATCTTGAACTCCTGGCCTCAAGCAATCTTCCCACCTTGGCCTCCCAAAGTGCTGGAATTTTAAGCATGAGCCACTGTGCCCAATCTGTCATAGCATCTTGCTCTTGCTTTATGGCAACAATATTTGAATCATTCTGATAACATTAACAACAATTTTTAAAGTTTCCTCCTCCTTGCATTACCTGTTTCCTCCAAGTTTCTTGTCTCTATTTATTTGCTTTAGTAGTCTCTGTTCTTTATAGTAGAGGATTTCTCAAACACTGGTAAGCCTTGGTTATAAACCTGGGAACTGAATAGTGGAAGATGGCTATGGTTTTCACATCTCAATGCATAGATGGTCACTAATCCTTGCATTCATTCTCTGCTTCTGTGAAACAAACCACCCCATAAGCTAGAAACTCAAAACAATGACTGTTTATTTGATAACAATTGTGTAGGGTTGCAAGTCAGACTGGGTTCAGCTGGATGGTTATTCTGCTGTTCTCATTTAGAGTTCTTCATGTGACTACAGGCATCTGGTTACTTGCCAGATGGTACAAGATGGCCTCACCCACATGTCTGTGGTTGGTGCTGACTGTTGGCTGAGCCTCTTTCTCTATGTAGTCTCTCATCCCCAAGGAAACTCACCTGGTTTCCTCACATGATAGTTCCACAGTTCCAACAGGGTGAGGATGAAATCTTCAAGACTCCCTGAGGCCTAGCCTCCAGAACCTGTACATCAGTCCTACCACAATTTACTAATCAAAGCAAGTCAATAAACTGGCACAGATTGAAGAAGCAGGAAAATCGAATTCAATTCTTGGTGGAAGGAGTGCCAAAGTTGCATTGCAAAGACACGTAAATACGGGAATATGGCAGTTATTATAGCCATCTTCATAATCCCCATGTTTTCCATATAGTACCCACACTCAGCCATGTGTGGCATCACTTAGATCAGATCCTCTTACCTCTTTTTTTTTTTTTCTGGACAGAGTGTCACTCTGTTGCCCAGGCTGGAGTACAGTGGCACAATCTCAGCCAAATGCAACCTCCATCTCCAGGGTTCAAGTGGTTCTCCCGCCTCAGCCTCCCAAGTAGCTGGGACTACAAGCGTGCTTCACTATACCCAGATAATTTTTTGTATTTTTAGTGGAGACGGGGTTTCACCATGTTGGCCAGGCTGGTCTCAAACTCCTGACCTCAAGTGATCTGCCTGCCTCAGCCTCCCAAAGTACTGGGATCACAGGAGTAAGCCACCATGCATGGCCCCCCTTACCTCTTACATACAGTTTTATGCCAGGGTAGAGAAGGGACAGTTGCCCTGCTACAAGATTTGGGGGAGAAGATCTGAAGCGCTAACCATATCTTAAACAGACTTTCAACCAGTGCTTGTTTTCAACCCCTCCTCTCCTCTTTTCATGAATATCATGTAACTAACATCAATTTTTGAGCTTATCAGGGGCTTTCCCTGGGCCAATGGAGTTGCTTCGTGGCTTCTCACTCTATGAGATTGAATTTCAGTGTTCTGGGGTCTCCTTTAAATCAGACAAGTTTTAAAATGTTGTTGCTCCTCCCCTGTTCTCTTTGTATCTGTGGTTTTACACAGGGGGATTGTCTTTACTGTATTTTGGGGTAATTTCAAGAGGGAGTGAAGAAACACCTCTAAATGAATGGTCATTTCATATTCAACTGAATAAGGCAACTACAGTAACTATTTACCTCCTCAAACTAGCTACCTCTAATTCATCCTAAAAGGAAACCACACATTTCACAGCATTTGAATAGATGATTTCACAGAAAACATTATTTGGAAAATATATTCAATGCAGCAAAAATATTACAAGATGTAATTACTCTGAATGATCTCTCAACTGCTTTAATTGTGAATAATTAAGAAAAATCAGCCAGGCGTGGTGGCTCACGCCTGTATTCCCAGCACTTTGGGAGGCCAAGGTGGGTGGATCACTTGAGGTCAGGAGTTCGAGGTCAGCCTGGTCAGCATGGTGAAACCCCGTCTCTACTAAAAACACAAAAATCAGCTGGGTATGGTGGCGGGCGTCTACAATCCCAGCTTCTCGGGAGGCTAAAGCAGGAGAATCCTTGAACCCAGGAGTTAGAGGTTGCAGTGAACCAAGACAGCACCACTGCATTCCAGCCTATGTGACAGAGCGAGACCCTGTCTAAAAAATAAATAAATAAAAGTAAAAATAAAAGAAAAAAGAAAAATGATACAGAAATTCAGAAAAACACCTCAAAGAACTGCTTTTATATGAGAAAGGTACAAAAAAGATAAAGATACATTATCACCAGAATGGGATAGTTATAAGCAAAGGAAACTTTATAATTATTTCTCATGAGAGAGATTAGAATGATTATAATGACCAGAACTCTTACCAAACCATTCTGGATTCAATGAAGGGTAAGGAACGGAGAGGGCACACATGATTCCTATAATTGGATCAGAATGATCAAGGAAACATTTTAGCAGAAAGAATAAAGGGCTAAAGGTGCAATTTTCAGAGCTACTACGCGGGTAATGTATAGATCTATATCAGATTACAATAAGGAGAGGGCCCTGTAGCAGGGAAACAGGAAATCTCTGAAAATCCTCTTGGAATTAACTATCCACATGCATATTTCAGATGAAAGATTTGTATAAACAGAAACTTACTTTTGACTTACTATAAAAGGTAGCCTTTGCTCTTAGGTAACAGCTAGCAGAAATTTTTAAATTTTTTAAATTATTTCGTTTTAGAGACAGAGTTTTGCTCTGTGGCCCAGGCACAACCCTAGCTCACTGCAGCCTCGAACTCCCAGGCTCAACCAATCCTCCCACCTCCGCCCCACAAGTAGCTGGGACCATGGGCAAGCGCCACCACACCCAACTAATTTTTTTTTAAGAGAAGGCGTCTCACTATATTGTTCAGACTGATCTTGAACTCCAGGGCTCAAGTGATCCTCCTGCCTGCCCCTGTAGCTGGGATTACAGGGGCAAGCCACTGGGCCTGGCCTAGGAGGGTTTTCCAACTATATAAAGGCACTTCAATATTCCTGCCTTCTCTTCCTTCCTCCTCAATCCATAAGAAACAAAAAAATATAAAGAGCATAGGGGCTTGCTAAGAAAGGTTGCCAAGGGGATGGGGAAATGAAATCAAATTGTCACTCCAGAACCAAAACACTAAAAAGGAGGGAACAAAAAAACACTCAACTCCAGTGCCAAGAAATGGATAGGAACTCTGGAGGAGATGTAGGTGGCTGTTTGGCAAATATGAGGTTGGGGTGGGTGGGGAATGAAACAAAGCAAAACAAAACAAAACAAAAACTCTCAATCAAATCTAGTAAATACTTTGGAATCACAGATTAGTGGATATCTGTGATCCTTTTTCTGTAGATGAAAGGAAGAGAAGAAAGAGAAATCTCAGCCAGATAACTTCTGGCTGTACTGGTACTTCCTCATGGATATAAAAGATAGAATTCCCTTGGCACAGCCATGTTTTAAGAATGAAAGTCCTAATCAAACAGCAATTGGAGCTGTCAAAGGCATAAACGCAATCTTCTGAGAGCTTCAGTAAAATAAAAATCTGACCCACAGGCCAATATTTGATTTCATAAAATCCTCGACAGCATATGTGGCCAGCAGTGATATTTCATTTCACAACTGAGTAAACCTATGAAAGTTGAATATCCTGGTGTCTACACCCATCTTGTGTTATCAGAAGCTAATGAATTACTGTCGTACACATCACCAAATTACCTCAAATTTGTACCATTGTGAAAATCCAGTTTTGAAATTCAAAACCTCACAAAACTCTTGACTAATGACTCTACACAGTTAGATTGTGTCCAAGCTAATAAAATAAATTTTACACTATTTTATAAGAATGTCGAAATGCACAACTTTATAACAATTTTTAAATACACAGCTATTTCCTTAGGATGAATTATTAAAGTAAAATGGTTTGGTCAAAGTTGTATAAATTATATTAAATGTTATAGATTGTAAAATTCTATAATTTCACCAGAAATAGAAAAGATGGACACTACGTTTGGTGGTGTATTTTTTAATCTTTACTAATATAATGGGGAAATAAATAGTCTCCTAGCCTAGATAGCATGGTGAGACCCTGTCTCTAAAACAGATTATTAAAAATTAGTTGGGTGTGATGACACACACCTGTAGTCCCAGCCACTTGGGAGGCTGAGGCAGGAAGATTGCTTGAGCTCAGGAGTTGGAGGTTTTATGATCCATGATCGTACCCACCGCACTCCAGCCTGGGCGACAGAGACCCTGTCTCTAAGAAATAACTAACTTGGTTTTATTTCAGATTTTTGAATTACTAATAAAGGGTGAACATTTTCATAGGTTTATTGACTTTGTATGATTTTTTATAGGTTTCAAGTGTTTTACTCATTTTTCCATTTTTTTTTTTTTTCTCAATGATCTAGGAAAGTGCCATATTAAGGAAATTCACTATTTCTCTCTTTTGTATGTTACAAATATTTTCCTACTCTATCCTTTAATTTTGTGGTGCTTAATAAAGTGGACCACATATAAACAAAGTTTCAGTACATTAAAATGTTCCTTTGTGATTTTTACCTCTTGATATATGATCACTATTTTTATATTTTTATAAATTTCTTTTGAGTCATGCTCATATGTAAGTAGCTTCAAGCTAATTTAGAAAATTAAACTAGATACAGTTAATCATCTGCCAGGAACAAATGTCACAGAATTCTGGCTTCTGTTTTCCCTCACTAAAATTTACTGGCGGAATGTCAACAAAACTAAAAGAGGGAAGAAACACATGCCCCTTAGCAAGTGACATCCGGTATTGCTATTCAAATGAACTGGGGTAATTCCACTAGCCTGAATGGATTTGAAGTCAGTAGTTTATACTTTTAACTTTAATTCCTCACATTGCCACACTTCTGAGTATCTTGGGCAAAGGACTTTCCTGTTCGTCATTGCAATGTTCAATTTGACACTGAGATAGGAAAGGCAGGTATCAGCTCCCTTTGCATGGTTCAGGAAACCAAGGCTCAGAAACAAATCATGATTGATTATCCAACCACTAAAGCTTGCAGTGTGTGGAATGCAGGTGTTTTGGACACCTGGTCTAATGTTCTTTCCAGCACACTATGAGAGTTCTGCAAGTAAGGATGAAGAAGTAGTTATAGAAGAGAGGGACACAGAGGAGTAAAGATGTAGAAAGAACGTATCCTCTAAGGGAAAATATAGACATTTCTATTACCCAATTCCCTTTTCCTACCTGTCCTACAGCTAACATTGTTAATAAAGAATCTCTGCCTTTGCCAAACTATCAAACTACTTAAAATAACTAATTTTGACAAAACATTTTGCTAATACCGCTATCTGGTTTAATCCTTAAGAAAGCAAGAACAAAATTCATAAAAGTGAATCTGCTATTTCTAAAATGTATGTGATTATGATAAGGTAAAGTAAAATATTAAGTAGGTATTAGAAAGTTATCTAATCACATGGTTGGTTTCGCTGGCTACCAGCTCCTATCCTGAAACTATCCAGGAGCCCAACAATAGTTACCTCATTAGCATGAAGTCAGATATGGTGAAAAGGGGCTCATTATAAATAATGAAAGATACTTTAGAGTTTTAGGAGCTCTGTGCCGGAAACTGGAACAAAGACCAAATGTATATTTTATTATATCACACCATGACAGACTTGGAGTGGGAGGGTAAAGCAGAAGTAATTTGGAAGAAAATTCTAATCATGTACAGATTTCATGCAATTTAGAACATGGTACCCTAAAATACAGCACCCTGGCATTTGTGAAAACAGCAGAAAAGGAAAGGTATCTCTGGCCTTCCCCCCAGCCCTTCCACCCATAAAACCTAGGAAGAATTTTCTGAGCTTCCCCTGAAGCAGACCATATGACCCTCATTCAAGAGACCACCAGCACCTTCCCAATACCCAGAGGAAGGGAGCCAAAGACACAGAGGTGCCAAGAAGAGTCTGAACAAACACGCCTTGCTAAATTCCCCATTTACTGCCATGAGATCATAACCTTGTCCTCTAAACATATTGCTTCATGACTGTCCACTCCTCATCAAACCTAGCATAAGAAATACACAGGTTTGCCTGACTCTCTGGGTCTTCAGTGCCTTACAAAGGCTCCTCTGTGTTATTAAAAACTTATTAGTTAATTTGTATGTTTTTCTCTTGTTAATCGGTCTTTTGTCATAAGTGCCTCTGCCATGACCCTAGTGACGGGTGTGGAAAAGACACTTCTCCTCACCTATGGAATTTTAGAGTCAAGTACATGTGTGGATACTTGCCCACCAGGAGTCTCACATTGTTCCTTGGAAATGGCTAGATCTGGGCAGCTAATAAACCAGGCAATGCACTAGGAAGTTACACTCACATCTCATTTAATTCTCACTCTACTCTTGCAAGGGTAATATTACTACCAAAAGCATTTGATAACTCACAAAGTCAAGGATGAAAAGTTAATGCGATCAAGTTGCAAGGTAAGCAAGGCTGTGTATCCAGTCCTGCTCACTCCTATTCTACCGCACAGTCTAGTCATTTTTAAAAATTCCATGCCAAATGAAGTGTTAATCTGCTTGAAAAGAGGTGATTAGTATTACTGATGAAGATGATAAGAGAAACACATTATCAGAAAACACGTTTAATGCATTTAACTTTGGGAGTTTGAAAGAGACATCAAGAAAGGCATTAAAACTGGTTCCTACTTGGGTATTGCCTGCCACCTCTCAAATAAGAGCTAATAGTGTGGTGCTAGTGGTTGGCTCTTTAATGGCATTTAAATAGAATAGATATCCACCTGGAATTACTGTCTGCCTGTCAGTCTCTGTCTCTGTCTGTCTCTGTCTCTCTTTCTCTCTCTCTCTCTCTCTTTCTCTCTCTCACACACACACAGAGGCAATAAACAACAGAAAAACAGGACAGAATTCATACAGATTTTTCTGTATTTTAAAGAGTCTTTCAAAGTTCAGAAAATACAATTAAAAAACAAACATGGAAAAGTATTCATCCCTGCTATCAAAAAATGTTAATCAAACCAACATTAACTTAACATTCTATACCTACAATATTAGCACTAAAAGTGATCCATTTAATAACTAATCATTTGTTCACTGCTTTCTTAATTATAAACTGAAACAAATCTTTTATATAGCATTATGGAGATATGTTTCAAAAGCCATGAAAATATTTTATCCTATGGCTCAATAATAAGTAAATAATTCAGAAAAAACATATACATGGATTTTGTTTACCAAATACTTTGTACTTTTTTTCATTCTTGCTAAAGCAAAACACTGAAGACTGATCACCAAATTAATCTCACATTTAAAAAATTCAAATATGGCATTTAAATGCTATAAAAATGTTTGTAAATATAAGTAAGAGCAGATTTTGAATCAGTGAGACTTTTTGCCATTTATGAATCTATAAGCAGCATTTACTAGCTCGAATTGTGAATGTCAAATAGGTTTTAGACTACACCAAGTGTAACATAATTTTCTGGGTTATGTAGGAGAAAATTAAAGAAAGTTAAAATAATTGACTCTCAAATGAAAATCACTTCACAAATTCAATGTAATTCAAATTAGCACTAAAACTAAGTGAGCATGATTTCAAGTATATTAACAATGTATTACTAATTAATATTTTTAGTATCTTTACAAAGGTAATTCTTCTAAAGAACATTTCCAGAAAAAAAATACAGCATGATAATTATAATAAATTTTATTCTACCTCAAAAAGAAAAAATCCAGTAAACTTTAAAAAGCATGTTGTTTTACTTCTTACCATTCTCTTTCCTTTTATCATAGACTCTCAAAATCATAAAGTCTCCAAAAAAAGCTCTTTATTTTGAGCTTTCTGAGGGTAGGTTTTGTCCACTACCAAAACTTAGCACAATACCTAGGAAATATAGTATCTATTCATACAAGGAAATGAATTAATCTGAAATTTTACTAATCCAAGCACCACCCATATTTCAATCTCCTTAATAGCATCTCAAATCCTTGTTAACACCTTCAAGGAAGAAAACACAATTGTCAAAGTCATCCAGCACATCTTTGGTCAGCTATACTTCTTAAGAGCTAGTGGAAATTTATCTCTCTCTGATATTCAGATATTAATCCAGTGTATTATTCACTGGGGCTCTGTGGTAGAAGTTTATCCTGGTTTACATAAAGTCCTTGCAATATCCAGATCCAGATTGAAAGAAGGGATCAAACTATGTGACCCAACTTTTCCACTCAGATATATATTCAAGAGACTTGACAACATATGTCCACACAAAACCTTGTGCATGAATGTTCACAGCAGCATTATTCATCATAGCCCCCAAAAAGCAAATGACCCAAATTTCCATCAACTGATGAATATATAAACAAAATGTGGTATATTCATACAATGATACATTATTTGGCAATAAGAAGAAATGAAATACTGATAATGCCACAACATCAATGAATCTTGAAAACATTATGCCAAATGAAAGAAGCCAATCACAAAGGTCACATAAATGATTCCTTTTATATGAAATGTCCAGAACAGACAAATCAATAGAGACAGAAATATTAGTTTCCACAGCCTGTAGGGGAGAGAGAAATGGGGAATAATTGCTAATAGGTATGGGGCTTCTTTTTGGGGTACGGAAAATGTTCTGAAATTAGATAGTGGTTATAGTTGCGCAACTCTTTTTTCTTTTCTTTCTTTTTTTTTTTTTTTTTGAGATGGAGTTTTTTCTTTTGTCGCCCAGGCTGGAGTACAATGGCACTATCTCAGCTCACCGCAGCCTCTGCCTCCTGGGTTTGTTCAAGCGATTCTTTTGTCTCAGTCTCCCGAATAGCTGGGATTACAGGCATGGGCCACCACACCTGATTAATTTTGTATTTTTAGTAGAGATCGGCTTTCTCCATGTTGGTCAAGCTGGTATCGAACTCCCAACCTCAGGTGATCCGCCCGCCTGGTGGCCTCCCAAAGTGCTAGGATTACAAGTGTGAGCAAGCGTGCCCAGCCCTTTATTCTATTTTATTTTATTTTTTTCGAGATGGAGTCTCGCTCTGTTGCCCAGGCTGGAGTGCAGTGGCACGATCTCAGCTCACTACAACCTCCACCTCCTGTGTTCAAGCAATTCTCCCTGCCTCAGACTCCCAAGTAGCTGAGATTACAGGGGTTCGCCACCACAGCCAGCTAATTTTTGTATTTTTAGTAGAGACGGGGTTTCGCCCTGTTGACCAGGGTTGTCTCAAACTCCTGACCTCAGGTGATCCACCTGCCTCAGCCTCCCAAAGTGCTAGGATTACAGGCATGAGCCACCATGCCCGGCCAATAGTTGCACAACTCTGTTGACACACTAAAAAACACTTAAACGTATACTTTTAAAAGGGTGAATTTTATGGTATGTGAATAATATCTCAAAGCTCTTATTTAAAAATTGAAAAGTGTTCAAGCACAAGCTGGCTGATTATTTGTGTGAGTACTGTAGAAAGAATTATTTCTACTGATTATTGTACTTTATAGTCCAAATATTTGGTGACTTTTTACGATTTCAACAGAGCTAAATGACACTGACTTAAAATGAACAAAGGAGTTCAGTCGCTCTTTATTAATATAAAGACAATTAGTCCATTAAGAAATTTAAAAGTAAACCTCATCAACTGCACAAAACCAAAGCCTCCTCTCAAGAAGTCTGATATAAAAGGTTAAAAAATTGGAATAAAACATTCATTTATTCCTCTACTTTAGTGAGAAACAGACTTTGAGGAGATATTTAAAAAGCAGACTGAGAAGTTAGCTTTGCTGACCGTAATTCAGCCTATATAATATTAAGATTAAAATATCTTATTTTAAACATAGAGATTATCTTTGCTAATCAGAACCTAATTTCCTTAGCCTTTTCACATGATCAAATGCCAATTTACTATCAGAATTATAAATGACCTACTACAATAGTAGTTAAGAACTATGCCACAGTTGCAATATCTAGCTATTTTATTAGTATAAATATAAATTTATATTTAAAATAAATAAATTTGACTAAATTTATACTAATACTAATTTATACTAATATATAGTATAAATTTAAACTAATATTATTAATACATCATAGTATTAGTATAAAGAAAGCATTACCATGTATTAAAATACTAACAACATTCATTTCTTTGTGGGAAAATATGCATATCTGTACTCAATACATTTAAGGTTAAGAATTATATAACCCAGTGTTCAAGTTATCACTTCTTCTCTTAAAAGCTGCTAGAAACTGTTTTAAATGACTCATAGATTTTTGTGAACTAGTGATATTTACTCCCTTTGTGAAATTCAAAGTATACGTACATTTAACCCCAAAAGAAAGACTTGCGTCTTTCATGAGTACTTTTAAGTAAACTTTCATTTTAATAGTCTAAAGATACCTTTTGCTCCACCTTCAAAAATTGAGCCAGTTCTTCCACAGTTAGGTGATCTTTCTTGTCACTGTAGCTCAAAAGCAACAAATAAAGGTCTCGTCTCAAAGACATCATTTTGTAAAAAACACAGAACTCTTCAAATGTCAAAGTTCCCTGATTCTCATCTGTGTCAGCTTCCTGAAAAGGGCATAGAGAAAATAAAGCAATATGAAAGTTAGAAATAGGAAATTCAGTACTGGGAAATAATATTTACTATAAAAGTGTTAGTACACAAATCCCAAGTGGTGAGCACACATTCTCTTCAAGCACACGTGGAACATTATAAAGCAACCACATATTTGGCCAGAAACCTTCAATAAATTATAAGGAATCAACCTCACACAAACCAATTGTTCTGACCACTGTAAATTTATAAATCAACAAAGAAAGCTAAAAAAAAAAAAAAAAAGAAAAAAAAACCTGTAGAAACAATACAATTCTAAATAGGAAATAAAACATATACAAGTGAAAAATATACTACATATTAAAACTTATAAAATAACATTAGAATGAAACTTGAAGTCTTAAATTATTAGAGAGCAAAGTAGATTTTAAAAAGAAATTAATAATTCAACTCAAAAAATGTGAAAAAAATAAGCGACAGAAATAAATTATAAACAAAAGCAAAAAGTAATAAATACAAAACAAACAGCTATAACATACAGGTGAGAAAGAAAACCAAAACTTGATTTCTAAAGAACCAATAAAAATGAGAAATCTTGAACAAGACTAATCAAGAACAAAAGAAGATATATTTAACACATGAGAAAAATACCAGTCTCTCATCGGTTTCTGAACTGTGTAATCCAATCAAAAGTAATTTTTACCTATGAGAGAATCTCTCTTAATTCTCCAAAGGTAGAGCTGATGCTCTTAAAGCCATGGGCATCCTTGGTAACTCCCTGCTTTCCCTCCATAGAAAAGTCTAAACGATCCATCTGGATTGATTTCTTGTTAAAATTGTTCCTAGTAATTCTTGAGCACAAATCTTTCATCATATGCCTTACTTACAGGTTGGCTGAATTATTCATAAAACCACAAAACTATTGGGGATAAAAAATGAGCAACTGACCCATTTATGTGCTCTTCCTCATTCTAAGTGAATAAAATTCTAACTAAACAAAAACAGACAGGGAATGAAGGGCATTTTGAAACGCATGGATTTGGTAAAGTACACTCAACTGTTATATGGTATTAAACAAAGCTTTGAAAGTCAAAGTGATCATTAAAATATTTTTTAAATTTTGCTAACCTTGTGTCAATTATGAACAAATGCTTCCAAATTTTACTTCCAAAAATTACCCAAGAAATCATGATTTGTATAGGTACAGACTTTGCCCTCCTCTTTAGGACTGGCCTCTTACATTGAATTAGCAGCTACCTCTTCCATGCTGTGATCAGCTCCTGTGCAAATGAACAGACAGGAGGTGGGGCTCACAGCAGGGAAAAAGTGAGATGACAGGTGACAGGGAATACCAGAAACATGGCCAACCTTCCCATATGTTTAAAGATAATTCATTTCCCCTCCTAAGTCCCTCACTCCATCTCTCAGGTTCCCTATAGAGCAAATCTCACTCCTTCCTCCTCTTCCCATTTTTTCATGCTGTTCTCCAGTGCAATGGGACTCAGTTTCCCACAATGCAAACCATCTCCAACCAAGAACAGGGCCACCCTTAAACAGTCACAGAACAGAGCCAGCCTCTGTCTTCCATTTATTGTTGCAACACATACCCCATGTTGTCTCTGTTCTTACCACCTCTAAGAACAAGTACAAACATTAAACATCATATTGCCCTCCTATGCTTATTTTTACATGTACAGAGTATCACCTCCCTACTCACTTAGAATAGAAAATCATTGTAAAACATGGATTACGCACATGACTTATCTTCAAATAACAGCCTTTTATAAATTAATACTCTAGTAATTTCTAATAGCCTAACATTGTCTTTGCCCTGACTTAACAGAGTTCACTTCTGCACTCAGGTGAGGACTAAATGCAGTCCTAGCTGGATGCCACAGAATAAGTCTAGGTCCAAGGATTTTTCTCAATGACTTATCAACAGGGAAAGAGCATTTCATCTAACCAACAAGGAGTTGAATGAAATTCTGGAGAGCTCCCTAAATGCTAGGAGTGAATTGCCCTCCTAATCCTCATGGATACTAAATCTTGAACTCCTCAGAAACAAAATACAGAGCTCTTGAGGTTTCAGACAAGTGCTATTTTTTTTGTCATGTTACTTATTCTTTATTCTGATCCTCACAACAGCACCACGAAGTAGGCAACTGAGGTATTACTGTCCTCTCAAAGGGACTCGAGCAAGTTTCCTCCATTATTTGTCAGGAAAACAGCAACAATAACAAAAAAGCATTTTAGGAAGTGAAATTTTGGATGCATGTTAAATTTATAAAGTCTTTTTACTTGATGAAACAAAATTGTTTCTTCATCAAAGGAAAATAAAACAGTACAGAGCACATATATTATCTTCCAACAAAACAAAATAGCCCTTTAATATACCTAAGTACATTAATAACCTCTGGGTATTTTATATAAGACCAGTGAAACTGTGAAAACTTACCTGAAACATTTGTCTGACTTTTCTTCGGGGCAGATTAACATTCAGTTTATGCATCAGCTGATGTATCTCTTCAATATTCAACAAGCCATCACCATTTTTATCAGCCTCCTCAAAGGTCTGCTTCACCCATGTGCACAAAGGTCAAAGAAAACACCTGTGTTCTCATCAAAATTAAAAACTGCTCTCTCAGAATACTCGCAAGGACATTTATCAGTAACAGGGAACTTGAGAAGAAGGTCTTTTGAGGAGGCCCTGCAATCCATAGGCTCTGATGAGCTACTAATAGTGATGACAACAATAACAATGACAACAAACCAGGAATGGAAGGGGAACACATAAAGGGGTAAGGGGGTTCCCAGCTGGGCACAGTGGCTCATGCCTGTAATCTCAGCACTTTGTGAGGCTGAGGCAAGTGGATCACCTGAGGTCAGGAGTTCGAGACCAGCCTGGCCAACATGGTGAAACCCTGTCTCTACTAAAAATACAAAAATTAGCCAGGCATGGTGGTGGGCGTCTGTAATCCCAGCTGCTTGGGAGGCTGAGGCAGGAGAATCCCTTGAACCCGGGAGGCAGAGGTTGCAGTGAGCCAAGATTGCACTCCAGCCTAGGTGACAAGAGTGAAACTCCGTCTCAAAAGAAAAAAGGCAGGGGGTGGTTCCCTCCATTGGGAAATGAGAGTTAAACCAAATTATTTTGAGCATCTTTAATTCAAACATTCTTACTCAATCTCATCCAAATTAAATATTAAATCTATTATTGCAAAAAACTATATTACTACCCTAAATAGTAGGAGTGAATTGCCCTCCTAATCCTCAAGGATACTAAAACCTTATGGATACTAAAAGCTACATTACTGGTTCTAATTCCACTCTAGCAAGACAACAACACCTTAATTCACACCTCCAATAGCAAACTCCATAAACATAAATATTTCTATATACCTTTAAACGTTATCCCTTTTTGCTTTTCATTTTCTGACCAGTTTTTCTCAGTTACGCTGCCATGTTCGTAACATAAATCTTGTGTCCCTATCAGTTCTCATTCACAAGATTAGAGTTATTCGTTTATGAGGCATACAGATGGCATGTAGCAGGAATGGCCCAGTATTACATCTCTCGAACATTTTCTGTTTAAGAATCTCTTTATGATGAAACCCCAAATATCATAAATATAGGGCTTATCTTCTCCTATGCCCTTTTGCCTACTATCTTTTTACCTTCACAGTACCTCATGGTACATTATCTTTTCAATTCTCTTTTCTCTGTCCCGCTCCGACATTTAGCAAATTAGACCGTCTAGTTCAATCTCATCATTGTTCAGATAAGGATATCAAATGAGAGGAGAGAGACAAATCTGATAAGAATTAGTATGAGAACCAGGTTTCAACCCACATCTTTTGTGCCTGATCTAGCACATACTTTGACACATAAGGTCAGTCTCTATACCACATTTATCTTCCTATTACTAGCTTTGATAGTTCTCACCTAATCGGCCCAAATTTCTAAATCACGGGCAGGTAATGTGAAGTACAAGCGTAATGTACTAGGAGGTGCCCTCAAAGCTCAGGTATGAAATGAAGTGACTAAGAATAAGAAGCTGAGTTTAGATACAAAAGGTTTATATCATGTGAACTGAAATTTTAAAAGATCCTCAGTGGGAGAGCCTTGGGTTGCTTTACATAGTGAGAAAGCAGACAAAATGGTAATAAATACAAGAATTGAAAATTCCCAGTTAACTTTTAGCAAGGATTTTTTAAATGGATGATTCATAGTTGTTGAGGGGTAGATTACAAAAGGCAAGTACTGCGTGCATATTTAGAAAACCAGTTAAACTTCTATGTTTGAAGGGTAATGGAGAGGAAAAGAATAAGGTGATAGATAGATAGAAAGAAACTAGAGAATCAAAGTAAGCGAAAGGTATAGTTTTAAAAACCAAGAAATGGGAGAATGAATGTGTATCAGAGGAGAGGGCGCAGCATATTTCCATGTTCTATGTGATTCAAATTATGACTATAGGAGATTATACCTCAGTAAGCATAAACAACTGGAAAAGTAAAGTATTATGTCTCCTAAAATTAAGTAGAGGATATTTTCAGATCACCTTATTTCATATTTTGTAAATACCTTATTTCCTATTTTTTCCCTTTAAAACGTTTAAAATAACCAGCCCAGCTCTTTCTAGTTCAGTTTCTCCTTATAGACTTGTCAGGACCTCATTTTATATGACCCCTGGATGTTAAAGGGAGGTCCAGATCTGGGAGGAAAATAACTGAAGAACCAAAAGGGTGAAAAATTTGGCCCAATCACTAATAAGTGCCTGAGTCTCATTTTCTTCTGTTTTCAAGGCACGCAGCACCCACTTGGGGCTTTCGACTATAGACACTACTCTACGCCCCACAGAGTATATGGCTGGAGTTCAAAGAAGTGACAAAAGGAGTCTGATGGCAGTACTATTTTTAACCTTTTAATCTATAATTCTTTATCAAAGCCTCTCAAAGTCTTCTCCAGAGAAGAGGCAGGGACAGCCAAACCCTGAGCATGCTTGTATTCTGCAGATACTAATATTTAGAATAAGCCTGTGTCTGCAAAGCCTTTAGCACCAGCACAGAAACTGGCCTTGATTATTGGTTTAGGGAACTGGTAAAGTAAAAACAGAGGTGGAATCAAATAAAAAAATATACACTAGTCCTAATTCTACTGCTTACTTGACTCTGTGACAGTGGGTTACTCATATCACCTCTTGGAGCCTCCATTTCTTCACCTACAATGTTAAGGAGCACAACTTTTAACCTTGAAATCCCTTCCGACTCTAAGATTCCATAAATGAAAAAGCTATTCTTTCCAGTAATGGTCCATATAGTATACAACTCCAGGTAAAAATGTCCTGATATCTTAAAGATGTTCTTCATAATTAAGATATGAGTCTCCAATAAAGCCCTGAATTAATAATTTTTAGCCACACCATAATAACTTTAAAAAGAGAAACAGTCATTCCTCAGAGAAAATCTGGGTGAGACTGAATGCAAAGTAATGATCTAGGATTTTCTATCAAGAGACTGTAGGAGTATGTAAAGCATTGAATGATCCTATCTAGTACAGAGGAGAGCAAACTTTTCTGTAAAGGGCCTGATAGTGAATATTTTAAGTTTTGCAGGACATTTGCTCTCAGCTGCAACTATTCCACTCTGTCACTGTCATGAGAAAGCAGCCATACAGACATAAATGAATGAACATGGTTGTGTTCCAATAAACCTTTATTTAGGAACCCTGAAATTTTAATTTGAAGTAATTTTCACAGGTCACAAAATGTTTTTCTTTTGATTTTTTTCAACCATTTAAAATCCACTCTTAGCTCAGGAGCCCAAACAAAAATCAGGAGTGGGCCAGATTTGCCCAGCAGTTTGAGGGGAAAGAATAAGGTCTGGATTTATAACATGCATAACAGGTGGCCTAAAGCCTTCTGGAGGTAATAATTTCCCTCATGGGGTCAAGAGATAAGGTGGGGAAAACATGAAGGAGAATGGTCCGATGGAGGAAAATGCTGAGCCTAAGTGCCAGAACCATCATCTTTGCATACAGATCTGCTGAGAATTCAGACTTTCATTTATCTGAATAGGAAAACTAAAGATTTGCCACTCCTTACCTCTTTTTAGCAATGACAACAGTACCTATTACTTGTAAAGTGCTTATTAAGTGCTAGGCAGTGTTCTAAGGACTGTATATAAATACTCAATTGATCTTAACACACCTCTGTATGGTAGACACTATCATTATCATCATCACCATGTTGTAGATGAAAGACTTGAAGGCAAAAGAACATAAGTAATTCATGCAAATTTGCACAGCACAGGCAGAGTTGGGGGTGGACTGCAGGCAGTGCAGCACCAGGGTCTGATCCCTAATGACACTGGATTTCTTCTAGTAAGTATGAGTACTGCATCATGGCCATCACTCAACATGACCATACTGCAGAAATAAGTTATGCTCTAGACTGGATGGATTTTCTCATGCAGTCATTTAAGATTCATTATTCTCATTTTTCATTCACAGTTGAAATTTTCAGTCCTAAAGTGAAATCTAATAATGAACATCCCAAATCTGTTCTCTTCATTAATGTAGTTAAATATTTGTCAAATTAAGGATGTAATCCCATTATTAAGATATTTTCTAGGCCAGGTGCGGTGGCTCATGCCTGTAATCTCAGCACTTTGGGAGGCGAGGCAGGCAGATCATGAGGTCAGGAGATTGAGACCATCCTGGCTAACACGGTGAAACCCCGTCTCTACTAAAAATACAAAAACTTAGCCGGCCATGGTGGCAGGCACCTGTAGCCCCAGCTACTTGGGAGGCTGGGGCAGGAGAATGGCGTGAACCTGGGAGGCAGAGCTTGCAGTGAGCCGAGATTGCGCCACTGCACTCCAGCCTGGGTGACAGAGCAAGACTCTGCCTCAAAAAAAAAAAAAAAAAAAAAAAAAGGTATTATTTAAAACCCTATTAAATTTTGAGAAATCTGTATGAAAATTATTCCCTGACTCAACATAACCTTTCTCATTTTTTACTTCAGCTTCCTCTTTACTATTCATTAAGTTATTATTTCCCTTTTATTCCTTCACTGACACAAAAATCAACTGCTCCTACATTTCTTATAAAATTGTTTCTCTGTGTAGCGCCACAGTACACCTGCTTTCTGCACAGCATATTTTCAGAATATGGATCCCATAGAATATGAAAACTTTCAAGTGCCAGTAAACATGGACAATCAGGTTCAAAAAACTTTTGACCAACAAAGCAAAAAGACAATTTATGCCCATCTCTAACTCGTCTCTTTCAAGGATTATGAGAGAGACTTCTATAAGTGACTTGTGGCTCTGGAATGCTGTGAACTTGTCCTAGTTAACTGGATGAGGCTAGAAGCTTCTGGATTTGGTTTCTTCCCCATGGCCACCACTCTTCCTTCTTCCTTGCTATACAACCTTGATTTTGTTCAGGTACCCAAAAGCCATGTGCTTTAATGATGAGTGGGAACTGGATGCGGGGAGGTAAATCCTGGTTTAATACAACTGTCCTCAAAGTATAGTCCTGGAGTCCCCATAAATATAAGGTTCCCCTCTTTTCCAGCTGCATGTCTTGAGGCCAGATTTTATTCATGTGGTTCAATCAAAACAACATATCGCAACAGACTGAATACAGAAGTAGATAAGAGAACCATGTGTTCTATTGTCATACATTAAAGAGATTTGTAAAACAGTGAAGCAATACTATTTTTCTAACGTGTTTTGCTTTGAAAAATACTCGTTATAAAAATGTTAACATGCAACAGAGTTTATTATTATAAATAAACACATTTTATGCCTCGCATTTCATCTCTAATATGACAAGTATCAATAAACAGATCCTATGTAAACAAAAGCTCTTTAGAATCTTTGGGGTTTTTTGTCAGTTTTTTGTTTTTAAGAGACAGGGTCTTGCTCTGCTTTCCAAGCTATAGTGCAATGGTGTAAGCATAGTTTATCGCTGCCTCCAACTCCTGGGCTTAGGCAATCTTCCCACCTCAGCCTCCTGAGTAGACGGCACTACAGGCACGTGTCACCACACCTGGCTAATCTTTTTAATTTTTTGTAAAAATGGGGTCTCACTATGTTGCCCAGACTGGTCTCAAACTCCTGGCCTCAAGTGGTCCTTCCACCTCAGCCTCCTAAAGTGCTGTGATTACTGCCAAGAGCCACTGCACCCAGCCTAAGTCTTCAGTTTTTAAGAGTGAAAAAAAAAGGGAGAGATCAAAGTTTAATCATGTCAGTTAATTTCTCCTGCAAGAGATTGGTTTAGGAATGAGGCAGCAATAGTAATTTTGGCCAATGCTGACAAGTTGTCTTTTGGGGGATTTCTGGGAAGTTTTTCTTTTCTCTTTAAAAAAAAAAAAAAAAAAAAGATTTGTGGCCGAGCACAGTGGCTCACACCTGTAATCCAAGCACTTTGGGAGGCGGAGGCAGGCAGATCATGAGGTCAGGAGATCAAGACCATCCTGGCTAACAGGGTGAAACCCTGTCTCTACTAAAAATACAAAAAAAATTAGCCGGGCATGTTGGCAGGCACCTGTAATCCCAGCTACTCAAGAGGCTGAGGAAGGAGAATCGCTTGAACCCAGGAGGCAGAGGTTGCAGTGAGCCGAGATCGTGCCATTGCACTCCAGCCTGGATGACAGAGCAAGACTCCATCTGAAAAAAAAAAACAAAAAACAAGATCTATAAGAAGAAACTCTGCTACCTCTGTGCAGGGCTGTGTTTAGAGCTACTGCCTAAAGCTGCAGCAGCTCTCTCTGACCAAAGGGCAGTCAGCTGCAAGACCAAGCCAACATGGTGAGAATGGCAGGACCCGGGTCTCTGATGACATCACTGAACCAGTGAATTAGCTGACCCTGGAACTGCCCCATCTCAGATCTCTTGTTTATGAGAAAATGAATATTCTTTATTGTTTAAGGCATTGTTAGTACGGTTTCTGATACTTGTACCAGAAAACATTCAGTATTTTTGGTTGGTTGTTTTTTACCAAATGTTAAAGAGTTAGAAATCAAACCAACAGATTTAAGCACAGAAAGTTAAATCCTGTTTGTGTTTTGTTCATTTCTGAATCCCAGTTGCCTTTATCTGCATGCTGTGAATATTGATGCAAACATCACGGCTCATCAACTCAGACTTTTCACACTGTCAAGATCCTTTCATGAGCTGAATTATTTCCATTCTTCTCCAACAATACTCTGGGTGAGGGATTATAGCTAGAGCAGCACAAATATATCACCAACCCCTGGGAAAAAAATTAGGGCACACATTCCAATGACGGCAAAGGAGTAGCGCTACTCCCTGAGTGGTCAGAGACACCTGTATTTTAAGGTCATTCAAAATGTGAAGAAGGGAACCAAAGCAGTCAACTAGCCTAATACCCTCACTTTACAGATAAGGAAACTGAGGCCAGAAAGGCCTTGCTATATGCCCAGTCAATCCCAGCAAGAAGGATGCCTGCAGACCAACCCCATTAATCATTCATCTTGTCAGCACTGCAGGACCACAAGCATGGGTTTAATCAAGAATGAGATTTAGATTCCAGTTTCTCAAGCAATTAAGAGAGGGTAAATATTAGTAAGTAAAAAATAACTTCCCCTTTGGTATCAATCAGTTCAGTTTCCAAACTGTAAGTTAGAAAGAGAAAAAGCAGGAAGGAGCTCGGTGCCCAGTACCTAATTGCAACTCACAAAGTATTTGTTAAACTAAACTGACTTTATAACAAAGTAGGATTTTCTCTAATCCAAATCAGTGTTTTCCCAGTTACAGTTAATGAATACTCCTATGATTTAAAAGAGGCAATGATACTTAATGGGCACTTTCCCTCTCTTAGGAAACTTGAGGCTGTATTTGGAGACCTCTGATTGTGGAGCTAGAGTTGGTCTCTTCAAAGAATTTTGTTCCTGAGTTCATACAAGCTTAAGTTTCCATACATTTCGAGTGTTCATTTATTTGGAGTGAGAGTCAGGAGGGGAGAGAAGGGTGTGAAGGGTAAAGAAAGAGAAAGGAAAATTATGGGAAAAATTAAAACATAGTTTAATCCTTGCTTCACACATGCACACACGCATACACAGAGAGCAAGAGAGAGCTCAAAATAAAATGCTAGAAAGGATATTGGTCATGGGTCCTCTGCCTTTTGGCAAGGGAGTCTTCATCACTGATGCCAGCCATCAGGTACTTGAGGCCTGTGATCCAGGTGCGGGCCTCCTCGGGATTGGAGGTGATGAGGTCCAGGGACTCCATGTGGTTGCCATGGTAGATGGTGAAGCAGCAGCTGGGGTCGAAGTTCCCCTCAGCTTGTCTGTGGAATATTTCAGACTGCCGGCCCTCAGTCACTTTGTAAATGGAATCAATAAGTACTGTGAGGAAGATGAGATACACACAGTTATAGAGCAGGCAAAGATACTTGTTTACATGCACTAAGAAACAAGAAAAGCAAAATCATTTTAAATATAAAAAATAAGTATGAGGTTGGGCGCTCACGCCTGTAATCCTAGCAGTTTGGGAGGTTGAGGCGGGCAGATTGCCTGAGCTCAGGAGTTCGACACCAGCCTGGGCAATATGGTGAAACCCCGTCTCTACTAAAATGCAAAGAAAATTAGCCGGGCTTGGTGGCGGGTGCCTGTAGTCCTAGCTACTCGGGAAGCTGAGGCAGGAGAATGGCGTGAACCTGGGAGGCAGAGGTTGCAGTGAGCCGAGATCGTGCCACTGCACTCCAGCCTGGGTGACGGAGCAAGATTCCATCTCCAAAAAAAATAAATAAGTATGAAAAAATTCATTGCCTGCAAGTTGTGGTTTCAAGTTAAATGTGAAACCCAGGCCCTGTTGTTTCCCACTAGAAACCTTCTCTGCATAACACTTGTGCTGCCTGAGCTGTCTTGACAACGTTCTCCTAAGGCAATAATTCAGGATGTGTTGAAATTTGCAGTAAAAAAAATAGATATGTCAACTGAAGCAAAAAGTAGAAAAAGGTGGCAATGACTATGTCAAATTTATAGTTTACAGATTTGTAGAAAATATGCAAAGACCTAGAGCGGACTTTGGTGTTTTGCAACATGCATTAGAAGATCATTAGAAAAGTGAAAGGGAAAAGAATTTCTGACAATCAAATAGCCGAGCTACATGGAATTGGCATTCCTAGAGAAAATGCCATGGGGCTAAGGTGGTGAAGGCAGAGCAGAGCTTGGAGAAGTAGAGAGGAACAAGGTGACACCCCAGGAGAGGCAGAAAGAGATATAGAAACATAAGACCCACTCCAGGGATGCTTATCAGGCCACTTATGCTGGACTGGAAAGCTCAAGAGGGAGAATAATGGGAGATAAAACTGGAAAGGTAGACAATGGCTAGATTGTGGAGTGGCTGGAATCACAGAGATTAACATTATTTAGGTAGCAGAGCAAATATGAAGGTTTGGATCACTGAAGCACAGGGCAAGAAGGATAATTTCAGACTAATTATTTTTGGTCTGTGTGCTTGTTTATTTTTCAGTAGGAATCAGAAGCTTGAATATCCTATTGATTATTTATATACACCATCTACCCCTCACTTCTGCCTTAATGGCAGAGTACCAATTTTTTTTCTGGTATCAACTCATTTCCCACATGACTCACAGGGAAATGAGCCTATCCTCAGCCCAAGGTTCTGCCACCTTTGTACTCTAGGGCTTGCATCAGTGGTCCCTAGGTTCTCAGGCCTTCAACCTTGGACTTGGAATTATACCATCATCTCCCCTGCTTCTCAGGCCTTTGGACTCAAACTGAGCTACACCACCAGCTTCCCTGGTTCTCCAGCTTGCAGATGGCCTATCATGTGACTTCTTGGCCTTCATAATCACATGAGCCAATTCCCCTAAGTCCTCTCTCAAACATCTATCTATTTATCTGTCTATCCTATTGATTGTGTTTCTCTAGGGAAAGCTGACTAACATAGTGTGGGGGAAAGCAGCTTTAAGTAGGAATCACATCAACACTTCTTTACTTCATAAATTCAAATGGTGTTGTTAATTCATTAATCACTTAATAGTGTTCAGAATATGGTAATACATTTTAAAGTCTATTAGCTTTATGATGTCCCTCACCTTTTATATGAATGTAAAACATCTCAGGCTGTAAAACCATATATTCTAACTAAAATATATATATATAGTCTCCAACACAGGGGAAGTATTAGCATTTACAGTATTCATGGACAAGAAAACTTTTATGGATTTAAATTCCCCAAAGATGGTCATTATTCTGCCTCTCGATATCCAAAATCAACTAACTCCAAACTTACAAAAGTATAAAACTTCCACAGATCTGAAGCTTCAAGAGCCCACTCGGTATAACCCGTGTATTACTATGTCAAGCCAAGCAAAGAATTCAAAGGTTAGTTTTACTTTTCGCCTTCTCGCTCTTCCTGGAGGGTCGCCATCGGAGGCGCGTCCGGTGCTCATCCAGGTAAAAGAGGCGAACAAGCCCTTTGCTTCCACGTTTCAGCTTGATCATCTGTGTCCCGGACTGCATCACACTCATGCATCTTTCAACTGCAAAAGAAATCAGAGTGTATCCAGCTATCACACAATGCACAGGCATATTGGTGTCCAGGTTTTAGAGTCAAATAAAACCTCTGATTCACCTGCAAAGACTCCAAGGACCAGAACAAATTTGGTAGAGGTAATCTGAAAAGTGAGTTGTTAAGGAATTGATTCAGTAGGCTTAAGCCAGTAAAAAGTCTTACTAACAGGAAACAAAAAAATCTACTTCCAGGTAAATAATGCATTACTTCATAGGGCTATCTTCTGTTCTGTTTTTTGGTATGAGACTTATGACCACTTGATACTTGGATTTATGTTCTTAAAGTAAGTTCTCAGACATGATAAGTCTTGTGAGTTTTTATAGAGCCAATTATAAAAGTATCTTATAATAATGCTTTAAATGCAATCAACAGAAACAAGATTGGCAAAATGCTGACTATTGTTGAAACTGGATAATGATTACCTATGAATTCATGTTATATATTTGTGATGTTTGAAAATAGCTAAATAAATTTTTATAAATGCAATCAGAAAAAAATCAGGTTTCCACAGTTGACCATAAAACACTTGCTGATGCATTAAACTGCTAAGATAACCCATCTAGAGGAATAACCTGGTGAATGAATCCAAATCACTTATAGTCCAAGTTAAAGCTGTCATTTAAATCCACTCTACTTTGAGATGAACTTTGCTGGATATAGGAATCGGTTATTTTTGCCTGTTTCCCTTTGATTGGTAATGGTGCCCCAACTTTTCCTTTAGAAACATTCCTCTACCATTTTGTGTGCCTTTGATGGCCTGCCAATCACCCCAGTGAAAGAGTAGACACACCTGACTTCAGCTTGGAGCAAATCTGACTCCCTCCCAAGAACATAAATCCTGAGCAGATCATTGCTTGAAAACAGAACTGAGCCATTCAACAACTGAGATACTCCTAGTTGGCCACAATAAGATGTGACAGTTGTCACAAATCTTATTCTTCCTGAGACTGACAAATGATCCCATTTCCCCCTTGATTCTGCAAGTTACCCAGTACCCCTCTAAATATTTATTATTATATCACCCAGAAATAGCTTTTGTTTCACAAAGATTACAACTAATATACAGACTTACGTATAAACCATTAGAGCACTCAAAATACCTAGTTCTGAGTACCTACCTTATCAAGCAGTATGCTGTTAGAAACAACAGATAAAAGAAACACAATAAACAAACCTCAGCAACATTAGACTTCAGCTTTTTTAGCTAAATATTTTATCTTTACTAGGAAAGATAATCTCATCCACCAGCTTAACATTGTATGCACAGGGTACCTACTAAAGGTAATTTCAACATAACCAGTCTTCACAGTTTACTCCATGAAGTCTTTCCTTCCCTCAAGGAAATCAAGGAGGAACTGCAGAAAATTAAGTATAGTTTCAGGATTTGACACTACAAAGAAGGTGAAGTATAGGTTGCTTTTACTCATTTTATCTGACATATCAAATACCCAAATAACAAAAATATTACTTAAGAAGGCCGGGCGCTGTGGCTCATGACTGTAATCCCAGCACTTTGGGAGGCCAAGGCGGGTAGATCACCTGAGGTCAGGAGCTTGAGACCAGCCTGACCAACACGGTAAAACCCCATCTCTACTAAAAATTAAAAAAATCAGCCGGGTGTGGTGGCGGGCGCCTGTAATCCTAGGTACTTGGGAGGTTAAGGCAGGAGAATCGCTTGAACCCAGGAGGTTGCAGTGAGCTGAGATCACACCATTGAACTCCGGCCTGGGCGACAAGAGCAAAACTGGATCTCAAAAAAACAAACAAACAAAAAAAATTACTTAAGAAAATAAGCACACAAACTTAACATGCTTACTTTAAAGCACAGAACAAAAGTTGAGATTTAATTTTACATAAATTAGTATATTCGGTCACTGAGCATCATTCTTTTAGGCAATGAAAGCTACATATTTGAATTCTTAGCAACCACATTAACCATCTCACACGAGGAATTAAAGGGTCAAGACAAAACCACCAAATCAAACCAACCAAGCCAAAATTCCCAGAAAAACCTATTAGAATTTCACTGACCACTGACAATAGATCACATCAATAAACAGATGTTTATAGACCAACTCCCTGTTCCAGGCACAAGACTATTTCATGAGGTGAAGCAAAGAACAAGGAGACTTTCTGTTTGACCTTAAAGAGTGTAAATTTTAAGAGAACAGAACATCTATGAAGGATATTTATTAATGACAATTCAGAGCTGTGGTGAAGAATACAGTGTGGTTCCAGCTTGGGACAGAATCCCAGATCTGCCACTTACTAGCTGTATGACTACATACAGCTAGTAACTCATTTCCTTATCTGTAAAATGGGAATAATTATCTACTTCCTGAATTGAGGTAAGGATTGAATGAGTCAATTCATGTAAAGTACTGAAAACAGTAGCTGGCACATCCTAAACACTAAAAATGGTAGCTATTTGTAACAGACTGAATGTGTCTTGTCCCCAAAGTCCTAACCCTCAGTGTGATGGTATTTGGAGATGGGTCTTTTGAGTGGTAATTAGAAACATATGAGGTCATGCAAGTGGGGCACCATGATCTCTCTTATTCTCTCTTTCTCTCTCTCTCTCTCCACTCCCCCATATGAAGATACAGCAAGAAGGTAGCCACCTATAAGCCAGGAACACAGCCCTCACCAGGAAATGAATCTGTTGGGACTTTGATCTTAGACTTTTCAGCATCCAGCATTGTGAGAAATAAATGTCTGCTGTTTAAGCTACCCAGTCTGTGGTATTTTGTTACAGTAATTGAAGCTGACTAAGACACTATTATAGTTTTATTGTTATTGAAATAGTTAAAAATAAATGCCCAGTCAGAAGTAAATACAGAAACACTAGGGAGGCCAAAGAAAAAGAGAATAGAGTAGGCTGGAATGGGGAGAAATGTAGTAATAAGACACCATCAATGAAGACTTGGGGATAGGAAAGGGTATGAGTAAAGTATGATCAGAGAAAAGAGAAAAGATGAGCCTCTATCTTTGGAAGAGCGATTCAAAAGGGAACTGATAGAATGTATGATTCCATGAGCTAGATAAAACTAGGTTGTGGGGGGACTGGGGATGCTGGTTAAGATTTCGATCCACTGGCAATGAGAGGCTCACTACATATATCTGTGCAAAGGATTGGCTGGCTAAAAAATATAATTTAGGAAGATGTTTCCTTGGGAAGAGAGAATAAAATAAATTGTTTAAGCCAGAGTGGAAAACCGAGTTAACTATATTATCAGAGATCTAACAGCAAGGACTGACTACGTGTCTGACACAGGGTCCTCTGCTTTGTTCACAATCCCTTTCTTTCTCAGCTCCTTTTCCTTTCCCCGAAATGGAACTGCCATGGCTATAACAGCTCAACATTTTAACAGGAACGGTGTATCTGCACATTGTTTTAGCATAAAATCATGTAAATCATATAATACGATTTCTATGAGACCCTAAATCTGAAACAATATGCATCTTAAATTGTTTATGTAGCTGCTTTATGCTTTCTACTTGATTGCTCCCTATCACATAGAAAAGCCATCTGGATAGAGGTAAACTGAAAAATCAAGTCCACTGAAATCTTGAGAGTCATCTAACCTACTTTTCCCTTCCCCAAACAAGACAGTTGACAATCCCTTGTAATTACAAAGCTAACCAGAGATGAAGCACCCTCAATAACTCTTTGCAACTCATTCCAGTGGGTAAAAGTCACCAACAATACAGACAAACTATTCTTCCAGTCTCATCTAGATCATTCACGTGTCAGCACAAGCCAATTTCTTCCTAGTCTGCCTCCAACAGAAATGATTAACAACAGTTACCACCCCTAAAAATCATTGTCCACCCATGCTCTATTGGTAGACTCCATAAAAGAGAATAAGAATGGCTTTGCCCACAGGTAAACAAGGGAAGAGTTCTAGTGACTTAGAATGATTTAACTTCATCACACACATTTCCAGTGCTCAAGTTTCTCTGAGAAAAGTCTGCAAATGCAGGTGACAAATTCCGGCAGCTGCCAATATGTGCACTATCCCTTTAATTGGACATTCTCCTTTATGATACCCTTAATATAGCTAAAAAATAAGTTTATTTGGATACAATATGGCAACATCCAAGAATATTAAGGGAGAAACACCTACCAGCCCATCACATAGTGTTATGCTCTAGACCTTCACATGTATACAAATGTGTTACACTGGTTGAAATTGTGATATTTAAGCCATTTGGCACTCTGCTTTTTTCATTTGTATTATAACAGCTTTCCATGTTTCTACAGAGTCTTAATAATTATCATTTTAATGGCTGCCTAACAGAGTAGGATAAATATTTAAAGAGCAGAAGAGATGAGTTGAAGACTATATTCCTAACTTTATTACATAACTAGAGTTTTAAAACTCTTAATAGAGTCCCATCAATAAAAGAAAAGGCATAATAATGTGGTCTACAAGGTCTTTAAGAATTCAATTTTTTAAAAGAATTAAATCAATCTTTTCTGCCACAAGCAGTTTAATATAAGTAAATTTCCTTAGGGGCTATAAGGTCACTATATCCCTCAAGCAGAAAATGCTGTAAAAAAAAAATATACTTCAGATTTGAAGTAACATATTAACATCATTTATGTTATATATGTGTATATCGCTTGGCTATATACATATATGATAATACATATATACGTATATATGATTAGTATATGTCATTTGGATATACGTATACACATATATGATTACTATATATTATTTGGAGGAAGGTTTCCAAGATTTCAACCAAGTATATATGACATCTAAGAAGGTTTAATTCTTCAAATTATGTTTGAATCAGAAATAATCACATTCTGTTAGGAACGTCATACATGCCACATGATGCTGATTTTTTTTTTTTTTACAGCTTTACTGAGGTGTCATTGACATGCAATAAAATTCAACTGTTTTAAATGTACAATTCACTGACTTTAGTTTATTTCCAGAGTTGTGTGACAGTCTAATCATACAACGTTTCCATTATCCCTCATGCCCATTTACAGTCAGTCCCCATTTTTACCATAGTCCTGGACAACCACTGACCTACTTTCTATCTCAATAAATGGGCCTTTCCTGGAGAGTTCATATAAATAAAATCATATCATATGTAGTATTTTGTGCTTGGCCTTTCACTTAGCATAATGTTTTTGAGTTTCCTATGATGACTATGTTGTTTCTTATCTTCTTTTCATTCCTCCAGCCCCGCCACATCATGCTAAACTCTTCTACTGGCACTTAGGGTAAAAATTATCCTGAATAGAAGACAGGTTGAGTAAAATAAACAACCGAGTACTATGTAAGTGTAAAAGATAATGAGGAAGATCTCTATGAACTGATATGGAGTAACTTCCAGGATGTTTCAATAAGAAAACGTATGAATAGGCACATATAGTATGATATATTTTGTGTAAGAAAAGAATGGGAAATTTTTTAAATATACAAATACCTGCTTGTCATTACAAAAATAAACTCAAGAAGGATAAATCAGAAAACAATGGCCCTTGTTACCTGTAAGAATGAGAGAAAATCAAGTAGAAAGGATAAGAAAGGGAATGACACCACTCTTAGTATACCACATACTTAAAATTAAATCAGTAAGAGTGGGAAGGGGAACAAAACAGAAAGTAACACAGTCCTGCATCTCTTCAGGGCAAGGATGCATTCTGAGAAATGTGTCATTAGGGAAGTTCGTCATTGTGTGAACATCATAGAGTGTATTTACACAGACCTAGATTGCACAGCCTATTGCACATCTAGGCTGTATGGTATAAGCTACAGCTCCTAGGCTACAAACCTGTACAACATGCTACTGTGCTGAATACTATAGGCAATTGTAAGAAAACATAGAAAAGGTACAATAAAAATATGGTATTATAATCTCTTGGAAACCACTGTCATATATGTGGTCCATTATTTACTGAAATGTCATTATGTGGCACATGACTATAAATGTATAAACAGAAAGTAATCTACACACATACACATATACATATTTGTGCATGTGTATATTTGCATGTTTGTATATATGTGTATGTTTTTATTTACCTGCATATATGTATTTCCTTGTTCTAGCCTTTAAAAGGACCAACAGGCAAAATCACTTCTAGCAGTAATATGCACACTTGGTGCCCCGATCATTCTTTGCTACAAAAGACACCTTGAGACAGATTTTCACATACAGAGTCATGACCATACACCGAGATTAGGGTCATATAAGAATATCATTTGCACTCTTTTGTGAACACATCTATTCTGGGACACTGATCACTAAACTGTGAATTAGCAGGCACAAAAACAACAACAACAACAAAGCCCAGGTCCTTTGCAAGACAATCTTTTCAGTAAAAAGGTACATGAAAAATGTGAACTGATTTCCTGCCAGCTTCCACAGATTAGAGTAAATCTGAGTAACTGAAAGAGATTAGCTTCTGGAAACAATTTCATTTCTATGTGGAAAAAGTGCAAAATGATGCAGGTAATGTTTGTCAAAAAGTAAGGAAAGGGAGATTTCCTAAAACCATCAGGGCAGAAGTGAAGGGTATATTCGTTTAATTCTCAGCACCAACCCAACACTTATTTTGGGACTTGGTACACAGCAGGTGCTGAGAGATCTAGTTTACAGCACAGCAACTTGATAACAGCGTCTGCCCACAGTTTTGTGGGCACAAAGAATGGAGCAAACAGAGTTCTGGTCTGGGCTCTGTCACTGGCTGTGTGAACTTCAGAAGGTAACTGAATACCCTACTTTCCTCAACCTAAAAAGGCATTTTTCTCTATGTTCTGTGAGTTTATAAAACAGCTGATATAGCTTTCATAAATGTTATTTTATCTTTCAATAAGAAAAAAATTCCAGTTCCTTTGAAAGCCTTTTACAATAATTTTAAAGAAAAAAGATTAACATCTGGATGTCTTACCAGAGAGAGGATTTTTTAAAAATGATCTCCATATAAAACATAACTGCTTGGCTGGGTGCGTTGGCTCACACCTGTAATCCCCAGCACTTTAGAAGGCCAAAGCAAGAGGATCACTTGTGCCCATGAGTTCAAGAACAGCCAGGGCCACGTAGGGAGACCTGGTCTCTACAAAAAATTTTAAAAATTAGCCAGGTCTGGTGGCACAAACCTAGAGTCCCAGCTACTCAGGAGGCTAAGATGAGAGGCTCTCTTGAGCCCAGGAGGTTGAGGCTGTGGTGAGCTGTGATTGCACCATTGCACTCCAGTCTAGGAGATAGAGCAAGACCCTGGTCTCAATCAACCAACCAATAAAATATTAAGTAAAGCCATTCCCTGTGAAGAGTAGTTTATATAAATAAATATATATGATATATAAACTAATTATAGTTTATTTATATAAAACTGCTCTTCACAGCAAATGGCTTCACTTAAAAAGCTATTCCTTGCCAGTAGTAAGGCCTTAAAGTCAAATAATATAAGCTTATGAATAAATGTGCTTACAAACAACCATGGAGTGCTTCACTCTTATTAAGTCATGATTCTTCCCACTAAAGAACAAACAATGTGGAGTTTGTTAATTTTTTTTCATTGCCTAAATCATTCCTGTGGAGAAGACAAGATTATTTAAAAGGCTTTTAAAAACTAATTGGTTAACAGTTTGAAAACTGTTTGCGAACCTTGCATGTACACAGTCAATATGTTTATAAACTTGATAAATACAAATGAGGATAATGAGATCAAAGAAAGGGTGAAAGGAATTAATCAGTAATTTGTTAAATGTCAGACCTTTTTTCTATTTGTATTAAACCCTTCCACATAACACTTTCTTTTTTAATGATGTCTATTTTATATGTAACAATTGTGTCTGTTCCATGTTTTCCATACTCACGGGAAACAAAACGAAATATTAAAAATTCATAACAATGTAGTGGCGAGTAGGGTCACCAAAGCCACTCAGAGAAAAGAGACCCTAAACCCTGGCAAATGAAAATTAAGAATGTCCTGCTAGCCAGGCTTCTGGTCTCTCTCTGTGCAAACTGGTTAAGAGACTGATAAAAATCACTGTTTGCCTCCTCTGCAAGGTTTTAATTAATGATAAAAAGGATTAGTGTGACAAGTCTTAGATTGTAGCGAATCTGGTGTACTTTGTGCTATGAATTTGTCTCTCTGCGCCATTCTGTCATGGAGAGCATTCCACTGGATAAAACGCGGGCCTAGGACTCCTGCCATTCAAGCTGGCCTGGCAAACTGGTCAGTTACAGACTTTGCTTTGGGTCCCTGAGACAAAAACTGAAGGAGGTTTCCCTCGATTTATGTCCTAGGGAGCATGACCCTGTGAGCACATAGAGGTACTCTCTCTGTCTCCACCACTTGGAGGGTGGGAATTTTCAGATTCACGTCCAGTGGCTAGTCTGAAAGGAGTCAGCACACTTAGTCCAAATGTGTCAAGCCCTTGGATGAGTTTTGTCTTAAAAGTTCTCATGCTACCTTAAGCCCATTTCTGAGAGTAAATTCTTGGGGATCATGGAAATGCTTCCGCTACCTCCTCTCTAGAAATACCTCTTGCTTGTATGATTTAAAAAAAAAATCTGAAAAATTACCATTTGGCTTTAAAGAACTTTTGGATTGAGTCACTATTAGAACTAAGTACACCATTAAAACAAAAACGACTTTAGCAATCTCTTATTCTCAACAATTTTTTTAAAGGTTTAAATTGAAAGAAGGATGCATTATAATGTCATCGTTAGCATTAAAAATCATCTTACGCAGTTAAAATCCTTTTCAAGCCCGAAAATGCCTGCTCTAGCTCCTTCTGGGAAAAATAATGGCAACTGCCCCATACTAAAGCTCAGTAGCGGAGGCTCTGCCCTTTCACAGTGGCAGCCTGAGTTCAACTGCTGGCTTAGAGAATGAGTCCTTTCTGGTCTGTTATTTGTGTGACCTTTGCCATTTATTGATTTTTTCCCCCTCCATGAACAACTTCTAACTTCCTGTGTTGAATTTTCTCTTCTCTGAGCTACGTTTGGGGTGATTCTAGACCTTGTACAAACCACTTGCCCTCCCTTTGGAGACACCTCATGCATCTGCGGCTAACTCATAACCTAAGGCAAGGCTTACTGGTTTCACTTGGGAAAATATCTTTGTCAGAGGAAGTGGGGGGAAAAGAGGGCTTAAAAGCCAGGGGTGTCAGCTGTTTGTCCCAGCTCTAGCTGGTCAAGAGGGATTTTAAATAATCTTTTTTTGAGAAAAAAGGGCTCTAGAAGTAAAAGTCAGCTTAATTAAAAACAGATATCAAAGCCATACATATATTCAAAAGGGCTTTATGCCTTTTTCTCTTCTTGAATCTTGTTTTTTGAGGAAAAAAATGTTTTCTTCTCAGTCCACTCAATTGTTTCTCCATTTACTTCTGTCTTCTTGCTACCCCTGATGCCCACAAGCCAAGAACTAAGGTAATTTCTGACAGCCTGGGACTCCTTAGGAAAAACAGAGGAGGAGATCCCGTTTTAGGAAAAAAATTCTGTTTTCCTCATGGAACCCCAAGAACTGTAAATGGACAGATCTGCTCAAAATCTAAGACTTTGCTCTGTTTTGCATTGTATCACCGATCTTTTTTACTTTGGGGAGCACCAAAAATAACTCTGCATTATGAGCAAACTTTTAGCCTTGGTGTGTAATAGCTAGGTAAAGAAATATACTTTTAGAGATATATTTTAGCCTTGGTATATGATTAGCTATGTAGGAAATACATGTTTACTATTGCTCTGTAGTAATAACCATTCACTATAAATGGCAGTTGCTTATAAGAAAATACTCCTTTCTTTGGACATTTAGATAAGAAAAGCATGCTCTTGGGCATGAAGAAGGTATTGAATGGGGGAACAGGTTGACAACAGAGTGGGCTGATTGCCATTGGGTTACCCACCAGCCTTGGAAAAGTGTCTTTGCAATGAGATACACTGTGGAAGCGCTATAATGCCTCATCCGGTTGAGTTTCCATCTTTTTGAGAACCCAGGATTCAGTATGTAAATGGGATCTTCAATCCCTGGTGGTTTGTTTTACCTTCCAGTTGTGCCTGTTTATTATGCCCTAGAAACTGACTTCTTCCTCACCCTGTTCCTTAAAAGGCTTCACCCTAAAGCCAATAATACAATTTAAAAACTCACATCTTTAAATTTTAAAGAAATCTCCATGTGTAAGAGTGTCTGCTTTTCCTGGCTAAAATGGTGTGAACTTTAAGTCACATCATTTTTTCTTGGTTTGAATAAAATGTAAATCCTCTATCTTGTTTGATCTAAGAGCTGCCCTCTTAAAAATGCAAATTTAGAGTTGCCCAGCTGACCACTGTTTAGGGCAGGAAGCAAGTAATCAAGAGACTGATGGTCTAAAATGGGAAAGAGAAACTTAAAAACTGGCAAATAAAAAATATATTACTCTAATAACAGATCTACTTCTGTTTGTCTGTGTATTTATATGTGTTGCCTGTATGATATTTATATAAAACAGCCCTAATAAATTCGCTTAAAGAAAAATAAGTACTTAAATAATATGTTTTGTTAAAAAAAAACCCATGAATGCATTTTAGGTTTTTTATTATAGTAATCTTTAGTAAATAAATATAATGTGTATTTGTTTTTTTTTCTTTTGAGACAGCATGTCACCCAGGCTGGAGTGCACTGGTGTGATCACAGCTTACTGAAGCCTCAACCTCCCTGGGCTCGGGTGATCCTTCCACCTTCGCTTTCTGAGTAGCTGGGAGTACAGGTGCACACCACCACACCTGGCTAATTTTTGTACTTTTTCATGAAGACAGGGTTTCACCATGTTGGCCAGGCTGGTCTCAAACTCCTGGGCTCAAGCGATCTACCTGCCTCAGCCTCCCAGAGTGCTAGGATTACACACATAAGTCTCTGTTTTATTTAAAGATTATTAATAAAAATATCTTCAAAATTTAGGCATTTGGGAAGAAAAATGGCAGATAGAAGTCAGGACTAAGATGCAGCTACCATTTGGATGGACAGGACAGAGTACAGAGACTCACACTGTGAACTTCTGCTCCAAGAACCACTGCAGGAATGTGCCAGGAAGAGCAAGGGTTCACAGATCCTGTGGAAGAAACAGCTCACTCTGCAAATTCCACGAGACAGCAAAAAAACTGAGTTCCCAAAGTATAAGAGGAGAAAACCTTCCTTTGAACACATATGTACCTTGGGGAACCTGAAAATTCAGATTATAGGAGAAGGAATTAACCTTACCTAGAGCTGAAATGGATTTTAGCGAGCCAAGCAAAATATTGAAGTAGAAGCAGCAGCAGGAACAGCCCTGTAGGCACTCCTAGTCCCCAGCTGCAGACTAGGGAAGCCATTCTTGACTTTATCTACCAGGGGTCCTTGGGGAAGGGATCCCACAGAACTAGGGAGGGGGTTACAGGGTGAAAGAAACTTCTAGCTGAACTTTGTAATAATTTCGACTGAGCATGAATTTTCTTGAGCAGAATCTGGAGGGAAAAACAGAAATTGCTGCAGGAGCCATGGCTGACAGTGTGAGCAGGCAGGAAGAGGCGAGGCCTGAAAGCTGTGCTTGCTTTCTCAACGAGGAGGCTTGTAGCCTGCAGCAAGGTCTGAGCCTAGTACATAGACTGCCCGCGTATAAACTGCATGAAGCTGCATGGGAGCTGAGGGAGCCCTGTCACTGCTAGTTTCCCCCCACTTCTCTGGAAACCAGCTCCCTAGCTTCATGGAAGCTGTGTGAGGCCTGTCACTGCCAGCTTTCCCTCACTTCTCTGGAAACCTGTATGATGCAGCAGAGGCAGCCGTAATCACTCTTGGAACATAATTCCATTGACCACGCCACACAGCAGCCTCAGCAAGTCCCACCCAAGGAGAATCTGAGCTCAGACCCGCCGAATCCTGCCCCCACTGGATGGTATTTCTCTATCTGCCCAGGTCGCTAAACACAAAAGACATAAAGTCTTGGAAACTTTATGGCCCTGCCCATCACTGGAGAAACCAGAACATTTATCCTGGTCAACTTAGGGCAAGCTTATATCCTCTTTCTACTACTGCAGCTGGTGCTCTCTTGAAAGTGCCACCTCCTGACTGGAGGTCAACCAACTGAAGCAATTACAGCAACTCAAGACAGAATAACCCTGCTCCCAGGAAAGAGAAAACAACAGCAAATTTCATTGCATGCAACATACTGGCTAACCAGAGGTCCTGAGTATGTCTACATGACGATTTCACTGCCACCATAACCAGCATTCAAGAAAACCAGCGCACTAAACTACAAGCAACGAATCTCACAGAGTCTACTTCATTCCCCTGCTACCTCCACCAAAGCAGGGCTGGTATCCACAGCTAGGAGACATGAAGATGCAGGACATTATAGGACTCTTTGCAGACTTTCCCTAGCACCATCCCAGAGCCTGCTGCCCCACTGGGTGGCTAGACCCAGAAGAGCAATAAGAATCATTGCAGTCCAACTCTCAGGAAGCCCCACCCCTAGGGGAAGCAGGAGAACACCACATCAAACAATCGCCCCATGGGAATAAAGAATCTGTACAGCAGCCCTTGAATCCCAGATCTTTCCAATGAAATAGTCTACCCAAAGGGGAAAGAACCAAAACAACAATTCTGGTACTATGGCAAAAAAAGGTTCTATAGTACCCTCAAAAGATCACACTAGTTCCCAGCAATGGATCCAAACTAAGAACAAATCTTAATTGCCAGAAAAAAAGAATTCAGAAGGTCTATTATTGAGCTACTCAAGAAGATACCAGAGAGAGGTGAAAAACAAAGAAATTAAGAAAACCATAATGGATATGAATGAAAATTTGCCAGACAAATATATATAATAAAATAAAAACAATCACAACTTCTGGAAATGAAAGACACTTAGAGAAATACAAAATATACCAGAAAGTTTCAACAGTAGACTAGAACAAGTAGAAGAAAAAACTTCAGAGCTCAAAGACAAGGGTTTTAAATTAACACAAACTGATAAAGATAAGGAAAAAAGAATTTTAAAAAAGAACAAAGCTTCCAAGAAATTTGAAATTATGTTAAATGACTAACCGTAAGAATAATTGGTGTTCCTGAGCAAGAAGATAAATCTAAAAGTCGGAAAAACATATTTGAGGCAACAATCATGGAAAACTTCCCTGGCCTCACTAGAAAGCTAGACATTCAAATATAAGAAGCTCAAAGAACACCCAGGAAATTAATTGCAAAAAGACCACCACCACTGGGCACGGTGGCTCACACCTGTAATCCCAGCACTTTAGGATGCCAAGGCGGGTGGATCACCTGAGGTCAAGAGATCGAGACCATCCTGGCTAACATGGTGAAACTCCATCTCTAATAAAAATACAAAAAATTGGCCGGGCATGGTGGCACATGCCTGTAATCCCAGCTACTCGGGAGGCCAAGGCGAATCGCTTGAACCCAGGAGGCAGAGGTTACGGTTAGCCGAGATTGTGCCATTGCACTCCAGCCTAGGCAACAAGAGCAAAACTCCATCTGAGAAAAAAAAAAAAAAAAAAAAACATTATGTAGGCACATAGTCAACAGATTATCTAAAGTAAAGATTAAGAAAAGAATCTTAAGAGCTGTGAGGAAAAACCATCAAGTAACCTACAAAGGAAAACCTATCAGATTAACAGAAGATTTCTCAGCAGAAATCCTATAAGCTAGTAGAAATTGGGACCCTATCTTTGACCTCCTCAAACGAAATAATTATCAGCCAAGAATATTGTAATCCAGCAAAACTAAGATCCATAAATGTAAGGGACATAAAGTCTTTTTCAAACAAATGCTGAAAGAATTCACCACTACCAAGCCAGCACTACAAGAACTGCTAAAAGGAGCTCTAAAACTTGAAAGAAAACCTCAAAAAACACCAAAACAGAAGCTCCTTAAAGCATAAATTTCACAGGGCCTACAAAAAAACAACACAATTTAAAAAAAAAAAAAAAAAACAAGGAATTCGGACAACTAGCATGATGAATATAATAGTACATCACTTTCAATACTAATGTTGAATATAAATGGCCTAAATGCTCCACTTAAAAGATACAGGATGGCAGAATGAATAAAAATCCACCAACCAAGTATCTGCTGGTTTTAAGAGACTTACTTAACACATAAGGACACATATAAATTTAAGGTAGACGGGTAGAAAAAAGTATTCTATGCAAATGAACACCAAAAGCATGCAGAAGTAGCTATTCTTAGACAAAACAAACTTTAAAGCAAAAACAGTTTAAAAAGACAAAGCGCCTATAATCCCAGCACTTTGGGAGGCCAAGGCGGGCGGATCACGAGATCGAGACCTTCCTGGCTAACACGGTGAAACCCCGTCTCTACTAAAAATACAAAAAATTAGCCAGGCGTGGTGGTGCAGGCCTGTAGTCCCAGCTACTCAGAGGCTGAGGCAGGAGAATGGCGTGAACCCGGGAAGCGGAGCTTGCAGTGAGCCAAGATGGCGCCACTACACACCAGCCTTTGCGACAAAGCGAGACTCCGTCTCAAAAAAAAAAAAAAAAAAAAAAAGACAAAGAGGGGCAGGCACAGCTCACATCTGTAATCCCAGCACTTTGGGAGGCAGATCACCTGAGGTCAGGAGTTCAAGACTAGCCTGGCTAACATGGCAAACTCCCTCTCTATTAAAAATACAAAACTTAGCCGGGCGTGGTGGCAGAGGCCTGTAATCCCAGCTACTCGGGAGGCTGAGGCAGGAAGAATTGCTTGAACCTGGGAGGCAGAGGTTGCAGTGAGCCGAGATCAGGCCACTGCACTCCAGCCTGGGTGACAGAGCAAAACTCCGTCTCAAAAAAATAAATAAATACAAATTTAAAAAAAAAGAGGAATGTTAAATATTAAAAGGATTAGTCCAACAGAAAAATACCACAATCCTAAAAACATATGCTCCTAAAACTGTAGCTCTCAAATCTATTAAACAATTACTACTAGACTTAAGAAACTGATGAACAGCAACACAGTAATACTGTGGGACTTCAATCCTCCACTGACAGCACTAGACAGGTCATCAAGACAGAAAGTCAACAAAGAAACAATGTACTTAAACTACACCCTAGAAGAAATGGAACAGATATCTACAGAACATTTTACCCAACAACTGCAGAATATGCATTCTTTTCTTCGGCACATGTAACATTCTCCAAGATAGATTATATGATAGGCCATGAAAAAAAGTCTAAATAAATTTAACAAAATAAAAATTATACCACGTACCTTTAAACCACAGTGGAATAAAATTGGAAATTAATTCCAAAAGAAACCCTCAAAACTACACAAATACATAAAAATTAAATAATCTGCTCCAGAATGAACTTTGAGTCAACAATAAAATCCAGGTGGAAATTTAAAAATTATTTGAACTGAACAATAGGAGTGACACAACCTATCAAAACTGCTGGGATACAGCAAAAGCAGTGTTGAGGAAACTTCAGCCAGGTGTGGTGGCTCACACCTGTAATCCCAGCACTTTGGGATGCCAAGGCGGGCAGATCGCCTGAGGTCAAGAGTTCATGAACAGCCTGGCCAATGTGGTGAAATGTCGTCTCTACTAAAAATATAAAAAAAAAAAAAAAAAAAAGATTAGCCAGGCGTGGTGGCAGGTGCCTGTAATCCCAGCTACTAGGGAGGCTGAGTCAGGAGAATTGCTTAAACCTGGGAGGAGGAGGTTGCAGTGAGCCAAGATCATGCCATTGCATTCCAGCCTGGGCAACAAGAGTGAAACTCTGTCTCAAAAAAAAAAAAAAAAAAAAAAAAGAGTAAACTTCATAGCATTAAATGCCTACAACAAAAAGTCTGAAAGAGGACAAAAAGACAATCTAAGGTCAAACCTCAAGGAACCTGAGAAACAAGAACCCAAACCCAGCAGAAGAAAAGAAATAACCAAGATCAAAGCAGAACTAAATTAAACTAAAACAAACAACAACAACAACAACAAGATAAATGAACAAAAAGCTGGTTCTTTGAAATGATAAACAAAATTGATAGACCATTAGCAAGATTAACGAAGAAAAAAAGAGAGGGCCGGGCTCGGTAGCTCATGCCTGTAATCCCAGCACTTTGGGAGGCCAAGGCAGGTGGAATTACCTGAGGTTGGGAGTTCAAGACCAGCCTGAAAAACATAGAGAAACCCCATCCCTACTAAAAATACAAAATTAGCCGGGCGTGGTGGTGCATGCCTGTAATCCCAGCTACTTGGAAGGCTGAGACAGGAGAATTGCTTGAACTTGGGAGGCAGAGGCTGTGGTGAGCTGAGATTGTGCCATTGCACTCCAGCCTGGGCAACAAGAGGAAAATTCTGTCTCAAAAAAAAAAAAAAAAAAAATCCAAATAAGCTCAATTAGAAACAAAACCAGAGATATTACAATCAATAATACAGAAATACAAAAGATCATACAAGGTTCCTATGAACACCTTAACACACACAAACTAGAAAACCTAGAGGAGATGGATAAGTTTCTAGAAATACACAACTCTCCTAGATTAAACCAGAAAGAAACAGAAACTCTGAACAGACCAATAACAAGTAATGAGACTGAAACAGTAATTTAAAAATTGCCAACAAAAAAAAATGTCCAGAACAAGATGGATTCACAGCTGAATTCTATCAGATGTTCAAAGAATTGGTACTATTGAGACTATTCTAAAAGATAAAGAGGGAATCCTCCCAAAATCATGCTATGAAGCCAGTATCACCCAGTGCCAAAACAAGGAAAGGACATAATGACAACAACAAAAAAACAACAGACCAATATCTCTGAATAATATAGATGCAAAAATCCTCAACAAAATACTAGCTAATCCAATCCAACAGCATATCAAAAAGATAATCCACCATGAACAAGTGGGTTTCATACCAGGAATGCAAGGACATTTTAACACATACAAGTCAATAAATGTGTTATACCACATGAACAGAACTAAAAACAAAAATCATATGATCATCTAAACAGACACAGAAAAAGCATTTGACAAAATCCGGCATCCTTTATGATTTTTATGATTAAAACCCTCAGCAAAATTGCCATAGAAGGGACATACCTCAAGGGAATAAAACCTATCTATGACAAATGCACAGATAACATTATACTGAATTAGGAAAACTTGAAAGCATTCTTCCTGAAAACTGGAACAAGATAAGGACGACCACTCCCACCACTTCTGTTCAACATAGTACTACTGAAGTCCTAGCCAGAGCAATCAGACAAGAGAAAAAAATAAAGGGCATCCAAATCCATAAAGAGGAAGTTGAACTGTCATTGTTCACCAATGATATTGTATCCCTAGAAAACCCTAAAGACCCACCCAAAATGCTCCTAGATCTGATAAGTTAATTCAGTAAAGTTTCAGAATACAAAATCAATGTACACAAATCAGTAGCGCTGCTATATACCAACAACAATCAAACTGAGAATCAAATCAATAACTCAACCCCTTTTACAATAGCTGAAAATAAATAGAATACTTAAAAATATACCTAACCAAGGAGGTGAAAGATCTCCACAAGGAAAACTACAAAATACTGCTGAAAGAAATCATAGATGACACAAACAAATGGAAACACATTCCATGCTCACGGACAGGTAGAATCAATATTGTGAAAATGACCACACCGCCAAAAGCAATCTACAAGTTCAATGCAATGCCCATCAAAATACCATCATCTTTTTCACAGAACTAGAAAAAAACAAGCCTAAAACTCATATGGAACCAAAAAAGAGCCTGCATAACCCAACTTCAAACTATACTACAAGGCTTTAGTTACAAAAACAGCATAGTACTGGCATAAAAATAGGCACATAGACCAATGGAACAAAATAGAGAATCCAGAAAGAAAGCCAAATATTTACAGCCAACTGATCTTCAACTAAACAAACAAAAACATAAAGTGGAGAAAGGCCACCCTATTCAACAAATGGTTCTGGGATAATTGGCAAGCCACATGTAGAAGAATGAAACTGGATCCTCATTTCTCATCTTATACAAAAATCAACTCAAGATGGATCTAAGACTTAAATCTAAGACCTGAAACCATAAGTATCCTAGAAGATAACATCAGAAAAACCCTTCCAGTCATTGGCTGAGGCAAAGACTTCATGACCAGGAACCCAAAAGCAAATGCAATGAAAACAAAGATAAATAGATGAGACCTAACTAAACTAAAAAGCTTCGGTACAGCAAAAGAAATAATCAGCGGAGTAAGTGGAAAACCCACAAAGTGGGAGAAAATCTTCACAAACTATGAATCCAACAAAGGACTAATATCCAGAATCTACAAGAACTCAAACAAATTAGCAAGAAAAAAACAAACAATCCTATCAAAAAGTGGGCTAACGACATGAAAAGGCAATCCTCAAAAGAAGATATACAAATGGCCAACAAACATATGAAAAAGTGCTCAACATGACTAATCGTCAGGGAAATGCAAATCAAAACCACAATGCAATACCACCTTACTCCTGCAAGAATTGCCATAATCAAAAAATCAAAAAATACTAAGTGTTGGCATGGATGCTGTGAACAGGGAACACTTCTACCCTGCTGGTTGGAATGTAAACTAGTACGACTACTACATAAAACAGTGTGGAGATTCCTTAAAGAACAAAAAATAGATTGATCAGTTGATCCAGCAATCCCACTATTGGGTGTCTAGTGGGAAAAAGAAGTCATTATATGAAAAAGACACATGCATATACATGTTTATAGCAGGACAATTCACAATTGCAAAAATATGGAACCAGCCTAAATGCCCATCAACCAACAAGTGGGTAAAGAAAATGTAATACTGCTCAGTCATAAGAAGAAATGAAATAATGGCATTCCAGCAACCTGAATGGAGTTGGAGACCATTATTCTAAGTGAAATAACTCAGAAATGAAAAACCAAACATCATATGTTCTCACTTCTAAGTGGGAGCTAAACTATGAGGACACAAAGGCATAAGAATGATTTAATGGACCTTGGGGACTCAGGGGGAGGTAGGGATGGGAGTAAGGGATAAAAGACTGCACATTGGGTACACTGCATACCGCTTGGGTGACAGATGCTCCAAAATCTCAGCAATCAACACTAAAGAACTTATACATGGAACCAAAAACCATCTGTTTCACAAATATTAAAATTTTAAAAATTAGGCATTTGGTCTAAATTAGACAGGTAAGATACTAGTGTCCTTACTAGATGCTTTAAAGCCATAAACTGCTTCTATGGCTTTTGATAATCATTCAACTTGCTTGCTTTAGAGCCATTGGATTCTAGATAAGGCCTAGAGACATTTGGAGTTAGCCATGTCCCCAGCTATGCTAGAAAGAGTCAGACATTATCTGTGCTTCTGTCCTGTATCCTACACTCTGCACCTGATACATAATTAAAATTGCTTACACTAAAAACAAAAATCATGCATTTTTAGTAGAAAGGTGTGGAAATTATAGTTTCTTCTAAGAGAAAGTAATTCTGTCTAATTTAGAGGGTTTAAGAATTGTTTTAAGATTAAAAAAAAGAATAAAACTGAAAGTTTAAGCAAGGTGTAGAAGGTTTGTAAAAGATTAATCTTACAAACAAAATTTTGTGTGCGAGCAAGGTGACTAAAATTAAAATGGCATCATTTAGTTTTTCTATAAATTAAACATTAGCACTGATGCAGGTCAGAACCTGAGCCCATGTGTCAGAATAACAGGGTTCTCTTGGAGCAATGATCTGCTCTTTAACAGAAAATTGTACAAGGTTATAAAAGGTTTATTAAAGTCTTATTTTATGATTAAACTGGTTAAAATTAGATTTACTTATAAAATTCTATTTAAAATTAGCTTTAGCATTACTATATTACTGCAAAGAAAAAATGTGGTTTATCTTTGATCAAGATTTCTGCTTGCCTACAGGAAAAGGCGAAAGAGAAGAGACAGATTCAGCTGGCCTCATACTGTCTTTATTGGGTCTTGTTATTTGGAAAGCTGTCTCCTGTCTATAAAAGAATAAAGGATTTTTGCTTTTTTGAAATCTTTGAGTTAATCAATTTGGCTAAATAAATAAACTGTGGTCTTAGTTTTGTGATATCAAGTGTTTTAAACCTTTGATATATGACAAACTTTCCAAAATCAAATTCTAAATTAGCTTTTTCTTTTAACCTGATTAACCCTGTTAAATATTAGTTCCCCTAGAATTCAAAAGAAACATATTCAGTTTAATATAATTAATTTAATTTAAATCACATGGAAAACATTGTCAAGTATAAAATAGTGCTTAATTTTATTTGGGTTATATTCATATAAGTGTGTTATTAATATAGTTTCCAAGATTGTAATTCTGTCAATATATTATCAGTAATAATTATTCATTATGTGCCACAGGCATAACCAAATTTACTTGTCAATTGTGTCTTTCACTGTGGCTGTCCTAAGACTTTTGTCATCCACAGACAATTGTTGTCCTGTCTGATCCTTTTCAGAGGGTGGTTTACAATCAGTTATAGGACTCTGACAGGTACTCTTGAATGCAGGCCTCTGATAACTTTGGTGACTGGGCCATTAGAAGAGAAAAAACCTTCCAAGATTCTCTTTGAAAGCTAATGTGTTCAAAAATATCAAGCAGAAAAGGAGTTAATTGCATGGACTGAACCAATATGACATTAAAATAATCCTTCTATGACTTTTTGCTTGAAACATTGCTGATCCTTTTGTTTTTCAGTCAAGAAAACTTGTTTTTCCTTTTGAGCTATTTACAGCTTTTAACAATGAAGTATACTCCTGTGAGCAAAATTTGGAGAATGTTTCTTTCTCTCTACCTGATTTCTCCAGAATTTGGAAACTATTTGTGAGTATTCTTAAATTATGGCAATAGAGTTATTTGCATAAATACAATAAGAATCTGTTTTATAGGAGCACATTTGGAGACACTGGTTACTTTACCAAGGCTTTGACTGAAATGGCATTCTTTTAAATAGAAACAGACTGCTTTAAGGAATCAGAGGTGATTTATAGAGCCAATAAAAGTCCCTTGAAAAACCTGGGCCTCACATCCCTTCTCTGCCCAGTCCCTGTACAGGATTCCTAACTTGTGGTAAGTAAAGAATGCCACTTTCTAACAAGCCCAGGAGCCCCAAGGTAACTTGGGACCTCCATAGGAGCGGAATTCATCCAATTCACACAGGTATTTGCAGGCACAAATAAATCCATGGATGAGTTTGAGGCTTTACAAGGTCTAATCTGAGATTCCTTATGGAAAAAGTTCTAACAATGCCAATTTGAAAGACAGCTTATATGACAAATAATTTTTCTTGCTGCATTTTATATAAATATTCAGGCCAAATATAAGACCAAAACTTATTTTTGCAAACACATTGATTCTACCATGATTTGTCTTGGATAAAAATGAGAGAATGGAGAAAGATTATAATACACCTATTGTTAGATTCTAGTCTTGTCTCGTTTTTGAGGTTTTTTTTAAATATGCATTGTTTTCTAAAATTTGGACTGAATCTTAAATCTTTTCCAGATTACAAGTCTTCAAACTAACATTTTCAAAATTTCATCCATTTTTCTGACTAAAACTCAGTAGAAGTGCTACTACCTTTTTCCTGAGGCCCTATAGGCTGAAACTTATTCCTTACGATACAGGCAAGAAGAAAACGTCAAACAGTCACTGTCCTCCTCCTCTGTAACTAAAGACGTTTTGAGTTTAACGTCTGGATAGACTGTTACAGAATGGAGTTCTCCATTCTTTAACAATGAAATTTCTACCATTAACATTTGCTTTTCTTGTTTCCATAGAAATGTCTCTTACTAAAAGTCTGTTTGCCTTATATTTCAGACAACAGGAGGTTCGTTTTCCAGTCTATTTACTTAAATTCCAAATGGTATCTGATCTTCTTTTTATTTTTAGACAGGGCTCTGGCTCTGTTGCCCAGGCTAGAGAGCAGTAGCACCATCAGGGCTCACTGTAGCCTTGACCTCTTGGGCTCAAGAGATCCTTCCACCTCAGCTTCCTGAGGAGCTTCCAGAGGGGAAGAAATGCTGCACAATTGCTTTATAGCCTTTTTGCCACAGGCCAGACCACCAAGTGGCCCATAACCCAAGATAAGCATTGCAACCAGGTAATGCTGACCCGCACACCCTATCACTCTTTTGATTTGCCCAACCCAGCCTGCATACTGCCCCTAATATCAATTCCCATACTTTGCCCCCCCCAAAAAAACGCCTATTGGCTCTTTTTGGAGAGTCAGTCAGCGATTTTTTTCTCTCTCTTTCTCGTGCTGCCTCCCTTATGTTTGGGCAAAAGCTCCAATGAAGGCTTGTCTGGGAAAACTCTTTTAGGCTCATGTCAATTTCTATTACGCCGAGAGCCCCCAGAACTTATAGGTGGTAACACATCTACAGGATACTTACACAGTACATTACACATTCTAAACACAGAGTAAGTATTTGTTAAGGTTGTTATTGTCTAATTCATTTCTTAAAGTCACTGTACACTTTATACTCCATACTGTCAGTACAGGAGTAGTGTACAGGGCAGTGTACAGTACAGGAGTCCATCTACCTCCTTCGTTTAACTGCGTTGTAGAAGGGAGTGTCTATTCCATACCCCAACAAATTCATATACCCCCAGTAGCTCCCAGTTCTTATACTTGAGCCCCTATTTCCTTCACCAACATAAAGTTGATTCTTTTTCAAAACCAAAACAGAAAAAGTAAAAAAAAAAAAAAAAAAAAAAAAAAAAGCAAGCTAATGGATTTCATACAAATTGTCCTATTTTTATCCAGAGAGTTCCAAATCTCCTGTTCCTTTAAGGTTTTCTAAGGGGAAAGAGTCAAAATAGAAAATGGAAGAAGAGATCGCATTTTCCCTAAAAAACAAAGCCATATTACCTGCCCCCCACCCAAAGCCTTTGTTGCCCTCAGGCCTACAGAATCCAAGGGACTAAAGACTTCAGAGACCACCTGCTATGCTGAAGCAGGCCTGACAACTTCCAACCACAGACAGTTGGAAATCAAGTTGTGTGGCATTTAAAGCAGGCACCTTATTTCTATGGCAGACGTTTTGTCAAAAAAAAAAAAAAAGCCATCCTATAAACAAAAATAGAACTCTGTGTGGTAAGGAAAATGCCTGGGAGAATCCCCTCAGGTTTACTTTTCAAAAATCATTTGTCCTCATCCAAATCTTTGTCCTAATATCATAAGCTTCCTTCAAAAAAATTAAATAACATATAAACATTGCTGAGTAACTAAGTGTTCATCACAGCCTATTTATGGCATTTTGATTGGAGTTGTTATCCCAAATCAGTATACTACAGATTTCAAAATCATTTTTAAAAAATAGTAGAAAAAATCTAAATATGGAAGATGAAAAACACTGAAAACTTCTTATAATCAAAGTATGCATAGATAATAAGAGCAGATGTGTTACAACATTTTCTAAATAGTCAATCCCAGAAAAGGAAAAAAGGCCAGCATTAAACTATAACCCTCTGCATAAAAGATTTATTGAGTCTGAATTCAGAAATAATTACACATACTAACGTATGCATGTACAGCTGCCACACACTTCCTGAGCAGCACCAGGTAGACCATACAACAAGAATAAGCAAGGCTGAGATTACCCTATGATTGGTGTGGTTTTTCAAGTAAAGCATGGAAAGTATACAATAATTGACAAGGAACAGGAAAAAAAAATGTCATGGAGAACAGGGGAAGTGTCAGGGATGGATTGAAAGAGAGAGTAAAAATTGTATAACACAGTAGTGGCAGGGACATGAAGACACAACTGGAAGCAAAACTTTTGAGGGTAAAGAAGAGAGCCAGCAACAAAGAACCAAAGTAAGAAAGAGCTGCAACCATGGGGAAAGTGGGAGTTGTATAAGAAAGATGATGACCCACCACAGCTCAGCAAGGCCACTGAGGCCAGACTGCCTCTCTAGATTCCTCCTCTCTAAGCAAGGCATCTCTGAAAAAAAGGCAGCAGCCCCAGTCAGGGACTTATAGATAAAACCCCCATCTCCCTGGGACAGAGCACCTGGGGGAAGGGGCAGCTGTGGGCGCAGCTTCAGCAGACTTAAATGTCCCTGCCTGATAGCCCTGAAGAGAGCAGCAGATCTCCCAGCACAGCATTTGAGCTCTGATTACGGGCAGACTGCCTCCTCAAGTGAGTCCCTGACCCCCATGTATCCTGACTGGGAGACACCTCCCAGTAGGGGCCAACAGACAACTCATACAGAAGAGCTCTGGCTTGCATCTGGCGGGTGCCCCTCTGGGACGAAGCTTCAAGAGGAGGAACAGGCAGCAATCTTTGCTGTTCTGCAGCCTCCACTGGTGATATCCAGGCAAACAGGGTCTAGAGTGGACCTCCAGCAAACTCCAGCAGACCTGCAGCAGAAAAGTCTGACTGTTAGAACGAAAATTAACAAACAGAAAGGAATAGTATCAACATCAACAAAAAGGATATCCACTCAGAGACCCCATCCAAAGGTCACTAACATCAAAGACTAAAAGTAGATAAATACATGACGATGGGGAGAAACCAGAGCAAAACGACTGAAAATTCCAAAAACCGAAATGCCTCTTCTTCTCCAAAGGATCACAACTCTTTACCAGCAAGGGAACAAAACTAGACGGAGAATAAGTTTGACAAATTGACAGTAGTAGGCTTCAGAAGGTGAGTAATAAACTCCTCCGAGCTAAAGGAGCATGTTCTAAATCAGTGCAAGGAAGCTAAGAACTCTGAAAAAAGGTTAGATGAATTGCTAACTAGAATACCTGGTTTAAAGAAGAACACAAATTACCTGATGGAGCTGAAAAACACAGCACGAGAACTTCATGAAGCATACACAAGTATCAATATCCAAATCGATAAAGCAGAAGGAAGGAGATCAGAGACTGAAGATCAACTCAATGAAACAAAGCAAGAAGATGAGATCAGAGAAAAAAGAGTGAAAAGAAACAAACAAAGCCTCCAAAAAATATGTGACTATGTAAAAAGACCAAATCTACATTTCATTGGTGTATCTGAAAGTGACAGGGAGAATGGAACCAAGTTGGAAAACAATCCTCAGGATATAATCCAGGAGAACGTACCCAACCTAGCAAGACAGGCCAACATTCAAATTCAGGAAATACAGAGAACACCACAAAGATAATCCTCGAGAAGCATAACCCCAAGACACATAATCATCAGATTCACCAAGGTTGAAATGAAGGAAAAAATGTAAAGGGCAGCCAGAGAGAAAGGTCGGGTTACCCACAAAGGGAAGTCCATCAGACTAACAGCAGATCTCTCTGCAGAAACCCTACAAGCCAGAACAGAGTGGGGGCCAATATTCAACATTCCTAAAAAAGAATTTTCAACCCAGAATTTCATATCCAGCCAAACTAAGTTCCATAAGCAAAGGAGAAATAAAATCCTTTACTGACAAGCAAATGCTGAGAGATTTTGTCACCACCAGGGCTGTCATACAAGAGCTCCTGAAGGAAGCACTAAACATGGAAAAGAACAACCAGTACCAGCCACTGCAAAAACATACCACATGATAAACACCATCAACCTTATTAAGAAACTGCATCAACTAACGGGCAAAATAACCAGCTAGCATCATAATGACAGGATCAAATTCACGCATAACAACATTAGCCTTAAATGTAAATGGGCTAATGCCCCCAATTAAAGACACAGGGTGGCAAACAGGATACAGAGTCAGGACCCATTGGTGTGCTGTATTTGGGAGACCCGTCTCACATGCAAAGACACATGTAGGCTCAAAACAAAGAAATGGAGGAATATTTACCAAGCAAATGGAAAGCAAAAGAAAAGCAGAGGTTGCAATCCTAGTCTTTGATAAAACAAACTTTAAACCAACAAAGATCAAAAGAGACAAAGAAGGGCATTACATAATGGTAAAGGGATCAGTGCAACAAGAAGAGCTATCTATCCTAAATACATACGCACTCAATACAGGAACACCAAGATTCATAAAGCAAGTTCTTATAGACCTACAAAGAGACTTAGACTCCCACAGAATAATTGTGGGAGACTTTAACACCCCACTGTCAATATTAGACAGATCAATGAGACAGAAAATTAACAAGGATATCCAGGACTTGAACTCAGCTCCAGACCCAGCAGACCTAATAGACATCTACAGAACTCTCCACCCCAAATCAACAGAATACGTATTGTTTTCAGCAACACACCACACTTATTTTAAAATTGACCACATAATTGGAAGTAAAACACTTTTCAGTAAATGCGAAAGAATGGAACACAAAACAAACAGTCTCTCAGACCACAATGCAATCAAATTAGAACTCAGGATTAAGAAACTCCCTCAAAACCGCACAATTACATGGAAACTGAATCCTGAATGACCACTGGGTAAATAACAAAATTAAGGGAAAAATAAAGATGTTCCTTGAAACCAATGAGAACAAAGACACAACATACCAGAATCTCTGGGACACATTGAAAGTAGTGTGTAGAGGGAAATTTATAGCACTAAGTGCCCACAAGAGAAAGCAGGAAAGATCTAAAATCAATACCCTAACATCACAATTAAAAGAACTAGAGAAGCAAGAGCAAAAAAATTCAAAAGCTAGCAGAAGACAAGAAATAACTAAGATCAGAGCAGAACTGAAGGAGATAGAGACATGAAAAACCCTTCAAAAAAAAAAAAAAAACAATGAATCCAGGAGCCAGTTTTTTGAAAAGATGGACACAATAAATAGACCACTAGCCAGACTAATAAAGAAGAAAAGAAAGAACAATCAAATAGACATAATAAAAAATGATAAAGGGGAGATCACCAACAATCCCACAGAAATACAAACTACCAGCAGAGAATACTAAAAACACCTCTGTGCAAATAAACTAGAAAATCTAGAAGAAATGGATAAATTCCTGGACACTTACACTCTCCCAAGACTAAACCAGGAAGAAGTTGATTCCCTGAATAGACCGATAACAAGTTCTGAAATTGAGGCAGTAATTAATAGCCTACCAACCAAAAAAAGCTCAGGACCAGACAGATTCACAGCCAAATTCTACCAGAGGTACAAAGAGGAGCTGGTACCATACCTTCTGAAACTATTCCAAACAAGAGAAAAAGAGGGAATCCTCCCTAACTCATTTTATGAGGCCAGCATCATCCTGATACCAAAACCTGGCAGAGACACACACAGAAAAAAAAGAAAATTTCAGGCCCATATCCCTGATGAACATTAATGCGAACACCTTCAGTAAAATACTGGCAAACCAAAAAAAGTGGACAAAGGATATGAACAGACACTTCTCAAAAGAAGACATTTATGCAGCCAAAAAACATACGAAAAAAAGCTCATCATCACTGGTCATTAGAGAAATGCAAATCAAGACCACAATGGGATACCATCTCATGCCAGTTAGAATGGTGATCATTAAAAAGTCAGGAAACAACAGATGCTGGAGAGGATGTGGAGAAATAGGAATGCTTTTACACTGTTGGTGGGAGTGTAAATTAGTTCAACCATTGTGGAAGACAGCATGGCGATTCCTCAAGGATCAAGAACTAGAAATACCATTTGACCCAGCCATCCCATTACTAGGTATATACCCTAAGGATTATAAATCATTCTACTATAAAGACACATGCACACATATGTTAACTGTGGCACTTTTCACAATAGCAAAGACTTGGAACTAACCCAAATGCCCATCAATGATAGATTGGATAAAGAAAATGTGGCAGATATACACCATGGAATACTATGCAGTCATAAAAAAGGATGAGTTCATATCCTTCGCAGGGACTTAGATGAAGCTGGAAGCCATCATTCTCAGCAAACTAACACAAGAACAGAAAAACAAACACTGCATGTTCTCACTCATAAGTGGGAGGTGAACAATGAGAACACATGGACACAGTGGGGAGGGGGCATCACAAAAAAAAAAAGGAAAGATGATTAATATCTGACAGTCACCTCAGAAGCCCCCAATGTCAGAAACACAGGACACTGGAAGGCTGTCTCATATATGACACTGGTAGGTCAATGAAATAAGATATATCTTTCAATTTCAATCACTATAGTCTATACAATTTTAAACACATAAGTACTCCCATATAACTAACTCAGTCCTCTGAGAAGCCATTCCAGAGTAAAATTCCACACTTCTTCTAACGTGGGCAAAGACAGAAACCCTAATGGAAAAAGATGATAAGTTTAACTACATGCAAAAATACCTATATAAACCATTCAAAACGATAGGCTAGGAGAACATATCTACAAGAATATCTAATAAACAAAGGTTTAATATCCATTACATAAAGCGTTCCTGCAAGTCAATAAAAAAGACAGTTCAATTAAAACACAGGCAAAAGGTAATGAAAAGACAGTTCACAGAAGTAACCAATAAAAACGAGGAAAGAAATACCCTTACTCATGGTTAAAAACTTAAAAGAGTAAATAATATTTCATATTATATGCAAAATTTTCATGTTAAAAAGCCATTGTGGATGAAGTTAGGAGGCTAATAACAAGATTACGAATTAGCAACATTATTTGAATCAACTCGGCAATATCTATCTAAATTTAAAACAAACACGCATTTTGACCTTGCAATCATAATACGAAGGATTTATCCTGTAGAGATACTGACATAATGAAGCAAAGATATCCACACAGTTAATTGCAGCTACATGGCTCTTCACTGCCACCCAAGTGATTCTCTTGCCTCAGCCTCCAGAGTAGCTGGGATTACAGGCACCCACCACCACACCTGGCTAATTTTGTAATTTTAGTAGAGTCGGGATTTCACCATGTTGGCCAGGCTGGTCTCAAACTCCTGACCTCAAGTTATCCACCCACTTCGGGCTCCCAAAGTGCTGGGATTACAGGCGTGAGCCACCACACCCGGCCTTAAGACACATTTTTATGTGAACAAAAAAGTTATGAAATGACAGATAGAACATGATTCTATTTGAGTTATTTCATGTATACACATAAATATATGCTATACAAAAAGAGGTTCAGGGATACACTACCCTAAAGTATGGCACATTGGCCTTTGAGGAAATAGCAGAAGCAGGAAGGACTCTATGACCTCTCCCACGCTTCTCCCCTGAAGCAGGCCATAAAAGAATTACTGACATTCCTCTAACATAGGATGTGAGACTTTCATTCCAAAGGTGCCTTTCCTATGCCCAGAAAAAAAAACAAAAAGACACAGAGACACCAAGAGGTGCCTTGCCCTTGCTAAGTTCCCCTCAGTTTACCACTATTTGATCATATCCTTTTGCCATTCCATCATACTTCTGCCCAACTGTACATAAAAATACACAGGTTTCCCCATGTGGGTCTTCATCTCTTTTTTTTTTTTTTTTTTGAGGTGGCGGAGGAGGTTCTTCATTCTGAAGGCTCCTGTGTCATATAAAACTTATATTAAGTAAATTTGTATGCTTTTCTCTTTTTAATTTGTATTTTGTTATAGGAGTCTCAGCTATGAGCTTAGTGGTGGGTAAGGAAAGATATATTTTCTCTTCTACAATAGGCTTGGAACTTTCTAGAATTTGTGGAAAGGAAAATGGTAATTAAAAAGAAAGGGATGAAAGTAATTCCCACCTTAAAACCTTGTTGAGGCATTTTCTTGTCTTTGCCATGAGCAAATATTGTTTTGAAAGTGTTAAAACATATATATGGGAGATGTTATATTCACTTTAAAATTCCATATAATTTGCAAGAACTAGCGAAAGAAAATCATCACCACTGCAACTCTGCCAACTGCAAGCCCAATAAAGCAAAAGAACACTGAACAACCTGGATTTAAATCCTGGAGTCACTTCTCAGTCACATTACCTTCTTGTCTAGTTACTTAGTTAACTCTGAGCCAGTTTCTTCACATTTTAAGAGAATCGTGGTAAAGATTAAATGAAATAGCATGTAGAGTGTCTTGCTCAATTTTCCATACACATTAGGTTTTCAACAAATACTTGTTTCTTTCCTTTTTTTCTGAATGACATCAGAGCTCAGAAAATGCAGCAGTTCAAAGTAGTGGTAGTTTCTCAGTTATCTGAAATTCTACAGCAGGACAATAAAACTGCTTCCAAATGTTGAAGGAATTTGCGTTTCTACACCACCCTAAGCAATGTGCCTAATCCCATGGCATTAATTCCAATCCACACACAGGTAACTCCAAATGTAAATCTCAAACCCCATCCTTTGCCTTCAGTTCCAGACTTGCTCGTATAACTGCTGAATGCCAAGCACTGGGGTATCTAATAAGATCTTAAACATCACATAAATCTTAAACTTGCTTTTCTTCAGCCTCTCCGTCTCAGTAAATTGTTCCAGTATCCCCTCATTATTTAAGATCCAAGCCAAGGATTCATCATTGTTTCCTTTCTCCATCCTTCACAAAGTCTTGACTCTCCATTTGCGATAACCCGCATCTACCACTTGTCTCCATCAATCTGGTGATCCCCTTTCTCAATGTCACAGCCAATATGCTATTTTTAAATGGTCAATTAGCTGTTTTAAATACTCCAGCAACCTCCCACTGGGAATGTAATTAGTCTCACACTCCTTGCCAGGGGCCTGCGTGGTCTCTTTCCAGCCTCTCCCTCCTGCCCTTCTTCCCATAGATCACTAGACTGCACAGTTCCCCAGCACACTTTGCACTCGCTGTACTGGCTGTTTCTTTTCCCTAGAATACTTGCTCCTCAGCTATGTGTATGCTTTACTCCTTTTTTACATTCAGGTGAAGATTAAGTAATTTAAAGGGGCAAGTCCTGTCCACCTAATCTAAAGCAGCCTCCTAATTAACCACCATTAACAGTCATTTTCTTCATTTCCTGTCACTGTTCACTAAAATGTAAGCTCCATAAAGACAGAAATGTTTTTATCATCCCATGATTTTCTGTGCCTAGACAGTGACTGCATATATTTTTGTTCATTGGACTAATGAATTGGTGGTTCGATGAACAGATCTTAAAGGAGATCCCCAACTGTTGTTGGTTGTCTTTAAAAAAATTAAAGAGTATTTTAAGAATAAAAGCAGAGACTGATTTGTGGTTATCTCAGAGCCAGTGAATTTTAGCATTTAAAGCTAAGAGCTGATGAAGAACCAATACAAATGGTGAAAAATGATAATGGTTAGCTTAGATATTAATCAATGTGTTGTTATCTGTGCTAATACCAAAGAATGTGATTTGAAAGTGTTTTATTAGATCAATCAGAGTATAGTAGAGTCACCCAGCTGGTTGCAAACTTATCCAGTTAAAATATCTTCCAGAACTTCAAGTTTCAAAATAGATAAACTTCCTAAATCAGGTCTTTGGGCTGCCTGCGAGAATTTGCCGTATTTTAGGCTCCTCCAGTTTTCTGAGAATTAACCCTTCCTTTGGCATATACCATCTACATTTTCTTCTTTCTGACTCCGGCACTGTAGTTAATCACACAAAGGTGAGGCTCTTAACACTAAATCTGTATATTTGTATATGTTACGAGAAATGGAGAAAAGACTTTGTACAAAAATGGCAGCAAGTATGGTTGTTTCTGGCTTAGAGGGTTAAGGATAATTCATATTCTTCTTTATTCTCTTCCTTGTTTTCCAGTAAACAAGTAACATTTTACAAACAATTCAGTTTTAAAAAACTTCTTAAACTAGTACCTAATATCCTATGCACCCATAAGGCATAAGAACTAAAAAAGAGACTTGAAAATTTAAAGACAGACAGTAAACTGCTTTCACATGATTGAAGAAAATTTTGGAATTTAAGATATTCTTTTGTGGCTCATCATAGAAACCAGTTCTAATTTTTAATTTTTTAGGGAAAAATTTATTATTCTTAAAAGTTATTTATCTAACCCTAAAATTCTGATCCAAATTTATTATTAAAAATCAAACTGGTCCACATTTAAGTCACCTTTGCCTGACTTACAGCCACAGCAATGCATCAAGGGAACACAATTCTGGGTATTTTGGTAATTTCACAAGACCACAGGAGTAGACTCAGAGTAGATACTTGGCAAATAATAAAATACAAGCCTTAAATATGAGATGGCGCTCTTGCATATTACTGATTATATTATTAATGCTAACATCACTAGGATCCTAGTGTAATGCTAGGATCACTGCCAAGTTTAAGTATACTGTATTTAAATATGATGCATGCACTTGAAGCAGTAGAACCTCAATACAACAAAAAGCATTGAGGCAGCAGTACTTGTCAACATCCGGGAGATGTACAAGCTTTGCCTGGACTCCAGCTCTCCCTGCCCTGGGTCACTACAACATTCAGTACAGGAATGAACAATGTATAGAACTGTTATCCTGCAAGGCTGCTTCCCTAAAGGACTGTTCACACGGGAAAATTATGTCGCAATCTGCATGCTATTTTGAATTTTTGTAACTGATTCAGCACTCCAATTGCTGGTAAGTACCGTAATCAGAAATCCTTTTCCTCCCACAGAACAAGAACAATTCAAACATCAGTTTATCCCCACAATCCAGATCTGAAAAATAAAAAAGCAACAACTAGACCTACATCTTCTTTAAATCTAAAGAAACATTTGCTCTGTGCAAGACAGTGCTATTCTAATGATAGAGGAAACTTCTGATGAATAATGCAGAAGCATCTGTGGACATTTAGGCACTAGTGGCCATTTAAATGCTTTTTCCCTAGGTGAAAAAGTGACCACAAGGACTCCTTTTTTTTTTTTTTTTTTTTTGTCTTGAAGCACTTGACTCAGAAACATAGAAATAGTCAAGATTGGTTTAACTGAAATCACACTTCTGACGAGTATGTATCCTTTCTTTTGTTCCAGAAATGTGAGGATCCAAGGTTTTAAACCTAAGCCAGTCTGGCCAGCTTGACTTATCCAGGACATCTTTCAGTAGTTTCACAGTGGCCATCAGCTCTGTCAGACACCGGACATGGCTTGAAAGGGCCATGTCAGCAAGTGATCATTACTGTGTCTGAAAAGAGCTGTGCTTAATGGCTGAAATATTCCAGCTACCAAAAAGCTGCAAGTGGAAAATCCATAAAATCAGCTGATTTGTAGTCACAGAATACCCTATTCTATTCCTACCCACTTTCACACACACTACTCCCTATATCTCCATCTCAACAAAAAAGTCATGTTTTCTTTAAATCAATTACCATGCTTTAATCCAGAATTTGGAATTATTCAGGGAAACCAAATCAAGTATCTATTACCTTCTAGAGCCATCATCATATCCATGAACAAATCAGCTGTAAAGCAGTTTATCTTTGGGGATTAAATACTTTCCAGTCCAAAATGCAGCTTTTAAAATGCAAATTTGCCTTCTCTTCTATATTGAGATGACTAGGCCTATGTCGATTTAACTGTGTCTCTATAAAGCCATGCAAATGTAGGCACTTTAAAATGACTGCTCACAAAAAAATTGTTAAGAGCTCTGCTTAAACAAAAATCTTGCAAATGAAAAAGCAATTCGTCATACAATTTTTTAAATGGTGGTGAGGGGGTGTTCTTAAAGTTATATCCTGATTTATGGAAATCTTTTATTAATAAACTGAAGAGGATGATCTGCACACAATCTGTAATATCACTATTATGAATGCTCACGGCAGTTACATTAGAGAAGTAATCCTCATTTGAATTTCTGATATTAGTAAAAAGCGCACTTCCAACTTGCCAAATTCCCAGGCTATGCTGATCTCCAAAGCCTATCCCACTTAGACACACACACCCATATCAAAATTCTTTTCTGGGCCGGGCGCGGTGGCTCAAGCCTGTAATCCCAGCACTTTGGGAGGCCGAGACGGGCGGATCACGAGATCAGGAGATCGAGACCATCCTGGCTGACACGGTGAAACCCCGTCTCTACTAAAAAATACAAAAATCTAGCCGGGCGAGGTGGCGAGCACCTGTAGTCCAAGCTACTCAGGAGGCTGAGGCAGGAGAATGGCGTGAACCCGGGAGGCGGAGGTTGCAGTGAGCTGAGATCCGGCCACTGCAGTCCAGCCTGGGTAACAGAGCGAGACTCCGTCTCAAAAAAAAAAAAATTCTTTTCTGAAAAAGAAAAATCACTTTCCCTTCTACTGCCCACATTGCCAATGAGGGCAGTGGTCAACCATAACGTATTTCCAGATTTTTCCTTCCCTGAGTATGAAGAACTCAAGTTTTTCTCTTTTTACCATGATAAGTCCTATTGCAGGGGCTGGAGGGGAGATAGTCAGGAGATGTTTTAGATCAGGAGGAGGGTCACCCTGGAGTGGAGAAAGTGGGCTACAGTTCCCATTGCTGAGGGCACCAAGAGCTACCTACTGGTTAGATCCCCACCTTGTCAAATGTATCATAGTCCAAGCATGGAGATGCTCTAAGAGACTATGCAGTTTCGATGTCATAATCTTATTTTGATTATTGTATTTAGAATAATATATCTGCTTCTGCACTGGTAATACGCTCCTCGAAACAGTTTAGTTTTATTCACAAAAACAAAAAACTACTCTCCCCTGTTTCCTTCACTGTTTTTATCAGTACTTACTACATAACATCGCGTGTACACATACACACACACACACACACACACAAACACACCTACTTGCTTCATTATTCTGTCTCTCCTGCTGGAATATAAGTTTCATGAGGGTAAGAATTTTTACATGCTTTTATTACTGCTATATCTCCCATACCTGCCAGTGTTTGGCAAGAGGTAAATGGTAAGTAGTTGATGAATAAGTCAAAAGATAAATTATGGCAGAAGCTCCATGGTGGGCCAGGCGCGCTGGCCCATGCCTATAATGCCAGCACTTTGGGAGGTTGAGGGGGGCGGATCACTTGAGCCCAGGAGTTCGAGACCAGCCTAGCCAACATGGCCATCCCCATCTCTACTAAACTACAAAAATTAGCCGGGTATGGTGGTGCATGCCTGTAATCCCAGCTACACAGGAGGCTGAGGCACGAGAACCACTTGAACCCAGCAGGCAGAGTTTGCAATGAGCCACACCACAGTACTCCTCTCTGGACGACAGAGTGAGACACTGTCTCAAAACACAAACAAACAAAACAACTCCATGGCGAAGCATTCCTGACTCCATCTCTTTTTTTTTAACTTAAAGATATTATAGGCTGCAATCCATGTCTCCTCTAAATTCCTTTGAGTAATAACTAAGCCTAAAGCAGGCTCCCTACTGCTTGCCATCCATGGGTGCCAAGAAAACTTGCATTTCAAAATCAAGTTAATTTAACCGTTAAAATAATTTCATGTATCCTTCCAAAATAATCACCCTAATTTCTTCAAGTCAAAACAACTCAGAAAATAAGATGTTCGTGACCAAAAAGGACTGTCAGAGCCTGGCCTTCATAGCCCCTCCAACCAAGAAACAGCAGATGAAAAAAGCCTCTTTTCCCCCCAAATCAATAGCATTGCCCTTCCCATTTTCCCCAGAGGCCTCACCGTGGTGAGTGGGACTGAAACCTTGGGGCTTCAGGTCACCATGACCAACAGAGGGCAATGGGGCTGGTTGCTGAGCACTTACAGCACAGTGGGGACTAAATGAAGACTGAAGGATCCACCCCATAAGGGGGCCAGAGGTTCGCTCACTGTCTAGAACACCTGGCTGAGGCCTGGCTCTGGGCAGCAGAGGCTGGAGAAATCTGTTTCTTTCAGAACTGCTGCTTAAGTAATCAGGGCCCAGGAGGCATGAAAAAGTAAACCCAGCCCCTCTACCAAAAGCCAAGCCAGGCCTCATGCCAGAAAGCTCACAGAAAGAAAGATCATAGAAAGAAAGGGAGAACTAGGGGCAGAGAAAGGTGTTCAGGGACCAGCTATGTTTTTAAAGTTGTATTTCTTTAAATGACAGAGTGGCGCACTGGATACCCGAGTGATTCCTATACTACTTTTTGACTTGTCTATACAGTTGTAATGCTCCATATGGCAAGAGTGGTTTATGGGTAACAGTGTGAACTATGAAGGCTGTGGGTCTTAGCAAAGGTACTTAACTTCCGTGGACTGGACTCACTTCCTTCATCTGTAACTGGGCATGATAATGTTATCTGTTTGATGGGACTGTGGTGAGGATTCAATGAATTAATGTAAGAAAAGTGCTGAGGACAATCTCTGACACATAATAATGGCAGACTCAACATGTCATTCATTTCTTCATTAAAAAAAAAAAAAAAAAAACTAAAATCTCTCAGCTCTATTGCCAGCTACACTCACTCATATGACCTCATTTAGCCCCCATCTCTTTTTCCTTTCCATCTACTTGTCACAAACTCCAGCACCCAAAATGCCTAGTGAAAGTTCTTTTTATACCCATAGGTACTTCTCAAGCCCTGCAGCTTGTATCTTCCTCCATCTGAGCATCTCAGTAAACTTTCAAGACTGAAAGCAGAGCACTAAGGAATTAAAAAAGACTGTGCAACCCCTCAGTCACAGCCTCCAATGGTTACTGATAATCCATAACCTACAGCCTGCTCTGAGAGGACTGTGCACATCGTGCACTTGCTTCAACACTCAAAACAAGATTCAGAGTTGATTTAACCTACCCCTGCCGAAGGTTACAAACATCCCATATCTCAAAACAAAGGCAGTCTTTGCAGCTGCAGTACACCTTATTTTTGTGACATATGCTGCTTTTTAAACATTTGGCTTGCCAAGCAAATCCTACAGAGATCAGTTCATTCCTTCTAGTAGTCTTTTTGCTTGCAAGGCTAAGAGCTGCTATCTGATGAAAAGCCATGCCTCGGGGTAGAGCATTGCATGGGAAATTGATTCTTAAACATCTAATTAATTACTGTGTTTCCTTAAAAATTGAACTCCTTATTAAAATATCATATATGCTTTGAATGATTGCAAATTACTGTTTAGATGCTTTTGGCTGCAAATAAGAGAATGACAAATTGCTTAAAAGATAAAGAATTTTTTAAATCCCATATAAGAAATTTGGAAGGCAGTAAAATTAGTTTATTTAGCAATTCAATAATTCATTGAAAATCCAAGTTTCTTCCATCTTTCTACTCTAATCATCATAAACTCATAGATTAACAGATGGCTGTAGCAGCTCCAGGCATCATATCCTCAAATCATTTCATTGTACCTTTTTTAAGAGGAAAGAAAACTTTTTCAAAAGTGCCCCAACTTCCCCAACTTCCCTCACATCTCATTGGCCAGCATTGTGTCACTTGTTCCTACCTATACCAATCACTCAGCAGGAAACTGGAATAACCAATCTGATCAAGATTCACCCAGGACTAGGCAGATAACCTACACTTCCCTGGAATAGGATTAACCTATTGAGGCTCTGTTAAACAAAAAAAAAAGAGAAAATATAGTGAATGTTTTGTTGTTGTTGTTGTTATTGTTGTTGTTAGGGAAAAAAGTAAATACAGCAAATTTAAATCAAGATATCATTTTGGGAAAATTTTTAAATGGAAGCTTCAAGGTACTATTTAACTTTTTCAACTCCAACTAAGTAACTAGATTTTGTGGACCAGGCGCGGTGGCTCACACCTGTAATCCCAGCACTTTGGGATGCTGAAGCGGGTGGATCACCTGACGTCAGGAGTTCAAGACTAGCTGGCTAACATGGAGAAACCCTGTTTCTACTAAAAATACAAAAGAATAGCCGGGCGTGGTGGTTCACACCTCTAATCCCAGCTACTCAGGAGACTGAGGCAGGAAAATGGCTTGAACCCGGGAGGTGGAGGTTGCAGTGAGCTGAGATTACGCCATTGCACCCCAGCTTGGGCAACGAGAGTGGAACTCCGTCTCAAAAAAAAAAAAAATTAGATTTTTTGTCTCAGTGTGATCCCATGCCAGTCTGCAAACTGTTTGTGATGAGCACAAAATGAGGTAAGTATGCTTATCTCACATAAGTATAGATATATTGAAAAAAATTAGATACTTTTATAACAATTCGATAGTCTAATTTTATATCTGTTAAATCTAATAAAACTTTAGAGCTTTTTTTTTATGTCTTGGTTTTTTACTGTTAGTAATTGATTTTTATTGTAGTCCACAAAATTATCAGTTTGTAATGAACTGGAGATTGGAACAACAACAAAACAGTCATTCACTAGAGATAGATCGTGCTATCCAACTTATCTAATTTTTGTGTAAATTGTATACTTTTAGAACAGCTTAAAGCTCAGCAGTTTTCCCCCCCAAACTGATTGGACCATAAGACTTTGAGAGCTAAAGATACAGTCTGAACATTGTAAACTATACCTGGATGCAGAAATTATATTTAAAAATAAAACTGACTAGGATAAATTAATGAGCCCTCAGTCAGAGGTCCGTTTCCCTGTGGACTACTCAGTTCCAGAAGAGGCTAAACCCTTAACTTTGGCCAGCCCCTGGGCACAACATAAAGTAAAAAGGAATTAGAAAGTTCTGTATTACTTTGGCCAGGCTGGCATTATTAGAAAAACATGGTAGGTCCTGTCCTAATAAAAGATGAGAAAAGTCCTAAGGATGAGCAAAATAAAATGCCATGCAGACAAGGATCCATATCTGTAGATAAGGAATTGATTCCAAGTTCATATTTTTGTTCCTCAAAATGGGAAAATATTACCTACATTCAATTAGCACTTTTGCCCTTTTGCTATGGAAAATGTGTTTTGTGATTAGTCCCTTTCATTTTTATTTCCTCAGACAACAAATTAATTCTTATACTTCTCTATAGAGGACAGGACAAACTTGTAGTTAATATTGAAGATTAGGAAATGACCTTAGCCACAATTATCATACATCAATAACACATTTCCAAAACCCAAGAAAGAACCTCTCACCTACTTTAGTATGTTTACTCAGTGGATTTAAAGTAACCTTTCAAATCACCAACTGCAAAGACAACATTCCACCTCAAAATGTATTCAAATTGGACTCTTGAATTGTACTTTTATGGAATTAACCTACCATCTTCTTATGAAAAAGTCACCTGACATCCCTGGGTGCACTAGCCAGTACACAAAGGAAGCAAGGGGTTCAACAGTTAGGAGGACAGTTTGCACACGATCTGCACATGTTTATCATCAAATCAAAGCTTGATGAAGATTGATGATGGCATTTGTTGATGGGTTATGCTTTCTTCCCCTTATTTATTTCACAATGGTTATCATGGCAAAGCTCTCCAAATGATGTTTTTGAGTGTTCAATTTTAAGAATGCAAGTTCAAGTATGCTTTCTTCCTCACTACAAAAGAATATGATTTCAAATATTCAACAAATTGGTTTACCTAATGGTCTCTTTGTAGGGGTCTCCCACTATCCTGCTACCCACTATCACCCCAATAAATACTCTAGTGATATAACCCCTTCAACAGTTACCATCATTGAACTTTATAAACATAACACCATATACCTTCAACCATGTACATGTTCCCAACCAGTTTCCACAAAGAGCTAAATTTAAGCCTGCTATAAGAGAGAATCGAAATTTGGTGTGCTTTCTTTTAGACTCTGCTACATAGACTTTAAACATGCAGAAGAGCTGACTTTGCCAACAAAGCTCATCCTTCTTTTTTCCGAAGCAGCCAGCTGTGACTTCATTTTGGATTTAGGCTATGATTTTTCTGATTTTTCTCTTTGCATGTGAATGTTTATTTGTGAAGTCTTGAACTTCATGCTACTTCCAACTCTAGAAATGATTTGGGCAAGCTGCCATGTTTATAATCTTAAAGCCTCCAGCTTCCCAGATAATACAAACTCTCTCTTGTTATTTAATGAATGTCAAACTCATAACGTCATGCAACGTTGCTGTTGGAAGATTTCTATTTTTCCAACGTGTCTATTCTCCTAGTTACTCCTAACTAGAATGAGTAAACCTGAATAAATCGGAGACATCTTTACAGGCAAATGATTAAAGGGTGTGACTGCCTGCCATAATATTGGAACAAGATCCGGGGGAAAATATTAATGAATAAAGGATTATAACCCTGGACAAGCAAGCTAATGCAGCTTAAATACATAACAGTTTCCCCAAAAACTAAATTGGATTTTATACTACATATAATTATATTCCATGCATCTCTGTATTATAGCACCTTAAACAATGTAGATAACTAGTAAATATTGGTTAAACAAATGAGTGAATGAAAAAAATCTACAAGATATACCACCTTGTTGGAAAGATAGGTTCTTGGCTGCCTTAAGTTTCCCATAAATAAACCAGGGGCCAGGGGTGGTGCTCACACCTGTAATGCCAGCACTTTGGGAGGCCAATGCAGGAAGATCACTTGAGTCCAGGAGTTCAAGACCAGCCTGGGCAAAATGGTGAAACCTCGTCTCCACAAAAAATAAAAAATACTTAGCGTGGAGTGGTGGTGCAAGTTTATGGTCCCACCTACAGAGGAGGCTTAGGCAGGAGGATCACTTGGGCCCAGGAGGTTAAGGCTGCGGTGAGCCACGATCATGTCACTGCATTCCAACCTGGGCTACAGAGCAAAACCCTGTCTCAAAAAATAAATAAATAAACAATGTATATGGCAATCACAGTCCTTGGTACCAAAGACCAAACTCCAAGCCTATCTGAAGACATCTGATGTTACAGTCATTGGAAAATGAAAGGGGAAGGAGGGGGCTAAGGGGAGCAACAAAAGGTTGACTGTGTTTTCTTCTGGCAGTGTTCTTTCACAGCCAGTACTGTGCCTGTGGCCATCTCCCAGGCTCAGGAGATCACCTGGGGAGCCTATCTTACTCTAGCCCGTCAGATTCACTTTCCCAGGAACTGGAAGTAGAACTTTGATATGGTTTGCATTTGTGTCCCTGACTAAATCTCAGGTCAAACTGTAATCCCTAGTGTTGGAGGAGGGGCCTGGTGGGAAGTGGCTGAGTCACGGGGGTGGATACCCCCACTGCTGTTCTCAGGATAGTGAGTGAGTTCTCATGAGATGTGGTTGTTTAAAAATGTGTGGTACCTCCCGCTTCTCTTTCTTTTTTTTTTGTGGGGGGGGTACCAAATTTCTTTATTTGAAGGAAGGGTACAAATCAAAGAACTTAAGTGGATGTTTTGGTACAACTTATAGAAAAGGTAAAGGAAACCCCAACACATGCATGCACTACCTTGGTGACCAGGGAAGTCACCCCATGGCTATGGGGAAATTAGCCTGAGGCTTAGCTTTCATTATCACTGTCTCCCAGGGTGTGCTTGTCAAAGAGATACTCTGCCAAGCCAGATTCGGGTGCTCCCATCTTGCACAAGTTGGTCACATGGTCACCCAATTCTTTGATGGCTTTCACCTGCTCATTCAGGTAATGCGTCTCAATGAAATCACACAGATGGGGGTCATTTTTGTCAGTGGCCAGTTTGTGCAGTTCCAGTAGTGACGGATTCACATTTCTTTCCAAATGTAACGCACACTCCATCGCATTCAGCCCGCTCTCCCAGTAGTCATAGTCTGGTTTCTTGATATCCTGAAGGAAGATTCGGCCACCTCCTTGGTTCTGCAGCTTCATCAGTTTCTCAGCATGTTCCCTTTCCTCATGAGATTGGTGAAGAAAGTATTTGGCAAAGTTCTTCAAAGCCACATCATCACGGTCAAAGTAGTAAGACATGGACAGGTAAAGGTAGGAAGCGTAGCGCTCCAGGTTGATCTGGCGGTTGCTGGCGGCCTCTGAGTCCTGGTGGTAGTTCTGGCGCACCTGCGAGGTGGACGCGGTGGTCATGGCGGAGGCTAAGGACAGGCGGCGGCGGCGGCGGTGGCCGCGCGGTGCTGGAGCGGCGGGCTGCGGGGACCTTGGGGCCGTCCGAGGGCGCGGTGAAAAGGTGAGGGAGGGCTGGCTATGGGCGGCCGGCCGAGATGGGGGACGGGGGACGAGCGCCGGGTTCCGTCCCAGCACTGTTGAAGCAGGAAACCCCGACGACTCTCAGTGAAGAACGTCTGGCCCCGCTTCTCTTTCTTCCGCCTGCTGCAGCCATGTAAGACATGTCTCCTTCTTCTTTGCCTTCTGTCGTGATTGTAAGTTTTCTGAGGCCTCCTCTGCCATACTTCCTGTACAGCCTGCAGAACTGTGAGTCTATACATTACCCAGTCTCAGGTACTCCTTTATAGCAATGTGAGAACGGACTTACACAAATGTCTATCTCTGCTGATCACTTCCGGGAAAGACATCTAAACCAGGGAGCTACAGGGTGGCCATTTCCAAGCATGCCAAAGCAGAGAAAGTCTACAGAGAAAGAGAATGAGGCAGATGGCAGGGAGAGTTGCGGGGATCAGAGCTGGACAGGAAGGCCTGCCTGTGCTCCCAGCTCACATCTTGTGAAGCGTGGTCATCCTTGAGTTGCTTGAGATGACTCAGTATCCAAGATGTCTGGGTGATAAAATGGCAGGGTGGAAGAAAAACTAAAATGGGAGTGAGTGAATGTAATAATAGTATAGACTTCCTTTGAGGGCTCTGTGAGCCACTGAAGGGTTTTAAGCAGAGTGACCCATGTTGGGATACGCACGTTTACAATCAGCCCCGACTGGCTGAAAGTAGAGACTGGGTTAGAATGGAGGAAGATTGCAATTAGGAGGCTTTTGTGGTCGTTTAACAGCCTATGGTCCCAGGGAAGTATCTGTTGCTCACATGTAATGCTGCCTACTAGCATAATTTAAACACACAGGCTATTTCTCTTCAAAAGGGCATATTTTATGTTACATCTCTAACCATTACATGAAAACTCATTCTTTGTCACCCAGCATCAGTGAATTATTAGATTATTGGCCCAAAACCTCCATAATTATATAATGTACATTAGGACTAGAAGTTAAGTCACCAGAGAGTTTCCAATATTTAATAGTGCCATATTTCACAACTGCCCAGGGAGAATATCAGTCTACTACTCTGTTAGCATGGTATCCAACATTGCTTCCTTAATGTTGTAGATCCTTTCCTAAGCCTGTCAAAGCAAATTTCAAGAAATGAATTCATAACATAACATTTGTGGTAGCAGATATTTTGCTAATTTCACAAAATTTTCTAAATCCTTTAAGGTTTGGGACTCGCTACACTTCTGATTATAACTGAATATTAAGCTAGCTAAAGAGAGGTAAAGTGCAAATTAGGTACTGAAATGGTGACTGTCATGGCTCTGCAATAAGAAAGAATTTAGCTTTCTACAATTACTTGAGCCCTATAGCTTCCATGTCACCTGGAATACATGTTTAAAACTGACTTTCAACGAAAAAAGAAAAAGCACAAAAACAAACTCCTTTTAAGATTGTTTCACTGGCCCTAGTATTTACCATTTTTTTAAATTAAAAATCTTGAGAATTCAAGTTTTCCTACAACTTGTCTTTATAGATTTTTGTCTTAGACTTAAGTGGGCATAAGTGTTATACTACCTCATGTTTCTCTCTGTATGATAAGCCCAAATATTCCTTAACTGTGCTTGATCTACTTTGTGGTCAAAATATGGGGGATAGGAGAGAGGTCCTCATCAAAACTTAAGATTAGCAAAAGCTGAGGAATTTTATCAACACCAGACCTGTCATACAAGAAATATTACGTAAAGGGAGTTCTTCAATCTGCAAGAAAAGGATGTTAACAAGCAAGAAGAAATCATCTGAAAATTAGTAGAACTTGAATGTTCCTAACACAAAGAAATGACTTATGTTTAAGGTGACGAATATCCAAGTACCCTAATTTGATCATTACACATTGCATGCCTGTCTCAAAATATCACATAAATACGTACAACTGTTATGTACCTAAACAAATTTTTAAAAATAATTTTTTTTAACTTTTTTTAACTTTTTAAAATCTCAAGTTTAGGGCACCTGGATTCTGTCAGTTGAAAACTTATACTAAAGCCTCAAAAAAAACCCAAAGGTTTTTCTGGCAGCGAAGTTATTAAACAGGGTCAGAAAGTAATCCTGTTTAATCAGTCAAAAACCTAAATAAGACCACTAATGCTAAGATTCACCAGCTGCAGAAGGTTGGCATACTAAAAAATGGATCAAGAGTAATTTTTCCCAGCTGTAAGAATAGTGAAGGCATTAATACAATAATAAAAAAAGAATAGCTAAATCTGCCTAGCATTTAGTAGATACTCACAATGTAGTATTCACAGTGCTTTGCATGCTTGGAGTCATTTAATAATCAAAACAACCCTATGAGGTATGTGCTATTATGATCCCTATATTATAACAGAAGTTACCAAGGCATAAATAAGCTAAGTAACTTCCCCAAGGTCACACAACCTATAAGTGGTAGAGTAAGATTTCAGCATTCACATTCTGAACTACTTCCCAAGGCCCAGATGTTACTTTAAATTAAAAATCACTACATTATATAGCACAATGAAAGTAGAAAGCAAAACCCAACTCAGGATAAATTGCAGGCTCTCCTGCACTGTCTCCGCCATCACCTTCATTGAAAGAAGTTTAAGGGGCTCCACTTGTGATTGTTAATTTTATGGGTCAACTTGACTGGGCCACAGGATGCCAAGATACCTAATTAAACATTATTTGTGGGTGTGTCTGTGAGGGTAGTTCCAAAAGAGGTTAGCATTTGAATTGGTAGATAGAGTAAAGCAGATTGCGCTCTCCAATGTGTATGGGCATCATCCAATCTGTGGAGGGCCCAAATAGAACAAAAAGGCAGAGGAAGGTTGAACTGGCCCTTTCTGCCTCAATGCTTGAGCTGAAACATCGGCATTCTCCCACCCTTGGACTGGGATTTACACCATTGATGTGCCTGGTTTTCAGGCCTTCAGGCTTGGACTGGAATTTACCACCAGCTTTCCTGGGGCTCCAGCTTGCAGAGAGCAGAGGATGGGACTTTTCAGCCTGCACAATTGTGTGAGCCAATTCTTTAAATCTCTCTCTCTCTCTCTGTCTCTCTCTCTCTCGCTCTCTCTCTCTCTATATATATATATATATATAATATATATATACATAAAGTCGTCCCACAGTATCCATGGATGATTGTTTCCAGGACTTCCTGAGGATAATCTTTGGGGATTCTCAAGGCCCTGATATAAAATGATATAGTATTTACATATAACCTATGTACCAGCCTCCCATATATATATATATATATATATATATATATTTTTTTTTTTTTTACATATGCACAACGTGCAGGTTTGTTACATATGTATACTTGTGCCATGTTGGTGTGCTGCACCCATCAACTCATCAGCACCCATCAACTCGTCATTTACATCAGGTATAACTCCCAATGCCATCCCTCCCATATATTTTGAATTATCTCAAGGTCACTTATAAAACCTAATGTAAATAGTTGTTGTACTGTATTGTTTAGGGAATAATGACAAGAAAAAACTCTGTATATGTATAATACATATGCAATTGTTTAAAGTATTTTCAATCCACAGTTGGTTGAATCCATGGATGTGGAACCCATGGACACAGAGGATTGGCTATATATAAATCTCATTTTTATCTCGTATGTATATATACAGATTATACACACACACACATAGGCAGACATACAGTCATACATCACTTAACAACAAGGATATATCCTGAGGAATGTGGTGTTATGTGATTTCATCCTTGTATGAACATCATAGAGTGTATGTACACAAACCTAGATGGTATAGCCTGCTCCATACCTAGGCTATATGTATAGCTTACTGCTCCTTGGCTACAAACCAGTACAGCATGTTACTGAACTAAATACTATAGACAACTGTAAAACAATGGCATTTGTATACCTAGACATACAAAAGGTACATTAAAATGCAGTAAAAAAGATAAAAAATGGTACACTTGTATGGGGCACATGCATGAGTGCTGCTTGCAGGACTGGAAGTTTCTCTGGGTAAGTCAGTGAGTGAATGATGAGTGAATGTGAAGGCTTGGAACATTACTGTACACTATGATGGACTTCATAAACATTGTATATTTAGGCTACACTAAACTTTTTTTTTTTTTTTTTGAGACGGAGTCTCACTCTGTTGCCTAGGCTGGAATGCAATGGCGCCATCTTGGCTCACTGCAACCTCCGCCTCCAGGGTTCAAGCAATTCTCCTGCCTCAGCCTCCTGAGTAGCTGGGATTACAGGCACGCACAACCATCCCCGGCTAATTTCTGTATTTTCAATAGAGACAGGGTTTCACCATGTTGGTCAGGCTGGTCTCGAACTCCTGACCTTGTGATCCGCCTGCCTCAGCCTCCCAAAGCGCTGGGATGACATGCGTGAGCGACCACGCCTGGTTACACTAAACTTATTTGAAAATATTTTTCTTTCTTCACTAAATTAACTTTAGCTTAATGTAACTTTTTACTTCATAAACTTAAAAATTTTTAACTCTTATAATAACACAGTTTAAAACACACATTGTACAACTGCTCAAAAATATTTTCTATTTTTGCTCTAAGATAGTTTTATATCTTTGTCCTATAAGCTTGTTTCCATTAAAAATTTTTTTAAACATTTTTGTTAAAAACTAAGACACAAACACACATATTAGCCTAGGCCTACACAGTGCCAGGATCATCAATATCACTGTTTTCCACCTCCACATCTTGTCCCGCTGGAAGGTCTTCAGGGGCAGTAACGTGCATGGAGCTGTCATCTCCTGTGATAACAATGCCTTCTTCTGAATACCTCCTGAAGGATCTGCCTGAGGCTGTTTTACAGTTACCAGTTGGTTTGTTTTTTAATACATAGAGGGAGTATACTCTAAAATAACAATAAGAAGTAAATATTAGGCCATTGGAATTTTTCAGCTCTATTAAAATCTTACGGGACCACTGTCATATATGCAGTCCATCACTGACTGAAACACTGTTATGTAGAGTATGACTGCGTGTGTATATATGTGTAAGAAATGTATTGTAAAGAAATGACCGTATATCTCCAATCGATTCTGTTTCTCTGGAGGACCCTGAATAATACACCATTCTTGTATTAGTCTCTAAACTCTCTCCTGGGAGCCAATTTAAAAAGAGACAAATGTACAAATAAATGGCATCCTCAAGACTTTCTATGTCAAATGACATTCAACAGAAAGTCAAATGACACAGAGGTCAAGTGCATTTCCCAATTAAGGATCACAAGAACCCACAGGAGTCAGGACAGACTATCAATGCCTTAGGAGGCAGAGCAACAGCAGCACCCAGCAATCTCCTGGGTGAGATACAAACAAGCCTCCTCCAGGAATACTTATATATTTAACGCTACCATACATACCAATTACAATTACATGGCAGACAACTGGCCAAAATGTTAATAAAGCAATCAGTCAATTATGATACGCTTTTTGAGTTTTCCCTAATATTGCTGGCTTCCTTTGTCAACTATCCATATTCACGTGGAAACAGATACCAAAAGTTTAAGAAAAATGCCTGAGAATCTCTATCTACTAACATCAGTTTTTATACAATTTGTATTGTGGAGATTCAGGGAACCTCCATTAATCAAAGTTTAACTATCTAACATTACTTTAGCTCACAAAAATTCATTTTATGGGATTATGGTTTGAGAATCACTGATCTAACGCTCTCTTTATTCTTCCGAAAAAAAAAAATGGGTCTCATGAAATTCTAGAAATCATCTCATCCAGGGAAATATTCGTTCTAGTTTTATCTTATTGTGTGTTTTCCTAGAAATAATAGGCATGCCATCATAAGGAATGAAACAATGGCATTCACAGCAACCTGGATAAAATTGGAGACTGTTATTCTAAGTGAAGTAACTCAGGAATGGAAAAACAAAACATCGTTTCTTCTCACTCATAAGTGGGAGCTAAGCTATGAGGACGCAAAGGCATAAGAATGACACGATGGACTCTGGGGACTCAGGGGAAAGGGTGGGAGGAGGATGAGGGATAAAAGACTACACACTGGTACAGTGTACAATGCTTGGGTGATGGGTGCACCAAAATCTCAGAAATCACCACCAATGAACTGATTCATGTAACCGAACAACATCTGTTCCCCCAAAAACCTATTGAAATAAAAAATAACTTTTAAAAAAATTATTTATTTATTTATTTATTTATTTTTTGAGACAGTCTCACTCTGTCATCCCAGAGTGCAGTGGCATGATCTCAGCTCACTGCAACCTCCACCCCCGGGTTCAAGCAATTCTCCTGCCTCAGCCTCCCTGGTAGCTGGGATTACAGGCATGCACTACCACACCTGGGTAATTTTTGTATTTTTAGTAGACAGGAGGTTTCGTCATGTTGGCCAGGCTGGTCTCGAAATCTTGACCTCAAGAGATCCTCCCGCCTCGGCCTCCCAAAGTGCTGGGATTACAGGCGTAAGCCACCGTGCTCGACCAAAAAAGAAATTTTTTTAAATGAAAAATAAAATTAATTAATTTAAAAAAAAATTGGCTGGGCATAGTGGCTCACGCCTGTAATCCCAGCACTTCGTGAGGTTGAGGCAGGCGGATCATGGGGTCAGGAGATCGAGACCATCCTGGCTAACACAGTGAAACCCCATCTCTACTAAAAATACAAAAACAAAATTAGCCAGGCGTGGTGGCGGGCACCTGTAGTCCCAGCTACTGGGGAGGGAGAATGGTGTGAACCCGGGAGGTGAAGAATGGCATGAACCTGAGAGGTGGAGCTTGCAGTGAGCCGAGATCACGCCACTGCACTCCAGCCTGAGCAATAGAGTGAGACTCCACCTCAAAAAAATAAAAAATATAAATAAATAAATAAATCACACACTTTAAATGAGAAATAACTGTATTTTCTGAAACAAAATAGAGAAGAGTGAAAAAAATTTTTTAAATAGAAATATAAATAATGAGCATGCAATCAGAAACTGACATTTGCAGGTGTTGTGTGTTATTGATAAGAAAGGTAGGCTTAGTAGTCCACAATCGATCTACGTGAGAAGCAAAAGAACATGAGGTTTTATTTTTACCTGGGAAAGACACTGCTCCTTACACCTAGAAAACATGGAGCATGTATGTCCAGCTTAAAAACACTTCCCACATTCTTCACATGAGTCGTGTGACTCAACTTTGGTTAATGTGAAATAAGTACAAGTTCATAAGTGGGTTTCTGTGAAAGCTATTTCAAAAGGGGGCTGATTCAGTTAAAAGGTAAGAGGCTCCACCTAAAAATAAATAAAATAAAAATAAAAGTACTAATTCCAAAAAGCATACAATTAAAGAAACAATTTTTTGAAGGAGAAGGATAAGAATTTCCAAGAAAGGAAATTCAAATCTTGATTTTATGCTGAGTCATGTTTATACTTACAATTACTATCTCTGAATATCAACAAGTGAAAAATATTAACTTTCTGATATTCTCCTCTTCTTTTGGTAAGAACAGGCTCCTTTTTAAAAAATCAAATCTGAGCCATTGTGGCGGCAGGGACATTCAGTCAGTAGAACTCCTATAAATGTTTCTGTCTGAATAAAGATTGGCATCAAGGGGTTACAGCAAAATTTCTTTTTCACTTATTCTTGGTGAGATATAGCTACTTCACTTACATGGTACTTCCTAATTTTCAAAGCCCCTTCTCATACATGATCTCAACTCACACAATCCTACGAGACAGAATAGAGAGGGAATATTGAGATATTTCCCCTAAAGCCCAAAATCCTGATGTCCAATTGCCCCTAGATATCTCCAGCCTAATATCCCAGTACCCCCAAGACACTCTGAACTCAGTATGTCTAAAACCAAATTCTCCATGACCCTCACCTTTTTTGTTTTTTAAAGAAATGGAGTTTCACTATGTTGCCCAAGCTCGAGCACTGTTGCCATTCACAGGCACAGTCATAGCACACTGCAGTCTCAAACTCCCAGTCTCAATCAATCCTCCTGCCTTAGCCTCCTAAGTAGCTGGGAATACAGGCGTGCACCACTGATCCTGGCATAGCCTCACCTTTTTATGGGTACCTGGGATTTGTTTTATTCCTTGTATAAGACACATAGTCACAGAAATCACTAGTCATGAAGGAAGGAGTTATTTATTGTTGCTTTTTGGTTTTTGTTTGCGACAGTCTTGCGCTGTTGCCTAGGCTAGAATGCAGTGGCACGATCACAGCTTACTGCAGCCTCGACCTCCAAGGCTCAAGCAATTGATTCTTCCACCTCAGCCTCCCAAGTAGCTAGGACTACAGGCACATGCCACCATGCCCAGCTGTTTTTTCTTTTTTTTTTTTTCAGTAATGACCAGGTCTCACTATGTTGCCCAGGTGGGTCTTGAACTCCAGTTCTCCTGCCTCAGCCTCCCAAAGTGCTGGGAGAAGTTTTTTAAACTCACATTTCCCTAGAAACAGGAGTTATGGCAAGACAATATAAAGAGCAGGTGGCCTCACAGAGAACCACCATGGCCAGTCAGGAGGTAAAGGGAATGGGATAAGGGCAAAATGCAGGCAAATGTTTTCATTGTTTGTTCCAAAGCAAGGAAGGAGTGAGGCAGGTTAAGCAGACTTGGGATTGACTAGTTTGAATAATTTTGGCAGGATCTGGGGGGAAAGGTGCTATACTTAGATGTCTGGTATCTGGCCCTGGATGATTAGGCAGATGGGTGGTGGCCCAGGTTTGAAAGACTGATACAGGACACGGTGAGGGTATGGGCTGTGGATTGGTGGGTTTGCATGTGAAAGGTGTGTTTCTGGAGAGCTGTTTACAATCTCTAGAAATCAGCTAATCCTGGGAGGGGCAGCTCCTCCAGGGTCAACAAGGCCCCAGATGTGAACGCATTAGGATACAAAAAAATAAAAAGAAATGGTTATACACCCACCTACCTATGAAACTCTCTTTGCTTCAGGCTCATGCCTGGATGACATCAACCACCCACCGGCCCAAGCCTCCCCTTCTCCTTCCTGAACATCGCCCCCTCTGTCCTCGCTGTTCAGTCCTTCAGCACTCACCTTAGCTGTCACTATAACCTCTGAAATGACATCCTGAATAGTGACCAGCTAGTGTCACAGTTCTGCCTCACCCCACCCTTTCTCAGCACTGCCAACCATAATGTGCAACTCCAGCCTCCTCATCCCACACCCAAATCCTTCGTAGACTCTTGTTTTATCTTTAAAAGTATGTGAAATTACACATTCAACTCCATAATGAGAGTTCCCCAAAGTCCTTCAGTAAAACTGGCTTTCAAGGAATAACCTTCTTTTTATCCTGACACTTCTCCAAATGACCTACAGGGTAAAGTCACCACCATTTGGAAAACACAGGCCTAAAGCAAAGAACCGAAACTCCTTTGCATGGTCTATGAAGCCCTCCCTAGCACACTCCCTCCCTAACTAGTCATCTTATTTCCCACACAACCTGTCTCCTGCCCCGAGCTCACACTCTCTATGCTCTGAAAAGATAAACCCATAAACATATGCTCCTGACACTCTGACTCTATTTTACTGGTCTGGGTTTGGATAAAATAGCTAAATAAAGCAGTGAAGCACAGGGAACATTACAATACATACCTGTGGTTGTTTTAAAATATATCCACAAATTCTTGGACACTCCTTTCACTGGGAGATGAAGTCCAATTCCCCACCCCTTGGACACAGCTAGCCTTAGTGACTCCTATCTAACAAATAAAATGCATCACCAGAACAAATACTGATAGAGAACCTAGACTTGTTGCAGCTGCACAAAATTAACCACCACCTTCCTTTTTGATTTCCAACTCTTCTCAGAGAGTGAAACAATTTTGTATCAATGCTGTATCATGCAGGGCCAGCCTACTTGCTTTTCCTGTTCAGTAAGCTGAGGATACAAAGCACAGCTAATAAAAAATGCACGTATTCTTAACCTGAGAGTCAATAAGGAAAGTGAATGTGGTCTTCTACCATAAAAACAAGCATTTGTCCTCTTAACGTTTTAAAGAACTCCCTACACACACTTTAATATTCCCAGGATGAAAGATGCTTGACTGCCTCATTCAATAGTAATTTAATAAGAATGTTTCTGGGGACAGCACTATCAAGCAGAAGCCACATTTCCTCAACCTGTGTCTCCTAAACTTGCAGAATCTGTTAGATCAAAAGACACAATGAACAGGAAATTGCATTTTCTTTGCAGAACAACAGAGCAGGCAAGTTAGATCAGAGAGAAAAAAGATACACAAAGAGCATTAGGAAAAAAAGAGAGTCTGAAGGCCCCTGGCAAAGCAATGCCCAGATGACTTTTGATATGAAAAAGGTTTTAACTGATGACTGGAAAACACTTAATTCTGTGTTTCACCCTCACTCTAAAACTTAACAAGACTTTTTCAAAAGTCTTTAAAAATAATAAAATTAAATTTTTTAGACTTCTGAGATAAGACAAAAAGAAATGATTGTACAATGGTAAGACAAAATAAACATCATTCCTTTAATTCACTCAAGTAGCTGTAAGCATCGATAGAATATCTACACAGCACTGCCTAAGAATTTCTGATCCTAAAGCATAGCTAGATTCTTAAATCCTGTGCATTTTACCTGCTTTCTTCCCTTTCCCTGGTATTTACTGCCCCTACTATATGTAGTAGAGGAATTCTGGTAGAGGTCTGGGAAGAAGCAATTTGTGTTTTAACCTGCTGTATTTACCCAAAGGCAATAAAACTGAATTTGTACAAGTTTTCCAATTGAAAACTCAGAAGACTTGAAGATTTAACTCTTGGATCTAACGGGGAGAAAAGCATAATGTAATTGTAATATAGTTATCTTAAAATCCCCCAGCTCTAGGGGTAGCCAGACTGTGCCCCTAAGGTCAGAGTTCAGGAATTTAAATTCTTCTCAGTCCCCAGGGAACAATAGCAGTAGTATGGGAGATTTCCTGATGTCCAGCTTCAATTCTCTTACATTCATCAAATCAGGTTGAAGACAAAGAAACAAAAACAGGCAGAAGAACCATCACTACAAGATGTTAGGGCCTCGGGAAGGAAAAGAAATCCTAAAAGGGCAGCTTTAGGGACAGCTGGGACCATTTATAGCCTCAGTATGTTTACGAGCTTCTGGCCTTGACGTCCTCCCTGGTAAAAAGACTCTTCCTCTTTACAAAGGCCTACTCCCCTGGTGAACATGCAACTTCCAGCCGGGAGAAGGGCCTGGTCACATTCAAATCTCCCTAAGTGCCACAGTTACTCATATGTTCTGTCTTTCAGCAAATAAATGGTGAGTATCTACTGTGTATGAGAAGTATTTCTAGGTGCTAAGAATACAATAATGAGTGTGACAGACAGAATGCCTGTCTTCATTAAGCGGGGGTGATGGACACGAAACATCAAATTAGACAACAAAGCATTTCATAATATTTGCCCTAAGTACCATGGAAAGGCACAGCAGGATATAAAGAGAAAGCAAATGACAGAGGACCTGGCACAGGCTTGGCTGTCAGAGAAGGCTTCTCAGTGGAGGTGGCTGATAATCTGAGCTCTGAGGCTGAGCAACCATCAGCCAGGGAAAAGCAGGGGCAGAGCCGGCCACAAGGCAGGACCAGCACTGCCAGAGTACTTTGTCAATGCCCAGGGAGGGGAGGCAGGGCCAATGACATAGGCCTCTTAGGCCATGCTAGGGATCTTGGTTTCCATCCTGAGAGCAACAAAAATCCACTGAAGGCTTTTAAGCAAGGAGATAACCTGATGAGGCTGGCCTTTTGTAAAGGTTAGCCTGGCTGTGGCTTGGGGGACAGTCTGGAGGGCAAGAGGGAGGCTCAGAGGGCAATTCGAGAAACCCAGGCACACAAGGAGTGACTGAGACCAGGGCAATACTGAGATATGTAGGCTCATAATTTGGGCCCTGCTCAACCAGTAACCATTAAATATCTCCTCAACATTGATTTAGACATACCTGAAGCTGCTAGAGGAAAGTGAGGCAAGGAAGCCCTTGGGCATCAACTCCAGCCTCTCCTCCACTGCCCTATATAATTCTGTTTTGGCCCTAAAATAATAACCTGATCAAGAAAACAAACCATGCTACTCAGCAGACCTTGTTCCCCTTAGAAGGAGGTCTAGGGACCATCTGACAAGCATGTACCCTTCAGGCAAGGTGTGCACACCCCAACTAGCACCATGTAAAACCTATGCTACAGCTCAGAGCAGCCCTGCCATTGCAAGGGAGGGGTCTCACTTCTACCTCTTATATTTCTAGTCATTTCAGTTCCTCCCATATTACACAGCACCCTGGGCCAGGCAGCTGACTCATCTTTAATCTGACTCTGATTTGGACTGTGATCATGGTAGTGGGAATTGGGGAAAAAAAGAACCATTCAAAGCCCATTAAGAAGCAGAATTAACAAGGCTAGGGGAGTCAGTGCTATAGGCACAGGGAGGCATGAGGGAGGAGAGCATCACACTTCTGCAACTTCCTGTGGTCTTCCACAAACAGCGCCCCCACTCCCCAAATAAAACACTCATGAAACTAATAAAAATGTGTACAGCTTTATAGCTTATACTATTTTACTCTCATTATATCATGTGACTGTCACAACAGTCCTATGAGATGTGACAGGTATAATCCTTGTTTCAGAAGTAAAATTTCCAAAAATTTCCAAAAATGACACAATTAGTACACATAGGAAAGTACCCAAACCAAGAACTTCTGAATCCAAATCCCTGCCCTTGCTACTAAAATACATTATCTGTATATGATACAATAATCTAATAGTGTCATAAACAAGCACCAGCAACTCGTATTACCCCTGAGAACATGCCAGGAGAGATCATTACTGGTGGACTAGTGGGAATAGCTATGGCCAGGGGACCAGAGGCCTCTCAAAGAAAATGTTACTTGGGAGTCTAGAATTAGCCTCAAGTCACTGAACTGGAATAAGCCTTAAGTCACCTTTAAACCACAGAGAAAATGACAAAACACACCATGAATGAAGTAGGAAATTAAGAGAAAGTAGGTGAAGACATTCATAACATATATGACACACATTATCCCTACCTCATATTCAATGAGCTATTAGGAATCAAGAAAAAAATCAGTATTAAAATGATTACAGGATATAGACTATGTGTAGAAGGAGAAATTACCAATAAACATGAAATGATGCTCAACAATGCTAGTGTTTAAAGAAATGCAGATTTATGGGAGGCCGAGGCAGGTGGATCACCTGAGGTCAAGAGTTCGAGACCAGCCTGGCCAACATGGCAAAACTCCGTCTCTACTAAAAATATAAAAATTAGCCATGCATGGTGACAGGTGCCTGTAGTCCCAGCTACTAGGGAGGGTCAGGCAGGAGAATCACTTGAACCCAGAAGGTGGAGGTTGCAGTGAGTCGAGATCACACCACTGTATTCCAGCCTGGGTAACAGAGTGAGCCTCAGTCTAAAAAAAAAAAAAAAAAAAAAATGCAGATTGAAACAATGATATTCAATTGTTGGTTGAATTTAAAAGGCTGACATTACCCAGTGTTGGCTAGAACAAACAGGCTTTCTCATAGACTAGGGGGAAAAATGTAGCACCATCTGTGAAACTTTCCAATGTTCTTACTCCGAAAGTCTGCAACTTTAGCTCTTGAAGTTTACACACTGCACAAGGATTCAAAGGCACATGTAAATGAATGCCTGTTACAGCATTACTTGTAGAGCAAACAACTCAAATGTCCATCAGAACTAATTACTTAAAAAAAGTTCAGTCATGGTATTATATTTAAAACTATGCAGTTGTTTAAAAGAGTAAGGCAGATATAAGTTAGGAAAGACATACACCAAACTGTCAATTGTAACATCTACAGAGGGGAATAGCAGCTGGGGGGTTGGAGGGGGGTGGGGTGGAGGAGTACGACTCAAAAGAGAACTTTTATATTTTATTTCACATACTTCTACAGTATTAAATTTTCCCAAGGACGGGCATAGATTAATATTACAATTTTTTAAAACCAGTAAGAATGTTGTATTATGAAAAAAACAAAACTCTGGAGCTTAATATTCCTGAGCAAATGAACTGCAATGTAAACGTGCTCTACTCTTATTTACTTTGTTTCAGATAGCTTTCTCTTTCAATATGAAGTAATTACCACCTGATCTCTCATGAAACATTAATATAGGGGATCCCTAATTCCTTCTTCCAATTTTATTGATAGACAAATTAGATGTTCCAATTATTTTCTCTGAAATACTATTTCTAAAATCAGTCCTCAGAGACAACAAATTCTTACCTAGGATAAACGAAAAGAAAACCTGAATATCAATCAACTTCCATTTTTCAAGTCCTAACTTCCTAGCCTTTCTTCCATCCAGGAATCTGTAAAAATATGTAAGTTATGCCTCAGAGCCTTTGGACCCATGCCATTAGCCATGCAGAACAAGCTTATTAATTTGACTTCCTTGGCGAACACACTGTTCGAATCATCTGAAATGAGCAAGAGGACACAGCCAAGCCCTCGGCAAAGATTTTAGCATTTATTTGACTTTACACCTAACAGTACCTCTCATTTTTCCAGGCATTCCTGGAGTTTTGACAGTGGGAAGCCCGTTAACTTTAATCACTCATGCTACTGGACCCCTCAAACAGCTGTTAACATTTTTTTAAGCACCATGTTAAACTTCTTAGATCTGATCATTTTGTAGCTTGTACTGTATTTGTACTGTATGATTTATCTAATGGACACGAAGAAGCCAGCATCACATAGATAGCCAGACTAAGATTATTATCCGTCAGAGTTCTGTAGAGTCAGTAGGACAAATCTGACTCAATCTGACATCCAGTCACAGCAGGTCAGAATCCCCATTCAGGTTGGCAAAGGAAGAGCTTTCTGTTTTGTTTTTTTGTGTGGGACCCGGTTGAACACATTCTCATTTTATGAGCCCACTTTGAACATAGCACTACATTTTCAAGATCATTTATTCATCAAACACTTAGTACTAGGTTTCATCTACCATTTATAGAATGCTTATTACATGCTGGAAGAGTTTTAAATGCCTCATCTCATTTGCTTGTTCTCCTCACTGCTGCTTTCAGACCACTGATTCCTCCCCACACCTACAAACAAAGCACAAGTCATTGGCTCTGACACCTGCTACCTTGCCTCAAAGGAGTCATAACCCACCCTCTCAGGCATTCACCCTCATCCGCTGATGATTTCTGCACCAAGCCCCACTTCTATTCTGCCATCTTCCCTGGCAACATGAACTTGAAATTGGCTGATACACCACGCTTTGGCAGTTTTATTCCTGGACCACTTTACTTGCAATAATCTGTCCTCCACCCACCTCAGCCTCCCACTTCAATAGTCCCACCCTAGACCTCTAATTATACAGTGCCACTAACTGCATAATTCCCAAAATCTCCACTTCCAGATTTCCACTAGACTACAAGACTACTGCCACCTGGGTGGGTGGGTAATTTACATGTATATTACATATATTGCTGGAAGATATATATATCATATATATCTTACATATATATCATATATATCTTACATATATATCATATATATCTTACATATATATATATATGATGCAGTCTCACTGTGTTGCCCAGGCTGGTCTCTAACTCCTGGCCTCAAGCAATTTTCCAGCCTCAGCATCCCATGGCTGGGATTCCACACATTAGCCACTACACCTGGCCTGACCACCTAGTTTTTGTTTTGTTTTGCTTTCTTCTCTTCCTCTGGTGTCACAATTATTTCACCCTATTGGGAGGTCCAAATCATTGGCTATATTTGAACTGTTCAAATGCCTTCCTTATGGCCCTCTTTACCCAGTGTTGGTTCCACAGTCTCACACATGCACTCAGTTCCTTCACCCCCCATTCCCTTACCCAGATTAGTTCCTATTCTCCACATCCTTTGTGCCTGCACGAAACAAGGGAACAAGGCTCATTTTAAATTTATACCCTCACTTTTCAAATAGGCCCTCATTTCCCTTGTTAGTTCATTTCATCACATCTAAAATGCCTTCTACACAACTTTTCTCTTCAAATCTCCAATATCCTTCCCACTCTTCACGGGTAACTTTGCTTCTAATTTCACCAACAAAAGAAATAGGTAGAAAAATTCCTTATTCCAACTACCATCTTTCACCTATGCCTGTATACTCCACTTCTTCACTCTCCTACATCATCAATTTGTTTTTTCTCTGCTGGATTATTCATAAGAATCTTCAAATACGCTATCAAAACTGCCTTAAAAAATTCTGTTCCCTGACCCTATATCCCTCCCTAGTGTCCACCCCATGTCTGTATATATCTTTAAGGAAAAACTCAAAAAGAATTGTCTCTCTCCATTTTTCTCCTTCCTCTCTCTTTTGAATCCATTCCAACCAGGCTTCTGTTTCCACATCTCCACTGAAACCAGGCTGATCTAGCATGCCCATGACCTCCATGTTGCCATATCCAATAGCCATTTCTCAGTGCTCATTTTACTTAACTCCGCAGTAGCATTTCACTCGGCTGAACATACCCTTCTCCTTGAAACTCTTCCCTCCCATGGCTCCGGGGACATCATATTCCCTGATGTTTCTCATGTCATATTGTGCAATCCTCCTTGGTTTACTTTGCTGGATAATTCTCCTTTCCTCAGATAAATCTGGAGGAGCCCAGGACTCAGCCGGTGACCTTCTTTCTCTCACTCTTTCGTGATCCTAGCAAGTACCATGATTTTAAATACGTGATGATTCCCTAATGTATATCTACAAAGCTACAACCTCTCTCCTGAGGTCAAGAATTGAATATTCAAACTTCCTGTCAACATCTCTACCTGTAAGTCTAATCAACATCTCAGTCTTAACATATCAAAAGAAGAACTCTTGTCCCCCACTCATACACACATAAACCATTTTCTTCCTCTCTCAGGTCTCTCCATCTCAGAAATGTTGTCACCATCACCATTTATCCTGCAAGAATCTCTTTCACACTCCATATCTGACCAATCAGGAAGTCACATCAAGTCAACTCTCAAAACATATTCTAAGTTTGACCACTTCTCATAACCTCCCCAGCTTCTGCTCCAGTCCAGACCACCATCATTTCATGTAATAATATCATGACTGGTCTCCCTGTCTCCTCTCACCTCATAATAAGTCCATCCTCCATGGTGCAGTCTAAGAGGTCCCCTAAAGAGAATCCTACCATTGCCCCACTTAACATTTTACAATGGCTTCCAATTACCCTTAGGAAAAACTCTAAATCCCATAGTCTGACCACTGGCTACTTCTCTGACTCATCTTCTACCATTCCATTCTTTGTATTATCGACTTTGTTTCCACTGCCCTGGCCTCCTTGCTATTCCTTAAATACACCATTCCTGACCCTGTCACAAGGCCTTTGCACTTGCTGTTTCCTCTTCCTGAACACTCTTCCTTTAGATGTTATATGGTTCACTCCCTCACTTTATCCAGGCTTCTACCCAAATGTCACCTCTTATAAAGCTTTTCTTGGATTCTTCTACCTAAAATATTCCCCAGCTAGGTGCGGTGGCTCATGCCTGTAATCCCAGCACTCTGGGAGGCCAAGTCAAAAGGACCAATTGAGCCTAGGAGTTCAAGACCAGCCTGACCAATATAGCAAACCCCATCTCTACCAAAAATTTAAATTAGCCGACCATGGTGGCACATGCCTGTAGTCCCAGTTACTCGGGAGGTTAGAACAATCACTCAAGCCTGGGAGGTCAAGGCTGCACGATTGCCATGATTGCCCCACTGCACTCTGGCCTGAGTGACAGAGCAAGACTTGTGTCAAAAAAAAGAGAAAATATTGCCCTTTAGTCGCTGTTTCTGTTTCACATCTTTATTTTATTGGATCAATCTTGCACTTTCGGAATTCTCGCAGATAACAGCAGCTGCCTGAATCCAAATCTCTCAATACATTCACCATGGGAGCGCAAATAAAGCCTTCCATAATCCATAACTAGGCGGTCAGACAATACTACAAACTTCAATGTACATATAAGTGATAAAATAAACAGCATAACCCAGCATAGCCAACCCTAGAATCAGACATCACCTGCATGGAAAAGAAAACGGGGTAGTGGGGACTTAGGAGTGGTAGAAAACAAAAATCTCTTCCAAAAAGAAAGGGTCCCACCCAAAAAGCTAGTAAACCAAAGAAAGCATTCAGAAAAGAATCGAAGATGAAATTTTCAAAGGAGTAAAATTACTAAATACATTTTAAAATGCAAATTCTTTGGAGAAAAATCAATAAAATAGTTTACAAAATACTAGCAAAACCACCCGAGGAAGAAAAGAATGAGAAGCACAAATAAATAAGAAACTCCAAAAGAGAAAGAACCATTGAAACAGAAGATATGTGTAAAAGACAATCTTTAACTGACTCAACCAAATAAATTTGAAAATCTAAATAAAAGGGATAATTTCCTAAAAAGATACATTTTCCCCCTACTTCACCCCAAAACAGATAGTAATAGTTCAATTTTCATGGAAGAAATACAGAAAATTACCCCCCCTCCAATAAAAACTACCTCCACAAAGAAGCACCAGACCCATGTGATTTAATAGGTGAAATTCTACCAAAGCTTCAAAGAATACATCATCCTTATGCTGCTTATATTGTTCTAGAGCACAGAAAAAGAAGCATAAACTGCTAAATTCTTTTCATGAAGCAGATATAATAATGATATCTAAACTTTATTTCATAAAAGATTATACTCAAAAACTATATACAACCCTCACTTATGAATATTTACATACATATAAAACTAACAGCACATAAAATATTATTTCATTAACCAGTGAAATTCTTTCAGGAATGAGAAAATGTTTCCTTCTTAGACAATTCATTAAGGTAATTCACCATTTCACCAGATATAAGAAGAAAAATCTTACGATTATCTTCAGAAATACTAACAGGCCTTTCAAATTCAGTGCCACTCCTAATTTCCAAAAGCATTCAATAAAATAGAAACTAGCAGTTATTTCCTTGTGAGTATGTGTGTGCCTGTGCGCATTCCTCAGACATAAAGCCAGCATCTTCATGGAAAACCTAATGGAAAAACACTAGAGGCACTCAACTAAGGTCAGGAATAAGGCAAGGATGCCCGCTGTCTCCATCTAACCTTGTATTAGAAGAGACATTAGACAATGTAATCAGATAAGAAAAAAAAAATCAAAGGCATGAGAATTGAAAAGAAAATAAAATTATAACTATTTTTAGGTTATGTAACCATATAACCTGTAAAACCCAAGACAATCAAAGATAAAAATTTTTTAAATTTAGTAAGGTAAAAAGTTAGAAAATTCACATACTAAAATAAATAGCCTTCATGTAATAACACAGTAACCAGCTAAAAATATAATGGGAGAGAAGATTCTCATAAATAAGTAAAAACAAGAACAAGTTTTTTTAAAAAAAAAGTTTCTGCGGCCGGGCGCGGTGGCTCACGCCTGTAATCCCAGCACTCTGGGCTCACTGCCTGCCTGCCAAGGTGGGCAGACCACGAGGTCAGGAGATCAAGACCATCCTGGCAAACACGGTGAAATCCCATCTCTATTAAAAATACAAAAAATTAGCCGGGTGTGGTGGCGGGCACCTGTGGTCCCAGCTACTTGGGAGGCTGAGGCAGGAGAATGGCATGAACCCCGGAGGTGGAGCTTGCAGTGAGCCAAGATCGTGCCACTGCACTTCAGCCTGGGTAACAGAGTGAGACTCCGTCTCAAAAAAAAAAAAAAAAAAAAAAAAAACAGTTTCTGCAGCTAAATAAGTTGATTCTTAAGTTTAAAAAAAATGTAAGACTAGGTCAGAAAAGAGACTGCTGCTTCCAACCAAGATGGAGTAACCCACATGAAACAAACAAAAGACATGAACAACAGTTTTCAAGGCTTTGGAATCAAGCAATGAAGAACAGTGATCTCTGAGAGACAGGAACCAAATGAAGTAGGCCTATGGTTGCCTCAGCTTACTGCCTGGAGAGGTTTTCCAGACTGTAGAACAGAAAAGGGGAACCTATGAAGAAATCAGTGGTCTCTGTGAGTTGAGAAGACAAGGCTGGGAGTCCAGGGAGGCCAAGACAACTACAGTTCACAAGGCAGGTTACTGGAGAGCAAAGAGCTGCCTAGAGAGGAGCTCCGGAGATAGATGCAGAGGGTCTCCCTGTAGCATTCGGCTGAGTACTGATTAGTGCATATATGTGAGAAAACCACCCACAGCCAGAATGGGACCACCACAATGAAGAAACAATAGTCGGAGGTCACAGTTTAACTTTATAATAACAATCTATTATTTCCAAAATATGTATTGAATCAGAAAATCTGAAACTATGCTTACTGAGAAAGAGCTAAGATATTCCCAAACATTCCCCATTATTTACGCTTTAAACTTTACCAATAAAATACAAAAGGATTCATATAGTAAAGAATGCCTTGCTTTCTTATGTTGCAAGATTGCAGGTGAAAACTTTAAAAGGCTGGATACTAAGAAGAGACTGGAAGCCAAGAAAGCTGATACTAGTGGCAAAGTGAAAAAGGGTAAGTCAAGGCGAAAAAGTCCAAGAAGAGGAAACCCCAATGCAGCCGAAATCCTGTCCTGATCAGAAGAACTGGCAGATATTCCCTGTCTACTGTGTATTCCAGAAAAGCCAGATACAAGAGGAGGTACTCGCCACTAAATTCAAGACTGAAAAGGAAAAGGTTCGTGCAACTGTTACAAAACCAGTTGGTGGTGACAAGGATGGTGGTACCCAGATGGTTAAACTCTGCAGAATGCATAGATACTATCCTACTGAAGATGTGCCTCGAAAGCTGCTGAGCCACAGCAAAAAACCCTCAGTCAGCACAGAGGAAACCGCGAGGCAACATCACTCCTGGGACCGTTCTGATCATCCTCCCTGGGCGCCACGCGCCACACAGGCAAGACGTGGGTTTCCTGAAGCAGCTGGGCAGTGGCTTGTTACTTGTGACTGGATCTCTAGTTCTCAATCAAGTTCCTCTGTGAGGAACACACCAGAAATTTGTCATCACCACGTCCACAAAAATTGATTTCAACAATGTGACAATCCCAAAACATCTCACTGATACCAACCTCAAGAGGCAGCAGCTGCGGAAGCCCAGACACGGGAAGGTGAGATCTCCAACACAGAAAAAGAAATACGAGATTACAGAATGGTGCAAGGTTGATTAGAAAGATGTGGACTTGCACATTTTACTACAATAATCAAAGCTGATCCATGTTTGCCCTGACAAATAGAGTTCATCCCCACAAATTGGTGCTCTAAATTTCTTACCAAAAACCTAATAACTGATTTTTAAAAAAAGAATATTCCTTAAAAAATAAAATTTACTTTTAAAAAAGTTTATTTCTCTAGTCAGTCTCTATTCACTTTTGATGCAACTACTTCAGTAACAGAAATAGTTGATGACAAGTTAACTCAATGGTCAAATATTCCTACTGACAAGTATGCCTTTCACATTTGGAAAGAAGTAGTCACACATATAATTGTACTCTTTCTCCCTGGCTGCCTGCCGAAAGCAATCACAGTTCAATATTACAGCTTCTCCTTCACAAGTAATTAAGAAGGTAATCTTACTTAGAAAACATAATTATCCACCAGACCATAGCACCAACTTAACTGCTGGACATGAGTGAAATCTCAAAGACAAAGGAGCAATACCACATTCAAAGACAACACCAAAATGGTCTTCCTAGTTGTCACATCATCACTGTTTGGAGATGTGTGAAGCCCATCACAACCCATCCGCAACAGGGAACCAAGACATCTCAGCTTCTTTAAAACACCAAGAAGCCATGGGGCTGAAGGACATTGGGCACAGTTAAATTCCCAGTTCGTCAGGACAAGAGATGATGTCTCAATAACAAGGAGCCTTCCCAAGCTCAAAACAGCTCAAAACTTCGGAATATTCCTTCACTGCTCTGACCACATGCCAGGAGTGAGATGTCTATTCACTTTTTTTTTTTTTTTTTTTTTTTTTTTTTGAGACAGGGTTTCACTCTGTCACCCAGGCTGGAGCCCAGTGGCATGATCACGGCTCACTGCCTGAACCTCCTGGATTCAAGAAATCCTCCCTGCTCAGCCTCCAGAGCAGTTCAGAGTACAGACTAATGTCATCAGGTCTGGCTAATTTTTGTTTTCATTTTTGATTTTTTAATTTTTTGTTTTGAGATAGACCCTCGCTCTGTTGCCCAGGCTGGAGTGCAGTGGCATGATCTCGGCTCACTGCAACTCCGCCTCCTGGGTTCAAGTGATTCTCTTGCCTCAGCCTCCCAAGTAGCTGGGATTACAGGCGCGCATCACCATGCCCAGCTAATTTTTGTATTTTTAGTAGAGACGGGTTCTACCATATTGGTCAACCTGGTCTTACACTCCTGATCTCAGGTGATCCAGCCACCTCGGCCTCCCAAAGGACTGGGATTACTACAGGTGTGAGCTACCACGCTCAGCTAATTTTTGTAATTTTTTAGAGATGGGGTCTCACTATGTTGGCCAGGATAGTCTCAAACTCCCGGGCTCAAGCAATCCACCAACTTCAGCCTCCAAAAGTGTTGGAATTACAAGCATGAGCCACCACGCCCAGCTGTCTATTCACTTCTAATCATTTCTTAACATCAGTCAGTCATTAGAGAAAGGTAAGTTCTGCTTAATTTGACACTGGCATATCAAGTGTCTGCTATGTTGTATGTTATCTTGGAAAGAATCATTACCTATATTTATGAATGGGGGAGCCAGATGTCTTCTAGAATGGATGGATCTCCTGACAAGGCACCCACACATGAATTATGAAAGTGGCTGCCCACTCTCTGTAGCAGTCCTCCGTGCCTAACAGGCTGAACACAATCGAAATTCAGACTTTTCCTAATATCGCAGAGCCACGGCCTGCCTGGATATGACATCTTTTGGGGAACTATATTATTTTCAAAAGTCAACAGCCACTTTTACCAACCTATTCTCTCTCCAAGATGGCTCTCAGAGCGCATTCTGAAATTCTTAAGAATACTGCATATACTGAAGGCATTTGAAATTGAGACGGCAGCAACAGGCCAACTCCGAGGCTATTTCCAGTCAGCCCCTGTAGGTCTTATACAATAAAGACTTTTTAGTGGTTAGCATACCATAGAAAGTTGCTGTGTGCACAGGACCATTCTGGAGAATACAGAGATTTACAAAGGAAGACAGCACCATTTCTGACCCTGAAAAACATATACTTCATCCTAATATCCTAATTTTAAAGTAATCTAACTACAGCTGCACCTGAACTTTAGCTTAATAATTTCAGTCACTACAGGAGTTGGGGGTAGGGGGGTTGCCCTAAAATAACTTTTCTATCCATCTCCCCATACCAGTCTCTAGAGTTTGCCTCATCTTCTGTGCATTTGGATTTTACATTATCAAAAGAAAATCAACATGCTCCTTTAAAAAAAACAAAGAAAAATCCCTTGTTGAAAAAGAAATTGACAATTTTCCTTTTCCTATGTATCTTAGGATGAGTGACTCCCCTAGAGTGACTTCGTAGGTAATTGAATTTCATATGAAATTTACCAAATAACAAAGATCTGATATACTCTACAGATCATTCCATATAGCTGAAATCCCTACCTGCCTGCCTGAGGCTTTTAAACAAAATGTCACATGAAGAACTGGCATATTTAGAATAGGGAAGTATTGTCCTCTGCAAAATGTGTCCGCATTGCCCATAGCAGAGGTGGAGGGGAGACATTTCAAATACCATATATGATATCTTCCCTAGTGGTCTAGTGGCTAGGATTCGGCACTCTCATGTACCATATAAGAGGCAAACAATCCAATTTTTCAACAACTGTGTAGTTCACATAGCACAACCTTATGGATTTTTAGCTAAGGCAATGAAGGGGCTCTGTGCTCAGACCAGAGAGATAGACAACAGGGAGAGAGAGAAAGGTTGAACAGAGCATTGAGTCCAGGGTTACTTACATTGGGTCACAGGGCAACCCTACCTAGGGGGTAACAAGGCATATTTTGATTAGCCCATCTATAAGCCAGGTTCTGAAGACACACTGAACCCAGGAGGGAGTCTCAAAGGCTACTGGCTGTTTATCAAAGCCAACTCATAGCTCAGATTCTAAGCCTTGGTTCTAATTGCTAGCATCCCATCCCCCCATACCTGAACCTTTCACTTGCCCTACCAAACCCTTCCTTCAGCACCTTCGTTTCCTTCTGTCACTCAAACAAAGAACAAGCTTTGAAGCAGAAATATGTTTGGGGGAAAAACAGCAACTGTAACGGCTATAAAATAAACACATCTCCAGACCCCTGAATAAAGAAGGGAAAAGAAAGTGTCTGGTAGGGTCTCTCCCCCTTTCCTCTCTGTTACTAGATTTTTATTTCCCACCTCATTCAAATAAAAAAGATAACCCACAGAGTTATGCACCAGACTGTGAGCAAAAATGAATATAGTTAGGGTTGTAGTCTGCTCTCTGTTCATTTTGGTAATTTCCATAAGCAAGCTAGGAGCACTCAAGTAGTTAGTTTTATTTTCTAAAGCTAAGGAGCTAATCTTAAGCAAATAGGCACTTCCTACTTCTTCAAGCATTTGACTCAAGTAGAGACAATACAAAAACACAGTGTTTGGTGAGCTTGTAATGGTATCTGATAACACTCTAGAAACATCTCTTAATGAATCAGCAGAATCTACCCGAGTTAGGGCTGTCACCCTCCATATTCTGGTTAGGGGCCCATCACCCACATAGTTCAATGAAAGGCCTTGATGGTATTGCTTTAACAAGCTTATGATGAGGATACTCACTAGAACTAGAGAAGCTATTGTCATGATCTGAAAACTGTATATGAGCAAGGCACTGTGGCTCTTGCCTATAATCCAACACTTTGGGAGGCCACGGTGGGAGAATCCTTTGAGGCCAAGAGTTCAAGATCAGCCTTGGCAACAGAGTGAGACCCTGTCTGTACCAAAAAAAAAAAAAAAATTAATTAAAAAATTAGCTAGTCAAAGTGGCACACACCCGTAGTCCCAGCTACTCAGGTGGCTGAAGTAGGAGAATAGCTTGAGCCCAGGAGTTGGAGGTAGCAGTGAGCTATAATTGCACCACTACACTCCAGCCTAGGTGACAGAGTGACACCCTGTCTCTAAAAAAATTTAAAAATAAAAACTATATGTGTATATATACAAGTCTTTTTTTTTTTTAATCTTAAGCCAGAGACTAAAATAAGAGGCTAAAGATAATGGAGACACATTGCAACCAAATACCCCCAGCCCCAGTGGGATCTCTAAATTTTTCTTAGATTATCACTGCCTTTCAGGCTTATGTTGTTTGTTTGTTTGTTTGTTTGTTTGTTTGTTTGTTTTTGAGACGGAGTCTCACTCTGTCGCCCTGACTGGAGAGTGCAGTGGCATGATCTCAGCTCACTGCAAGCTCCACCTCCCGGGTTCAAGTGATTCTCATGCCTCAGCCTCCAAGTAGCTGGGATTACAGGCGACCACTACCACGCCAGGCTACTTTTTGTATTTTTAATAGAGATGGGGTTTCGCCATGTTGGCCAGGCTGGTCTTGAACTCCTGACCTCAGGTAATCCACCCACCTTGGCCTCCCAAAATTCTGGGATTACAGACATGAGCCACTGTGCCCAGTTCAGGTTTATGTATTTCTTACCTTTCTTCTTCTTTCACAATAATTAAAAAAGGTATTAAATCTTTGCTTCTGATTGAAAAATCTCCAATGTTTTATGAATAAACAATCATGGTGTGCCAGTGCCATCGTAGGACACTAGTTTAGATTATAAGGATGCCAAGTGGAATGAGACATGGTCCCTGTTACGTAAATTTCCTAGGAGAAACACCCTCTGATATTTTCAATAGTTAAATTCTAGAAAGGTTTTCTGGCTAAGTACATACCTTGTGTTTCATCCTTTTAAAATCTAACTATTTAAAATAAAAAGACAAAAGAGCAATCTACAAAAACGTATGTATATCTCTTTTGTAACCTGTGATTTAATCAATTTAGACAACTGCCTTTGGTTAGACTTGGGTAACTAAGAATATGCATGGAGAAGTAAATCCGGACGTAATTCTATCACTAACTAACTGCTGAAACCTTTTGCTCTCTTTCTTCTTTTGCTCCTTTCTCCCACTTTCCATAAGCCAGTCAAAGTATTCAACCTCCACATTATTCTAGCTGCAGAGACTTCTACTCCAGATATTAATGTCTATAAAAATACTATCTCCCAGCAAAACCTTCCCTGTCTCTCAAAACTAGGAGGCATTTACCCATTCCTTTTGTATCTTCTCCCACTTAATTGTGTGTGCCTCAGGCAGGGACTATGACTTATTTACCCTGCTATCCTTTGCAAGCAGTATAATGCATGATGCATAACAGCTACTAAGCAGTCAATAAACGTTAGCTCCATGAACTTCCCCTCCAACATTTAGCTTAATATCTCTACATGCTAAATGCTGAATCTGTACTGATTGGCTGATATAAACTCTTAATTTGCCAGTCATTAGAGGAAAAGCATTACTATCAAGTTTGCACCACTACTGTTTAGGCTATTATGTCTTCAAACTATTCTAGCAAAATTCAGGCTATGCAACAAGCAGAAGTAAACATTAATGAGATAGTGCACTTATGATACCAAAGCATTCCTCAGCCAGCTGTCTTTTACTCCCTGCTATAATCATTCAGTTAATATTTGCCAACCAATGAATTGAATAATGATGCATCATAAACAGTCCGATGACGGTACCAATTATAAAGATAAGAAAGGGCATGTGCTTATGTTCAGAAAACAACCTGGCAAAGGCAGCATAGTAGAGGGGATTCAATTGGGGCTGAACTCAGGGTGCCTGATTATCTTGGCTAGTTCGCTATTCCACAAGTGTAAAGAAACCTATGATGCTCATCCACCCTAATGGAAAAGCATCTTTCCTACTGAAATTACCTTCCAGCTGCATAATGTCTGAACTACAGGGCTCTAAAAAGAGATTTCAACCCTTTGGTAAAGACTCCCTGAACACCTGCTGTAACTCAGGTTCTGTACTAAATAACAAAAGAATAAGACCTCAGACACTCACAGTCTAGTCTAAATGTCGGCAAACATTTTCTGTAAAGAGCCAGATAGTAAATGTTTTAGGCTGTGTGGTCCATACAGCCTCTGTGGCAATCACTTTTGCAAGGAGAGCAAAAACGGCATTAGAAAATATGTACACTATTAAATATGGCTGTGTTTGGGTTGTAGTCTGCTTTATATACAAAATCAGGCAACTGACTGAATTTGGCCTACAGGGCGTAGTTTGCCAACTCTTGGTATTCAGGTACATTTTTTTAAATTGCAAAACAGTGAGCTGTGTGTTAATGAAAGCTTCCCCTTGGATTTGTATAACATTTCATAATTTATGAAGCTATTTCATATATATTAGCTCAAAATTTAATCCCTCATACCAACCCTTTAAAATAGGTAGGTCTTATTATCTTCATTTTATAAATAAGAAAACTAAAGTTCAAATAAATTAATTTCCTTAAGTCATCATATAGGTCGAGATGGAGCTAAGATTTGAGCTTCCACCTTACAGGCACAGACTACTAAGTGCTCACCAAAACTTACTTCCTCTTCCTCCAGGGCACACAGCCAGACTGCATTTTCCAGACTCCCTTGCAGTTGGGTGTGGCCATGTGATTAGGTTCTGGTCAGTGGAATTTAGGCTTTGCCCTTTAAAAGTTCCTCATAAAAACTGGCTAACATGATCCTCTGCTTTCTTTTCTCCTTCCATTTGGCCAGAAGGAGGTACTCCTAGGGTAATCTTTTGGGTGACATGTTGACAACAGCAGAACCACAAGACAGAAGCAACCTGGGCCCCTGAATCACCTCTTGGAAGAGAGTCACTCAAGCAGGAACACTTGTATTAGGCTGGCAAAGCAGTAAGAAATGTGTATTAAGCCACTGACAGAGAGAGCTTTATCTGCATATTACTTTAGCTAATAGAGTCTGCACCCAGGTCCAATGTTGTTTGCATTCAACTATAGCCGAGATGCAAAGGATGACTTTACCAGGCCAATGAGACAGAAGAGATCATATTTCAGACAAGGGACATTCAGGCAAAGCAAAGAGTGCTTTCAAGAAAGAAGAAATTGTTCTAAATGGTTACATAGTAAACTAGCAAGACAGTGGAAGGAGAGGCAGCAAAGATAAGCCCTGGGAAAGACCTGTGTCAACACCACAGTAAAAGGACTAGGAGAGAACAAGAGACAGCAATTAGATCTGCCTTTAGCACACTCAATCTAAGGAAGAAGAGGCTGGAGGCAGGGAGACCGCCTCTAGAGTCTGATTAGCACTGGCCTCATCAGAGCAGAGCTGTGAGCCAGCAAAATATTTTCTTTATGTACCCTGATTTTTAAATAAATCTGATTTTTTCTAATTATAAATGTAATATATCCTAATCACAAATGTATAAAGAAGTATGAAGAAGAAAATAAATCACAAATAATCTCATACTCAAAGATAACCAGTATTAATATTTCAGAACATAAACTTCTGAGCTTCTTTTACCTTTCTCTTTAGCAGATATGTTTAGGCATGAAGAAAAATGGAAATATAAGATAATATTTTCCATTAACTACAACCATCAGCATCTTCTCATGTCAATCACCATAGATATTCACATTCACTATTAGTAGCCTTGTGCACATGGTATAGATATGCTATCATTTTTTTAAATCAATTGTCTACTAGTATATACTTAGACTGCTCCCTTTTTCTTGCTATTACAAAAACTATGCAATAAACTTTCTTATACATATATCTTTGTGCAAATGTACAAGTAATTTGACAGGACTAATTTCTGAGACAAAGAGTTTTTCTACTGTCAAATTGCCCTCCAGGGAGATGGTACTAATTCAGATTCCCACTAGTGGTGTATAAAAGTGCCAATTTTCTCACACCTCTGGTGACACTGGATGTTATCTTTTTTTTTTCTTTTAATTCTTTGGCAATCTTGTAAGGCAAAAACATATATATCTATCTCATTCTCTTAATTTTTGAAAACACAGTTATTCAATTTTTTAGTTCTCTTCTTTGTATTTTAAAATATTATCTCTGTTCTATGGATGATCCTAAACATATATTTATTATCTTTAAAGTTACAGTGTGCCTAATTTATACAACTGGGCTCAGTGAATAGAAGCAGAGTCACTTTTGGATTTGAAAGACTTAGTGTGGAAGAAGTAAACACAAATAATCAGATATTCATTCTCCTCAAGGGCTATCAAGGATGGTGAGTGAACTAGCATTGTGAGAATTTAGTAGATAATCTATTTCTGCATTTATGTGCTCTAAATAACAAGCCATATACTTACTAAAATTAGCTAAGGATTTGTTTAAGTTATTGCTTCCTTGGTGTTTTTCACACCTTTATCATATGCTTGACTTATCTTTGGTTTTGGTTATACTAGCTAGGGCAAAGGGTAAATATACATGGAAGCTTAGAGAAAAAATGCAATTCGAAAACTGATATAGGTTGTCAAACCTGAGAAAAAGGAAAGGATGAGACACAGATGAGGAGTGTGTGTGTGTGTGTGTGTGTGTGTGTGTAAGACAGATAGTAAAACAAGCAGGCATGTATTATTAGGAGATGTATTTCAAGGTAACATTTATTAAAGGCCTATGTACCAAGCACTGGACAAGACTTGTTATCCACATTATTTCATCTTATCCTCACAACTTTTTGAAGTATACAGAATCCATATTTTTAAAATGATGTCCAAAATCCATATTTTTAAATTGTGTGCCAGAGAAATTGACCAAGGGATTAGCCAAACGCTCAGCCACTATTAGAACTTTAGCTTGTCTTTTGCTATAATTTTATTCCAAATTCCATACTCTCCCCCACTGTACACTAAAAAAAATTCTGGATTAGAATTTCCAGTGCTCTCCCTGACACCAATGTTCCTCTTCTCCCATGTAGGGGTACAAAGAAACAAATAAATGATAAAGTAAAAAGGGGAATGGGTTGCATGTGAGAATGAGGGATGGTCCCGGCAACTTTAATAAAGGAATAGAAAATAAATTATCTATTGAGTATATGAGAAATTAAATTGAAGGGAATGTAACCTTAGAATAGAGTCAGAAAAGTCAGGAATAAATAAGTTCAGGATAAAGAAGTAGCACAATAAAATAATGGCATGAAAAAATATACATATTTGTAAAATGAAAATATTTCTAAAATGGAAAATAATAACTAGAAACCACATAATTATAAAACTGGCTCAACTGAGAAATACTATGTCCAGCCCCTTAATCTTAACCTGCTGTTAAAGGAACACTTTCTCCATTGTGTTAATATTCTTAACAATCACACGCCAACTTCCCCACCACTTTTTAAATGCAGTAACCAAAACTGAACCCTGTCATCAAACAAGAGTCACAATGGCCGAGCACAGTGGCACATGCCTGTAATCCCAGCACTTTGGGAGGCTGAGGCGGGTGGATCACCTGAGGTCAAGAGTTCAAGACCAGCCTGGCCAACATGGCAAAACCCCATCTCTACCTAAAAAAAAAAATAGCGAGGCGTGGTGGTATATGCCTGTAATCCCAGCTACTCAGGAGGCTAAGGCAGGATAATTGCTTGAACCCAGGAGGTGAAGGTTGCAGTGAGCCACACCACTGCACTCCAGCCTAGGCAACAGAGCAAGACTCCAGCTCAAAAAAAAAAGAGTCACATCACCCAGCAAATACAAAGAGAATGCTAGTCAGGAACTGCTAACACTATTTGCACTAACAATCAACAAGTTGAGAACTTTCATCAGTTTGTTGCTCTCTGTGAACCTCATTGGGGCTTCTGCCAGGCCTGCCAATATTTGCTTCACTTTGCTTTTTTTCTTTTCTTAATAACACTTATCTGAGCTTAGAACAATAAAAATCACCGGACTTCGAAAGATCCCCTAGCCCAACACAACGGGTAGACAACTAACTCCAAGGTCTGGTAGCTAATAAAGGTCAGAGACATACAATCAACCCACTGATTCTTATCTTTGTGGGCATGCATGGGGTTTCGTAAACCAAATACATTCTAAATTGTATTTCTATATAAAAAATAAGATGAATTGAGAAAACTGGGGAAAAGATGTCTGAAAACAGAAAGGACAACTGTGGAGAGATTACAACAAATAGGAGAGGGTGAGTGTTCAGAGGGGAAAATAAGAAACGTGAGCCTAGACTCGGTGCAGTGGTTCACACCTGTAATCCCAGCACTTTGGGAGGCCGAGGCTGGCGGATTACCTGAGGTCGGGAGTTCAAGACCAGCCTGGCCAACATGGTGAAACCCTGTCTTTACTAAAAATAAAAAAATTTGCAGGGTGTGGTGGCACACGCCTGTAATTCCAGCTACTTAGGAGGCTAAGCAGGAGAATTGCCTGAGCTCAGTAGGCAGAGGTTGCAGTGAGCCGAGATCACGCCACTGCACTCCTGCCTGGACCTCAGAGAAAGACTCTGTCTAAAAGAAAAAGAAAAAAAAGAAAAGGTGAGACTAAAGAGCAGAATGAGATGGCTTCATTCTTCATCCATTGTATTCTTCCTTTGTCCCCTTGTGCATAACTGGGGACTGTTTACATGTGTGTGTGCATGTATATACTACATGCACTGACACCTCTGGAAAGACACAAATCCACATGCCAAAATATCAATCATGGTTATGCCCGAGGATTGGGCATAGCCACTTGCTTTCATCCACCACTTCTTCAGAAAAAAAAAGGCATACATTTGTGGTCAAAAACAGTAAGTAGTAGTGAGAGAATATGAAATAAGTTGAGAATGACTATACACAAACATTAAATAGAGGACTGGCTAAGACTTTTTTTAAATAAAGTAAGAATTAAGTAGCAAATAAAAAACTTGAAGGCCAGGCACGATGGCTTATGCCTGTAATCCCGGCATTCTGGGAGGTTAATGCAGGAAGATCACTTCAAGCCAGCAGTTCAAAACCAGCATGGGCAACATAGTGAGACCCCATCTCTACAAAAAATACAAAAATTAGCCAGACATGGGGGCATGCATCTGTAATCCCAGCTACCCAAGAGGCTGAGGTGAGAGGTTCATTTGAGCCCAGGAGGTCAAGCCTACATTGAGCCAAGATTGTGCCACTGTACTCTAGCTTGGACAACAAAATTTGTATGTTCTTATTCTCTCATTTTCTTAGTTGATTTTCTGGCCTTCTCATTTTTAAAACCATCAGTGAGAACATGAGAAAATAAATTACTAAATAAAAGGAATACAAAAATGAGAAAATAAGGAAGGTATAATATCATTGAAATTAAGATTAAAACCTCAAAATCAGAAGAATACTCATGATGTGAGAGGCACCTGTTTACTAAGTCCAACTGAAGACCTGCCTCCTGTTCATACTGTTCATATTTCAACAAGTAGAAATAGGAAGGTGGAGATATGAAATGGCTCACACAATGTATAGTCCTCATTCTCTTTTGTTAACCACATAAAAGTTTCATTTCTTTATGAGACCTACATCAATGGCGTAACTCCTTTCTGTTTACATGCGTGTGTCCATGTATGCTATACGTACCAACACCTCTGGAGACAGGCAAATCCACATGACAAAATATCAACTATGGTTATGACCAAGGAGTGGGAAAGGCAAGGAGAAAGTTCATTTTAGCATTTGATGTAAATCAAGATTGCTTGTTTTTTTAAACCAGTCCTTGGGTATAACCTTAGACATTCCAAATAAAACAAAGAAAAAAGATTATAAAGGGCAAATGATGAACTTAGACATAAAGATGAAATGCAAAGAGAAATTATAAAAGAGGAATGAAATTGTCCTTTAAAGCTGCCTTTTATTTCATCTCTTCTTTTCTCATTTGGTTTTATTTCACCATCCTGAGTTAATCCATAAATGCAATGTAATTCCAATCAAAACCTCAACTAAGTGACTTCTGGAACTAGACAGGAAGTTCTAAAATTTATCTGGGGGAAGAGGGTTGCCTCAGAGCCCTGCTTGTATATTTTCTCAAGTTTTATCTTTATACACCCTCCCTGGTAAAACTGAAAATACTCACATGGATTTTAAAGAAAAGCAAGAAGCAAGAGGTCACTGGATGAGACAAAAACCTTACGTAACACACATCTACAACCATGACTTATTCTTTAAACAGATCGATAGAGACAATCATTCACCTTTCTTCAGAGAGACAGCTGAAGTAACTCTAGCTCACTCATGGTAGCTTCTGTTTGCTGACAAGTAATTAGAGACAGTTACAGATCATTTGTCAAAACTTCAATGGGTAGCGTTCATGGCCCTGATCTGAACCAATCTCTCAAGCAGATGAGAACGACCCTTTCCCTTGGGCTGTGTAATCTATCTTTCATAGCACTTCTAGACTCTTTTCCCCAAAATACCACTTTTACATCACACATGTACCCCCAAACTTACCATCTTCTCCCCTTGCTCTTTAGATCCAGCCCAAACTCCTCAGGGGATATTAAAAACCTGGCTAACCATTCTTCCCCCACTGCTTCCCTGTGCCAAGCCCTGTGTAACCTACCATACTGTTCCCCTTTCCATTTCGCACTGAGGAAGTACGTATTTGCAGGCCCATTCATTCCAAGGAACATCAGGCCAACCTGCCGGCTGGGGAAAGGCAAATGCACAAAGGAGGAGATGTTAAACTGAGATGTTTTCATAGAAGCAGAGAACCTTTTACAAAAACAAGCAATCGATTGCTTCCTGCCTATGTATCTTACCACCTCTAACAAAGTAATAACATTTCTAAGAGAGAGAACAGAGCTGCAAGTCCAGGTTCCAAAGTCAGCCAGCAGGATTCAAATGTCAGCTCTACCAGTTACAGCTGACCTAGAGCAAGTTCTTTTCTCTCTATGCACCTCAGATTCCTTGCCTTTAAAATGAAGATAACTATATGCACTTCATAGAGTTATGATGAAGATGGCTAGTTGTCAAAATTAGTGTTAGGTACTCGATTTTTTTCTAATGAATTTGATCCCATCATTTGCTATAGAAAACTCTAGAATCTGTCCTTTTCCTCTGATGCTATATTCTGAAGCAGTAACCCTAATTGAAATAACTTAGGTGGTTACTTTGCTCTGATGAGCATTTATATAGTCACAATAATGTAAATGTAAGTAGTCACAGTAATGTGAATCTTGTTTATTGATATTAAACTTTTAAAGTCAATCTATGATCAAAACATAGGAGGAGTAATTATGAGTACAGAAAAAGAATGAAAAAATGATTATACTAAGAGAAGTTAGGAGGGATAAAAGAGGCAAAGGTTTGGCAAAGGGAGAGTGATGGTCACTAGGTAGAGTAGTCCAGCTGGCAGAGCAGGAAACCAAAATGTAAGTGAATTGTTAAAGATACGGGGATAACCAATAGGGTAACCAAAGAGGACATGGAGCAATATAAGTGAGCTACTTCTCATCTATCATAGAAGAAAATCAATAATTAATATCAAAAGTTGAGAAATCAATAAGTGGCAGTGTAAGTGCATCAGTTGGAGATATAAAAGTAACACTAAAACCCTACAAAAGGAAAGTAAAAGAGTTAAAAGTAATTTATTTGGAAAGAGGCAAAGAGGGCTGAGGAAAAACCTATATTTTTTGTTAATAGTTCTATAATACTGTGTTTAAATTTTTCAACTTTTTAAATTAAGAAGGTGTAATCGAAAAAAAGTCTATTCACAATACCAACTAAAATCATAAAAATAAACCTACCAAGAAATGTGAACAACCTATATGAAGAAAGCTCTAAATCTTGACTGACGTAAGAGAAGGACCTAAGAGAAAACCTAAAATATGATGAATCCTACTATGTTCCTGAAAGGAGGAATCAATGACTTAAAGTTGGCAGTTCTCCTGAGTTAATCTATAAATGCAATGTAATTTCAACTAAAACCACAACTAAGTGACTTCTGGAACTAGACAGGCAGTTCTAACATTTATCTGGAATACAAAATACATGAAAAGAGCCAAAAATTTTTGACTGAGAACAATAAGGGAGAACTTGCCCTCACAGATAGTTCAGAAACAAACAGCTCTGTAGAACAGACTAAAGCACACAGCATTATGGGTATCACCTTCTTCATTAAATAGGGAAACAGCCATATTCCACAACGTGAAACACCAGGAAATGGCCACAGACCTTTCTGCCCTAATGTTACATTTGGACTGATTATGCAAGCAATATGACAACATTCAAACCAAATTCCTGCAACCTAGGAAAGGTTGAGGAGGGGTTCTCTAACTTCTTGGAGAAATCATTTTTTGTTTGCCATAAAAGAATAGGATACTCATAATTAGGCACAATTTTGTCTAGTGGACAAGAGGTCATGACCTTAGTAAGGACAGAAATGTTAAATTTCTTATCAGGCAATGACTTTCATGTAACTAGTTTATCCCAAATACAAGGCAGTGACTGAATTAACAAGTGTATGCAGAAAAAGCAGCAGTTACAAATTCTACAGCAGCTTTGATCAGTGGCAAAGGACACTAATGTGGACTTGAGAGTCTAATGTTTTCTTATGAAAGACCATCTTAGCTAAGAAACGTGAATAGAGACCATTGTTTCCTCAACTATTTACTGCAACAGCTTTCTGGTCTCCAGTGCTCCAGCCTCACCCGTTCCACCATCAGTCTCCAAACTGTTGTCAGAGAGATCTTTCTAAAACTCAAATCTGATTAATCTCTCCCCAGCTTAAAACTTTCTGTTGCCTTTTTTTTTTTTTTTTTTTTTTTTTTTTTTTTTTGGTAATAATGTCTAAGTGTCTTAACCTGGATTACCAGGTCCTTATTATAACACCTGGTGCTTGCTACTCCTTCAGCTTCAACCCTTGCTTATCCACCTGACATCATCCTCATCATATTTCAAGGCTCAGTTCAAATGTCACCTCCAGAAATCCTTTGCTGACTTCTCCATACTCAGGTACCACTGGAATGTTCCTCTATTACAGTATTACTGTTATTACAGTAATATAAGCATGTTTGTGCACTATACCAGAAGTTACTAGAAGAGAGGTAAGTTCTTTTATTCATCTTCATATCCCCAGCCGGCACCTTGTAGATAAAGCACTCAGTCTATCTCTATTAACTGTACCCATTAATGATTAACAGTTGAGAATTCCACAAGAAGCTCTTGATTTTCCTTCCCTAAAAAAAAAAAAAAAAAAAAAAAAAAAAAAAAAAAAAACAGCCTTGTACAAAGGATTCAAATGACATAGCATGAGCAAAATCACAAATATCTAAATGTAGCAACTTCTAAAAGAAAAAAAAATCTGTACGATTGAGAAGGGTAGGTACAGTTCTCATGATATGGGAATTGGATGGCTCAATTCCAGCCACAGATCTGTTCCACATCTTCAAGAAAATTATGCAGCCTCCCTAGGACTATTTTTTCTTCTTGTAAAAGAATGAGATTGCTATGGTTTCTTCCTGCTCTAGAAATCCAGGACTCGCTCTTATGATGACATCTGCCCTTCCATCAGGCATTCGTACACAGCATGCACACTGCTGGCATGTAGGCTATACTAGACCATGGGGGAAATTAGTAGCAGATGGTACCAAAGTTCTAGGTCAAAGTCATCCCAGAACAAATACAATTTCTTTTCATTAAAGTATATGAAATATACATTATCCTTATTTGTACAACTATACCATCTTACATTTCTGTGGTCCTTTTCTATCTTTCAAACGTTTTCAGAGACCAGTAATTCTTACAACAACCTTGTGACATAAGCAAGAAAGTAGTATTACCTCTTGTTACTAAAAAGGAAATCGAGGCTCAGAGACATAACAAGATTATAAAAACACCTTCCTTACATGTCTCAAGCTTGCTCCTGCTTCTGGTTTTATGTTGCAATTCAGGTCCCTACATCTTCTCAGTGTTGTTCAGAATCACTGAGATGAGGTTTAGTACATTATATGAAATTCTAAGGGAAACAACAATAACAATAATTTCCTAATTATATGCATAAATACAAATCATAGGAGCAAACATGGGCTTTATACTTCATGGTCTTCCTGCCTCTGAATAAACATTCCTCAACTTTGTACTCCAGTCAATTGAAGCCACTCCTCTAATGTTACTGTTTAACAATGCAACTCAGATTTCATGATGTTTCAGAATCTATCAGTTTCACACACTCAGATATAGAGTTGATCTGCATAATTTAAGATGTTCCTCTGAAAATTGATCTGGAAATCAGAAGAAAGATTTTTTTGAAAAACAGTCTCGCTACCAACTGAAATGATTTTAATACCAAGATGGCCAGTCAGTAATGAAAATTTTTCATTCAGCAGAACAAAATCACTAAAATAAATAATAGAAAATCTATTAATAAAATATGAAATATTTGCTCATTGAAAAATATCTGGTAAGACATCTGTACGTGAAAACATCTACCTTGAGGCCGGGCGCGGTGGCTCACGCCTGTAATCCCAGCACTTTGGAAGGCCGAGGCGGGCGGATCACAAGGTCAGGAGATCGAGACCACGGTGAAACCCCGTCTCTACTAAAAATACAAAAAATTAGCCGGGCGCGGTTGTGGGCGCCTGTAGTCCCAGCTACTCGGGAGGCTGAGGCAGGAGAATGGCGTGAACCCGGGAGGCGGAGCTTGCAGTGAGCCGAGATCGCGCCACTGCACTCCAGCCTGGGCGACAGAGCGAGACTCCGTCTCAAAAAAAAAAAAAAAAAAAAAAAAAAAAAAAGAAAACATCTACCTTGAAACAATACACCTTACATTCATCAACTTTAAAAGCTTGTATGACTAGAAAAATTATTTCAAATTTCGTAAGAATTAAAGCTCTATTTTAAATTTAAAGATCATCTTATGTGGTTAAAGTAATAGAAGTCACTTTCATCATTACTTCCATAATGTGTAAAGCAAGATGACCCCGATAGTATGCTGTGCAGTTCAATTTACTCCTACATTCTGCATATATAAGAGTTTCCAAACATATTATAAGACAGAACTCTAAATGGAAATTCTTCTGACAAACTGCATATCAAGTGAGCCAAATCCTTCCCTATTTCTGTATAAAAGCTTCTTCCCATGCTTAGAAAACTCAGGTATACTCAAGAAAATCTCAACCATGGTACAATTTGTATTTCAAATAAAAAGCAAACATTGATGCTGGTACTAGGAACATGGCACATTAAAGTTGATACCGTAAACTAGCAACAATATCCAGACAGGCTTTCAGATCAGCATTGATGTGATAAAGTTACATTTGAGTAGACGCATACGAATAATCTGAAATGACAGACAAATTTCAGTTTGAAGGTAACTTTAGAAGACATTTCTTGACATGTCATTTATTCTGTCTGACCAGGAAGGAATAATTCTTACAATTCAAGAACAGTCTCCATAGATTTTCAATTTCTGATCTCCTAACTCATACTTTAAGATGTTTCTCTCATGCTCCTGGAGCTGACAGACAGGCTCTAGGAACATGATACATGGATCCTGCCTCCATTTTATCTGTGCTGAATACTTCTGCCATTCTATTTTATAGAGCTAATTATTTTTACTATCCCTGACTAGCTTGAATTGATACAAATTGGGAATCATTCTCTCCAGATTATTGTAGAAAGTTAAAATATAGCTTTATTCATCATTATTCAAACTGAACAAGACTTGACAATGTTTCAGTTAAAACCTACTGTTTATAAATGTCAGACAAATTAAATTTTTAGGCATGTCTGTATCCTGACTTACAACCTAAGAATACAAATTATTTTCTCACTGACCATTTTAATATAATGATATACTTTCAGTTTGTCAGCATGCAAATTCTACTCTTATAAAAGTCTACATTTATAAGAAAAAAACACTTCTACCTAATCAAAAATACTTTGTTACCTCATTTCATACTGAAATATAATAAATATGTTCTGAAGAATTCAAATAAATATTTAACTTAACTAAACATGAAATAAAATAAATGTTTACCATCTTTTACTAGGACTATTACACTTACCTTAAAATTAATAGTATGAATCTTACCTTTTTCTGGACTTAAGTTTTTATACACTTCAAGGTCTGCCATTAAATTTAATAGTCTTACACATTATTGGCAAGAGCAGTAAAATTTCTCTCTAAAGGCAAAGCCTTTTCCTGATACACATCTCCAAAAAGGGTGGGAAAAAAAAGGCAAAGAAATCCTTAGCAGCCCCCAGAACTTGGCTCATGCTGCCCTTTATGGCATGATGAGATCTTCACAATTCAGGCTTTACAGTGTGGAGAAAATAAATCCATGAGATATGATTATAGAACTTTGTCCCAAAGTGAAAAGCACAGCCAGATAAGCACACTGGAAGCATCTGCTCCGGGCTGCCGCTATTGTGGGAATGCAGGCGCTGTGGCTACTTTGGGTATGAGACATGCATGCTTCGTGCGGCCGCGTTAAAGCCCTAAAGGCATTATGCACATTTAATGTCTGGGAAGTGTAGGTCTTTAGCCATCAAAGAAACCCTCCTCACCTTCAGAGGTCATTGAGAAACACTGATTACCGTGGGAGTGACGCAGACTGAATACAGAAAATGATCATGCACACACAGAGACACAGAAGCACACACACAGACACACACACACTCTCGGAAGCAAACATCACTCCATCGGAGGCAAACACAATCCATTAAGAAATAAGCTATGGCTGCCCTATAGACTACTTTTGTGCCAGTCAGGTTAAGCGCATATTCAAAGCATTGAGGGTTTTCCTTGCTTTTTTTGTTCTGATTTTGTTCATACACAAACATAGCAATGATCACTGAAAAGACTGGAATGTTTCCAACTCAGAAGGAATGAGGTTACAGTTTCAAAACACTAGGTGAAGGCTATTTCTTAGGTTAAAAAAAAAAAAAAAATTACATCCCTGTGGACGTGGACAAGGTAAACAGCATGAATGGGTCTAAAAAAGTCAGTTTTTAGTGAATGAAACCGCACAATGTTATAGTGCAATTTTCCCTAAAGTCTATGTAAGCATTATTTGCAACTTTATTCAACTTCTTTGAAGAGATAGGTAGACAAACATACACATAAGCAGGTATATTTCATAAGCAATTTACGGTAGTCTTGCCTTTAAGCATTGTAACTAAGCCTCTCATCCTGAGTATTAACTCTCTTACTCCAGCATTCCCTTTCTAACATCGACCCTATTGCCATTTTCTTCTCCCAGCTTCAGCTGTCCCTCCCCCACCTGTGGCTTAGGACTCCCAGCATCTCCCATTCTGCATATACCAGTGTCAGGCCCTTTAGGCAATTCCCACCAGGGCCACCCAGCCTAGATTGCTAACTCACTCCTCGATTCCAAGGTGCCAAGCTCTATCCCAGATCCAATTCACCTGTTTCCCATTTTGCGCATCCCCTGCCCCAAATTGCAAACCACACTATTTACTTTTAAATAGTCAAGAGAGACTTGGATTTCAAAGGTATATGTGGGCACACACAATTAAATACATGATGAGAATATCCTTCTTGCAAGACTGAATCTGACACACATACATACATGACTGTACAAAATAGCCATTAAGAGTTTAGGAGCCTCTCTGCCTGGGTTCAAAGACTGACTCTGCCACCAACTAGCTGTGTGACTTTGGGCAATTTACTTAAATTCTCTGCTCCTCCATTTCCTTATTTGTACAGTGGGCATAATAATAGTTTCTACTTCAAAATGTTATTGCAGTAATTAATTTAATACACATAAAATGCTTAGAATCACAATTATATATTATTATTGTTTTACTATTATTAGTCTTGAAGTTACTTACATCAGCCCAGACAAGGAGTGGACTTCATTGCTTAATCTGAATTAATCAGTGGTCCGAACACAAGATGGCACCCCAAAATGTGAGATATCTCAGAAATACCCATTCCTGCTAAATACTCCAAGTATTTAATACTCCCAGATAATTTTATACAAAAAGACAATGGTGTTTTCTTAACACAAAATCAGTAACACCAAATAATGAATGTCTCGTTCCTCTGGCTGCCCAGAACCAAAGATGCCCAAAAAGCAAGGGGCATCTTGGGTTTATCTGTCACTCAGTCCTGAAAAGAGGTGAAGAGCAAAGTACTCCCGGCTGCCAAGAAGGTTTGGAAAGCCTTCCTTCCAAAGATCCCCCCTCCCCACTCCAATCTGGGGTCAAGAAAGAGGAAGGGGACAAACTTTTTATGTGCTCCCTTTACCCACCGGGAATCTTGCTCATAATTAGTTCTTCATCCCTCTCACCTCTTGCTCCTGAAGCCCCAGGCTCCTCCCTGAAAAGACTGACATGCAGGATTGGATATGGAGCCCAACCACACAAGCACATGGCAGGTTTATCCTGAGTGGCTCTGGGGCACCTTTGACGGCCAAGCCACTCACCCAGGGGAGCACATAGCAGCTTCATAGGGCAGGTGGGAAAGCTTTTAAAAAGCAATTATGGCCTATAAGTGTCTGTTTGACCACCAAGGAGCACTCACAGATTTTTGAGAGCCTAGAAATATCTACTCCTTATTAAATATCCAATTCTTCAGCAGTAGCAAATAACCTCCTATGCAGCTCATTCAGAAGAATCATAAAACTTATAAACACCTATCCTGAGGTTGGCAGAGACATTGAATGAATAACCATAGCTCTGAAATCACTCCCCTGTATTCTCCCAACAGAAGGTCATGTACAATATCAAAGCTAGGCCAACAGACTCTGGGTGCAATGGTGCTTCCTCTGATGGATCACCTCAACAATCCTACAGCCTTAGAATCTTTCACTTCTTAACTGGCACCCTTATTTGGAAAGTTTGGGCCTTTTCCAGATTCATTCTAGCACCGTACTTGGCATAAAGTAGGTACCTTGTAGACCCTCGTCAACTTTCTCCATTTTTAATCATTAGACCTAACATGGAATTACCTTCAACAATCAGGTGAAAAATAAAAAACAATATTTCTGAGTTCAGCTTCTAAATTTACAGTCAGTGAAGGACTTTACACTTCATCTGACAACATTTCCCTCATCTTTCACACCTGAGTTCTACTTCTGATTTCTTAAAGAAACATCATGGCCGGGTGCGGTGGCTCAAGCCTGTAATCCTAGCACTTTGGGAGGCCGAGACGGGCGGATCACGAGGTCAGGAGATGGAGACCATCCTGGCTAACCCGGTGAAACCCCGTCTCTACTAAAAAATACAAAAAACTAGCCTGGCGAGGTGGCGGGCACCTGTAGTCCCAGCTACTCGGGAGGCTGAGGCAGGAGAATGGCGTGAACCCGGGAGGCGGAGCTTGCAGTGAGCTGAGATCGGGCCACTGCACTCCAGCCTGGGCGACAGAGCAAGACTCCGTCTCAAAAAAAAAAGAAACATCATAAAGTAATAGGTAAAAGCAATGGGTTCCGTGGAAGATGGAGAAAGATGTAAGTCCCAGCCTTTTCCTTTACTCACTGCCTGGCCTTGGGTCAGTTATGGGTAGGGTTGTCAGATAAAACAAGACACCCAGTTAAATTCGGATTTCAGAGAAACACCAAATAATTTTCAGTTAAGTATGTCCCATGACATACTGCATTTTTTCTTGCTAAATATTTTCTGTATGTTTTTTCCTGTATTTTTACTTGCTGTAATATTCCTGTATTTCTTCTTGCTAAATCTGACACCACCAAATGGGAGTCGGCCGGGCTGGTGCTCTCTAAACCTCGAAGCCTAAATATCCTCCTCTGGTGATGGCAGGGCCTGCCTCACAGGGTATTGCTGAAGAGTAAATGAGTGGTAGAGGCCAAGGGCCTAGCCCCAGTGACTGGAAAAATAAATACTCCATAAATAGAAGCTAATGCAGTAAGTGAATGGCCACGCCAATCACTAGCTTGATATAACTTCATTTAACCAAGTCTCATGTTTAAAATGTTCTACACAACACTTTCGCCACACCCCAACCTCACCAGTCATATAATTCTAAACTGAGATGAACTCGGAGTGAAAACATGGAGCATATCTGCCCTTAGGGCTCACAAGTCCAATCAGAAAACCTACTGACACAAACCTAGAAACCATGTCACTTAATGAAACATTATTATAAAAGCTACCATTTACCAGACACCACTATGCAAACATTATCTTCCCTAATCTTCAGGAAAATTCTGCAAGGAGATATATTAGTATCCATATTTTAAAGGTAAGAAAACTGAGATTCAAGTCTGACAAGACGTCCAAGATCACACAGCTGTGATGAACCAGAATTCAAACCCAAGCTGACTCCAGATTTGGGCCCTTTCCCCTGGCTCTGTGCTTTAGGTCCTGGAAACCATCTGTAAGGTTTTAGGCCTGATATTGAAACGCCTCATGTTTTTTTCCCAGCTAGAAAATATTCCCACACAATTCCAGAAGCTGTTAGTGTCTCTGGCATAGAAACACACAAATGCTTTAAAAAAAATAAAAATAAAAAATACTCGGCCGGGCACGGTGGCTCATGCCTGTAATCCCAGCACTTTGGGAGGCCAAGGCGGGCAGATCACGAGGTCAGGAGTTCGAGACCAGCCTGACCAACATGGTGAAATCCCATCTCTACTAAAAATACAAAAATTAGCCAGGTGTGGTGGCACGTGCCTGTAATCCCAGCTACTCGGGAGGCTGAGGCAGGAGAATTGCTTGAACCCGGGAGGCAGAGGTTGCAGTGAGCCGAGATCATGCCACTGCACTCCAGCCTGGGTGACAGAGCGAGATTCCGTCTCAAAAAAAAAAAAAAAAGTCGTTAAAGCCATAGTACCACTTTAACTCAAAGCATATTCACAGTTTTCATCACAAAATGGAAAGTAGGGGAAAAGCAAGTATAGGGTGCAGCTTCACCACTGAGAGCCTCCAGTCACACCCAGCTACCGCTTCCTAAGGCCTATCCTACATACAGGTACCTCGATAAGGGGAGGATCTCACAGGAACTCTCATACTCTGCTGTTAAGTTGTACATTGAGAGCATAAACTGTAACAAACTTAATGAAGTCATCAGGCAAGATGCAGCAAGATTTGTAAAAATGGTTATGCTTATTTTAGTCAATAATCATTGCTGCTAGAAAGCTACCATAAGGAAATCATTAGAAATATAAACATCTATATAGAAGGATGTATCCTTTGCTTAACATTGATTATAATAATGAATAACTCCCAACCGTCTAATCGTCTACCAAAAAGGGAATGATTGACTTAAATATACATTCACATTTTGGAATTCTGTCTAACCATTAACGATGTCTGTAAGACATTGCAATTACCTGGAGAATGTTTGACATACTAAGTGAAAAAAGGAGGATATAAACTACTCAATGTTATTTTAATTATGTAAAATATATGTGTATAGACATATAGAATAAATCCTATAAAACTACATGAAAAAATGTTATCAGAGGTTATCCATGGCTATCTCTAGGTGTTTTACTTTCTTCTTTGTATGTTACTATATTTTGATTATTTAGAACCAGCATTTATTTCTTTTATACTCAGAAAAAAATAACATTATTTTTTAAAAGTGTAGCCAGTTTAGTAACACTAAACTTAGAAAAAGAATGCAATCTCTTCCCACTAGTATAACGATGAAGAACTTGCTTTGAGGCTTACTAACATTTATGAAGCACTTTGCTATGTTCCACATACTGTTTCTAGCATTGCACATGCCTTATTTAATCCTTACAATGCCCCTTTGAGTAGATTAGGTACAATCATTTCTCTAGTTTCAAATGTGGAATCTGAGGCCAAAAGCAGTTAAATAACTTCCCCAAGATGACACAGCAAGTCTGTGACAGACCTGGGCTTTGAGTCTCCACAGAATGTCTCTAGAATCAGTGATCTTCACCAGATAAGGTAATATGGAGATCTTGAGTCACTTATTGCCTTCAGTCTTTTTTTCATCTGACTGTCTCACAGAACAATGAACAGAGCAACCAGAGCTTAATTCCTTTTAGGAAATTTCACTGTGCACTCAACTACAGATGAAACCCAAAATCATTGCTATAAGTTACATATCAAAATTACCAATGTAGCTATGAAAACACATGAAACCTCAACAAGAATTTTCCAATCTACATACAACCCCAAAGAGCTAGATGCAGGGAAACTCCCAAGTGGATGGTCCAGGGAGATGTTCCCAGGATGAGCAAGTACATTTCCTTTCCATAAAATAGGGGGGTTTTTTTACTACCACTGAGACATTGTCCTATCTGAACCCCTGCTTAGTCTTAAGCTGTTCCAGAGTATTCTGGAGACAATGGGCACTAATCTTTCATCAAAATCCCTTGACCACTCAGCCATCCTTACTCAACTAGCTGTCCTGAGCAATATCTGGTTCTGAAGCAGAGGGTAGCACTATCCATTATTTGGCCCGTGCAAATCACAGAAATAAAAAATGAGCTAACTAAAGGGTTAGACTTTAGCCTCTAAGTGTCTGCTAATAATCTATGGGATAGACTGGAAGTATGCTTTCAGTTTTTATTTACAATGGACTCAACTCACTAAAGATGTAGTCATTGCAAACTTGGAGTTAAATGAATGAGAGAAGGTAGAGATCATTTATCAATTCAAACAAGCCCAGCATAGTTCATGCCTATGGTCTATTCATCATCAGTACATTTGAGGAAATTGCCATTATATGAAGCTCAGAAAGCCCCATCAGGACTGTTTCAGAAAATTGCTGCAACTTTTGTATTAAACCCCAAGGAACAAAATGGAATGCTACTCTGAGTTCATATACAAAGGAAAAGGCACTTCACAAACAAAAGTGTATGCAATGTACGTAAATGCTCAATAATGGTAATAATTACAATCTCATCACTCCTGTATGATGCTTTATAAACTCTATGCCTTACGAAGTCCTCTAGGAACACATACCCTACCTGAGCCTGACAGCAACTACAGGAAGGCAGACAGGCAGAATTATCAGCCTGCATTCACAAAAGAGGAAGCTGAGCCTCGGCAGCTCCCTGTGACTTGCCCAGGGCTAAAAAATTAGTCAGTGGAGAAACTGGGCTTTCCAATCCAAACACAGTGCTTTTTCCCCAAACCAGGCAAACATGTTTAAAATATTACTGCCAGCAAGAATTGCTAGACAACAGGATAACAGAGTATAACCAAACACTTAAGTTACAAACCCAGCATATCACAAAAATTTTAGCCAAGAACAGATGAAGACCTGTAGGGGTGCAGGTTTCCATCCAGTGCTTGCTAAATAAATGCTGAGAATAGCCTACACAAGGGTTTTACTCAGAGAGCAGGCTTACTGTGAATGTTTATTCATCACTGGGGAGAGATAACTCTATAGTCTAATGAGACAGAACATGTCCTATAGATCACACACACTTGTCAAATAAACCAGTTTGGACTTCTCCTACATTAGAAACCTGACATGCATCAGTGGACAGTAATTACTACACATTTTTAAGCATCTGAATCCCAAAACAAACTGAGTGTAACCCATATTTAATTTTGCTATGTTCCACAGGACAGAGATGAGCCACTCATTAGCCTGACTACCTCTTTGAATGCTGCCTGCTTGATGACTTATTGATCTCCCCTTTGAGACTCTTGGCTTTAAAATAAAATTTTTTCATTATTTTTTGAAAGACTTGATTGTTTATTGGTCATGTCACTTTAAATGTTATAGGTTAGCATACAAATTTACAGGCACATCACTGTCAACTTGATGAAGATGTCAATATAATTGAAAACAAAATCTCTGGTAGGCTCAGAACTTGATTTCAACTTGAGCAATCCATGAAAATAACCAAGACCTTGTGGGCAAGATTTTACAGACAGGAGCTGTAAGAATCCCAGGATCTTGCAGCCAGAGAACACTAAAGCACACTGAACTATCTTTGGTAATGACTCAGAAAATATAAAATTCTGATTGACATTTGGGTGCCATGAACTCATATCCAGATATAAATAAAAGTACCCAGACTTTGTAAATCAGCATCAACTGTTTGAGCAGCTACTATCAGTGCTGATCAGTGTTCACTATAACATTAACAGAGGAGAATTAACTAGAGATAGGTAGTCACATGGGACTCTCTCATGGTTGTTGACAGTGACATATATTAAAACAAATATCTGTCCTGAGGGCTGAAGCTTTAATTAAATTCTCAAAACTTACGTAGTCATATATTCAAACCCCCACAGCACTTGGTATGCACTTTTCCCTGAGTAGAAGCCCCCTTACCTCCTCCCTTGCGAGGTGGAGCTGGATGACTAGAGTGGAAATGTCCAGAATAAATCCTAAGTGTTTGTATTCTCTAGCACTCCAGCTAAAAGAGGACTGTTGGTTATATAATAACCACACTTGGACATACCTGATATCTTAATACAGGATATTTTACTATGCCTTAATCTGCCATCTCTGAGTCTAATAAAAGGTAAATGATATTATCTGCCCAGGCATGGCTTGACTTACAGCCAATCAAATAGGGATTACAATACATGCATTCAAATAGGAGATATGGATGGTCATCATAACGCAAACCCCCTACCCCCTTATCCAGCAATACTGAGCCCTGGGATGATACGTATACAGACTGGTCCCATAAGGAAAGCAAACATAGAGATAACCATAAACTGGGGGGAGCAGGGAGAGCAGAGAAGATGATTCTAGATTATTGAACACAACAGCCGCATCTCTGGGAAGTCTCTACAGGCCACTCAAACCCAAAGGCCTGACTAAAGAGAATTCAAACTTCGAGGCTGCCTCAGAACCACCAGGTCACTTCAACCCCCGCAGAATTCAGGGATGTCTGCTCTGTACAACCAGAGATTCCCCTGAGAACAGGAAACAGGTCTCCAAGGGAGTGGGATGGCCATAAACTCCTGAAGGACTGGAAGGGGGATGCCTCCGCTGAAAATCTAATTCTGTAATGTCTGAGGAAGACATTTTATTAACAAAAGATGACCTTTAGGGAAAGGATGCCCTTAAATGATTGAGGCAGGAAGACCTCACTCTTTCTAAAGGAAAATCAAGCAAAGAGATTGTACTGGCTCCTCTGGTAACCTGGTAACAATTTTCAATATGTTACAGCTCACAGTACTATCACAACAGTCTACATTCCTAAACTAAATTACTCTACAGAATGAAAAATCAACTCCTTTGTCTCTCCCTTGATGAAAGAGAAAGTAGCTCTTCTCCACAACTTCAGCAGTACAATTTTACACATACTAATACTTTTTGCAGTGTCTCCTTACCTCTTTAGCCTTTCTCCTCATATTATTTTCCCCTAACAGTACTGATTTATTAATAATTTTGTGTTCTGCCTAAGACATCTTAACAGAAAAATAGACACAGCAACAAGGAGGAACATAACGTAAACTCCTTGAGAGCTAGAACAATGAATGTCTTGCTCCCTGATGTAGCTCCAGGGCCTAGAACAGACCAGAAGAGCAGTGAGTACCAGGAGAAGGTCTGAGCATAGGAATACCCACCCAGACCCAAACTCAGATTCTGGATAGCTTTCTAATTGTTGGAAGACACTGGGTATAAAGCAAGACTCAGATCCCAAAGGATAACAGAGGGACTCCAAAAGTTGGGAACATGAAGAAAACCAGTTGCTCAATTGTGAGATACAGTAAGGGTAAGTGAGGGGATGACGGCATGTAGCCTTTTCTCTACAAATCAGGGAAAAGATTAAGGTGGAAGCTACTAATGGACAGTTCCCTTAGGATGAAAATTATCAACTTATTGAAATTTTCCAAATGGCCTTCTGGTTAACACTTCAGCCCAGGGATTTAGGATGAGAGACAGCAACTGTGGTACCAAGAGAAGAGAGCTCCTTAGGAGAAAAAGAGAAAGGACAAGTCAATTCCAAATCCAGAAATAATTTAACTCAGTGGAAGAAGAGTTAAGGGGCATAAAGTAGTTGGAGACAATGTGATAGTCAACAGATAAGCAATCAAAAAGACTTCAGTTCAAATCCTGGTTCTACCAGTAACTTAACAACCCAAGCCAAGTTTTTTTGAATCCCTCTAAGCCTCAGTTTCCCCATCCTCAGCAATATCTATAATAACAGATGCAAAAGTTCCTAGCCTAGTATGTAAGTGTTATAAGCAGGATGAGCTACATAATCTGTTGGCCCTGTATGAAATGAAAACATGGAGCCTTTTTTCCCCCAATGATAAAGAATTTCAAGATGGCAACAGCAAAGCATTAAACCAAGCACAGGGCCCTTCTAAGTCACAAACACATGAGAAGCTTGGCTCTAACCCTAAGAACTTGGTAGGATTTATGAAAATATTTTTCTCCATGTTTTTTACCTTCCTCTCCTAGGTTCATTTCCCCGTAGAGACCAGTTGAAAAAACATCTTTCAGAAATCAAGGACATTAAAGGGCCTTATCAATGTTAAATTTACTTAAGTTGATAATTATACCATAGGGCAAAGGGCCATGAGGTATGCAACTTATTCTCAAATTATTCAGAAAAAATAATTTTGTGTGTGTGTGTGCATGCATGTGTGTGTGTATAGAGAGTGTACAAGTACACAATGATAAAGCAAACAGGATAAAAGTTAACATAAAGTCCCATGTGTGGTTGAGGGGAAGAAGAGGGAAGGAAGTAGGTAGCAGCAAAGAGGGGCAAGACTGTAAAGTAAGCTCCTTACAGACAGAGGCCATTTGTGGTTTGTCAACTGCTAGATCCCCAGCGTAGAATCTAAGTCAGTAAATATTTAAAGCATGAACGAGAAAAGGGAGCACTATCCCTTGTTCAAACTAGCTTGGGGAATAAGGACCCAGGGAAGGGACAAATGATTGATTGTTATGTCAGTGCTTGGGAATCAGCAAGCTGCTCTACTTAGAATGAGACCAAGGAATTTCTGAAGCTGTGGACATGAACACATGGTGTGGCATGGTAGGCACCTCACAATGCACCCATATTGCTCAGGGACTCAGTTCTCACCACTCCACTTTCTAATAGTTAGTTAGGCTTAGACCCACCTTCGACCCATCATTGAACCTTCCCAGCCTCAGCATCCTCACTGATCAAAAGTGAGAGGTTACTAATTCATCAATCAAATACTTACCAGGCATCTCCCATATGCAAAGCTCTAAAGTCACATTCCCTATTCTCTAGAGCTTTCATGCTAGAAGGGATCTCAGAAACTGGTGGCAGTAAATATTTTATTGAGGTCCTTGAAGTCTTTCCTAGTCCTGAAAATTCTATACAAAAACTTGGGGCTTTCTATTTAAAAAAATAAACAGGACATGAATCTTACAGTGTAACCACTCTCTAAAATACTTGTAGTAAATATATACTCTCTTAAAGGTGAAAGTATACTGGAAATGCCTCTTGTTTATTAACTTCAAAAAATCTGTACACATAAGGCAATAAAATGCTTGACAGCATATATAATAGTCAAATTTGTTTTGGCTGCCAAAATTCTTGCTCTTTGATAAGTCACTCAAATAGCAAGAATTTCAAAAATGTAACAAAGCTCTTTCGCTAGAAAAGACATTATGGAAGATAGAAATACTTTTAAAGCAATAAATTTATCAATGAGAGAAATAATGTTGAAGTATAGATTAATGATTAGTATTAAAATTAAAACAACAAAAGTATTTTAATTTTCTGCTTCAATAGTCCTCCTCATTCACAGTCGACTAGCACAAAAATGGTTTCAAAGGCTAATTTTGTTAAAGACCTTGGAGAAAAGAAAAAAGAATTGCTTCTTCATGAATACTAAAGATGATAAAATAGGAAACCAATAACATTTTATCAGTTTATATAAATTAATCCAATTTAGAAATAATTTAGTACTATGATTTATGCAGAACTTGTTCTCTAGCTAAGAGAAAATTTTACATTACTAGTATCAGAAACATGGTGCCTACAGTTGCTAGATATTAAATGTCTACATTGATTTATATAATTTAGGAGAAATGGTAAGGGATAAGGGATCAAAACTATATTAAGAGACCTATGAGAATATTATTTCCCAGATGGGTTATTAGAAGTTCAAGCAAGAGGATGTATGTATTAAAAATGGTCTCAACAGGCTGCAAGTTGAGATACTGATACTAAGTATTTGTCTTTAAAAAACAACCATCCTCCTGTCACTGACTGATATAATTCCCAAGGATCTGAACGCTATTATTTTTCTAGTAGACACACAGGACCACTACTTTAACTTCCACAACTAAAGGTCATTCACCTATGGTTTTGCAGAGCAGCAACTCTAAAACCTTTGTGCTAAGAAATGAAATATGTCTAAACATCCTTTGGATTCACAGAGTCAACACTACTACCTAGTAAATTACCATATAGTGAAATCATTACTGGATCTAAATGCTACTTGGATTATGTTACAGTATTGGTAAAGTTCAGCACCTGGTTCCCCACAGAGAGTTAATAATCATTTATTACCTATGAAGACACAAAAAGAAGTCAGTTGGATGTCACTAGGCAAGGAGAGCCCTGTCTCATAGAGTTCTGCTGCCATCAATGATGGGACAACAGGACCTCAGCCCTTTGGCAGCTCCAAAGTGAAACTTCCAGACTCACCTGGCCAACACACAGAGGCTTTCAAATGCTTTCACCTAAAATTCCTTTTATGTCACAATATTCCAATGCCATAAATGTCTAGCCATTTTTGATAATCAGAAAATGCAGCGATTTATAAGATTTATCCCATAGAAAATCCACTTAGCATTTCATAATACTTAGTTCAGATCATAAAGGCCAGTTGAGTTGGAATGACAGAATGCTGGCTTTTAGAAGTAACCCCAGGAGCAAGATGGCAGAACAGAAGCCTGCACCATTCATCCCCACTGCTGGGACACTCAATTTTAACAGCTATCTGCACACAGAAAAAGCACCATCACAAGAACCAAAAATCACGTAACAGCTCGGCCACAGTGGGATAGAGCAAAAAACAGGTGCTTAGGGTCCCTGAGTCCAGGCCTAGGCTTTTGGACAGCATTTCCAGACCTGCCCTGGGCCAGAAGGGAGTCCACTGCCTTGAAGGGTGAGACTCAGGCCTGTCAGCATCCACCACAGCTGATGGAAGAGCCCTTGGACTTTAAGTGAACATGGGCAGGGGCCTAGCAGAAAGCCCCCATGGACCAGTGGTAGTGGTGGCCACAGAAAAAGGCTCCTCTGCCTGTGGAAAGGAGAGGGAAGAGCAGGAAGGACTTTGTATTGTGACCTGAGTGCCAGCTTAGCTGCTGTAGAATAGAACATCAGATAAATTGCTAAAGTGTTTTACTCCTGTCCTTGGCTCCCAGACAGCATCGCTGGAAAGGCCCAGGGCCGGGGGATCGTGCCATCCTGAAGGGAAGGGCCTAGGGCAAGGCCCAGTGCTGTGCTGGCTTCAGGTCTGACCCAGCACAGTCCCAGTGGTTGTGGTTACAGGGGTGCTTGCATCACCACCCTCCCAGCTCCCCGGTGGCTCAGCAAAGAAAAAGACAGACTCCGTATGTTTGAGGAAAGTAAGGGAAAAAGAACAGGAGTCTGCCTGGTAATCTAGAAAATTCTTCCAGATCTTATCTAAGACCACCAAGGTGATAACTCTATGAGTCTGAAAAAACCACAGCATTATTGGACTTGGGACCCAAGTCTTTTAATACCTGAAAGTCTTCCCAAGAAGAACACGCACAAACAAGTTTAGACTGTGAAGGCTACAATAAACACCTAACTCTTCAATGCCCAAACACCAAAGAACATCTACCAGCACCAGCACCATCCAGGAAAACATGACCTTACCAAATAAACTAAATAAGTCACCAGGGACCAATTCTGGAGAAACAGAGATATATGACCTTTCAGACAGAGAATTCAAAATGGCTGTTTTGAGAGAAAGTCAAAGAAATTCAAGATAACACAGAGAAGGAATTCAGAATTCTATCAGATATACTTTAAAAGGAGGTTGAAATAATTAAAAAGAACCAGCAGAAATTCTAGAGTTGAAAAATACAATTGGCATGATGAAGAATCTTTTAACAGCAGAACTGATCAAGCAGAAGAAAGGATTAATGAGCTTAAAGACAGGCTATTTGAAAATACATAGTCAGAGGAGAAAAACAGAAAAAAAGAATAAAAAACAATGAAGCACACCTACAGGATCTAAAAAATAGCCTCAGAAGGGCAAATCTAAAAGTTATTGGCCTTAGAGAGGAAGTAGAGAGAGAGAGACAGAAGTAGAAAGTTTATTCGAAGAGATAATATCAGAGAAATTCCCAAACCTAGGAAAAGATATCAACATTCAAGTACAAGAAGGTTAAAGAACACAAAGCAGATTTAACCCAAATAAGACTACCTCAAGGCATTTAATAATCAAACTCCCAAAGGTCAAGGATGAAGAAAGGATCCTAAAAGCAGCAAGAGAAAAAAGAAAGAAAATAACATACAATGGAGCGCCAATACATCTGGCAGCAGACTTTTCAGTGGGAACCTTACAAGCCGAGAGAGAGTGGCATGACATATTTGAAGTGTTGACAGAAAGAACTTTTACCTTAGAATTAACTTTGCCACTAGCTGGTTGCTATCAATATGTACTAGTCACTTACCCTCTCATCTATAAAAGGAAAGTGGTTTTATTCAGGGGTTTATAATTCGCAAAAAGGGTAAGGAATAACAGATTATTCTGAAATATAATGAAAGCTAAGGACTTTGTTCAAAGGAAGAGGATGCACAAATGTACATGCATATCTACATAGAGTATCTAGCATAATGTTTACAAAAATGTCATAAGTGTCCTGAAGCCTGGCTATGGGTTTTGTTCAGAATCCCTTAGTCAGAGGGCTCCCCCAGTCCTTGCTATCGTAGATCAGGGTATTACTTATATCCTTGACTATATCTTCATATGTTTTAGACACAGAGATTCAACTTTTTAAGCCCACTGTACAAAGAAAATGACCTGCCGATTCATAGCCCTCACGTTTCCTCCTTGGGAGTCTGAGCATCAGGATACTGCTGGGGGTCTTTGTCATTAGCTGTGCTCCTTACAAGTTTCCAACCTCTCAATGCTTTGTATGATGAAAAACAGTTCTCTTCTCCCTCACACCCATCCTTCTTCCATCTGCTCCTTGGAGAATAGGACAAATTCCTCACTCCAGAGGATTTATACCCAAGCCCAGTGGTCTCCTAAAGCAAAGCTGCTCATACTTAATCATCTGAGGACCTTGTTAAAATGCAGATTCCGGCTCAGAAGGTCCCTGGTGGGGTTGAGAGTCTGCATTTTTAACAAGCTCCCAGGGACCACTCCAGTAGACACCAACTCTTAGCCCTCACCCCTAGTTCCTCAGCCCCCTCCCCACACTCAGCCTAAGGGCAACTCACACAGTGTCTCTAGAAGTTCTCTAGTAGCCTCTAAAGAAAGGGTGTTACAGCTCTTATAAAACACAAACCCACGCCCTCAGCAGCTTTAAAAGAAACAAGTTTGTGTAATGCATTGCTGGGTCACAATAGTGGAAAAACCCTGGATTTGAGAGTCTGACAAACCTGGGTTTGAACTCCATAATCTAACAATGTGATTTCTGGCAAATTGTGATTTCTATGAGTTTCATCTGTAAAACAGTCTTGTTGAGATACTTAAAAGAGGTAATGCTACTCCAATGACAACCTTGATTTAGCATCAACCCTAACATTTCCTAATGATCCCTCAGGAATATTCTAACATAGAGTCCACCAATTCCTCCAGACAAGGTCTAAACTCAGTTACAGTAACATCAGTCTCAAATTCCTCTTTGTGTTCCCCTTAAGATCCTATGTGCAAAGCCAGAGATATCATGCAAAACAAGAGTGATCTGAGAAGGCAAGGTTTCTTCTTCACAACTCTGAGGCTTCTAGGAACAACACAGAGAACCTGAGGATCAGTTTTCTCACATGTAGCATAAGGGAGATAAAGCAGATATCTACAGGGACTGACACAGCTTGCCTTCCACAATAAAATGCACATGGGTCTCTAAGTCTCTGGATACCACTCAGTTTTCCAAAGTAGACAAATAAACACAATTTTAGTCAATACTCAAGGTTGCATCTGATATACTCCAAATGATGGTATTGTTCTCTCAATTCCTGTATTTCATATTTCTTTCTGTACCAGTTCTTCAAATTATACTACTGTGAACTGCGTACTTCTCTTTACAGATAAAACAAAACACTATTAATATGTTATTTGTCATCTGTTGTTAAGGACCTTCCCAAAGTATTTCTACTTATCATCAGAAGACTGTATACAACATTGTGAGGTCAATTAGTGCTCAAAGAATCACTTGAACTCAGGAGGTGGAGGTTGCAGTGAGCCGAGATCATGCCACTGCACTCCAGCCTGGTGACAGAGCAAAACTCCATCTCAAAAAAGAAAAAAAAAATAGTGCTCAAAGGTATATCTTTGTATCATGTAACAGATATATTGGTAGTAAAGTTAAGACAAATCACATTTTAAGGACACTAAGAAAGCATATTAAAGGGAATATGAAATAAATTTGTTACAAAAGAGGAAAATAACCATATAAAGGTTAGCATATCACTTCCCCCTTCCTCTCTGCAAATAGTCTATAAAGATTTTCATGTACCACTTTTGCCCAAACTAGTGTAAAATTATATGCTGTATTAAATCAGTTAACTCATACCCGACTGTGTGTACTGAGCAAATCAATACTTTGGTCAACCAACAGCTTTAATGCAGTGATTCTTATCCCTCCCATGTCATCAAAATCACCTGAAGATAGATAAATATACAGAGAAAGAATGAATGAATGAATGGATGGATGGATGGCAACATCTGAGTCCCATGTTCCAGAGATGATTTAACTGGGCTTCGGTTGAGTCCAACCATCATTGTTTTTGTTTTGTTTTGTTTTGTTTTAACTTGGTAGCTGGGTGCTTACCACAGCAACATCTTGTTCCGTGCTGTTGCCTACTTCTTGGGAATACCTTGCCTTTCGTACTCTTTCCCATAGCTGCCTGTGGTTATCAGAGCCTCATTCTCCTCATTAGCAAAATGAGGATAATATTAGTCTCTTCAATCATCAGCATTTTTTAAAAAGCACCCTAGCAGATTCAAATGTATAACCAGATTTGAGAATCACTACTTAGTCAATGGTTTTTAAATCACTTTAAGAAAGCACAGACTTAAAACACATTATTGAGATTATAGACTATTTTTTCCATCTTTACTCTTTTCTATGCTTTCCAAATTTTCTACAATGAACCTGTGTTGCTACCATCAGAAAAAATAAAGTGAAAAAATATTTTTAAAGAAAAACAGCAGCGGCCAGGTGTGGTGGCTCACGCCTGTAATCCTAGCACTTTGGGAGGCCAAGGAGGGTGGATCACCTGGGGTCATGAGTTCGAGACCAACCTGGCCAATATGGTGAAACCCCATCTCCACTAAAAATACAAAAATTAGTCAGGCATGGTAGTGTGCACCTGTAATCCCAGCTATTCGGGAGGCTGAGGCAGGGGAATCACTTAAACCCAGGAGGCAGGGGTTGCAGTGAGCCACGATGGTACCATCGCACTCCAGCTTGGGCCACAAAAGCGAAACTCTGTCTCAAAAAAAAAAAAAAGAAAGAAAAGAAAAGAAAAACAGCAGCTACAAATTCCCAAGCATAGATGACTCTTCTATATTTTCCTGCTTAATTTATATTCAAATACTGTATTTCTATCCATATCCTTCTTTTTTAACGCTCCCCCTTCCTTACCCTTCAAGATTCAGTATAAAATAGACTATCATCACAGAAAATAACCATTATCAAATTCATGAATTCAATAGTTCTGTTGAGAAAATATGTATTGGTCACCCTAAGTCTGGGGTTTTCAACCCACCAAAATCTAATTGGCTGCCCATTAGAATCACATGAAGAGTTCCAACAATTTCCCCATACCATGGCGGTACCCTAGACCAAAAAATCAGAGCTTCTGAGCTGACACCCAGGAAATAGTTTGTTTTTATTTTTGTTTGTGTGCATAAATGCACAGCCAAGGCTGTGAACCAGGTGATTCCAATGCACAGCCAAGGCTGGGAACCATTGATTTAAAGCATTAATTACTTACAAGTCTCTACATCTAGAGATGATGAGCTTCTACTTAGCTTAAAACACAATACCGTGAAATTCTCACATTGGCACAATTTCAAAGAATGGTCATTTGTAGAAATGCATTGATGTTCAATTTCAAGTTGGCAGGGAGTAAAACTAGGACACTAAATAATAAATGTGCTCCCTGTTCTTCCTTTTAATTGAGCATAAGCCACGATCCTTTACATTTCAATGGGAGAAATTCTAAAAACACTTATATGTCAGTCACATATGCTGACAAACAGGCAAAAACATTTTCACGGATTCTATATTTATCCTACCCAGAGAAGCATTTACTTCTCAGAGTGATCTTGCTACCTATAAGTCAGGAATGTACTCTCATAATGCCTGAGATTCTTAGAGGAAAGGCCTAGGTGCTGACCATTCTTGTTGTTTGTAAAGCTGAAATAAAAGTGCATCTTCTTAACTTTTAAAGAAGTCCTATACTGTTTGATTATTCTCCTCATGTACCCCCGCCCCAGGCCTCCTTTCCTCCTCTCTTACTGAGAAAACTAGTGCTTTTCTGGTTCGTTTGTTTGTTTTGTTTTGTTTTGTTGTTTTTTGATGCAGGTCTATTCCGTGCTCTCTGCAGTAACAATTACCCCACAGACAACACTTACTTCTGGACTGGAGATTTTCAGACACAAGCAGCAGAGAATTTTAATAGTATGCAAACAACTGCAATTAAACAACTTTACTGATAGTGCTATTTTAAAGACAGAAATCTTCAGTTTCAGAGTCAGGTAAAATAGATATCTATGTATAACCAACATGGAACATCTACAATGAACTCTAAAAGCCTTTTGAAATTACTTTAAGAAATTCTTTTAAAGAAATGGCTTTGTTCTTGCCCATTTCAAGGCAGTATGCATTTGTAATATATAATCTTTTCTAAGGCACACTTGGATTCTCAATGGTCTTCTTTTCCTTCTTCATCTCAGCAAGGATGCTGTATGAGTATTTTTTTTTCTGGCTTTCCTATGGCAAAATTCTGAGTAAAGGCAAGGAGAGAGAACTGATGCATTTCACAGCACAAAGATTAAACACCAAACTCAACAGAGAGTGCAAAAATAGTGAAACCGCTCTTATCTCCCTTATTATTATTATTTCCCTTTTTTTTTTTTTTTTTTTTTTTGAGACGGAGTCTCACTCTGTCACCCAGGCTGCAGTGCAGTAGCGCAATCTTGGCTCACTGCAAGCTCCACCTCCCGGGTTCACACCATTCTCCTGCCTCAGCCTCCCGAGTAGCTGGGGCTATAAGCGCCCACCACCACGCCTTTTTTTTTTTTTTTTTTTTTGTATTTTTTTAGTACAGACAGTGTTTCACCGCGTTAGCCAGGATGGTCTCGATCTTCTGACCTCGTGATCCGCCCGCCTTGGCCTCCCAAAGTGCTGGGATTACAGACGTGAGCCACCGCGCCCAGCCTTTCTCTCCTATTAAATAAAATATAGAAATTCATTCAGCAATATTTTATTGAGCACCTACTATACACAATGCATTGCACTGTGTGCTGCAGATATAAGTCTGAACAGTCTCTGATCTCCTGGACCTCAGGTTGGAGAGACAGAAATGAAACTAGTAATCACACAATTAAGTTTTATTACAGTAATGATAACACAATGAAGCAGCAAAATGAAGCAGCAATGCACAATGACAGGAAATCATAAAGTAGGGCCTGACCTGGTCTGAGAAATCAAAAAAGTCTTCTCTGCTGAGGAGACTTTTACTCTGGGATTGAAAGGATGTGTTTGAAGTTGGCTAAGTGAAGAAGCAGTGAGTTAGGTGGGCAAGGAATGCAAAGGTCAGTGTTGCTGGGGAGTAGAGAAGGGGAAGGGTGAAATAAGGCTGGCAAGGCAGATGAGTACCAGGGCAGGAAGGAATTCTGCTCCACACATGTTAAGTCTGAGGACCTGGAGAGCATCTGTGGAACCATCGGGTAGGCAGATGGACATCTGAGTATTCAGCATAGAGGGAAGGTCAAAGCCATGAACACACTTTTGGAGTTAGCAAAGACATGGGAACTGAAGCCGTGGAAGTAGGTGAAGCCACTCCACACTAGGCTAGAGGCTTTAAATTAAAAATCTGAATATTCCTTTGAAACCAACAATTTGCACTTGAAATAACCCCAAACATATTTGCTGAAAGGAATGAGCCCTAAGAAAATATAAAACATGTCACAGATCTCTATGGGGATGACTTCATCCACATGGTAAGAAGGAACAAACTGCAGTTTTTCAACTTTCTTTTGATAGATGGGAGACTGGAGGGTTTCATGATTACAAATACAGTCACTAATTATTACTGGATCCAAGAAAAAAAATCTAGATCTTTTGTATAACTAAATTAAACAATTATGTTGCCCTAGAAGAACTCTGAATCTACTCATGGAAAGATTTTTCATCCTCCCATCAATTTCTGTGCATACATTAGAAACAGAGTGGGACAGACAATTGGGAAAATGAGAGAGCAGAGGAAAACTAATTCTAATTATGGAAATGCAGCTTCAAGAACAAAGGCTTAAATTTGTAACACAGGTCTAAGGGGAAATAATTCTCATAAGTAACCACTTAACACATGAAAAGTCTGCAAATCTGAAGGAAAAAATGACAGTTTATTATACACATTATTTCTTCTTTCTAATTGAGTAATTAGAAAATTACCAATTCCAGTTGCCAATTAGAAAATTGGTATTCCCAAGCATAAAGGAATAAAACAATCAAGGGCCTTTCTGCCTGGCTGGACTCTCAATGGCCAAAGGTTTAAGAGAGAGTTTGAGAGTCTCATGGAAAAGGCCATCCAAGACGTTAACTTGGCAGCAACAGGCTTGTTTCAGAAAATTGAAAGCTAAAGCTTCGAAGAAAGAACACTGTCATTTCTCATCCACCTGGGCTTCCCATACATCCAGATCTCCAATTTGCCACTTAAAGAGCACCTTTTCATCCCCCCCATCGTTGCAGAACATAAATGACCTTGCATAGAAAGCATGACAGAGAGATCACAGTGGGTTCAGTTACCCAGAAAAATTCCTTCACTGAATTAGATTCCCAATGAGGAATAGAGGCTGATACACCTCAACATGGATTGTTATACATATAGATCATTGCTTGGGTCTGATTAATCCAGCTACATAATGTTGCAAAGAGCAAACAGAATAAAGAACACCAGTAGCTTTAGGGAAATCAAGTCGCCCTAATCTAAAATGTTAGTGAACAAGGACGTGCCTAGAGTGGCTCTAGGAGTCCAAGGAGAGCTGTCAGTGGTTGGGGGGGCTGGGATTTCATCCATCAAAGTCACATTACCTGAGCCATTGTTAGGTGTATAATATCCTCAATGCCCAGGGTAGCAGAGATGGCACTCTGAGGAGTGAAACTGGAGGAAACACCCCTCACCCCCAGAAACAAGCAGGGGAAGAGCTATGAAAGAATGACTTAGAGATTGCCTAAGTTGGTAACGTATGGGAGCAGCCCCCACAGTGTGAAAAGAGACTGTCGTCAGTAGGTCTGAGAAGAGCAAGGGGCAACTTCACACCCCGTTCCATCTTTCAAGCCCTTGCAGTCTGTAGAGCTCCACATGAAGAAATAATGGAGAGAAGAGAAAGGCCAGGAGCCAGACAGTTGCCCCAGTGTCCTCAGGGGCACAGGAAGCTGTGCTCTAGCCAGAGGAAATTGACAGCAGAGAAGGCATGAGGCTGAAGCAAGATGGCAGGTCCTCTCTGGAGGGTCCTTGGTAACAGAGGGAGCCAGGATAAAACTGAGAATCTACAGATGATGGAAGCAGAGGGAGTCTGGATCACCTCACTGCTGCTGACATACAACAGGGACATGTGGGACAAAAGGCCCCTGCTCTCTTCCTTGTACCAAAATCTGTGGAACAGGGCCTTGAATTCTCCTTCAAGGGGAAGGAGTATGGCAGAGACAGAGGAACCCTCACCTTCAACCACCAACAGCCAGGTCAGGGGGTAAGGGGGCTTAATGAATCTGAGATTGAAATTTTAAAATGGACTGGACACTTAATTGCCAAAATTAGCCAGAAAGCAATAGAATCTACCCAAGATGCTACAATGGGACAAAGTATTTTCTGAAGCATTCACTGAAGCATATATGCTGCACTAAGTTGAAAATGCTCAATAAACCAGTTACAAATAGAATGCTCATCATAAAGAAAGACGAAAAAAAGGAAAGAACTTTAGATTTTAAAATATAAATAAGTAGCATCCACTGAGAGGTTTTCATTGAGAATTTTTATATCTCCAAGACATCAAAGAAGAGCATATGTTCCCAAAAGGTCATAGAACAAATATATTTCATACCAGCTCACATTAAAGGTTGTTTCCTTTGTGTTCTAAACTAGACATAAATATCCTCTTTTGTAAGGCCTAAATGGATGGCTGTGATTTCCTTCAGACAGGGGAAGAAGAAAAGGAGATAAATCAATGTGGTCAGTTAACTCATAGCAAATTCTCCAATTAACCTCTGTTTAAAAGTAGGGTGAGTAGGGGAGGTAGACAATCTCGCATTTCTTAAAATTTTAGCACTTAGAAACTTAGAGGTCATTTTCCCTAAATGCCAGCATTTTGCTGATACGGAAAACTTAGTCCCAAAGAGAACAACTCACCCACAGTAACTCAGCCAGTGGGAGCCCCTACAAAGTGTCACACCTGGGTCAGGCCATGCCGCCCTCTGTCTAAATCTTCACCACCTGCAAGATGCACCTGAACATCATAGGCCTGAAAGGATACCTGCCCTGATGCTTTCTGCTTCGGTGGCCATCACTGGAAAGTGGAGAGCCTTGTGGGTGGGGCCAATAAAAGAAATCTACTGGCCAACGCTGCTTCCAGAATTAGTTCTATTATAATTTATAAAACGTAAATGATTCAAATATATTTTCTCCCTTAAGGCCTATCTTCTTTTTTTTTTTTTTTTTTAAACTCTTCCTCTTCAATCTGTCTTTGAAATTTCTCTCTGGTCCTCTCTAATAATGTGATGATAATACTTTTAATCTTTTATCTTTTTTTTTTTTTTTTTTTGAGACAGAGTTTTGCTCTTGTTGCCCAGGCTGGAGTGCAATGGTGCCATCTCGGCTCACTGCAACCTCCACCTCCCAGGTACAAGTGATTCTCCTGCCTCGGCCTCCCAAGTAGCCAGGATTACAGGCACCCACCCCCATGCCCAGCTAATTTTTTGTATTTTTAATAGAGACAGGGTTTTGCCATGTTGGCCAGGCTGGTCTCGAACTCCTGACCTCAGGTAATCCACCTGCCTTGGCCTCCCAGAGTGCTGGGATTACAGGCGTGAACCACTGCGCCCAGCCTGATACTTTTAATCTTAATGATGTTCATGAAATCTTGATTGTCATTGCATTAATAGGAATTCTATGTGCACAAGTATTTTCTGGACCTAGAAAAGGATGCTTATAAAGTTACGGCTGGAAAAGCTAGGCTTTGATTCGGTAAAGAAATGCCACTCTAACATAAAATCTAGTGATGCCCCACCAACCGAAAGCAGGCAGGCTGCCAAAGTCTAATAAACTGGCTGAAATCAATTGGAACCCTAATTCACTTTTGCATAATTTCATTCTCCTTGCATATTTACCAGTCAGAATCTGGCATTCTTCTCTTTTCTTCCAGTGCAGATGGAATTCCAGTGAGGGAGAGCTTTTCACTCTTCATTTTTTAATATAATCACATTTGTCCTGAAAGCTTGTGTGTCAGTCCTAGATATTGGTCTCTCCATGGTCAGGAGAAACCTGTGACCATTCACACACACACGCACACACACACACACACACACACACACCCCATCTCTCTCCCCTAAAGGGAAATGCAGCATTTTGCCAGTGCAACACTAACTACAAATTTTACAGTCCAAAAAGAAACCTTATCCTCTCTTCAACACCATCTTGCCAGCCTTTTATTCTCATAGCCTAGGTCTGAAGAACACTTCCATCTATCATACACCTATCTTGATGTTTGACTACACAGACACCTCACACTTTGCTGCTATAAGGGAACTTTACAATCTGGCACAATCCGCACTTGAAAGACAGGGAAACTGACGGCCCCAGAAGTAGACATGAGGCTACACAAGATAGTTGGTAAACTTGGATTAGTACTAGTCTTCAGGATCCCATTTCAGCCTACTTTCCATTACAGACTAGCGGTCAAGTTTCTACCCTCACATCACCAACTACGTCTGTGGCCAGGAAGGGGAGGCTGGATAACAAGTAATCGTTTAATTAATTAACTAAGTCAATTAGTTTTCTTAAAATGTAGTTCTGAGGCAAAGTAAAAGTATTAACATATATATAGGGCAACTTCTTGAAAAGGCATACTGCATAAATATTTAATAAGAGAATTACCCTTAATTTTATCCCCAGATAGTAAGAGATACTCCTAATTCAGTCCAAAATGTTTCTAGTCTAGATTTGTAATGGTTATTCAGAAATATTCGTTTAACAACATGATGGCAACAAAAGTAAATTTTCCTATAAGAAGTTGAGATGATACCCTAATAACTTAGGGGAAAGCAATTAATACTTTTTCCAATAGTACAATTACAACTAGCAGTATGTGAAAACAAACATCAAGTCACTTATTAAGGAGCTCAAATGTTTGGAAAAGTTTATGTGCATAAGAAATTGCATGTGCATATTAATTGCAATTACACTAATCACTGGTTAAGAATCAAGACTGCATCCCAGGTCGGAAAAAAAAAAAAATACTGCAATTCACTGAAAGCAAGAGAAGCAGCTGAAGATACAGGCAATTTTCAAATCAGGATAAATCATGAAGGTATAAGCCATTAAGGCAAGGTTCATATGGCACCAAACATTCTTTGCTCAAGATTTTTTTCTATTGCAAACATATCAGAAGAATAAAAGTCAAGTAGGGGAAGATCCCAGAGATTAGTTTCTCTAATAGGTGCAAATTCCTTTGGGTTTTTTCTAAAAATCTAGGCAAAAGACAGACAAGAGGGAAACAGAAAAATTCATCATGCCTAACAAGGTTTCGCTCATCATTGGGCATAGAAGTCAATTCAACCAACCAGTTCATTTCCGTGAAGCACTATTTCCCAACCTTTCCAAAATTTCATTTCTGCCTCAGAAATGTGAAGATGAAAAAGTAAGTAGATAAAAGACCAGACATAAGTGAACTCCTAATAGTAGGCTTAATAGTCTCTTTCTCTTTGGGTTCTGGGATTGTGGGTAATATTCTAAATTGTTTCCAGTGAGAATATACCACCTCTATAATCAGAAAATGAGGCTATGAATATGCTTTATGAACTGTGAAACTACACAAATGTTACATTTTTATTTTTGCTGCTATTGACCATTTTAGAGTTCTCATTTTAATGTAGCTCTTTTATCCTGGCAACACTGCTGAAGTCTGTCTGTACAAAAAGAACCTGGCTGGCATCATTTGCACATCCAAGTATGCTTATTCCAAAAGTCTATTATTCTACACGGGAAATGGTTCTTTCCTGTTTATGGAAGAAATTTTTTTTTTGGTTGATTTGGTTATGTAAGGAGAGTTATCAACAAAAACAAGGAGAAGCCAAAGTGAATAAGCAAAAGTGTGGTCAGTAAATGTTCAAGAAGCCCAAGAGAAATCTGACATTTCCTACTCAACATGTCCTGTCCCCTTTCTTTTCTCAGAAATGTTCTGAAATCCTCTGCAAAGACATTATCACCAGAGCTCCCTTGGTTTAAAATATCCCAAGACTTCTCACAATTCTTCCTTAAGTTAAGTAAGTTCCTATGTTAACAGATTCTTTTTCAGTAGAGATAGAAGAAGAGCAAAAGGCATCCTTATTTCCTGAATTACAACATATCCTGAGGCAAGGAAATCCAAAATGATATTTTACACTATCAGAAATATATAAAGTTATTGCTGTATTATAAATGAATAGAATCATTGTTCTAATCGGCTTTGATTCTTTTAATCTTGGGAGGATTTAGTATCTCTTAAACCCTTTCGAAAGAGTAATTCTTGAATGTAAGAAGTAACCAATTCATATTTTAAGTATTATACTGCCCCCTTGTGTATCTTGTGTTTAGTGAAAGGGGAGCTCAGACAATACAGTAATTGTAATTCTCAGAAATACTTCAGTGGAATCTGAGTTTAGAACTTCTATAGAAACAGCCTCAAAAATCATTGAGACCAGCACGCTTATTTCACAGAAAAGAGAACTGAGTTCCTGAAAGATTATATAACTTGTCCAAGACCATACACTGCTAGTGAGTAACACAGCAAATACTGTTATATAGAACTTAAGCCTCAGAATGTTAATTTTTTTAATTAGAATGGAGATGGCAGCCTGAAAGAAGAAAAAATAGTGAGGTGTTGGAATTAGGCAGATCAGGATTTGAATTTTAGGTCACCATTTCACAATCTCCAAAAGCTTTAGTTCCCGCATTCATAAAATTTGTTGAATAATAGCTATGGCAAAGTCCTTGAAAGGATCCAGTATGACAATGTTAATGTTCATCAAGCCCTTGGCATAAATATCTGCAATATAGTAATAAACTAATTGGTAATATGACTACAAAAATACATAGAAAAATTTTTAAATGATTATAGCCTTTGAGATCTCTGAATAAAGGCATTCTAAAATAATGAAAATAATAATGAGTTTAAGGCACTTAAATCTAAACTCTTTAAAAACTGGCACAAAATAAAGCTTGAAAAAAATAAACCTAGTTCTTCTAACTCCCGTGATTCTTCTATTATCATATTTACTCTTTTTTAACACAAATAAATTTGCAGCAGAAAAAATACATAAATCAAACACTGCATGAGAGATAAAGCAATGAACAGGACCCTTGGCTAAGGCTCAGAGAAAAGCAACGCAAAATCTCAGTGCCACAGTGTCAAGTCGCCATCACCACGTCTCCTCTGCTAAGGGCATTTCACCACTGGAATGTCAAAAGAATCAACCTGGAAAGGTGGAGGCAGAAATTTTCATGCTGACCTTGCTAATACCTAATTAGTTACATCAACTTGGGCAGTTATTTCATCTGTTTCTATTTCTTCATCTGTAAAATGAAGTCATTCTCTACTTTATAAGGCCTTTTACTGAGGTGGTATAATCAATGTTGAAAAAACACTATAAACACTAAAGTGCTTAATAAAGTAAGGTTAAATGTGTTATCTTAAACTTAGTTTAAAGCAATAATAAACATTAAGTCTGTCGTCAAATTGGGGAAGACTTCAGAACAACCAATCTTAGAAAGGTGAAAGCAGCTTAGATTACAGGATTCTGTTAAAGAGCACTCCACTGCCCCTGAAATCTGTCTCTTCCCTCTACATTTCCACAGGCCTCTGATGGAGATTACTCCAAAAATTCTGGCACCACATAAGTCTTTGGCTTTTAAACCGGTTTCACCCTAGGGTATCTCGACAGCAGGATTGACAGAGCTTATCCCTGACTGTATACCACAAACAAACAGATACCAGCAGGGTAAAGGCAATTTGTCTTAGTTTGGCATGAAAATGACTAATATTGATTCCTCTCTGATTCACAGCGGCAGTCCTCTACCCTGATAGTAACGGTTTAGTGCTGCAAACTGTTCTGTTCCGTTTTTATATGGGACATAATATACAGATAAGTCTTAAAGCCCTAAAGGACAGCAATAAAAGTGGGTGGACTTCTCTTCAATAAGTGTCTAAAGCAGGTGACCACAAGCACCCTCTAACATCTCAGTTTGGAAGTGCACGCTCTGCTAGTAATAAGCATTGACTGGTGATCCAGAAATATTAACTGAACAATATATGGTCCTCGCCCAAAATAATTACAAACATCAGAAAGGGATATCACTGGAGTTGACAGGGTGGTAGAGGAGGGAAGGCACTGGTACCAGCTACCCCACAAAGTAGACAGAGAGAACACTATTACAGTTGTTGAGGTGGGGCCCGTTGCTTACAACTGGAGACAGTAAGTGCAATGGGACTTCTTGGGTAATTATTCATAAACAAGTTAACTCAAGCTCTTGGTTCCATCCAACAATTATACCATATTTGCATCTAGAGTGCTAGAACAAAAGGCCTGTCAGAAACAAAATAAAAGATCCAACTATATAAATACAAGAGACAGCTTACCATGAAACACACTGTTGTCCACCAGAAAATGCCTGCGGTACTGCACACAGTTCTTTTTTTCCAAGTTCCAGTAACTCATTGTCAGAAGATTTCTGGCACAGCATCAAAACCAAATTGCCCTGTCAAGGGAAACAGAATGAGACAAAAATGAAGAAAACGGCAGCCACACGCTCACGCTGGCAGCATAATGCCATCGGTTGCCCAGCATTACAGGGCAACATATACGGCATACAACTTCTCCCCACATGGAGCTGGAATCCCCCAGGCCCTAAGACATTTCCCACAAGTCTTCCCAGGGTCTAGAATGTCATTCAGCATATCAAAACAGTAACTTTCTCAAACCACCTTTCAGGGCTCAATGTTACCCGTCTCCAGGGGAAATAAATCTACCGTCAGGGAGCAGGTTTCAGGACTGGTTTATGTGCTCCCGGCCTCACTCCTAGTAGTCCAAGATCCAAACTAGTCAACACTGGTAACATCTCAGGAAATTTCAGTTGCAGGTGGGGAGGCAACTGACAGGAATGAAGCTATCATCCCCAATTCCTGAATTTTGTGTCAGTGTAGCATCCACGTGGCCATGAATGAGCCAAGCACATTAACAAAACGTGCCTTCCTCTTTTTGGTTCATTGCTGGTGTCCATTTAGGACCGCTAGAGCCTGGATCTGCCCAGGCTGAACTCAGTGGTGTAACTAGAGCTGGGCACAGGCCTCGGCAAGGTAAACTAGCAGTGCCTGCTCCTACGTAAGACTTGCTCCATCACAGACACAGGGAAACACAATGCTAGCTAGAGCAACAACTTGAAAAGCAGAGATCTGAGTTGATGAATTAAATTCCTCCAAAAGCTGACGTGCATAACCCTGAACAAGGCCTCCTTTGTTCACAGGATTTGGCTAAAGCAACTTTTCAGAATTCCAACCTCCTTTCTGTTCACAGAATAAAGCCAGGCAAAATCAAGCAAGGCTGGCATGCAGCAAAACCCACAGGTGGGAAGCAATTTGTCATCTCTCCTGCTAAAACAACCTAGAATTTTGTAAACGTACCCCAGGATGAAATCAGTCCCTTAGTGAAAATATATATATATATAATCAGAGTGTTGTCTATTCATTAACGGAACAATTGGTGAAGGCTCCTGAAGCTTTTGTCAGAGCTTCTCCTTGGCTCCCTATGACCCAACCTTAACCCACCCCACCAGGGATCTTACCTAATTCTCGCCTATCCTGCATTTTCTCTGGCTCCATGCTGGACTCGCCACTTCTTCTTGCCTCATACCCACCTGGCTAATCTGACTGCTTATCCTACTCCCTCTGGCTGAGGGAGTCTTACTACTGTATGGAACTGACTACAAAATACAACAGAATATAGCTAATGATGAAAGCAACCGAACCTCTGCCCTCTCACCTGCCAATACTATATACTACAAAGGTCTCTTCTTTAAAAAGTATTTTTAGTTATACAAATAATGCAGTTATATATGTTCATTAATTTTAATAATGTGCATTTGTTTATAGTTAGCAAAATATATTCACATACATGACTCTCATTTGCCTCTTATTAATCTTCTGAGGTGAGTACTGTTTTCTCCTTCTACAACATTAAAGAAGATAAGGTGTTAGAGATTAACTGATTCACCCAACACTGCTAGGAAAAAATAGTAATGAGACTTGAAGTCATATCTTCATATTCCAAAGTCAAGCCATAATAGGAACTAGGACTTTACAAAATGAGGTGGTTTAAAAAATACAATCTGGGCTGGGCACCGTGGCTCATTCCTGTAATCCCAGCACTTTGGGAGGCCAAGGCAGGCGGATCACGAGGTCAAGAAATCAAGCCCGGCCTGACCAACACAGTGAAACCCCATCTCTACTAAAAATACAAAAATTAGCTGGGTGTGGTGGCGCACACCTGTAGTCCCAGCTATTCGGGAGGCTGAGGCAGGAGAATCACTTGAACCCGGGAAACGGAGGTTGCAGTGAGGTGAGACAGCGCCACTGAACTCCAGCCTGGTGACAGAGTAAGACTCCATCTCAAAAAAAAAAAAAAAAAAAAAAAAAAAATCTGCTGGCCAGGCGCGGTAGTTCACGCCTGTAATCCCAGCACTTTGGGAGGCCGAGGTGGGTGGATCATGAGGTCAGGAGTTTGAAACCAGCCTGGCCAATTGGTGAAACCCTGTCTCTACTAAAAATACAAAAAATAGGCCAGGAGCGGTGGCTCAAGTCTGTAATCCCAGCACTTTGGGAGGCTGAGACGGGTGGATCACGAGGTCAGGAGATGGAGACCATCCTGGCTAACCCGGTGAAACCCCGTCTCTACTAAAAAATACAAAAAACTAGCCGGGCAAGGTGGCGGGCGCCTGTAGTCCCAGCTACTCGGGAGGCTGAGGCAGGAGAATGGCGTGAACCCAGGAGGCGGAGTTTGCAGTGAGCTGAGATCCGGCCACTGCACTCCCCGCTGGGCGACAGAGCGAGACTCCGTCTCAAAAAAAAAAAAAAAAAAACAAAAACTTAGGCCGGGAGTGGCTCACGCCTGTAATCCCAGCACATTGGGAGGCCGAGGTAGGCAGATCACAAAGTCAGGAGTTTGAGACCAGCCTGACCAACATGGTGAAACCCCATCTCTACTGAAAACACAAAAATGAGCTGGGTATGGTGGCATGTGCCTATAATTCCAGCTACTCAGAAGGCTGAGGCAGGAGAATCACTTGAACCCGGGAGGCGGAGGTTGCAGTGAGCTGAAATCCTGTCACGGCACTCTGGCCTGGGAGACAAAGACTCCATCTCAAAAAAACAAACAAACAACAACAAAAAATCTGCAAATTATTATACATTCCTCCCCTCAAAAGGTAGAATCTAAATTCACCTTCCCTTGAATATGGGCTGGACTCAGTGACTCGTTTCTCACAATAAAATCAGCTGGGAATTATGCTATGAGTCTTCCATCATGAGGTCATAAAAAGGATACCACTTCTGCCTAGTTCCCTATCTCTCAAGATGCTTGCATTGGAACCCAGCTACCACACTGTAAGGAAGCCCAGATTTAAGTGTTCTAGCTCACATGCTCAGCTAGCCCCTCATCCAACAGCAGCATCAGCCACAGACATGTGTTATGCTGAACGTTTGTGTCTGCCCCAAATTCATATGGGGAAATCTAATGCCCCCCAATGTGATAGTATTAGGAGGTGGGACCGTGAGTTTCCACCCTTATGATTAGGATTAGTGTCCTTATAAAAGAGACCCTAGAGAGCTAGCTCTAGCCTGCCACCATATGGGGACACAGCAAGAAGTCAGCAGTCTGCAACCCAAGAAAGGGCCCTCACCAGACATCAAATCTGCCAACGCCTTGATCTGAGACTTCCCAGCCTCCAGAATTGTGAGAAATAAATTTGTTATTTATAAGCTACCCAGTTTATGGTATTGTTATAGCAGCCCAAAATGAACAAAGACAACATAAGAATAAATTAATCTACAGATGATTCTAACCCCAAGTATTTCAGATGAGGCCACAGATACTGATGAGAAGAAGCAAGTCATCCCTCTGTGCCTCATATGTATTTCTGACCTATAGAAACAGTGAAAGGTAAGGCCAGGCACAGTGGCTCACGCCTGTAATCCCAATACTTTGGGAGGCCGAAGTGGGTGGATCACCTGAGGTCAAGAGTTCGAGACCAGCCTGGCCAATAAGGCAAAACCCCGTCTCTACTAAAGATATAAAAATTAGCCAGGCGTGGTGCCAGGTGCCTGTAATCCAAGCTACTCGGGAGGCTGAGACAGGAGAATCACTAGAACCCACGAGACAGAGGTTGCAGTGAGCCGAGACCGTGCCACTGCATTCCAGCCTGGGCAACAAGAACAAAACTCCGTCTCAAAAAAAAAAAAAAAAGAAAGAAAAAAGTGAAAGATAATAAATAATTATTATTTTAAGACAAAAGATTTGGGGTAATTTGTTACACAGCAATACATAATGTAACATATAATACATGTGACATCCTCTTAGAGGATGATCATCCAATCGGAGTTGAGACCTTCAACTCTTTTGTGACAGAAGCACAAACCTACAGACATGTATGTAATATTCATATACTTTGGCACTAGCTCACATCAATGGCCCAGGCTTTCCAACTTCCAGATCTTTTTGCTTTTCTTTAAGGGCCAGGTAAAATGCCACTGCCTTTGTGAAATGCCCCTAGGAATCTCTCCCTCCAGTTTACCTACAATACTTTCATGCACTGAACTCCCATAATCCTGTTTCCCAGTTATTGAGAACCTACTATGCATCAGGAACTGTGATAAGGCTTTACATCAGTGAGTCTCAACCTTGACTACACATTGGAATCACCTGAGAAGCTTAAGACTCCTGACTCCCAAGCTACACCTAGGCCAATTACATCAGAATCTCTAGGGGTGGGATTCGGGCATCAGCAGGAGACTGATGAAAAGATGCTCTCCGTCTGGCCTTCAGATTTAGAGATAATGGAGGTGGAGATAATAAAGAGTGAGTACACCTGGGGCAATGGAACAGAGCTCTGCGATAAGCCTCATTTTAGCTTCCACCAGATTCAGAAGAGTCAGGCCCTAGGGCTCACTAAAGGGATTCAAGTGAAAGGGATGTTAGACATCAACTAAGACAAACCTCTCATGCTGTAGCCAGAAGGAAACCGAGGCCCAGAAAGGATGTGTGGCTTGCAAGATAACACCTCTAGCTCTAAGATGATGAACTGGTGGGAAACCCAGCCTCAGCAGTTCCAAAGCAGGTTGAGTCTTTCATGGCCCCATTTGTGTGAACACAGTAGGTAAAAACAACTACTAAAGTATACTACATTCATTTATTTTTTAGACAATTTATATTACGTTAGAGATGTATTTCCCCTGCATCTTGTATCCAATTTGAAGTTGTTTGGTCAGTATTCAGGCAAGGATGGTTTTAAATTGATCATCTTGTTTTTTCTTTTCAACTTGCTTTTAAGACTTACAAAATACTCCACCTCCTAAGAGGTCTAGGTAATATAACCGGTTACACATTCAGAACTCTACAAGCATCTACATCTTATAAATAGAACATGCAGATTTATGCTCTTTTTTAAACCTACAGATTAATTATGGTACCATACAAAATAGTCTCATTGCCCTAAACTCCACTATGCTCTGCATTCTCCTTCCCTCCCCTTTAGTCCCTGACAAGCACTGATATTTTTTACTGTCTCTATAGTTTTGCCTTTTCCGGGATGTCTTATGGTTGGAATCACACAGTATATAGCCTTTTCCAATTGGCTTCTCTCACTTGGAAATATGCATTTAATGCTCTACATCTTTTCATGGCTTGAGAGCTCATTTCATCCTAGCACGAAATTCTATTCCATTGTCTGGATGTACCACAGTTTATTTATCCATTGAGCTACTGATGAACATCTTAGTTGCTTCCAAATTTTGAAACGTATACAGATGCTGCAAACATCCATGTGCAAGTTTTTGTGTTGATACAAGTTTTCAACTCATTTGGGTAATACCAAGGAGGGTGACTGCTGGACTGTGGTAAGAGTATGTTTACTTTGTAAGAAACAGCCAAGCTATCTTCTAAAGTATAAGATATTTTGTATCATTTTGCATTGCTACCAGCAATAAATGATAGTTCCTGTTGCTCTATGTCTTTGCCAGCATTTGGTGTTACAAGCGTTCTGGATTTTGGCCTAATAGCTGTGTAGTGGTACTCATTGCTGTTTTAATTTCCATTTTGCTAATGATCTATGATGTGAAGCACCTTTTCATATGCTTACTTGCCACTAGTGTATCTTCTTTGGTGAGGTGTCATTCATTCACCCATTCATTCATTCATGTATTTATTTTGAGACAGGGTCACCCTCTGTCACCCAGACTGAAGTCCAGTGGCATAATCAAGGCTCAACTGCAGCCTCAACCTCCAGGACTCAAGCAATCCTCCCACCTCAGCCTCCTGAGTAGCTGGGACCACAAGCATGAACCACCATGTCTGGCTAATTTTTTAACATTTTGCGGAGACAGGGTCCCATTATGTTGCCCAGGCTGGTCTCAAACTTCTGGGTTCAAGGGATCTTCCTGCCTCAGCCTCCCAAAGTACTGGGATTAAAAATGCCAGCTATCATTCCTGGCCTTTGAAAAAATTTTTAATCAGGTTGTTTACTTACTGGCAAGTTTTAAGAAGTGTTTGTTTGATTGGTTGGTTGGTTTCGTTTTTGTTTTGAGATGCAGTCTCACTCTGTCACCCAGGCTGGAGTGCACTAGCACCATCTTGGCTCACTGCAGCCTCCGCCTCCCAGGTTCAAGCAATTCTTATGCCTCAGCCTCCAGACTAGCGGGGACTACAGGCACACACCACCAGGCCTGGCGAATTTTTGTGGTTTTTTAGTAGAGACGGGGTTTCACTATGTTGATCAGGCTGGTCTCAAACTCCTGGCCTCACGTGATCCGCCCACCGCAGCCTCCCAAAGTTCTGGGATTATAGGCGTGAAGCATTGCACCCGGCCTAAGTTTTAAGAGTTTTTAAAAAATGTATGTTGGACAAGAGTCTTTTATCAGATACATCTCTTGCAAATATCTTCTCCCAAACTGTGATTTGTCACTAACAGTGTCTTTTGCGGAGCAGAAACTTTTAATTTTCATGAAGTCTAGCTTATCAATGAAAAAAAATTAGATTCTGAATCCTTACAATGATTCACAAAATAACTGACAGTGAGTAAGGAGCACCATGTAAGGAAATAACTGATTGTTATTAAAATTAGTTTTATGGCCAGGTGCAGTGGCTCATGCCTGTAATCCCAGCACTTTGGGAGGCTGAGGTGGGCAGATCACTTGAGGTCAGGAATTTGAGACCAGCCTGGTCCACATGGTGAAACCCCATCTCTACTAAAAATATAAAAATTAGCCACCCATATTAGCATGCACCTGTAATCCCAGCTACTCAGGAGGCTGAGGAAAGAGAATGGCTTGAACCTGGTAGGCAGAGGTTGCAGTGAGCTGAGATCGCGTCACTACACGGCAGCCTGGGTAACACAGCAAAAAACTCTGTCTCAAAAAAACAAACAAAACTAGTTTTAAAATATGGCTCCATGTTTACAAGCTTGAAAAGCACAGAAAAACTCAAAAAAAAAGTTCAATGTGGTATTACTTATCCCCTAGAGACAATGACCATGGGCACAGTGGTCTTTTTTTTTTTTTTTTAACACAAATTAGATATTATAAGTCTACTTCTTTTGCTTAATAACTACTAATATGTTGCAACCCTCTAGATATATCAACAAATATACTTCTGCAGAACATAAATGTGATTTGAAAAAAATTGTAATGAACTCTACTCAAAGACACCAAACACAAAAAATCCTAATGCAAAAATAATAAATAAACAGAGCCATGTAAGCGTGTAGAGGACTCATGCACCCAATGGACTAAAACAAATTCCTTAAAAGTTAAAAATGCTCCTAAGCTCATTTTACAAGTGATAAGCAACTTTTGTAATTATGTAAAATCATGTAAAAATCATGTAAGATTTCTTTATTTCTGACATTTTTAGTTGTAGTTAACATGACCAAAATTGCCAATACCAAACAAGTCATATGTGGCAGTAGGGACACCACCAACAAAGAATATTAGAAATTCAAGGATGGCAGTTTTAACTAAGAAAAGTGGGAAGTACTGGGTAATAATCATTTGTCAATACTTTTAAAACTCGACAATGAAAAATAAAATCCTTCACACCCACACCCACTTACTAGAATTAAAGCTCCCTTTAAGAAAGCTCTACCATGGTGAACATCTGCTGACTTTTCACTCTTCTAGAAATTGCACCCCAGTTTTCCTCTGGGAAACTCCTTCTCCCACTCTCCGTTCAAAAGATTCAGGTGCTGTCAGCTTCATCCCCTGATTCAGGTAGGCATGTGGCTTAGGCTGCAAATCAGAGAATTGCATCCACCCGGCCTGTTTCAGATCACTGAGAGTCAGGCACAGATTTCTGTTTGAACTCTTGGGGAAAAAAACAAAAACAAAAACCTTCCTTTTCAGTTTTACTTGAAGTTGCAAGGTCTAAGCCTGAAGACCTAAAGCTCCTGGCCACCATCTTGTCAATATAAGGGAAAAATTTGTGGAGATTGGAGCCAACCCAGAGAAATGGAAACAAACCAAGTCCTGGTAATATAATCTGCCACACCTGAAGTTAGATCTATCCTTGCACCTTCTAGTTGAATAAGCCAGTACATTCCCTGTTTTGTTTTGTTTAGTTTTGTGTAAGCCACATTGAGTTGGGTTTTCTGTCACTGGCACCTAGAGTCCTGACTGATGAAATATGTCAGCACAGCAAAATGTAAAGAGGACCCATCTGGCCATCGTGAGCTCTCTATTCTGGTTTCACTTCTAACAACCAACTCACAGGGGACCTTGGGCAAGTTTTTAACAAGTCCTCTCTGAGTTCAAAAATATGACTCAGTATTTTCTTTCTTGGGCTTTCCCTAGGGATATGACGCATTCAAGCCCTTTGTCCTGGCTGAAAAGGATTCCCCCATACTATCTGAAGGTGTATTTAAGCAAAGCAAAACACAAAATCTTTTCTTCAGCTTTAGAATTCCTTTAGCTATTTTCAGATGTGAGGCAAATCGATATTGCTGCTTTAACCTGAGTTTTATGAAACACTACAGATTTGTTCAAGCCACTTGAATGGCTTAAAAGACAAATTATCCCAGTTCGTATGTGGCAATCAGAATTATAATACTGTGCTAAAAAGAAAAAAAAAAAAAAGTAAATCTTTAAAAGATAACTTAATTAGCCTGGCGAGGTAGCGGACGCCTGTAATCCCAGCTCCTCGGGAGGCTGAGGCAGGAGAATTTCATGACCCCAGGAGATGCAGGTAGCAGTAAGCTGAGGTCGCACCATTGCACTCCAGCCTGGGTGAGAGAGTGACACGCTGTCACTAAATAAATAAATAAATAAATAACTTTATGGGAGGAAGGGGGCTCTTTTTTTTTTTTTCTTCTAAGTTGAGGAATTTGTCTGTTACACCCTGACTGCTGTCTCCACCTCTTTCTCTCTACTGTATCACCACCAGAGCCCAAACCCCTCCAGTACCCTTTTCCATAAAAACCAATACTCCCTTTATATTCCTTATTAATAATATATTATTTGTAAATCACTTCATGATTTACACAATTTTCCATTTATATCTTGTCTTTAAAAAAAAAAAATGGCCTTTACAATAGCCCTGTGAGTTCTACACTATTAACAAATAAGACTAACTGGAAACAGCAGTTAGTCTGTTTCCATCTCCTGACTCCAAATCCACTGTCCCCAGTCCAGAGCAACACTCTACGGCCAGCACCATTTCCTCCCTGACATTCTGCTTCCCTATAAAAAGAACCTAGAGTTGCATTACTCAGAACAGACAAGACTCTAATTCTTCCCACATCCACCATTCACCCCAACTCTACTATGAACCAAGGAGAAGAGACAGGAGGAGACAACTAAATGAAACATTACTTATTCAAAAAATGCATACCTTGTCCCTCCAGCAGGAGCCTCTGGAGTGTATAGATTAGAGATGATCAGAGCAAAGTGTCAGTCCTTTGGGTATAAGATGGTGGATGGCTCCTTTGAAATGAAATTTGAGTGAGCTACTTGGACCAAGTTCGGAAACACCAAGACCAAGTTTACTCGCAAGATATGGTAAAAAACTGTCTGAGAGGTGTGTGTGTTTTCCAAATTGCTAACAGCATTTGGAGAATGTTGGAATAGAAAGAAGATCTGGCCAAAAATTAAAACGTAATGCAAACGCCTGTCTCCTTGTTGGAAAAAGAATTACTAGTTCTTGGGATGTAGTAAGGTATCAAGGGACAATGGACAAACACGTAACTGGAAGTCAAAAACCCAGAGCTGCAGCCCAATCCTGCCTCTTACTAACACTGTGTTTCAGGGTCAATCTCTTCACAACCCTGTGCTTCAGCTGCCTCATCTATGTCACAAAAAAGGGATGGCAGTGAGTGAGATGCTCTTCAAAGCATTTTCAATTTTAATAGTCAATATTCCATTAATAAGGATTATGGAAAACTCCTCCCTAATATCCCAATCCATTCATCTTTTTTTATAAATTAAAATAATCCTGAGAAACCACAAAATTAACTCTCAGGTATCGGTTGTGTAGCATTTAACTTATATGGAGAAGTGCTCATTTCTTTTTCCTTAAGTCTTGCTGAGAGATAAAAGGCAAAATTAATAAGCTCTGACAGTAGTATTCATAAAACGACAAGCACTTAGAAACAGGAAGGCATAGAAAAACAGGTCTCGAAACTATATCCTGTACTTCAGCCTCTGACACAACATATGTTTGGGAATTTTGCACCCAGGTATCCCTAAAACTTGAGAATTTAAACTAAATCCACTTGAAAATCTAAGATTTCAAACAAAGTTGCTCCTTTCTCATTTTTCCATTAATTTTAAGACAAAGTAAGACAATTACACAGGGCAGGGATGGGGTGGGAGCGGCCAGGGATCCTCTTCTCTGGCCCAGCCCCAAACTGACATCTTCTAAAGCAGTTCAGAAGCCTCGGTCAGGTCCAGAGGGCTCCCCCGTCACCCACCACCCAGCAGATGGCTTCCCCCACCATAGGCCCCTCCCCGACTTCCTGCAGGTTTCTAAGCACCACCAAACTGGTTGTTAAAGGCCTCTGCAAACAGCCTAATTCCACAGCCTAGCCCCCTCCCAGCTATGTACACAAAGGGAAAGAAATAAAAGGGTACTTTGTTCATTTTTTAAGGCTCACAGGAGACACCACTAAATCCCAAGTTCCTGGTGTGTTTTCTTTTCTCTAACGCAATCAGGAGCTGAAAATGCTCTGATCTAGTTAAGCAATGAGGCACAATCGACCCTCCAAAGACACCCGGGCTGCTGCATTTGAAAGGGCTGGTTTAGAGTATATAATATGTATCTAGAGCTAGAAGGAGTCCTCTTCCCTTTTTTATGCACTGCTGGACTTGAATTGTTCATGTTTTATGATTTTTATATGTATGTTTCCAAGCAAGGCTGGCCTATAATTTCCATTTCTCATATTGCTCTCAAAAGGTTTTTACACTGAAATTATTATAGCTTTACAAAATGAGTTTCTATTTCCTGGAAGAATTAAGTAGAATTTGCTAGTAAAACCAGTTGAGCCTGAACTTTCCTTTAAGAAGAAATATTTGACTACTGGTTTATTTTATTTATAAATTATAGCATTATTCAGGCTTTCTATTTTTTCAAAGTCAGTTTTGGTAAGTTATATTTGTCTAGACATTCATTTATTTTCTCTAAGCTTTCAAACGTTTTAGCATGAAGTTGCTCATAGTACTATTCATATAATTTTAATATCTACAACATCTGTTCTGATTCCTAATATTGCTTATTTGTACCTCTCTTGTTTTTAAATCAATCTCACCAGGTATTTGTCAACATTGCTAGCTTTTACAGTAATCTCCATTGAATAACACGGAATTATTACTATCATTTCCTTCCATCTGCTTTCTTTCTTTCTTTTTTTTTTTTTTTTTTTTTTTGAGACAGAGTCTCACTCTGTCATCCAAGCTGGTGGGCAGTGGCACAATCACAGCTCACGGCAACCTCTGCTTCCCAGGGTCAAGCGATGATTGTCCCACCTCAGCCTCCTGAGTAGCTGGGACCACAGGCATGCGCCACCACACCCAACTAATTTTTGTATTTTTTGTAGACAGGATTTCATCAGGTTGTCCAGCCTGGTCTGGAACTCCTGAGCTCAAGCAATCTGCCTGCCTCAGTCTCCCAACGTGCTGTGATTACAGGAATGAGCCACCACATCCGGCCTCTTTTTTTTTCTTTTTTTTTTTTTTTGAGACAGAGTAGCACTCTGTTGTCCAGGCTGGAGTGCAGTGGCATGATCATGGCTCACTGCAGCCTCAACTTCCTAGGATTAAGGGATCCTCATGCCTCAGCCTTCCAAGTAGCTAGAACCACAGGTGTACACCACCATGCCCAGCTAATTTTTTGTGGAAACGGGGTCTCACTGTGTTGCCAAGGCTAGTCTAGAACTCCTGGCCTAAGCGATCCTCCTACCTCAGCTTCCCAAACTGCCAGGATTATAGGCATGAGCCACTGCACCTAGCCTTCCATTTGTTTTCTTTGGGCCTATTTTGCATCTTTTTCTAACCTTCTAATTTCAACATTTAACTGTTTTCAGGTTTTCATCTTTTCTAATAAAAGTAATTAAGGTTAAGCATGTGTTAGCTACTTCCCCAACCCCCAAGTTTTGACTCATAGTATTTTTGTTATCATACAGTTAAAAATATTTTCTGAATGCTATTACAGCTTCTTTTTAAACCCAAGGTGATTCTGGAACACATTTCTACAACTATTCATAGTAATCTTTTGGTCATAGTTTCTAGTTTAATTCCACTGTGGTCAGAGCATTAGTCTGTATGACACTAATCCTTTGATAATTACAACTTGCTTGATGACATAGTTTGAGGTCACTTTTCATAAATGTTCTATGTGTGTTTGAAAATAATGTGTTTTCTGAAGTTGGGAGGTGTGATCTTCATGTCTATCTGCTCAAACTTATTAGTTACTTCATTCAAATCTTATGTGTTAGGCCATTTTTGCATTGGCATAAATACCTGAAACTGGGTAATTTATAAGAAAAGAGGTTTGATTAGCTCACGGTTCTGCAGGCTGTATAGGAAGTATGGCACCAGCATCTGCTTCTGGGTAGGCCCCAGGAAGCTTTTACTAATGGTGGAAGGTAAAGTGGGAGCAGGCATCCCACATGGCAGGAGCAGGAGCAAGAGAGTACGATGGGGGTTGCCACACTTTTCAACAACCAGATTTCACAAGAACTCACTTACTGTCATGAAGACAGCACCAACACATGACAGTACCATGTCATCCTCCCCCATGACCCACACACCTCCCACCAGGCCCCACCTCCAACATTGCAAATTACAATCGAACATGAGATTTGGCCAGGACATGTATTCAAACTATATCATTCTGCCCTTGGTGCCACAAATCTCATGCCCTTCTTATATTGCAAAATACAATCATGTCTTCCCAACAGTCTCCCAAAGTCTTAACTCATTCCAGCATCAACCTAGTCAAAAGTCCCAAGTCCAAAGTCTCATCTGGAAATGAGTTCCTTCCACCTATGGGCCTGTAAAATCAAAACAAGTTCTCTACTTCCAAGATACAGAGGTGGTACCAGCATTAAGAAAAAAATTCTTCTTCCAAAAGGCAGAAGTTGGCCAAAAGAAAGGGGCTACAGGCCCCATGCAAGCTCAAAACCCAGCAGGGCAGTCATCAAATCTTAAAGCTCTAACATAATCTCCTTTGACTCCATGACCCACATTCAGGGAACACTGGTGCAAGAGGTGGGCTCCCAAGACCTTGGGCAGCACTGCCTCTATGGCTTTGCAGTGTTCAGCCTCCGCAGCTGCTATTACAGGTTGTTGGGAGTCTGTGGCTTTTCCTGGAGCAGTGTACAAGCTGCCAGTGGCTTCACCATTCTGGGGTCTGGAAGGCAGTTGGCCCCCTTCCTAGAGTTCCGCTAGGCAGTGCCCTGGTGGGGACACTGTGTGGGAGCTCCATCCCCACATTTCCCTTCCATACTGCCTTAGTAGAGGTTCTCTGTGAGGGCTCTGTCCCTGCAGCAGGCTTCTGCCTGGGCATCCAGACTTTCTTGTAAATCCTGTGATATCTAGGTGGAGGCTACCAAGCCTCATTCACTCTTGCACTCTGCACACCTACAGGCTTAATGCCACATGGAAGCCACCAAAGCTTATGGCTTGAAATCTCTGAAGCAGCAGTCCAAGCTGTATCTGAGGTTCTTTGAGCAGAGGCTAATGCCAGAGCAGCCGGGATGCAGGGAGCAGTGTCCCAAGCCTGCACAGAGCAGCAGGGCCCTGGACCTGGACCACAAAACTGTCTGGTCCTCCTAGGTCTCAGGGTATGTGATGAGAGGGCCTGCAGTCTTAGATATCTGAAATGCTTCAAGGCTCTTTTACCTTTGTCTTGGCAATTAGCACTTGGCTCCCTTTCAGTTATGAAAATATCTCCAGCAAGGTGTTGCTCCACACCCTGCTTGAATTCCTCTCCCAAAAAAAAAAAGTATTTTCTTTCTCTACCACAAAGCCAGGCTGTGAATTTTCCATACTCTTAAGCTCTGCTTGCTATTTAAATATAAATTCTAACTTTAAGTCATTTATTTGCTCCCACTTCTGAGCATAGGCTGTTAGAAGCAGCCAGGTCACAATTTGAACACTGCTGCTCGGACATTCCTTCCACCAAATACCCTAGATCATCACTCTGAAGTTAAAATGTCTATAGATCCCTAGGGCATAAACAGAATGTAGCCAAATTTTTTGCCAAGGCATAACACGCATAACCTTCGCTCCAGCTCCCAGTAAGTTCCTCATTTCCATCTGAGACCTCTTTAGCTGGAACTTCACTGTCCGTATCACTATCACCATTTTGGTCACAACAATTTAACCAGTCTCTAAGAAGTTCCAAATTTTCCTTCATCTTCCTTTCTTCTTCTGAGCCCTCTAAACTCTTTCAACCTCTGCCTGTTACCCAGTTCCTAAGCTGTTTCCACATTTTCAGGTGAAATACCCCAGACTGCTATTAGCAATACTGCACTCTCAGAACCAATTTTCTGTTAGGCCATTCTTGCATTGCTATAAAGAAATACCTCCGATTGGGTAATTTATAAAAGGTTTGATTGGCTATGGTTTTGAAGGATCTACAGGAAGCATGGCACCCGCATCTGCATCTAGGGAGATCACAAGAAACTTTTACTTATGGTGGAAGGTGAAGCAAAAGCAGGGGTCTCACATGGCAGAAACAGGAGCAAGAGAGTGAGTGCGGGGGAAGGTGCCACAATTTACAACAACTAGATCTTGCGAGAACTCACTTACTATTGCAAGGACATCACCAAGCCATGAGGGATGACCCAAATACCTCCCACCAGACCTTAACTCTAACATTGGGAATTACAATTCAACATTATATTTGGCAGGGACATATATTCAAACTATATCATCTTGTATGTTAGCAGATATTTTCCCCATTTTACCAAGTACTGAGGAAGTATGTTAAAATCTTACCAAAATATATGTATTTATCATTGTAGTTCTCTCAATTTTTTGCTGAATATATTTTGAAGTCATGTTATTAGATGCATGGAAGTTTTTATTTTTTTCAAAAGCTTTTCAGAAAACAAGTGGTGTTTTCCGAAAGTTGCACGAATCAGTTCTTTAGTGGTGATTTCTGAGATTTTGGTGCACCCATCACCCAAGCAGAGTACACTGTACCCAATGTGTAGTCTTTTTTCCCTCACTCTCCTTCCACCCTTTCCCCTGAGTCCCCAAAGTCCATGGTATCATTCTTATGCTTTTGAATCCTCATAGCTTAGCTCCCACTGTGAGTGAGAACATATGATGTTTGGTTTTCCATTCCTGAATTACTTAGAATTACTTAGAATAATGTTCTCCAAATCCATCCAGGTTGCTGTAAATGCCATTATTTCATTCCTTTCTATGGCTGAGTAGTATTTCATGGTATAAATATACTACATTATCTTCTTCTTTTATTTTTTTTCCAGACAGACTCTCACTCTGTCACCCAGGCTGGAGTGCAGTGGCGCAACCTCGGCTTGCTGTAACCTCCACCTCTTGAGCTCAAGCAATTCTCCTCTCTCAGCTTCCTGAGTAGCTGGGATTACAGGCATGCACCACCATGCCCGGCTAATTTTTGTATTTTTAGTAGAGATGAGGTTTCACCATATTAGTCAAGCTGGTCTTGAACTCCTGACCTCGTGATCCACCCACCTTGGCCTCCCAAAGTGCTGGGATTACGGGTATGAGCTACCGTGCCTGGTGTACATTTTCTTTATCCACTCATTGATTGATGGGCATTTGGGCTGTTTCCATATTTTTGCATTTGTGAATTATGCTGCCATAAACATGTGTTCAAGTATCTTTTTCATGTAATGAATTCTTTTGCTCTGGGTTGATACCCAGTAGTGGGATTGCTGGATCAAATAGTAGATCTACTTTTAGTTCTTTAAGAAATCTCCACACTATTTTTCATAGTGGTTGTATTAATTTACATTCCCACCAACAGCATAAAAGTATTCCCTTTTCACCACATCCACATGGACATCTATTATTTTTTGATTTTTTTATTATTGCCATTCTTGCAGGAGTAAGGTGGTATTGCATTGTAGTTTTGATTTGCATTTCCCTGATCATTAGTTGACACTGAGCATTTTTTCATATCTTTGTTGCCCATTTGTATATCTTCTTTTGAGAATTGTCTATTCATGTCCTTAGCTCACTTTTTGATGGAATTGTTTGTTTTTATCTTGATGATTTATTTGAGTTCCTAGTAGATTCTGGATACTAGTCCTTTGTCTGAGGTATAGATTGTGAAGATTTTCTCCCACTCTGTGGGTTGTCTGTTTACCCTGCTGATTATTTCTTTTGCTGTGCAGAAGCTTTTTAGTTTAATTAAGTCCCATCTATTTATAATTTTTTGTTGCATTTGCTTTTGGGTTCTTGGTCATGAAGTCTTTGCCTAAGCAAATGTCTAGAAGGGTTTTTCCAGTGTTATCTTCTAGAATTTGTAAGGTTTCAGGTCTTAGATTTAAGTCTTTGATCCATCTTCAGTTGATTTTTATATAAAGTGAGAGAGGAGCATCCAGTTTCATTCCTCTACATGTGTTTACCATTTATTCCAGCACCATTTGTTGAATAGGGTGTCCTTTTCCCACTTTTTGTTTGTTTTGTTGAAGATCAGTTGGCTGTAAATATTTGGCTTTCTTTCTGGGTTCTCCATTCTGTTCCATTGGTCTATGTGCCTATTTTTATACCAGTGTCATGCTGTTTTGGTGACTATGGCCTTATAGTATAGCTTGAAGTCAGGTAATAAGATGCTTCCAGATGTGTTCTTTTTGCTAAGTCTTGCTTTGGCGATGTGGGCTCTTTTATGGTTTCATATAAGTTTTAGGATTGTTTTTTCTAGTTCTAAGAATGATGGTGGTATGTTGATGGGGATTGCATTGAATCGATAGATTGCTTTTGGCAGTATGGTCATTTTCACAATATTGATTCTACCCATCCATGAGCATGGGATGTGTTACCATTTGTTTGTGTTTTCTATAATTTCTTTTAGCAGTGTTTTTTCATTTTCCTTGTAGAGTCCTTTGCTTCCTTAGTTAGGTATATTCCTAAGTTTTTTTTTTTTTTTTTTTTCAGCTGTTGTAAAAGGGGTTGAGTTCTTGATTTGATTTTCAGCTTGGTCGCTGTTCATATATAGCAGAGCTACTGATTTGTGTACATTAATTTTGTATCCTGAAACTTGGCTGAATTTATCAGTTATAGGAGCTTTTTGGATGTGTATTTAGGATTTTCTAGGTGTACAATCATATCATCAGCAAACAACCACAGTTAGACTTCCTCTTTACCAATATGGATACCTTTTATTTCTTTCTCTTGTCTGATTGCTCTGGCTAGGATTTCCAGCACTACATTGAATAAAAGTGGTAAAAGTGGGATGGGCACAGTAGCTCATGCCTGTAATCCCAGCACTTTGGAAGACTGAGGCGGGCTGATCACCTGAGGTCAGGAGTTCCAGACCAGCCTGGCCAACACGGTGAAACCTTACCTTTATTAAAAATACAAAATTAGCCAGGCATGGTGGTGCATGCCTGTAAGCTCAGCTACTTGGGAGGCTGAAGCAGGAGAACTGCTTGAACCTGGGAGACGGAGGTTGCATTGAGCTGAGATCATGGCACTGCCCTGCCGCCTGGGCAAAAGAGTGAAACTCTCTCTCAAAAATAATAAAGAAGTGGTGAAAGTGGGCATCCTTGTCTTGTTCCAGTTTTCAGGAGGAAGGCTTTTGACTTTTCTCCATTCAGTATAATGGTGGCTGTGGGTTTGTCATAGATGTCTTCTTTTGTGAGACAGAGTTTCACTCCCATTGCCCAGGCTGGAGTGCAATGACATGATCTCGGTTCACCGCAACCTCTGCCTCCCGGGTTCAAGCAATTCTCCTGCCTTAACCTCCTGAGTAGCTGGGATTACAGGCATGCACCACCACGCCCAGCTAATTTGGTATTTTCAGTAGAGATGGTATTTCTCCATGTTGGTCAGGCTGGTCTCGAACTCCCGACCTCAGGTGATTCGCCCACCTCAGCCTCCCAAAGTGCTGGGATTACAGGCGTGAGCCACTGCACCCAGCCTAGATGTCTTTTATTACCTTAATGTATGTCCCTTGTATGGCAATTTTGCTGAGGGTCTTAATCATAAAAGAATGCTGAATTTTGTCAAATGCTTTTTCTGAGTCTATTGAGATAATCATGTGATTTTCTGTTTTTAATTATGTTTATGTGGTGTATCACATTTATTGATTTGCACATGTGAAACCATCCCTGCATCCCTGGTATGAAACCCACTTGATCATGGTGGATTATCTTTTTGATATGCTCTTGGATTCGGTTAGCTAGTATTTTGTTGAGGAATTTTGCGTCTATGTTCATCAAGGATATTGATCTGTGGTTTTCTTTTTTTGGTATGTCTTTTCCTGGTTTGGGTATTAGGGTGATACTGACTTCATAGAATGATTTAGGGAGGATTCCCTCTTTCTTTTTCTTTTGGAATGGTGTCAATAACATTGGTGCCAATTCTTTTTTGAATGTCTGATAGAATTCAGCTGTGAATCCATCTGGTCCTGGAATTTTTTTGTTGGCAATTTTTTTACTGCCATTTCAATCTTGCTGTTTGTTATTGGTCTATTCAGAGTTTCTATATCTTCCTGGTTTAATCTAGGAGGATTGTATATTTCCAGGAATTTATCCATCTTCTCTCGGTTTTCTAGTTTATGCACATCAAGGTGTTTATAGTAGCCTTGAATGATCTTTTGTATTTCTGTGGTATCAGTTGTAATATCTCCCATTTCATCTCTAATTGAGCTTATTTGAATCATCTCTCTTCTTTTCTTGGTTAATCTCACTATTGGTCTATCAATTTTGTTTATCTTTTCAAAGACACAGCTTTTTGTTTCATTTACCTCTTTTATTGTTTTTTGTTTTCCATTTCATTTCACTCTGCTCTGATCTTCATTATTAGTTTTCTTCTTCTGGGTCTGGGTTTGGTTTGTTCTTGTTTCTCTAGTTCCTTGAGGTGTGACCTTAGATTGTCTATTTGTGCTCTTTCAGACTTTTTGATTTAGGTATTTAATGCTATGAACTTTCCTCTTAGCATTGCCTTTGTTGTATCCCAAAGGTTTTGATAGGTTGTGTCACTATTATTCAGTTCAAATAATTTTTTAATTTCCATCTTGGGCCGGGAATGGTAGCTCATGCTTGTAATCCCAGCACTTTGGGAGTCCGAGGCAGGTGGATCACAAGGTCAGAAGTTTGAGACCAGCCAGGACAACATGGTGAAACCCTGTCTCTACTAAAAATACAAAAATTAGTTGGGCATGGTGGCAGGTGCCTATAATCCCAGCTACTCAGGAGGCTGAGGCAGGAGAATCACTTGAACCCGGGAGGCGGAGGGTGCAGTAAGCAGAAATCTTGCCACTGCACTCCAGCCTGGGCAATAGAGTTAGACTCCATCTCAAAAAAAAAAAAATCCATCTTGATTTCATTGTTGACCCAACCATCATTCAGGAGCAGGTTAATTTCCATGTATTTGCATGGTTTTGAGGCTTGCTTTTGGAGTGAATATCCAATTTTATTCCACTGTGTGAGAAACTACTTGCTATAATTTCAATTTTCTTAAATTTGTTGAGACTTATTTTGTGGCCTATCATATGGTTTATCTTAAAGAATGTCCCATGTGCTGAGTATATTCTGTAGTTATTGGGAAGAATATTCTGTAAGTATCTGTCAAGTCTATTTGTTCTAGGGTATGGTTTAAGTCCATTTTGTTGTTATTGACTTTCTGTCTTAATGACCTGTCTAGGTGCTGTCAGTGGAGTATTACAGTCCTCCATTATTATTGTGTTGCCATCTATCTTATTTCTTAGGTCTAGTAGTAATTGTTTTATAAATTTGGGATCTCCAGTGTTCGATGCATATATATTTAGAATTGTGACATTTTCCTGTTGGACCAATTATCTTATCATTGTATAATGTCCCTCTTTGTCTTTTTTAATTGCTGTTGCTTTAGTTTTTTTTATCTGGTATAAGAATAACTACTCTTGCTTGCTTTTGATGTCCATTTGCATGGAATATCTTTTTACACCCCTTTACCTTAAGTTTATGTGACTCCTTATGTGTTAGGTGAGTCTCTTGAAGGCAGCGGATAGTTAGTTGGTGAATTCTTATCCATTCTGCCATTCTGTATATTTTAAGTAGAGCATTTAGGCCATTTACATTCAATGTTAATATTGAGATGTGAGGTACTATTCTATTCATCATGGTATTTGTTGCCTGAATACCTAGGTTTTTTTTTTTTTTAATGGTGTAATTGTTATATATATCCTGTGAGATTTATGCTTTAAGGAGGTTCTGTTTTGCTGTATTTCAAGGATTTGTTTCAAAATTTAGAGCTCCTTTTAGCAGTTCTTACTGTGCTGGCTTGGTAGTGGTGAATTTTCTCAGCATTTGTTTGTCTGAAAAAGACTGTATCTTTCCTTCATTTGTGAAGCTTAGTTTTGCTGGATACAAAATTCTTGCCTGATAATTGTTTGTTTAAGGAGGCTAAAGATAGGACCCCAATCCCTTCTAGCTTATAGGGTTTCTGCTGAGAAAACTGCTGTTAATCTGATAGGCTTTTCTTTATAGGCTACCTGAAGATGCATATAAGTATTTTATCTTTCTGATAAGTTGAGACTTTTTAACCAATTGGCCCTCTTTATCTCTAAAAATGCTTTTTGCAATTTAAAGACTATTTTGTCTTATGTCAAAATTGCCAGCTTCTTTTGGTTTTTAGTCACCTATTTCCCTATTATTTTACTTTTAAACATTCTGTATCCTTATATTTTAGACACTTTTTTTTTTTTTTTTTTTTTTTTTTTTTGGAGAGAGAGTCTCACTCTGTTGCCCAGGCTGGAGTGCGATAGTGTGATCTCAGCTCACTGCAAACTCTGCCTCCCAGGTTCAAGCAATTCTCCTACTTCATCCTCCCGAGTAGCTGGGATTACAGATGCATGCCTGGCTAATTTTTGTATTTTTAATAGAGACGGGGTTTCACCATGTTGGCCAGGCTGGTCTTGAACTCCTGACCTCAGGTGATCTGCCCACCTTGACCACCCAAAGTGCAGGGATTACAGGCGTGAGACACCACGCCCGGCCTGGACATTTCTGTTATAAGTGGTATATGTAGCTGAATTCTTCATCCACTCTAACAATCTTTGGTTCCTTCAGATTATGATTAGTGATACAATGGAATTTATTTCAACATCGTATTTTCTGCTTGCTATTTTTCTTGCCTATTCTCTACTTTTGCTCAGCTCCCTTGATTTCATTGAGATTATTTTTCTCATTTAATTTTTCTCCATTAGCTAGGACGTTATCCATTCTTTTCCTAATTTTTAGTAGTTGCCCTAAACATTTTAACATGCATACTTTGCTTATCAAAGTCTCAATAATCATTATCTCTAATCTCTTCCAAAACTATACAAGAATTTTGGAGCACATTAACTCCTTTTGATTCTCCAACATATGTTACCAGTTCCCACTGAATATATCATTATTACCTTATATAGTCAATATGTGTTTTAACTTAAACTTTCTTTGCTCTTCATTATTTCTTGTTTTTAAGATCCTTTATCTGGGAATAATTTTCTTCTCACCTGAAATGTTACTTTTTTAGTGAGGATCTGCTGGAACAAATTCTCTAGGTTTTTATACATCTGAAAGGCCTTTATTGTGTCCTTGTTTTTTAAAGATTGTTTTTTAATGAAAATAGAATCCTAGGGCAACAGTTAATTTCCCACAGTACATGAAAGATAATATTCTATTGTCTTCTGGCTTCTATTGTTACATTGTCAGGATAATTTGTCATGTCTTTGAAGATAAGCTTAAGATCCTCTCTTTATCTTTTGTGTTCTGCAGTGTAATTATGTTTTGTCTATGTGTGAATTTCTTTTTACTTATTCTGACTGGAATTCATATGACTTCATCAATATGTCAAGTGATGCTTTTTATTGATCCTTGAAAATTCTCAGCCATTATCTCTTTAGATGTTGCCTTTGCCAATTTTCTTTCTCTCTCCTTTTTCTGTAACTATAATTACAATTTTGTTCAGATTCTTTTTTTTTTTGTGGGGGACGGGGTCTTCACTCTGTTGCCCAGGCTGGAGTGCAGTGGCACAATCTTGGCTCACTGCAACCTCTGCCTCCCAGGTTCAAGTGATTCTTCTGCCTCAGCCTCCTGAGTAGCTGAGATTACAGGTGCGCACCATCATGCCCGGATTTTTTTTTTTCTTTTTTTTGTATATTTAGTAGAGACAGGGTTTCACCATGTTGGCCAGGCTGGTCTCAAACTCCTGACCTCGTAAGCCGCCTGCCTCGGCCTCTCAAAGTGTTGAGATTACAGGCGTGAGCCACAACACCCGGCCCAAATTCTTTTGACTAACTTCCTATGCAGCTTGGATTTACCTATTCATAAATTCATTCACTGACTTCTTTTTAATTATTACATTTTTATTTTTTCAAGTTGTATTTGGTTATTTTTTAAATGAGCTTGGAAAAATAAAAATAAAAAAAATAAAATGAGCTTGGTTAGTCCTTATAGTTTCTTATCTTCAGCTCATAGCTTGTGTTTAGGGGAGGTTTTTTGTTCTGTTTTTGGTTTTACAGAGATGTTCATTTGCCTTTTAATTTCATTGGCAGAAATTCTCTGTAGTCTGAGATAAAAAATAGATTTCACCAAAAAAGGGAAAAAAATGGGTTCTGCTCAGTACCAGCAACACTTCCAATGCATGAAATCCTTTTTTGTTTTGTTTTCTTTTGTTCTGAGATGGAGTCTCATTCTGTTGTCCAGGCTGGAGTGCACTGGCACAATCTCGGCTCACTGCAACCTCCATCTCCCAGGCTCAAGCGATTCTCCTGCCTCAGCCTCCTGCGTAGCTGAAATTACAGGTGTGTGCCACCACACCCACTTAATTTTTGTGTTTTTAGTAGAGACAGCGTTTCACCATGTTGGCCAGGCTGGTCTCAAACTCCTCACCTCAAGTGATCCACCTGCCTCGGCCTCCCAAAGTGCTGGGATCACAGGCGTGAGCCACTGTGCCTGGCCCAATGTATGAAATCTTTAAACCAAATCTTCATCTGGAGGTTGTCCTGACTTCATAGGTATTGTGAATTCCAGATGTATACCTGTATTAGAGCTGGTTTACAATCACAGATTCTCAGGACCAAGAAATCAGGCACCTGCTCAGCACCAGTAATAGGTGATCTTCCTTACAGACTTCTTAAGTTGGAAATAAAATATGGTGATTTTGTTTCTTTTTTTTCTAATTCACACTTACATTGAAAGAGAAGCCTTTTGAAATCCCAGCTTTATAACCAAAAGGCCCCTTCTCAGATGTTTCACCCTCTCTTTTCCCTTATGCCTTCTGGCAATGAAAACTGAAATTCAAGTTAACCCGGTTTGGCAAATGTCCTCAAGGCAAATCCAGCTTCAGTGCTCAACTGAACCCTCTTCACTGAGCTTTTGGCATGAGTATTCATTACTTTCTTACTGGTCCATTGCATTTAAGAAAATGACTTTTCTATTGATAAAATAGAATTTTTTAATGATATCAGTGGGGGGTGAGGGTGTGTTGCTAAAAAGAGAGCTGAACCCTGGTAATTCACATTCAAAGCCACAGATCCATGCGTTTGACAGCCAAATCAGGACCTGAGCTAGCACAAAAAATATTAACTCAGGGCCTGCCACTTTGTAATAACTGCTGATTTTTTTTTTTTCACACTTCCTATGGCCAAGTATCATGGTAAGCATTTTGCAAGTATTATTTTATTTAGTCCTTTCAACTATCCAAAGGGCTAGGTATAATTTTTATCCTTTTTTTACTGATAGAGAAACTGCGGCACACAGAAAGGTGAAATAATTACCCAACGTCCCACAACCATCAAGCAACAGCACAAGGATTTGAACTCAAAAAATCTAACTCTAAAGATTTCCTTCTTAAGATCTGTGTGATTTTGCTTCCTAACAAATCATGAATAAAACAGAGGGAGAGAGAGAGAAAGACAACAAGACAGACCCCTGCTAAGCATGGCAGAGCCAGTAGTGGACCCAGACTTCCCAGCCTCAGTCCTTTCCACCTCTCTGTGCTCGTATCAGGATGGGCATATTTCCATTTTTATAGATACATATCCCTTCATTTTAAAAGTGGGCACACAGTACTGATTGGAAATTAAGACCATATTTTAAAACATCTAAAGGAATGAGTATTTGGTAATCAGATTTCAACTCTCAGTGGCCATCAATCTGGAACTCTAGCCCAATATTAACATATTTTATTGCATCTGAAGATGTTTCTTGATGACATACAAACAGCAGATTTATTTTACAATTCTTATTTAATCAACTTATGTGTAGGTCTAATATCCAAAAATTCCTTGGCTTATGCTAATTGTCTCTAACCCAGTGATTTCCACACTTTTTAAATAGTGGAAATGGATTTCAAAATATGTCTGCTCACAATTCCTTCATACATAAGGATGTCCAAAATTCAGTCTAAGAAAGGGCATCCCCCAAAGAAGGGCAGATCTGCCAGCCTCCCCGATTCATCTTATTCTGTCTTCTGTCTTCTTCGCACCCACCAGTGAGTGAAGGGAGCTTATAGCAGAGAATGTGTCCAATTTTCATGCTTGCCTGCGCTCCCTACCCCTTCTGCCCAGCAATAAGGAGTGCAGCTCCAAGAGATCTGCCTTGTGCTGCCAATTCAAACTCCAAACATCATCTCTCCTCCTTTCGACCACACAGCAGGGTAAGTGGGGGATCTGTGCCCAAAAGTACAGAAAAAAGTTCCTGGAGAGTGGGATGTTACAGCCAGATGTCAAAGGATTAGTAGGTTTAAAAGAGGGAGGAGAATATGGGAGGGTTGCATGGGAAGGACATTTTAGTAGGAAGGAAGAGTAGATGCTCAAATCTCTGTTCCTGGTTATAAAAGAAAAATTACTAAGGAATATTGTTAATATGCTATCTAAATATAATGTGATATAATAAAGAACATATAAGGAAATTGGGCCAGGCACGGTGGCTCACACCTGTAATTCCAACACTTTAGGAGGCTGAGGTGGCGGATGGCTTGAGCCCAGGAGTTCAAGACCAGCCCAAGCATCATGGTCAAACCCCATTGCCTTTACTAAAAATTCAAATGTTATCTGGGCAAGGTGGTGCACACCTGTAGTTCTAGCTACTCAGGAGGCTGGAGTGGGAGGATCACTTGAGCCCAGGAGGCAGAGGTTGCAGTGAGCATGAGATCATGTCCCTGCACTCCAGCCTGGGTGACACAGCAAGACTCCATCTAAAAAAAAAAAAAAAAAAAAAACATAAATTATTCAGAATATAAGTCCTGAGAAAGGCCTCTCTTTAGAAGGACTATAGTCATAATAAAAAATTCTAGCTTTATAAAGAGTTTAACCTAAGATACTGGTGGTAAAATTAAGAATTAAAGTTTTATTTCTCTAAAGGCAACAGAGATGGGTTCTTAATCCTCAAACAGGTCAATAGAGAGCCTCTATTATATGAAGATATAAGAATATCAGAAATTACAAGACAGGAATTCAAAAGGTCCTCAAGAAAAGAGAGAAGGAGATGGGATATTAAACCTGATTTGTTCATAAGAATTCTCAAGCTCAAAAGAGCATCAAAAAATGATTTTAAAAATTTTTTTCTTTTTTGAGACAGAGTCTCACTCTGTCACCCAGGCGGGAGTGCAATGGGGTAATCTTGGCTCACTACAACCTCTGCCTCCTGGGTTCAAGCAATTCTTGTGCCTCAGCCTCCCAAGTGGCTGGGACTACCGGCACCCGCCACCACGCCTGGCTAATTTTTGTATTTTTAGTAGCGACAGGGTTTCACCATGTTGGCCAGGCTGGTCTCAAACTCCTGGCATCAGGTGATCCACCTACCTTGGCCTCCCAAAGTGCTAGGATTACAGGCATGAACCACCATGCCCAGCTGCAACCTAATTGTTGATTCATCTGCTTAATTTATAGTATATCCATACAGTGGGAAATATGCAGCCATTAAATAAATAAACAAGAGCAAGATGGCAAAATAAATAACTTCAAAAGAGCTAAGGAAATGAGGTAAGAGATCATGAGATCATAGCACCTAAGTATAGCACAGAAATATGAAACCACATTGAAAAGGGTAGGAAGGACAGTTTTACATTACCCATGTCACCCATGCTTTAACCACAGACAGCACAGTGTGGAGCCATACCCTCTGCTTGGGGGAAGAAGATGGAGGTGAATAATGGACATTGCCTCAGACCCTAATGCCAGGCCCAACCCAGTAAAATCCAGAACCAAGAGGGCCTGCATGGTTCCAGAATCCAGATGGGTAACCATGGACTGAGCCTCCAGGCCTACCCTGGCACCATGCCAGATCGCACAGCCCTAGGCTCCAGACCTGCCCGATGGACTTGTTCTCCAGGTTTGTTCTATTGCCAGGTTTATCTCAGAGGCCACAGACTCCAGACTAGCCCAGTGGTACCAAGATAAGGATTTGCTTCAGTTCCAGGCCAGCCTCTGCAGACTTTGGCTCTAGGCCAACCCTAGGGCATTGCCAGCCCCCATGTACTTAGGCTCCAGGCCCATACCCGTGGACCTAGGTACCAGTCTCATCACAGTGGCTAGCCCGCACCTGCAGACTCAGGCTCAAGGCCTACTCTAGTGACAGGTTTGCCTCTGTGGATCCAGGCTCAAGTCCAATTCCCACAAATAACAAACTCCAAGGCCACCCTCATGCACCTAGGCAACAGGCTCACCCTCATGGACCCAATCAACAGGTCCACGCTAGTGGATCCAAGCTCCTGGCTCAACCCTGAAGATTCAGATGCAAGGTCTGCCCACCTACTGACCCAGGCATCAAGCCAGCCTGCCCATGAACCCCAACAGCAAGACCACCCACACAGCACACCAGATGGCCTGCCCAGAATCTCTGGAAGGGCTGACTGATAAAAGGCTTTCCACACAAAGTCAGTCTGCAAAGACTGGAATAAATCCCTACTTCTTCAAAAGCACAGGCACCAGCCCACAGCAACAAACATCAAGAATAGTCAGGGCAGCCAGGTGGTGTGGCTAATGTCTGTAATCCTAGCACTTTAGAAAGTCAAGGCAGCCATGTAACTTGAATTCAGGAGTTTGACAGCAGCCTGGTCAACATGGCAAAACCCCATCTCTACAAAAAATACAAAAATTAGCCAAGCATGGTGGCATGTACCTATAGTCCCAGCTACTTGGAGGGCTGAGGTGAGAGGATCACTTATCACTTGAGGTTAAGGCTTCAATGAGCCAAGATTGTGCCACTGCACTCTATCCAGCATGGGTGACAAAGAGATACCCTGTCTCAGATGCCCTCTCTCACCACTCCTATTAAACATAGTGTTGGAAGTTCTGGCTAGGGCAATCAGGCAGGAGAAAGAAATAAAGGGTATTCAATTAGGAAAAGAGGAAGTCAAATTGTCCCTGTTTGTAGATGACATGATTGTATATTTAGAAAACCCCATCATCTCAGCCCAAAATCTCCTTAAGCTGATAAGCAACTTCAGCAAAGTCTCAGGATACAAAATCAATGTGCAAAAATCACAAGTATTCTTAAACACTAATAACAGACAAACAGAGAGCCAAATCATGAGTGAACTCCCATTCACAATTGCTTCCAATAAAATACCTAGGAATCCAACTTACAAGGGATGTGAAGGACCTCTTCAAGGAGAACTACAAACCGCTGCTCAACGAAATAAAAGAGGACACAAACAAATGGAAGAACATTCCATACTCATGGATAGGGAGAATCAATATTGTGAAAATGGCCATACTGCCCAAGGTAATTTATAGATTCAATGCCATCCCCATCAAGCTACCAATGACTTTCTTCACAGAATTGGAAAAAACTACTTTAAAGACTACTTTAAAAAACTACAAAAAAGAGCCCGCATTGCCAAGACAATCCTAAGTCAAAAGAACAAAGCTGGAGGCATCACGCTACCTGACTTCAAACTATACTACAAGGCTACAATAACCAAAACAGCATAGTACTGATACCAAAACGGAGATATAGACCAATGGAACAGAACAGAGGCCTCAGAAATAACACCACACATCTACAACCATCTGATCTTTGACAAACCTGACAAAAACAAGAAATGGGGAAAGAATTCCCTATTTAATAAGTGGTGCTGGGAAAACTAGCTAGCCATATGTAGAAAGCTGAAACTGGATCCCTTCCTTACACCTTATATGAAAACTAATTCAAGATGGATTAAAGACTTAAATGTTAGACCTAAAACCATAAAAACCCTAGAAGAAAACCTAGGTAATACCATTCAGGACATAGGCATGGGCAAGGACTTCATGTCTAAAACACCAAAAGCAATGGCAACAAAAGCCAAAATTGACAAATGGGATGTAATTAAACTAAAGAGTTTCTGCACAGCAAAAGAAACTACCATCAGAGTGAATAGGCAACCTACCGAATGGGAGAAAATTTTTGCAATCTACTCATCTGACAAAGGGCTAATATCCAGAGTCTACAAATAACTCAAACAAATTTACAAGAAAAAATGAAAAAACCCCATCAAAAAGTGGGCAAAGGATATGAACAGATGCTTCTCAAAAGAAGACATTTATGCAGCCAACAGACACATGAAAAAATGCTCATCATCACTGGCCATCAGAGAAATGCAAATCAAAACCATCATTAAAAAGTCAGGAAACAACAGGTGCTGGAGAGGATGTGGAGAAATAGGAACACTTTTACACTGTTGGTGGGACTGTAAACTAGTTCAACCATTGTGGAAGACAGTGTGGCAATTCCTCAAGGATCTAGAACCAGAAATACCATTTGACCCTGCCATCCCATTACTGGGTATACACCCAAAGGATTATAAATCATGCTGCTATAAAGACACATGCACACGTATGTTTATTGCGGCACTATTCACAATAGCAAAGACTTGGAATCAACCCAAATGTCCATCAATGATAGACCAGATTAAGAAAATGTGGCACATATACACCATGGAATACTATGCAGCCATAAAAAAAAAGATGAGTTCATGTCCTTTGTAGGTACATGGATGAAGGTGGAAACCATCATTCTTAGCAAACTATCGCAAGGACAAAAAACCAAACACTGCATGTTCCTACTCATAGGCGGGAATTGAACAATGAACACCTGGACACAGGAAGGGGAGCATCACATACTGGGGCCTGTCATGGGTTGGGGGGAGGGGGTAGGGGGAAGGGATAGCATTAGGAGATATACCTAATGTAAATAACGAGTTAACGGGTGCAGGACACCAACATGGCACATGTATACATATGTAACAAACCTGCACACTGTACACATGTACCCTAGAACTTAAAGTATAATTAAAAAAAGACAACATACAAATGGTCAACAGGTGTGTGTGTATGTGTGTGTGTGTGTGTGTATATATATATATATATGCTCAACATCACTAGTCATCAGGAAAGTGCAAATTAAAATCACAATGAGATATCACTTCATGTCAGTTAGAATGGCTATTATCAAAAAGACAAAAAGTAAGTGCTGGCAAGGATATGGAGAAAAGGAAATCCTTGTGCACTACTGGTGAGAATGTAAATTAATACAGCATGGAGGTTCCTCAGAAAATCAAAAATAGGCAAGACACAGTGTCTCATGCTTATAATCCCAACACTTTGGGAGGCCAAGGTGGGAGGATCACTTGAGCCCAGGAGTTCAAGAACAGCCCAGGCAACATAGTGAGACCTGGTCTCTATTAAAAATAAAAATAAACAGTCATAACAGCATGTGCCTGTAGTCCCAGCTACTCAGGAGGCTGAGGTGGGAGGATTGCTTGAGCCTGAGAAGTCAAGACTACAGTGAGCCATGATCATGCCATTGTACTCCAGACTGGGCAACAAAGTGAGACCCTGTCTCAAAATAAAATTAAATTAAATTTTAAAAAATTAAAAATAGAACTACTATATGATCTAGCAATTTCACTACTGGGTATATATCCAAAGAAAATGAAATCAGTATGTCAAAGAATTATCTACACTCACATGTTCACTACAGCATTGTTCAGAATAGCCAACTTATGGAATCTGACCTAAGTGTCCATCAGTAGATGAAGGGATAAAGAAAATATGGTATACATACACAATAGAATTCTATTCACCCTTTAAAAAGAAGGAAATCCTATCATTTGCAACATGGATGAAACTGGAGGACATTATGTTAAATGAAGTAAGTTGGACACAGAAAGACAAATACCACATGATCTCACATGTAAAATCTAAAAAGGTTGAAGTCACAGAAGGAAAGAGTAGAATGGTAGTTACCAGGGACTGGGATGTGACTGAGTGACAGGGTAGGGAAGATGTTGGTAAAAGGATACAAGATTTTGGTTAGATAGGGGAAACAAGTTCAAGAGTCTATTGTACAACGTGATGACTATCATTAATAACAATGTATTTTATTCTTAAAAAATTGATAAGGAACCCGGTGCAGTGGCTCATGCCTGTAATCTCAACACTTTGGGAGGCCGAGGCAGGCGGATCACCTGAAGTCAGGAGTTCGAGACCAGCCTGGCCAACATAGTGAAACCCCGTCTCTACTAAACATACAAAAGTTAGCTGGGCATGGTGGTGGACACCTGTAATCCCAGCTACTTGGGAGACTGAGGCAGGAGAATCACTTGAACCCAGGAGGCGAACGTTGCAGTGAGCTAAGATCACACCACTGCACTCCAGCCTGGGCAACAGAGCTAGACTCCGTCTCAAAAAAAAAAAAAAAAAAAAAAAAATTGATAAGGGTAGATTTTCAGTGTTCTTACAGCAAAAAAAAAAAAGTATGTGAGGTATTACACACATAAATTAGCTCAATTTAGCCATTCTGCAATGTATCATATTTTAAAACATGTATACAATTTTTATTTGTCAAAGAAAATAAATTGTTTAAATAAGGAAGCTCTTATATGCTGATATATGACACACAAAATATGCTACCAAAAAATGCAAAATGCAAAATCATGCACATGGTACACTACCGTTTGATTTTTAGAAGGAAGAAAAAGCAAAAATATATATTTGCATATGTGTATATATAGATATTTTACGTCTGGAAAAATACACAAGAAACTAATAACACTGTTTTCTATGGGAGGAAAAACTGGCTGAGGAACAGAGATGTGAGGGGAATTTTTCCCTAAATTGCAAGCTTTTAAAATGTGTAATCTGAGAATATAATATCTATCCAGTTATTCTTTCCCAAAGAATAAAATGAATATACCAATGAGAAGAATTCTGTGAGAAAATGTATACCTTTCATTTAGTTCACCAGATTGGAAGTGAGGACTTTTCAACAAATATGTTGGGAATTGGTCCTGATTTGGGTTTTTGCTTTTGACTGAAACTTGGACACTAAATAACAGATTTCACATTTCTCTCTTTTGACAAAAGAAAAAGAAGTTAGTAAACAGTTTATGTTCTCTCTTTTCCAAGACTGCATTTTAATGATTCGCCCAGTAAATAGAAAAATACTTTCAATCCAAAACCTATTTAAAAGAAGAAAATATGTGGTTTAGAGTAGAACATTTGTGTACAAGCCTTTTCTCTTTTTCCATTTAAGAAGAAAAGATTCCTGTGACATTAACATTCAGACAAGGCTCAGGAAAATTCAGGAATAATCACACTACAATGATTTCTCTTTGGGGAACAAAAGCAATCGGCAAAAAAATAAGAAAAAGAAACTTTCCAGCCTTCACTCCATAAACACATTGCATGCAAAAGATAGGTTCCGCTGCTCAGGAGTCAGACGAGTCTGATTCCCATTGGTCCCCTGAGCCAGGTTGCAGCCAATAGTGATGCTTTATGAGAGGAAAGAAAACTATTAAAATTGCAAAACCTCTCCCGTCCTGTTATCGAAATCCAGAAGACCTTAGAGAACACTAGGTTTAAAAATTATAGAATGCAATGAGACTTATGAAGAAAGTAAGACAGATAATTGCTTTTCTTTTCTTTAAAATTGCTTCCCAGTCTCCTATTTCTACCAGTTAGGAGCTAAGAGACAGTCATTTATTTATTCATTTATGATTGAAACCCATGTATTCTCTTTTTCTTTTTCTTTCTTTTTTTTCTTTCACTTTATTTATTAAGTTGAAAGCTTCAAAATTAAAAAGGCACAAAAGAGTATACGGGCCGGGTGCTGTGGCTGACGCCTGTAACCTCAGCACTTTGGGAGGCCGAAGCGGGTGGATTGCCTGAGCTCAGGTGTTCGAGACCAGCCTGGGCAACACGGTGAAACCACGTCTCTACTAAAATACAAAAGAAATTAGCCGGGCGTGGTGGCCCACGCCTGTAGTCCCAGTTACTCCGGAGGCTGAGGCAGGAGAATCGCATGAATCCGGAAAGCAGAGATTGCAGCGAGCCAAGATCACCCCACTGCACTCCAGCCTAGGCAACAGAGCAAGACCCTGTCTCAAAAAAAAAGAGTATACAGTGACTAGTTTACCTCTGACTTCTGTCCCTTAGTAATCAACTTCTTAATTCTTGTGTATCCTTCTGGAGATTTTTTTCTTTTTTCTTTGTTGAGACAGGGTCTCAATCTCTCACCCAGGCTGCAGTGCAGTGGCAGGATCAGAGCAAACTGCAACATCAACCTCCTGGGTTCAAGCAATCCTCCCACCTCGGCCTCCCAAAGTGCTGGGATTACAAGCATGAGCCACCATGCCCTGCCCTCCTAGAGATATTATGTACGGGTAAAAGAAAAGGTGGTTCCCCCCTCAAATATAAATTTAAAAATCAGAGGATCGTCACATAACCCTAACTCCTTATATTAACACATTACTGTTCTATGAAGCAATCTCTTCTTTAAAAAATAAATTTTCAATACCTCCTATATAACTCAAAGATAAGAAAGAGCTATTTGGCAAAAAGAAATAGGATGTCTAGAGAACTAAATTGCATATGATTTTATAGCAAACCAACTCACTGAATTTCTGGTCCAGGATTCTGACTTGAAAAACCTGTATAGATCTTCCAAGTTCCCAGCAGGAATAATTTTGCAGAAGTTTTATTAGCACTCCATGGAGATCTAAGGTCCAGAAGCCTCTTCAACTTAATTGAAGAAGGAGAGAAGAGGAAAGCGGGAAGTTGAATTCAAATGTTTGGTTCTTGTGGACTAGCAACAAGGAAGTGAAGACAGATGAAAGAGAAACCTTGAGTGCCTTGGATCAGTTAATCAGTAACTCACTTACGCTGGCACTAAACTAGATCCCTCTGACATCCAGTGGCAATTGACCGGGTAAGGCTAGACAAGTTTGTAAGTCTCTTGTTCAGTGCAAAAGAACCAGCCACAGAGAAAAGAGGCTGCTTGGAGAATAAGCTACAGAAAACAACTAAAGATCAAAACCAATAGAGCCCTCCAGGGACCCGTGTGGTGTCTGAGGCAGAGGCTGAATTCCAAGAGAGAGTCCAGCACCCGCTTTCTTTGAAGCCCTCAGCCTTTTCTTCTAGCCTGGAATCAGGTACTAGGGAAGAAAGAAGACTCAGAAGAAGGGTGTGCTTTTTAAGGTGTGGTGCACTATTAAGAATGCTAGACTGCCAGGAGTAATGGCTCATGCCTGTAGTCTCAACACTTAGGGAGGTAGAGGTGGGAGGTTTGCTTGAGCGCAGGAGTTCGAGACCAACCTGGCAATATAGTGAGACCCTGTCTCTACAAAATTTCTTCTAAAAATTAGCAGAGCGGGGCCGGGCGCAGTGGCTCATGCCTGCAATCCCAGCACTGTGGGAGGTCGAGGCAGGCGGATCACGAGGTCAGGAGATCGAGACCAGCCTGGCTAACATGGTGAAACCCCGTCTTTACTAAAAATACAAAAAATTAGATGGGTGTGCTGGCGGGCCCTTAATGCCAGCTACTCAGGAGGCTGGGGCAGGAGAATCGCTTGAAACCAGAAGGCGCACGTTGCAGGGAGCCAAGATCGCGCCACTGCACTCCAGCCTGGGCGACAGAGCGAGGCTCCGCCTCAAAAAAAAAAAAAAAAAAAAATTAGCAGAGCATGGTGGCACACGGCCATAGTCCCAGCTACTCGGGAGGCTGAGGGGGAAGGACCTTTTGAGCCCTGGAGGTGGAGGCTGCAGTGAATCAAGATCCCACTGGTGACAGAGCGAGACCCTGTCTCAAAAAAATATACAAAAATAAAAGAATGCTAGACTTAGATGACTTAGGTATCCATCGCAACTCAGCCACCAACTGACTGTGTGAATGATGACGTTCCTGAGCCCAGTTTCTTTATGTGTAAACCAGCTCGAAAATACTGCAAATCTAAAACCAGCTCAGTACAAGCCAGTTGCAATTTCCCAGTACCACAGCAGTTTTAGGAGCACCAAAACTCCAGCTTCTGGAATAACTTAAGACATTTTCAGCAACTGTCCAAGGCAATTCTGATCTCCAGTTTGAAAAACATTACAAAACACTACCCGGTCCACTCTAGCAGTCAATCTTTCAATACTACCTCAAGAAAAATAATCATGCAACATTTAGATAAAACCAGTATCTAAATCTTAGGATGTCAGAAAGCACATATTAAAATCACGAGGGATCCTCTTAGACCCACCACAAGATGGCAACAATCCAGAAGTGGTAAGTGAGCACTTCGATGTGGAAAAATCTCTACAGAACAGAACCTAAACACCACTTCCAAAAACACAGCCAACATCGTTTATAAACAAAGCCGTGAATGTTTTCTGGAACCAGACTTGAATTTACAACCTCCTAAACTCCACGTAGGGAATGCAGTTTCTTTACTCGCCAGACAGCTTATCAGAAACTCTTACCTGTCTGTACTTTGCATAAATGGTGAATTTGAAAATAAAAATAACCCAGTGTTTGTCACAAATTTCCCGCCTATTACCACTGCATTCCTGAGTGGTAATAGGTTTAAATTCCAAGTCTGTTCCATGTTCGTCTGTCCCATGTTCCATCTTAGGCAAGAAACTAACCTGTCTGAAGCTCATCAGTAACATAGGATGAGAATTCCTGCCTCTCTTGATTATTTTGAATTATAAAAAGACATAAAGTAAGTGCCATCACATGTTAGGAATACATTCATGTTCATTTCCTCCTTTTCTTCCAGAACCCTGTAAGATATTTACAGAACAATAAATAACCAGAAAAGCTATCCCCCTTACGGTAAATCCCAATCATGCCAAAATTCCTCAGACCAAAATAGATACTAACTGAAAAAGGGCTTTTTTGCATTTGTACATAGTATGTGTACCATATGTGCTCTCATGATACACACATGATTATAAAAAGATATCGTCAGAAGGTAACCACTGTTGGCCGGGCACGGTGACTCAGGCCTGTAATCCCAGCACTTTGGGAGGCCAAGGCAGGCAGATCACTCTGAGGTCAGGAGTTCAAGACCAGCCTGGCCAACATGGTGAAACCCCATCTCTACTAAAAACATAAAAATTAGCCAGGCACGGTGGCACGCACCTGTAATCCCAGTTACTCCGGAGGCTGAGGCAGGAGAATCGCTTGAACCCAGAAGGTAGAGGTTGCAGTGAGCCAAGATTGCCCCACTATACTCCAGCCTGGGTGACAGAGAGACTCCATCTCAAAATAAAAAAAAGGTAACCACTGTTAATTCTACTCAACAATATTAGGTTAAATCATATGACATTGCTGATGCTTGACCACTTTATATTTACAACTATAGCAGTTTCATATAGTTGGAAATAGCAAATCTAGGGCAAGGATTCGAGGTCAGGAGCAGTGGTTCACAACTATAATCCCAGCACCTTGGGAGGCCAAGGAGGGAGGATCACTTGAGCCCAGGAGTTCAAAACTAGCCTGAGCAACATAGTGAGACCTCATCTTTAAAATTAAAAATTGTTTTTAAAAAATAAAGCAAGGATTCAATATCTGTCTGCCCTCCCTAGATTTCCTGAAAACAACAAGATCATTAGAAATCAGTAACTCTGCGTTGTCATCTCCGTTCTGCCATTTATTAGTTGTGTCACTTTAAGAAAATCATTTAGCAACTTTGGGCCCTGGTTTCCAGATGTATACGATAAATATGGTAGATTTATCTTTTTCTGCTCTATAATTTAATGACTATAATAAGGCATAGGCACTTAGGCTAATGCCACCAAAATGCAGAGCTGGTAAGAACATTTTAAACTTAGCTATCCAAATTCTCTTGGTTGTCCCTTCTGCATCCATCCTGCCCTCTTCCACTACGAAGCACAGAAGACAGAGACCTTGATGATAATAAAATAAAGCTGTGTAAACTTCTTCACAGGCTTCTTAAAAGGCACTTCTAATTTGGCACACCCTACCACAGCAGTACTGAATTTCTCCTTAAACAAAAATGGTCACGGGTGTCAAAGAGATGTGAGTGAGTGTCCACTGAACTGTGTCTAAATGATTTTCCTTGTGACCAAAGCCAGCCTGGAATAAGCCTCTGCTAGTGAGAAGAGGGAACATGCTTCCCAGGCCGAGGAGGCATTGTTCAAAGTAATGAGTTCTGCACCACTTGGTCCACAATTCACAGCTGAGTCTGATTTTCCTAGACAAAGAGCAATAACCAAATGGAGGATGCTCTTCAGCAAGCTTCCCTGGGTTTATCATTGTTTTTAGACTCACGAGGTGGTGAAGGAAAGACGAGAGTCTCCCTAACCATCTATGTCCTAGGAATGACAAGAGGAAATGTTTGTCAACCCTGGTCAACATTATACCAGGATTTTGTCATGGCTGTAATGGATTTCAAGAGTCTAAATGTACTAAAAATGCCTAGAAATTATTACATCTCAAAAGTTAAAATGTTTAATACTCTATTGTATTCCTTTTATCCTTCTATCATAATTTTATATCCCCTCTCATTTTTTGTTTTTTGGTTTTTTTGTTTGTTTTGTTCAGGGAAAAATAGTTATGATCCTTCGGGCATGCAGACCAACATTCTTACAAGGGAGCTGCAGAAGGTTCATTATGTCATGAAACACAGAGCCAGAACAAAGGATTACTGAATCATTCACCTTATCTTCATCTAAGAAACTTGAGAATTACAGGGTTTCTGTTTCTTCTGAACTAAGTGCTGCACTTGCCAAGAGTACAAGTTTTAGAGTAGAGTTTGTACTACAAAAATGTAAGCAAATAGGTGCACATAATGCTTCCTATCCTAGATATAGAGCCTTATCTAAATTACTCAAAGTTTCAGCTTTTGCTTCTGAATCTGCCAGTCTGAGTGATTAGCACCAAATCAATCATTCTCCTTAAGACTACCAAAGGTAGTATCTTCACCCTGAACATCTGAAGTGGTGTTAGAATTATTTCAGGACTCACAGCTCTTAGTTCATTCAGAACAGAAATCTGGATTTATTCATCTTGCCTTATATATAACACATTCTCAATAAACATTTGTTGACTACATGAATAAATTAAGTAAAAAACATTTCATTAAGAATTTTCTCAGTATTTTACATTATGGCACCCTAACAAGAAGCACTTTTATCATATTCTGTGTTTATAATACTATCCCTTTATCTGGAAGACTGATTTTTAAAATAAATTTAATTGAAGTTGATGATGTGGGAAAATATATCAAACGGAAGCAATAACTTTAAACAGATTTTATTACGAATCTGGTGCCACTATAAATCCTCGCTCTGCCCATCAATCTTCCCTCTCTTTGTCTCCTTCCCATTGCCTCTCCCCTGCCTCCCCCAGGTACTCCCAGTCTCATTATCCCATGATCTGTTGAAACTGCAGTTTACCTCCTGGAACCAGCAAAAACACATGTCACTGAGAATTAGGGAATTGGAGCCAGTTACAAGCCACCACATAGGGTCACAAAGTATCTGAACCTGAAAATTAAGAGTTTTTCTATTTTTCTAAACAAGAGAAAAGGGGAGAAACTCAGTTGGACTTATTTTTAAACATTTAAGCTAGATGGATTGCACAATGTTAAGCATTTATGACAAATGAGATGGGAGAGAACTTTAACAGCATGTTACTCGCTAATCATTTGAAAAGCGGTACGTTGATTTCATTTGCTGATGGTGAGAGTATATTATCTTAAAACATCTACCACAAATAAACACTTGCTATTCTCGAAAACAAATTGCTTGAAACTGGTATGTAGCAAGACAGTACTCACGTATTACTTCACCCAAGGTATTTTATGCCACACTTTATGCCAAGAAGAGTTAACTCAATTTTAAATTTGTATTTGCAGTTATATTAATTCTAACCAATGTTTAATAGCAACTAGGCACCAATCATACTGCCAAATATTGATGCAGTTTAAGAAAGATAAGCAAGAAGCTACCGCTCCTTCTACATGCCCCCTTAAGATGTGTACTTTTGCCAAATGCTAGGCTGTATGTAAACAAATGGGATTTAAAAGAGGGGAGGGGGCTGTCAAGATTCACAGTTTTATGAAACTAAAAATTATTCTTGTCTTTCGGGCACAGTGGCTCACGCCTGTAATCCCAGCACTTTTGGGAGGACGAAGTGGGTGGATCACCTGAGGTCAGGAGTTCAAGACCAGCCTGGCCAATGTGGTGAAACCCCGTCTCTACTAAAAATACAAAAATTAGCTGGGCATGGTGGTGCATGCCTGTAATCCCAGCTATTCGGGAAGCTGAGGCAGGAGAATCGCTTGAACCCAGGAGGCGGAGGTTGCAGTGAGCCGAGGTTGCACTGCACTCCAGCCTGGGCGACAGAGCCAGACTCTGTCTCAAAAAGGAAAAAAAGAAAAAGAAAATTACTCTCAACAGACAGCTTGAGAAAACTGGCTTCTGTTAAGGCTTCTTGAAGCATTCTCTGCAGAAGATTTTAACCCCAAAGGTGACCAAAACGCTGAGGCAACTGAAAAAAAACAACCGCCTCTTCTGGGAAAGCCTTTGTTTCTTTTCATTGGCATTATACTCTGGTCCCTTTCGCAGCGCATCTCCTTGTCATAAACATGCCAATAAACAGGACATGGGTGCTGCTGGGTTGTACAAGCCCTGCTCTTCACTTGGGTTAGGAGGCACAGATTTGTCCTTGTAACGCTCGAGAACAATCACTTTACTGAATTTTTTAACTCCTTACCAGGAAGTAAATGTTTTATTCGTCTCCACTTTTCGGGATAGAGGGGGATTTCAGTTGCTGCCCTAATAACTAATCTCTCACCATTTTCTTCTGTCCGTGATCAAAATGGTAACAAGGGAAGGGAAAAGTTGGTTTTTGTTTTGTTTTTTTTTTAGTTGGTTATTGCTTTAATGCTGAACTCTCAACGTCATAATGTGATCACAAATTGATTCGCAGACGGAAACAAATAGAAAACGCCTCAGGAAGGAGGGGAGAGGACGTCGCAGATGCTCAACAGGGAACTGGGCTTAGGGGCGCGCGGGGTGGCGTCTCGGACCCACTGCTCAGTCGCCAAGGAAACGCCGCGCAGGCGCAGAGCGCGCCGCCGTGGGCAGGGGTTTGCCTCCACCACCCCGCGCCGCTCGGGCGCTCCTAGTTCTTCCCAGGAAAGGGCAATGGAGTATATCCTCCTCGCGCTGAGCACACCTAGTCTTCTCTAAGAGGGTCCTGAGCAGGGTCACCGGTCGCAGGAAAAGCTGTGAGACTCCCCAAGTGTAACCGACGCTGCACTTCCCTTGCTGGGAAACGCGGACCTGCTCTCCTGGCGGCGTCTGGCGATCAGAGAGAGGGTCCCGGGACCCCGCATGAGGGTGAAGCATCCTGCAAAGATGCTGGACGTTCCACCAGACGAAATGCCACCCACCACTACCGCAAGGGACCCGAGAGTTACATTCTTTAGCGGACACACATACACCCCCACATCCTTCTGAATTACGGGACCCCTAAGAGCAGCCGTGGCCAGTTCCCCGCACGGGGGGTTGGAGGATCCCCACGCACAGCACTCACACAGTCCTAAAGAGGCGTGTCCAGGCTGTGGCTGCTGAGAGAGGAACTCGGGCCACCTGCTCACTCGCTCATCGGACTGGCGTACCAGTCCTCTTTTTCCTGCACACCCTCTTCTCTCCCGCGCCCCCCTCCCCTTCCCCCGAAAGCACTGACCTCCTCAGCTTTGAGTGTTCAGTAGATGAAGGACTCCTCGGAGTCCGTGGCACAGGGAGCCACCTCCGAAGTGCTGGGGTGATGAGTTATTGGCCCCTGTGACTCCAACTCCAAAGCCCTGCCAAGGGCCAGAAAAGCCCCCCTAGAAGAGCACTTCTCCCCACTAGCCAGCAGAAGCCCCAGAAGAGCGGGGAAGAGCAGGGTGCCGCCGCCACAACCTGCTTTCTCATTCAAATCCTCACACTCACACAGGAGCCCCACTCCCTCTCGGCCCCGCAGCTTCCGAGGAAATCAGGAACTGGAGTTGGGAAGAGCGGACTGGAGCGCCCGCTGCCTCCGCTGGCCCGGGCGGGATAGGTGTACGGAACCCCAGGGCTGCACCTGGAATCTTTGACTTACACTCTTCTGCGGGGCTCCCCGCTTGGCAAGGGCCAGAAGTATTGGCAATGAAGTCCTTTTACCTACGCCCCACCCCCTGCAAGTTTCAAAAGTTTCCAAACCCAGGGTAATCCCCTGATACTCAGTTTGGGGCTGTAGCTGGAGGGCCTCGGTGGTGGGCGGGTAAAGGAGTTGGAGAAACAAAGTTGGAGGTGAAGGGGCAGGGAATGGGAACTGCGTGCAACTTGCACCAAAGTAAAAGGTGTTCTGAAATGCCCGTCTTACCTCCTTTAAAAAAAAAAAAAAAAAAAAAAAAAAAAAAATTCTCAGAACATAGCATCTGTCAATGCTGCAAATTAAAGAGATCCACTTTGAGTGAAGTGCAACTAAAATTGAGAGTGTGGATGATAACACTTTGCTTTTATTTATTCCCAGTCTCTTCATTTGGAAATGCTACTCCTTGGCATTAACAGGACACTTACTCACTTAGATCCGTTTAGTAGCTGGTTGACTCAAGCGGGCAACCTGCCGGGAGTAAGAAGACCGCGGTGGCAGAGGAAAGCTTGCACAGAGCAGGCACTCAAGTGTAGATGAAACGATGAAATCTACTGAACGCCCTGACAGGATGAGTGACCAGCTAGGGGCGGATGCGGGAACCGCCACTGGTCTAGACTGCCGCAGTGTGATCCGGCTTCTGGATTCCAGGATTTACATTTATCAGCCTTCATTCAACCTGCCCTATTGTTAGTTCAAAGCCTGGCTGGGAAGGAGTGGGGACGCAGCTCTTCACTCACCTTTCAGTTTAAAATAATCCTCCAATAAGAATGTCCTAGGAAAGCTGGCAGCATGGGGTTGGCAGGGATTTTCTGGGCTTAGTGACAACATAAACTAAAGTCATTTTCTTTTTTCATGCGTGAATTTGCCCAGGAAGTTACAAATGAGTAAATTACAAATGAGTGCCTGAGATTGGAGCTCCGGGCCTTGGCTGCCTGTCTGCTTTGACAGACAGTTAGTGTGGAGGGTGGTAACACTGTGACCTCTCAGCACAAGATCTAGGGTTTCACCTTTTCATCCCACTTAGCTGATACCATAGAAACAACCCATTTGTATTATTCAATTCAACAGAGGCAATTACAATGTCACAGCAAAGCACCATGGGCAAGAAGAAACTTTATCCTGAAAACAATCCTAGACTCTTAGAAAAAAGAAAAAAGCCACCAGAATACCCACTTGAATTTCTTCCTCCCAATAGTACCAGGAAGAAATCAATTTGGAAAAAAAATATAGGTAAAACGTTCTTTGCCTCTATAGAAAGAAACCTCCCCAAATTTACTTTTGTTTTTGTTTTTTTTACATGCCCATACATAAGCCTCAATTTATAAGAAATTAAGTCATTAACCCTCTGCCTCCAAACTGCTTTTTATTTTGTAAACATGCTTGTTGGAGATTTGTTTTGCTGGTAATCTCCATGGTGAATAGAAAAGCCAAAAAAAAAAAAAAAAAAAACCCACCAAGATAATCCCTCAACAGCAGCAGTTCACCCCCTAAGCTCCGGTGTTTGTCTTTCTTGAGTCTGAAAAAATGCAGATGCACATGTTGAAATAAACTCAGACACAAAGTTTCTAATAAGAGCACTTGTTTGCTATGCACTTTATTTTGATAGTTTTAATCAACTCCCATAATTTTGTAAACTTTCAAATTTTTTAATTGTGTGGTATTTCAAACCTACCAAAAACAGGACATACACCATGTAATACTCCTGCTCCCCCAACCCCTTCTTTTTTAAATAAAGTATTACAGATACGGCTAAACCCCAACTCCTGACTCGTTACCCCCACCCCTTTCCAAGGGTAATAATTCTGAAGTTGATATGAATCATAATTATGCATGTTCTTAAATGTTTAGGATATTTATACATCCATAATCTTTTAATGTAGCTTTTCTCTCCAAGTCTTTTTAACATTATTTATCAGAGAAAAATCACTAAAACAATTAATTAATTAATTGGAGAAAATCACTAAAAACAAGAAAATTTGTTACATTGCTAAGTTTTTAGAAGCAGGACAGAACTATTTTTCCTGCTTGTGACAATCAGAGTATGGAATAATAACACAGGGATTAGAAAGTGGGTAATAAGCAGCCTCTCTAGGTTACACAAACTCTTCCATGGTTACCAAAGAATAAATAGAAAAACAAAACAAATAATGCCCTCCTCTTTCACTGGTTAAAGGGGAACTGGAGAAAATGAGACCTACATTAAAACTTCTTTGGGCAGGTAAGACAAACATCCTACATGGTAATAAAGTACCTTTTCTAGATGATCTCTTGGTCATGCAAGCTATGATCTTTTAGTAAGGATTTACCACTTTTCCAAGTATAAAGAACTCCTGCTGGTAGCTCAATACAAGGTTGAAATCCGCCTGGCTGAGAAGTCTGGGGTTGAATTAGCTCTGCTTCTTCAAGCACAGGGACATCCATCTGTACAGTAGTTACAAAAAATCCTTTGCTGTGATCCTTTGACTTCATGTCCTCCCAGCATTAAAAGTGCTAAGAAAGCATCAATTTTTCTTAAATGCCATTGAATGGTGAAAGGCATCCTTCCCAACCCCCACCCTCCTCATTTCCTGAGTGATGACTCTCATTAATTATACTGGCACACCGCGGCCCAGCCTCCCTTCTAAATAGCTGCCAGATTTCTACATATCATCTCTGCCTTGATACAGAATGTGCACTGACACCAGGATCACAGAAAATCCTGGAAGAGGTGCCTGATACACGGTAAAATGATTGATGTGCCTTGTGGTGAGCCCACTGCGCTGCATATCGCAGGGGGGTTCTTAGAAAACTGCACTGGAAATTTCTGTGTTGGAAAAAGATTTTTCTAGCTGCACAAAAATTGCGCTTCCAGTTGCAAAAAGAGCCACTTATTTAAGGTGTTCAAATTTAAACAGCAACCATCTTGAGTTATACCCATGAGCAAGAGAGGAAAGGAGATAAATATTCCCTATTTTAATCAATGCACCAAGTTAAGAAAACCTTGACCAAAAAAGCTTATCAAGAAGGAGGCATTCCTCTTTCAACACATATTTCTTCAGTACTTGCCATGTGCCAGGCACTGCTCTAGGTGGTTAGCCTTAGCTGGAATATAGATAGCACTCCTGAAGTAGAGCGTAGTACCTGTCTTTATGGCCCTACTCTATGAATTGGTCACGGCCTTTAGGTACAAATAACAAAACCCCTTATCAAACCAGCTTGAGTAAAAAGCTGATGTATTGACTCCCACTTTACGATGGGGGAAGGATAAGGACTTCAGAAACGATGGGAGTCTAGCAATTCAGAATCAGCATTTCTCTTGTTAAAGAAAAAGTTATTCAATGTTAAAGCATGGTAAGGAAGGCTTTATTCAGGACCACTGAAATCGACACAGGGACTACTGCACGGAGCTCATGCAGAATACAGCATAGGCAGCTGGGAAGTTATAGACAAAGAGCAGATGGGGTTGCTGGATGACAAATCACTAAGAGGAAACATCAGGGATATGAGGGACTCCAGCTAAACCGACCTAACTGGATTCTTGCTGAACACAGGCCAGGGTGATCAGACATGACCTGGGGGACAGTGGAGGATGAAGGATCTATTGAGGGTGATCAGATATGGAGACTGGGGGTTCTTGCTAAACTGACTTAGCAGAACTCCTTACTAAAACTGAGTCTTACAAGAAAATGCATATATGGGCCCAGGAGAAGGCTCAGAAGCATGACTAATGTTTGGCCAAGCAAGCAATTTTTGTCACTCTCACACTTTCACCTTTGCTCCTACTATTTCCCTCTCTCTGCTTTTCTCAGTATTTTGATCCTGTTCTCTCCTATTCCATATGAGCTTTCTGTACAACCTGGGGGTGGGGAAAACATGGCTAGAGACAGCTCCAGGTTTCAATCGTCTCAGCTAGAGAGGCCTTTTTGCTTTTACCATCTGTAAATAAGAGGGTAGGAAAGGATTTGAACTGACCTGACTTAGGTCATGTATCCATCCATAGGTCAATTACTGTGGACAACAATAAGTAGAGTGTATGTGTGGCCAGACCCTGATTATACACACACCCTTATAGCCAGGAAGGTGGGATATTATAAATAGCAGCCCATCAGAACTACTTGGAACCAGAGAGGATTTGTTCCCAAGATGAAAGGGGCTGGTTCTACCAAGTGAAGGCAGGAAGAGATTCTAGCAAATAAAAAGAATAGATGTGGGCTGGGCACGATGGCTCACACCTGTAATACCAGCACTCTGGGAGGCTGAGGCGGGTGGATGACAAGGTCAGGAGTTCGAGATCAGCCTGGCCAACATGGTAAAACCCCGTCTTTACCAAAAATACAAAAATTAGCCAGGTGTGGTGGCAGCCACCTGTAATCCCAGCTCCTCGGGAGGCTGCGGCAGAGAATTGCTTGAACCCAGGAGGTGGAGGTTGCAGTGAGCAAAGATCGTGCCACTACACTCCAGCCTGGATGACAGAGCGAGACTCCGTCTCAAAAAAAAAAAAAAAAAAAAAAAAAAAAAGAATAGATGTTCCCTAGGGCGCCCTCTCTTAAATCTGCTGCCAAAGGAAGAAACACCTTTAGACTGATTTATATGTATACTACTTAATCTACAGAGTAGATCAGAAGCGAAATGTCCTAAATCCATCACAGGAGACTGAGGGGAGAGGAGTAGTAATGGCCAACTGTAAGTGCTGCCAATCTTTCCCTCCCCAGCTGAAGAAGCATGTGTCCCCATGTGGGGCCAACTGGCAGGAGCTGGAGATGGGGAGGAAGGAACACAACCAGGATAGCTGATCTCTGAAAGGATTGTTTTCTTTTGTGTTTTTCACTTTTTATCATGGAAGTGTTTATACATACACAAAAGTAGAATAGTATAGTAAAACCCTATGTACTAGTCACTGTGTTTCAACAATTATTAATATTTTGGCAACTTTATCCAGGAATATGGAGATTCGCTGAAATACCTGAATTCATAAACTAACACATTTTTGCAGTACTATGATGTTGGTTACTGAAAGAAATACATGCCTCTTATGGTAAATTATATAAGACCAGTGCATGCAAAGCCCTTAGCAAAATGCCTGGTACAAAATGAGTTCTCAAATATGTCTTTACTGTTAATATTTGAAACCTATTTAAACTTTTTATTTATTTACTTATTATTTTGTGTGTGTGTGTGTGATGGAGTTTCACTCTCGTTGCCGAGGCTGGAGTGCAGTTGCACGATCTCAGCTCACTGCAACCTCGCCCTCCTGGGTTCAAGTGATTCTCCTGCCTCAGCCTCCCAAGTAGCTGGGATTACAGGCAGGCGCCACCATGCCTGGCTAATTTTGTATTTTTAGTAGAAATGGGGTTTCGCCATGTTGGCCAGGTGAACTCCTGACCTCAGGTGATGTGCTCACCTCGACCTCCCAAAGTGCTGGGATTACAGGCCTGAGCCACTGTGCCCGGCTGAAAGTTTTTAAATATGAATGAAGTCTACAAATGGAAATGTTTTGGCATACAGAGGAAAATAATGTTTTTTTGTTTTGTTTTGTTTTTTGAGACAAAGTCTTGCTCTGTCGCCCAGACTGGAGTACAGTGGCGTGATCTCAGTTCACTGCAATCTCTGCCTCCCAGGCTCAAGCGATTCTCCTGCCTCAGCCTCCAGAGTAGCTGGGATTACAGGCACCCGCCACCATGCCCAGCTAATTTTTGTGTTTTTTAGTAGAGACGAGGTTTCGCCATGTTGGTCAGGCTGGTCTCAAACTCCTGACCTCAGGTGATCCAACCGCCTTGGCCTTCCAAAGTACTAGGATTACAGGCATGAGCATCCAACCGAAAATAATGTCTTTTTTTTAAATAATGTTTTTTTAGAGACTGGGGTCTCACTATGTTGCCCAGGCTGGACTCTTAACTGCTCTAACTGCTGGGCTCAAGGGATCCTCCTGCCTCAGCTTCCTGAGTAGCTGGAACTACAGGTGTTCTGCTGGAAAATAACTTTTTAAGGCTAAACTCTGATTCTTCATTTACCAACAGACTATAACTTTTTTTAATGATTTATTTTTAAATGGCAGCTATTTATATTTTTTCTATAACAAGCCTAAATAACTATTTTCCCATTTTATCTGGAAAGGTCAAAAATATTATAAGCAAATGCACATTTCACCATACAAATAAGGAGAAAACATGATTTAAATTGTTAAACTTAGGAATGAGCCTGGACTACATATCAGAATTCTAAATACTAGGTCCCCACTTCACTACCTTGGCAAAATACTTCATCCTGTGAATGCTGGGTGAAGGTAAAGTAGCATAGCTGCGCCTAAGTTAATTTTATTCAACTAAGATTTTCTTAACCTCAGTTATACTTCTCGGGAGATTTTAGTTCTCAAGATAAGGTGAACACTTTTTAAAAGGCAGTAAGTGTGCTAAAGTGAACTTTCCCCATTTTCTGTTCTTCTCCAACGTGTTTGATTGTTTATTTCTCCTGCGGTGGGAAGGGGAACGAAGTAGTTGGAGGAAACAATAGTGTCAGAGAAGGAAGTGCCCCCTTTTCCTCCTTCCTAAGAGCTTCACAACTCAGCTCTGTGCATATTGTTTCCAGAAAGACCTCCCACAGAGCCAATATCTGCAACTTTCAAGATGGTCAAGGCTTGCTCACCAAGACAGACCTTTAATTGAAGTTTCTTTATTCAGCCTTAGAAGTAATACTGAAACTTTGACGCTACAGATTTCCCTCATGGAATATACTGGGCTCCCCCTCCAATACTATCATTAAAAGATTCTGTAGAATTTAACAATATAATTAAAAGAATCTGAAGTACCATTTTTATAGACATTGAACAAATGCTTAGAAAGACAAGCAAACTGAATTGTAGAGAGAAAATGAGGAAAGACACTGGTGAAAGAGTTACAGTACAAATTCTAAAGTTTTGAAAGATGGGGGCGTTGGAGGGGGGAGGCAATTTACACCACAAGGAAAACTCTTCTTCCCTACCATTTGGAATTCTAGTGGGGTGTGCAGTCTCTTTTACTAACATCTGTTTATTTTTAAGCAGAAAACAAATGGTTAGATTTTTCTGTATAAACAGAGCAAAAGGAAAAACTACACCTTAAAATTTGTATTTAGTTTTTGTTTCACTTATTTGCATAATTAAACTAGCTACATATTAAGATGGCTTGCTTTGTCCAAAATAAATGTCTCCCTTTTCAAACTTGACAAGTTTACAAAATGTTCTCTCAGATCACTTCAGCAAATTAATCTTCATGGTGTAGGCTCATGGGATGCATGGGGGAAATTCTGACTAAAAAAAAAAAAGGTCCTGGTCAAAATGACAAGGCAACACTGTGATGGTCCACTCATTTATTCTTTCATTCATTTATTTAACAAATATTTACGGAGTTCCCTATATGAGCAAGAAATAGGGCCAAATCCTGCTGTGGAAGGAGCAGAAATGATCCAAAATTGTACTTGAATTATAAAGTCTACTGTACCTTGGACTAGAGAGGCATGTAAATAAATATTTACAATATAAATAACGAGTGCTAAAATAGATACATGTACAGTGCTGCAGAACAGAAGAGGGTGCTAATTCCTCAATTTCATTGCTAGTTACACAGAAATAAAGTGTTTTGATAACCAAAATGAAGCAGAAAATAGAAGTAATGATCCTAATGCCTCAATTTTTTAAAAACCTTATTTCTGTCTCAAAAAAAAAAAAAGAAAAGAAAGAAAAACAGTGGTTGGCCAGGTAGGGTAGCTCACCCTGTAATCCCAACATTTTAGGAGGCCAAGGCCAGCAGATCACTCAAGCCCAAGAGTTCAAATTCAGCCTGGACAACATGGTGAAACCCGTGTCTACAAAAAACACAAAAAAATTAGCTGGACATAGTGGTGCTGGTGCGCACCTGTAGTCTCACCTATTCAGGAGGCTGAGGTGGGAGGATCACTTGAGCCCTGGAGGCAGAGGTTGCAGTGCATTGAGATCATGCCACTGTACTCCAGCTTGGGCAACAGAGCAAGACCCTGTCTCAAAAAAAAAGAAAAACAATGTTCCAATGTGTTCATTAAAAATGAACAAGAAGCAAAGCAGTAATACTCAGAACAGAACCAAGTGAGATCAAAAGATCCCCAAAGACCTCCATCCTGCCTAGTAAATTGGTAAATCTCATAACCATATAAGATTAAGTCTCTGGAAGAATAAAGTCCTGTGATTCTCAACCCTTTAGCCATCCCTGGGCTTCTCAACCCAGATCAATAGAAAGAGGTGTCCAGATCTCAAAAGGTGGATCTGCTCCAATAGCTTTTTTTTTTTTTTTTTTTTTTTTTTTGAGACAGAGTCTGACTCTGTTGCCCAGGCTGGAGTGCAGTGGCACGATCTCGGCTTACTGCAAGCTCTGCCTCCCGGGTTCATGCCATTCTCCTGCCTCAGCCTCCAGAGTAGCTGGGACTACAGGTGCCCACCACCACTCCCAGCTAATTTTTTGTATTTTCAGTAGAGACAGGGTTTCACCATGTTAGCCAGGATGGTCTCGATCTCCTGACCTTGTGATCCGCCCACCTCAGCCTCCCAAAGTGCTGGGATTACAGGCGTGAGCCACCACGCCCGGCCTCCAATGGCTATTTTTGAAGAGGTCATGGAGGATAAGGATGATCTTACAGAGAACAGAACTGAGGCACCCAGATGATATGACCAAGAAACACACACAACTAGAACCAGGAGCTATCATTATTCCTCTCCGGCAGGACAAGACATAGTTGTGGACCACTGAATTCTGTTTTCCCTCGCATTATATAGTGGATGCATTGACATTTGAACTAAGGCTTCCAGACCATGAGGAACTATCTCTAGACCTGACCAAAAGGGAGTAACTCTCAGAGATCCCAAACAAGGGGATGGGCTTTTTGGATTGTAATTGGGTAATCCTACCCACTTACTTACTAGATAAAGCCTACCTTTTTTCTTTAAGTATAATAATGAACTCAAGTCATCAGTATCTCAGTACAATACCACCTCATCATAATTTGCAAAATATTAAAATATCTAGCTAATTAATGATACCTTTCCTGATTTTCCATCATTAATATCATTTTCAAATTATAATATTTAATAGTTTGATGTAATTTTAATGGGAGGAATGCAAGTTAAAAGAATGAGTTCAAATTGCCACCTTGAAAAAGAAAGTATAGTTTGTTCATTTAAAAAGCATTTTTACTATTTTACTGTTAAATTTCTGTTCTTAACCTATTTTATTTTATTTTTTTAACACAAAGTCTCGCCCAGGCTGGAGTGCAGTGGCACAACAATCAGCTCACTGCAACCCCCGCCTCCCAGGTTCAAGCAATTCTCCTGTCTCAGCCTCACGAGTAATTGGGATTGCAGGTGCCCACCACCACGCCCGGGTCATTTTTGTATTTTTAGTAGAGACAAGGTTTTGCCATGTTGGCCAGGCTTGTCTCGAACTCCTGACCTTAGGTGATCTGCCCACCTCAGCCTCCCAGAGTGCTGGGATTATAGCGGTGAACCACCTCGCCTGGCAGGTGTTTTAAAATTTTAAAACAAAAAATTTTAATTTTTTATTTGTTTAGTTGTTTTTAAACAGAGTCTTACCCTTTCACCCAGGCTGGAGTACAGTGGCACAATTTCGGCTCACTACAACCTCCACCTCCCCAGTTCAAGCGATTTTCCTGCCTCAGTTTCCTGAGTAGCTGGGATTACAGGTGCCCGCTACCACATCTGGCTAATTTTTATATTTTTAGTAGAGACAGAGTTTCACCATGTTGGTCAGGGTGGTCTCAAACTCCTGACCTCAGGTGATCCACCCACCTTGACCTCCCAAAGTGTTAGGATTACAGGCATGAGCCACTGCGCCTGGCCTTAACCATTTTAATATTAATCTTGAGTTTTTTATTTTCTTCAGCCTTTTCATATTAATAAATTTGTATCACTTTCTCCCTGTGATTTGCCTTCATAGAAATAGCTGCCTCGGTGGCTGGGTGCAGTGGCTTATGCCTGTAATCCCAGGACTTCGGGAAGCCAAGGTAGGTGGATCACCTGAGGTTCGGAGTTAGAGACCAGCCTGACCAACATGAAGAAACCCCTTCTCTGAAACTAAAAATACCAAATTAGCTGGGCATGGTGGCACATGCCTGTAATCCCAGCTACTCGGGAGGCTGAGGCAGGAGAATTGCTTGAACCCGGGAGGCAGAGGTTGAGGTGAGCTGAGATCGTGCCATTGCACTCCAGCCTGGACAACAAGAGTGAAACTCCATCTCAAAAAAAAAAGAAAAAGAAAAAGAAAAGAAAAAGAAATAGCTGCCTTGGTAGTGACTTTAGAGAAGCTCCATATCATTAAGAAGCATCTCCTAGGAAACCAGCTCCTCCTCAACTATCCCAGCAGTGTAGCCACTCCCTTAGTATAGCTGTCATTTCTTTTTTCTTTTTTGAGAAGGAGTCTCACTCTGTCACCAGGCTGGAGAGCAGTGGTGCAATCTCAGCTCACGGCAACCTCTGCCTCCTGGGTTCAAGCAATTCTTCTGCCTCAGCCTCTGGAGTAGCTGGGACTACAGGCGCCCACCACCACGCCCAGTTAATTTTTTTATTTTTAGTAGATATGGGGTTTCATCATGTTGGCCAGGCTGGTCTGGAACTCCTGACCTCAAGTGATCTGCCCACCTCGGCCTCCCAAAGTGCTGCGATTACAGGCGTGAGCCACTGCGCCTAGCCCTGTCATATCTTTTAATGACGGCTAAGCAATACTGTTTCTGTTGGTACCCTGAACGTCTAGAACACTGCTGTTTCTTGGCTTCTTGAACCACATAGCCTCTTTATGTCAATGTGTTATCAGGAGGTGCAGGAATTCTCAGTTCTAGTCTAACTTGGAAGAAATAATTCAGCCAAGAGATGCACAGCAAGGGTTAAGTAGCAGAGTTTATTGAAGGAAGATAAAGTACATTCCTAGAGAGGAGTGAAAAACAGCTCTAGGTTGCTCCAGCTGGAAAAACAGTAGTAGTAACATTTAAGTAAAGAGACAGTACATGGTGAAATAAGAAACCAGCAGCAGGCCAGGTGCGGTGGCTTATACCTGTAATCCCAGCACTTTAGGAGGCCAAGGCAGGTGGATCACTTGAGGTCAGGAGTTCAACACCAGCCTGGCAAACATGGTGAAACCCTGTCTCTACTAAAAATGCAAAAATGTAGCTAGGTGTGATGGTGTGTGCCTGTGGTCCCAGGTACTCGGGAGGCTGATGCAGGAGAATCACTTGAACCCAGCAGGCAGAGTTTGCAGGGAACCAAGATCGCACCACCGCACTCCAGCCTGAGCGACAGAGGCAAGACTCTGTCTCAAAAAAAAAGCCAGCAGCAGCTAGTGCTGGAGGATTCTCTTTATGAGAATATTACATGATTATTCAGAAAGGGGCGTGAGGGGAATATTACTCGCAAGATGTTTCAGGAAGTCTCTTTGGGCGTGCACGCTCTGTGGTTGTACATGCCAGTACACATGTCACATGTCTCATTAGCATTTAAAATCTCCACCCAGGGGAGTGTTTTTTACTATTATAATGAGCAAAAGGCTACTCTAGGGTGAATTTTTGGAGAAGTGCACATGCTCATCAGCAGGGAAAGTTTCTACCATGGTATCTGTGGCTTGGGCCTTATACGTACCCTTTAGGAATGCAGGAGACCAACCATAAGGCCAGAAGTAGCCAGTGTAGCCACTGGGTTTTGTTTTTTTGTTGTTTTGTTTTGTTTTTGCTGACTGTGAGTGGGCAGTGCTGATTATTAGTGGGCAGCATCTCCAGGACTTTTCTCAGAGGAGCTCCCTTGTCTGCTCATTTCTGGCTATCTGCCTACTTTAACAAATGGTAGCTAGCACATGTAACACTGGACTGGGGACAAACTGTGTCAACAACATGCCCCTTGACAGCACATAGAGTTTAATTACCCAAGGGAGGGTCTTATAGCTCAAAGATGCAGTCCTTACGTTGTTGAGGAGCCAAATGATGCTGGAGCAATTCAGAAGAAGATAAAACTCTTGCATAACATTATCTGCCTGCCTCAAGTGCAGTTGATTCTTTTTTTGAGATGGAGTCTTGCTCCGTCACCCAGGCTGGAGTGCAGTGGCACGATCTCAGCTCATTGCCACCTCCGCCTCCTGGGTTTAAGCAATTCTCTGCCTCAGCCTTCCGAGTAGCTGGGACTACAGGCACCTGCCACCACACCTGGCTAATTTTTGTATTTTTATTAGAGACAGGGTTTTACCATGTTGGCGAGGCTGGTCTCGAACTCCTAGCCTCAAGTGATCTGCCTGCCTCGGCCTCCCAAAGTGCTGGGATTACAGGCATGAGCCACCGTGCCCGGTGCAGTTAATTCTCTAAAAGCAGGTTTGCAAGCATATTAGGTTGGTGTGAGGTACTGACTGGGATCTCTACCGGACTCCAGGAGTTACCAGATATAGCAGGCATAACAGCAGCACTGTTGGGATCCATGGCTCTAATTTTCCTTTGAGTCAAGTTTTAAGAAGACGGTATTTCAGGCAGCAGTATCCCCAGACTTCCCAGTAGTGGGAGAAGTCAAGCTGATTTAGGTTTCACAAGTACCAGCTAAGAGAAGAGGTCTGGGAGTAAGGAGGAGTGGAAAAGTTAGAGTCTACAGAGCAGCAACCATCCTTTCCCTTTCCCATTCAAATGGGGGAGGAGATTTGACATTAACACTTCCCTTCTCTTTTTACAAGGCTGAGGGTATTACATATCCCGCTATCCTGGGAAATCATGATTGTCTCTCCTGAAATTTGCTAAGCTACTGGACCTGCCAGCATTTCATTTTTCTGAGACAAGAAGAAAGAGGCATGATTTGAGAAGTGAGGCAAGAGAGAGGAAGTGCCTGGATAAGAGCTGACATTCCCATCACTTAGTGGAAGAGTACATGTGTTTCCGGCTAGGCACAGTGGCTCATGCCTGTAATCACAGCATTTTGGGAGGCTGAGGTGGGCAGATTGCCTGAGATTAGGAGTTCAAGACCAGCCTGGCCAACATGGCGAAACCCCATCTCTGCTAAAAATAAAAATATTAGCCAGGTGTGGTGGCACACACCTGTAATCCCAGCTGCTCAGGAAGTTGAGGCAGGAGAATCACTTGAACCGAGGAGATGGAGGTTGCAGTGAGCCGAGATCATGCCACTGCACTCCTGCATGGGTGACAGAGTGAGACTCCACCTCAAGAAAAAAAGAAAAAGTATGCCGAGCGCGGTGGCTCATGCCAGCACTTTGGGAGGCTGAGGTGGGTGGATCATGAGGTCAGGAAATCGAGACCATCCTGGCTAACACAGTGAAACCCTGTCTCTACTAAAGAATACAAAAAATTAGCCGGGCGTAGTGGCGAGCGCCTATAGTCCCAGCTACTCAGGAGGCTGAGGCAGGAGAATGGAGTGAACCCAGGAGGCGGGGGTTGCAGTGATCCGAGATTGTGCCACTGCACTCCAGTCTGGGCAACAGAGCAAGACTCCATCTCAAAAAAAAAAAAGAAAAAAAAAGAAAAAGTATGAATAGAAAATGAAAAACCCCAAAAAAGGAAACGTAAATTAAGAAGAGACTGAAAAGAACCAAAAAATCCAATCCTTTAGAAACAAAGAACCAAATTCATTTGATAGAAAAATATTTTAAAAGCAAGGAAGTCTAGGTACCCAAAGTACCAAAAGAAAAGAAGGCCGAAAGGAAAACAGAGTGGCCATGGATCCTGTTTTTTTAAAGACAAGATTGTAGGGGAAAATCATAGTATCTTTTCCTCACTCATTGCAAGATTCAGACTGACATCCCTCATAAAAGACAGATTAACAAGAGAAAAACCTATAAAAATTTATTTAATATAAATTTTATATGACATAAGAGCCATCAGAAATGAAGACTCAAAAACCCAGGGAAAACTATGTATATTTATGGACGATCATGCAGAGGACAAATGGGTACGACCTAATGGTATCAAACTCGGGGGAGCTGGCTGGGCACAGTGGCTCACAGCTGTAATCCCAGGACTTTGGGAGGCAGAGGCAGGTGGATCACCTGAGATTAGGAGTTCGAGACCAGCCTGGCCAACATGGCAAAATCCTGTCTCTACTAAAAATACAAAAATTAGCCAGGTGTGGTGGTACACGCCTGTAATCCCAGTTATTTGGGAGGCTGAGGCAGGAGAATCGCTTGAATCCAGGAGGCAGAGGTTGCAATAAGCCAAGATCACGCCATTGCACTCCAGCCTGGGTGACAGAGCAATACCCCATCTCGAAAACAAAAATAAATAAACTTGGGGGAATAAGGCCGATTTGATCAGATTTTTCTTGGCCTCTGGGGATAGAGAAGACTCCCTCTGATATAAGGGTCTTCTGACCTACTTTCAAGAGAGGCAGGTCAGATAATTATTTTATGGCCTGCTTCAGGAAAGAAAGGTGGCAGAAGGTCAGAGAGTGACCTTCCTGCTTCTGCAGTGTTCTCAATTTCCTTCAACTTAAAATACTCAGTATGCCAAGGTGCCACATTTTGGGGTGTCATGTTCTGAGCCCCAACAAGACCAAAAAGTAGTAAATCCTCTATGTAAGAAAGGCAAAGAGTATGGGCTTTGGTCTGATATCCAGCCTAATAGGGACTTTTTACTTTTTCAGATGGCCCTGTTATAACCATCCCAGTGATGGCCAGGCGCGGTGGCTCACGCCTGTAATCCCAGCACTTTGGGAGGCCGAGGCGGGCGGATCACAAGGTCAGGAGATCGAGACCACGGTGAAACCCCGTCTCTACTAAAAAAATACAAAAAATTAGCCGGGCGCGGTTGTGGGCGCCTGTAGTCCCAGCTACTCGGGAGGCTGAGGCAGGAGAATGGCGTGAACCCGGGAGGCGGAGCTTGCAGTGAGCCGAGATCGCGCCACTGCACTCCAGCCTGGGCGACAGAGCGAGACTCCATCTCAAAAAATAAATAAATAAAAAAAAAAATAACCATCCCAGTGACAAAAGATCTAGCTTTTCTAAAATTACCCGGTTCAGCTTATGCTTGGGTTATCCAACAAGCTGCTCTATGATACTGACCAGAGACAGGCTGAAAAAGTGAATGCAGGCCCAGAAAAAAGCTGCCAGTCAATGGAAATTCTCCACCCAAGAACCATATGATTTTCACGTAAGTATGAATACTGCCACCGTCTAAGTGGAGAACAAGAATAGACAGCAACAGTGACTGCACATGAGAGGAGACCCCTTGATCTGCATTTCTCATTGCTCATCTTGTTCATAAAATCAGGGTTCCCTACTACATCATCAAGGGAAAGGTTAGATCAAGTCACAGGATGACCTACATCAGTCTCACTTTCATACGGCTTAACTGGAAAGATAGTTGTATGCTGGCTGAGCTGGTAGAGGCCATCAGAACTAACTACAGTGATAACTATGATACAATCTGACATCACTAGAAGACAATTACTTAGGTCCAAATTCTGTAATTCACAATGTCAAGTTGGAAAAGAAAAAGGCTCAAGAGCTTGCCACAAAACTAGTTTAAATATACTCGGTTAACTTCCCTGTAAATAAAAATAAAACATCCCCTTAAAACAAAAAGCTATTGAGGCATAGAAACCAGGAAATAAAAACTAGGATGTGACTTCCTATCCTATCCCAAAGAAAGGTCATGAAATAAAACACATTCACACATAAAATCTTTGGAACATTTGGGACCTCATTGAAAATGAATGTTTAATTTCTAAAGGATGCAGAATCCATTTTCTTATGTTCTAAGAAGGAGTCAGGGTCGGGCGCAGTGGCTCACACCTGTAATCCCAGCACTTTGGGAGGCTGAGGCCGGCGGATCACGAGGTCAAGAGATCGAGACCATCCTGGCCAACATGGCGAAACCCTATCTCTAATAAAAATGTAAAAATTAGCTGGGCGTGGTGGCGTGTGCCTGTAGTCCCAGCTACTCGGGAGGCTGAGGCAGGAGAATTGCTTGAACTTGGGAAGGCAGAGGTTGCAGTGAACCCTGCACTCCAGTCTGGCGACAGGGCAAGACTCCACCTCAAAAAAAAAAAAAAGGAGTCAGGCAGCAGCAGCAGTATACTTCTCATTCTGTGCTATTAATTCTAACAGGAGTCAACTATCTGGACTAGATGATAAGTCTGAATTTTCTTGGTATCATAAACCATTAAAAAAAAAAAATTTGTATAGACTTTGTGGATGTGAGTGCATTATTGCTGGCCTGGCGAAAGAAGCTTACACTGTCGGCCGGGCGCGGTGGCTCAAGCCTGTAATCCCAGCACTTTGGGAGGCCGAGAGGGGCGGATCACGAGGTCAGGAAATCGAGACCATCCTGGCGAACACGGTGAAACCCCGTCTCTACTAAAAAATACAAAAAACCAGCCGGGCGAGGTGGCAGGCGCCTGTAGTCCCAGCTACTCAGGAGGCTGAGGCTGGAGAATGGCGTAAACCCGGGAGGCGGAGCTTGCAGTGAGCCGAGATCCGGCCACTGCACTCCAGCCTGGGCGACAGAGCGAGACTCCGTCTCAAAAAAAAAAAAAAAAAAAAAAAAGAAGCTTACACTGTCAAGATGATTTTATCAGCAAGTTTTTTAATTGCTATCTCAAATAACAAGAAATTGGGAAGCAGGGCAGTTCAAGTATTGGCTACGTCAAGGACTCAACAATGTCAGGCATCTCAGTTTTTTCTATCCTCTGTGCTGCCATCCTCAGTACATTGTTTTTTTGTTTGTTTTGTTTTTGAAACGGAGTCTCGCTCTGTCACCCAGGCAGGAGTGCAGTGGTGTGATCTGGGCTCACTGCAACCTCTACCTCCCAGGTTGAAGCGATTCTCCTGCCTCAGCCTCCCAAGTACGTGAGATTACAGGTGTGAGCCACCACATCTGGCTAATTTTGTATTTTTAGTAGAGACGGGGGTTTCACCATATTAGCCAGGCTGGTCGTTGGTCTCGAACTCCTGACCTCAAGTGATCCGTCCACCTCAGCCTCCCAAAGTGCTGGGATTACAGGCTTGAGCCACCATGCCCAGCTAGTACATTGTTTTTGTCCTCTGGATTAGCCCCCTCATCTAACAACAGTTAGAAATTAGCCATTCTTTATTACAAGGAATGATCTAAGAGACCCTGCCTCCAAATTCACAAGCAATTAGAAAGCAGTTAGGAGAAAAAAGCTACTTTGCACATAAAGCATAATGAATTCCTTTATTATAGTGAAAGGTAATAAAACTGGAAAAATAAACATGTATCTTCTTTAAACAAAAATTCAATATGGCAGTACAAAAATTAGCCAGCCTTCATGATGAGCTCCTGTAGTCCCAGGTACTTGGGTGGCTGAGGCAGAAGAATCACTTGAACCCAGGAGGCAGAGGTTGCAGTGAGCCAAGATCACGCCACTGCACTGCAGCCTGGGTGACAAGAGCAAAACTCCGTGTTAAAACAAAAAAAGCTGGGCTGGGTAGCTCACGCCTGTAATCCTAGCCCTTTGGGAGGCCGAGGTGGGCAGATCATCTGAGGTCGGGAGTTCGAGACCAGCCTGACCAACATGGAGAAACCCCGTCTCTACTAAAAATACAAAATTAGCTGGGCATGGTGGCGCATGCCTGTAATCCCCGCTACTTGGGAGGCTGAGGCAGGAGAATCACTTGAACCCAGGAAACAGGAGGTTGCAGTGAGCTGAGATCACGCCACTGCACTCCAGCCTGGGAAACAAGAGCGAAACCTCGTGTCAAAACAAAGAAACAAAAAATTCAATATAGCTGCCCAAAATAACTAAAAACAACATAGTGGTGAAGAGTTAAACTTTCTCTTCACACAGTAGCGCTATATATATAAATCATTCAGCCTGGTAACTTCTCATGAAGTATTTCATCTTTCCTAAAATCATATTAATTAATTATAATTTGTTTAAATTAATTCTGACATTATAATAATCATCTCTTTTTAATATTTAAATACCATTAGACTAACACTTTGATCATTTGGCAAAACTCCCATTTTGAGTCAAAAATGTCCATTATTTACATATTTACTCTTTGGAGAAGGTTACCTCTAGATCTCTTGACTGTTTCACCCTTTTCTACGAAAGTGTATGCGACTTATAAGTTCTTTGAACTTCAGTATTAAGGAGTAGTTGTTCATGTTGTCTTTCCATATTTCATAAGTCCTTCTAAGTTTGTCATAATAACTTTCTTTTTTCAAGTTGAAATCTGATCCTGTTGTTTTTAGAAAACTGTCCTTTTTCCATATTCTCCAGGAATCTTTTAATTTTTCCAAATAACTTTCTTTTTCAGAGTCTTCCTTCCATATTCCTTCTCCTTTTTTTAAGGCTGTTAATTCAGCTTTAAGTAAGTTTCTGTGAACTCTCCAATAGATTTTAGAATCATATTTAAGCCCTTTAACAAGAACAGTTTTGCCAAGACCTCTTCTCAAAATTTCTTCATTCAGATTCACGCTGAAATATCCACCCTTGAATTTAAAAATAATACAAACCAATTATTTAAGATAATTGTTGTTAAACCCATCACATCTTATTTACCTTAAAAATCAGTCATTCAACAATTTTAGTCCTCCAAAGAAAAGGCAAAAATGGTCCCCAAGGCTCCCCCAAAACAGCTCTTGCTAAATCCAAGGATTTTTATTACTAGAAGAGACCCTTTCTCAAAATCAGTTAACTCTTTTATACCATGGAATTCTCCACAGACTCACTGTTCTCCTCACCCAAAGTGGTGAGGAAGCAATAAAGTACGAAAAATGTGTTTTTGGTCTATCGGTGGTTCTATGGAGGGGAGGTGGGATGCACAAGATAGGCAGAGTGACAGCAGGACCAGCAAAAGAAACTAAGAGACGAAGAGAAACTAAACTGAAAGTAGTGGTCAAATGCAAAATGAACTGAATCATCACTGAACTGTTAAATGAGGTTCAGAATTCCAGTGTTTTGGACAGCACTGGCAAGTAAATACAATTTTAAAAGACCTCCCTCAAAATTATTAAATTAAAATTATAAAAATAGTTTGGGCCATTGAGTCTTCATCCTACAGGAAATTTCATTCATGGAATACCTCACCTCCTAATGAAACTGGATAAATGGGATTTTTTTTTTCATTAATTTACTGTATAAAGGAGATCCTGGCGGGGCGCAGTGGCTCATGCCTGTTAATCTCAACACTTTGGGAGGCCGAGGCAGGCGGATCACGAGGTCAGGAGTTCGAGACCAGCCTGGCCAACAAGGTGAAACTCTGCCTCTACTAATAAAACACAAAAATTAGCCGGGTGTGGTGGCAGGCGCCTGTAATCCCAGCCACTCAGGAGGCTGAGGCAGGAGAATTGCTTGAACGCGGGAGGCGGAGATTGCAGTGAGCCGAGATCGCGCCATTGCACTCCAGCCTGGGTGACAGAGCAAGGCTCCATCTCGGGAAAATAAATAAATAAATAAAAGGACATCCTGCCTAGATACTTCTACAATCCTTGTGGGATTTTAATCTTAACAAAGGGTTAATAAAATTCTGTTCCTTCAAATTCAGAAATTTTTAGTACATGATAACAGTTATAAAGCAATTATATTTTTCTAAATCTTTCAAATCTTATAAGCTCATTCCCTTGAACCAAACTCAGAATAATTAAAAGTCCACCTCACACATTAGCAAAATTCAAACAGGAGAAGTAAATTATCACTCTATGTGTATAGCGTAGTTTGGTCAACTAGGAAGCGAGATAAAATAGAGATATGCTTATAAGATGAAATGTAGGCTCAGGAGCCAGGAAGAGTTGGGTTTGAATACAGGCTCTTCTTCTGGGTTACCCTGATCAAGACAATCAGTTTCCCTAAAAGTCTCACCTGAAAGTGGGAATAAAAACAACAACCCTGTAGAGTGGTTTTGAAGATAAGTGACATAATATAAGCATGGCACCTTAGCTCAGCGTCTGGCACATGTTGACCCTCAAAATATACATCATTGCTATCTTTATCATCATCATAATTATCTCCTTTTTTTGGTAATTATACTCTTTAATTTAAAAGCTAATATTTTTGTAAGGCCTTTGGGATGTTTTATACAACTTTGTATTATTTTTTTTTTTTTTTTTTTTTTTTTGAGACGGAGTCTCACGCTGTTGCCCAGGCTGGAGTGCAGTGGCGCGATCTCGGCTCACTGCAAGCTCCGCCTCCCGGGTTCCCGCCATTTTCCTGCCTCAGCCTCCTGAGTAGCTGGGACTACAGGCGCCCGCCACCGCGCCCGGCTAATTTTTTGTATTTTTAGTAGAGACGGGGTTTCACTGTGGTCTCGATCTCCTGACCTTGTGATCCGCCCGCCTCGGCCTCCCAAAGTGCTGGGATTACAGGCTTGAGCCACCGCGCCCGGCAACTTTGTATTATTAACTTACTTTTTTTTGTTTTTGTTTTTGTTTTTTTTGAAGCGGAGTCTCACTCTGTCACCCAGGCTGGAGTGCAGTGGCACAATCTCGGCTCACTGTAACCTCCGCCTCCAGGGTTCAAGCGATTCTCTTGCCTCAGCCTCCTGAGTAGCTGGGATTCCAGGCACCCAGCACCATGCCTAGCTAATTTTTGTATTTTTAGTAGTGACAGGGTTTCACCAAGTTGGCCAGGGTGGTCTCGAACTCCTCACCTCAAGTATACTGCCGGCCTCAGCCTCCCAAAGTGCTGAGATTACAGGCATGAGTCACCATGCCCAGCCTTTATTAACTTACTTTTAAACTTACTTTTAAAATATAAGATATTTCAATTAATTAGTTTTAGATAATTCTTATTTTGAAAGTACTGAATATCATCTGGACATGCAAAAATTAAGGAATTTCATTAAGCTTTCTATTAATAATTCAAAAAGCTTTTAAGAATTAAAATGGTCAAAATTCTAATCATCTTATTTTATTTAAAAGAAGGGGTCTGTCTCTGTCGCCCAGGTTGAAGTATAGTGGCGCGATCATAGCTCACTGCAGTCTCGACTGTGTAGGCTGAAGCATTCCTCCCACCTCAGCCTCCTGAGTTGCTGGGATTACAGGCACAAGTGACTGTACCCAGCTCATAATTATAATTTTAAGAGCTGAATATCATAGAAGTGATCAAGGTATAAAAACCTATCTGATGGCCCACCAAAAAAATCTGGAGTAAGACACATCCAGGGATTCGGGACAGTGATTCAGCAACAAAGATGAAACTGTCATTTCCAGTTTTATAATGGCTATGGCCAATTATAAAGGTAAGAAAACTCTGAGGCAATATCTTTAAATGACTCATCACTGATCAGAACTAGTACCTAAGAATGTTCAACTTTATGGTTCAAAGATTTATACACTTAGACAGACCTATCAACAACATATTAGACCAGACTAAGCAAACGCTCAGGAAACACCCTGGCTGTTTGTAGTTTCCAGCTGACAAGCCTCACTCAACAAGTGGTTTATAGTAACAAGCATGATGTAATATACCCATACATAAACAAACATATAATGATACTTCCTAAATTAGCAATGCCCAGAGTCATTAATAATTTGAAGCTTATGGCCATGGTGGCTCATGCCTATATTGCCAGCACTTTGGGAGGCTAAAGCAGGCGGATCACCTGAGGTCAGGAGTTCGAGACGCGCCTGGCCAACATGGCGAAACTTCATTCTACTTAAAAATACAAAAAATTAGCCAGGCGTAGTGGTGTGCACCTCTAGTCCCAGCTACTCGGGAGGCTGAGGCAGCAGAATTGCTTAAACCTGGGAGGTAGAGGTTGCAGTGAACCAAGATCATGACACTGCACTCCAGCCTGGGCAACAGAGTGAGACTCTGTTTCAAAAAATAATAATAATAAATAATAGGCCAGGCGCAGTGGCTCATGCCTGTAATCCCAGCACTTTGGGAGGCCGAGGTGGGTGGATCACAAGGTCAAGATATTAAGACCATCCTGGTCAGCATGGTGAAACCCCATCTCCACTAAAAATACAAAAATTAGCTGGGCATGGTGGCGGGCCCCTGTAGTCCCAACTACTCGGGAGGCTGAGGCAGGAGAATCACTTGAACCCGTGGGAGGTGGAGGTTACAGTGAGCCAAGATCGTGCCACTGCACTGCAGCCCGGCAACAGGGCGAGACTCCATCTAAAAATAAATAAATAAATAATAATAATAAAAAATAATAATTTGAAGTTTTTCTTTTTTCTTAATTTTATTTTTTCTATAATAAACATAAATTACATATATAACAAAAATAAAATTTGTATATAAGACACCTAGTTCTCTATGCATAATCACTATCCGTAGCAGTTTAAAAAAGCAAAAAAAAAGTCAGTCCCATTATATATCCAAAGTTCTAGTTAAATAAGTGTTTACACATAAGTAATAAGAAGAATAAGATATTGCTAGTTGTTTCTTCACACTGCTTACCTTATTCACTAAAAGATAGCAAAAGAGTGCTGAATTCTCCTTTCCAAGAAGTTGGAACCATAGTAATTGGGAAGGTTTTAGCTCTTTTTGTAACCATGCCTTCCCAGTTTCAGTGAGTTCTACTCCAGCCAGCTTAACCAGCAAAGCACCACGTGGCTCCTCTAAAAAGGTGAGGTAGAAAAGAGTTCAGCTTTAACAGCATGTTGTAAAAGCAAATTCCAGTCATTTGGCCTCCAAAACATAAACAAATATATTATGTTTATTTATAAATACCCAGTCTCTCTAAATGTAGACCCATTTATTTCTATATTCAAGTTTTCTTTTAAAACAATACAAGTATACATAACAGAGTAATTTCAAAAACCCATTTCTTTCTTTCTTTTATTTTTTTCTTTTTTTTTTCTTGAAACAGGCTCTCACTCTGTCACCCAGGTTGGAGTAAGGTGGCGCAATCTTGGTTCACTGCAATCTCTGCCTCCCAGGTTCAAGTGATTCTCGTGCCTCAGCCTCCTGAGTAGCTGGGATTACAGGCATGCACCATCATGCCCGGCTGATTGTTGCATTTTTAGTAGAGACAGGGTCTCGTTATGTTGGCCAAGCTGGTCTCAAAACCCCTGGCTTCAAGTGATCCACCCACCTTGGCCTCCCAAAGTGCTGGGATTACAGGCATGAGCCACCGCACCCAGCCTTCAAAAATCCATTTCAGTAAGCTTCAGAACAGGAAGTGAGATTTAACTAATTTAACCTTCTTTTTTCAACCTCCCATGCTTATTTTTACATATACACACATAAAGCTATAGACCTTCAGTTTAATAATATGGGCTATTACCACCAAAAGAACCACAGAAACTGCTTTTTCACTTATTGAAGATGTCGTCCCTTCTCAACAAATATTGATCTACATCAACACTGTTATGCTTATACATTTTGCAAAACTGACTTCTAGACAGGATTTTATCAACTGATATTCTAAGAAGCATAATATGAAGAAGACCTATTTACCCAAACCCTTGAAAGAATTTTAACCAATGTAACTTTAATAACAAGATTTTACTTTAGAAAAAGTTTATAACTTTCCAAAAATGGATAACAGCTGACAAAAAAAAACTTAGTGTCTTAAAAAAAATTATACATTTAACATACATTAAGCTCTTACATAATGGTTGAAAATATAAAGTTAAATCCATCTATTCTCCAGGAAAGAAGTAATACTTTAGTTCAAGAAGATAGCCTAGAACACTGTTATAGTATTTGACAAAAAAAAAAAAAAAAAAAGTGTTTAGGATACAGGCTTCTTAAAACGTGTCCTGGAATTTTAGTTTGAGAAGCATCAAAAGGTATAAGCAATTGCACTCCTGCACTCCAGCCTAGGCGACAGGGCAAGAACTTATCTCAAAATAAAGAAGGCCAGGTGCAGTGCCTCACGCCTGTAATCCCAGCCCTGTGGGAGGCCGAGGAGGGCGGATCACCTGAGGTCAGGAGTTCAAGATCAGTCTGGCCAACATGGTAAAACCCCATCTCTACTAAAAATACAAAATTTAAGGCCAGGCGTGGTGGCTCACACCTGTAATCCCAGCACTTTGTGAGGCTGAGGCAGGTGGATCACCTGAGGTTAGGAATTCAAGACCAGCCTGACCAACATGGTGAAACCCCGTCTCTACTAAAAATACAAAATTAGCCAGGCATGGTGGCACAAGCCTGTAATTACAGCTGCTTTGGAGGCTGAGGCAGGAGAATTGCTTGAACTTGGGAGGCAAAGTTTGCAGTGAGCCGAGATCATGCCATTGCACTCCAGCCTGGGCAACAAGAGCGAACCTCCCTCTCAAAAACAAACAAACAAAAAAACACAAAAATTAGCTGGGCATGGTGGTGCGTGCCTGTAATCCCAGCTACTCAGGAGGCTGAGGCACGAGAATCACTTGAATCTAGGAGGCAGAGGCTGAAGTGAGCTGAGATTGCGCCACTGCACTCCAGCCTGGGCGATAGAGTGAGACTGTCTCAAAAAAAAAAAAAAAAAAGAAGAAGAAGAAAAAATAAGGTATTTGTAGAATGGTCATACTTTTACAAAAACTTTGTGTTACAATAAGTAAATACACAAATTAGATTAAGGTAGTACATACAACAAAGATTAAATGATATCAAATCTTAGTACATAATGAGTTACAGAAAGCCTGAAAATTCTGAGGTCTCTCTCCAACCCTTTAATGTTGCCAACACCATCAATCCTCTTGCAGTAAGACATCCTGATAGCGGCAGGAGACAGTCAAATTCCCAGGCAGATAGGGGCAGGTGCCCAGTGAAACCTGACCTTCAAACCAAATACAGTTTAAAGCCTGAAAAACGAGCTACAAGTCTCAGATAAATCCATGGACTGGATAGACAACCTCTTTTCTTGTTTGGTGCGCTTTCCTGTGATTGATCCCCACCCTTCACCTATTTTACATATAGCTACCCTTCCCTAATTGGTTTTTGCACTGTCATGCTCATCTTTTAGTGGTGCCCTTTTTTTAGCCTTTTTTGCATATCGCAAACCAATTAGCATGCACTCACCCATTCTGAGCCTAAAAAGCCCCAAACTCAGCCACACTTTGAAACTGCCTGTCTTCCGGCAGGGGACTACCTGACTTCAGGTGCTGGGGGTGGGGTTACACAACTCAGGCACCCTCTCTGCTGACAGTTGTTTTGTTCACTCAACAAAACTTTGCCTTGCTCACCCACCAGCGGTCAGCTAACCTCATTCTTGGATGTGGGACAAGAATCATGACCCACTAAATGGCAAGTGGAAATGAGCATAGGGTCCAGACCAGGGTGCAAGCCAAGTGCAGCCCACCGGGCCAAGGGGGCAGAATACCTCCTGTGGCAAGCCCAGGGCCAAGCAAGGTCCAGGCAGGGGCATCACCAGCTGTGGAGGTCTCTGGGGAAGCAGAGCCAAAAAATCCTGTGTCAACCCCATAGTCTTTGAGACCAAAGCTTTTGGGACCAAAACCTTGAAGTGGATGGTCCGTTAATCTAATAAAACACTATCAACCTAAGTATTAATATCCTAATTATTTACTTGACAAAGGTCATTCCATTCCTTTAAACTAGCAAATTCTCCATTGAGTATTTAAAATATAATGTGATCAATAAGAATTTAAAAATAAATCTTCCAGAAAAAAATTACTTTTTTGAAAAAGCAAATGTTACTTTTTTTATTTTTATTTTTTTTTTGAGACGGAGTCTTGCTCTGTAGCCCGGGCTGGAGTGCAGTGGCCGGATCTCAGCTCACTGCAAGCTCCGCCTCCCGGGTTTACGCCATTCTCCTGCCTCAGCCTCCGGAGTAGCTGGGACTACAGGCGCCCGCCACCTCGCCCGGCTAGTTTTTTGTATTTTTAGTAGAGACGGGGTTTCACGGTGTTAGCCAGGATGGTCTCGATCTCCTGACCTCGTGATCCGCCCGTCTCGGCCTCCCAAAGTGCTGGGATTACAGGCTTGAGCCACCGCGCCCGGCCTATTTTTCATTTTTTTTGAGATGCAGTTTCTTTGTCACCCAGGAAGGAGTGCAGTGGTGCAATCTTGGCTCACTACAACTTCTGCCTCAAGTGATTCTCCTGCCTCAGCTTCCTGAGTAGCTGGAATTACCAGCGCATGCCACCACACCCCCACCACCACCCCCAGCTAATTTTGTATTTTTAGTAGAAAGGCGGTTTTACCATATTTGCCAGACTGGCCTTGAACTCCTGACCTCAAGTTATCTGCCCACCTCAGCCTCCCAAAGTGCTGGGATTACAGGCGTGAACCACTGTGTGTGTGTGTGTGTGTGTGTGTGTGTGTGTGTGTGTGTGTGTGTGGTGTGGAGATCTGGTTTTGCTCTGCCACCCAGGCTGGAGTGCAGTGGTATGATCATGGCTCACTGTAGCCTCAACCTCCCAGGCTCAAGCAATCCTCCCATATCAGCCTCCCAAGTAACCAGGACAACAGGCACATGCCATCAGGCCCAGCTAATTTTTTTGTTTATTTGTTTATTTTTTGAAATCACCTCTCATTCTGTTACCCAGGCTGGAATGCAGTGGCATGATCTTGACTCAGTGCAACCTCTGCTTCCTGGGTTCAAGCAATCCTCTTGTCTCAGCCTCCCAAGTATCTGGGACTACAGACCTGCACCACCACACTTTGCTAATCTTTGTATTTTTTGTAGAGACAGGGTTTCACCATGTAGCCCAGGCTGGTCTCAAACTCCTGGACTCAAGCGATCCACCTGCTTCAGCCTCCCAAAGTGCTGGATTACAGGTATGAGCCATCGCTAATTTTTAAAATTTTTTTGTAGAGACAGAGTTTCACAATGTTGCCAGGGCTGGTCTCAAATTCTTGGGCTCAAGGGATCCTCCTGCTTCAGCCTCTCAAAGTGCTGGAAATACTGGCAAAAGCCACCACCACCTGGTCTTTGATTTCTAACCTATGAATTTTTTAGTTTTGTGTTACTGTGACATTAATCCCTCTATATTCTCAGCCCTTCAATAAATCGTTTATACAAACATCAAAAATAAATAAGTAAATAAAGCCCAATTCATAATAGATGGGATGACACAGTAGGTGCTGGTTAGGAGGGGAGAACTTAGGCTCCAGTGGAGTAGGCCAAGAGAACTCTATCAAAAAGGTAGAACTTGGCCAGATGCAGTGGCTCAGCCTGTAATCTCAGCACTTTAGGAGGTAGAGGTGGGCCAGTGTCTTGAACCCAGAAGTTCAAGAAGGGCCTGGGAAACATAGCAAGACCCCATTTCTACAAAAAATAAACTTAAAAATTAGTGGACATGATGGTGCACTCCTGCAGTCCTAGCTGCTTAGGAAGCTGAGGTAAGAGAATTGCTTTGGCTTGAAAGGAGGAGGCTGCAGTGAGCCGTGATCGCACCACTGCACTCCAGCCTGGGGGACAGAGCAAGACCCAGTCTCAAAATCAATCAATAAATATAAGGTGGGACTTGGGTGTTTCAAATACACAGAGAAGCAGAAGGGAGTAGAGAGTGACTATGTCAAGTAAGGGAAGGATCATGATTATCTAGAAAAACTACAGACATAAGATGAAAACTGAAGCAAACCCCAACTAGGGAGTCTGTTATATTTCTGCCTCATGAGATGAGTGGGAAACTTTGTGGCTAAATATTTTTAAGGTTTTTAGAGAGATAGGACATAATACAAAAACTGATTTTTTTAAAATAACTCTAGATCTATAAAATACTATAAGTGGATTCATGACAATGTACAACTTCATGAGACACAGGAAGTTGTATGACAGCAGAATCATCTACACCTATGTCAAAAACATTTTTTTTTTTTTTTTTTTACCATCAGGGATAAGAGAAGCTTTGAATAATTTCCTCACTAGACTGCAGGTTTTATGACTACTGTAAGTGTGTGCCCATTTTCTTTGCCGCTGTACTGAGACTGTAGCAACAGCGCAGGAATTCAGTAATAATTGGAGGAATTAAGTATTCTAAATGTTTCACTTCATAAAATGTTTAGGCTGTGTGTGTGTGTGTGTGTGTGTGTGTGTGTGTGTGTGTGCGCGCCTCCTCATTCACACACACCAAAAATAAGATCACAGAAGGGATAGGTGGCACAGAATTGCCATTAGAAAGGAGTCTTAGAAATCTTATAACTCTCTTGTTTGATGGTGGTGGGAACCACAGACCAAAAGCAGAAACAGAACACAGCTTCACACACCAATCTGTGTTCTACTACACCATGCAGCCTCTACTACTATGTTGAGTCATTTGAACCAAAGCTTCTTGGTAAGAATGATCTCCATTTTTAGGACCTGGATCTTAGCCCTCCTCAGAAATAGAATAAACACCTATTTCTATTACATAAATCAAGAAGTAAAAATGGTGAAAGGAACATAAGGAGTTTTTAATTAACTATTTTAAAATGACGACTATGCTCTAGCAACTTATCGTATCATTCAAAATGGTGTTTGGGTAACAACTTTCTAGCTCTAAAACAATTTTACAGGTAAATAGGTTTCATGTCTGAAAGTGCAAAATAATCCTTTTCACATAAGCAGTTTATGTTAGTCACAAAGCAGGCATTAGCACTATCATGACATTTGTAGTGGTTAATATCTGTTGAGAGGTATAAGACATTTATCATCTGTTTCTTTAACTTCTACATGTCTATAGAACATGCAGTTCTGAACTGAGTGATGGAAAATCTGTTTTCTAGCTTTGATTTCAACATTATTAGCTAGATGGCATTTAATCTCTGTAGAAAATATTAAAATAAGTGGAGGAGAAAAGTGGGAATTTAAGGAACTTCTAAGGCTCCCTTAGACTCTAAAATTCAGATTCTATGTACCAAATTACATAATCACTTTATTATTTGTTGTGAGACCCATTAATAATAAAAATCATATATGGCAATTACAGTGCTGTGGCATTGCATGATTTCAGGAGGCAGATTTCTGTTGAATATCACCCCTGTAGACATGCAATGCATAGCCTGGATAACCACAAGTGATGATCTGGCTGGCTAAGCTCTGATGAGTCATTACTATCAGACAGGGGAGATTTAAATTATTACAACAACTGAGAAGCTAAAGGACTTGCGAAGTGTAAATCCTACTTAGAGCTGAGATGGTCAAAAAAGGCCATCCTTGGTAATCTCTCTTCAGGGAGCAACACTCATTAAAACTGTGTAAGTTCTCTTTGGTTTACTAAAAGAATTAATTGTATCAAGTATGTTTGGTGGGGAAAAATCAATCTTGTTCCTTTATAGTTGTACGTTATTGAAGAGAGTGATATTCGTTCACCTTGGGATTTTAAAAAGGAACTCCTTTCTTCATAAAATCAGAATATTAAGAAGAGCCATAAATAGAACTAAATTAATCCATTTGACAAATTTTACCAAGTCTCTATTGGCTAATAAGTATTTTTCTAGGGACTCTGAATACCAAAATGAAAAGGAGAAAACCTTGCCCATCGGGGCTCACAGTTCAGTGAGGAATATAAACCTAAATACATAACAATAGCAGAAAAAGGTGAATAAGTACTATAATTGCAGTGTATGTATCATAAATTGTTGTGGGGTATAGTAAAGAAAGAGGCTAATTCAGCCTGGCAGTTAAGGAGGCTTCACAAAAGAGCTGACAGTTGAGCCAGATCCTAAAGAATCAATTGATGTTCAACAGAGGCCAAGACACTCCAAGCAAAGAGCCAGGCCCAGGGTTGTGAGAATGCATATAAGCAGCAGGAAAGTCTGTGTGTGCCTAGGGGCTTTGATGTGAAGCAAGGAGAAATGGGAATTGCAGCAGGAAAGTGGTATCTTATACCAAACTTGTCCAATCTGCAGCCTGTGGGCCACATGCAGCCCAGGACGGCTTTGAATATGTCCCAACACAAATTTGTAAACTTTCTTAAAGCATTATGATATTGTTTTGCTTTTTTTTTTTTTTTTTAGCTCATCAGCTATCATTAGTGTATTTAATGTGTGGCCCAAGAAAATTTTTCTTCTTCCAGTATGGCCCAGGGAAGCCAAAACATTGGATACCCCTGGCTTACACCCTTCCTCCCTGTATCTCAAACACAGGAGTCTTGGTATGTCTTGTCAAAAGCATCATGCTCCTTCTCACCTATGCTCTTCCTAGCTAGCCTCCTCTTAATTCTTCAGGTACCTGATTAAATAACAATTCCTCAATGTGGCCTTCTCTGACTACTCTATATGTATAGATTCTATTACTGCCACCCCAAGACCACCCAGAATTATCCTAGTATCCTGCTCCTTTTCTTCATAGCTCTTAGGACAACTTTTCATTTGTCTGTTGTCTATCTTCCACCTAGACTGTAAGCTTCAAGGGCTAAAGGAACTTTGTTTGTTTTACCCAACATTGTACAATTAGCTTAGGTCCTAGACCATAATAGGTGCCCAACATTTGTGAAATGAATGACTGAATGACTGAATAGTTGAATTTAAAAAGGAACGAAGGGGCCAGGTGTGGTGGCTCACGCCTGTAATCCCAGCACTTTTGGAGGCCAAGGCGGGAGGATCACCTGAGGCCAGGAGTCCAACACCCGCCTGGCCAACATGGAAAAACCCCGTCTCTACTAAAAATAGAAAATTAGCAGGGCGTGGTGGCGCATGCCTGTAATCCCAGTTACTCGGGAGGCTGAGGCAGGAGAATTACTTGAACCTGGGAGGCGGAGGTTGCAGTGAGCCGAGACCGCGCCATTGCACTCCAGCCTGGGCAACAAGAGTGAAACCCTATCTCAAAAAAAAAAAAGAAAGAAAAAGGAAAAAAAGAAGTAAAAGAAAAAAGGAAATCTGAGCCAAATTAAGCACCTCCTAATATATAAGGCCAAAAATTGAGACTTTCTCATGGACAATGGAGAGTTATTAGGAATTAAAATGACTTTTTTTTTGATATTTTATAAATAACATCTAATAAAAGAAGACCACAATAGTTATTTAGTTTCATTAATCTTGTACCTTACTTACTTCTCAACGAAGCTATAATAGGTAAAGTAATAGGTATATGTTCAATTTCTAAACCATTCTCAGTTATTCGGCGTAATCGTCCACGTAGTTTAACATTTCTTCTTATAAATTCTACTGGAATATCTGAAGCGCTTGTAAATTTTGATGTCTATGGATTTACAAGGAGAAAAATATAACCACTTATTATTATTGTCATTTCAAAATTTAAAATGTCAAATTATCAAAACATTTCACAATTAGACATAACCATCAACATTTTAAAATTTAGTTCCTAATTTTATATTACTTTAATATGATTTAATCAAATGTGTTTATGGAAACATTATTTACAAATCCTTATTCACTATTTTCAAGCCACTACATAAAGAACATTAAACAGACTCCTAACTTCGAAAAGCTTGTAACCTCAAAATAGGACACAATTCGTCAAAAGACATTGAGTATCTATCTGTGCCTGGCACCACACAAATCTGGTTAAACAGTCTCCAGCTTATTCCACGTAAGTACAATCTATTCATGCATATATTGATGGGAAAACTTAAACAAAGCTCAGTCAAATTAAATTAGAACCTTAACCAACGAGATTTTTTTTCTTATCATTTTTTTTATCTTGTAGGAGAAAAGGCACATTTAAAAAAGAAAAAAGAAAAAAAGGCCAACATTAGGAATGTACTACAATCCCTAACACTTAGGTGATATCTTGGGATCAATCAACACTTTATGCCTACTTTTTTCCACATTGACAATACTACAAGCTTTGATCATAATTATGGCTAGCTAAGAAGCTCACATAACAGAAGGAAAAGCCAGGCACGATGGCTTATCCTATAATTCCAGCATTCTGGGAGGCTTAGTTGGAGGGTTACTTGAGGCCAGAAGTTTGAGACCAGCCTGGGCAACATAGTGAGACACCATCTCCAGAAAAAAAATGTAAAAATCAGCTGGGCATGGTAACATAGAACAGGAGGGTCACTTGAGCCCAGGAGTTTAAGGTTACAGAGAGCCATGACAGTGCCACTAAACTCCAGCCTGGGTGACAGAGCGAGAACCTGACTCTGTCAAAAAATAAATAAATAAATTAGTACCCAACTTCCTATGACAGTAAAGTTGAACTGAAGATTTTTATAAACAAGAATAATGTAGGAGACAAACCCAGAATGTGGAATATACTATAGAATAAATCACTTCGTTCTCCCAACAAAACAATGGCATTGGAAAAAAAGGGTGGGAACGTATTACAAAATAAATGAGATTTAAGAAATAAAACATATAATATATATAGACTATTTGAATAGATCATCTATTTTTAAAAATCATAGAATCAAGATCTTCTGACTATAGACTGGGTATTACATGATTCTAAGAGATTATTGTTAATTTTATTAGGTATGATAATATTAAAGGACAAACTAACATTACAGATCTGTTTTTTCAGACAGGGCCTCGCTCTGTGGCCCAGGCTGCAGCTCAGCAGCATAATCCTGGCTCAACTGTAGCCTCGACCTCCTGGGCTCAAGTAATCCCCCTGCCACAGCCCCCCAAGTAGGACTACAGGTGTGCACCACTACACCTGGTTAATTTTTAAATTTTTTGTAGAGATGGTGTCTTCACTTGTCGCCCAGGCTGATCTCAAACTCCTGGGCTCAAACAATCCTCCTGCCTCAAACAATCCTGCTGCCTCATGAATTCTGATGTCATAAACTAGGAAGTACATATCATCACCTTCTTGCCAAAATGCTTAGGTTGAATCTCACAAGGAAAGAAACAAATTCAGATTATGGAACATATTAAAAGACAACTGGCTTGGACTCTAAAAATGTCAGCATCATGAAAGACAAAAATTGTTTTTAAGTAGGAGTAATGGCTGGATGTGGCGGTTCATATCTGTAATCCCAGCACTTTGGGAGGCCGAGGGGGATTGATCACGAGGTCAATAGATGGAGACCATCCTGGCCAACATGGTGAAACCCCATCTCTACTAAAAATACAAAAATTAGCTGGGTGTGGTGGTGCGTACCTGTAGTCCCAGCTACTCAGGAGGCTGAGGCAGGAGAATCGCTTGAACTTGGGAGGTGGAGGTTGCAGTGAACTGAGATCGTGCCACTGCACTCCAGCCTGGTGACAGAGCGAGACTACGTCTCAAAAAAAAAAAAAAAAAAGGAGTAATATTCTAGATTAAAGGAGTCTAATGAGACATAACAACTAAATATAATGCATGATCCTTGACTGAATGTTGGATTGGGAAAAAAAACAATAAAGGACATTTTTTAGAAAATACATCTGAATATGAACTTTATTGTATGTAAGATTGCTGCAGAAATGTTAAATGTATTAGATGTGCTAATATTAATGTGGGTATGTAGGAGAACATCCTTGCTCTTAGGAAGCACACTATGAAGTATTTATGGACGATGTCACATGATGTCTGCAACTTGCTTTGAATTGGTTTCACAAAGGGAGAGAGAATACAACTGTAGCAAAATGTTAACAACTGGTGAATTTAGGTGAAAGGAAAATGAATGTGACAAAATTTTTTAGGAGAAAAAGTTGGGAGGAAAAAGCTTCTGGATCTACTTTCAATATTCATTCAAGAATGTGAAATATGCAGAATGTAAACAAAAGAGAGGAGAAATGCTAAATCAAACCACAAAGAATTTGAATCACGGGACAAAGTTGCTTATGACAAGTTTATGAGAAAAACAGAGAAATACAGATTAAATATCCACATAGTCAGATGGTTCCCAACACGGTTTAGTGAAAACACTAAGGGAATACCAATGAATTAATCAACGTCAATGGAAAGTGGTACTCTAGGGGTAATCTATGGAACTCTGACCTCCAGTTTAATATGCTCACGAATGACTTGAATGATAGCATAAGGAACAAACATCAGGAGGGCTGGTTGTCTGGAAGGATATGACTGCTGGAAGTCAGGATAAGTATTCAAAAAGATTCTGACAACCAAAATCATGAACTAAATTGTAAAGACTCTTCATGTACTCCCCAAAACTAATGAAGGATGGGAGAGAACAAATTAATACCTATAGCGCTTATATGGGAGATATTTAGAGATTTTAGGGAACTGTGAACTCAAAATGAGTAAAAGTATAACACTGCTGCTAAAACAAACACACAAAAACAGAAAAAGTGCAACCTGGTCTCCTCACCACCAAAAAACAAAAAACAAGATCAAACTAAGGTAACATTTTTAGGAACAAAATCTAGAGCAAGAGAAGTGAAGGACAGATTGTCCTAAAGCAGGCCCTAAGGAGAATATATTGCGCTACTCTGGAGACTTTTTTTTTTTTTTTTTTTTTTTGAGACAGAGTCTCGCTCTGTTGCCCAGGCTGGAGTGCAGTGGTGTGATCTCGGCTCACTACAATCTCTGTCTCCCGGGTTCAAGCAATTCTCCTGCTGCAGCCTCCTGAGTAGCTGGGATTACAACCATGCATCATCACATCAAGCTGGTCTCAAACTCCTGACCTCAGGTGAGCCGCCTGCCTCAGCCTCCCAAAGTGCTGGAATTATAGGCGTGAGCCACCATGCCTGGCTATGAGATCATATTTCATAAAAGGCTTTAACAAACTGGAACAAAGCCAGAAAAAAAGAAAAAAAAAAAAATAGTAAGGTGCCTGGAAACCATATCGCCCAGGAGAACTAACAGTACTTTGCCCAGGGAAAGAAGGAGTTAAAAGAAGTAGAATGGCCAATAAAGATACCTTCAGGCCAGGTGCGGTGGCTCAAGCCTGTAATCCCAGCACTTTGGGAGGCCGAGGCGGGTGAATCACGAGGTCAGGAGATCGAGACCATCCTGGCTAACACGGTGAAACCCCGTCTCTACTAAAAATACAAAAAAAAAACTAGCCGGGCGTGGTGGCGGGCGCCTGTAGTCCCAGCTACTCGGAGGCTGAGGCGGGAGAATGGCGTGAACCCGGGAGGTGGAGCTTGCAGTGAGCCGAGATCGCGCCACTGCACTCCAGCCTGGGCGACAGAGCGAGACTCCGTCTCAAAAAAAAAAAAAAAAAAAGATGTCTTCAACTACTAAAAGTGCATCCCTTTTAATTCTGGTGTGTTTTCTTACAATAGACGTAAGAAGGTCAAAGAGTGCCTTAATGTTTAGAGTTTTATAAATTATTAAGAAGCTGAGGGAGGAAACCGAAGGAGCATCAGTGTTCCCGCTCTGAAGGAGCTCATGTGAGAAAGATCCCATTGCATCCCATTGCATCCATTTATTTTACATCCCACAACAACAGAAAGCTCAAAGCTGTGCTTCTGTAACACAGCAGGGACTATTTGAAAGATGAACAAAAAATATACATAAAACAACCAGAATATAATTGTACAGAAATTCATGAATAGGTTTAAGATAAAGCATATATCAAAGGGGACAAAAAGGGATAGATCCAAAACATAAGAACAGATAAGGAGGCTGTCTTCACAGGAAGTAAATCCTGAGCTTGCGACAAACACAACCTACTCTCTAGGAGAGGCAGAAAGATGCTGCTGCTACAAGGATGCTGTGTCTAAGCTGCGGACGGTGAAGAAGATGTCCTAAAGGCAAAAAGATAAATGCTGGAAGCATCCTGGGAAAGACAAAGAAAATAAGGGTTTCGAATTCAAGACATAAATTTGAAATCCAGCTGTGCCACTTACTAGCTGGATGATCTTGTGAAAATTGTTTACCTCCTTTAAGTATCTACTTCCTCATCTACAAAAATCAACCTTGATCAAAAGATTATTATAAGCATTAAATGAAATTATGTTTATAAAGTGCTGGCACAATGCCAAACTCAATAATCTTTTTTATTTCTTAAATATAAAATTGGCAATTATCAACCAGTAACTGAAGGAATATAAGAACTTGATAAATAATCTCTCAGAGGGAAGAAAATCAGCAATACAAAAAGGACACTGAAGCATGACTAACACAACATCCATTGCTAAATCCCTTCTCCCTTGCCACCATGAATTTTAGGGATGGGAAAGCTAAATGGTCACTCTCCCCACGTCCCTTCCAGCTAGAGGTGGCTATGTGACAGAGGATACAAACAAAAGTCTGCTGAAGGCTTCTAGGAAAAACGCTTTCCTGACAAAAGGAAAAGTTGTGGTTGGCACTGTCCTTTTCCTCCATTTCCTGCCTTGATCATGAATATGATACTTGGAGCTACAAAAGGCATCCTATGTAATGAGAAAAGGCCAAAAAATAACATGGACCTAAGCCCTTATGTCACTGAGGCCGGGAACCACCGCCAGCAGCCTACCTCTAGACTTCTTATGACTTGAGAAAAATAAACCCCTTGCATGGTGAAGCTGCTGTTGCTTGGGGTTTCTCTTACTTGCAGCCAAACTCATCTGTAATACAACAGAAGTTTTTGTTTGTTTGTTTTTGTTTTAATCACTTAATGTTTCAATGTTCTCTTCCTACTTGCTCTTCTCATCACTAGTAAGTCACCATTACTTAAAAATAGCGGGCCGGGGCTGGGTGCGGTGGCTCATACCTGTAATCCCAGCACTTTGGGAGGCCAAGGCGGGCAGATCACGAGATCAGGAGATCAAGACCATCCTGGCTAACATGGTGAAATCCCATCTCTACTAAAAATACAAAAAATTAGCCAGGTGTGGTGGCACACACCTGTAGTCCCAGCTACTTGGGGGGCTGAGGCAGGAGAATCGCTTGAACACGGGAGGCGGAGTTTGTAGTGAGCCGAAATTGCACCACTGCACTCCAGCCTGGGCGACAGAGTGAGACTCCATCTTAAAAAAAAAAAAAAAAAAAAAAAAGTGGGCCAGGTGCGGTGGCTCATGCCTGTAATCACAGCACTTTGGGAGGCTGAGGCAGGCAGATGATGAGGTCAGGAGATCAAGACCATCCTGGCTAACATGGTGAAATCCCATCTCTACTAAAAATACAAAAAAATTAGCCATGTGTGGTGGCACATGCCTGTACTCCCAGCTACTCAGGAGGCTGAGGAAGGAGAACTGCTTGAACCCAGGAGCTGGAGGTTGCACTGAGCCAACATAGCAAAACCCCATCTCTACTAAAAATACAAAATTAGCCAGGTGTGGTGGTGGGCACATGTAATCCCAGCTACTCAGCTGGCTGAGCCAAGATCATGCCAATGCACTCCAGCCTGGGCAACAGAGCAAAACTCTGCCTCAAAAAAAAAAAAAAAAAAATCAAGATAAATTATTGAGTCTGTGGAACAGAAAGAAAAAAAGATTGAAGAAAAGTGAACAGGGCCTAAAGAATCTATAGAACACCTAAATGAACCAACACGTGTACCAGAGGAGTCCCAGAAGAAGAGAAAGAAGGGGGAAAGAGACTATTTGAAAAAAAAAAAAAAAAAACCACGACTGAAAACTTCCCGAGTTTGATGAAACAGACAGATACAAACATCCAAAAAGCTCAACAAGTCACATAAAAGGATCCTTAATAAGATTATCAGCAGATCTCTCATCAGAAACTTTGGAGGCTATAAGGTAGTGGACTGATATCTTCAAAATGCTAAAAGCAAAAAAACTATAAACCAAGAATATCATATCCAGCAAAACTGACCTTCAGAAGTGAAGAATTCAAGACATTTCCAGATAAATACAAGCTGAGAAAGTTTGTTACCACAGACTTGCCCTGCAAGAAATGCTAAAACGAGTGCTACATGTTGCAATGAAAGGACACTAGACAGTAACTTGAAGCCATATGAAGAAATAAAGATCTTGGTAAAAGTAAATACATGAGCAATTATAAACATAATATTATTGTAACAACAGTTTGTGACTCCACTTTTTGTTTCCTACATAATTTAAGAGACTACAGGTTGAGCATCCCTAATCCAAAAATCTGAAATCTGAACTACTTCAAAATCTGAAACTTTTTGAGTGCCAATCTAACACCAAAAGTGGAAAATTCCACACCTGAAAAATAGAAAAATCTGCCATTATTTGTTATTGTTCTTGTTTAACAGTCAATACAGGTATCCTGATGATGCTACTGTTCTGCTCAGTTAAATGTTTTTGGTCCCAAGCATCCTGGATAAGGATACTCAACCCATTCTACTTTTTTTGCTTCTTTGTTTTTGTTTTTTGAGGTAGAGTCTCGTTCTGTCACCCAGGCTGGAGTGCAATGGCACAGTCTCAGCTCACTGAAACCTCCGTCTCCTGGGTTCAAGCAGTTCTCCTGCCTCAGCCTCCCGAGTAGCTGGGATTACAGGCATATGCCAGCACATCCAGCTAATTTTTGTATTTTTAGTAGACACAGGTTTTTGCCATGTTGGCCAGGCTGGTCTTGAACTCCTGACCTCAGGTGATCCACCCACCTCAGCCACTCAAAGGGTTGGGGTTACAGGCATGAGCCACCGCACCCAGGAAACCTGTACTATGTTGTTGTTTTTTGTGTGTGTGTGCGTGTGTGTGCGACGGAGTGTTGCTCCGTCGCCCAGGCTGGAGTGCAGCGGCACGGTCTCGGCTCACTGAAATTTCTGCTTCCCGGGTTCAAGGAATTCTCTGCCTCAGCTTACCGAGTAGCTGGAACTATAGGCACACGCCGCCACTCCTGGCCAAGTTTTTGTATTTTAGTAGAGACGGGGTTTCACTGTGTTGCCCAGGCTGGTCTCAAACTCCTGAGCTCAGGCAATCTGCCCGCCTTGGCTTCCCAAAGTGCTAGCATTACAGGCATGAGCCACCTCACCCAGCCTGTACTACATTTTTAAGAGACAATAATTAGTTTAAAACTTAGTATTATTGTAACTTTGGTTTGTAAGTCCATATTTTGTTTTCTACATAATTTTAAAGACTCGGATATTTTTAAAATGATTAGTATATATTTCTCTTGGTTTTTGTTTTTTTTTTTGTTGTTTTTTTTTAAGACAGAGTTTCGCTCTTGTTGCTCAGGCTGGAGTGCAATGGCACAGTCTCCGCTCACCACAACCTCCACCTCCTGGGTTAAAGTGATTCTCCTGCCTCAGCCTCCCAAGTAGCCGGGATTATAGGCATGTGCCATCAGGCCCAGCTAATTTTGTATTTTTAGTAGAGACGGGTTTATTCATGTTGGTCAGGCTGGTCACGAACTCTCAACCTCAGGTGATCCTCCCGCCTCAGCCTCCCAAAGTGCTGGGATTATAGGCATAAGCCACTGCGCCTGGCCTAGTTTATGTTTTTTTATATCCACAATGTACAAAAATGCAATTTTGTGACATCTAGAACTGAAAGGAGTGGGAATGATGTTCAAAAGGAGTAGTTTTTGTATTTTATTGAGGTTAAGTTGGTATGAATTTAATTTAGAGTGTTATAAGTTTAGGATGTTAATGGTAACCTAGAACAAATAGTTACACAATACACAGAAAAGGAAATAATATAAAATTAAAATACTTTGGCCGGGCTGGTGGCTCACGTCTGCAATCCCAGCACTTTGGCAGGCCAAGGCAGATGGATCACTTGAGGCCAGGAGTTCGAGATCAGCCTGGCCAACATGGTGAAATCCTGTCTCTACTAATAAAACAAAAATTAGCCAGGCGTGGCAGTGAGTGCCTGTAATCCCACCTACTTGGGAGGCTGAGGCAGGAGAACCGCCTGAACCGGGAGGTGGAGGTTGCAGTGAGCCAAGATGGCACCATTGCACTCCAGCCTGGGCGAGAAAGACTCTCTCAAAAAAACAAAAATAAATAAATAAATAAATAAATAAATAAAATAAAATAAAATAAAATAAAATAAAGAAATTCTACAAAATACAAAAGAACACAGTAATGCAGGAAATGGGGGACAAAAAAACCTATAAGGCACACAGAAAACAGATGGCAAAATTACAGAAGTCCCTCCTTACCATTTAATTACTTTAAATGGTAATGAATTAAAATCTCCAATAAAAAGCGAGAGATCAGCATAATTTATTTAAAAATTATTCAACCATATGCAGTCTACAAGGGATACACTTTAAATCCAAATAAATAGGTTGAAAGTGAAAGGATAGAAAAAACTATTCCATGCAAATAATAACCAAACAAGATCAGGGGTACCTGAACCAATATCAGAAAAACTAGACTTTAAATCAAAAAAAGTTACAATAGAAAAAAAATAGGACATTATTTATTAATAAAATATTCAAAAAAGCAAGAAGGCATAATAATTATAAATATTTATGTACCAAATAACAGACCAGCAAAAATGGTAAGAGTTGAAGGAAGAAATAGATAATTTTGCAATAACAGATACAACACCCCACTCTCATAATGAATAGAACAGCCAGACAGAAGATAAGTAAGGAAAAAGAGGACTTAAATAATAAAATAAATCACTTAGATCTAACAAACATATAGAGTACTCTACCCAATGACAACAGAATATATATTATTCTCAAATGTACACGGAACATTCGCCAACACAGACCATTTGTTAGGCCACAAATTGAGTCTTAGTAAATTATAAAAGACAGATGTCATACAAAGTATCTTCTCTGAACACAACAGGATGAAGTTATAAATAAATAACAGAAGAAAAAATTTGCCCATCTGTGGAAATTAAATGCACTCAAACAGCCAATATATCAAAAAACAATCACAAGGAAAATTTATAAATGCTTAACTAAGAAAGAAGAAAAAGAAAGAAAAAGAAAAACAGGCCAGATGTAGTCGCTTATGCCTGTAATCCCAGCACTTTGGGAGGTATAGGTGGGAGATCACTTGAGCTCAGGAGTTTGAGACAATCCTGGGCAACATGCCAAAACCCTGTCTACTAAAAAAATACAAAACATTAGCTAGGTGTGGTGGCACACACCTGTAGTCCTAGCTACTCAGGAGGCTGAGGTGGGAGAATCGCCTGAGACAGAGAAGTCAATACTGCAGTGAGCCATGGTAGTGCCACTGCACTCCAGCCTGTCTCAGAAAGGAAAAGGGAAAGGACAGGAAAAAGAAAGGAAAAGGAAAGGAAAAAGGGAAGGCGAAAGGGAAGGGGAAGGGAAGGGAAAGAAAGGAAGAAGGAAAGATTGATCTCAAATCAAAAACCGAACTATATAATTTAAGGAAATGGGAGAGAATGCCAAACTAAACCCAAAGCTAGCAGAAGAAAGGAAATACTAAATATGAGAGTACAGACAGGAAAGAGAAAAAAAAAAAACAGAGAAAAATTAATGAAACCAAAAGTTGGTTCTTCAAAAAGAACAATAAAACTGACAAATCTTTAGCTAAACGGACTTAAAAAAGAGAGAAAGGACAAAAATTCCTAAGACGGAAATAAAAGAGGGGACATTAGTACAAATTCTACAGAAATGAAAAGAACTATAAAAGACTACTGTGAACCACTGTACACTAACAAATTGGATAACATAGAAGAAATGGATAAACTTGTAGAAACAAAAAACCAGGCCAGGAACAGAGTGGCTCACGTCTGTAATCCCAGCACTTTGGAAGGCTGAGGCAGGCGGATCATCTGAGGTCAGGAGTTTGAGACCAACCTGGCCAACATGGCAAAACCCCGTCTCTACTAAAAACACACAAAAATTAGCTGCACATGGTGGTGGGCACCTGTAATCCCAGCTACTTGGGAGGCTGAGGCAGGAGAATCACTTGAACCAGAGAGGCAGAGGTTGCAGTGAGCTGAGATCGTGCCACTGCACTCCAGTCTGGGCAACAGAGCAAGACTCTGTCTCCAAAAAAAAAAAAAAAAAACCTTCCAGGATGGAATCATGAAGAAAGTAAAAATCCAAGTAGGCCTAAAACTACTAAGGAAGTTAAATCATTAATCAAAAATCTCCCAACATAAGGAAGCCCTGGATCTGACAGCATCACTGGTCAATTCTACCACGGATTTAAAAGGGGACTAACACCAATCCTTCTCAAACTTTTCCCAAAAATTAAAGAGGAGAGAATACTTCTTAACTCAGTCTATAAGGCCAGTGTTACCCTGATACCAAAGCCAGACAAAGATACTGCAAGAAAACTATAGACCAATATCCATTATAAACATTGATGAAGAAATTCTCTACTAAATCACAGAAAAGCAAATTCAGCCACTCTTTTCTTTCTTGAAACAGGGTCTCACTCTGTTACCCACGCTGGAGTGTGGTGGCTTGATCACGGCTCACTGTAGCCTTCACCTGCTGGGCTCAATCGATCCTCCCACCTCAGCCTCCTGAGCAGCTGAGAGCACAGGTATGCTCCACTATGCACACTTAATTTTTTTTTTTTTTTTTTGAGACAGAGTCTCACTCTGTCACCCAGGCTGGAGTGCAGTGGCATGATCTGCCTCCCGGGTTCAAGCAATTCTCCTGCCTCAGCCTCCCAAGTAGCTGCAACAACAGGCACACATCACCATGCCTGGCTAAGTTTTTGTATTTTAGTAGAGATGGGGTTTCACTGTGTTGCCAAGGCTGGTCTTGAACTCCTGAGCTCAGGCAATCTGCCTGCCTCAGCCTCCCAAAGTGCTAGGATTACAGGCATGAGCCACTGTGCCCAGCCGTATGCCCAGCTAATTTGTTTTATCTATCTATTTATTTTTTTGTAGAGATGGGGGTCTGTTTATGTTACCCAAGCTGGTCTTGAACTCCTGGGTTCAAGTGATCCTCCCACCTCAGCCTCCCAAAGTGCTGGGATTACAAATTTAAGCCACCACACCCAGTCTTTCAGCCACATATTTAAAGGATTATACATTATAACCTAGTGGGATTTATTCCTGAAATGCAAGAATGATCCAACATATAAAAATCAACCAGTATAATACACTGCATTAATATAATAAATTACAAAAACACATGGTTACCTCAACTGATATAGAAAAAAACCTTTGTTATCCTTCATGATAACACTTAACAAACTAAGAATGGAAGGCAATTACTTCAACATACTAAGGTCACATATAAAAAAACCATATTCAGCTGGGTGCGGTGGCTCACGCCTGTAATCCTAGCACTTTGGGAGGTCAAGGCAGGTGGATCATGAGGTCAAGAGATCGAGACCATCCTGGCCAACGTGGTGAAACCCTGTCTCTACTAAAAATACAAAAATTAGCCGGGCGTGGTGGCACATGCCTATAATCTCAGCTACTCAGGAAGCTGAGGCAGGAGAATCGCTTGAACCCAGGACGCGGAGGTTGCAGTGAGCTGAGATCGCAGCCACGGCATTCCAGCCTGGGCAACAGAGTGAAACTCCATCAAAAAAAGAAAAGAAAAAAGAAAAAACCATAGTGAACATTATACTCAATGATCAAAAACTGAAAGCTTTTCCTCTAAGATCAGGAACAAGTCCAGGATGTCCATTCTCACCACTTCTATTCAACAGAGTATTACTGAATGTCTTAGCCAGAGCACATAGACAAGAGAAAAAATAAAAGGCATCTAAAATAGAATAGAAAAATTTAAACACCTCTGTTCACAGATTTTATGATCTTATATGTAGAAAACTCTTTAGAAAAACTATTAGAACACACAAATTCAACCAAGTAAAAGAATACAAAGTCAACACACAAAAACCAGTTGCATTTCTAACATTAACAACAAACAATCTGAAAAGGACATTATGAAAGCAATTCCATTTATAATAGCATCACAAAGAATAAAATAATTAGGAATTAACCAAGACAGTGAAAAATGCATACAATAAAACTACAAAACATTGCTAAAAGAAATTAGAGAAGACATAAATGAAAAGACATCCCATGTTTATGGACTGGAAAACTTAATATTGTTTAAATGTCAATATTACACAAAGTTTATCTATAGATTCAATACAATCCCTATCAAAATCCCAATGACCTTTTTTTTTTTCCCAGAACTAGGAAAATCCATTCTCAAATTCATGTGGAATCACAAGGGATCTCACATAGCCAAAATAATTTTGAGAAAGAAGAACAAAATTAGAAGACTCACACTTTCTGATTTCAAAACATATTTAGAAGCTACAGTAATCAAAACAGGGTAGTACTGGCATAAAGATAGACATACAGATCAATGGAACAGAGAGGCCAGGAATAAATGCTCACATATACAATTAAACGATTTTCAACAAGGGTGTCAACACCACTCAATGGGGAAAAGACAGGCTTTTCAAAAATGGTGCTGGGAGGCCGGGCCTATAATCCCAGCACTTTGGGAGGCCAAGCTGGGTGGATCACTTGAGACCAGGAGTTTGACACCAGCCTGGCCAACACAGTGAAACCCCATCTGTATCAAAAAATACAAACATCAGCCGAATGTAGTGGCACATGCCTGTAGTCCCAGCTACTAGGGAGGCTGAGGCATGAGAATCACTTGAACCCGGGAGACAGAGGTTGCAATGAGCCGAGATCACACAACCGCACTCCAGTCTGGGTGACAGAGTGAAACTCTGCCTCAAAGAAAAAAAAAAATGGTGCTGGGAAAACTGAATATTCACATGCCAAAAAAAAAAAAAAAAAAAAAAAAAAAAAAAAAAAGTTGGGCCCTTATCTAGCCCTATATAAAAAAAATAACTTGATAGAGCAAAGACCTAACCTCAAGAGCTAAAACTATAAAACTCTTTAGAAAAAAATATAGGGCAAAAGCTTCATGACAGTGGATTTGCCCATGATTTCTTGGCTGTGACACCAAAGGCACAGGCAACAATAAAAAAAGAAAAATAGGGCAGAGAAAAATGGCTGAATCATGGATCATCCCCCCCACAGGAATACCAAATTGAACAACGATCCACACAAGAAAGTACCTTCATAAGAACCAAAAATCAGGTGAGCAATCACAGTACCTGGTTTTAATTTCATGACACTGAAGAGAATAGAAAAGACAGTCTTGAACTGCTGATGCCACCCCTCCCCCATTCCTTTGCAGCAACTGCGTGGCAAGGAGAGAGAATCTATGCACTCAGAGGAGGGGAGAGTACATTGATTATGGGATTTTGCGTTAAAACTCAGAGCTGCCTGTTACAGCAGAAAGCAACACCAGACAACACTGAGCCGAGGCCCATAGAGGAAGTATTTAGACCAGTCCTAGCCAGAAGAGAATCATCCATGCCAGCAGTCAGAACCTGAGGTCCTTCAAGCCTCACCACCACGGGATAATGTACTCTGGGCTCCTAAATAAACTTGAAAGGCAGTCTAGACCACAAGGCCTGCAATTCCTAGGCAAATCCTGGTGCCATGTTGGCTCGAAGCCAGAGAACTTGGGGAACACATGACCCAGTGAGACACCAATGAGGGTGGCCAAGTGAATACTTGTGCCGCACCTCTCTCCTAACCCCAGGTAGCACGGCTCACAGCTCCAGGAGAGATTCCTTCCTTCTACCTGAGAATAGGAAAAGGAAGAGTAAACAGAATTCTGTCTTGCAACTTGGAAACCAGCTCAGCTACAGCAGGATAAAAAAAAAACCAGGCAGAGGATGAAGACTCCCATTCCAGGCCCTAGCTCATAGAGGACATTTCTAGATATGCCCTGGGCCACAAAGCAACCCACTGCCTTGAAGAGAAGAACCCAGTCCTGGCAGGATTCATCACTGGCTGACTCAAGAGCCCTTGGGACCTGAATAACCAACAGCAATACTCAGGCAACACGCGCTACGGGCCTTGGGTAAGACTGAGAGACGCACTGACTTCAGGTGTGACTCAGCACACCTGTGATGGCCGTGGTGAGGCACTCCTTCTACTTGAGAAAAGGAGGGGGAAGACTAAGGGGACACTGTTATGCAGCTTAGGTATCAGCTTTGCCACAGTGGAGTAAAGCACCCCATGGCCTCTTGGGGTCCCCAAGTCCAGGCTTAGGCTCTTGGATACCATTTCTGGATCTGCCCTGGGCCAGTGGGGAGCCCACTTCCCTGATGGGAGAGTCCCTGTACCGGCAACATTCACTGCAAGCTGACTGAAGAAACCTCAGTCCTTGAATGAATATCAGTGGTAGCCAGGCAGTATTTGCCGCAGGCCTGGGATGGTGGGGGCCCCAGGGAGAGACTCTTCTGCTTGTGGAAAGGGGAGGGAAGCGTGGGAAGGACTGTATTGTGGCTTGGGTCCCAGCCCAGCCACAGAAGCATATAGCAGCACCAGGTAGATTTTGAAGATTTACTAGTCCAGGCCCTGGCTCCCAGATGACATCTCTGGACCTACCTGAGACTGGGAGAACTCACCACTCGAAGGGAAGGACACAAGCCTGGTTGGCTTCACCACCTACTGATTCCGGAGCCCTAGGGTCTTCAGTAAACATAGGTAGTAACAAGGCAGCAGTTACCATGGGCCCTGGGAGAGACCCAGTGCTGTGCTGGCTTCAGGTCTGACCAAGTGCAATCCCTGTAGTGGTGGCCACAAGGGTGATTGTGTCACCCCTCCTCCAGCTCCAGGCACCTCGACACACAGACAGAGAGATTCCACTTGTTTGGGAGAAAGAAAAGGGAAAAACAAGAGTCTCTGCCTGGTAATCCAGAGAATTTTTGCAGATCTTATCCAAGACGGTACATCTATTAGACTGTAAGAGCCACAGTGTTACAGGGCTTGGGATGCCCCCTAATACAAATATGGCTGCAGTGACCAAAAACTTAGATGACAACACCCAAGTGCATTCAAATACCTGGAAATCCTTCCAAAGAAGGACAGGTCCACACAAATCCAGACTGTGAAGACTATAATAAATACCAAAATCTTCAATGCCCAGACATCAATATCCATAAGCATCAAGAATATACATGAAAACGTGACCTCACCAAAAAGAACTAAATAAGGTACCAGTCACCAATCCTGCAGAGACAGAGATATGTGACCTTTTGAACAGAAAATTCAAAATATCTGTTTTGAGGAAACCTAACAAAATTCAAGACAACACAGTGAAAGAATTCAAAATCCTATCAGAGAAATTTAACAAAGAGATAGAAACAGTCAAAAAGAATCAAGCAGAAACTCTGGAGCTGAAAAATGCAATTGACATATTGAAGAATGCATCAGAGTCTCTAAACAGCAGAATTGATCAAGCAGAAGAAAGAATTAGCAAGCCTGAAGACAGGCTATTTGAAAATACACAGTCAGAGGAGAAAAAATTTAAAAAGAATCAAACACTCTTACAAGATCTAGAAAATAGCCTCAAAGGAGCTAATCTAAGAGTTATTGGCCTTGAAAAAGAGGCAGAGAGATAGGGGTAGAAAGTTTATTCAAAGGGATAATAACAGAGAACATCCAAAACCTAGAGAAAGATACTGATATTCAAGTACAAGAAGGAACACCAAGCAGATTTAACCAAAAGAAGATCACCACAACACAGTTAATAATCAAATTCCTAAAGGTCAAGGATAAAAACAATGCTAAAAGCAGCAAGAGAAAAGAAACAAATAGCACACAATGGTGCTCCAGTACATCTGGCAGCAGACTTTTCAGTGAAATCCTTACAAGCCAGGAGAGAGTGATATGGCATAAACTGCTGAAGAAAAGAAAATATGTATGTGGCAAAAAAAAAAAAAAAAAAAAAAAAAAACTGCAATTACTTTTGCACCAACCTAACAAAGTAGTATAGCCAGTCAAACACAAGAGAGAAATAAAGACTCCTAGACAAACAAAAGCCAGGGGACTTCCTCAACATCAGACATGTCCTACAAGAAATGCTAAAGTGAGTTCTTCAATCTGATGAAAAAAAAAAAAAGGATGTTAATGAGCAATAAGAAATCACCTGAAGGTACAAAACTCACTGGTAATAGAAAATACAAAGAAAAATACAGAATATTATAACACTGTAATTGTGGTATGTAAACTACTGTATCTTGAGTAGAAAGGCCAGGCACAGTGGCTCACACCTGTAATCTCAGCACTTTAGGAGGCCGAAGAAGGCAGATAACTGAAGGTTAGGGGTTCAAGACCAGCCTGGCCAACATAGTGAAACCCCATCTCTACTAAAAATACAAAAATTAGCATGGTGGCGCACGCCTATAGTCCCAGCTACTTGGGAGGCTGAGGCAGGAGAATCTCTTGAACCCAAGAGGCAGAGTTTGCAGTGAGCCGAGATCGCGCCCCTGCACTCCAGCCTGGGAGACAGACTGAGAGACTCTGACTCAAAAAAAAAAAAAAAAAAAAAAACAAAAAAAGCTAAAACAGCTTTTCTAGACAGACGTATAATAATATATAAATAGAGAGACATAAAGTTTAAAAGTCAAAGTATAGAGTTATTAAATTTGTCTTTGCTTCATTGTTAGCTTGCTTGTTGTTGTTTTTGTTGTTTTTGAGACAGTCTCACTCAGTCTGGCCCAGGCTGGAGCGCAGTAGTGCGATCTCGGCTCACTGCAGCATCTGCCTCCTGGGTTCAAGTGATTCTCCTGTCTCAGCCTCCCAAGTTGCTGGGATTACTGCTGTGCCCCATCATACCTAGCTAATTTTGTATTTTTAGTAGAGACAGAATTTCACCATGTTGGCCAGTCTGGTCTCAAACTCCTGACCTCAGGTGATCCACCTGCCTCGGCTTCCCAAAGTGCTGGGATTATAGGCGTGAGCCACCGCACCCGGCCTAGTTTGCTTGTTTATGCAATCAGTATTGTCATCAATTTAAAATAACAGGTGAGGGCCGGGCGCGGTGGCTCAAGCCTGTAATCCCAGCACTTTGGGAGGCCAAGACGGGCGGATCACGAGGTCAGGAGATCAAGACCATCCTGGCTAACACGGTGAAACCCCGTCTCTACTAAAAAATACAAAAAACTAGCCGGGCGAGGTGGCGGGCGCCTGTAGTCCCAGCTACTTGGGAGGCCGAGGCAGGAGAATGGCGTGAACCCGGGAGGCGGAGCTTGCAGTGAGCCGAGATCCGGCCACTGCACTCCAGCCTGGGCGACAGAGCAAGACTCCGTCTCAAAAAAATAAAATAAAATAAAATAAAATAACAGGTGATAAGATATTATTTGCAAGCCTCAGGGTAACCTCCAATCAAAGAACATATAACTGATATACAAAAAATAAAAAGCAAAAAATTGAAACACATCACAAGAGAAAATCATCTTTAGTAAAAGGAAGATGAGAAGGATGGAAAGAAGGAAGAGAAGACCACAAAACAAACAAACAAAAAAAATTTTTAATGACAGGAGTAAGTCCTTACTTATCAATAACATTGTAAATGAACTAAACTCTCCAAAAGACATAGAGTAGCTAAATGGATTAAAAAAACAAAACCCAACAATCTTTTGCCTACAAGAAACATACTTCTCTTAATAAAGATACACATAGATTGAAAATAAAGAAATAGAAAGATATTCCATGCAAATAGAAACTACAAAAGAGCAGCAGTAGCTATATTTATGGCAGATTTACAGACAAAATAGATTTAAGATAAAATAGATTTCAAGACAAAAATTATAAAAAGAGACAACGAAGGTCATTATATAATGACAAAGGGGTCAATTCAGCAAGAGGATACAACAATTATAAACATATATGCAGCCAACACTGGAGCACCAAGATATAGAGTGCAATTAATATTAGAGCTAGAGCTAAAGAGAGAGGTCCCAATATAATAATAGCTGGAGACGTCAACACCCCACTTTCATCTTCCAGACAGAAAATCAACAAATAAACATCGAACTTAATCTGCACTGTAGACCAAATGGACGTAGGATATTCATAGAACATTTCATCCAATGGCTGAAGAATATACATTCTTCTCCTTAAAGCACTTTATAGTACTTATAGCGTTCTCAAGGATAGACCATGTTAGGTCAAAAAACAAATCTTAAAAAATTTCAAGCCAAGTGTGGCGGCTCACGCCTGTAATCCCAGCACTTTGGGAGGCCAAGGCAGGCAGACCACCTGAGTTTGGGAATTCAAGACCAGCCTGGCCAACATGGCGAACCCTGTTTCTACCAAAAATACAAAAATTAGCCAGACGTGGTGGTGCATGCCTGTAATCCCAGCTAATCAGGAGGCTGAGGCAGGAGAATTGATTGAACCCAGGAGGTGGAAGTTGGAGTGAGCCGAGATCGCGCCACTGCACTCCAGCCTGGGCAACAGAGCAAGACTCCATCTCAACAAACGAATAAAAATAAAAATTTCAAAAAAATCAAAATTATATCAAACATCTTCTCTGACTACAATGGAATACAACTAGAAATCAATAACAAGAGGAATCTTGGAAACTATACAAACACGTGGAAATTAAACAATGTGGTCCTGAATGACCAATGAGACAACAAAAAAATTAAGAAAGAAATTTAAAAATGTATTGAATCAAATGGTAATGAAGGCCGGGCACGGTGGCTCACACCTGTAATTCCAGCACTTTGGGAGGCCAAGGTGGGCAGACTACCTGAGTTCAGGAATTCAAGACCAGCCTGGCCAACATGGTGAAACCCTGTCTCTACTAAAAATATAAAAATTAGCTAGATGTGGTGGTACACTCCTGTAATCCCAGCTAATCAGGAGGCTGAGGCAGGAGAATTGCTTGAACCCAGAAGGCGGAAGTGGCAGTGAGCCAAGATCGTGCCACTGTACTCCAGCCTGGGCAACACAGCAAGACTCCATCTAAAAAAAAAAAAAAAAGATAATGAAAACACAACATATCAACACCCATGGGATACAGCAAAAGCAGTATTAAAAGGAAATTTTATAGCTATAAGCACCTACAAAAAAGTAGAAAAATAAACAATGATCTGTTTAAAAGAACTAGAAAAGCAAGAGCAAACCAAACCCCAAATTAGTAGAAGAAAAGAAATAATAAAGATCAGAGCAAAAATAAATGAAATTACAATGGAGGAATACAAAAGATTAGGGATATGAAAAGTTGGTTTTTTGAAAAGATAAACAAAGCCAACAACCCTTTAGCCAGACTAAGAAAAAAAGAGAAGAGACTCAAATAAATAAAATCAGAAATGAAAAAGGAGACATTACAACCAATACCACAAAAATTCAAAAAATTATTAGAGGCTACTATGAACAAGTATATGCCAATAAGTTGGAAAACCTAGAAGAAATAGATAATTCCTAGACATGTACAACCTACCAATATTGTAACATGAAGAAATCCAAAACCTGAACAGATCAATAACAAGTAATGAAAACAAAGCCCTAATAAAAAGTAATGATATCAAAGCTGTAATAAAAACTGCCAGCAATGAAAAGCCCAGGACTCAATGACTTCATTGCTGAATTTTACCATACGTTTAAGAAAAAAATAAATACCAATCCTACTCAAACGATTCAAAAAATAGAGGAAGAGGGAATACTTCCACACTCATTCTACAAGGTCAGTATTACCCTGATACCAAAACCAGACAAAGACACATCAAAAAAGAAAACTATAAGTCAATATCCCTGATGAACATTAATGCAAAAATCCCCAAAGAAATACCTGCAAATCAAATTCAACAACATATTAAAAAGATCATTCATCTTTGACCAAGTGGGATTTATCCCAGGAATGCAAGGATGGTTCAACATACATAAATCAATCAATGTGATACATCATATTGACAAAATGAAGGACAGGCCTGGCACGGTGGCCCATGCCTGTAATCCCAGTACTTTGAGAGGCCAAGGCAGGCAGGTCACCTGAAGTCAGGAGTTCGAGACTAGCCTGGTCAACACGGGAAAACCCCGCCTCTACTAAAAATACAAAAATTAGCCAGGCATAATGGCAAGTGCCTGTAATTCCAGCTACTTGGGAGGCTGAAGAGGAGAATTGCTTGAATCTGGGAGGTGGAGGTTGCAGTAGCTGAGATCACACCACTGCTCTCCAGCCTGGGTGACAGAGAGAGACTCCATCTCAAAGAAAAGACAAAAACCATACAAACATGAACATTTCAATAGATGCTAAAAAAAGTATTGGATAAAATCAACATTCCTTCATGATTAAACTCTCACAAAATGCTACAGAAGGAACATACATCAACACAATAAAAGCTATATACAACAGACTCACAGCCCTAGTATCATATTGAATGGGGAAAAACTGAAAGCCTTTCCTCCGTGATCTAGAATATGACAAGGATGCCCACTCACCACTGTTATTCAATATAGTACTAGAAGTCCTAGCTAGAGCACTCAGACAAGAGAAAGAAATTAAGAGCATCTGAATTGGAAAAAAAGAAGTCAAATTTTTCTTGTTTGCAAATGATATGATCCTGTATTTGAAAAAATCTAAAGACTCCACCAAAAGACTATTGAAACTGATAAACAAATTCAGTACAGTTGCAGGATACAATATCAATATATAAGTCTGGCATTTCTATATGCCAACAGTGAACAATATGAAAAAGAAATCAAGAAATTAATCCCATTTACAATATCTGGAAATAAAATTAAATACCTAGGAATTAATTTACCCAAAGAAGTGAAAGATTTCTACAATGAAAACTGTAATACACTGGCTGGGCACGGTGGCTCACGTCTGTAATCCCAGCACTTTGGGAGGCCAAGGTGGGCAGATCACTTGAGACCAGGAGTTCAAGACCAGCCTGGCCAATATGGTGAAACCCTGTCTCTACTAAAAATACAAAACTTAGCCAGGTGTGGTGGCGCAGGCTTGTAATCCCAGCTACTTGGGAGGTTGAGGCATGAGAATCACTTGAACCCAGGAGGTGGAGGTTTCAGTGAGCCAAGATTGTACCACTGTACTCCAGCCTGAGTGACAGGGTGAGACTCTGTCTCAAAGGAAAAAAAAAAAAAAAAAAAAAAAAGCTATAAAACACCAATGAAATAAATTGAAAAGGGTATAAACAATGAGAAAATTTTCCATGTTCATGGATGGATTGGAAGAATCAATATTGTTAAAATGCCCTTATTACCCAAAGCAAGCTACAGATTCAATGCAATCCCTATCAAAATACCAATGGCATTCTTCACAGAAACAGAAAAACAATCCTCAAATTTACATGGAGCCACAAAAGACCCAGAATATAATGAACAAAACTGGAACAATCACATTACTTGACTTCAAATTATAAGAGCTATAGTAACTAAAATGGCATGGTACTGGCATAAAAACAGACACATAGACCAATGGAACAGAATTGAGAACCCAGAAACAAATCCATACATCTACACTGAACTCATTTTCAACAAAGGGCCAAGAACATAAATTGGAGAAAGGGTAGTCTCTTTGATAGATGGTGCTGGGAATACTGAATGTCCATATGCAAAAGAATGAAGCTAGACCTCTCTCTCTCATCATATACAAAAATAAAATCAAAATGCATTAAAGACTTAAATCTAAGACCTCAAACTATAACTCTACTACAAGAAAACATTGGGGAAACTCTCCAGGACACTGGACTGAGCAAAGATTTCTTGAAAAATACCCTGTAAGCACAGGCAACCAAAGAAAAAACAGACAAATGGGATAACATCAAATTAAAAAGCTTCTGCACCTCAAAGGAAACAATAACCAAAGTGAAGAGACAACCCACAGAACGGGAGAAAATATATGCAAACTATCCATCTGACAAGGAATTAATAACCAGATTATATAAAGAGCTCAAGCAACTCTACAGGAAAAAAAAAATCTAACAATCCCATTTAAAAATGGTCGTGAGATATGAATAGGCATTTCTCAAAAGAAGACATACCAATGGCAAACAGGTATATGAAAAGGTGCTCAACATCACTGATCACCAGAGAAATGAAAATCAAAATTACAATAGGATATCATCTCACCCCAATTAAAATGGCTTTTATCCAAAAGATAGGCAATAACAAATGCTGGCAAGGATGAAAAGGAAACCCTCGTACACTGTTGGTGAAAATGTAAATTGTTACAACCGTTACGGAGAACAGTTTGGAGGCTCCTCAAAAAACTAAAAATAGAAGTACCATATGATCCAGCAATTCCACTGTTAGATATATATCAAAAGAAAGGAAATCAGTATATCACAGAGATACCTTTAATCCCGTGCTTATCGCAGCACTATTCACAATAGCCACGATTTGGAAGCAACCTAAGTGTCCATCACCAGATGAATGGATAAAGAAAATGTGGGCTGGGTGCAGTGGATCATGTCTCTAATCCCAGCACTTTGGGAGGCCAAGGCAGGCAGATCACTTGAGTGCAGGAGCTGGAGATCAGCCTGGGTAACATCTCCAAAAAGTACAAAATTTAGCCAGGCATGCTGGTTCACACCTGTGGTCCCAGCTACTCAGGAGGCTGACATGGGAGGATCACTTGAGCCCTGAAGATCGAGGCTGCAATGAGTCATGATCACACTACTGCACTCAACCTGGGTGACAGAGTGAGACCTTGTCTCAAAAAAGAAAAGAGAAAATATGGTACATATACATGGTAGAATACTATTCAGCCTTAAATAGAACTGTTGTTTGCAACACCATGGATAGAATGGAGGTCATCATGTTAAGTGAAGTAAGCCAAGCAGAGAAAGACAACCTTTGCATTGTTCTTACTTATTTGAGGGAACTAAAAAATGTAAAAATTGAATTCATGGAGACGGAGAGTAGAATAATGGTCACTAGAACCTGGGAAGGGTAGCTGGGCATGAGCAAGAAGTGGGGTTGGTTAATGAGTATGACCATGTAATTAAATAGAATGAATAAGATCTAGTATTTGGTAGCACAACAGGGTAACTACAGTCAACAATAATTTATCGTACATTTTTAAATAACTAAAAGAGCATAATTGGATTGTTTGCAACACAAAAAAAGAATAAATGCTTGAGGTGATGAATATCCTATTTACTCTCATGTGATTATTGTGGACTGTATGCCTGTATCAAAATATCTCATGTACCTCATGAATATATACACCTAGTATGTACCCACAAAAATTAAAATGAAAAAAGGAAAAAGCAGACAAATTGGACTTCATAGAAATTAAAAACTTGCACATCAATGAGCACTGTCAACAGAGATTAGAAAAAGTAAACACACAGGTGGGGTGCAGTGGCTCATGTCTGTAATCCCAGCACTTTGGGAGGCTAAGATGGGAGAACTGCTTGAGGACAAGAGTTCAAGACCAGCCTGGGCAGCACAGAGAGATGCCATTGCTACAGAAAAATTAAAAATTAGCCAGGCATGGTGGCAGGTGCCTTTAGTCCTAGCTACTCAGGAAGCTGAGACAGGAGGATCACTTGAGGCCAAGAGGTTGAGGCTGCAGTGAGCCATGATCATGCTGGTGTGCTCTAGCCTGGTCAACAGAGTGAGACCTTGTCTCCAAAAAAAAAAAAAAAAAAAAAAAAAAAAAGGCAACATACAGAATGGATGTGAGAAAAAATTTGCAAATCATTTATCTAATTAGGGACTCAGAATGTAGAGAACTCCTAAAATTCAACAACAACAAAAAAACAAACAACCCCATTCAAAAAGGGGCAAAAGAACTGAATAGACATTTATACAAAAAACACATATGAAAGGTCAATAACCACATGAAAAGATGCTCAATATCACTAATCATTAGAGAAATGCAAATCAAAACAACAATGAGATACTACCTCAAGCCCATTAGGATAACTACTAACAAAAAAACAGAAAATAATAATTGTTGGTAAGGATATGGTGAAATTGAAACTCTTGTGCATTGTTAGTGGTAATATAAAATAGTATAGCCACTGTAAAAAACAGTATAGCAGTTACTCAAAAAATTAAAAATAGGCCAGGTGCAGTGGCTCACGCCTGTTATCCCAGCACCTTGGGAGGCCGAGGCAGGTGGATCACTTGAGATCAAGAGTTCGAGACCAGCCTGACCAACATGGTAAAACTCTGTCTCTACCAAAAATACAAAACAATTAGTCAGGTGTGGTGGCAGGCGCCTGTAATCCCAGCTCCTCGGGAGGCTGAGGCAGGAGAATCGCTTGAACCCGGGAGGCAGAGGTTACAGTGAGCTGAGATCACACCACTTCACTCCTTCCTGGGCAACAGAGTGAGACTCTGCCTAAAAAAAAAAAAAAAAATTAAAAACACAATGACCATCTAATCCACTTCTGGGTATGTAACTGAAACTCAAAATAACTGAAAGCAGGATCTCGAAGAGATATTTATACATTCATATTCATAGCAGCATTATTCACGACAGCTCAAACATGGAAGCAACCGAAGTGTCCATCAACAAATGAACAGAGAAGCAAAATGTAATATACACTTACAATGGGATATTGTCCATCTTAAAAAGGACAAAAATTATGATATATGCAATAGCGTGGATGAATTTTAGTAATACCAGGCTAAGTGAAAAAAAGCCAGTCACAAAAGAATACAATATGATGCCACTTATATGAGGTATCTGGAATGGTCAAAATCATAGAGACAGAAATGGAATGATGGGTACCAGGGGATGAAGGGAAAAGGAAGTTGGAGTTACTGTTTTTTTGTTTTGTTTTGTTGTTTGAGACAGAGTTTCACTCTTGTTGCCCAGGCTGGAGTGCAGTGACACAGTTTCAGCTCACTGCAGCCTCTGCTCCCGGGTTCAAGTTATTCTCCTGCCTCAGTCTCCTGAGTAGCTGGGATTACAGGCACCTGCCACCACACCTGGCTAATTGTTCGTATTTTTAGTAGAGACAGGGTTTCATCATGTTGGCCAGGTTGGTCTCGAACTCCTGACCTCAGGTGATCCACCCGCCTCAGCCTCCCGAAGTGCTGGGATTACAGGCATAAGCCACCGCACCGTCCCCTGGAGTTGTTTAATGGGCATGGAAAAAATATTATGTCTATTATGCTACCAATAAAACATTATTGAAAAAGCTAAGACAATGTGCTAACTGGAAGCATAAATTATTGAGTGCTAAGGGACATAATCCAACTGTGGTCTAAATCAAAAAGCACCACACACACACACAAAAAACACTTTTAAGATATTCTACAGTGTTTAAAATGCAAATATAGTGATTATAACAGTCTAGCAAACTAAATCCTTTTCAGATTCCTTTTTAAGCACAAAAAAAAAGTGATTATGGAAATAAAGACCATGCAATTACTTTCTGTAAAATCCTGTGGATGTGTTAGGTTTAAACCAACACCTTAAAATATGTTCACTGTTCTAAAATACTATTTAAAAGCTACTAATACGAGTAACAATATGATACACTGTTTGAGATAAAAATTGTCTGAAATGGGAATAAACTACCTACCGCTTGTTGTAAAGTCTTTTTCATTTTTTAACTTACCAGTCGAATGCTTCTTAGAAGTAACATTATTCCAACTATGGCCATTCCAGTGCTGATGTTCTACAGAAAGAGATTTAAGGGTTAACCCTCACTAATTATTATTCACAATAATGAAAGCACTAATTAGAAAGTGGAAAAAAAGAGGACTGTGCTCTCTATATCTAATTGTACAAACAATGTATGTCCTTCAAATAAAGGCCCACTTCTTCAAAAACCGCCCACTCATTCATTAATCTTTCCTTCTTTTAACTTTTATAGTACTCAAATCCTTTCCCAAACTGGCACACAGAGAAATTTATATATATGTAAACATATACACACACATATACACACCAACCCATCCCGATACACACATACATATATGTATATAGTATTGGATTGTTCTCTACTGATATTATTTAACTATCAGTACCATGAATAGATTAGCTGGTCTAGTACTTCCTATACAGTACCCATAGTAATTAGTATAACCTTGCATCCATGGTAGGAATTTAAGTATTTGGTAGAAAATGTTATCACTAAAACCTTAAAATACAGTACCTTGGCAGATGTGGGTAAATGGCTGGGAAATACTCAGTGATGTTTTTAAAGTGTTTCATTTAAACTAGGGTAGGCCTAAAGAAGTTAATGAAAAATTAAGAATCCTGCAACTCTCTCAAAAACAGAGATAATCTAACACACTTTCCTTCAATCAATACAATTAGGTATATAAGAAATGAGATTGGCCGGGCGCGGTAGCTCAAGCCTGTAATCCCAGCACTTTGGGAGGCCGAGACAGGCGGATCACGAGGTCAGGAGATCGAGACTATCCTGGCTAACCCGGTGAAACCCCGTCTCTACTAAAAAATACAAAAAACTAGCCGGGCGAGGTGGTGGGCGCCTGTAGTCCCAGCTATTCGCGAGGCTGAGGCAGGAGAATGGTGTAAACCCGGGAGGCGGAGCTTGCAGTGAGCTGAAATCCTCCATCTCAAAAAAAAAAAAAAAAAAAAAAGAAATGAGATTGAGGCCAGGTGCGGTACCTCACACCTGCAGTCCCAGCACTTGGGGAGGCTGAGGCTGGTGGATCACTTGAGGCCAGGAGTTTGAGACCAGCCTGGCCAACATGGTGAAACCTCATCTGTACTAAAAATACAAAAAACTAGCCGGATGTGGTAGCACACATCTGTAATTCCAGCCACTCAGGAGGCTAAGGCACGAGAATTGCTAGAACCCAGGAGGTGGAGGTTGCAGTGAGCCGAGATTGTGCCACTGCACTCCAGCCTGGGCGACAGAGCCAGACTCTGTCTCAAAATAAAAAAGAGGCTGGGCGCGGTGGCTCATGCTTGTAATCCCAGCATTTTGGGAGGCCGAGGTGGGCGGATCACCTGAGGTCAGGAGTTCGAGACCAGCCTGGCCAACATGGCGAAACCCCATCTCTACTAAAAATTAAAAAATTAGCCGGGCATGGTGGCAGGCACCTGTAATCCCAGCTACTCAGGAGGCTGAGGCAGGAGAATCGCTGGAACCCAGGAGGCAGAGGTTGCAGTGAGCCAAGATCGCACCATTGCACTCCAGCCTGGTGGACAAGTGTGAGACTTCGTCTAAAAAGAAAAAGAAAAAGAAAAAAAATGAGATTGAAAAAATGCACAAAGGTACATACGCTGGGTTCTATGACCGGATTATTTGTAATATTATAACCATGTTCTAATTTAAACAACTTCCTCCCATAATCCTTCTGAAGTCATTTTTTAATTTGAAATAACCCATGCATCTATTGCTGCTTAACTGGAAGAAATGAGTTTTCACCAATTAACACATATATTATTTACCATTCGATGATGCCACAAATATTTATCTAGCACTTACTAAGTGACAGGCATTACTCTAAGAACTAAGGCTACAATGGTGAGTGAAAACAGGCATGGCTTTGGACTTTGTGCTGCTTGGCTGCAGAGCATTTGCAAAGTTATCTTACTCAACTTTTCAGTATTATTTTTTAAAGGTAATGATTCCTTCTGAAAACATTTTCTTCACTTGGCTTCTAGAACACCAGGCTGTCCTGACTTTCTTACCACCTCACTGTCTGCTTCCTCTTGGTCTTTGCTGACTTTCTCTTTACTCCCCAGATTCTCAATGTGATAATCCCCCAAATTCTAGGGCTTCTTCAGTAGCTTTTCTCACTTGCTCTGAGATGTTACTCAAGTCCACAGCTTTAAATGCTACTTAAGGTTTATGCAGGTCATTCCCAGTGTTCTATGTCAGGTTCTGATCTCCCTTCAACACCAGACTCCATATCCAGTTGCCAAGAACAGCATCTACAATTCTGCTTAGAAGTCTAATAACCATCTTCAAGTTTGCACATCTCCATGTACATGTCCAAAAAGTTATCTAGATTTTCCCCAACAAATCATTTACTCCAACTCCTTCTCCTTATCAGCAACTATTACCAGCCTCCTTAGACCTCTTTCTTTGTACCTCACACCCAAACAATTCATATCACCACAATTCTGTGTCTTAGCCACAACTCTCTCTCGCCTGGTGGCCAAAATGTCCCCCTCTTGCTTCAACTCCAGAGGCTTAGTGCTTCAGGAAAAAAAAAAAAAAAAAAGGCAGGGCACCAGTGGCTGATGCCTATAATCCCAGTGCTTTGGGAGGCTGAGGCGGGCAGATCCCTTGAGGCCAGGAGTTCAAGGCCAGCCTGGACAACACAGGGAGACCTTGTCTCTACAAACAAAAAACAAATTAGCCTGGTGTGGTGACAAGTGCCTTGTAGCCCCAGTTACTCGGGAGCCTGAAGTGGGAGGATTGCTTAAGCACAGGGAGTGGAGGCTGCAATGAGACATAATGGTGCCACTGCACTCCAGGCGTGACAAGAGTGAGGCTCTGTCTCAAAAAAAAGAAATCTATTCGGGAGGCTGAGGTGGGAGATCACTTGAGGCCAGGAGTTGGAGGCCACCCGGGCAACATACCAAGATTCCCAGTCTCTAATTCTAAAAGAAAGTAGTCGATGGGGGTAGCGCACGCCTGTGGTTCCAGCTACTTGGGAGGCTGAAGTGGGAGGATTTTTTCAGCCCAGGAGGTGGAGCGGCAGCAGTGAGCTATGATCGTGCCACTGCACTCCAGCTTGGGCCAGAGAGGAATACCCCGTCCCTAAAAAAATAAAATTAAAAATAAATAAAAATTAGAAATGCTCTCTCCAAAGGTGTACAGGACTTCCCTGCTCTTCCTCGGTCTCCTCTCTGGGCTCTCCCCAAACGCTCTAATGGAACAAGTGGCATCCCGGAGCTGGGCTGCGTCTCACCCTTTGAGGTGCCCGCCCCCCACAGCCCAGCAAGGATCCTGCACAGTCCTTGCAATAATGAGGCCGAACTGGCCCCCTGGCCCGCCCCCGGCCCTCTGCAGCCCTGCACGCACTACACTCGCGATGTCGGCCTCTCGAGCTCACTCCCCCGCAGTTTTCTGTAGCTCCCCGGCCCCGGCGGGATCCACGCCTGAGGCCTCACGTTCTTCTCAGGGTCGCTCGGTGCCGCCCCGCGCCCACCGCCCGCCCAGACCGCGTGGCTGCAGTACCCGGACTAGGCGCAGGTGGTCGTCTGCCCACTGCGAGATCCGAGCCACGACGTTGGGCTCCATTCCGTCCCTGTCGGGAGACTGGGAGCCTGAGGCCGCGGGCTGCCCCGCCATGTTCCCGGCCTCCTGCGAGCGGGCCCTGCGCTCCTCCGGCTGGCGGCAGGGGGCGCCGCGCACCTCGGGAAGGCGGCGGGGTCCCCTGCCCCGCCGACCGGGGTGGCCCCGCGACCTGCAGTCGCCAGTGGGCGGGCCTCAGATATCAGATGTCTTAACAGTGCCTCAACCGCTTTTATGCAGGGTGATTCCACGATGCAGGCGATCTCTGAACGGCACTGCAGGGGTTGAAGCATTCCCGACCAAGCTAGTAGGGTGATTTTCAATTGGTGACTTTAATTCACCCTGCTGCAGTGTGGTTTCCGCAGGTGCCACACAAGGAAGGAAATTGAAGTAATTCATTCCTTCCACCTGCTCCCAAACAAAAACATGCATTTTTTTAACCAAATACGGCCTGTCCTTGAAACCTATGCATATTTCTTATATTCGAATTGTGGTTTAAAGTTTTAAGAGCTGCTCTGAAAGCCTAATATCACATGCTGTAAATGTTTGAGCTGTTAGAAAACAATAGTAATATATTTTAAATAAAAAAAAATTAGAAACAGAGCAGTGCAAATAATATGGTAACATTTGTGTAATAAAAATACATATTGAGGCCGGGTGTGGTGGCTTATGCCTGTAATACCAACACTTTGGGAGGCCGAAGCGGGCGAATTACTTGAGGTCAGGGGTTTGAGACCAGCCTGGCCAACATGGCGAAATTCCGTCTGTACTAAAAATACAAAAATTAGCCGAACGTGGTGGTACTCACCTATAATCCCAGCTACTCAAGAAGCTGAGGCAAGAGAATCGCCTGAACCTGGGAAGCGGAGGTTGCAGTGAGCCAAGATTATGCCACTACACTCCAGCCTGGGTAACAGAGCGAGACTCCATATTAAATAAATAAATAAATACTAAATACTATACAAGAAACTAGTAACAGTGACTACCCCTGGGAGAGGGATTGCAGGTAGGAAAGGGCAAGAAGTTTCACAGTCTGCCAACTCTAATAAACATTTTTCAGTGATAGAAATGTCCTGTAGCTTTCTGTGGCTATTGCCTTCGTCAAATGTGGCTACTGAAATCAAGGAACTGAATTTTTAACTTTATTAATTTTAATTAATTTAGTCACATACGGCTAGTGGCTACCATATCGGAGAGTGCAATTATACTATTGGAATTTTTTTTCTTTATACAAATATTACCTTTAAAAGTCAAAACAGACTATATTGTATTCCTAACAATACATATTGTGAGTGGTGGCTTCAAGGAGTGTATTGTCTCTGTGTTATAGCCAATAGAAAGTAAATAACAACCAAGACTGGTGGCTCACGCCTGTAATCCCAACACTTTGGGAGGCCGAGAAGGATGAATCATGAGATCAGGAGATCGAGACCATCCTGGCTAACACGGTGAAACCCCATCTCTACTAAAAATACAAAAAATTATCCAGGCGTGGTGGCACGCGCTTGTAGTCCCAGCTACTCAGGAGGGTGAGGCAGGAGAATCACTTGAACCCGGGAGGCAGAGGTTGCAGTGAACTGAGATCGCACCACTGCACTCCAGCCTGGACAACGGAGCAAGACTCTGTCAAAAAAAGAAAGAAGAAAGAAAAAAGGAAAGGAAAGTAAGAAAATAAATAACAATCATTGACACTTGGGTCTTGCTTGTTATGTGCTAGGTATTGTTCTAGGTGCTTTTCAGACATTAACTCCCTTCATCCTCCCAGCAACCTTATGAGGTAGGCACTATTATTAATCCCACTTTTACAGAGGAAGTATGCACAGAATGATTAAGGCAGTAGCTAAGGTCACCTAGCCAAGAAGTGACGAACTGGGATATTCTGCAGGCATTCAACTCAGCCATTTGGCTCACTCTGTGCAATTAACTACAACACTGTGTCTTATACAGGCAATTGGCCAAATCACAAAAATACCTATAAATTTCCATCAAGGGGGGAACACAAATGATATTGGGGAAGATCCATCTACAAAGATACACTATTAATCCATAATCACTATTTCAAATAAAAATATCTGTGTGTTCATAGATTTGAAATAAATCTAGTTAATAAAAGGAAAAAATGTGTGGATTTCTTTACGGGCAATCATTTGCCTAACCTTTTGGTTTTCCAATGTCCCCTACCTCTTATCTCCTACCTGCTAGCATTCTCACTGTCCTAGTTGAAGATGGATTAGTCCATTCTCCCTACTTTCCATCCCAAAGTCTTTCTGAATATTTCAGATGTCAGCCACCTGGACATCTCTAAGTCCTCTAAATGTCTTTAACTGTCCTTCCATGTTTCAGTGTCACCTCACTAAGCATTGACGTGAGAAATGTAGTGCCTGTTCCAGGACTTCTGCAGATTACTCAGAGACTTATGCTCCTGAGTTAGCTCCACCAAGGAACACTGTTCCTTTTCCTGCTGGTAATTTCTGAGAATTCACTGAATAAGATGATTACATGACCTCAACAGAGAGATACACATGAAAAGCCACACTTAGATTCACTGCCTCATCCCTTAATTTCCTACAATACCATGAACATATCTGTAATAGACTCTTACTAAACGTTTAAAATTAATGAGGTGGAATTATCATTTAAAAAATTGATTGGAGGGCCGGGCACGGTGGCTCACACCTGTAATCCGAGCACTTTGGTAGTCCGAGGCTGGCAGATCACCTGAGGTCGGGAGTTCAAGACCAGCCTGACCAATATGGAGAAATCCCATCTCTACTAAAAAAAAACAAAAAAAATTAGCCAAGCGTGGTGGTGCATGCCTGTAATCCCAGCTACTCAGGAGGCTGAGGCAGGATAATTGCTTGAACCCGGGAGGCGGAGGTTGCAGTGAGCTGAGATCGCGCCATTGCATTCCAGCCTGGGCAACAAGAGCAAAACTCCGTCTCAAAAAAAAAAAAAAATTTGATTGGATGCTAATATAAGTGTTCCCAGAGACCAAAGAAAAAGAAAAAAGTTGACTATTTCATGAGACTCTCACCCCAGTTTCTAGCCTTGGTTCCCAGTTTCAAAGTCAACCATTCTATTTTTCTTACACGACATACCTCAGGAGCAGATGAGGTCATAATTTCCTTGCTCTTCAAACTATTATCTCTTTTTATCCTCTTCAGGATTTCAGGAGTGATTGGGGCTGTGATGTTGTGGTTTCCCATGACTCCCTCTTATTCACTGAAGATTTTACATCTGACTTCAAGACATTATCATCATCTCAATTCCTCTCATTATTCTGATCTCTTAGTCGTATGACTGTCATGCCCAGTGACCTTCTCTTCCATCCCACTTCGGCCATCCACTTCTATAGTCACACCTTGGAGCTTTTCTTCACCAGAAATTACCACATCCACAATCACAGTGCTAACACCTCACTCTCGAGACAACTTTCAGTTCTTCTGGCTCACTTGCAAAAATACCCCTTATAAATAATCCTGTGAGTTAACTGAGATGCCAGTCCACTGAACCACCATGATCTATTCATCACCTCCCTCTAGAATTCAGTTGCCATATGACCCAGCTTAGACTCAATAGTTTATCCTTACAATCACTCCCTTGAAAGTATTCTGACCTCCCATCTTCCTCTGCCTCTTTTGCACTTGCCTGGCAAAACCCCAACATGGGATTATACCCAACTTCCACCAGTTGGATTAACATGTGGTGAGATCTTCAGCTTTTTAAAAGAGAAACTGGAAATCTAGATTTTTATATGAAATCTCCCTGTTTTAAAACTAAAATTAAGGGTTGGCACCATACTGCACTAAGTATGGATATGCCTGAGGCAGAAACTACATACTTTTAGTTTATTACCTCTGCTTTAAAGGTACTCCATTGTTCGAGACCAGCCTGACCAACATGATGAAACCCCGTCTCTACTAAAAATACAAAATTATCAGGGCATGGTGGCAAACACCTGTAGTCCCAGCTACTCAGGAAGCTGAGGAAGGAGAATCACTTGAACCTGGGAGGCAGAGGTTGCAGTGAGCCAAGATGTGCCATTGTACTCCAGCCTGGGCGACAACAGCAAGACTCTGTCTCAAAAAAAAAAAAAAAAAAAAAAAAAAAAAAAAGCCAGGGCAGTACCCCATTGTTCTTCAAGTAAAATCAAAATTCCTCAGGTTCACATGCAAGGCCCCGCATAATCTAGACCCTGCCTGTCTCTCCAACTCATCTTTCCTACTCCCTACTTCATTCATTATGCCTCAAACATACGGACCTTTTCTCTGTTCTTCACAATGCTAGATTCACCCTTGTCTGAAAGCCTTTATACTCACTGCTCCCTCATCCTAAAATACCCTGATCCTTCTGCCGTTACATTTCCCCACAGCCCCTCACCACCACCACCATCACCAAGTTGCCTCATTATCCTTCAGATCTCATTTTAAACATCATATCCACAAGAGGTGTTTTCTAGCACTCTCTCAAGTAAGTCTGCACCATCCATGACACAAATTTATAATTTTAGGATTGATATGCCTTTTTTCCCTCTTTCTCCCCCACTAGTCTATAGAACAGGGACTGTGTCCTTTTTACTATGTCTGTGTCTATGACTGAATACCTACTGTTGAGCATAGTTCCTGACACATAGGAGAGTCTAATTAAGTATTAGCCAAATGAAAGAGATACTTTTCAATTATCTAAACTGCAAAATGTCTACCATCCTCCCTTCTCTTCTAGGATAAGTCCATTTTTGTCCTCATCCTCTTTCGTTCCATTCCCTTCCATTCTCTACAGCCATTAGGGAGAGCGGAGGTAGTAATTTGAATCCACACTAAGAATTAAAGAGTACCAGTAAAGGTAACTAAACAAATAAATATAAAATACAGTATAAATGTTTTTGTTTATAGTTCTTCCTTCTCCTATATGATCTAAAGGGCAACTGGAATAAAACCATAATCATAAAACTGTGTAGATGGGCTTATAATAAAGATATAATTTGAATGGCAATAATAGCTCAAAGGATTGGGGGAGGGAACAGCTATATTGGAGCAAAGTTTTTGTATCTATTAAAATTAAGTTGATATTAATCTGAACTAGACTGTTTTAAGATATTAATTGCAATCATTACAGTAACCACTAAGAAAATAACTCTCTGTAATTACTAGAGTAACCACTAAGGAAATAACTCACAAAATTGTCATCACTAGAGCAACCACTAAGAAAACAACTCACAAAACCACTAAGAAGAGGAAAAGAAGGCCGGGTGCAGTGGCTCATGCCTGTAATCCCAGCACTTTGGGAGGCAGGTGGATCATGAGGTCAGGAGTTCAAGACCAGCCTGGCCAAGATGGTGAAACCCCATCTCTACTAAAAATACAAAAATTAGCCAGGCCTGGTGGTGGGCGCCTGTAATCTCAGCTACTCGGGAGGATGAGGCAGAAAATTTCTTGACCCTGGGAGGCAGAGGTTGAAGTGAGCTGAGATCACGCCACTGCACTCCAGCCTGGGCGACAGAGTGAGACTCTATCTCAAAAAAAAAAAAAAAAAAAAGGAAAAGAAATAAAAAGGTAATTCATTTGGCCCATTAGAAAATATCTTTTAACGGCCGGGCGCGGTGGCTCAAGCCTGTAATCCCAGCACTTTGGGAGGCCGAGACGGGCGGATCACTAGGTCAGGAAATCGAGACCATCCTGGCTAACACGGTGAAACCCCGTCTCTACTAAAAAATACAAAAAACTAGCCGGGCGAGGTGGCGGGCGCCTGTAGTCCCAGCTACTCAGGAGGCTGAGACAGGAGAATGGCCCGAACCCGGGAGGCGGAGCTTGCAGTGAGCTGAGATCCGGCCACTGCACTCCAGCCTGGGAGACAGAGCGAGACTCCGTCTCAAAAAAAAAAAAAAAAAAAAAAAAAAAAAAAGAGAAAATATCTTTTAACACAAAGGAAGGCAATAAGCCACAAACGCTGTCCGCCCTCATCAGGGAGCAAAAGTTTATGATTCCTACGAATACTATCATTAACCTATCTTCAACAACTCTAATTTTGCCTCGCTGAGTATTTCTTATTCTCTTTTCTCTACTAACACATACATGGTATCTCTCCCATACAACCATCTAAAACACTATTGTAAAAATTGATCATATGGATTGGAATAATTCCTGTCATATTCAACTAAATCAGAATCAAGAGACCAGGGGTAAAAAGCCCCAAGGCACAAAGCAGTTCCTCTAGGAACAGTCTGGCAGCCTCTCCTCAGCTTCTGAAACAGCATATTATAACCTTAAGACGAGTTTTACCTAATAGCTGCCAAAACAACCTGAGACTAAGTAATTTGCAGTTTTTGCCATTACTTTCAATGGCAATTACTTTTACCTACCGCCCTCACTCAACCATCAGAGCTTGCCAGCTCCCAAAGACTTCACCAGCACCAATTAACTCTTTCAAAACATTTTATGTTACATTTCTCTTTCCCAATAAAACCTCAACATTTTCCTTTTTTTTTTTTTTTTGACATTCTGAAGACCAGTCTGGTCTGTTCTTTTTTTTTTTTTTTTTTTTTTGAGACGGAGTCTCGCTCTGTTACCCAGGCTGGAGTGCAGTGGCCGGATCTCACTGCAAGCTCTGCCTCCCGGGTTTACGCCATTCTCCTGCCTCAGCCTCCCGAGTAGCTGGGACTACAGGCGCCCGCCACCTCGCCCGGCTAGTTTTTTGTATTTTTTAGTAGAGACGGGGTTTCACTGGGTTAGCCAGGATGGTCTTGATCTCCTGACCTTGTGATCTGCCTGTCTCGGCCTCCCAAAGTGCTGGGATTACAGGCTTGAGCCACCGCGCCCGGCCCAGTCTGGTCTGTTCTTATGCCCCAAATTGCAATTCTATTTTTATCTATATTCCCAAATGAAACCTTTTGCTTAGAGATTCATTTCGATATTTTATTTTATGTTGACACTATGATTGGTCTAGTCATTGTCATCCCTATCAAGCAAAATTATCATGCCAGACCACCTAATGGGCTGCTAGCTGATCTGTAAACTGGCTGTCATCTGTCAGGGGATCACCTCTCCAGCACAATCAGCTTGGATCACTATGACAAGGCTAAGTGGCCAAGAACATGGCCACTTAATCTTTTTTTTTTTTCTTTTCCAGATAGAGTTTCCCTCTTGTTGCCCAAGCTGGAGTGCAATGGCACAATCTCAGCTCACTGCATCCTCCACCTCCTGGGTTCAAGCGATTCTCCTGCCTCAGCCTCCTGAGTAGCTAAGATTATAGGCGCATACCACCACGCCCGGCTACTTTTTTGTATTTTTAGTAGAAACAGGGTTTCACCATGTTAACCAGTTAGCCAGGCTGGTCTTGAGCTCCTGACCTCAGATGATCTGACTGCCTCGGCCTCCCAAAGTGTTGGGATTACAGGTATGAGCCACCACGCCCAGCCAGCCACTTAACCTTAAGAAAAAGTTAAGAGGTGCTTTGCTCAGCCTGGGGCTCTCAGCATGTCATTTGTCCTCAGAAGTGAGTGTGACACATATATAGAAGATACAACCTCCTCTCCAAAGCATTCTAGACAAAATTAATTGGTCTTCTTAGTTCTCTTATTGCCCTTTCTTTGCTCAGCAAATTATGAACCTCTAAAGGGCGAAGATATGTGAAGAAATTTCTGTGCTTTATACAAGGTGCACTTTACAGAAAAGATAGTCAATAAATGTGTTGAATCAAAGTAAGATACAAAGACTATAAGACATTCACCAACATAATAAGGACAATATATAGGCATATTTCTGTAATGTAACTTGTAATCTTTGTTATCATAAAATTCAGAGTTAGATATTCTTACAGCATTTGTCCTATTTAGATCCGTTCTCTGCCATGCTACTCTATCATGTAACGAGCCTAATTTGGAAAACTGAAATGTTTGCCCCCTGGGTTTTTCCCTTCAGAATTTAGCACTTATTAAGTTTACATGCAGTTTATTTTCACAGCAATAATCTGGCAATTAAATCTGTGTAAGGAATGGTATTTCTAACAGATCGTTGCAAATTATATACAGACAACGTTTGAAATTTATTAACTTATATCTCTTATTTTAGCCTATATAATAGGACAATATTTATTCCAGTTGAGCTCTCATTGAACATGAATAGAGATTTGCTTTGTTTATTTCAAATAACAGAAGCAGTACTACCAGTGTTAATGCATGGGGTAGAAGTAAGAGAGAAAGAAACTTCACAAAATTCTCATACTAGGAACTTTAGCACAGCAGGGATTCAGTTATGGGGAAATGGCCCCAAAGAAACTCTAGGAATCACAGCATCAGGGATTTGTGACCCTTTATGCTAATATTTCACTACTCACATGACTTTGCTTTTCTCTTCCTCCATTTAGACTTTCCTTCCTTTCTTCCTACTGTGAAATTGACTTCCTTACCTTCTTCTCTATCACCGGTGTGACCTTCGTGGCCTAATTACCTCTTAAAGGTTCCACCTCTTGATTCTGTTACAACAGCAACTAAATTTTAATGTGAGTTTTGGTGGGGACATTCAAACCATAGCAAATAGAATGTTGAGCATCTTTTCATATACTTATGCCATCTATCTTCTTTGGTAAAGGACCTGTTCAGGTCTTTTGCCCATTTTTAATCAGGTTGTTTTTTTTTATAGTTTTGAGATTTAAGCATTCTTGGTATATTTTGGATAGCAGTTCTTTATAAGATTTTACAAATATTTTCTTCTGGTCTGTGTCTCATTCCTTTGAAAATGTCTTTCATGGGGCATTTTTTTTTTTTTTTTTTTTTTTTTTTTTGATGAGGTCTCACTCTGTCACCTAGGCTGGAGGGCAGTGGCACAACCATGACTCACTGCAACCTTGAATGTCTGGGCTCAAGAGATCCTCCTGTCTCAGCCTTCTGAGTAGCTAGGACTACAGGCTCACAATACCACACTGAGCTAATGTTTTATTTATTTATTTTTTGGTAGAAATGGAGTCTGCTATGTTGCCCAGGCTAGTCTCAAACTCCCTGGCTTCAAGCAATCCTCCTGCTTTGACCTCCCAAAGTACTGGAATTAAAGGTATGAGCCACTGCCTTCAGCCAGAAGTTTTAATTTGAGTGCAGTACAGCTTATCTCCTAGGGTCTGCATGGCCTCCCAAATTCATGTATTGAAACAATCCCCATTGTGGTATTAAGTGGGAACTTTGGGGAAAGGCATTAAGAGATAAATCCTGTTGGGTGGCACCCTTGTTGATGCCTTATAAATCAGTTAGAGGGAACTACTTGAGGATGTTTTTGCCCTTCCACCTTTCACCATGTGAGGACACAGCATTTATACCTTTCTGTCATGTGAAGATGCAGCAAGAAGGCTCTCACCAGATACTGAATACCAATGTCCTGATTTTGGATTTTCCAGCCTTCAGAACTGTAAGAAACAATTTTTTTTTTTTTTTTTTTTTTTTTTTTTTGAGACGGAGTCTGGCTCTGTCTCCCAGGCTGGAGCTCAGTAGTGCAATCTCGTCTCACTGCAACCTCCATCTCCCAGGTTCAAGCAATTCTCCTGCCTCAGCCTCCCAAGTAGCTGGGACTACAGGTGCGCACCACCACAGCCAGCTAATTTTTTTTTTTTTTTAGACGGAGTTTTACTCTTGTCACCCAGACCGGAGTGCAAAGGCATGATCTCAGCTCACTGCAACCTACACCTCCCGGGTTCAAACAATTCTCCTGCCTCAGCCTCCCAGGTAGCTGGGATTACAGGCACGTGCCCCCACTCCCAGCTAATGTTTTTGTATTTAGTAGAGACGGGGTTTCACCATGTTGATCAGGCTAGTCTCAAACTCCTGACCTCAGGTGAACCACCTACTTTGGTCTCCCAAAGTGCTAGGATTATAGGTGTGAGCAACCATGCCCTGCCTAATTTTTGTATGTTTAGTAGAGATGAGGTTTCTCCATGTTGGTCAGGCTGGTCTCGAACTTCTGGCCTCAAGTGATCCACTTGCCTCAGTGTCCCAAAGTGCTGGGATTATAGGCATGAGCCACCATGCCTGGCCGGATAAACAAATATTTATTGCTTATAAGTTACCCAGTCTGTGGTATTTTGTTATAGCAGCACAAAAACAATAAGACATTAATAGTTATTCCTTTCATGGATTGTGTTCTGTGTTATACCTAGAGTCATCACCAGGCTGGGCATGGTGGCTTATGCCTGTAATTCCAGCACTTTGGAAGGCCGAGGTGGGTGGGTCACTTGAGGTCAGGAGTTTGAGACCAGCCTGGCCAACATGGCAAAACCCTATCTCTACTAAAAATACAAAAATTAGTGGGGTGTGGTGGGATGCACCTGTTATCCCAGTTACTCAGGAGGGTGAGGTAGGAAGATCGTTTGAACCCCAGAGGCAAAGGTTGCAGTGAGCCGAGATTGCACCACTGTACTCCAACCTGGATGACAGAGTAAGAGTCTGTCTCAACAAAAATAAAAGAGCCATCACCAAACCCAAAGTCATCTAAATCTTCTTCTATGTTATCTTCTAGGAGTTTTATAACTTTGCATTTGACATTTAGGTCTATGGTCCATTTTGAGTTAGTTTTTGTGAAGGGTATAAGAACTATGTCTAGGCCGGGCGTGGTGGCTCAAGCCTGTAATCCCAGCACTTTGGGAGGCCGAGACGGGCAGATCACAAGGTCAGGAGATCGAGACCATCCTGGCGAACACGGTGAAACCCCGTCTCTACTAAAAATACATAAAAAACTAGCCAGGCGAGGTGGCGGGCGCCTGTAGTCCCAGCTACTCGGGAGGCTGAGGCAGGAGAATGGAGTAAACCCGGGAGGCGGAGCTTGCAGTGAGCTGAGATCCGGCCACTGCACTCTAGCCTGGGCTACAGAGCGAGACTCCGTCTCAAAAAAAAAAAAAAAAGAACTATGTCTAGAATTAATTTTATTATAGATGGAAGTCTAGACATTCCAGCAACTTTTGTTTAAAAGACTATTTTTTTCTCCATTAGATTGTCTTTCTTCCTTTGTCAAAGATCAATTGACTAGGCCAGGCATGGTGGCTCATGCCCGTAATCCCAGCACTTTGAGAGGCCAAGGTGGGTGGATCACTTGAGGCCAGGAGTTCAAGACGAGCCTGGCCAACATGGTGAAACCCCATCTCCACTAAAAACACAAAAATTAGCTGGCTCTGGTGGCCTATGCCTGTAAGACCAGCTACTCAGGAAGTCTGAAGTACAAGAATTGCTTGAACCTAGGAGGCAGTGAGCCAAGATTGTGCCACTGCACTCCAGCCTGGGCAACAGAGCGAGACTCTGTCTCAAAAAAAAAAAAAAGAAAAAAAAATTAATTGACTATATGTAAGTCTATTTCTGGGTCCTCTATTCTGTTCACTTGATCCTATTTGTCTATTCTTTTCTCAATACTAACCTGTATTGATTAGTTAGATTTATAGCAAGTCTTGAAGTCAGACAGCATCTGTCCTCTGAATGTGTTCTTCTTCTTCAATGTTACATGGCTATTCTTATAAACTTTAGAATCAGTTTGTTGCTATCTACAAAATAAGTTGCTGGGATTTTGACTGAGATCGCATTGAATCTATAGATCACATTGGGAAGAACGGACATCTTGACAATATTGAGTTTTTCTATCCATGAACATGGAATATCTTTCCATTTATCTAGTCCACTTGGATTTCTTTCATCAGAGTTCTGTAGTTTTCCTCATCTAGATCTTATATATATTTTGCTAGATTTATACCTAAGTATTTCATTCTCACAGGTTGTTAATACAAATGGTTTTGTTTTTAATTGTGAATTCTACTTGTTCATTGCTGGTATATAGGAAAGTGATTACCTTTTGTGTGTTAACCTTGTACCTGCAACTTTACTGTAACTGCTTATGAGTTCCAAGAGGTTTTTTAGTGGGTTGCCTCTTTTGTTTTGTTTTGGTTTTGGTTTTTGCCAATTCTTTTGCACCCTCTCTCATTTTGAAATTGTAATAACCTTCTCTTAGTACAGAAGTGAATTTAAGGAGGATCCCAGTAGAGTAAGGAATGGACTGCAGCTGACTCTATTCATGCTCCACCCATTATGTCTCTGACCTTTCAGCATGCATCAACTGAATCCAAATACCAGTATTTGCATATATGTGCCTAAGTGTTACCTCCACCATAAACTTTTGAAAACTGCAACTCACATGTGTAGAAGGCCAGATGTGCCAAGGAAGTAACATCCACTGAAAGTAGCCCTCAAATGCTCATGTTAGAAAGTTGGTTTGGGGTGAAATAATAATTATAAGGTATGTACTTTGTACCATATCCCAGTGGAATTTCTCTTTGACAGCTCACTGTGGCAACGGGCTTAGTAGTACACACTTTATTGGCTACCATCCTATCTTTGAACTGCCTCTCCACTTCCCTACCAGCCTGCCTTGCTCTTGTTTGTCTCAGGGTCTGCTTTTGGGAAAACCCAAACAAGACAACAAAAACAACACAAGGATACTGTTGGAGGATACCGTGAACTCATCACTTTGAAAATAGGAAATAAGAATCTAGCATTTATCTTACCTTTTTTGTGCAAATTATATCACAGAGTAACCACACAGAAGAGGAAATACTTCTTTTTATAGAAGTATTTGAGTTCATTAGAAATGAATAATAGTATTAGAATAACACCATTGTAATTCCTCAAGAATTAATAGATGTGGGTAATGAGCACTTGCAGCTACTAGTGTATCAAAATTAAGGAGAATCAGACATTTTATGTCTCCTGATATAAGAACACACCACTACCTAAAAAAAAGTCAGGCTAGGTCAAGTCTCCAAACCAGTGCTACAGAAAGTGTGAACTCCAGGCCAGCACCTCATCAGCATCACTTGGAAATTTGTTAAAAGTGTAAAGTCTTGACCAGGTGCGGTCACGCCTGTAATCCCAGCACTTTGGGAGGCTGAGGGTGGATCATGAGGTCAGGAGTTCAAGACCAGTCTGGCCAACATAGTGAAACCCCCGTCTCTACTAAAAATACAAAAAATTAGCTGGGCGTGGTGCAGGCACCTGTAATCCCAGCTACTCATGAGGCTGAGGCATGAGAATCGCTTGAACCCAGGAGGCAGAGGTTGCAGCGAGCCGAGATTGTGCCACAGCACACCAGCCCCTGCGACAATGCGAGACTCCACACACACACACAAAAAAGTCAAGTCTTAGGCCTAGCTCAGATGTACTAAATCAGAATCTTTTGAGTGGGACTCAGGAATCAGGGGTTTTAAAGCTCTGCAGGTGATTCTTATGCACATTAGTGTCTGAAAAGTATTGCGTTATATTCTATCAATTTAGAGAAAACTCAGAGAACAGAGGAACACATAAAATACACCGTGGTGATACAATCAGAAAATGGTCTGACTCTATTTCTTTTTTTCCTTTTTCTTTCTTTCTTTCTTCTTTTTTTTTTTTTAGAGATTGAGTTTCACTTTGTCACCCAGGCTGCCAGGCTAAAGTGCCATGGTGCAATCATAGCTCACTGTCACCTTGAACTCTTGAGCTCAAAGGATCCTCCTGCTTCAGCCTTCTGAGTAGCTGGTACTACAGGGGCTTGCCACCACACCTAGCAATTTAAAAAAATTCTTTTTCATAGAGAAAGGATCTCGCCATCTTGCCTAGGCTAGTGTTGAACTGCTGTGCTCAAGTGATCTCCCCACCATGGCTTTGCAATGTGTTGAGATTATAGGTGTGAGCCACCATGCCCAGACTCTATTTCTTTAAGAGATAAATTGCGCAGGGCGCGGTAGCTCACACCTGTAATCCTAGCACTTTGGGAGGCCGAGGCAGGCTGATCACGAGGTCTAGAGATCGAGACCATCCTGGCTAACATAGTGAAACCCCATCTCTACTAAAAATACAAAAAGTTAGCCAGGCATGGTGGGGGGCGCCTGTAGTCCCAGCTACTCGGGAGGCTGAAGCAGGAGAATGGCGTGAACCCAGGAGGGGGAGGTTGCAGTGAGCCGAGATCGCACCACTGCACTCCAGCCTGGGCGATAGAGTGAGTGAGACTCCATCTAAAAAAAAAAAAAAAAAAAAAAGAGATAAATTGCAAGAAAAATAAAAGATAATGGGAGTATCTATAGATTATAAGACTTAGCACCAACCAAAACATATATGAATCATGATTCAAACAATGTGTTAATATATATGCATAAATCATGAGGAGACATCCAACAAATCAAATTGAGAGACATTTTTCAGGTTTCAAGAGCATCAAATACCAAGAATGACTGGGAAATTCCAAGATTAAGGAAAACTAAAGAAACACAAAAACTAAATATAATCTGTAATCTTAGATTCAATTCTATGCTTAGCAAGAATCTGATTGGGTCTATCATCAAAATGTGAATGTGGTTCGTAAATTAAATGATAAAAATGTGTGAATATGAATTTCCTAAGTCTGGGGGTTGTACTGTGGTTACATAGGACAGTGTTCTTGTTTTTTGAAAATGCACAGAGTATTAAGGGATAATTAAGAGATTACAGGAGCCTCATTGGTACAATGTATTCTAAATAATTGTGAAAAATAGTTCTGAAAAACTTATGTGTTTATAGGTATGGCTGGATAGATAAAGACAAAAAGAGGATGATAAGGAATATGGGGTAAAATACAAAAATTAGGATATCTACATGTGGTCTTGATAGTATTTTTGCCATTTTACTATGTTTCTAAATTTTTGTTTGTTTGTTTGGAAACAGGGTCTGGCTCTGTCAGTCAGGCTGGAGTGCAGTGGTGCCATCGCAGCTCACTGCAGTCGACCTCTTGGGCTCAAGTGATTCTTCTGCCTCCATTTCTCCAGTAGCTAGGACTACAGGGGTGTGCCACCATACCCAGCTAATTTTTTAATATTTTGCACAGACAATGTCCTGCCATGTTGCTCAGGCTGGTCTCAAATTCCTGGGCTCAAGGAATCTTCCCACATCGGCCTCCCAAAATGCTGGCATTATAGGCATGAGCCATGGCACCTAGCCTCCACATATTTTTAATGGAAAACAATATGGAAAGGGAAGGTGGTTGGAGATATACTTGTTATTGAAGCTGAGTAATGGGTTATATAATATAGATTTTAAGTCAGGGTTGGCCTTTGCTCTTTCTTTGCCCCTGGTAATCTCTAAACCCTCAGCATATCCTGCCTGATAAGAATGTCCTTTATCTTGGGAATTTGGATCACACAAACTCATTTACAGTGGCGACTTTGAGTCTTGCAGTATCAGTTTGACCTCCAGAGGAGCTGGAGACTGAGGTCAACTGTATGGTCAGTCAAGCATGATGTCCCAATAAAAACTGTGAACACCAAGGCTTGGGGGAGCTTTCCTGGTTGGCACTGCTCCATGTTTCTTTTCACACATCATTGCTGGGAGGGGTCAGTGTTGTCCATGACTCTACAGGGAGAGGACAACTGGAATCTCCACCTTTAGAACCCTTCTGGCCTCTGCCCTATGCATAGATCAAGTCTCCAAATCAGTGCTAGATCCTTTGCAGATTTTACTCTGTATCCTTTCCCTGTAACCCACCATTACCATGAGTATAACAGCTTTAAGTGAGTTCTGAGTCATTTTAACAAATTACCACACCTGAGGGTGGTCTTAGGCTCTCCTGAACTCTGCAGTTTGTGTCAGAAGTATTGGTGGTCTTGTGGACTGCTCTATTTAACTCTGCATGGGTTCATTTTTACCCTGTCTACCTTTATATGTTCAAAGTTTTCCATAATAAAGTGTTAATAGGCCAGGTGTGGTGGCTCGCACCTGTAATCCCAGCACTTTGGGAGGCGGAGGCAGGCAGATCACCTTAGGTCAGGAGTTCAAGACCAGCCTGGCCAACATGGTGAAACCCCCTTCACTAAAAATACAAAAATTAGCTGGGTGTGGTGGCAGGTGCCTGTAATCCCTGCTACTCGGCAGGCTGAGGCAGGAGAATCACTTGAACCTGGGAGGTGGAGGTTGCAGTGAACCGAGATCATGCCCAGCCTGGGCAACGAGTGAAACACCGTCTCAAAAAAAAAAAAAAGTGTTAACAAATAATTTTTTAAAATGTTCCTTATCCTACAGAAGTCAATTCAAAACGCAGCATTGTAGCTCAGTGGTATTCTTACTGATATGAATGAGATTGGTGTATTAGACTCACTTAAGAAATTTAATTTTGTTCTCCAAAATTACACATCCAAATAATGTGCATATGTGTGTGGATGCACACAAGCATACATATGTGTTAAGGGCATCAAATACAAAGAATGTCTTGGAAACTGTTCTAGAGAGAAGTAAGTTATATGAAGTAACTTTTATACCCTATTATGTTTTCTTGAGTGGTAAACAGACAGTGAAACAGCTAGTCCTTCAAGGATTACACATAATTAGGTAGTATGCTTTCAGGAGTGAATGTCTTATCTTGTCTCGTCACCACCGAAGCACCTTTGAGATCAATCGTTCTAGAATCTCTTGCTCCCATACTCCCAGCCTCAAGTGATCCACCCGCCTTGGCCTCCCAAAGTGCTGGGATTACAGGCATGAGCCATCTCGCCCGGCCCCCTTGTGCCATATCTAGAGGGTCAAGCACCGTGGCTAAATCTTTCTAACACTAAGACTTCCCTCGTGGAATTTTTTTTTTTTATATGGAGTTTCGCTTTTGTTGCCCAGGCTGGAGTGCAATGGCATGATCTTGGCTCACTGCAATCTCCACCTCCTGGGTTCAAGCGATTCTCCTGCCTCAGCTTCCTGAATAGCTGGGATTATAGGCATGCGCCGCCACTCCCAGCTAATTTTTTTTGTATTTTTAGTAGAGATGGGGTTTCTCCATGTTGGTCAGGTTGATCTCGAACTCCTGACCTCAGGTGATCTGCCTGCCTGGCCTCCCAAAGTGCAGGGATTACAGGCGTGAGCCACTGCGCCCGGCCCCCTCTTGGAAATTCTAAGAATTGCTGGAAAAGTCAGAAAACTAGGCTGACTAGTTCGACCTCCAGATCTCCAGATTATACTACTTAAACTCTAAACTCAGGCTTGATTCATTTCCAGTTGATTCCTTCCCAGTTCTCCATATCTCAAGCCTCTTCTGTCTTTTCAGTTGAATCTTATCCTTCAGTTTCTTTTTGACCTTATATTTACTTATATCAAAATACCTACCCAATTTTTTTTTTTTAGATGAAGTCTTGCTCTGTCGCCAGGCTGGAGTACAGTGGCACAATCTCAGTTCAAGGCAACCTCTGCCTCCTGGATTCAAGCAATTCTCCTGCTTCAGCCCACTGAGTAGCGGGGATTACAGGCACACACCACCAGGCCGGCTAATTTTTGTATTTTTAGACGGGGTTTCACTACAGCCTCTGACTCCCGACTTCAAGTGATTCTTGTGCCTCAGCCTCCCGAGTAGCTGGGACTACAGGCACACACCACCTCACCCAGCTAATTTTTTGTATTTCAGTAGAGACAAGGTTTCACCATGTTGCCCAGGCTGGTCTCGAACTCCTGACCTCAGGTAGTCACCTGCCTTGGCCTCCCAAAGTGCTAGGATTACAGGCGTGAGCCACCATGCCCAGCCTATAGTTTAAATAAACAGTTTAAATTGTGGTGCTGTGGATAAGGGAGTGAATAAAAGCCCACCACTAATTTTAGAAGAGGAATGCCCATAGGACACTGTCTTGAATTTGGGGGTAAGTATACAGTGATTTTCAAATCTGGAGTTCTCTACTTACTGCATCAGGATGTAGAATATACAATGGACAGAGTGTGTTGAAATGTGTGACTACATCATGATGATTGGTTTTAACATTGAGGGGTAACAATTGTTCTAAAGAAAGGAGTTCATATTTTCTGACTGCATTTTAAAAGAACTCTTTAATACTTGTTGTAAGTCAGAAGAACCGAGAGTATGGAAGAACCATAGGAAGGCACAATTCTAGATGGAAAGGGAATCAGCACCTCAAAAAGTAATATTCACCATGAGGAATATGAGTTTATATAACAAAACTCTTAACTTTCAATCTTATTTCCATCAGGACTAAAGTAATGAGTATACCATTTAATTTTTTTACAGTAAAAACTTGTTAAAATTTTTTTAAAGGATACTATTATCTTCATACAGTCTTCTCTAGAATTTTGCACTACAAAATGCCCCTTTCTCTTTTGCATTCTTATTGGCTTTATTTCCTTGGCTCACTACTTTGGTTCATTCAAGTGAATGCTCAAGTTTCAACTTCTTAGAAATAAAATATTTTGAAACAAGTCCCTATTCCTACCCATATTACCATCTTCTAAATACTATCATCTTCTAATTAAAAGGGAAAGCTACTCCACTGACATTTCCTACAGTCACCTACACTCAGAAGCTCGTGCTTCCTAGAGGCAATCTATTGTCCTTATAATTGACCTTTACACTCTCTAGAATCCATTCCTTTTCCTTTTCTAATGCTACCATTCTAGTTTAGTCTCTGTTTACTATAAAGACCTTCTGCCGCTCACGCCTGTAATCCCAGCACTTTGGAAGGCCGAGGCGGGCGGATCACGAGGTCAGGAGATCGAGATCATCCTGGCTAATACGGTGAAACTCCGTCTCTACTAAAAAAAAAAAATACAAAAAAATTAAGCCGGGCATGGTGGCGGGCGCCTGTAGTCCCAGCTACTGGGGAGGCTGAGGCAGGAGAATGGCGTGAACCCGGGAGGCGGAGGTTGCAGTGAGCCGAGATTGTGCCATTACACTCCAGCCTAGGCAACAGAGGGAGACTCCGTCTCAAAAAAAAAAAAAAAAAAAAAAAAAAAAAAAAGGCCTTCTAACCTTGCCTCCAATTTCATTTTATTAGAAATTGGCAGTAGAAAAACTCATCATTAAAAATCAGTCCTTATAAACTTATAAGCATTTGTAAAAGGCAAAATGTACAAGCTTTTGCATACTTTGGCAATATATAGATGATGACCAATGGACCAATCTCTCAGTGCAAGGCAGTATTTGATTAGCAATTTTTAAAAATTGAGTTAGAACTAGAAAGAAATGATTTTAGGAAGTAAAAATCTGAATTTAAGAAGTAAAAATCTGACTTTTTCTTTGATCTTAAGTTACTAACTTAATAAAAACGTTCAAAAAACTGTAAAAGTGTTCATTTGAAATAGTTTCATTTCTTCATTTAAGAAAAAAAAAAAAAAAAAAAAGCCAGGCGCGGTGGCTCATGCGTGTAATGCCAGCACTTTGGGAGGCCGAGGCGGGCAGATCACCTGAGGTCGGGAGATCGGGACTAGCCTGACCGACTTGAAGAAACCCTATCTCTACTAAGAAAATACAAAATGAGCGCGGCGTGGTGGTGCATGACTATAATCCCAGCTACTTGGGAGGCTGAGGCAGCAGACTCGCTTGAAGCCAGGGGGCGGAGGTTGCGGTGAGTCAAGATCGCGCCATTGCACTCCGGCCTGGACAACAAGAGCGAAACTCCGTCTCAAAAAAAGAAAAATAAAAATAAAAATAAAAAATAAAAATCACCAACCCAGAGTTGTTTCTTTCTGCTTTTATAATAATTTACATTTGCTGACTTGCAGGGTGTGATTTCTTCCAATTTTTGCCTTAGCTCACAGATCGCTACTAAAATAAAATTTTCTCTACCCATAGAAGTGGACTTTTTAAAAATTATCACCTTAAATTATTTGGATAATTTGCCCATTTAGACTAGGAGAAAGTATCCAGGTTTTTAATATCCCAGACCTCTTTACCATAATGTAATGAAAAACTTTGAGTTAACTAGAATACAACTCCAATAAATAGATAAAATATCTGTATTTGTATTGTTCTTGTTGCGGGAAGTCAGGGACCCCGAACGGAGGGAATTGAAGCCGCCGCAGAACATAAATTGTAAAGATTTCATGGACATTTATTAGTTCCCCAAATTAATACTTTTAGTTTCTTACACCTGTCTTTACTGTAATCTCTGAACATAAATTGTGACGATTTCATGGATACTTATCACTTCCCCAATGAATATCCTTGTGATTTCCTATGCCTGTCTTTAATCTCTTAATCCTGTCATCTTCTTTGTAAACTGAGGAGGATGAATGTTGCCTCAGGACCCTATGATTGTGTCAACTGCACAAATTGTAGAGCATGTGTGTTTGAATATGAAATCTGGGCATCTTAAAAAAAGAACAGGATAACAGCAATGTTCAGGGAACAAGAGAGGTAACTTTGAACTGGCCGCCGGTGAGCCGGCTGGAACAGCGCTATATTCCTCCTCTTTCATAAGCAAATAGGAGAAATATCGATGAATTCTTTTTCTCAGCAAGGAACATCCCTGAGAAAGAGAATGCGCCCTGAAGGTAGGCCTATAGACGGCCCCTTTTTAAGGCCTCCCATCTTTTACCCTCGAGGCTGAAGGGATGAAATAAGCCCCAGTCTCCTATAGTGCTCCCAGGCTTATTAGGATGGGAAAATTCCCACCTAATAAATTGTGGTCAGACAGGTTATCTGTTCTCAAACCCTGTTTCCTGGTAAGATGTTACCTACAACAATGCGTGCCGGTAACTTCATTAGCAATTTTAATTTTACCTCATCTGGTGGTCCTGTTATCTCACCCTGCCTCCATTTGCTTCGTGATATTTTATTACCTTGTGAAGTATGTGATCTCTGTGACCCACACCCTATTCGTGCACTCCCTCCCCTTTTGAAAATCGCTAATAAAAACTTGTTGGTTTTATGGCTTGGAGAACATCATGGATCCTGCCAACATGTGATGTCTCCCCCGACACCCAGCTTTAAATTTCTCTCTCTTGTGCCCTTTCCCTTTATTTCTCAACCCAGCCAAGACACTTAGGAAATAGAAAAGAACCCACATTTAAATATAAACATCGGGAGCGAGATGTCCCGATAGTGCTGAAAGTAGACACAAAGTTTCTGGAACAGGAAGAGACTTAATTATTACTTAAATTCTCTTTGGGAAGGATCTTACCATTTGGAATATAAATATATATCTCTAGGGGCAAGACAAGACTAGTGTTTCCATACTTAAAACAACCAGAGATGTCTTCACGGTCCCAGGTCTCATTACCCCTTGCAATGAGCATACTAGAGAAGTATCTCTGTGTAAGGGAATGAACTGTGCTCCTCAAAATGTATGTGTTAAAGCCCTAAACACCCAATTACTATATTTGGAATTAGGATCTTTCTGGGGATAATTAAGGCTAAGTGAGCTTATAAGGGTAGGCCCCCGAGACCACAGAACTGGAGGAAATAACAAAGACGAATGCACACAGAGGAAGAGTTATGTGAGGACACAGCGAGAAAGTGGCTGTTTCCAAATGAAGAAGAGAGGCTTCAGACTGGGCACAGTGGCTCACGCCTGTAATCCCAGCACTTTGGGAGGCCAAGACAGGAGGATCATTTGAAGTCAAGAGTTCAAGTCCAGTCTGGCCAATATGGTGAAACCCCATCTCTACTAAAAATACAAAATTAGCTGGGTGTGGTGGCCGGCACCTATAATCCCAGCTACTTGGGAGGCTGAGGAAGGAGAATTGCTTGAACTTAGGAGGCAGAGGTTACAGTGAGCAGAGATCAAGCCACTGCACTCCAGCTATGGCAGTCACAGAAGATTTTAATTAGGAAACAAAGCTTTGCAGGACAGGAGAGCCAGAGAAGTGACGGGGAAGCTACAGGTTACAACAGATTTGTGAATTCAGCCAAACACGGTGGTGGCAGGACCTAGCTGCTACAAAGAAGACATGTTTTAGACAAATACTCATGTGCATGGGCAAAAAACTCAAGGACTGTATTTGTGACTAATTGCGTAACAGGTTATTTTAGTTTCTGTTCTGTGGAAAGTGTAAAGCATTCCAACAAAGAGTTTTAATGTAGATTTCTTTTTTTTTTTTTGCACCCATGCTGTTGATTGCTAAATGTAATAGTCCGATCGTGACGCTGAATAAATGTCTTAAAAAAAAAAAAAGAAAACAAAAGATTTGTAAGTGTAAGTTACTTGAAATTACTGCAGTTGGTTCTAATTATGCCAATCTACTGTAATGTTAACATGACTAATTTGAAAGTAAATTTAGCTACTACTTAATACAAATGAAAACAAGATATTTCATTAATATTTTATTTTTTAGAGAATCACTTTGAGCAATTAAATAACCATTTATCTAAAAGATATTTCAAATATATTCCAAATACTTAAACACTGCATAAATATTAAGGTTTAACACACATCTTTTTTTTTTTTTTTTTTGAGACGGAGTCTCGCTCTGTAGCCCAGGCTGGAGTGCAGTAGCCGGATCTCAGCTCACTGCAAGCTCCGCCTCCCGGGTTCACGCCATTCTCCGGTATCAGCCTCCCGAGTAGCTGGGACTACAGGCGCCCGCCACCTCGCCCGGCTATTTTTTTGTATTTCTTAGTAGAGATGGGGTTTCACCGTGTTAGCCAGGATGGTCTCGATCTCCCGACCTCGTGATCCGCCCATCTCGGCCTCCCAAAGTGCTGGGATTACAGGCTTGAGCCACCGCGCCCAGCCTAACACACATCTTTTAACAAATATAACTACCAGTTCAGATATACTCAAAACACACAATACAAAACTATCAAAGCTAATGCTAGATATTCCAAAAGTGGTAACAGAAATGATTGTGTGCTGTGTATTTTTAATTCAAACCTGAACACGGGCACAATAATTTCATAAAGATCTCAACAATGACAGCTCTCAACATTGAGTATTTTTTCCAATTTTACACTAATTCTTGCAAAGGCAATATCTGGGAACAATAGATATAGACTCACCAATATAATCTGACAGTGGTAATTTATCAATTTACCAAATATGCCACTCTTTTTTTTTTTTTTTTTGAGATGGAGTTTCATTCTTGTGCCCAGGCTGGAGTGCGATGGCACAATCTCGGCTCACCACAACCCCCACCTCACGGGTTCAAGAGATTCTCCTGCCTCAGCCTCCCCGAGTAGATGGGATTACAGGCATGGGCCACCACGCCTGGCTAATTTTGTATTTTTAGTAGAGATGGGGTTTCTCCATGTGGGTCAGGCTGGTCTCGAACTCCTCACCTCAGGTGATCTGCCTGCCTTGGCCTCCCAAATAGCTGGGATTACAGACGTGAGCTACCATGCCTGGCCTGCGACTCACTCTATTGACCAGGCTGGAGAATAGTGGCGCAATCTCAGCTCACTGCAACTTCCCTCTCCCGGGTTCAACCGATTCTCCTGCCTCAGCCTCCCGACTAGATGGGATTACAAGAGCCCACCACTATGCCCAGCTAATTTCTGTATTTTCAGTAGAGACAGGGTTTCACCATGTTGGCCAGGCTGGTCTCAAACACCTGACCTCAAGCAATTCTCCTGAGCCTCCCAAACTAATTGGATTACAGGTGTGAGCCAACACGCCTGGTTCAAATATGCCACTTTCTATCAATTTTTTTTCCAATCTTATATTTCTCTAATTTTATAGGGGCAGGTGATAAAAAAATTTCAATTTCACTAGCTCTGACTATAAAATGAAACTTTTCCAACATTTAAGATCATTTCAAGGAAAATAAGCATAGGCTTTAATATTTATATTAGTGACTGATTAATTGTAGCTGACTAGGGTATTAAATTTTAGAAACTTAAGATAATTCCCGCCGGATGCAGTGGCTCATACCTGTAATCCCAGCACTTTGGGATGCCGAGGTCGGTGGATCACGACGTCAGGAGTTTGAGACCAGCCTGACCAACATGGTGAAACCCCATCTCTACTATACTAAAAAAGTAGCCAGGCATGGTGGCAGGCACCTGTAATCCCAACTAATGGAGAGGCTGAGGCAGAAGAATCACTTGAACCCGGCAGGCAGAGGTTGCAGGGAGCCCTCAAGATCATGCCACTGCACTCCAGCCTGGACGACAGAGCAAGACTCCATCTCAAAAAAAAAAAAAAAAAGAAATTTAAGATAATTCTTAAGGATTATACCTGCTGTACCTTGTGCATTTTAGTCATGACATTTAATCATTATTCTTCACACAAAAGTGTTATAAAGTTATATTGTCTATATTGACAATAAAAAAACTATTAAACTGTAGCAACCTTTTTCTAAATGATTCAAGACTTCATTTGAGCTATGCAAATTAATATTGCTGATATTTAAATATGATCTCTTTCATTATACATTCGGGCAAAATTTTTTTAGAGTAAAGGTGATAAGTCAATAGAATTTTTTTTCTTTCTTTTTTTTTTTTTAATTAAAAATAGAGATGCGGTCTCCTTGGTCTCAAACTCCTGAGCTCAAGCAATCCTCCTACCTTGGCATCCCAAAGTGTTGGGATTAAAGGTATGAGCCACTACACCCAGCCCATACACTTTTCATTTACTATATAAAGTCTTTTTCTCCTACAAAATATCCATTCTCCTTCCCCAAAATAAACAAGGTACCTTAAAGGCAATCTTTATAATCCATAGTCAAATAAAAGTTTTTATTCACTTAAGCAGGAGGGAATGAGTTCAGTACATTAATTAGTCTGCCCTGCTATAAGACTTGCCTCCTCCAAAACAGAATTCCAGGAAGGAAAATAAGTTATCCATGCCGATTCTACCTTGCTAACAAATTGGGGGACTAACCACTCTAATAGTGGTTTGACTGGTAGAAAATGAAAGAGCTCTCAGTCTCAAACCAAATGGTGATTACATAAAAAATGTGGCATTGTCAAATCAGGCAGATACAATCTAAAGTAAAAAAGAGTCAGGCGTGGTGGCTTACGCCTGTAATCCCAGCACTTTCAGAGGCCAAGGCGCGAAGATCACCTAAGGTCAGGAGTTTTGAGATCAGCCTGGCCAACATGGCAAAACCCCATCTCTACCAAAAATACAAAAATAAGCCAGGCGTAGTGGTGCAGATCTGCAGTCCCAGCTACTTGGGAGGCTGAGGCAGGAGAATCGCTTGAACCTAGGAGGCGGAGGTTGCAGTGAGCCGAGATTGCACCATTGCACTCCAGCTTGGGCGACAGAGCCAGACTCCGTCTCAAAAAAATAACAATAATAATAAAGTAAAAAGAACATGGTCTGCAACAGGTGTTTTTTGTTTTGTTTTTGTTTGTTTGTCTGTTGTTGAGATGCAGTCTTGCTCTGTCACCCAGGCTGAAGTGCAGTGGCGCAATGTCAGCTCACTGCAACCTCCGCCTCCCGGGCTCAAGCGATTCTCCTGCCTCAGCTTCCCTAGTAGCTGGGATTACAGTCATGTGCCACCACGCCTGGCTGTTTTAGTAGAGGCGGGGTTTCACCATGTTGGCCAGGCTGGTCTCAAACTCCTGACCTCAAGTGATCCGCCCACCTCGGCCTCCCAAAGTGTTAGGATTACAGGCGTAAGCCACATGCCCAGCCTGCAATAGGTATTCAAAATCCTCCCTAAGAGAAAATAATTGTGCCTTGCTGTCTACTAAAGGCATTGGTTAAAAAAAAGTCTCAGCAGTTACAATGTACAGTATCACCTTCCCTTCTGTAACCAAAATGCTTATTAGATATATGAATGCTAGTTATCAGATTATTTTAAAAGTTTATTTTCTTTCTCTAATAATAAGGTAAAATACATTTTGGAAATCTGCATGGAATGTCCCCAACAAGTCATTTCTTTCATTTTAGCAGGGTCTGTGGTATACAGCTTTAGTCATTCTTTCAATTTCTTGGAAGCACAGGATTCTCCAAAATACAAAAATAAAATTTTCAGCTTTTACATCAAATAATGGTCTCAACCATTTAATACAAAGCAACAGACTTTCTCAGGTTTCTGTTAATAAGGCAAAATAAAAGTCACTCAGAAAAAAAAGGTTAAATGACTAAGATTTCTCTTTTGTAGGATATAATTCACCCTTATGGTTTCTCTTCTACCATTAAAGTCTTATCTACTCTAATTCCTTCAGTTTCAAGTTCAATACAGTACAACGTATGCAGAGATTTTATAGTTTTTATCATAGTTTTTTTTTCAACATTGTTTTCAGGATGCTTTAAACACTTTTACAACTATTACCTCAGATTTGTGATTATGACTCATAGTACAGTCCACTTTCAAAACCATGATTTTTGGATTATGGCCCATCCAAGATTTTACTCTGCTCAGAAAAAGAAAAAAAAAATTACATATCCAGAGTTTCACAAGCAATTCAGGGGTTTTTCCCACAGACACCTAGATTAAAAAAACCTTGCAATAAAGGGGTGAAATCCAACAATTACTTTAGATTTCAAAGGGTTAATATTTTAAAAATTTGAGAAACCTAAGGTGTTGAATAAACTTTTTAATGACTTCTCAGGCAAAATTAAAATATTTATCAAGGGCAGGGCACAGTGGCTTACGCCTGTAATCCCAGCATTTTGAGAGGTCAAGGCAGGAAGATTGCTTGAAGCTATGAGTTTGGGACTAGCCTGGAAAATACAGCGGACACCACCTCTATAAAAAATTATTATTTTATTAGCTGGGCATAGTGGTGTGTGCCTATAGTTCTAGCTACCAGAGAAGCTGAGGTGGAAAGATCCTTTTTTGTTGTTGAGACAGGGTCTCACTCTGTCACCCAGACAGGAGTGCAGTAGCACAATCACTGCTCACTGAAGCCTTGACCTCCTGGGTTCAAGCAACCCTCCCACCTCAGCTTCCAAGTAGCTGGGACTACTGCTGTGTACCACCATGCCTGGATAATTTAAAAAAAAATAATAAAGTTGTAAAGATGTGTTCTTACTATATTGCCCAGGTTGGTCTTGAAGTGATCCTCCTGCTTCGGCCTCCTAAAGTGTTGTGATTACAGGCATGAGCCACAGCACCCAGCCTAAGGAAGATCCCTTGAGCCTAGGAGTTTGAGGTGACAGTAAGCTATGATTGCATCACTGTACTCCAGCTTGGTCAAAAGTGAGACCATGTCTCTAAAAATAGTAATAATAATAATAATAAAATAAAATATTTACAATGGAAGGAGTCTGTGGTGTTACTTTTAGGTAATCTCAGAATAACTTTTCAAACTCAGATGTATATATGTGGCAACCAATATGCATATGGAGATACTGACAGAGAGAGAAAAATGTTCAATCTAATATTAGCCAGTAAACATATGATGCATTAACTGCAGGAGTTAGAAGTCCATACTTGAAGGTAGTGTTTAATTTATCAGGATCAATCAATCAAGAAAAACACACATAAAAACAGGGTATTTTTTAGTACTACTGATTTACAATAAACAGATCCTCAGATTTAGGTAGATCATTTTTACATGCCATTAGTGATCAATGTATGCAACACAGTTGTACATAGCTATTAAGTTATTTTGGCATGCATTACAAACATGTATTCAAATTACCAATAACTATAATTTTTTGTGTTTATTTCTAGGACAACTTAATTAATGGCTTTCACCTTAAAGGCTTAAAATGTTTTAAAACTTCAAGTCATTAAAGATGTACTGACATTAAAACTATGTTTGAAGTCTGAGTGCAGTGGCTCATGCCTGTAATCCCAGCACTTTGGGAGGCTGAGGCAGGTGGATCACTTGAGGTCAGGAGTTCAAGTGACTGAGGTCAGGAGTTCAGACTGGCCAACGTGGTGAAACACTTGAGGTCAGGAGTTCAGACTAGCCAACGTGGTGAAACCCCATCTCTACTAAAAATACAAAAATTAGCCAGGTGTGGTGATGTGCGCCTGTAGTCCCAGCTACTCAGGAGGCTGAGGCAGGAGAATTGCCTGAACCCAGGAGGCGGAGGTTGCAGTGAGCCAAGATTGCACCACTGCACTCCAGCTTGGACAACAGAGCGAGACTGTTTCAATTAAAAAAGAAAAAACAATGGCCGGGCGCGGTGGCTCAAGCCTGTAATCCCAGCACTTTGGGAGGCCGAGACGGGCGGATCACAAGGTCAGGAGATCGAGACCATCCTGGTTAACACGGTGAAACCCCGTCTCTACTAAAAAATACAAAAAACTAGCCCGGCGAGGTGGCAGGCGCCTGTAGTCCCAGCTATTCGGGAGGCTGAGCCAGGAGAATGGCGTAAACCCAGGAGGCGGAGCTTGCAGTGAGCTGAGATCTGGCCACTGCACTCCAGCCTGGGCAACAGAGCTAGACTCCGTCTCAAAAAAAAAAAAAAAAAAAAAAAAAGAAAAAACAAACAAATAACAACAACAAAAAACTATGTTTGAAAGTATGTATAATTTGTAATAATATAAATGGGAAGAAATAAAAGGTTATTATGGCAATCTGAGTTTCTTAATCCAAAAATTAAAAATCAAAACACATTTCATATGTAAGAGTTAAGTGGGTTTTTTTCTTTATTAATACATGATAATGGACAACCATGTGACAAAGTACTGCAGTGTATGGTTTGGTGGTGTCTCCTTGCCTCTAGGATGGGATTTTTTCCAGGTGATTCTTCAGGATCTGACATCGATGCCCAACACAGGCTTTCCAATGGCAATGCATGAGTTTTAGAGGTCACTGCCCCATCTTTCTTCAGGTGCTGTGTGTCATCTTCTCCCACCCATTTTATCCTCCATTACTTATAAAAACCCCACTCTAAAATTCAACCTATGTTATAAAATTAACATAATCAGGAGTTAGTACACATTGTTCCACAATGATAAAATTAAGACTCATAATGTACTATCTTGTTTCCTCTAACTTTTGAAGGATTTATATAATCTCTAAAGAGTCAGAGTAATACATAACACAAAACATGCAAAGAACCTTATCACTCGGTGTATATAATATGCTGGGAATTACTAAAGTACTCAAAAGCTTAATTTTCTTGGAATAGCAACTGTCCACTGAAAATTACAGTATTCAAACAAAAGGTTATGTGTTAATAAATGAAAATACAGTACCTGATTTGGCATAAATTGTGAGATCTTTTTCACTAGTAAAGTGCTTAATTAAGAAACATTTTTCCACTATTAATTTGTCAAAGGCACAAAATATCTTTGTGTCTCTCTTTAAAGTATTAGTTTTTTAAATTATGGTACTGTCCATTTAAATTTTACTTAATCAGAAAGCTTTACTGTGTTTTTTTTTTCTCAGCAATTAAAAAAAACTACTTGAAGAATAACATTTAATTTTTATTTTCAAAATGTTGCCATAAACATACATACAACACTGAATTTGATCCCCTCCATTGGCTGTCTGTGTGCCATGAAGCACTTGTGACAGAAAACATATGTAAGCTTAGGGTAAAAGTTTATAAGGAATCAAAATATCTTCCAAAAAGAGGCGGTAGGGACAAGAGTAATCAATAAGTTTAAAAATCATAACTTTCATTTTATAAAAAATAGTTTGAATAATTTTCTTATAAATCTTTAATGCTTACAAAAGCAGGAAATACATTTAAAATAGTCTTTTTAACACAGATTCATTTGTACAATATGGTCATAAGAAAAATAACTAAAATGACATTTCAGTAGTCTATATTCTCTTCTCAGCAAATTCCACATAAAATTTAACTAATTTACAATTCAAAATAAGATTTTAACTGCCAACAATGTCAGACTAGTTGTGGTTAGTACCTGAATATCAAGTTCTTCTCCATTTTATATATTGTACCACAATTTTAAATACAGATCCAGCAGTGATAGGTACTAATAACTATACTTAACTACATGGTTACCACCCATGACTACTGCATTGCAGCTTAAAACATGCTTTGGTCAGTAAATTTAAAAGATATAAATCAAATAACGAGGCCAGAAAAGTTGTTTTAGAATTTCCTGACCTTAAGCAAACTTTAAATACATCGACAAGGCAAAGAAAAATATGATCAAATATACAGAGAGGTTTCTATTTTTTCAACCATTTGGCATTTTATATTATTAATTTTGCTGTTTAAAATAATATTTTATATTCCTGTGCACTGATTATCATTGCTCTCCGAATTAAAACTAAACTAAATTACCTTTCTAGAACATCCAGTAGTGTATATATTAATTGTTCCTTTTGCATTTCCATGAAGTTGATCCTTCATCCTGTAACTTTTTAAATTTTGGACCAAGAAAGAACCACCAACCAAATCCAATGAAAACACAAATAATGGACTCCACATAATAACCATCCAGGGCTGTAACACATGAGCCACCCAGTTTTCTGCAAAGCTGTAAAAATAAAACTATAATAAATAATCTACAATTTCAAAATGGAAGTATTTAGCAATTAACATGCTTCTACTTTATAAATAATTAATCAAAATATATTTTTCCTAAAACATTTCAGTATTTCACTGAATTCCAATGACAAAATATGTTACTGTATCTTAATTTCTCTAATGCTACTAACAGGATTAAAAATAATTTTCAGTTCTTGCTGTAAACAATACTCATTTTCTTTTTTCAGGCAGAGTCTCACTTGTTGCCCTAGCTGGAATGCAGTGGTGTGATAATGGCTCACTGCAATCTCTGGCTCCTGGGTTCAAGCAATCCTCCCACCTCAGCCTTCTGAGTAGCTCAGACCATAGGCATGCACCACCATGTCCCGTTAATTTCTATATTTTTTGTAGAGATGGTGTTTCACCATGTTGCCCAGGGTGGTCTTGAACTCCTGGGCTCAAGTAATCTGCCTGCTTCAGCCTCTCAAAATGCTGGAATTACAGGTGTGAGCCACCACACCCAGCTAAATATCTATTTTCTTTTTTTTTTTTTTTTTTTTAGAGACGGAGTCTTGTTCTGTCACCCAGGCTGGAGTACAGTGGTGCGATCTGAGCTCACTGCAACCTCTGCCTCCCAGTTTTGCAATTCTCCTGCCTCAGCCTCCTGAGTAGCTGGGGACTACAGGCACACACTGCCACGCCTGGCTAATTTTTTGTATTTTAGTAGAGATGGGGTTTCACCGTGTTGTCCAAGTTGGTGTTGAACTCCTGAGCTCAAGCAATCCACCCACCTCAGCCTACCAAAGTGCTAAGAATACAGGTGTGAGCCACTGCACCTGGCCTGAATATCTATTTTCATGATGTAGCTTTCGAATTCAGAAATATGAAGAAATTTCCAGTCCATCAAATCTAGAAGTAGACTAATATCATTTTGAAAGAATTTATCAACAAACTACTCACTATTCAGGTTTAGTTATAACTGTTACATGGATAGCCAATGGACATTCTCTTTTTCTATCACTACAAAACTTAAGCTATTAATTATTATGCATTTATTTATTTATTTATTTTTGAGACAGAGTCTCGCTGTGTCACCCAGGCTGGAGTGCAGTGGCGTGATCTCGGTTCACTGCAACCTCCGCCTCCTGGGTTCATGCCATTCTCCTGCCTCAGCCTCCCAAGTAGCTGGGACTACAGGCGCCCACCACCACGCCCCGCTAATTTTTTGTATTTTTAGTAGAGACAGGGTTTCACCGTGTTAGCCAAGATGGTCTCGATCTCCTTACCTCGTGATCTGCCGGCCTCAGCCTCCCAAAGTGCTGAGATTACAGGCGTGAGCCACTGCACCCAGCCTTAATTATGCATTTATATAGTGCCTGCTGTGTAGGATAGTGATCCTCAAGGTGGGGGAAAAAGAGATCACCTCTCCTTTACTGAGAAACGCCTTTAAGAGGACTAGTCTTACTGATTTGAATTATTATAACCCTCAGCCTTGATGTGAAAGAAAAAGTATATGTAGATTTCTATACCAGAACCTATGGACAGATATGATTTTTAAAAAAGATATAGTACTTCTAGAAGCAAAACAAAGATATTAATATCTTAGTATTAGCTTAATGTTATCTAAAATTAAAACATACTTACCTCAACAGCATCAGGTGTTCGACAATTCTGGTTTGATGCTCCTACACACTCTTTTACTGTGAGGGGATCTACAAGCCAAAGAGCTACTGTAGAAGGCCAGTTTCCTCCCAGATTGGACACGGTATTTAAAAGGGTCATGTATGTTCCTCCAATAAGTGGATCACTAACCTTTGCATTGAAAGCCATTATAGAAACATACATGCTGTACACTGTAACCTACAGGAAAAACATAAAACATCTTTAGTATGATTATAAAGCTTATAAAGCTACAGTCTAAATTAAGAACATCAAAATCATAAACCTGAAAATTAATTTTCATGATATTTATTGAACTCAATTCAACAAATACTCATCAAGCACCTACTATAGGCCAGGCTTTAAGATCAAAGCAATACAAAGATGTGACCTTGGTCCCTCTGTGACACTGAAGAATTTATTCTAGGCTGGAAAATAGGGAATAAATAATTATAAATATAGGAAGTATTGTAAATAGAAGTGCACACATTGTGTTACTGGGGCATAAATATAAATGAGATTAATTATAGCACAAGTAGTCAAGAAAGACTCCACAGAGAAAATGTTAGATGAGGTGGCATTAAAGGATGCATAATGCACACAGCAAAATGCAAAACCTCCTATTAGTACTGTACCTAAATATATATCACATATTACATGTGTATATATACGTATTTATATGTATGCATTTATTACACATATAAATACTCAAATATTTAAAGAAATAGGAATATATATATTTTCTCCTACATATACACAAGAAAAGTATTTCAAAATTTATGTGACAAACTGGAGAAAAACATCCTTAAGAGGCAAAAAGTACTTAAAAGGCAAGAAATAACCTTTAATTTAGAAAGATGGAAACAAACTGTGTTTCCATAATGGTATTCCTTTGAATATTGTTTTTGGAGGTGTTCACAGAAAAAGGAGTTCCAAAGCCAAATAAAACTGAAAGACATTAACTTACACAAAATTGGTTCATTTCATTGTATGCCTTTTGAAATCTTTACAACATAAACTCCTTGAGGGCAGGGATTTTGGCATGATTTATTCATTTACATTTCAGTACTCAGAATGGTTTCTGGCAGGGAATAGGTGTTCACTTAGTAATTGTTGAAGAAGCTGGGTGCAGTGGCTCACGCCTATAATCCCAGCACTTTGGGAGGCCGAGGTGGGTGGATAATCTGAGGTCAGGAGTTCAAGACCAGCCTGGCCAATGTGGTGAAAACCCGTCTCTACTAAAAATACAAAAATTAGCTGGGTGCAGTGGCGCTCACCTGTAATCCCAGCTACTTGGGAGACTGAGGCAGGAGAATCACTTGAACCCGGGAGGTGGAGGTATTACAGTGAGCCGAGATCGTACCACTGCACTCCAGCCTGGGCAACAGAGTGAGACTCTGTCTCAAAAAAAAAATGTGTTGAAGGACTCATTAAGGCGCTACTTACAAAGGGCTTATGTCATACATCATTTCTCGAATTTACTTGGCCTTGTACCTTTTTTCCCCCATAAAGCATCTGGTTATCTCAGTTTCAGTGACTATGCTTCAGGAAATTCTCAAATGAAATACAAAGCTAAATAAATAGTTTTTGGGCTATAACCTACTGACAGAAATACTAAAGCATTGACTAGTTAAAGCACTTCTTCAACCTTCTATTACATGCCTAGCATTAACTAAGCATGTGCAAAACAGAAAAAAAATTATATTTGGCAGTCTGGCCTCAATAATTTTATAGGCATAGAATTTAGTCAGACATGACCCACTATGGATTTCTCCTAAATGATTTACTGTATGCACAAAACTACTAAGATTACCTGGTAGTCATATTTTTAGGTTTCAGTTAAAAACTAAGTAATACATTAGCAAATATAACTTTCAAAGGATGTAAGCTAGAAAAATCCAAAGTGACTCAGAAATACGCATTAGCAATAACTGCAGTTAAGTCCCAAAGGTTATTTCTGGGCCTTTGCCATTTACTTGAGTCACTTGCATCCAGAACAAAAAAATCCCATTCTGGGCTGTGCACAGTGGCTCACGCCTGTAATCCCAGCACTTTGGAAGGTTGAGGCGGGTGGATCACCTGAGGTCGGTAGTTCTAGACCAGCCTAACCAATATGGAGAAACCCTGTCTCTACTAAAAAAATACAAAATGAGCCAGGCATGGTGGCACATGCCTGTAATTCCAGCTACTTGGAAGGCTAAGGCAGAAGAACTGCTTGAATCCTGGAGGCAGAGGTTGCAGTGAGCCAAGATCGTACCATTGCACCCCAGCCTGGGCAACAAGAATGAAACTCTGTCTCAAAAAAAAAAAAAAAAGTCTCATTCTGCAACAGCAGCTTAGGCTAGAGCAAAGTGGGGATTCCTTCTTTTAGGGATTACAAACATATTTAAGAAAGAAAGAAAAAGCAGCTTGACACAGCTTTCAAAATCATAAAGAATAAGTCATAACTTTCAATATAGAAGCTAAGCCAGGGCCAGGCATGGTGGCTCACGCCTGTAATCCCAGCACTTTGGGAGGCCAAGGTGGGCGGATCACTTGAGGTCAGTAATTCAATACCAGCCTGGCCAATATGGTGAAACCCTGTCTCTACTAAAAATACAGATAATTAGCAGGGCGTGGGCAGTGGGCAAGCAAGCCAGACTCTGTCTCAAAAAAAAAAAAAAAAAAAAAAAAGAGGCAGAAGCTAAGCCAGAAACTAGGGCCCTCTACTATTTCTCAATACTTTCAGAAAGAAAAGATTTTAGGAATTCAAGAAAGAATGAACTGAAAGCTAGGGATAAACTGAGAAATACTTAACAAGAGTAGAATTTGCTGGCTTTGGAATCAATTCTAAAATGTAACAAATACTTGTTGAATACATTTTTTTTTAATCTTTCAGCTGGGTGCAGTGGCTCATGCCTGTATTCCCAGCACTTTGGGAGGCTGAGGCAGGTGGATCACAAGGTCAGGAGTCAAGACCAGCCTGGCCAATATAGTGGAACCCTATCTCTACTAAAAATACAAAAATTAGCCAGGCGTGGTTGCACGTGCCCGTAATCCTAGCTACTCAGGAGGCTGAGTCAGGAGAATCGCTTGAACCTGGGATGTGGAGGTTGCAGTGAGCCAAGATTGCACCACTGCACTCCACCCTGGGTGACAGAGCAAGACTTCATCTTGGAAAAAAAACAAAAAAGAAAGTCTCTTTCTATGAACCGAACTCATTAAGTGAAAAGTCATAAGGTTTAAAGCCCACCATCAATAATTTCTTCAGTGTCAGGTTCATGCTTAAATCTTAAAATTTATTACCATTATGTTAAGGTAACTGTATAAAGCTGTCTTCTTTATTTTACACAGAACAGTTTATTTCCTGAGAAAACCACAAGCTTACCTGATGTAAAGCATAACTCAGCAGGACTATGATATAGTAATATATAGGGAATCCCCCTTGATGTTCTACTTTAGGAGTCCACCAAACCAGTAGGGCATATTCTAACCCAAGCAATAATCTATAGAGAAAGAAACATTGAGTTGACTTCCATTTTAGCTTAAATAACAACAACAACAAAAACAGAAATCCGTTTGCCTACCATATGAAAGAAGCTGAATCTAAACCTGTTAGGAGGTTAAAAAGATAAAAGCGCATATAAATAATATTGAAAAAAGATACTTTTCAAACCTTTTTCCATATATATAATTCTACACTCAGATATTAGTGATATTGATGAATGTTCCTCATTTTACCCTTTCTTATTTAGTAAGGTTTTATTTCATTTTTACCTGTAGGGCATGGCTTTGTAAAATGTGTTTAATGGCTGGGGACCTGCAGTGTATTTGCTGATAATCAGAGGCAGTATTATCTGCAAAGGAACCATTGGAACTGCCAATAAGGCTAAATGTTCTTTGGGTACTCCCTCTTCTACCAATTTCAGTCCTGTTACAGCATCTGCTGCTGAAAAACCAATCTGCAATATAAAAACAAAAAAGCATTTTAATTCGTGACTTATGAAATATTTTCCTCCATTCATATGTAAGTTCTTCAAGAACCTCAATTTTATTACTGACTCATGACAGTGACAAGTGAGCATCATATTATTATACCTGGTACAACAATCAAGTTATACAAGGTACATTTTGCCTTTTGGTTTTCTAATAATATCAAGTGAAAACAACTGAAAATTCAGTACTGGTAGGGGTTGTAGATGGCTATAAATACAATTAAATTTCCACTTCAAAAAGTCCAATCTGTTATAGTAAACAAGGTCAAAAATCCAAATTTACTGATTTGTAAGTTTTAGGTTTAAAAGAACTTAAGCCTTTAATTGACCCAAATAAATCTGGTTAAAATGATGCCATATATATATATACATTTTTAATGATTTCTGACTGACCATAATAAAATTTCCAAAGTTCATCTTAATGTTTCAAAAGTAATTCTGAGAAAACATATCTGAGAGATTGAATAAAATGAGAGTGATAAAGTATAGTTAGATTAATCCTTAAAAACAGCACAAAAAAAGAATAAGAATTAAATTAAGATTATTTAGATAGCCTCAAAGTATCTCCCCATGAGTCAGTTTTTAATTACAAAAGAAAAAATAGTACTTTTACAATAGATTAGAAAAGCAATTAAAGTTAAAAACAACAGTTAAAGGGATAAAGAGACATAATATGGCTTTCAATATAATTCCCTGCAGACATCAAAACATTACTTCTTTGATCTTCCTGCCTTATATACCTGTATAACCTCAACCCAAACAAGAAGAAACATGGGAGAAATGTAACTAGAAGCCCATTCTACAGAATAATTGGCCTGCATTCTTCAAAAATGTCAAGGATATTAAGGACAATGAAAGGTCATACCAACTGAATCCAATGTGTGATCCTAGATTAGATCCCCAACCAGAAAAAAGTAAAGTTATGAAGATTGCTATTATGTAAAATTTGGATATGGACTATAATTAGATAATAATATTATATCACTTTAAAATTTCCCGATATTGAGTTGTGGTTTTGTAAGCAGAAAACTTGTTCTTAGGAAATACATACTTAAGGTACTTATGGATAAAAGTGCACAATGTGTATAAATTAAAGTATTTCAGAAGACATATGTAATGGATATACATAGAAAGAGAAAATCTACAGAATAAGGAAAGTGGAGCTAAATGTTAATAATTAGATAATCTGGATAAAGGATATAAAGGAGTTCTACCAACACATTTTCAAAAAGTGTGAAATTATATCAATACAGTAAGCAGAAAGAAATTATTTAGGCAGATAGTGAGGGCAAAAGAATCCTCGGCAAAGCTTCCCTTCTAACAAAAAGTAGCTCCCCAAATCATCTCTTTTCTAACAAAGAGCGACTTGAGTTGCAAACATAGATAAGCAAGCTGGAAGCTTGCATGGGGGAATGCCAGCAGCTGCACCAACAGAAAAGGGCTACCTGGGAGGCATGTCCACCATGAAAGCTCCATCTTTTCTTTTTTGTTAGCACGTGTACCGTAAAAAAGAAATCGGCAACATGGTGCAGCTCAGGCAGAGAACTCACCTGCATAATAAAAAATTAGGGTGGGGGCTGCCAGAAATTCGTGCCCTGTGTAAATGGTGCACCCGGACCTTACCAGTTTTTCAGGCCCTGTTTAAATCAGACACCGCCTCCCCACTAGCTCATCTATAAAACCTCTTGTATTTCACCACAGATCTGGCAACACATTTTTCCAGGACACCTCTGTACCACAGAGCTATTCTCTTTCTCTCGCCTACTAAACTTCTGCTGTTAACCTCACTCTTTGTGTGCCCACGTCCTTGATCTCTGTGGCTGTGAGACAACAAATCTCAGGTACTACCCTAGACCACGAGGCCACTTCAATATCACACAAATATTTAAATAATAATAATAATAATAAGGCCAGGCACGGGGGCTCATGCTTGTAATTCCAGCACTTTGGGAGGCCAAGGTGGGCAGATATGAGGTCAGGAGATTTGAGACTACCCTGGCCAACATGGTGAAACTCTATCTCTACTAAAAATACAAAAACTAGCTGGGTGTGGTGGTACACGCCTGTAGTCTCAGCCACTCAGGAGAATGAGGCAGGAGAGTCGCTTGAACCTGGGAGGTGGAGGCTGCAGTGAGCTGAGATCACACCACGGCACTCCAGCCTGGTGACAGAGTGAGACTTGGTCTTTAAAAAAAAATAAAAATAAATAAATTATAAATAGTATACACTGTAACTTCTTGGAATAGAGCCAAATTTCACCATAAAAAAATTAAAGGTAACATATATTTCACTTAAGTACAGAAAATAATTTCACTTACATTTTATTCATTCTCTTTGTAAAAATAAGATATACAAACTGACTTCAATGTTTACTTTTAAAATGTTAAAAGTTAAAAGTCTTAAAAGTTATATAGTAGAAGATATTTGTAATACATATATCTAATAAAAGACTCAAATCCAAAATATATTTTAAAAAGTTTGGTTTGGCACAGTGGCTCATGCCTGTAAGCACAGCACTTTGGGAGGATGAGGCGGGAGGACTGCTTCAGCCCAGAAACTCAAGACCAGTCTGGGCATCATAGTAAGAACTCTTCTCTACAAAAACATTTTATTTAATTCACTGGGCATGGTGGTGGCACATGCCTGTACTTGGGCGACTGAGGTGGGAGGATCACTTGAGCCCAGGAGTCAGGCCTGCAATGAGCTGTGATGGTGCCACTGCACTCCAGCCTAGGTGACAGAGACCTCATCTCAAAAAATGAAATCTAAACAGAAACAAAAACTTTACACATTTAAAGAAAAGGGCAACTTTGGATATTCAAATGGTCAATAATCACATCAAAAGATGCTCCATTTCTTTTGTCATTAGGGAAATTCAAAATATGGCAATAACAAGATGGCATTACACAACCACCACAAAGGCTAAAATTAAAAAGATAATATAGGCCGGGCGCGGTGGTTCACACCTGTAATCCCAGCACTTTGGGAGGCCAAGGCAGGCAGATCACGCAGTCAGGAGATCGAGACCATCCTGGCTAACATGGTAAAACCCTGTCTCTACTAAAAATACACAAAATTAGCCGGGCGTGGTGGTAGGCGCCTATAGTCCCAGCTACTCGGAGGCTGAGGCAGAAGAATGGTGTGAACCCAGGAGGCGGAGCTTGCAGTGAGCCGAGATTGCACCACTGCACTCCAGCCTGGGGGACAGAGCGAGACTCCGTTTCAAAAAAAAAAAAAAAAAAGATAATATATGTGTTTTCAAGGATGTGAAACAATCAGAACTCTCTTACACTGCTGATGGTAGGGAAAATTGGAACAACAACTTGGGAAAACTATTTGGCAGTACATAATACTATGCATTTTACATGAACCAGCAATTCTATTCCTATATATTTACCAATCAGAAATGTGCACCTATCTTCACCAAAAGTCACATATGTGAATCTTTGTAGAAACACTACTCATAATAGCTCTAAAAACCTGTTGATAGAATGGATAAATTGTGGCATATTCATACAAATGAATACTATACAGTAATGAGATCAACAAACTACTGCTATAAATAAAAATATGGATAAATTGCACAAATAGAACATTGAGCAAAAGAACATATGCATCCAACATAAAAATACATATTGTATAGTCCATTAACATATAATTCAGGCCGGGCGCGGTGGCTCAAGCCTGTAATCCCAGCACTTTGGGAGGCCGAGGCGGGTGGATCACGAGGTCAGGAGATCGAGACCATCCTGGCTAACATGGTGAAACCCCGTCTCTACTAAAAATACAAAAAACTAGCCGGGCGTGGTGGCGGGCGCCTGTAGTCCCAGCTACTCGGAGGCTGAGGCGGGAGAATGGCGTGAACCCGGGAGGCGGAGCTTGCAGTGAGCCGAGATCGCGCCACTGCACTCCAGCCTGGGCCACACAGCGAGACTCCGTCTCAAAAAAAAAAAAACAAAAAACAAAAAAAAAAAAAACAAAAAAACATATAATTCAAAAGGAAAGAAAATTAATCTGTAGTATTAAAAATTAGGAGAGATGTTACTGGGAAGAATTTTAAAAGGAGAAAACAGTATTATAGACTTTGTAATTGAAATACCTCTTTATATATTGCTGCAGACAGTATAAACTAGCATAACCTTTTGAAAAGCAATTCAGCAATCATATCACATTCATTGACCCACTAATTGCCCACTTAATAATCTATTGGCCAGCCAGGCACAGTGGCTCACACCTGTAATCCCAGGACTTTGAAAGGCCGAGGCAGGTGGATCACATGAGGTCGAGAGTTCAAGACTAGCCTGACAGACATGGAGAAGCCCCGTCCCTACTAAAAATATGAAATTAGCTGGGCATGGTGGCGCATGCCTGTAATCCCAGCTACTTGGGAGGCTGAGGCAGGAGGAGCTCTTGAACCTGGGAGGCAGAGGTCGTGGTGAGCTGAGATCGCACCATTGCACTCCAGCCTAGGCAACAAGAGTGAAACTCCATCTCAAAAACATATATATATTTAAAAAAATATATTAATCTATTGGCCAGCCTGTGTAGCAAAATGAGACCCCCATCTCTACAGAAAGTTTAAAAATTAGTTGGGTGGGCCAGGCTCGGTGGCTCACGCCTATAATCCCAGTACTTTGGGAGGCCGAGGCAGGCAGATTGCCTGAGCTCAGGAGTTCGAGACCAGCCTGACTAAAATGGTAAAACCCTGTCTCTACTAAAAATACAAAAATTAGTGGGCATGGTGGTGCACACCTGTAATCCCAGCTACTCCAGGGGCTGAGGCAGGAGAATCGCTTGAACCCGGGAGGAGGAGGTTGCAGTGAGCGGAGATCACACCACTGCACTCCAGCTTGGGCAACAGAGCGAGACTCTGTCTCAAAAAAAAAAGTTTACTGGAAGGAAATGTCCAGAAAATCACAGACTTAAGCACAAAAATATTTGCTAGTGCATTTTCATAATTTAAAAACATAAGCAAAATATACAACAGAAAAATGAGTAGATGAGTAGATTATGGTAAATTTACACACTATATCATGTAGCTACTAAAAAGTATGTTTTCAAATATGTAATGCTACAGAAATGTATAAGACAAAGAGAAAATAAAAAATTATATGCAGCATGATTCAATTCCACTTTTAAAAGTAAATGAGTAAATAGGCCGGGCATGGTGGCTCACGCCTGTAGTCCCAGCACTTTGGGAGTCTGAAGCAGGCAGATCACTTGAGGTCAGGAGTTTGAGACCAGCCTGGCCAACATAGTGAAACCCCATCTCTTCTGAGAATACAAAAATTAGCTGGGTATGATGGCGTGTGCCTGTAATCCCAGCTACTAGGAAGGCTGAGGCAGGAGAATTGTTTGAACAAGGGAGGCAGAGGTTGCACTGAGGGGAGATCGTGCCACTGTACTCCAGCCTAGGCAACAGAGTGAGACTCAGTCTCAAAATAAAAAAAAAATAATAAAATATAAAATAAAAGAAAAATAAAATAAAATAAAATAAAAGTATATGAGCAAATAAATATATGAAGTATATGTATACACACATACATGCACACACACATATACAGGGAAAAAAGGGAGGTTCAAAGGAAATATACCAAGAAGGTCAATACTGTTTTTTTTTTTTAAATTAATTAATTTGTTTTTGGGATGGAGTCTCGCTCTGTCACACAGACTGGAGTGCAATGCGTGATCTCAGCTCAAGGCAACCTCCACCTCCCAGGTTCCAGCGATTCTCCTGCCTCATCCTCCTGAGTAGCTGGGCTTACAGGTGCCTGCCACCACACGCAGCTAATTTTTGTAATTTTAGTAGAGACGGGGTTTCACCAACTTGGCCAGGCTGGTCTTGAACTCCTGGCCTCAAGTGATCAGCCCATTTTGGCCTCCCAAAGTGCTGGGATTAAAGGCGTGAGCCACCACATCCAGCAAATACTGTATTTTAAATGATAAAATTATTAAGTGATATAATTAGATAATATTGTTTGGCCAGGTGGGCAGATCATCTGAAGTCAGGAGTTCAAGACCAGCCTGGTCAACAGGGTGAAACTCTGTCTCCATTAAAAATACAAAAAAATTGCCAGGCGTAGTGGCTCATGCCTGTAATCCCAGCACTCTGGGAGGCCAAGGGTGGATCACCTGTGGTCAGGAGTTCGAGACCAACATGACCAACATGGAGAAACCCCATCTCTACTAAAAATACAAAATTAGCTCAGCCTGTGCCTGTAATCCCAGCTACTTGGGAGGCTGAGGCAGGAGAATCGCTTGAACCTGGGAGGCGGAGGTTGCAGTAAGCCAAGATAGGGCCATTGTACTCCAGCCTGGGCAACAAGAGTAAAATTCCATCTCAAAATAAACAAATACAAAACAACTAGCTGGGCATGGTGGCACACACCTGTGGTCCCAGCTGCCCAGGAGACTGAGGCAGGAGAATCACTGGAACCCAGGTAGCAGAGGTTGTAGCGAGCCAAGATTGTGCCACTGCACCCAGCCTGGGAGACAGAGTAAGACTTTATCTCAAATATATATATATGTGTGTGTATATATATATATAGTTATGCTCCTTGAACTTTTCACATTTTCTGAACTTCCTATTCTTTTTTTTTTTTTCCTTGAGACCCCTGTCTCAACGGAGAAACAGACCCCTGGCTCTGTTGCCCAGGCTGGAGTGCAGTGGCACAACTATGGCTCACTGCAAACTCCACCTCCCAGACTCAAGCTATCTTCCTACTTCAGCTTCACAAGTAGCTAGCACTCCAGGCATGTGCCACCGTACCCAGATAATTTTTTTATTTTTTGTTTCGCCATATTCAGGCTGGTCTTGAACTCCTGAGCTCAAGAGATCCTCCTGCCTTGGCTTCCCAAAGTGCTGGGATCACAGGCATGAGCCAGCACATCTGGCCTTCTATCATTAACAGGAAAAAACACTCACTATTTAAAATGAATATAATGAGGCTAAAATGGTTCCTTCAAAGCTGTCAAAAGATAGGTGTAAAGTGTTTATGTACATAGATTTAAGTATATAAAATGAAAATCCTATAAGATTGCAGATTTTAGAAATATTAACTCCAACACTAGCAATAGTTCACTGTAACAAAATATACTTACCTTTATTCTAGCCTAACGTGTTAAAAATATTTTTAGAACTATAAAACTGAGACACCTTAATATAGAATAAAAGTCACCAGTAATCCCTATTTCTCTTATGGTATAATTTTCCTTTCAGTACTTAAATAATTCAATGGATTTTTTTAAATTGACTTCTAATACTCATATATCTATCTATCTATCTATCTATCTATCTATCTATCTATTTTTGAGACACAGACTCACTCTGTCGCTCCAGTTAAGAGTGCCATGGTGCAATATCGGCTCACTGCAACCTCCACCTCCTGGGTTCAAGCGATTCTCCTGCCTCAGTCTCCCAAGTAGCTAGGACTACAGACACGTGCCACCATGCCTGGCTGATTTTTGTATTTTTAGTAGAGACAAGGTTTCACCATGTTAGCCAGGCTGGTCTTGAACTCCTGACCTCACGTAATCCGCCTGCCTCGGCCTCCCAAAGTGCTGGGATTACAGGCGTGAGCCACGACGCCTGCCCTATATCTTTTTACATCACACTTTAAGTAAGTAATTGTATTACTCCAACATTAAATGTATACTGATTATAAGAAGGCAGAGCTATTGATTATTGAAGATATTAGTCTCCATTCCAAGCATTAATATCATTAAGGTCCACATTTACTAACAGTTCTTCAAATTGACATAATTATTTACAATACTCCAAGATATTTAGCTTACTTTAAAATTAAAGTTGATATCACTGTATCTTTTCAAATACATTTGATAAACAGAAAATATTGTTTTTCATCGTTAAATTCTAATGGTAGTGGAAAGGGACCTGTGATATGAAAAAGACACTGAAAGTATTCCATGATATTGATACTTATAAGAAAATGATAAATTTGATTTATAAATCTCTTACCTTTGCAGTTAGAATCAGAAGGCAAAATGTCAGAACTGCTGGCATTTTTATAATTGCAAAAAGCAGCTTGTAAGTATCTGTGATTCCTTGTGTTTCTTCTTTTACTACTGATACTTCTTTGTTTTCTTTTTTCAGAAGGGCAACCAATGTTGTTGTTATTAAAAATACAGTTCCCCAGAAAAAAAGGAAATCTGAAAATGTTTTAAATCTATAATTAATTTAATTTACATAATTTCATTGATACTAAATAATTCTATATACAGTAACTTTCAACTAAAATGTTATTTAAAAAATTAGCCAAGTACAGGGGCTCATGCCTATAATCCTAGCACTTTGGGAGGCCAAGGTGGGAGGATTACTTGAACTCAGGAATTCAAAACCAGCCTGGGCAATATAGTGGGACCCTATCTCTACAAACAATAAGAAATTAGCCAGGCTTGGTGGTACACATCTGTAGTCCCCCATACCTGGGAGGCTGAGGACTACTTGAGCCCATGAAGTGGAGGCTGCAGTGAGCTGTGATTGTACCACTGCACTCCAGCATGGGCAACAGAGTGAGACCTTGTCTTAAAAAAAAAAAAAAAAAAAGTCAACATTTAGGTACCTCTTTATTATATTCAAGGCATTGTACCAGACACAGCAAATGAACAAGAGTCCTGACTCTTAAACGTAGAGACCCAAAATAGACAGTGACAACAACAACAAAAAAGGCAGGGGGTGGCGGGAGTGGAGGGCATTACATTTAGTGTACAACTGAGTTGAGTGAACAAAAGCCTATCATGTCACTTTATTCAAGGAAAATGCTAGGGGTGGGAAACGATTTTCATATCCCTTAAGGTACACCAGTTATATTTTTTATACACCCAAGCCTTTTCAGTTCTTCATTAAATTTGACAACATGCGATTATTCACATCAGATTTTCTACCTTGTATTTTTAAACTTTCTAAGGCTTTCAATCTGTTTAAGAATAACCTTCGCATCTCAATACTATGATACAAAAGGCATTTGCTCACACTCGTAGGTGCAGAATGAGGACACATGAAGAGTACTGTTTGAATTGTTTCAGTAAAAGATAGTTGAGCCATTAGCTATCATCTTGAACAAATTTAGTGGAGGGAGTGAATAAAGATCTGGAAGATTCTGCTAAACAGCTAAAAATAATAGTAATAATGGAGATATCATTTATGACAAAAATATGCTACGCATTTTACATGTATCAACTCCTTTACTTCAACAACCCAATAGATTAGGTTATCACCAGCCCAAATTTACAGGTGAACAAACAAAGGTTTAGGGAGGTCAAGCTGTCCAAGTTACATTCTAAGTCAGTGGTAAAATGGTGATTTCACACCTTATAAGTACAACTAATTTCAAAACTTGTATCTCATTAACCACCCTGAGAATTGCATTTTAGTTTGCCACTAGAAAACTTATTAGATAACCCTGTCTCAGTCTCTTCATCTGTAAAATAAGATTTGGCTAGAAAATCCTTGCATTAGAGCTTAAACATTCTAGACTTGTACTCCATTTTAGATGTTTTTACTTTTGATTTTATGGTGTATGTGGCACAACTGATCAAGGACCCTAGTCACCTCTTCTCAAAAACAATTAGAATATTCTTCAGTCAGGGTATTTCTTTAGATTGAATCTTGCTCTTGCTGCTGTGCTCACTGAAGGTGATCACTACAGTTTGAACCTCATTTATGAGGGAGAAATATAGCATTATTTGTTTATATAAATTTCACCTTGGTATTTAAATATTCCTTTCTTATATGTTATCTCATTTGATTCTCACAGCAAACAGAATAGGCTAAGCATGTGTTATTACTATATACAGATGAGGAAAAGAAACTCAGAACACTTAAATCTTTACCAAAGGTAAAATCACTAACAGGCAGATATATATATATATATATATATATATATTTTTTTTTTTTTTTTTTTTTTCGGAGATGGAGTTTCACTCTTGCCAGGCTGCAGTGCAGTGGCGCAATCTCAGCTCACTGGAACCTCCACCTCTCGGGTTCAAGCGATTCTCCTGCCTCAGCCTCTGGAGTAGCTGAGATTACAGGCATGTGTGTCATCATACCCAGCTAATTTTTGTATTTTCAGCAGAGATGGGGGTTTCACCATGTTAGTCAGGCTGGTCTCGAACTCCTGACCTCAAATGATTCTGTCTGCCTTGGCCTCCCAAAAAGCTGGGATCACAGGTATGAGCCATCATGCCCAGAATAAAATAACATCTTAACATAATTTCTAGCATTTTGGAATCTGATTCAAAAGGAATGAACAACAATGTATTAATAACATTATCCTTGTAAGTGAGGCTAATGTCCACTTTTTTATTTTTTAGTTTAAGTAATAAATGTTTAAGCAAAGAATTTTACATATTATTAACAGCATTCACTTGGCATGTCCACTATTTTTGCATTCTTACTTCCATCTGCAAAATGAGATTAATAATGACTTGTTTACAGTTTCACGTACAATACTATTCTCATTGAGTAGGGTTTTGTTCATCATTTAAAACAGTTGCTTAACAAGCCCTGAAAAAAAATAATTTTCACTGTCACCAGAAATTCAAATTAATGTTAAGTGAAAAGTAAAAGTTTTCCAATTATATAAGACTTAAAGAGTTCCATTTTTCGAGGCAAAAGAATTGAAAATTTGTTTAGCATAGTCTACCAATTTTAATAAACACAGTCCATCTAAAATTTAAATTCCTTGATACCAAGAGAAAAAAGAAGAAACTAAACAAGTTTCAGCAATGTTTGCAGATAAGATTATTTCTTTTCTTATTTTTTTGAGACAGGGTCTCACCCAAGCTATAGTGCAGTGGTGCAAACTTGGCTCACTGCAGCCTTGACTTCCTAGGTTCAAGTGATCCTCTTGCCTCAGCCTCCCAAAGTGTTGAGATTACAGGTATGAGCCACTGTACCCAGACAAAGATATTTCTTTTTTTTTTTTTTTTTTTTTTTTGAGGCGGAGTCTCGCTCTGTCACCCAGGCTGGAGTGCAATGGCCGGATCTCAGCTCACTGCAAGCTCCGCCTGCCGGGTTTACGCCATTCTCCTGCCTCAGCCTCCCGAGTAGCTGGGACTACAGGCGCCCGCCACCTCGCCCGGCTAGGTTTTTTTGTATTTTTTAGTAGAGACGGGGTTTCACCGTGTTAACCAGGATGGTCTCGATCTCCTGACCTCGTGATCCGCCCGTCTTGGCCTCCCAAAGTGCTGGGATTACAGGCTTGAGCCACCGCGCCCGGCTACAAAGATATTTCTAATTTCTTTGTGCTTTGAAGAGAAAATACATAAAAAGAAGGAAGTAGTGACAATGGTTCAGTCACAAAGCCCTAATTCAAAGGATTTCCATCTCTCACACATGCAGAAGAATGAAAATGCCAATAGCTCAGAGAGGCCAGGAAATATATTAAGAAGTTTTATGAATACAATTACCACAAATCAGACCAATGCTAATAACTGATAGCCAGTAGTCTTCTTAGACTTATTAACATTGCTTTGATGCTAGAGACATCCATAGACTATTATGCCAACAACCATAAAGAAACATTATTACCAAAAATATGGAAATATTTCATTATTAACATTTTGGTTAGTTTTGATTTATGTATTTTACCATTATTACCAAAAATATTGAAATATTTAATCATTAACATTTTGGTTAATTTTGATTTGTGTATTTTATAAACTTAAGCATACATGGTATATATATGTATGATCAAGATATCAAAGCTGATGTTCAAGTTTCATAAACATGATTTTTGAGCAAAGACCTAAAAAACAGACTAAATATTCTGAAGTGGCTCCACGATCTTGTCCAGTGCTTTCATGAATGCAGAAATTAAGAGCATGTAACAATTCATTAGTAACCAATAAAGGTACAATAGCTAGCACCTGAGTGTCTATTATAAGATCTGAGAAAAACAGAGGACATCTCATTTAAATCCCAAAATCACTTTCCAAAATAGGCATTATTACTCCTACTTTATATACAAGGAAACAGAATCACAAGCCAGAAAGTGCCAGAAATGGCATTCAAACTCCGGTCTAGTTCTAAAGCAAGAAATGTTTTCCACTATATCATCCAGATACTCAGATACGCCCACAGCAAGTAAGCTCTCTTTTCTATCAACTGGACACCGCTGAGAAAAAAGGTTCATATTTTAGCTCCAACCATGAGGTCTGGAACATAGATACTTTCTCCACACTTCTTTTTTTTTTTTTTTGAGATGGAGTTTCACTCTTTTTGCCCAGGTTGCAGTGCAATGGCACAATCTAGGCTCATCGCAACATCCGCCTCGCGGGTTCAAGTGATTCTCCTGCCTCAGCCTCCCAAGCAGCTGGGATTACAGGCATGCACCACTAACCCAGCTAATTTTTGTATTTTTAGTAGAGACGGGGTTTCTCCATACTGGTCAGGCTGGTCTTGAACTCCTGACCTCAGGTGATCCACCCGCCTCAGCCTCCCAAAGTGCTGGGATTACACGCGTGAGCCACCGCACCTGGTTCCCACACTTCTTTAAACTGGCTACTTGTATTCCCCCTTCTCACCTCCATCTCCTCATATGGTGATATGCCAAAGAAAATTTAAATGCACAGGATAAACAAACTTGGTGTGTCTTCCTAAAGAATTCATTTTACTCAATAAATTATAGGGAGATGACATTAATGAGAATAAATAGGCTGGGCACGGTGGTTCACGCCTGTAATCGCAGCACTTTGGGAGTCCAAGGCAGGTGGATCACTTGAGGTCAGGAGTTCAAGACCAGCCTGGCCAACATGGCGAAACCCTGTCTCTACTAAAACTACAAAAAGTAACTAGGCATGGTGGCACATGCCTATAATCCCAGCTACTTGGGAGGCCGAGGCATGAGAACTGCTTGAACCCAGGAGGCAGAGGTTGCAGTGAGCCGAGATTGCACCACTACACGCCAGCCTGGGTGACAGAGCAAGACACTCTCAAAAAAATAAAAAAGGAATACAGCTTGTCTTTCTGAGAACATAGGGTAACATTTTAAGCCTAGACATGAATGCTAAATAATGTATTATAGCCTATATAAGAATACCTGGTCTATCTAGAAAACGGTCAATTAGTCTTCTCCAAATTCTAACAGGCATTTTGAGTCATAAATTATGTGTTATGAAAGCAGGACAAAGAAATCTGTCATCAGGTAGGAATTAATGGTTCCTCTCTCTAAAGCATCAATGTCTTACAAACACTGTTTTTATTGTCCTTAGTTTGGTTAGATTCATACTCACAGTATCAACTTTTTCAAAGCAATACTTTCTCTTACTTATTCCTGTATGTGCGTGCCTATTTATAAACAAACTGATTTATAAACTCTAGTATCTTTAGCTCTCTTCTCTGGCATTAGACCATCTTGTTCCCTGTCCTAAACCCAAATATGCTGCTCCCTATTCCAATCACTTCTAATTGTTACTACTTATGCTAGAGGGAGAGGGCCTCAACTACGAGTTTACAGGCTAGTTGTGGCCTGAAGACATAAATTAGATTAGATAGATGGCAGATAGATAGATAGATTAGATAGATTTTTTTTAAAAGATGGGTCTTGCCAGGTTGCCCAGGCTGCAGTGCAGTGGTTATTTACAGACACTACTGTAATGCACTGCAGCCTCGAACTCCTGGCCTCAAATGATCTTCCTATCTCAGTCTGTCAAGTGGCTGAGTGTCATGTGTCAGCTAAAGTGTCATGTGTCAAGTGTCATGCCACTCTACAGATGCGTGCCACTGTGCCCAGCTAAAGACATGTTTTTATATGAGCCTAAGAAGTGTTTTTAAAATCAGGAAATAAAAAAGGAATTTCTAGTTTCTCTTGAATACTCCTAAGATTTAGCAATTGTGCCGGGTGGGGTGGCTCATGCCTGTAATCCCAGCACTTTGGGAGGCCGAGGAGGGTGGATCACGAGGTCAGGAGATTGAGACCATCCTGGCTAACATGGTAAAACTCCGTCTGTACTAAAAATACACAAAATTAGCCGGGTGTGGTGGCGGGCGCCTGTAGTCCCAGCTACTCGGGCGGCTGAGGCAGGAGAATGGTGTGAATCCTGGAGGCGGAGCTTGCAGTGAGCCGAGATCGTGCCACTGCACTCCAGCCTGGGCGAGAGTGAGACTACGGCTCAAAAAAAAAAAAAAAAAAAAAAAAGATCTAGCAATCTTGGGATCCTATTGTCACAAAACTACAACTTACTAGAGTTGATACTCCTCACCTTTAGAGGGGCATGGATTTCTCAAATTATCTCTGTCCCTCCAACTCAGATGACTCATTTACATTATCTATCTACCCAATATATTCCATCTCCACTTATCTGTAACAATCTGTAACAATCAAAACTGCTACAGAATTTTATTTATTTTTTATTTATTTATATTTTTGGAGATGGAGTCTCACTCTGTCACCCAGGCTGGAGTGCAGTGGCGCAATCTCAGCTCACTGCAGCCTCCACCTCCCCAGCTCAAGTGATTCTAATGCCTCAGCTTCCTGAGTAGCTGGGATTTCAGGTATGCGCCACCACACCCGGCTAATTTTCTGTATTTTTAGTAGAGACGGGGTTTTGCCATGTTGCCCAGAGTGGTCTTGAACTTCTGAGCTCAAGCAATCTGCCCGCCTCAGCCTCCCAAAGTGCTAGGATTACAGGTGTGAGCCACTGCACCTGGCCAGAACATATTTTAGAATTAAAAAAACAAAAACAACAAACAATTATGCTTCCTTTCAATACTTGGATTTTCTAAACATTGCCTCAGTGCTTAGCTCCTCTGTAATCACCTAAGCAATTATATTTCCTTCATATAATTCTTCGTGTGCTATATAACTTTTTCAAAACCACTGGTTTTTCTTAGTTATCCTAAGTTCCAGAAAGAACAATGTTATAAATGTGGTATGTTCAGTCATAAAAAGGAGAATGAAACTATAGGAATTCTAACTTTCAACTAAAATGTTTGAACCAGAAACAGCAGTCTACCACAGATATAAACAGCTGAATTAAAAAGTAAGCTAGTTTTAGAATCTACTGCAGAACAAAGTTCAAATTCCACAGGAAAAAAAAAAAAAATTCAAAGTAACAAGTCAAGGCCGGGCACAGTGGCTCACACCTGTAATCCCAGCACTTTGGGAAGCTGAGGTTGGCAGATCACTTGAGGTCAGGAGTTCAAGACCAGCCTGACCAACGTGGTGAAACCCCATCTCTACCAAAAATACAAAAATTAGCCAGGTTGCACATGCTTGTAATCCCAGCTACTAGGGAGGCTGAGGCAGCAGAACAGCTTGAACCCTGGAGGGGGAAGTTGAAGTGAGCTGAGATCACACCACTGCACTCTAGCCTGGGCAACAGAGCGAGACTCCATTTCAGAATAATAATAATAATAATTCACTGCCTAGAAATACTTTGTGAATGCATCCTGTCTATTACCAGTTCGTTGCTTTTTTCTTGAGATGGAGTCTTACAGGCTGTATCGCCCAGGCTGGAGTGCAGTGGTGCAATCTCAGCTTACTGCAACCTCCGCCTCCCCTGTTGAAGCGATTCTCTTGCCTCAGCCACCTGAATAGCTGGGACTACAGGTGCATGCCACCACACCGGGCTAATTATTGTATTTTTAGTAGAGACAGGGTTTCACCATGTTGGCCAGGATGATCTTGGTCTCCTGACCTTGTGATCCACCCGCCTTGGCCTCCGAAGTGCTGGGATTACAGGCATGAGCCACTATGCCCAGCCAGTTTGTTGCTTTTGGTGTCTGCTTTTCATTTTGTCCTGGGACTGATGTTTATATCACCCTAGAGGATTAAGGAGATGATGTTACTTAAGACGAGAAAGCCTCAGTGAAATCAAAGTTTAAGAGGCCATGGAAACTAAATTGCTAATTAGCTAAATTGGAACTTTCTCTTAATGTAAGAGTGATTGGTAAAACATTATCCCAGATAATGCTGTTATGAGTTCAATAATTAGTATATTTATACTCCCTTAGCCACAACTGTTCCCTAATGGATCAAAATTATGCCACTGGATTTTAATTTACGCTGACTTATTCTTTTTTTTTTGAGATGGAGCCTTGCTCTGTCACATAGACTAGAGTGCAATGGTGCGATCTCGGTTCACTGCAACCTCTGCTTCCTGGGTCTTCCTGGGTTCAAGTGATTCTCCCCACTCAGCCTCCTGAGTAGCTGGGATTACAAGTGAGTGCCACCACTTCCAGCTAAATTTTGTATTTTTAGTAGAGAAGGAGTTTTGCCATGTTGGCCAGGATGATCTCAAACTCCTTATCTCAGGTGATCCATCCACCTCAGCCTCCCAAAGTGCTAGGATTACAGGCGTGAGCCACTGCACCCAGCCTTGACTTCTTTATTTTTATTTTAATTAATTTTTTAATTTTGGCTGGGCACATATATATAATTATATATTATATATATAATATCGCTCAACCAAACAACTGAGGAAAAAGTACTATCACCATCATTTCACCAGTAATAGTGGCTCACTCACTAGCAGTCTGAGGAGGTGTACATAAGGTTAGATGTGTGTGAGAATGAGTAAGATTGCAGGAGATCACAGGAAATTAGTATAGTTGTGACACCTCCTACCATCACCCACATACCTGGACATTTACTCTACTGGGAATTTCCAAGGTAGCACAGAAGCTGAGAGGTTTAGCTGCTTAAATTTCAAAACAGAATCCCCTAAATTAATCATCACTGACAGAAATGAAGAATTCCACTATATTCCTGACATTGTTATTCCTTATATTGGTCATTTTGCTTGTTTTCTAGTTGCTACAAAAGCTAAAAAAAAACAAAATACAAAAACCCTCAGATAAGCTTAGGCCAGGTGGGGTGGCTCACACCTGTAATTCCCAGTACTTTGGGAGGCCAAGGAGGGGGAGGATCACCTGAGTCCAGGAGTTTGAGACCAGCCTGGCCAACATAGTGAGACACTCCCCCACCCCCAACCATCTCAATTAAAAAGAAGAAGAAAAAAGAAAAAAGAGAAAAACTTACATGTGTTTTACTAATGCAGAGAAACGGAGAAATTTTTTAGACCTTACCCTCCATTACTTACAGGACAAACTTTTAAACCCTTTTCCCATAGTAATTAAAATCTTACTAATTTAGTCACAGCCTTTCTCAGCATGATTTCCCAAACCCAGTTCAGGCAATGTCCTGTACTTTTTTGTACTTTCCTGCCTCAGTGCACTTTCACTTTGTGTTGTGCATCCTGGTGTGCCATTTCCTGGCCCCGTGGAATCTTTTTCAAGAACAAAGTCAAATGTTATCTGCACTGTGAAGCCTGACTCCCAAAGGCAACTCCGAAGTCTCCTAAAACGTTCATCTCCCCTATTTCTTGAGTGCAGAACTCTGCCTTATTCATAAGAGGCCTTAGAACCCCGTCCCGTAGCTGACTCAATAATGTTTGAAAGAATAAACCCTGTTCCACTCACTAGAAGGCTGGATTCTGGGTACAATGGTAGGGGTAGAAATGGATCAGAAAGTATAGAGCTAGAAACCTAAAACCAACAAGACAAAAGGAAAAATGTGAACTATATGAGCCACACTTTTAAAAAATGTGCATTTGTGTATTAAGCAAGTGGCACGAATCCCTGGACTCCGTTGTTATTTGATGGGTTGCCTCTCCCTGTTAACTACCTGCAGAGTACTGATCATTTGATTGCTCTGATGTCATTCATTTTGGCTTTAATAATTTAAAGAAGCTCATCTGGACGAAACAGAAAACTTACCTTGAGTTATCGCCCATACAATGATTTCCAGTAAATTAATGAGCTTCCCTCCAACATCACACACTCTTTCAAAAGGATAAATAAACCTAACACCATAATAGTTTAAATACACTACCTGCAAGAGTAACGATTCCTCTGGGTTGAGGCTGAAATCGCAAATATTTGTTACAAAAGTCGGCAGATTCAAGGGCCAAAAACAAAACATTGCCCAAAAAGTAACCCGCTGTTTGGCCCACCGAATTGCAAGTAGAAGCATAACCCACATTTTCCCTGGATAACATAGTTAACGCCCAACCATCGACAGCAATGTCCTGAGTGGCGGCCAAGAATTCAAACAAAAAGAATGCCACAGTGAGAGCAATCACGTCGGGTGTCCTGCCTTCGGTATTCCCAAGCAAACGGTCCACCTGAGTGGATAAATATATCATGAAGAGTCCTAGTATATACTGTGTCGGGACAAGCCAAGATTTGCGACGACCGAAGTTCTTAACGTAGACAGCATCCACCAACGGGGCCCAGAGTAATTTGAGACTGAAAGGCCAAAAGACAAAACTGAAGAAAGCTTGGTCTGTATAGCTAACATTTTTGCTTTGCAAAATGAGTGGGATGCTTCCCGCCAAGCCCAAGGGAATACCCTGAAGCACGTAAAGAAAGAGTAGCAGCAAAATGCTGCTTAGTTCCGCCCGGAAGCTCCGTGGGGCTTTTAAGAAGTCGCCAGTGCCGGTATCCCCCAGAAGAGCTTCTCTGTCCCCTTCTCGGCCCGCTGAGTCCAAATGACTGTCATCCCAACCGCCCGGAGGCAGGGGACCGCTCTTCATATCCAAAGAGTGACTGAAATTCCCTGGCCGCCGTTGCCGGCTGCTGTCCTTGTGGGAGATGGTGGGTGACATATCAGAGACGATGCAGAGCCCCGTCTGTGGGGGGCCGGGGCTGAGCGTTTTGGATCCGTCCAGTCCCAGGTCCAAGGCTGTCGCGCTGGACCAGGGTTTCGGTGGTTCACGGGATGGTGGCAGGGCTCAGGGCGATAAGGGCACTTGTTACTGCAGCCCAGAGTGCTGAAGCCGGGAGCCAGTCCTCTGGCTAGAAGCCCAGAGGATGCCTGGCTAGGTGCCCCCTGGAACGGCGTCAAGAAGCCTGAAGGAGACCCCCGGGCAGTCACTCTGGGCTCAGGGCTGGAGGTGTGTGCCGTGGTGCCGCGATGGAAACCAGCTCCTACCTGCGGCGGGACCGAACGGCTGGTCTCCCGACCCAACACCTCCAGCTCTCGCCGACACCAATGCGGCAGAGAGCACTTTCTCTACAGGACTCCAGAAAACGCATATAACTTCCTGCCTCGCGCTTCAGGAAGTGGTCCCAGTCTCTAACACGTCCCTTCCCAACCTCCAGAGCAAGCCAATCAGGAACACGCTCTTGTGGCCCAGTTCGGAAACAATGCTTGGTGGGAACCTGCAATCTTGGCGGCCGGAACTTTCGGGGAGGATTAACGCCGCCGCACCGTGCGGCCGGGGCGGGGCACCGCCCAAGCTCGGGCTCTATGACAGCGCCTATGGCAGTCTGGAAAGCGTGGGCCTCGGTCATTGGGCACGAGCGGTCACGTGACAGTGGGTTCCTCCAGGCCTGCGCTGGTGGTTGAGTGATGTAATCGCGCGGGGTCTGAGGTCTCCGTGAGTGTAGGTTTCGTCGTTGTGCTGATGACAAGCAGTGCCCGAACTCTAGGCTGGGAATTGTGCCAGGCTGCTGCTTTCGTGGCTGACCGGAAAGGGGCAGAAGGATTGAAGTTTACGAAGTTTTTGAATCAGGAGGCAAGGTCGCCTTGTGCCCCCAAAAGGGTGGAAAAAGGCCTGGCTAACTGGCGAATCGCGTCCTTACGGTGCATGCATATTTATAATACGAATTAAGCTGCTCAAGGGGTGCTAGGTTTGTCTGCAGTCCATTTATCCCTCCTGGTGGAAGACGCGTAGGGAAACTTGTAACCAACTCTAATTACATTGGTGATTGGATGACTCGTTACATCCTCTATATTTATGTTGCAATAAAACGTCTTGTGGCTGGGCGCGGTGGCTCACGCCTGTAATCCCAGGACTTTGGGAGGCTGAGGCGGGCGGATCACCTGAGATCGGGAGTTCGAGATCAGCCTGACCAACATGGAGAAACCCCTTCTCTACTAAGAGACGCACAGGAATTTGAGAATCTGATTAATTTTTTTTTCTGCTCTCTCACCTCTGGCAGAAAGATTATTTATTTATTTATTTATTTTTTGAGACGGAGTCTCACACTGTCGCCCGGGCTGGTGTGCGGTAGGGCGATCTTGGCTCGCTGCAGCCTCCACCTCCTGGGTTCAAGCGATTCTCCTGCCTCAGCTTCCCGAGTAGCTGGGGCTACAGGCGCATGCCACCACGCCAACTGATTTTTTGTATTTTTAGTAGAGATGGGGTTTCCCCGTGTTGGCCAGGATGGTCTCAATCTCTTGATCTTGTGATCCACCCGCCTTGGCCTCCCAAAGTGCGGGGATTACAAGCGTGATGGCAGGCCAGGCGCGGTGGCTCACGCCTGTAATCCCAGCACTTTGGGAGGCCCAGGCGGGCAGATCACTTGAGGTCAGGGGTTCGAGACCAGCCTGGCCAATATGGTGAAACCCCGTCTCTACTAAAAATACAAAAATCAGCCGGGCGTGGTGGCTCACGCCTGTAGTCCCAGATACTAGGGAGGCTGGGGCTGGAGAATCGCTTGAACCCGGGAGGTGGAGGTTGCAGTGAGCTGAGATCCCGCGGTTGCACTCCAGTCTGGGCGTCAAAGAAAAGAACAGTGTCATTTAAGTCCAGTCAGGATTCAGCCCAAACAACCATGAGTGGGATTTAGATTGTGCTGGATTAAAACCCTGGCTCTAACAGTAGTTGTACCTTGGACAAATGACTTAACCTAAGCCTCCATTTTGATGAAAATAAAATAGAGTTCATAACATCTATTTCAGAGAATTGTGGGAGTTAAAGCAAGCAGCCAATAAAGCCACGCACAATCAGTAGGTGTTGGAAAAAGGAAATATTTGATGAGTTTGTATGTCTCGTGTTTGATTTGTTTCCCTTCTTTAATCTGAAATAATTATAGATTCACAGGAAATTGCAAATATAGCAGAGTCCCATGTACCCTTCACCCACCTTCCTCTGATCATAGCCTCAATACAGTACAATATTAAAACCAGGAAACTGACATCTGTAAAATATTGTTAACCAGACCACAGGCTTTATTCCAATTTCACCAGTTTTTACATGCACTAGCTTGTGTGTGTGTGTGTATGTGTGTGTGTCCCCTGTGTCACCCTTTTATAGTGCTATCCCTTATAGTACTTACTACACATCGTTAGTTGCACCAGTCCACTGTCCTCCTCCCTGTTCTTTGGCAATCACTAATTTGTTCTCCACAGCTATACTTACATCATTTCAAGAATATTATAAAAATTGAATCATATAGTATGCAACTTTGGGGATCAAAATTGAATCATATATCATGCAACTTTTTTTTTCATCCACCAAAATGTCCTTGAGATCCATTTAAGATGGTAATATATCAGTATCAATGTTTGTCCGTCTTTTTTTTTAAATCACAGAGTAGTAGTACATTGTATTGATATCAAATGGTTTTTTTTTTTTCTCTCTCTCTTTTGAGATGGAGATTCGCTCTGTCACCCAGGCTGGAGTGCAATGGTGTGATCTCGGTTCACTGCAACCTCTGCCTTCCGGGTTCAAGCAATTCTCCTGCCTCAGCCTCCCGAGTAGCTGGGACTACAGGTGTGTGCTACGGTGTCCGGCCACATCAGATTTTAAATAAGGAATCTTCTTGCAAATAATTGATTTCTCCCTACATATAAGAGTGATTCCCCCTTTAGTGGTTAAATGATCTTCCTATCAAATGTTAAATCTTTACATCTATGCAGGCAAGATTTACAAACAATAGGAAAAATTACTGGAGCCAAGTATCAGGAAAAGTGTTTTTCATGTTACCCCAATTCAATATGCATGCATTATTAAAGTGGTAGGTGGGCCAGGGGCAGTGGCTCATGCCTGTAATCTCAACACTTTTGGAGGCCAAGGCAGGTGGATCACTTGAGGTTAGGAGTTTGAGACCAGTGTGGCCAAGATGGTGAAACCCTGTCTCTACTAAAAACACAAAAATTAACTGGATGTGGTGGTGCATGCCTGTAATCCCATCTACTTGAGAGGCTGAGGTAGGAGAATCGCTTGAACTTCGGAGGTGGTGGTTGCAGTGAGCCAAGATTGCGCCACTGCACTCCAGTCTTGGCAAGACAGTAAGACTGTCTCAAAAAATAATAATAATAATAATAAAATAATAAGGCTGGGTGAGGTGGCTTACGCCTGTAATCTCAGGACTTTGGGAGACTGACAGGGGCGGATCACCTGAGGCCAGGAGTTCGAGACCAGCCTGACCAACGTGGAGAAACCCCGTCTCTACTAAAACTACAAAATTAGCCGGGCGTGGTGGTACATGCTTTTAATCCCAGCTACTCAGGAGGCTGAGGCAGGAGAATCGCTTGAACCTGGGAGGTGGAGGTTGCGGAGGGCCGAGATCATGCCATAGCACTCCAGCCTGGGCAACAGGAGCGAAACTCTGTCTCAAAAAATAGAAAAGAAATAAAATAAAATAACAAAATGATAGGGGAGAAAACAACCTTAGGAAATAATTAGCATTATTTGTAAGGTATAGAAAATACATTACCTATAAACAGTTTTATACATAATGTATATAATATCTATTTTTTCCAATGGATAACAATAATTAAATGCTAAAAACAAAAACCAGAACTCTTTAATTAAAAGTAAATATACCAAATTTTACACCTTTTAAGAAATGAAACATGTTATTGCTGGTATTTCAGTCCATTCAAGCTTTTAAAGGAAAAATACCACGGACTTGGTGACTTTTTTTTTTTTTTTTTTTTTTGAGACAGAGTCTCCCTCTGTCACCCAGGCTGCAGTGCAGTGGCGCAATCTTGACTCACTGCAACCTCCGCCTCCCGGGTTCAAGCAATTCTCCTGCCTCAGCCTTCCAAGTAGCTGGGATAACAGGCACGAGCAACCACGCCTGGCTAATTTTTGTATTTTTAGTAGAGACAGGGTTTCACCATGTTGGTCAGGCTGGTCTCAAACTCCTGAACTCATGATCCACCCGCCTTGGCCTCTCAAAGTGCTGGGATTACAGGTGTGAGCCACTGCACCCGGCCTTGGTGGCTTTTAAATAACAAATTTATTTCTCACACTTCTGGAGGTTAAGTCCAAAATCAAGGTTCTAGGAAATTCAGTGCTGGTGTGGTCTTCCTTCCTGGTTCCTAGATGGCCATCTTTTTTGCCGCCTTCTCATTGTGTCCTCACATGGCAGAAGGGGTGAGGGAGCTCTCCAGGGTCTCTTTTACAAGGGCACTAATCTCCTTCATAAAGGCTCTACCCTATGACTTAATTTCCCAAAGGCCCTACCTCCAGATGCTGTCACATGGGGGATTAGGTTTTAACACATGAATTTTGGGGGACAGAAACATTCAATCTATTACATTCTGCTCCTGGACCCCCACCCCCCAACTCATGTCCTTCTTACATACAAAACACTTTCATTCCATCCCAATAGTCCAAAAAGTCTTAATTTGTTTCAGCATCAACTTCAAAGTCTAAATCCAAAGTCTCATCTAAATCACATCCAAATCAGATCTGGGTGAGACTCAAGGTACAATCCATCCTGAGGCAGATTCCTCTCCAGCTGTGAACCCATAAAACCAAACACGCTATGTGCTTCCAAAATACAGTAGTTGGACAGGCAGAGGATAGATATTCCTGTTCTGTTAGGGAGAAAGAAGAAGAAAGAAAGGGGCAACAGGTCCCAAGTAAGTCCAACTACATGAGATCTTAAGGCTTGAGAATAATCCTCTTTGACTTGATATGCTTCCTTCTAAGCCTACTGGGATGAAGGTCCCACCTTCTGGACCCACTGGTAAGAGGTCCTGCTCTTACAGCTCTACCAAGCAGGAATCTCACCGCCAGGGCTATGCTAGGCAACCCTGCTGCAAAGGCTCTCATAGCTCTCATAGACTACAGATGCACACCACCATGCTCTGCTAATTTTTTATATTTTTAGTAGAGATGGAGTTTCACCATGTTGGCCAGGCTGGTCTCGAACTTCTGACCTCAGGTGATCCGCAGTCCTCGGCCTCCCAAAGTGCTGGGATTACAGGCGTGAGCCACTGCATCTGGCCTGGGAGATGTTTTTCTTAATGTGACACTATATACACAATGTCCTGTGCCTTGCTTTTTCATTTTCCTTAAACATGTATCAGAAATCTCTTTTGATATTACAACCTACAGAACCATTTCTTTTAACAAGACTTTATACTATTCAATTATAAGGGTGTGTCATCTATTTAATCAGCCTCCTATTATTTCTAGTGTTTCATTGTAAACAGTGCTGAATATATTTGTGGGTAGTTGTCGTTGTTGTTGTTTGAGATGGACTCTTACTGTTACCCAGGCTGGAGTGCAGTGATGCAATCCCATGGCTCACTGTGGCCTCAACCTCCCTGGGCTTTTGGCTTAACAATTCTGTCTTTAAATCATTTCTCTCTTCTTGCATTTTACTATAAGCAGTCAGGAGGAACTAAGCCACATCTTCAACACTGCTTAGAAATGGCTTCAGCTGGCTGGGCGCGGTGGCTCACGCCTGTATTCCCAGCACTTTGGGAGGCCAAGGTGGGCAGATCACCTGAGGTCAGGAGTTTGAGACCAACCTGGGCAACATGGTGAAACCCTGTCTTTACTAAAAATACAAAAATTTGCCTGGGCGTGGTGGTGGATGCCTGTAATCCCAGCTACTCGGGATGCTGAGGCAGGAGAATTGCTTTAACCCGGGAGGCAGAGGTTGCAGTGAGCCGAGATCACACCATTGACTCCAGCCTGGGCAACAAGAGTGAGACTGTCTCAAAAAAAGAAAGAAAGAAAGAGAGAGAGAGAGAGAGAGAGAGAGAAGGAAGGAAGGAAGGAAGGAAGGAAGGAAGGAAGGAAGGAAGGAAGGAAGGAAGGAAGGAAGGAAGGAAGGAAAGAAGGAAGGAAGGAGGGAAAGAAAGAAAGAAAGAAGGAAAGAAAGAAAGAAAAAGAAAGAAAGAAAAAGAGAAAGAAAGAAAGAAAGAAAGAAAGAAAGAAAGAAAGAAAGAAAGAAAGAAAGAAAGAAAGAAAGACAGACAATTGTAGACGTATTTTAAAAGCACCAGCCTGGGAATGAGTGAACCATTTCAATTAATCTGAAGATAAAAATCATTCTCTAGTTCAGGGAAGTTTTATTCTATTATCTTAGCAATTATATGTAATAATTTATCTGGAGGTTTGGTTTGCTTTGATTTGATTTGATTGAGGCAGGTCCTCCCTCTGTCACCCAGTCTGGAATGCAGTGGCGTGATCACGGCTCACTGCAACCTCAACCTTCCAGGCTCAAGCAATCCCCTACCTCAGCCTCCCAAGTAGCTGGTACTACAGGCATGCGCCACTATGCCCAGCTAATTATTTTATTTCTCTGTAGAGATGGAGTCTCCATATATTGCCTCTGGTGGTCTTGAACTCCTGGACTGAGGCAATCCTCCCCCGTCGGCCTCCAAATGTGCTGGGATTACAGGTGTAAGCTACCGCATCTGGTCTCTGCAGATTTTTAAGGTTTCTTCTTTTTTCTTTTTTGAGACCAAGTCTTACTCTGTCACCCAGGCTGGAGTGCAGTAGTACAGTGACATGATCTCAGCTCGTTGCAACCTCCGCCTCCCAGGTTCAAGTGATTCTCCCACCTCAGCCTCCTGAGTAGCTGGGACTACAGATGCGCACCACCACACCCAGCTAATTTTTGTATTTTTAGTAGAGATGGGGGGCCGGGGTTGGGGGGTCTCACCATGTTGGCCAAGCTGGTCTCAAACGCCTGACCTCAGGTGATCCGCCCAACTCGGCCTCCCAAAGTGCTAGGATTACAAGCGTGAGCCACCATGACTGGTCCCCTTCCCTTGAATTTATACATGACTGACCAACAGAATACAGCTGAGATGATGCTGGGTTAATTTCCAGGCCCAAGTCTTAAGAAACTGGAAGTGTTCACTTTCTTTCTCTTGAGATACTCACTCCTGGAACTGAGTCCCATGAACTAAGGGAAAGACTATGTGGAAAGAAACTAAGACCTGCAGCTTGCAGCACTGAGTGAGCTCCCAATCAACAGCCCCAAATTGCCAGCAATGTGTGTGAACTATCTTGGAAGATAATCCTCCAGCCCCAAGTTGAGCTGCCCCTGCTAATGCTAAATGAAGAGTAGAGACAAGTATTCATTGCTAAGCCATGCCCAAATTGCTATTGTCTTCTTAGAAGACTTAGTGGTAGTATCTTTCCAACACAAACTAAAACATTTCTCTACAAACCTGGGAACCCACCCCCACCAGGCTCTCAGTGTCCCTCAGCAAATGTGGAACAAATGTCACTATCACTATAAAAACAAAACTGATACTGCATGGGACCTTCAGCCCATACTGTCATGAATAACTGTTTTTGTTTTTGTTTTTGTTTTTTGCATTTTCAACTCCCCTTACTCACTTCAGTTAATATCATTTCCCCTTTTCTTTGGAATACCGGTGTTCCCTGATAGATGTGTCTTGAGGAAGCTGGTGAAACTGCCAAATATAAAACCCTTCTGGTGGTAGCCATGATCCTTTCTTGCTTTTTTTTTTCTTACCCCTTTATAGGTATCCTGTGTTTTCCAGTTGAACGCTTGTGAAAATTCGCTTTATCCTTGAAGTTCAGAATTTTCACCAAGATGTATGATGGTATGTATTGTATAACACATATATGTTTTTCTGTTAATCTCGTTCAACATTTATTAGGTCTTTTTGAACAAAGTTTCAAATCTTTCTTGATTTTAGAGAAATTTTCCTTAATAATACCTTTGATTTTTCATTTTTTCCTCTTCATTAACTCCCCCTAAAAGTCCTAGTAAACTTATATTTTGTTTACTGGATTTACCCCTTAAGCTTTCTCTCATAATTTTCCATTTTCTTTTTGTTCTGTATTCTTAGAAACTTCCAAACTAGGTCCTTCAGAAACAAATTGAAATTGCACAGTTAAAATTTCTGCATTTCAAAATACATAAGAGTTTTATCTCAAAAAACAAACAAACAACTATAAAAAACTTTTTACATGGGGATTGGTGGTCATGGAGGTTTGAATTTAAAATGGCGGATTATCAAAGGCTATTGAAGCTTGGTGATAGGTACACCGAGGGTTCATATGAGACCATTCTGTTTATTTTGTACATATTTAAAATTCTGCATACAGGAAAATAAGAACAGAAACAACAACAAAAACCTCAAAGCAGGTTGGGCACAGTGGCTCACGCCTGTAATCCCAGCATTTTGGGAGGGTGAGGTGGGTGGATCACCTGAGTCACGAGTTCGAGACCAGCCTGGCCAACATGGTGAAACCCCATCTCTACTAAAAATACAAAATTAGCTGGGCATGGTGGTGCATGCCTGTAAACTCAGATACTTAGGGGGCTGAGACAGGAGAATTATTGAACCCAGGAGGCGGAGGTTGCAGTAAGCCGAGATCACGCCATTGCACTCCAGCCTGGGCAACAAGAGCAATACTCCATCTCAAAAAATAAACAAACAAGTTGGTTAACCACCACTATTAATGCTGCTATTCAGTCTGTTTCAGAAACAAAACAAATCCGAAAGAGAGAATTTTACTAGAAGGATATTTATGGCCTCCCAGAATCAGTGGAAGGCCAGGACACCTGGCTTAGCAAAAACACAAAAATCAAGGTGACACATACATCAGGAATTACAGCAATAAACTTCAAGAACATTTTTCAAAAAACTACTCCACTGCCATGCCTGTGATGTCTTCACTTCAAAGTTTTCTAGGCTCTATTACAAAAATTAACACCACCATCTAGTGGACCCTTCGTATACCTATGTCTGATTGTGGATTTCTTCTCTGGTTTTCCAATCATTTCACTAAGATCTGAACAGTATCTTCTGTATATTCCTCAGAATTTTAAAATTGTTTATTTTTGAGGTGGGAATCAGGTTTGTTGAGGTATAATTTATATCCAGTAAAATTGGCCCTTTTTAGTGTACAGTTCTATGAGTTTGTTTTTGTATGTGTTTTTTGTTTGTTTTGTTTTGTTTTGTTTTTGAGACAGTCTTGCTCTGTCGCCCAGGTTGGAATACAGTGGCGTGATCTTGGCTCACTGCAATCTTCGCCTCCTGGGTTCAGGCAATTCTCCTGCCTCAGCCTCTTGGGTAGCTGAGATTACAGGCGCCTGCCACCTGACCTGGCAAATTTTGTATTTTTGGTGGAGACTGGGTTTCACCATGTTAGCCAGACTGGTCTCCAACTCCTGACCTCAGGTGATCCACCCGCCTTGGCCTCCCAAAGTGCTGGGATTACAGGTGTGACCCACGGCGCCTGACCTTTTGTTTTCTTTTGAGAGAGAGTCTTACTCTGTTGCCCAGGCTGGAGTACAGTGATGTGATCTTGGCTCACTGCAACTTCCGTCTCCCAGGTTCAAGCAATTCTTATGCCCCAATCTCCTGAGTAGCTAAGACTACAGGTGCATGCCACCACACCTGGCTAATTTTTGTATTTTTAGTGGATATGGGGTTTCGCCGTGTTGGCCAGGCTGGTCTTGAACTCCTGACCTCAAGTGATCTGCCTGCCTTGGCCTCCCAAAGTGCTGGGATTACAGACGTGAGCAACCACGCCTGGCCCTATGAGGTTTTTGGGTGTTTTGTTTGTTTGTTTGTTTGTTTGTTTTTAAAATTTCCATAGATTTAAGCAAGGCATGGTGGCTCATACCTGTAATCCCAGCACTTTGGGAGGCCGAGGCGGGCAGATCACTTGAGGTCAGGAGTTCTAGACCAGCCTGGCCAACATGATGAAACCCCATCTCTACTAAAAATATAAACGTTAGCGGAGCATGGTGGCGCACACCTGTAATTCCAGTTACTCGAGAGGCTTAGGTGGGAGGATTGCTTGAACCCAGGAGGTGGAGGTTACAGTGAGCCAAGATTGCACCACTATACTCACAGCTTGGGATACAGAGCGGGACTCAGTCTCAAAAAAAAAAAGTTTTTTTCATAGGTTTTTGGGGGAATGAGTGGTGTTTGGTTACATGAATAAGGTCTTTAGTGATGATTTCTGAGATTATGGTGCACCCATCACCCGGTTCTATGAGTTTTAATAAATATTATAGAACTACCACCACAATCAAGATATGGAATAGGTCTGTTAACTCCAAAAAGTATGTACCCTTGTGCCCATCTGAAGTCAACCTCTCCACCCATTCCCCAACCTCTGGTAACCACTGATCTCTTTTCTCTTCCTATAGCTTTGCCTTTTCCAAAATATCATGTAAATGGAATCATACAAAGTGTACCTTTTGAGTGTGTCTTCTTTCAGTCAGCATAATGCATTGAGATTCATTGATATCGTTGTCCCACATCCCCACCTCCTTCATTTTTTCTCCCCACTAATATTTCATTGTATGGATGTGCCAGAGTGTGTTTATCTACTGACCAGTTGAAGAGCATTTGGATTGTTTCCCATTTTTTATGAGTAATTTTACTATAAACATTTGCATACAGGTTTTCGTGTAAACATATCTTTTCATCTCTCTTGGGCAAATACCTAGCAATAGGATTGTTAGGTCTTATTGATACCAGTGGGTTAGGGGAGGTCCCCAAATGCCAGTGGGGTCTCAACCCCAACCAGTCTCCAGGCTCTTGACACCTTCCCAAGAAGCAATTCAAGGATTAGTTGGAAGATAATGAAAGTGAAACCGTCACTGCGAGATTATAACTGAGACAGTGAAAGAGGTCTGACCTGACCAACTCCATCTTGCCTCTGACCATCAAGCCGTCCTAATTCATTCCTGGGTGTGGGACAAACTAACTTTAGGAGGAACTTAGTTTATAGTTTGAGGCAGAGATGATAACAGCCTTTTCCCAAAACAAATCCCCTTCTTGCCTGGGGACTAAACTGCCTTTGTAGTACTAACGTATTAGTCAAAAGATTATAAATTATGGTTTAGGAGTCATGCATCTGGAGGCTACAAGATTCTGACACTCCCTAAATTGCTCCTGGGGATAAAAATCACTCTGAGAGGCTGGGTGTGGTGGCTCACGCCTGTAATCCCAGCACTTTGGTAGGCCGAGGTGGGCAGATCACATGAGGTTGGGAGTTTGAGACCAGCCTGACCAACATGGAGAAACCCCATCTCTACTAAAACTACAAAATTAGCCGGGTGTGGTGGCACATGCCTGTAATCCCAGCTACTTGGGAGGCTGAGGCAGGAGAATCACTTGAACCCAAGAGGCTGAGATTGTGGTGAGCTGAGATGGTGCCACTACACTCCAGCCTGGGCAACAAGAGTGAAACTCTGTCTTAAAATAAATAAATAAATAAATAAATAAATAAAAGAAATAAAACACTATTATAAAACCTAAGACCAGTGCTTGGGATATTTTGCAGACCCTGTCCTCGATGGATCAGCCGGCACCACCCAGATAGATAAATTGGCTCATCTGATCTTGTGGCCCCCATCCAGGAAGTGACTCAGTGCAAGAAGACAGCTTCGACTCCGTATGATTTCATCTCTGACCTGACCAATCAGCACTCTCAGCTCACTGGCTTCCCCCCACCCACCATTTTTTTTTGTTGTTGTTTGTTTGTTTTTGAGACCGAGTCTCGCCCTGTCGCCCAGGCTGGAGTGCAGTGTTGTGATCTCTGCTCACAGCAATCTGCGCCTCCCGGGTTCAAGTGATTCTCTTCCCGTAGCCTCTCAAGTAGCTGGGATTATAGGTGCATGCCTTCATGCCTGGCTAATTTTTGCATTTTTAGCAGACACAGCATTTCACCATTTTGGTCAGGCTGGTCTCAAACTTCTGACCTCGTGATCTACCCTCCTCGGCCTCCTGAAGTGCTGGGATTACAGGCGTGAGCCACTGCGCCCAGCCAATTCGTTCTTAAAAACTTAATGCTTAGGGAGACTGATTTGAGTAGTAATAAAACTCTGGTCTCCCACACAGCTGGCTCTGTGTGAATTACTCTTTCTCTATGGCAATTCCCGTCTTGATAGATTGACTCTGTCTAGGCAGAGGGCAAGATGAACCCACTGGGCGGTTATAAAAGTATGGAGGTTTATTGCAAAGAGAAAATTACACATTCAAGAAAGGGGAGTGTGAACATACTCAAGAGTCACACAGCCCGATCTGAAGTTTTTATCTTTGTAGATTTCTTTAACCAAGGAATGGAATATTCATAAAGAATCCTGGAAAAATGTAGAGATTTCTCAGAACTGTGGTGCCATTTTTTAACCAAATATGGGACTGTCATGGCACTGGTGGGTGTGTGATTTAGTATGTTAATAAGTGTATAATCAGGTCCTAGGTGAAACCTAGGTCAAATCCAGTGCCATGTTATGTCCTGTCAGCCTTAGTGAGTTTGGCCCACACCCTGGTTTTTAGAGTCTTATCAGCCTCTACCTTATGCAAATATTTTAACAGTTTTTTTCCTTGTTACGTGAAACTGCTGCCTGGAATTATTAAATTTTTCTGCAACCACCTTGTATTATGCCTGTCTCATTTTCCCGTCTCAGAGATGACTACTTTTTATTTTTCCAGATTGATGAGGGAGGAAGTCAATCTTACGTATTTACTTTCTGTTGAATGGGGCATTGGCCCTGCCTATCGAGGGTATGCAAATCTCTGGCTGCTTGGTCTGAGGGTCCCAAGGGTGGAGCATCAGGAGAGTCTGAATATGAGGCAGGGATTGGCTGCAATCTCTGTATGACCATTATTTTGGCATTGAACTACAGCAACCTAGAAGACACAGACTTTACAAGGAGGTTAAACAAATAAGGACCAAAGATTAGTAGTAATAAGATAGTTATTAAAGATCCTAGGAAAGGTAGGAATTATGTCACACTTGGTAGGTATCCTTTGATGAAGTCCCAGATGGTTCGAGTAGTGGAGCTATTGAAATTATGTAGCCAGGGCCGGGCACGGTGGCTCAAGTCTGTAATCCCAGCACTTTGGGAGGCTGAGATGGGCGGATCACGAGGTCAGGAGATCGAGACCATCCTGGCTGACACGGTGAAACGCCATCTCTACTAAAAAAAAAAAATACAAAAAACTAGCCGGGCGAGGTGGCGGGTGCCTGTAGTCCCAGCTACTCGGGAGGCTGAGACAGAAGAATGGCGTGAACCCAGGAGGCAGAGCTTGCAGTGAGCCCAGATCGCACCACTGCACTCCAGCCTAGGCAACAGAGTGAGACTCCGTCTCAAAAAAAAAAAAAAAAAAAAAAAAAGAAATTATGTAGCCAGGTAGCCTTTTGGTAAATATTTTGAATTTGTAGTTTAATACTAGTTTAACTAGTTTAATATTAGTTTAACTAATTTTTAGCTTAACTAATTGAGTTGTTAATATAAGAACAGTCGGTGTGATTTATTATTGTGCAAACCCCTCCTTGTTCGGATAAAACCTCGTTTTTTGTTTTTTTTTTTGAGACGAAGTCTCACTCTGTCCCCCAGGTTGGAGTGCAATGGTGTGATCTCGGCTCACTGCAACCCCTGCCTCCTGGGTTCAAGCGATTCCCCTGCCTCAGCCTCCCCAGTAGCTGGGACTATAGGCACCTGCCATCATGCCTGGCTAATTTTTTGTATTTTAGTAGAGACAGGGTTTCACCATGTTGGTTATGGCTGGTCTCGAACTCCTGACCTTGTGATCTGCCCGCCTCAGCCTTCCAAAGTACTGGGATTACAGGAGTGAGCCACTGCACCCGGTCCAAAACCTCTTGTTTTTTTGACCATTAAATGGTTTATGCTCTGGCCCTGTTAGGGCCTCATACAACTGCTTAGCAATGAGCCCAAATCCTGGGATCCAAATTCTGTAAAATCCTGCCATATTCAGGAAACTTCTGAGTTTTTTTTTGTTTGTTAAAGTTCTGTTTTTTAAGATAGTCTCTTTTTGTCTGATGGACAAGGTTCAGTATCCTGGGCTTAGGATGTACTCCAGATATTTTACTTTCAGCTTAGAAATCTGGGTCTTGGCTGGGCGTGGTGGCTCAAGCCTATAATCCCAGCACTTTGGGAGGCCAAGACGGGCGGATCACAAGGTCAGGAGATCGAGGCCATCCTGGCTAACATGGTGAAACCCCGTCTCTACTAAAAAATACAAAAAACTAGCCGGGCAAAGTGGCAGACGCCTGTAGTCCCAGCTACTCGGGAGGCTGAGGCAGGAGAATGGCATAAACCTGGGAGGTGGAGCTTGCAGTGAGCCGAGATCCGGCCACAGCACTCCAGCCTGGGCGACAAAGCAAGACTCCGTCTCCAAAAAAAAAAAAAAAAAATTCTGGGTCTTGAGGCTGGGCGCAGTCACCCACACCTGTAATCCCAACACTTTGGGAGGCCAACGCCTGCGGCTCACCTGAGGTCAGGAGTTTGAGACCAGCCTGGCCAATATGGTGAAACCCTGTGTCTACTAAAAATACGAAAAATTAGCCTGGTGGGGTGGTGTGTGCCTATAGTCCCAGCTACTCCAGAGGCTGAGGTAGGAGAATCACTTGAACAAGGGCAAGGGAGGTTCCAGTGGGCCCAGATCACACCACTGCACTCCAGCCTTGGTGACAGAGTGAGACTCTGTCTCAAAAAAAAAAAAAAAGAGGCGGGGAGTGGTGGCTCACGCCTGTAATCACAGCACTTTGGGAGGTTGAGGAAGGTGGCTCACCTGAGGTCAGGAGTTGGAGACTAGCTTGGCCAACATGGTGAAACCCTATCTCTACTAAAAATACAAAAGTAGCCAGGCATGGTGGTGCATGCCTGTAGTCCCAGCTATTCGGGAGGCTGAGGCAGGAGAATTGCTTGAACCCCGGAGGTGGAGGTTGCAGTGAACTGAGATCGCGCCACTGCACTCCAGCCTGGACGCCAAAAGTGAAACTCCCTCTAAAAAGAAAAAGGAAAATATATCACCCATTGTACAGGAATCTTGTGAAGATTACTTTTAAAATTATTTATTATTATTATCATGATTATTTATTTTTTTGAGATAGAGTCTCACTCTGTGGCCCAGAGTAGAGTGCAGTGGCACCATATCAGCTCACTTCAACCTCCGCCTCCTGCATACAAGTGATTCTTATGCCTCAGCCTCCTAAGTAGCTGGGACTACAGGCATGCGCCACCATGCCTGGCTAATTTTTGTATTTTTAGTAGGATAGGTTTTCGCCATGTTGGCCAGGCTGGTCTCAAACTCCTGGCCTCAAATGATCTGCCTGCCGTGGCCTCCCAAAGTGCTAAGATTACAGGTGTGAGGCAACACACTCAGCCTATTGTGGCTAATTTTATTTTCCAAGTATTGCACCATGATTTCAGTTCCACATGTTCTTCCAGAACACTCTCCTTAAATCTGGGTGGGTCTTGTGATGCATTTAATTAAGAGAATGCAGGGAAGTAAACCTGTTTGATTTCTAAGACTAGATTAGAAAAAACCACACAGCTTCTACCTAGTGCTTGATATCTCACTGCCCATCCCTTGCCACTCACCCCCACACTCTCCTTGGGAGTCCTGAGCTGACACATAGGAGATCTAGTTAACCTGAAGTAGCTGTGATAGAGAGACCACATAGAGGTAGAGATGCCAGGAGGACTACAACTGTTCTAGCCCTCAGCTGTTTGAGTGTCCCAGCCCAGGTATCACAGATATGAGCGAGAAAGCCTTCACATGATTCTAGCTTCTAGCCTTTGAACTACTCTAGCTAAGGCCTAGCGGGGTTGGGCTTTGGGCAATGCCAGCTGACACAACAGGATGAAGAAAAGCTGCCCCTGCTGAAGCCTGCCCAAATAGCAGCAAAATTGTGTTGTAGTTTTAAGCCACTAGGTTGGGGGTTGTTATATAGCAACAGATGAGGAGAACAATTACAGACTAGCTATTTTATGGATTGTGGCTCAATTTGGGTTTGCCTAATGTTTATTCATGATTAAATTCAGGCTATGCAGTTTAGGCAAGACACTACTAAGATAATACTGTGCACATCTCACTGCATCCATCAAGTGACACATGGTGTTGATTTATTCCATTACTCTTGATGTTAATTTTGATCCTTGAGTAAAGACATATCTTCATGTTTCTCCATTGTAAAGTTACTCTTTTTCCTTGTATAATTGATAATTATTTTGTGGGGAGATACTCTGAGACAACATAAATAAAACCCATTCCCTCATCCATCTTTCCCCCACTAATTTTACTATCCATTGATGTTTACTGCCTAAATTTATTATGTTTATGATGGTTGCACAATGAAGATATTCTAATTCAATTATTCCTTGTATGTTTATTAGTCAACATTCCATTATAAGGAAGAACTTTCTCTTCTCTCCATTTAATCTTTCATTTGTTTATATTGGCATAGACTGATATATTCCTAATTGATTCAGTGGACGTAATGTTTACTATCATTGTCTATTTTGACATATTGTTTTTTATTTGGTCAGTAAAAGCTCTTTCAAGCTAACTTCTGTGTCCTTCTGACATGTCCCCATGATTCCTTGAGCACTTCCTTACTTCTGGTACAAAAAGTTGTTCCTAGTCATCTTGTCTCTTTTTTGGTCCTGAAATCAGCCATTTCTCTAAGAAGCCCTCATTTCTCTTGCTGGAGAATGGTATTTAGAAACCAGTATTTGGGTGCTGGCTTTGCTTATTGCTATTGGAGTGATACTGTTGTCAGTGTCTCTCTGTGGACAGAGACAAGTGAACACATAAAAGCAGTAAAAGGAAGGCTGGGTACGGTGGCTCATGCCTGTAATCCGAGCACTTTGGGAAGCAAAGGTAGACAGATCACTTGAGGTCAGGAGTTCGAGACCAGCCTGGCCAACATGGTAAAACCCCATCTCTACTAAAAATTAGCAAGGCATGGTGGAGGGCACCTGTAATCCCAGCTACTTGGGAGGCTGAGGCAGGCGAATTGCTTGAACCCAGGAGGTAGAGGTGGCAGTGAGCCAAGATTGCGCCACTGCACCCCAGCCTGGGCAACAGAGCGAGACTGCATCACAAAAACAAAAACAAAAAAAGTAGAAGGTGGCAAGTATTAATGAAGAGGAAAGGGTTATGGGATCACAAGAGGAGGAGACATGTAACCCAAGACTTCAGAGTTGTGGGGAGGGAATCAGAAATATTCCACACAGAAGATATTTATGTACAAAAGGCCCACGTCAAAACAGAACATGTCATGTTTATGGAACTGAAGCAGTTTAATATGGCTAGAGAGTAGAGTGATGGGGCAGTGGTAAGAGAGCAGGCTGCAAGGTAAATAAGGGCTAGTCAAACCTCCAAGAGCCTAATAAGAAATGTTAGAAGTTTGGAGTTTTTCCTAGAGCCATGGGGAGCCATAAAATGATCACATTTGTATTTTAGAATGGTTGTCTTCAATTAAAAAAAAATTTGCTGGGCACAGTGGCTCATGCCTGTAATCTGAACACTTTGGGAGTCCGAGGCGGGTGGATCACTTGAGGTCAGGAGTTCTAGACCAGCTGGGCCAACGTGGCAAATCCCTATCTCCACTAAAAATACAAAAAAATTAGCCAGATGTAGTGGTGCGCACATGTAATCCCAGCTACTCAGGAGGCTGAGGCAGGAGAATCGCTTGAACCCAGGAGGTGGAGGGTACGGTGAGCCAAGTTTGCACCATTGCACTCTAGCCTGGGTGACAAGAGCAAGATTCTGTCTCAAAATAAATAAATAAATAAATAAATAAATAAATAAATAAAATTAGCCAGGTATGGGGGTGCACACCAGTAATCCCAGCTACTTGGGAGGCTGAGGTAGGAGAATGACTTGAACTCAGGAGGCAGATGTTGCAGTAAGCTGAGATTGTGCCACTGCACTCTAGCCTAGGCAACAGAGTGAGATTCTGTCTCAAAAACAAACAAACAAACAAACAAACAAAAAACTCATATACTGCCCTAAAATAATTTTGCAAAACTGTGTACCTCCTTCCACATCTTAACAACTAATATTTTTCATAAGTTTACAAGTTAATTTTTTGTTAATGGGAGGCTGAAAATATTAAACATTTTGAAAGATGAAATAAGGTAACCATGGATTATGCCTGAAATACATATTTTATGACATGATGCATACATACCAAATCTGAAACATTGTATGAAATTTCTATCTGTGGGTTTTAGCAACTGTATTTTGAAAAAATGTATTGGTCCTAGAAAGCATACAATTGCATTTAAAGGACTCAACATCACTGTTCTATGTTGCCTAAGATTTTTGAATTCAAGGCAACCTTGTCCCTTAACAAAAATATTTATATGACAAGCAAAGAAGGAAGACTTTGTAGGTTTAAGCTGCCTCAATGTATCATTAAAAGAGACTTCCATTCAGCGGACATGGATCTCCAGGAACAACAACAAAGAAAAGGTTTCCAGACTTCTGCTTCTGTCAAAGAAGAGGTAACAGGGACTGGATTTACCCTCCTGCCTGAAACAAACAAAAAAACTCAGACAAAATATATGAAACAGGGCCAGGTGCAGTGGCTCATGCCTGTAATTCCAGCACTTTGGAAGGCTGAGGCGGGCAGATCACTTGAGGACAAGAGATCGAGACCAGCCTGGCCAACACGGTGAAACGTGGTCTCTACTAGTAATACAAAAATTACTGGGTGTGGTGGCACACACCTGTAATCTCAGCTACTTGGGAGGCTGAGGCAGGAGAATTGCTTGAGCCCAGGAGGTGGAGGTTGCAGTAAGCCAAGATTGCACCATTGCACTTCAGCCTGGGCAATAAGAGTGAAACTCCATCTCAAACAAACAAACAAACAAACAAAATCAATCATTGTAATTTAACACATTCAAAACCTGAAAAAAGAAAAACTATATAGTTATTTGAATAGCCACAGAAAAAGCATTTGACAGCATCCACTCTTGACCAAAACTTTCAGCAAAAGAGGAACAGAAGGAAACTTCCTCAACTTGACAAAGGGCATCTATGAAAACCCACAGGTTATTTGTGAAAGACTGAATGTTTTCTCCCTAATAAGTGTCAACGAGTAGCCAGGCGTGATGGGGGTGACTGTAATCCTAGCTACTCGGGAGGCTGAGGAAGGAGAATTGCTTGAACCCAGGAGGTGGAGGTTGCAATGAGCCGAGACTGCACCATTGCACTCCAGCCTGGGCAACAAGAGCGAAATTCCGTCTAAAAAAAAAAAAAAAAGAAAAGAAAAAGAAAAAGTAAGTGTCAATATGAAGTCTGGGAGATTGGGAGAGAAGTTTTGTTTTGACTTGTTGAGTTTGGGGCCTAACATGACATTGACAATCGAACTGAGGATGAACATAGTTATCTGGGTCTGGAGCACAGAAGAGAGTTGTTAAAACATAGAGCATATTAAGGGTATTTTAAAAACAAGTCTATATTTTGTTTATTTATTTATTTATTTATTTATTTATTTATTTATTTTTGAGACGGAGTCTTGCTCTGTCGCCCAGGCTGGAGTGCAGTGGCCGGATCTCGGCTCACTACAAGCTCCGCCTCCCGGGTTCCCGCCATTCTCCTGCCTCAGCCTCCCGAGTAGCTGGGACTACAGGCGCCCGCCACCTCGCCCGGCTAGTTTTTTGTATTTTTTAGTGGAGACGGGGTTTCACCATGTTAGCCCATGTTGGGATGGTCTCGATCTCCTGACCTCGTGATCCGCCAGTCTCGGCCTCCCAAAGTGCTGGGATTACAGGCTTGAGCCACCGCGCCCGGCCTATTTATTTATTTATTTTGAGATGGAGTTTCACTCTTGTTGCCTAGGCTAGAGTGCAGTGGCACCATCTTCGCTCACTGCAACCTCTGCCTCCCAGGTTCAAGCAATTCTCCTGCCTCAGCCTCCTGAGTAGCTGGATTACAGGTGTCCACCACCACACTTGGCTAATTTTTTGTATTTTTAAGTAGAGACGGAGTTTTACCATGTTGGCCAAGCTGGTCTCAAACTCCTGACCTCAGGCGATCCACCTGCCTTAGCCTCCCAAAGTGCTGATATTACAGGTGTGGGCCACCGCACCTGGCCAACAAGTCTATATTTTTAAACAAGTGCCCCCAAGGAAGAGTAAGATGAGAGAAGGATTAGGAATAGAAATACTGAAGAAATCTAGATCTTAAAGCTCCTGAAGGACAGATACTGGAAAAGGAGCAAGCAAAGGCAACCAAGAGTAATCACAGCGATGAAAAGACAACTTTTTGGTGCATTTTAAAGAAAATCCAGTTTCAACAAAGAGGGATGGGTCAATAGAGTCAGAAGCTAAAGAAGAACTTAGGAATATCAGGATCCTATATTGTGTGCATGCCAATATTCTTAGCCATTAAGCACAGTTGACCACTAGAATTTGTTTGTTTATTTATTTATTTATTTTGAGACGGAGTTTCACTCTTGTCGCCCAGGCTGGCATGCAAAGGCATGATCTTGGCTCACTGCAACCTCCCCCTCCTGGGTTCGAGCAAGTCTCCTGCCTCAGCCTCCTGAGTAGCTGGGATTATAGGCACACACCACCACGCCTGGCTAAGTTTTGTATTTTTAGTAGAGACGGGGTTTCATGATGTTGGCCAGAGTGGTCTGGAACTCTGACCTCAGGTAATCCACCCTCCTCGGCCTCCCATAAAGTGCTGGGATTACAGGTGTGAGCCACCATGCCTAGCCTAGAATATATTTAAACTAAGCATTGTTTAAGATAGATGGGATTTAGCCAATCCTTAATGCCAGTACATCACATCACATTCCATTCCATTGGGGGTGGATGTTTATGTAAGTTGAGGCTCTCCTATTGGTTACTACACCCTTCTTTAGATTGTGCATGCAGACCTACCCAGAGAAGCCAGTATCCATGGCTTTGGAGAGTTCAAATATTCAATTTTCGGTTCATAAAAAGATAAGCAAAATACTTGAGTCTCAGGCCCACTAGGACCTTGGGCCTTTCGTTTTTGTAAATATTTCACTAATAAACTTGTCTACTCTTTCCCAGATTAGGGAGCCCTTACAATCTATACTGAGAGGCACATTATCTCACTACCCCTCAATTTCCTCATTTGTAAAAAGGATAAGAACATCAATCCTACCTTACTACTTTCACGGGACTGGTTAAAGTTAGTTTTCAAAGTGTTTTCTCACTTTGGCTCCTTAACACCCGAACTAGAGTCTGACACAAGAATGAACTGCAGTAGAATGTTGGCTGTATTATAATAACAATATTTGTGGAAAGGCTTTGTTAGCTGGAAGCCATCTCAAGTATTATTTTTTATACCCCAATCTCGATTTAGGCCTCTAGGTAACCAAATTCAATGCAACACCTCATCTTGATGGTCGCCAAGGGATAGGTGGAGGGACTGCAGCCGCTTCCCCACAAACAATTCCAATAAAAACATTGCTGTGCAAACAGAGCTTCATGACCAGTTCCCTGGGCCAGCTGCTCACCAGAATACCACTCCCAAACTCCCTTTTCTTTGGAAATACTGCGCCTGCTGTAGAACTTTTTGTGGGGAGCTGTATAACTTTTGAAGTATCTAAGTGATCAGTTCCTACAATGACGTCCTTGAGATATGGTCACGGAACTTTCCAAAGCAGCCTTGGCCTCCTTCATGTCCGACAACCTGAGATAAGGCCACGCAACCGGCTAAGAGTTCCGCCAGAGGCCCAGCTCTCAGGAGGCCTCCTTGGTGCCGCCAGTCTCCCGCAGTCGTCCAATGTAGCAGGCAAATCGGGTAGAAGCAAACTGGCTCGGATTCGGCTTCGGTTTTTCTCCCGGCCGGCGCCACAGGCCCCGCCTCCCGGGGCTGGCTCCTCAGTGCGAGGGCGGGAGGGGCGGAGCCGGTGGGTGCCGCGGGCTCCTCCTCCTAAGGGCGGGCCGCCGGAGACCCGGCCGGCTTTGCCGGCTGGGACGGGGCTGGGGGCGGGGCCGGACGCCGCGAGCCCCTCCTCTCGAGGGCCGGCCGGTTTGGCGGCGGCTGCGGAGGGTATCTGAGGCTCGGCTGCCAAGCCGAACGGGCTCTGGCTCCTCCCAGTGGCCGGCCGGGGCGGAAGCAGGAGGCGGGGGCTGCGTGCGCGCTGCTGGTCTCCTCTCCCGCGGCGCTGGGGCCCGCGCTCTGCTGCTGTTGCTCCATTCGGCGCTTCTCTGGCGGCTGGCTCCTCTCCGCTGCCGGCTGCTCCTCGACCAGGCCTCCTTCTCAGCCTCGGCCCGCGGCGCCGACCCTTCCGGCACCCTCCCGCCCCGTCTCGTACTGTCGCCGTCACCGCCGCGGCCCCGGCCCTGGCCCCGATGGCTCTGTGCAACGGAGACTCCAAGGTCAGCGTGGGGGTCCCTGCAGCACCGCATCCCGGCGGAGGCGAGGCTCCCGGACCGGGGAGCCACCCCGCGGGGCCCTTCCCCACCCCTTCCCCCAGCCCGTCCGCGCAGCCCTGCGGCCCGGGCAGCCATGCGTCGGAGAGTCCCTGGTCGGGGCCTGTGGCATGTTTTTTCTCGGGAGCGGCAATGCTTTGTTGATTCTGTCTGCGTGTCGAGGTCCGGGCGTCGGGGAGGGCATCAGCTCCCGCGGCCGCGCCGATGGTCCCCGCCTCCCCCGCGCCGCTGTGGGGCGCAGAGCCCGCGAGCGCGGCCCGAGGGTGGGGGTAGGGAGGTGAGCAGGCTTGTGTGTCTGTGTGTCGTGGTGGGGGCTTCCTTGGCTCTCACCCCGTCCCTTTGGGAGGCTGGGGGCCTGTTGTGGCGATCCCGTGGCCCGCCGAAGGCAGGGCAGGGTCGAGGCCTCCTGTGCGGCGTTGGAGCTGGGCCGGCCTCTGGTCTTCCCGCCACCCGGTTTCCCGCCTGCCCTCGGCGAGGCCCGCTCCATTTGCCCCGCCGGCCTTGGGCTCCGTAGCGGTTAGGTCGGTTCTGGACGAACCCCGCGGGGCTGCACCGTCTTCCCCCTCCCCCCACGCCCCCGCAGGCCCGCGTGAGGGCTGGTGGCCCCGGGGTCGCGCACTCCGTTCCCCCTCCCCGCTTCCTTCCCAGAGAGGAAAGGGTGTGTGTCCAGGTCCCGCCCCCGTCCAGTTTACTCCCTGTCTAGCTTGCTGGTTTGCGGGGTAACCCCCTTCCCCGCCTTTGGGGTCGCTCCCCGGGATGCGAGCCGTGCCAGCTCGCCCGAGGGCTGGACAGTCGGGAGTTCCGGAGTGCTGGAAAAGTTGCTACCTTGACGTACCCGGCGGGGAGAGCACGTTTGACCGCTGCTGCGCATCTCCTCGCCTCCAACTCGCTTTTTTCTTAGACCCTTTCTCGTACTTTCGCCCCGCTTCTGAATTGGGCACCTTCGCTTTCACCTCTGTATTAACATTTTCATTGGCCTGGAGTTCTTTCCGACCTTCACTAAGTCAGTTTTGCCTGCGGGAAACCGCGCAGTTTTGAACTGCGATTTACTTGAGTAAGATATATATACCTCCTCCTGTACGCTGTTGAGGGCCTAGCTTTAGGAAAAAAACTTAATTAAATTTGACTCGGGAGGTGGGATTATATACTTCGAGTGGAATTTGGTGCTCTACGTCAGATAATAGTGCCTTATACAGGCAGAATTTTAACACTCTCTTTAAAAGGTGCTCAAGGGTCACATCTTAGGAGGTACTCTTGAATGGTTGCTTAGCACCTGGTAGTAATTCAAAAAGTATTTGTTGAACAAATGAGTAAAGATTATAAGGTAGCTGATTTTAACTCTTTTAACCAAGGCACCAGTGGTGCTTGGGTCCGGGGAGCTCTTTCTGAGGGTTGTAAAACTGGTGAAGAACACACAAACCTTTAGTTTCTGACCGCAGAAGCAAATGTAAACCTCATTGTTCAGCTCTTTCCTGCATACTAGTTGACTTGCAAAGCATTTTTCTGTCTAGTTTTGAGCCTTACAACTCGTTGGAAAGATTCATCTTTATACTGATAGATGAAATAACTGGTGTTAGAAGGACTGAAAATTTATGGGCTTTGAAAGATACATAGTGCGTTTGAGAGGAGTATTTTCACAAAACTAAGTGACAGGAAAGTGTTAAGATCTCTTTCCAGAGTATATAAGAGGATTTTTCTTCTTCCTAACTGGTATTTTTTGTTTTGCTTGACTTGGAATTACAAAGATAATCTTATCCATTTGCTATATTTGAGCCTAAGGTGAATTAATTTTATTTTCAAGGTTCTTTATGTTTTATAGCATAATTAAACATTTTTAAAACTATGTGAACGATTAGTTGTGGACTGAATTGGAAGCATTTTCAAGAGGAACATCTGGAGAATTAACATATTTCATCAAATCTATGATCATTGTATGTACCCCTGAGGATAAAAAAAGTCCTGACAAACCATAACATGCCATTGATCATAAACATTTTAAGTAAAGAGATATTAAATATGGGAAATACCTTATATCACCTACTATATTATGCATATTTCTAAGAGGCCCACCTGGAAATAAGTAGGAGTCTTATTTTGCATAGCCTACCATTGAACCACCTTTCCCTTGGGAGGAAGGGCTTGCTTTGTACATTGATTGGGCCTTTGCTGTGTGTATCTTAGTTCATAAATTAAACGTTGGGCAAGAGCTGGTTTTGATTCCTGTTTCTGGTACATTTCAGTTATCAGGATTTTCTGAAACAGCATTTTTGCATGATAGAAACTAGAGAGGGACCTAAAAGCTCTAAAAGCATTTGGGATATTTTAATTATTTTTTATACACAGTACTTCATTTAATTTTTAATTTATATATTTTTTGAGACAGGATCTTGCTCTGTCACCCAAGCTGGAGTGCAGTGGTGTGATAACAGCTCACTGCTGCCTTGAACTCGTTAGCCTCATGAGTAGTTGGGAGTACAGGCATGGGTCACCCCGCCCTGCTAATTTTTATTTTTTTGTAGAGACAGGTCTCACTATGTTGCTTAGGCTGGTCTGGAACTCCTGGGCTCAAGCGATCCTCCCACTTTAGCGTCCCGAAGTGCAGGGACTACAGTAGTGAGCCACTGTGCCTGGCCAGGATTTTATTTATTTAAATTTTTTATTTCCATATGTTATTGGGGAACAGGTGTCATTTAGTTACATGAGTAAGTTCTTTTTTTTTTTTTTGAGACGGAGTTTCGCTCTGTCGCCCAGGCTGGAGTGCAGTGGCAAGATCTTGGCTCACTGCAAGCTCCGCCTCCCGGGTTCACGCCATTCTCCTGCCTCAGCCTCCCAAGTAGCTGGGACTACAGGTGCCTGCCACCTGTAGCTAATTTTTTTGTATTTCTAGTAGAGACAGGGTTTCACCGTGTTAGCCAGGATGGTCTCGATCTCCTGACCTCGTGATCCGCCCGCCTCGGCCTCCCAAAGTGCTGGGATTTACAGGCATGAGCCACCGTGCCCGGCCATGAGTAAGTTATTTACTGGTGATTTGTGAGATTTTGGTGTACCCATCACCCGAGCAGCATACACGGCACCCAATTTGTAGTCTTTTATCCCTCACCCGCTTCCCACGCTTTGCCCCTGAGTCTCCAAAGTCCATTGTGTCATTCTTACACCTTTGCATCCTCACAGCATAGGTGATCAGCTTTTCTTTAAAAACTTTTTATTATGGCAAGGGTGTATTTGACATAGTAACTTTCTTGAGTTTTATTAAGGCAGCATTATCAGAGTAATGCTTTGGGTGACTTGTCAAGTTTCCTTCTCCTTTCCCCCATCTAAGGGTGAGACTCTTGTTTGTAGTAAAGATGGTACCTGTCCTATCACCTTCATTGAGAGGTTATGACTAGGTTATATCATACTTGGATGAAAGATGTTTTATAAACACTCCCTTAGTGATTACATGTAATACAGAATCTTTAATGGCATTTAATAATGTTAATTTTGGCCGGGCGCGGTGGCTCACGCCTGTCATCCCAGCACTTTGGGAGGCCGAGGCAGGTGGATCACCTGAGGTCGGGCGTTCAAGACCAGCCTGACCAACATGGAGAAACCCCGTCTCTACTAAAAATACAAAAGTAGCCGGGGTGGTGGCACATGCCTATAATCCCAGCTACTCGGGAGACTGAGGCAGGAGAATTGCTTGAACCCGGGAGGCGGAGGTTGCGGTGAGCCGAGATCGCGCCATTGCACTCCAGCCTGGGCAAAAAGCGAAACTCCGTCTCAAAATAAAATAAAATAAAATAAAATAATAGTGTTAATTTTAAGTTTGGAATTTCCAAATTTAAGATTTTGAATGCAATGGGAATATAACCTGGGATTTTTATCCAGGATGCACTGAGAATTAAACAACTGTATCAACTTTTGTCACAACTTAGTAAATTTTTTTCTTAGATAAAAGTTAGATTTTTCAGATTTTATTCCGTTAGGATATTCATTTAGAGTGGAAGAACTGCTGCAGACAAAAGGAATGGTTTTTAGTGTAGTATGTTCTTAGACTTGAAAGGTTTTGAAATTCCTCCAGGAATCTCAGATGACATTGCCTTTAGCGTGGGCCAACTTGTCACTTAAGGAAAACAATTGAGTCTTTTAAGAATTTTTACAAAAAGTATAGACTTGTCCTATACTTGTACAAATGTATTTGATACTTTTTTAAGGTTAATGAATTACACTCCAAAGGATGTTGTTTGAAGTAACGAATAATTATTTGCTACCCAGAATAATCAAATTTTACTGTTGCGAGACATTCTTAAACTTTGTTTTCTTTTTCTTTTTCTTTTTCTTTTTTTGAGACAGAGTCTGGCTCTGTTGCCCAGGCTGGAGTACAGTGGCATGATCTTGGCTCCCTGCAACCTTCATCTCCCTGGTTCAAGTGATTCTTGTGTGATCCTTGTGCCTCAGCTACCCGAGTAGCTGGGATTACAGGCATGTGTAATCCGTGTGCCACCACGTCCGGCTAATTTTATATTTTTAGTAGAGACAGGGTTTCACCATGTTGGCCAGGCTGGTCTCAGAACCCCTGACCTCAGGTGAGTCGCCCGCCTTGGCCTCCCAGAGTCCTGGGATTACAGGTGTGAGCCACTACGCCTAGCCTTAAACTTTGTGTTTTGTTTTGTTTTGTTTGGTTTTGAGACAGTCTTGCTTTGTCACCCAGGCTGGAGTGCGGTGGCATGATCTCCCCTCATTGCAACCTCCGCCTCCCAGGCCCAAGCAATTCTCCTGACTCAGCCTCCCGAGTAGCTGGGACTAAATGCGCGTGCCGCTGTGCCTGGCTAACTTTTGTACTTTCAGTAGAGATGGGGTTTCACTATGTTGCCAAGGCTGGTCTCGAACTCCTGGGCTCAGGTGATCCGCCTGCCTTGCCTCCCAAACTGCTAAGATTATAGGCATGAGCCACCATGTCCGGCCCTGGCCTTAAACTTTGTTTTTATGCCACTTTCTAACCTAAACCATGTTTAGATGCTGAAAATGAATGAAGGTATCAGGGTTAATGCATAATTCTGAAGCACTTTGTGAATCAACAGAAAAGTAATTGTTTCATAGAATTTTAAATCTCTGTATGGCATATATAATTCTGGGTTGTGTAGAATATTATTCTTTTCATGCTTATTGTGGAATAGAGATGTTTCTGTATTTGCTCAAGAATGATGGTGGTTAAAAAAAATAGCTTTATTATAGTAAAAACATAACAGTCAATTGGTTTTCTTGTTGGTGGACCCTTGCTATGGCTTCAGGTTCATGGTTTTGAGGACCTAGGAGATTATATAGTTAAGTTTATACACTCATTAAGATTGTTATGTGAAAGGGAGTAAGATCTCTAAACTGGGGCACATGAGCATAAAAAAAGAAGGTGTGGAAAATTTAAATTTATAATAATTGCTGCAAAATAAAATTGTAGGTTTGCACAATAAAATTGTAGATTTGCACAATACGATTAGTAAGTAAATGGCAAAACTCCTTTAGCAAGAGTGTTCAGATTACTGTCTTCTGTACATTATACACAGGGACATATAACATCTCTTTCCTGCATGTGTTACACAAATACCCCATATTTCCCAGTGACCCAGCTTATAATGGCCTTGAGGCTCCTGTGCATCTTGCAAGGTGAGGAGTGGCTGTAACACAACTGGGAGGTACACTGAGTAGCTGGCAGGAACAGCAACTTCAGATATTTCTCCTATCATCACCCAAGACTAGATAGAGTTAGCTATCCTTTTTTTTTTTTTTTTGAGACGGAGTCTTGCTCTGTCACCCAGGCTGGAGTGCAGTGGCCGGATCTCAGCTCACTGCAAGCTCCGCCTCCCGGGTTCACGCCATTCTCCTGCCTCAGCCTCCCGAGTAGCTGGGACTACAGGCGCCCGCCACCTCGCCCGGCTAGTTTTTTGTTTTTTGTTTTTTGTTTTTTTTGAGACAGAGTCTCGCTTAGTCGCCCAGGCTGGAGTGCAGTGGCCCGATCTCGGCTCACCGCAAGCTCCGCCTCCCGGGTTCACGCCATTCTCCTGCCTCAGCCTCCCGAGTAGCTGGGACTACAGGCGCCCGCCGCCTCGCCCGGCTAATTTTTTGCATTTTTAGTAGAGACGGGGTTTCACCGTGTTAGCCAGGATGGTCTCGATCTTCTGACCTCGTGATCCGCCCGTCTCGGCCTCCCAAAGTGCTGGGATTACAGGCTTGAGCCACCGCGCCCGGCCGAGTTAGCTATCCTTAATTGCCTGTGTCCAAGTGTACTTGATTTTATCAGAAAAGAGTCAGGAAAGATGTGTTATCAGTATTTGGCATTCAGACTGAATGAGAAGTTAAAAGTGAGAACTCTGTTTGCTATGCTTGCAACCCACACGACACTAGGCAAAGCCATAGCTGAAGGTGGTATTAAATATAAGGTGAAAGTTTAACAAACCCGTCCTATTTTACTTTAATGCAGTTATTCATAGTATGTTGTTAGAAAGAAAAATCTGAGACAAATGTTAAGCTGGGTGGGATACCGGAATAACAGATGTACATCAGGAGAGTCCTGGGCAGACTGGACCATATGGTCACTCCAGTTATAGAGCACGTATTGTTCTGAGTTTGGCTCTGATTTCTCCCAGTGATGTGTATTTAAAATTTGGCTAAAATTTAAGTCTAATGTGTATACATTAGCATTATTTTTCTGAGTTAATTATATAATAAGAGTATTACCCTAAAATTCTTGAAAATTGAGTGTCATTAATTACTTGTTATTTAAAAGTGGTGAGCCAGCAATACTGAACCTGACCGAGAGGTAAAATAATCTTCTCTAGTCTGCCATAACACTTGCAAGGGATGTTTCCCAAACCTTTAAAGCTGCCTGGGCATGTGAAGTTTTCTGTTTAGTTACTCCTGTTTGTCACTGGAAAAACAGTAGCCTTTTAATCTCAAAACTCACAGCAGTCCATGTAAATTTAATTTACTTCTGCCTCATTTGCAGTTTGGAGAACGAGTCTCAGTAATTCTCCTGAATCCTATTACGAATGTAAATTTAGGACTCCAGATTTCTAAAATTCTGCTTTGGACAAATTTTGGATCAACGATCTCTGATTAATTTGGGAAATTTTAGATGAACAAAAGTACTTGTAGATACATCATTATTTTGATGTTACTGGTAGTAGTAGAACTTTATTATGCTTTATTATTTCTTTTTTTTTTTTTTTGAGACGGAGTCTTGCTCTGTCACCCAGGCTGGAGTGCAGTGGCCGGATCTCAGCTCACTGCAAGCTCCGCCTCCCGGGTTCACGCCATTCTCCTGCCTCAGCCTCCCGAGTAGCTGGGACTACAGGCGCCCGCCACCACGCCTGGCTAGTTTTTTTTGTATTTTTTAGTAGAGACGGGGTTTCACCGTGTTAGCCAGGATGGTCTCGATCTCCTGACCTCGTGCTCCGTCCGTCTCGGCCTCCCAAAGTGCTGGGATTACAGGCTTGAGCCACCGCGCCCGGCCTATGCTTTATTATTTCGCAAGCAAATTAAAAGAAATTTTAGTCAACATCCATGTCCCCAATCTGGATTCTACCATTTACTTTTCTTTAAAAAACATTATTTTTATAACGGCTTTATTGAGATATAATTCACAGACCATGTACTTTGCTTATTTAAAGTGTCCAACCCCATAGTTCTTAGTGTATTCATAGATTTATACAACCATCACCCCCCATTTGTACAGTTAATTTTAAAACATTCTCATCCCCCCTCCCCCAAAAGATCCTCTGCCCTTTAGCAAAGGCCCCATTTTCCTGCAACCACTCCTCCCTCCCAATCCTAGTCAACCACAAATTCGTTTTCTGTCAGTAGATTTGCCAATTGTCTTAGTCTGTTGGGGCCGCTAAAACAAAATACCAGAAACTGAGTGGCTTATGAACAACAAAAATTTCTGACAATTCTGAGTGCTGAGTTCAAAATCAAGGGACCTGCAGATTCAGTGCCTGGTGAGGGCCCACTTCCTGGTTCATAGAAGTGCTTCCTGCACTTCTATGTGCAAGGTGAGGGGCCTCTTTTTTTTTTTGAGAGTCTCACTAGTACAGTGGTGTGATCTCAGCTCACTGCAACCTCTTCCTCCTGGATTCAAGCGATTCTCCTGTTTCAGCCTCCTGAGTAGCTGGGCATGTGCCACCATGCCCAGCTAATTTTTGTATTTTTAGTAGCGACGGGGTTTTGCCATGTTGACCAGGCTGGTCATGAACTCCTAACCTCAGGCGATCTACCTACCTTGGCCTCCCAAAGTGTTAGAATTACAGGCGTGAGCCACTGTACCCGGCCCCTAGGGCCTCTTTTGTAAGGGTACTAATCCTATCCGTGTGGGCTCTGCCCTCATGCTCTAACCACCTCCCAAAGACCTCACCTCCTAATATCACATTGGTGATTAGGTTTCAACATATGAATTTTAGGGGGACACAAACATTCAGACCATAGCACCTATTTTGGACATTTTGTGACTAGAATCTTAAAATATATGGTGTTTTGTGGCTTTCACTTAGCATAATGCTTTCGAGGTTCATCTTGTAGCATGTATAAGTACTTTATTCCTTTTTATTACCTGCTAATATTCCATTGTATGTGTACCACCTTATATTTATCTACTCATCAGTTGGTGAACATTGGGTTGTTTTCACTCTGGATATTGTGAATAATGCTGCCATGGACATTTCTGTATAAGTTTTTATCTAGACAAAAGTTTTCATGCTCTTGAGTATATACCTAGGAGTGGAATTTCTGGGTCATATGGTGACTCCGTTTAACGTTTTAGTGAACTGTCAGACTGTTTTCCAAAGCAGCTGCAACATTTTATATTTCTGTCTGCTGTGTAGCAGTATATGTTAAGATTCTCCAGAAAAACAGTAGGCTATAGACAGAGAAATAGATAATGGATATGTATATATAGAGAAATATGAGAGGAAATTTGTTAGGGGAATTGGCTGACACAATTATGAAGGCTGAGAAGTCCCACGATAGACTGTCTGCAGGCTGGAGAACCCACCAAGCTGGTAGCATTACTTCATGTAAGTCTGAAGACCTGAGAACTGGGGGAGTCCATGGTGTAACTCTCAGTCTGAAGGCCTGAGAACCTTGGTGGAAGAGGGTTGGTGAGAGGACGATGGGAGAGTGGCTGCTGGTGCAAGTCCTGGAATCCGAAGGCCATATCCTGAAGTTCTTATATATAAGGGCAGAAGGTGTCCTAGCTCCAGAAGGGAGATAATTCGACTTTCCCCTGCCTTGAATTTGTTCTGCCCTGGCCTCAGCCTATTGGATAATGCCTGCCCACATTGGATGAGGGTCGATCTTCCTTTCTCTGTCTACTGATTCAAATGCCAGTCTCTCCTGGAAGCACCCTCAGAGACATACCCAGAAATAATCCTTTACCAGCTCTCTGGGTATTATTAGTCTAGTGAAGTTTATACCTGAAATTAGCCATCACTATTTCTCCACATCCTTTTTTTTTTTTTTTTTTGCCCCGAGACAGAGTCTCTGTCGCCCAGGCTGGAGTGCAGTGGTGCTATCTTGGCTCACTGCAACCTCCACCTCCCCAGTTCAAACGATTCTCCCACCTCAGCCTCCCAAGTAGCTGGGATTACAGGCGTGCGCCACCACACTGGCTAATTTTTGTACTTTCAGTAGAGTCGAGGTTTTCCCATGTTGGTCAGGCTGGCCTCGAACTCCTGACCTCAGGTGATCCACCTGCCTCGGCCTCCCAAAATGCTGGGATTACAGGCATGAGCTACCACGCCTGACCTACTTGTCTTTTTGATTATAGCCATCAGAGTCGCTGTGAAGTGGGATCTCATTCTGGCTTTGATTTGCATTTCCCTAATGACTGATTATGTGCATTTTTTCCATGTGCTTATTGGCCATTTATGTTTTTTCTTTGGAGAAATGCCTGTTCAGGTCTTTTGCCCATTTGTTTTTTTTTTTTTTTTTTGAGGCAGAGTCTCATGCTGTCACCCAGGCTGGAGTGCAGTGGCACAATCTCAGCTCACTGCAACCTCCACCTTCTGGGTTTAAGCAGTTCTCCTGCCTCAGCCTCCCAGGTAGCAGGGATTTCAGGGACCTGCCACCATGCCTGGCTAACTTTTTTGCCCATTTTTAAATTGGATTATTTTTCTTTTTTATTGAGTTTTAAGAGTTTTTTGTTTTGTTTTGTTTTTTAAGTCTAGAGATGTTTCTTGTCAATATGATTTGTGATTATTTTCTGCCATTCTGTGGATTATCTTTTTACACTTTCTTAATGGTGTTCTTTGAAGCACCAAAACCTTTAATTTTGAGGCTTAATTTATTTCTTCTTTTGTCACTTTCATTTTTTGTGTCATCTAAAAAACTGTTGCCTAATTCAATGCATATCACAAAGATTTGTGTAATTACCTATGTTTTCTTATAAAAGTTTTATAGTTTTTGCTCTTATTTATGTCTTTGTTTCATTTTGAGATCATTTTTGTATCTTTTCTAAGGTGGATTTAATCTGACTTACGGTTTTTTAACAGACTGGCTCTTAGATTTGGATGACTGTTGGCCTTGTTATTGACACGCTGGCAGAGCTTGACCGTCAGTGCCCCGGAAGGCTGAGGGTAACAGTTGCTCATTGTGGTAGTATCTTTTTATATCAGCTTTGTATCTTTAGTATCGGTTTGTGGAGAGAGGTGATAGTTTAAAAAACTCACTAATAGGTGTTTTGTTTTGCTTGTTTTTATTGTGGTAAAATGTACATGCAGTGAAGTGCATAGATCTTTAAGTATGTAGTTTGAGTTTTGACATATATATGTACTCATGTAACCGTCACCCCAATTGATATAGAACATTTCTGTCACTTACAACATTCCCTTGAACAACAAATAGAATCAGAAGCACTCTGGATTTAACAAAGTTATGTTTTTAAAAAATGCAAACTTGGTGCAGTATTTTTAAGTAAAAACTTTTTTCAGTTATTAAAATCTTTATCGGTTTGTCTGTTAGGCATATTATCCTGTCTAATGTGGTACATCTTGGGTTAACCAGGTCTGTCTCTCTAGATGTTAATAGTGCTTCCCAGTGGTTTCTTTTCTCTGATGTCTTTCCTTCATTAGTTACTCCCTTATTAAAAGAAAACGATAAATGTGCATTTGTATTTTAATGTCTAAAGCTAAAGAATCAGTGTAACGTTTATCATAAAGACAAAGTCACAGAGAGATGACCATAATTATAGACATTTTGTACAATTTTGACTTAAACTCTTTGTATTTCTGTTGTATATGGCCAGCAAAGGCAGAATCAAAACATGTTATTAATATTTATTTGTTGTATATATTTATGGGGCACAATGTGATGTTTTGACAAAGTATGTTGTTAATTCAGAGCCTGCTATGGATGCTTTGATACTAGTTTTTTGGGTTTTTTTTGAGATGGAGTTTTGCTCTTGTTGCCCAGGCTGGAGTGCAATGGCGTGATCTTGGCTCACCACAACCTCTGCCTCCTGGGTTCAAGCGATCCTCCTGCCTCAGCCTCCCAAGTAGCTGGGATTACAGGCATGTGCCATCACACCTGGCTAATTTTGTATTTTTAGTAGAGACGGAGTTTCTCCATGTTGGTCAGGCTGGTCTCAAACTCCCAACCTCTGGTGATCCACCCGCTTTGGCTTCCCAAAGTGCTGGGATTACAGGCATGAGCCACTGTGCCCAGCTTGATATTAGTTTTTTAAATGTTACTTAGGCTGGTGGTAGAAACATCTTCACAAAGGCATATGATATACTAATTTTTAAAATTGTACTGTGGCATTTCAGTTAGCTATTGCCACAATAATGCTGATTAACAATCATAAAATCTACGTGGCATACAAACATAAGCATTTTTTTTTGCTCATGAGTTTGTGGGTCAACTGACATTGCTCAGCTCCACTTGATCTTGTCCTTTTCCTGAGACTAGTACACTCATGATGTTATGGTGGCAGAAGCCCAAGAGGCAAGTGGAAACACTAAGACTGCTTAAGGCAGCAGGGCCTGGTGGCTCACACCTGTAATCCCAGCAGTTTGGGAGGCTGAGGTGGGCGTTATCACTTGAGCTCAGGAGTTTAGACCAGCCTGGGCAACATGACGAAACCTTGTCTCTACTAAAAATACAGAACATTAGTCAGGTGTGGTGGTGCACGCATGGGGGGTCCCAGCCACCTGGGAGACTGAGCTTGGAGGATTGCTTGAGCCTGGGAAGCGGAGGTTGCAGTGAGCTGAGGTCGTGCCACTGCACTTTAACCTGGGTGACAGAGTGAGACCCTGTCTCAAAAAAATAAAATAAAATAAAATAAATGAAGACTGCTTAAGGCTTGGCGTACTATGACTTTTGCCCTCGTTATGTTGGCCAAAGCAAGTCTTGTGCTTGAGCCCAGTGACAAAGGTGAGGGAAGTGTATTCTATCTGTAATAGGACAAGCTGCAGACTCAAGTGATAAAATCATAGATACAGGAAACGGTGAAGAATTAGGGCCAATGATGCAGACTGTTGTATATGGAAAATTGAAAACATTTGCATAAGTACAGTGAAGAGTATAATGATCCCTCATGTCCCTATCCAGTTCAGCAATTATCAACATGTGACCAGTCTTTCATTTATGTTTATGTAGTGCATCACAGTAAGATAGTTACATATGTCTGGTTGTCTGTTTTTGTATGTTAAGCTGCATTGGTTGATTCAGATATTACCAACTTATCCATCATTATCAGGTTTCTCATTAACCTTTTACCTAATGGTTTTAATAGCCACTGTTTTTCAGTGCTTCTCAAACATCTGTAGTGAAGACCATTTTAAAAAAATTTCCAGTACTGAGGACTGCTACTTTTGTAAAATACAATATATTTCTAGACAAATGAAAATATAAAATCTAATATATTTTAAAAGCCCCCGATATTTATTATAGATGCAACAGAAATAAAATTACTTTGTCAACTTGTTATGCAGATTTATGGATGCTTATGTAAAACTTATGTATTCTTTTTTTGTCATGAACTGGTAACAATTTGCTTAAAAATATTCCTTCGCTAACTATGTGGTTACTCTGGTAGAGTCAGAATACATGCTTGATTCATTCTCATTTTCAGTATTATTTTACCAATTTTGTAAATAGTTTTTTCAGGTTTTATTCATTATTTCCGATGGTGCAATTAATGTATGCTATATAATAGAAAGGGTCACATGTAGAAAAGAGACTGGCTTTATGAAGTACAAAATAGTAACATCTTGAAAAATGGACCACATACTACCTACATACTAAACACTTGTGAAATTGTGACACTCCATTACTTAAAGTTTATTTTTTTTCTTTTTGTTTTTGAGACAGAGTCTCACTTTGTCACCTAGGCTGGAGTGCAGTGGCACTATCTCAGCTCATTGCAACTTCTGCCTCCTGGATTCAAGCCATTCTCATACCTCAGGCTCTCAAGTAGCTAAAACTGTAGGCGCAGGCCACCATGCCTAGCTAATTTTTGTATTTTTAGTAGAGATGGGGTTTCACCATGTTGCCCAGGCTGGTCTCAAACTCCTGAGCTCAAGTGATCCACTTGCCTCAGCCTTCCAAAGTGCTGGGATTACAGGCATGAGCCACTGCGCCTGGCCTAATTTATTTCTTAAGGAAAAAAATGTATAAATATCTTAAAAATACTTTAGGAATAGTGATCATATGATAATCAAAATTAAGAGTGTTCACAAATTCAGTATATTTAGAAAAATATAGCCCTTTGATTATCTTTCATCTCTTCATAAAAACTGTCTTGTGTTTTAAGGTCATCTTTAGTACACTGATAGTATGGGAAGATGAACTGAAGAGAACGAGTCAGAGTTTGGGTATACATTTGTATTGTTTTCATTTCTTCGCTTCTTTGCAAGATACCTTTGGTTCTTCATGCAAGCAGGCTACACATGTGCACACACTTGAAATCACCTTCAAAAGTAATTTTTGTTAAAATAGTAGATCTCCGTCACCACAGGAATGCAGAGTGAGTCAGGACAACTAGAGGTGAATGTAAGGAAAAACCCAAGGAGTTTAACAGAACAGAATTGATCAGACTGAACGCAGTTCAGAACTTTTTGTTCTAATATTTTAATAATTTGACAACAGTTTTTACTGAATGTTTACCCTTTTCAAAATTGTGTACGTTGCCAACTTTAGGAAACAAGCAGATTGATTCGGGCTGATTGATACTGGTTTAAACCTACCCAAAGATAACCTTGTTCCTCAGTTGGCTAATGCTTGTTATTGAATAGAAAAACTAGCTATAATGAAGATTTTAGGGATTTAAATATCACGAGGCAGGCCGGGCATGGTGGTTAACACCTGTAATCCCAGCACTTTGGGAGGCTAAGGCAGGTGGATCACCTGAGGTCAGGAGTTCAAGATCAGCCTGGCCAACATGGTGAAACCCCGTCTCTACTGAAAATACAAAAATTAGCTGGGCATGGTGGTGCACTCCTGTAATCCCAAGTACTCAGGAGGTTGAGACAGGAGAATCACTTGAACCTGGGAAGGGGAGGTTGCAGTGAGCTGAGATTGCACCACTGTACTGCAGCCTGGGCAACAGAGTGAGACTCTGCCTCAAAAAAAAAAAAAAAAAAAAAAAAATCACAGGGCAAAGAACAATATACTTTCATTTAGTCAACAGTGCCAACTTTTCTTAGTTATCTGAGAACTGGTCACATACGTATATTGTGTCAACAAAATAATATTGCCTTAACTTTCTGGAAAGACAAGTCTTAGGATAATTGAAACTCGAGGGGGAAATAGGCATTGATTTCAAAGGTTAAAAAATCAGATTAGAAATTGTGGCCCTGAACCAACTTTAAATTTCCGCTCAAATTAGAAGAAAAAGATAATAGAGAATTGTTCTATTTTCTTACCCCTAGTGTTCATAATGTACAGATTACATACAGTAGAACTGTATTCATTTTACCTGAGAAGATAGAATTCGTCCACCCTGGCCGGGCGCGGTGGCTCAAGCCTGTAATCCCAGCACTTTGGGAGGCCGAGGCGGGCGGATCACAAGGTCAGGAGATCGAGACCACAGTGAAACCCCGTCTCTACTAAAAATACAAAAAATTAGCCGGGCGCGGTGGCGGGCGCCTGTAGTCCTAGCTACTTAGGAGGCTGAGGCAGGAGAATGGCGTGAACCCAGGAGGTGGAGCTTGCAGTGAGCCGAGATCGCGCCACTGCACTCCAGCCTGGGCAACAGCGTGAGACTCCGTCTCAAAAAAAAAAAAAAAAAAAAAAGAATTCGTCCACCCAATTCCATGGTTTGGGTATGTGTATGGGGTTTTGGCTGTCTTTAGATGGGTGCTAGAACTGGTATCTAAGTTAAAGCTAAATTGCTTTTTAGTTCATTGATTTAGATAGTATATTCAGCTGTTCATTATATGCTGGGATGGTGCCCACATGAACTTGAAAGGAGCTATTGGCCCCTTGTGATAGGGCAGAAGAGAGTCTGGATTACTTTGAAAAACTAAGAGATGTGTTTGGTTAGCAAAAGAAGATGAAACTGCAGTCAGAGGTACAAACTGGTTCAGTTAAGGAGGAAAAATAATTGAATTTGAAACAATATACATAACATGTAGAAATTAAGTAGTCTTTAATGAATACCTACTAGCTTCAAATCTCATTAGGGAAAAGAGTTTTCTCAGTGTATGAAGTTATTAACCAAGAGCGGTGAAAAGCTGAGATAACATTATATGTCAGTAGAGACTTGTATTTCCCAAACCTATCGAACATTGAAAACTTAAACATAGTAATTTATTGAAGGCATTCCCATAGAATCCTATGTGTTGTGTACTCACATTAAAGGAGGGAGTGAAAATGAACTCAGATGAATTAAGTGATTGAAATTTTTGTTTATATTGTTTAATAGCTACGCATTTGTTAGTATAAGACCAATGGAACAACAGTGGTCATAATTTAGGCAACATGAAACAGTTGGTAATTGGTAAGCATTGCTTATATGACCAAATGTAGATCTAATACTGTGCATTATTGCATCAGGGTATGTCTTGTGACTTCCAGATTTTTTCTCAGGTATAAACACAGTTTTCTAAAGGCATTTTATACATTTGTTACCTAAAATGAACAACTGTGTAACTGTCATCTATACCTAGAATTTTTTATCAGAGGTATTTCAGATTTTGGATTTCGGAGTATTTGTATTATACTTACTGTTTGAGTGCCACTAATCCAAAAATCCAAAATGCACCAATGAACATTTCATTTGAGCATCATATCGGTGCTCAAAATTTTTCAGGTTTTTGGATTAAGGATGTTTAACCTGCATGTAGAAAGAGACTTATTTAGACAAACTTGAAAGACTCATGTCCTACTTACACGTGGGTTGTCGTTTTGTTTTGTTTTTTGTTTTGAGACAGAGTCTCGCTCTGTTACAGCCCAGGCTGGAGTGCAGTGGCATGATCTTGGCTCACTGCAGCCTCCGCCTCACAGGTTCAAGTGATTCTAGTGCCTCAGCCTGCAGTGTAGCTCGGATTACAGACATGGCTGTTCTATGGGAAATTCCTTGAGACACACTGGGAATCCCTTTCCCTAAAGGAAAAGCTTTTCTGCAACTTTATGTCACTCAGTATGAGTAACAATTAACAATGGCAATAATAGTTGTGTCATTGGACTAGTGGAATTTTAAGATATATTGTAATTTCAGAGATGCCTGGCTGCTTTCACTTGGCAAGTTTGAAATGATTCATTCCTGTTTTGGGGATTTTTCAGCCAGAAAAGACAGCATACCACTCTGGAGCTATAGAGAATTTTAAGAGCAGTTTTGGCTAAAGAATAGGCCAGGTTCTTACAGGTCTTGGGAAATATTTTGAGCTTTATTGAACATTCTAAGAGGAAGTCACTGTAAGGTTTTGAGCAAAGGGAAGATTTGAATCTGATTATTTTTTTCTTTCTATTAAGCACGCTGGCATGTTATCCAAACTCAGTATCACCAGTAATGGAACAAAATGACATTGTGTCTTTGCCATTGTATCACATCAAGAGGAGGCATGGTAACATTACCAATGTAAATTTCTTGTTAAATGTTGATCTAGAATTTGATCATGATACAACAAAGAGATCCAGTGTGGGACATACTACAAAAAGCTGGTCTGATCTTTAAAAAAGGTCAATGCCATAAAAGACCATACAAAGGTGAGGAGTGAATAGTTGAAGGAGGCAGTGAATGAAAATGTGTGTGCTGTGTGTGTGGTCCTTGATAGATTTTTTTAAAAACCATGGATTTTTAAAAAAACCATAAACACCTTGTTTTCAACAATTGGGGAAACTTATATGTAGACAATTATCAGTTTTAACTTTCTTGGATGTGATAATGATATTGTAGTTACATAGGAGATTGTCCCTGTTTGTAGGAGATGCATGCTGAAAAGGTTTTGGGGGAGTGAAAGGTATACAGTTTATTTTTAACTCGTTCAGGTGGAAAAAGTATATGTAGATGGAAATTAAGCAAATATAGCAAAATGTTACTGATCATTGATATAGATGAAGAGTGGTGTTTATTATACCAAACTTTCAACTTTTCTTTAGGTTAAAATTTTTAAAAATAAAAAGGGATAGGGTAGAATAAGTACATGGTAAGATAACAGAACTACAGAGTCTTAAACTTTTTGATTTAACACTTTAGGTTCCAGCTTCATTCAGTGTTACATGTGAGATGATGGCCTCTTATGAAAAACCTCGGTAAAGTTTATCAACATTCCTTTTTTTTAATTATTAATTTTTTTTTAAGAGATAAGATCTTGCTGTATTGCTCAGACTAGTCTACAATTCCTGGGCTCAAGTAATCCCCCCACCTTAGCCTAAAAAATTGTGTGTGCTTTTAATCTAAAATACCCAAAGGTTTTTTTTTTTATTTTTTATTTTTTTTTAAATCCAGCAATTTTGCTGGAGTATGTCTTAGGGTTGGTCGTTCTGAGTTCATAGACTAATGTTGATTCATGTTCTCTCTTGCCTTGTGTAATTTTTAAAGTATCTTTTAGCTCCTATAGAAATGGTATATTCTAGTTTTGATCTGAGGATGTCTTTCTGGCTTACTGTCATAGAGACATCATTCTGTTCTTTATTCCTTCTATTTTTAATTTTTATTTTTTTTGAGACAGGGTCTCGCTCTGTCACCCAGGCTGGAGTGCAGTGGCATGATTATGACTCACTGTGGCCTCAACCTCCTGGGCTCCTCTCACCTCTGCCTCCCGAAGTAGCTAGGACCACAGGCACGTGCCACTACTCCCAGCTAATTTTTTTTTTTTTTTTTAAGACAGAGTTTCGCTCTTGTTAAGGCGAGAGTACAATGGCGTGATCTCAGCTCACTGCAACCTTTGCCTCCAAGGTTCGAGCGATTCTCCTGCCTCAGCCTCCCAAGTAGCTGGGATCACAGGCATGCGCCACCACACCCAGATAATTTTGTATTTTTAGTAGAAATGGGGTTTTACCATGTTGGCCAGGCTGGTCTTGAACTCCTGACCTGCCTGCCTTAGCCTCCCAAAGTGCTGGGATTACAGTGTGAGCCATGGCACCTGGCCTAATTTTTGTAATTTTTGTAGAGACAGGATTTCTCTATGTTACCCAGGCTGGTCTTGAACTCATGGGGCTCAAGCGATCTGCCCACCTCCACCTCCGCCTCCCAGAGTGCTGGTATTACAGGCTTTAGTCACAGGGACCTGGCCTCCCTTCTTCTTACTTTTAGTAACTTTGTATGGGATTTAACTTCTATACTTTGTTTCCTTTTTATGTGAATTTAGTTTTCCTCAACTTTTAGAAGGAAACTAGTCAAGATAATGTTTCTAACTTTATATAACTCCCTCTTCTGTTAAAAAATTATGGCAGTTGTTTTCTAAGGATTCCTGGCTCTGTCCCTGTGCCCCATGTTAGTCTGTTCCTTCTCCCTTTTTCCTGTCCTGTTGATTTTGATTCATCTCCCAGCAGTGACTCTTCATAGCAGGCCCTCTCCTGGAAAGGATCTCTGACTGGTTAGTGTCAAGGGTTCATGGGGGTTAAACTCCTCTGGCCCCTTTATGCCTTACCTTGGGTTCCCTGTTACTTGTGTATTATTGGTGTGGACAAACCTCCTCCTAGTGCGCTGCAGTTCTCTAATTGGCTGCTGTGCCTTCTGGGTCATACCTCTTGGGTGTTGAGAATTCTCCTGTTTTCAGGTCCTTTAATAAAGCTGGATTGCTTCCCATGTAGGTGCTATAGCACTAGGGTTTGTGACTGTGGTAGTCTGTCACCACCAACTTGTATTTTGGGGTTCTTGTAAAGGTCATTGCTATCTAGTTCAGTAGTTATGTGGGATCCAGGAAAATCCAAAACATTTCCATCTCTACTTTTCCAGAATCTGCTAGATCTCCTTGCCCCATTCTTAAAGAGTTTGCTGTATATGGTTTAGTTTTTTCCTTAATATTTTTTTCTTGATATCTTAAAATATATCTTTATGAATATTGCCTACTTTATTGTGATGCACTCAGGGCAGTTGAGGGATAGTCACCTTAAGTCTTTAGGCATTTGTCTTTTTAATAACTTTATGTAAATAGATGTGGTAGATTTTCCTGTCTTGTGATGCTGAATTTTATTTGTCTCTGCACTGATGTGACTAAGTTTCTTTTTTCTCATTAGGGTGGTTTTTCTAATCTCTTGAAGTCCAATTATCAAACTTTTCAACTGTGTGTGAAGTGGGAGTAAATAAATTCCAGGTTTTGAGGGAGAGGAACTTTGCCTTTACTAGCGGGAGCGTTTTTGCTTTCTCCTGAATTGTCAAAGCTGTGACAGTTGCTGCACAGGCAAGGTCATACCCAAGGTAGAAGGAAATAGGGCAAGAATTCAGTTTCTTCAGTAACTTCTTGTGGCACAGAATTGAACATTTATTGCTAAGAAAACAGGAATATTCTTTTAAAATACCTTTTTTGAGTAAAGATTAGTTTACTTAAATACAGGCAGTCCTTGCTATGCAGGATAAGTAAAACGACTAAAAATAATAATGCAAGCTGAAACCGTGCAAAGCAATTTTAATAGTCAGTGGGAAAATTACAATTGCTTTGTGATCTTTAAAAATTTTTGTTAAAACACTAAAATCTTTTGTCAATTACAAAAGTATAGGGGAACAAAAAAATAAAACTACTGTTTACTACAGTGTAACTTAAAATACTAAGAACATTGAGAATTAAAGTACTTTATTTCTTTGTAAAAAGCTTGCCAGTAGTAGTTTCAATAGTAGTTTAAAGAGTACTTCTCTGTGTCTTTTCTGTGCCGTGGTTGCTTCCAACATTTTATCCTTTGCACTTTTAATGTCATGAAATGTCCTAGAGTTTCTTTAATGTGAACTATTTTCCTGGAGTCACTTCCTCTGGGACGTTGCCATTCTTTCCATCACAACCAGTTTCCTCACTGATGTTGGTAAGTTCCCTGGCTGTATATCTAGAGGCCCTGAAACCTTGTCAGCCTTGCCATAGTCAGCATTTTCTTCTATAACTCCATATATTCAAATTTCACTCCAGTATTATCACTTTTCATTTCTTTGCTGCACTTTCATCTTTGTTGGCCAGCCCCATTTGGATTATCTGTATTTGTTTTTTTGTTTTTTGTTTTTTTTTTTTGAGACGGAGTCTCGCTCTGTTGCCCAGGCTGGAGTGCAGTGGTGCGATCTTGGCTCACTGCAACCTCTGCCTCCCAGGTTCACACCGTTCTCCTGCCTCAGCCTCCGGAGTAGCTGGGACTACAGGTGCCTGCCACCACGCCTGGCTAATTTTTTGTATTTTTAGTAGAAACAGTGTTTCACTGTGCTAGCCAGGTTGGTCTTGATCTCCTGACCTCGTGATCCGCCCACATCGGCCTCCCCCAAGTGCTGAGATTACAGGCGTGAGCCACTGTGCCCGACCAGATTATCTGTATTTGTAAAAAGTCCTTTGGGGTTTATCACTGTAAGACAGGCAACACACTGCACTCTTGGCTGTTTGTTGTCCAGTGACCAATCACCAATAGAATGAAAGAAGGGAGGTGATTGGTCACTGATCCTGATGTTCATCTGTTATTTACATGGTGGTTTGTGGACTGAAGAGCTGGCAATGAAGTTTGTCCTTTATATAATTACTTACAGTAATGTATGATAACTGAAATTTGAGCCATGTTATTGGAGACTGGTAATTAAACCTTGGTATAAACCATAGTAATTGAAATTTGTGCATATTAGGATTATGCAAGTCAAGAACTCCGCCTGTAATGTAAAAAAGCATACTTAGATTTGGTAAAAATGGTAAAGATAGTAATGGGACTGAGTCTGAGAAATTTATGCAGTAATGTAGTGCTTAAAAATATTTTTTAAAAAGTTAAGATTATTTTGAGATACGTTCCATCAATACTGAATTTATTGAGAGTTTTTAGCATGAAGGACTGTTGAATTTTGTCAAAGGCCTTTTCTGCATCTATTGAGATAATCATGTAGTTTTTGTCTTTGGTTCTGTTTATATGCTGGATTACGTTTATTGATTTGTGTATGTTGAACCAGCCTTGCATCCCAGGGATGAAGCACACTTGATCATGGTGGATAAGCTTTTTGATGTGCTGCTGGATTCAGTTTGCCAGTATTTTATTGAGGATTTTGGCATCAATGTTCATCAGGGATATTGGTCTAAAATTCTTTTTTTGTTGTGTCTCTGCCAGGCTTTGGTATCAGGATGATGTTGGCCTCATAAAATGAGTTAGGGAGGATTCCCTCTTTTTCTATTGATTGGAATAGTTTCAGAAGGAATGGTACCAGCTCCTCCTTGTACCTCCGGTAGAATTCGGCTGTGAATCCATCTGGTCCTGGACTTTTTTTGGTTGGTAGGCTATTAATTATTGCCTTAATTTCAGAGCCTGCTATTGATCTATTCAGGGATTCAACTTCTACCTGGTTTAGTCTTGGGAGGGTGTAAGTGTCCAGGAAATTATCCATTTCTTCTAGGTTTTCTAGTTTATTTGCGTAGAGGTGTTTATAGTATTCTCTGATGGTAGTTTGTATTTCTGTGGGGTCAGTGGTGATATCCCCTTTATCATTTTTTATTGCGTCAATTTGATTCTTCTCTCTTTTCTTCTTTATTAGTCTTGCTAGCGGTCTATCAATTTTATTGATCTTTTCAAAAAACCAGCTCCTGGATTCATTGATTTTTTGGAGGTTTTTTTGTGTCTCTATCTCCTTCATTTCTGCTCTGATCTTAGTTATTTCTTGCCTTCTGCTAGCTTTTGAATGTGTTTGCTCGAGCTATTTATGACAAATCCACAGCCAGTATCATACTGAATGGGCAAAAACTGGAAGCATTCCTTTTGAAAACTGGCACAAGACAGGGATGCCCTCTCTCACCACTCCTATTCAACATAGTGTTGGAAGTTCTGGCTAGGGCAATCAGGCAAGAGAAAGAAATAAAGGGTATTCAGTTAGGAAAAGAAGAAGTCAAATTGTCCCTGTTTGCAGATGACATGATTATATATTTAGAAAACCCCATCATCTCAGCCCAAAATCTCCTTAAGCTGATAAGCAACTTCAGCAAAGTCTCAGGATACAAAATCAATGTGCAAAAATCACAAGCATTCGTATACACCAGTAACGGACAAACAGAGAGCCAAATCATGAGTGAATTCCCATTCAAAATTGCTACAAAGAGAAAAAAATACCTAGGAATCCAGCTTACAAGGGATGTAAAGGACCTCTTCAAGGAGAACTACAAACCACTGCTCAGTGAAATAAAAGGACACAAATGGAAGAACATTCCATACTCATGGATAGGAAGAATCAATATCATGAAAATGGCCATACTGTCCAAGGTAATCTATAGATTCAATGCCATTCCCATTAAGCTGCCAATGACTTTCTTCACAGAATTGGAAAAAACTGCTTTAAAGTTCATATGGAACCAAAAAAGAGCCCGCATCTCCAAGACAATCCTAAGTCAAAAGAACAAAGCTGGAGGCATCACGCTACCTGACTTCAAACTATACTACAAGGCTACAGTAACCAAAACAGCATGGTACTGGTACCAAAACAGAGATATAGACCAATGAAACAGAACAGAGCCCTCAGAAATAATACCACACATCTACAACCATCTGATCTTTGACAAACCTGACAAAAACAAGAAATGGGGAAAGGATTCCCTATTTAATAAATGGTGCTGGGAAAATTGGCTAGCCATAAGTAGAAAGCTGAAACTGGATCCCTTCCTTACTCCTTATATGAAAATTAATTCAAGATGGATTAGAGACTTAAATGTTAGACCAAATACCATAAAAACCCTAGAAGAAAACCTAGGTAATACCATTCAGGACATAGGCATGGGCAAGGACTTCATGTCTAAAACACCAAAAGCAATGGCAACAAAAGCCAAAATTGACAAATGGGTTCTAATTAAACTAAAGAGCTTCTGCACAGCAAAAGAAACTACCATCAGAGTGAACAGGCAACCTACAGAATGGGAGAAAATTTTTGCAATCTACTCATCTGACAAAGGGCTAATATCCAGAGTCTACAAAGAACTCAAATTTACGAGAAAAAAACAACCCCATCAAAAAGTGGGCAAAGGATATGAATAGACATTTCTCAAAAGAAGACATGCCTACAGCCAACAGGCACATGAAAAAATGCTCATCATCACTGGCCATCAGAGAAATGCAAATCAAAACCACAATGAGATACCATCTCACACCAGTTAGAATGGTAATCATTAAAAAGTCAGGAAACAACAGGTGCTGGAGACGATGTGGATAAATAGGAACACTTTTACGCTGTTGGTGGGGTTGTAAACTGGTTCAACCATTGTGGAAAACAGTATGGCGATTCCTCAAGGATCTAGAACTAGAAATACCATATGACCCAGCCATCCCATTACTGGGTGTATACCCAAAGGATTATAAATCATGCTGCTATAAAAACACATGCACACGTATGTTTATTGCGGCACTATTCACAATAGCAAAGACTTGTAATCAACCCAAGTGTCTATCAGTGACAGACTGGATTAAGAAAATGTGGCACATATACACCATGGAATACTATGCAGCCATAAAAAAGGATGAGTTTGTGTCCTTTGTCGGGACATGGATGCAGCTGGAAACCATCATTCTGAGCAAACTATTGCAAGAACAGAAAACCAAACACCGCATGTTCTCACTCATAGGTGGGAATTGAACAATGAGATCACTTGGACTTGGGAAGGGGAACATCACACACCGGGGCCTATTATGGGGAAGTGGGAGAGGGGAGGGATGGCATTGGGAGTTATACTTGATGTAAATGACGAGTTGATGGGTGCTGACGAGTTGGTGGGTGCACCACAGCAACATGGCAAAAGTATACATATGTAACAAACCTGCACGTTGTGCACATGCACCCTAGAAATTAAAGTATAATTAAAAAAAAAAAAGTTAAGATTAAGGAATTATAGAGAAAATCCACAAAAATGTGTGTGTGTTTGTGTGTGTGTGTATACAGTAACACTAAGGGTAAAGGTCTGAAAGGACAAAGTTTTAGTTTGTTCTGTGATCTTACTTTTCTACATTATTGCATATTCGTGTGACCAAAACCTTCATTTCTATGACCTGAGTAATTTCTTCTGGCACCGGATTGGGTCTCTCACAAATCCTCCTATGTAGATGACTGACTTGCTCGTTCCTTTTTTTTTTTTTGAGATGGAGTTTCACTCTTGTTGCCCAGGCTGAAGTGCAATGGTGCAATCTTGGCTCATGGCAACTTCCACGTCCTGGGTTCAAGTGATTCTCCTGCCTCAGCCTCCCGAGTAGCTGGGATTATAGGCGCCCATCACAATGCCTGGCTAATTTTGTATTTTTTTTTTTTTTTTTTTTTTGAGACGGAGTCTCGCTCTGTCGCCCAGGCTGGAGTGCAGTGGCGCGATCTCGGCTCACTGCAAGCTCCGCCTCCCGGGTTCACGCCATTCTCCTGCCTCAGCCTCCCGAGTAGCTGGGACTACAGGCGCCCACAACCGCACCCGGCTAATTTTTTGTATTTTTAGTAGAGACGGGGTTTCACCGTGGTCTCGATCTCCTGACCTTGTGATCCGCCCGCCTCGGCCTCCCAAAGTGCTGGGATTACAGGCGTGAGCCACCGCGCCCGGCCCTAATTTTGTATTTTAAGTAGAGGCGGGGTTTCTCCGTGTTGGTCAGGCTGGTCTTGAACTCCTGACCTCAGGTGATCCGCTTGCCTCGGCTTCCCAAAATGCTGGGATTACAGGTGTGAGCTACCATGCCTGAACGCTTGTTCCTTTTTGCAGCAGAAGGAATAATGGTGTTGTAGGTGAGGCCTGCATTTATTTTTTGCAGATAAATGGAGAAGGGATGAAGGGTGGAAAAGATTACACAAGTGGCTAAAGGATTGACTTAAGGTTTTTATGTGCAAATTTTACAACTAGAGGGAGAAAACCTCCCTTAATATGTTTATTGTAAACATTTAGGACATATTGAAGAGTGTAAGGAAATAAAAATAGAAAATCACGTATAGTTCCATTACTTAGATGAACTACTTCATCTCTCTGTTAATATTTTGGTGTATGTCCAGCCATACTCTTCCTTTTTTATGCATGCATACAGACTTTTACACTTTTATACAAGCCATATTTAAGTGGCATTATACTGTATATGCTTCCTATAAGTGGATTTCCAGGGTACACAGAAACTTTTAAAGAGGTTTTTTTTTTTTTTTTTTTTTCTGAGACGGAGTCTTGCTCTGTCGCCCAGGCTGGAGTGCAGTGGCCGGATCTCGGCTTACTGCAAGCTCCGCCTCCTGGGTTTATGCCATTCTCCTGCCTCAGCCTCCCAAGTAGCTGGGACTATAGGCGCCCGCCACCTCGTCCGGCTAGTTTTTTGTATTTTTTAGTAGAGACAGGGTTTCACTGGGTTAGCCAGGATGGTCTCGATCTCCTGACCTCGTGATCCGCCCGTCTCGGCCTCCCAAAGTGCTGGGATTACAGGCTTGAGCCACCGCGCCTGGCCAAGAGTTTATGTAAAATTTAAAATATACAAAATAAAAAAGCAAACAAACAAAAAATCCAGGATAGAGACCAGATTAGTACAATGAACTTAATGTACCTATCACCCAGCTTCAGTGATTTTAGTACCTGAGCAATCTTGTTTCATCCATAGCCACCTACTTTTGCATTATTTTGAAACATCTTCCAGGTAAGTATTTCAGTATATTTCAGTTAGCAACTTGACATTTTGCCAAATTAACCTTCCTGAAAAGTGTATCCATGTATAGCTGACAGCGATTAGATTTAAAAAGTCTTTTTATTTTTATTTATTTTTGATACAGAATTTCGCTTGTTGCCCAGGCTAGAGTGCAGTGGCGTGATCTCAGCTCACTGCAACCTCTGCCTCCTGGGTTCAAGCGATTCTCCTGCCTCAGCCTCCCCAGTAGCTGGGATTACAGTGCCCACCACCACGCCCAACTAATTTTTCATATTTTTAGTAGAGACAGAGTTTCACCATGTTGGCCAGGCTGGTCTTGAACTCCTCACCTCAGGTAATCCACCTGCCTTGGCCTCCCAAATTGCTGGGATTACAGGGGTGAGCCACTGCACCTGGCCTAAAAGGCCTTTTAAAAATCTTAGTGTTATGAGTTAGATGCATATATCATTTTCCTCAGATAATACAAAAAAATCCTAACACAGTGAATTAGGCCATGCTTATACTCTGGCATCAAACTTTTAGTTTCCCCATCAGTATATATCCCTCATAAAAATGTTGTGACTATTGATAGGGTGACCAAATAACTTACTGTCCAAACTGGGACACTTTGAGATTGAAAGGATGCACTGTTAATAATAATGTCCATATAAGGAACATAAACCAGGACTATATTTTGGCGCAGCTGGATTGTATGCTCATCCTACCATTAGGTCATGTATATAAGGTATATATATATACAGACGATCACTATATTACATAGTCAATAAATGGTAGCATTTATTAAGTGTTTAATATATGCCCATGCATGGATATATATTAAAATCTTCCCTTTAAAAGAGGTATTTTGAATTGGTAACTCATAAAGTCCTAAGTTTTCATTCCTGTGTTTTTTTGGAGCTGACAGTGATCATTAATTTTTTTTTTAAGTACTGTAGCTTTAATTTTCATAATTAAGACTTTGTATTTGTATTGATATTTGCAGCTGGAGAATGCTGGAGGAGACCTTAAGGATGGCCACCACCACTATGAAGGAGCTGTTGTCATTCTGGATGCTGGTGCTCAGTACGGGAAAGTCATAGACCGAAGAGTGAGGGAAATGTTCGTGCAGTCTGAAATTTTCCCCTTGGAAACACCAGCATTTGCTATAAAAGAACAAGGATTCCGGTAGGCTTTTCACTAATCTTTTTATGAGGAGATTGAACTTAGATTGTGGAATATTTTATTATTAATTTGCTTGAGCACTGAATTTTTCTACGAAAATAAGATATGGAATGGTTTTATGAGTGATTTCCCATGGCTCTGATTTGGGGAGAAAAAGGAAAAATTTAAGCTTTCAGTTTAAAGGGATTAATTTTAATTGCACAGTTGAAAGAACTTACTATCTTTTGAGTATTTTATGTTTTATAGGATTTGTGGGTCAGAGTTAGATGTAGCTGTTGTGGTCATTCATTCATTTACCCAAAAGCATTTTATCAAAGGAAAGTAGGAAGTTGGCTAGAATACTCCAAAGAGAAGAAATCTGTGTACAATAAGTGTTTTTGCTTCCTGTCCCAATAGACTAGTTTCCAAAGTATGGAGAAGATTTCTTAAATCTAATATACGGGCTAATTTTGACAGCTTGTACCCTTAGAACTAGTCAAAATAACAGCCAGCTTATATCGTTTCTTCCTTTAACCGCTATTTTTGGTTAATGTCATGCTTTCTTTTTTTATTTTATTTTATTTTATTTTTTTTTGAGACGGAGTCTCGCTCTGTCGCCCAGGCTGGAGTGCAGTAGCCGGATCTCAGCTCACTACAAGCTCCGCCTCCCGGGTTTACGCCATTCTCCTGTCTCAGCCTTCCGAGTAGCTGGGACTACAGGCGCCCGCCACCTCGCCCGGCTGTTTTTTTGTACTTTTTAGTAGAGACGGGGTTTCACCGGGTTAGCCAGGATGGTCTCGATCTCCTGACCTCGTGATCCGCCCGTCTCAGCCTCCCAAAGTGCTGGGATTACAGGCTTGAGCCACCGCGCCCGGCTTATGCTTTCTTTTTTTTGAGACAGAGTCTCACTTTGTTACCCAGGCTGAAGTACAGTGGCACGATTTTGGCTCACTGCAACCTCCACCTGCTATTCAGGCGATGCTCCTGCCTCAGCCTCTGGAGTAGCTGGAACTACAGGCGCATGCCACCACACCTGGCTAATTTTTGTATTTTTAGTACAGAATGGGTTTCACCATCTTGTCCAGGCTAGTCTCGAACCCCTGACTTCAGGTGATCCGCCTGCTTAGTTTCCCAAAGTGCTGGATTACCAGCGTGAGCCACTGTGTCCGGCCAATGTCATGCTTTTTAATTTTTTTTTAATTGTTGTTTTTTCTTAGATTAAGACTGTTATGTGGAAGCAAGCAACTGTAGTTTATGTCCTTAATTGGCTTTTAAACTTTAATATTAGATGTACTATGCTTTTCCCAAAATTTAAAATTTTATTTTTCTTAAAAGAATTATCTTTCTAGTGTGAAAGTGGTTCAAAGAACTTTTAAAGACTTCACAGACATGTGTGCATTATCCTGTGATATTTTGGCTCTGAAGTAGAGTGAATTAGAAATTAGAAAAGGCGGGTTTAAATTTAATTCTGCTCTAGTGTTAGGATACAGATAAAAAATGACTCTCTCTTTTAAACTATGGAATTTTAGAGTAATAAGGGACCCTCGAGTTTATCTAATTCAGCTGACTATTTACCAGTAAGAACTAGTTTTTTAGAGGGATCAAAAAACTTTGTGATAAATCTGAATGGCTCTCTGTCAGATCAGAGCTCCATCATTCCCCTCACCCAAAACAAATGAAAAATCCCCAGCAAAGTAACAGACTAAATAGATACTAGAATAGGATAGCTGAATACTTGGTGAGAGAAATCTAATGGGTTTCATGTCACTTGATCATAAACAGTGTCTAGGTTCAGTTTGTACCTCAAATTTCCCTTATGTAGCAGGAGAATAGGAACTATATCACTGTGGCTTTTATTACTGTAATCCTTTCTGCAGAAATAACTATTTGGCCACCCCTTTTCTAGAACATCTTGTGACATGAGAGACATCTTAACCTACTTATTTTTGTTATTATTATTACTTTTTTGAGATGGAGTCTCACTCTGTCGCTCAGGCTGGAATGCAGTGGTGTGATCTCGGCTCACTGCAGCCTCTGCCTCCCAGGTTCAACCTGGCAGATTCTACTGCCTCAGCCTCCCGAGTAGCTGGAATTGCAGGCAGGTGCTGCCACACCTGGTTAATTTTTTTACTTTTAGGTGAGATGGAGTTTTGCCATGTTGGCCAGGCTGATCTCGAACTCCTGACCTAAAGTAATCTGTCCGCCTCAAGCCTCCCAAACTGCTGGGATTACAGGCGTGAGCCACCCCATGTGGCCCATCTATTTTTAGAAACTTGATCTGCCTGATACATAAAATTGGTATTTGGAATGAATTATGGCTTATTGGGCCTTGTAATTGCAAGTTATTTTCAAAATAGCAGGGTAGAAATGGAAGGCTCAAAGAGTGATTAGCTTTTAAAGATTTGTTGAAATAAGACGTTCTTAATTGGTTTAAGTACTGCTTGAGTTTTATCCTTAACTAAGTCCATGACTTTTTTGTTTTTTTAATAGCACTAAGAATCTTATATCCTTGAGTTATTTAGCAGATTAAGGAGTACTAGGCAGTCCCATGGTGGTTATCCTTTGTGAAACTAAATATAATATAATAGAATCTAGAGGTCTTGGTTATTAAGTATGTTTTATAGAATTTCAGCTTGTTTGTTTTGGTTTTTTTTTTTTTTTTTTTTTTTTGAGACGGAGTCTCACTCTGTTGCCAGGCTGGATGGAGTGCAGTGGCGCGATCTCAGCTCACTGCAAGCTCTGCCTGCTGGGTTCACGCCAATCTCCTGTCTCAGCCTCCCAAGTAGCTGGGACTACAGGCACACACCACCACACCTGGCTAATTTTTTGTATTTTTAGTAGAGACAGGGTTTCACCATGTTAGCCAGGATGGTCTCAATCTCCTGACCTCGTGATCCTCCCGCCTCGACCTCCCAAAGTGCTGGGATTACAGGTGTGAGCCGCTGCACCCGGCCTTAGCTTCTGTATTTTTAAGGAGTTAGGTTATAGATCTACCCTTAGGGGTAACCGCATTTCCCTTTAGAATTGTTATCTTAAATATCTCATATTTATCATCTGAATAGGTTGTCATCCATCTGTCTTTTGCAGAACACATGCTGGCCAATGTTTACCACGTCTCAGGTTGCTCATACAAAGTTCAAAAGGTGCTTTTGAGCTCATTGAAATTGCTGTTTTTTTAAAAATGACCTAGCTCACTGAGTTGTTTTTTTTTTTTTTTTTCTCTCTCACTGTTTTGTTTTTTATTTTTTTAAATTTTTTGTAGACATGGGGTTTTGCCATATTGCCCAGGCTGGTCTTGAACTCCTGGGCTCAAGCAGTCTGCTCATCTCTGTCTCCCAAAGTGCTATGATTACAGGTGTGAGCCTCCATGCCCAGCCTTACTGAGATTTTTTTAAAAAATAAATTTGATTTATGTCATATTATTCTTCTGGATGTATTATAAATCTAGCAATATACTTTGTATATTTTTATATGACAGGGAACGACTAATTAAAAAGTGTGTTGCAATCCACATTTGTAAGTAAATTTTGATTAGATTTTACAATGCCTTTTTCTTTGAAATACAGATGAAACAGATTTATCTGCAAACTCAAAATGAGTTAGAGAGTACCTTAAATTGGATAAAGGGACTAAGTATACCTTTATTATGTGAGTGGGCATGTGTGGCAAACTGGAGAGCATGTGCAGCTTGAAGGTGCAAGCCTCTTTATGATTCCAGTTGGTTGTAGTTATACAGGAGTGAAGGCCCAGTGTTTCCAGATTCTTTTTTCCCTAAAGAAAATCCAGAAATCTGAATTTTTATGAAATTCCTGATATTAAAATGTTTAAATTTTTTGAGTGAATACTGATGGCCAGTGTAGATGTATTAATGGCCAGGAGAGGAACATAGGCCTCAGTTTGGAGTTTTCCCTTAGTGTAGTAGTTTGACTCCCAAGTTAACCCATGCTCTGCAAATTGTAAGGTAGCTAAATTATACTACTGGCCTGATTTCTGAGAGCAGGGCATGTGGGGCAGAATTGTTATTAGCTCCCTTTCCTGGGCTCAGGGAAAATTGCTGGGGATGGTGGATGCTGTAAACAGGCAAAGTTAGGTAATTTATACTTTCTATTCTGCCGTCTTTTGTTGTAGAGTATTTTGCTCTGAGCTACCCAGGGCCTTCATAATACCTTCAGTTGTTCTGTGACCTGCTAGGCTCTGAGAAGACCCGTGTTTTCACCATCTCCAGAATTCTTTTTTTTTTTTTTTTTTTGAGACGGAGTCTTGCTCAGTCACCCAGGCTGGAGTGCGGTGGCGCGATCTCGGCTCACTGCAAGCTCCGCCTCCCGGGTTCTCGCCATTCTCCTGTCTCAGCCTCCCGAGTAGCTGGGACTACAGGCGCCCGCCACTACGCCCGGCTAGTTTTTTGTATTTTTAGTAGAGACGGGGTTTCACCGTGTTAGACAGGATGGTCTCGATCTCCCGACCTCGTGATCCGCCCGTCTCGGCCTCCCAAAGTGCTGGGATTACAGGCTTGAGCCACCGCGCCCGGCCCAGAATTCTTATGTACTTCTTCCACTGATAAGGAAACAAGTGAAACAAATCCATGCTAAATATCACAGATAGAAACATTGGTATTGTCTATTTGGAAGTTTGTGCTTATTAACAAGTAAATGCTTGATAGACTTCTAAACATTGCAGTAAAGTACAGTAAAAATAATTAAACTGTGTAGGATGGTAATTCGCTGTGATATAATTAGAATTTGCTACATTCTACCAAAAACAACAAAATTTCTGAATCTGTGTTGTTTCCCTCAGTGGCACAAGGGAGAGAGGGCATAGACCTTGTGTAAAAATTAACAGAGATTCTTCACTGATTGTTCCTTAAATCACAGTGCTATTATCATCTCTGGAGGACCTAATTCTGTGTATGCTGAAGATGCTCCCTGGTTTGATCCAGCAATATTCACTATTGGCAAGCCTGTTCTTGGAATTTGCTATGGCATGCAGGTATGTCAGCAAATTTGTTTTGAAAGCTTACTTATATTTTATTCTGTTTGTGACTCATACTGTATTAGTATTTTCTCTCTTTAGGATATTTAGGATTAGTTGGATGAGATAACATGCGCAAATATTACAAATATGTGAATTGCCACACTAGTATGGCAGAACTGGCCTGATAGGGAATCTTTTTCCAGAGTAGTAAGTATACTATTTCATGTAACAAAACACTATCCATTTAAAAAAACCTTGGACATGCAAATTTACATAAAATTTTCAGAAATAGTACACAGAGCTCCTGTATACCTTTATCTAATACTCCAGTTGTTGACATTTTTGAACCATTTGAAAGTTGCACACGTGATGCCCTGTTACTTATATTTCCTAAATATTAGGACACTCTCACTGCCTAACCACAGTACAACTATCCAGATCAGAAAAGTTAACATTGACTTATTGTTAGAATCTAATCCACAGACTCCTTCACATTTCAGTTTGTCTCATTAATATCTCTTATAGGCCACAGATCAGTCAGGACTATGTATTGTTTTTAGTTGTTGTTTCTTTAGACTCTTTCAGTCTGAAACAGTTCCTCAGTGTTTCCTTCTCTTTCATGACCATGAAAGTATTTTTAAAAAGTATGTGTTAGTTATTTTGTAGAACATTTCCCAACTTTGGTTTCTGTGATGATTCCTCATTGTTAGATTCAGGTTATGAACTTTTGTCAGGAGTATCACAGAATTTGTGCTGTGCTTCTCAGAGCATCTTATCAGGCGGCATACGGTGTGGATTTGTGGCATGACGGGTGATGTTAACTTGGATTATTTGATCAAGATGGTATCTGTCAGGTGTCTCCACTGTAACATTAATTAATAAGTATATGTACCTTGGTTTTATATCGAAAGTAAGAATAGGCCAGGCGTGGTGGCTCACCCCTGTAATCCTAGCACTTTGGGAGGCTGAGGTGGGCGGATCACCTGGTCAGGAGTTTGAGACCAGCCTGACCAACATGGGGAAACCCCCGTCTCTACTAAAAATACAAAATTAGCTGGGCGTGGTGGCACATGCCTGTAATCCCAGCTCCTTGGGAGGCTGAGTCAGGAGAATCGCTTAAACCCGGGAGGTGGAGGTTGCGGTGTGCGGAGATCATGCCATTGCACTCCAGCCTGAATGACAAGAGCGAAACTCCTCAAAAAAAAAAAAAAAAAGTAAGAATAAGTAGGGACTTACTGAGATCTTGAGATAAGGTACTCGTCTTCTTTTCTTTCTTTTTTTTTCAAATACTTTGTTTTTAGAGTGGTTTTACATTCACAGCAAAATTAAGGTACAGAAATATCTTAAATACCTCCAACCGCTACACATGCATAGCTTCTCCCATTATCAGTATCCCACACCAGTGTTACATTTGATATAACTGATGAACCTACATCAACACATCATTATTCCCAAAGTCTTTAGTTTACATTAGGGTTCATTCTTGATTTTTGTACATTCTATTGTTTTGGACAAATGTATAATGACATGTATCTACCATTGTAGTATTATGCATAGTATTTTGACTGCCTAATCCTTTACCTATTCATCCCCCAACTCCTGGCAACCACTCAAATTTTTTTTATCATCTTTATAGTTTTGCCTTTTTCAGAATGTCATATAGTTGGAATCATACAGTATGTAGCCTTTTCAGATTGGCTTCTTTCACTTAGTAATGTGCATTTAAAGTTCTTCCATGTCTTTTCAGTCTGGGTAGCTAATTTCTTTTTAGCACTGAATAATATTCCTTTGTATGGATGTATCACAGTTCATTCACTCACTTACTCATTCCGTAAGTGACAGTTTACTTACTCATCTACTAACGTCTTGGTGACTTCCAAGTTTCGGTAATTATGAATAAAGCTGCTGTGAACATCCATGTACAGGTTTTTGTGTGGACATCAATGTTCGGCTTTTTCAGTAAATTCTAAGGAGAATGATTACTAAATCGTTTTTTAAGAGTATGTTTAGTTTTGTAAGAAATTGCCAAAACTGTGTTCCAAAGTAGGTGTACAATTTTGCATTTTATAGTAAAAGCCTCTTTTTTCCTTTCAGTGTTCTTTGAAAAGTGATTATGAATTTGACTTGGCAAAAAGATTTTTCCATCTAGTAGTCTTAGAAGAGCCTGTACCCTGATTGAGTTGAATGTTGGATATTGGCTGGCTTCTTTTTTTTTGGTCCCAGGGTGTCATATATTTATATAATTTACTGATTTTCTTTGTCAGAGTACTCAATGTTAATCATATAGCACAACTTATAATTATATTAAATGGTTGTTAGTATATTGAGAGGCATTGTAACTTCTCCTAAGGAAGAATCTCACAAGATATATTTTTAGGGCCTACTTAGAGTGAAATATGTCTGAAAAATGCTCCTTTAATTTAAGAGATAATGGCTTAGTGTTTCCCTATTATGTCAGTTTCCTGATATAATTATAAGGCCAAATTGTTCTGTCATTCGATAGGATATCTTACAGCCAAAGCCAGGCCTGCTGATGTTAAATGCCTAACAATTTTTGCCTTTATTATCATCTGAACTTTTGTAGTAAGATAATGGGATATGCCGATCTTGGTTATTTGGGCAGAATTTGTCCTTCCATAAAATAAGGATATAGATGATGCTGTCTAGCTAATGTATTGTTTGTAAAGGGCTGCCACTTAGTGACTAGGTTGGGTAATTTTAGGACCTAAGTGTGTACCTTTGCCCCCCATGACATTCTGAAATTTGAGCAATTTCAGTGTCTTATATACCATCTTTTCCCATTAACTGGACTCTCCTGACAGAGTCTTTCTAATTGCTTCCTCGTGATTCTTTGCTTTAGAAGAAAAATATCTATACTGCTCCCTTTTATATCTCTTACTGATTTACACCCCCCAGCATAAAAAAACAGAATATCGGTAGAGCTTTTGAAACTTCCTTTGTATGTCTCCATTCACATTCTTCTCTTCCTATCAGTGGCGACCAACTTTCCTGAATTTTATTATTCATTCCCTTTCTTTTTTTTTATAGTTTTATACGTATGTTTGTATTCCTAAATAATATATTTGTTTTGTCTATTGACCTATATATAAGTGAAGTCATACTACGTGTATTATTTTCAACTTTGGTTTTGAGATTCGTTCATGTTAGTACATTTTACTGTAAATTATTCATTTTCACTATTGAATTTGTTTGAATATAGCATGTTACTTTTACATTCCAGTGTTCATACTGTTAGCTTTCTAGTTTTTTTCTATTTAGACAATATTGCCATGAATATTTTTGTACTTGTTTTCTGGTGTTATACATACACAAAATTTTCTCCAGGGTAACTGGCAGTAGGAATGCTGGGTCATAATGTACATTTTCAGTGTCACTAGGTAAATGATAATTTTTTCCCTCAATGTATGTTCCCACAACAATATATAAAAACATCTTCTGCTCTATATCCCTGCCAACCCTTGACATGATTAGATTTCTTTTTGTATTTTCTTATCTGCAAAGGTATTAAATGGGGGTCACATTGTAGTCTCAAAGTTAATTTTCCTTGTTATTGTAAGATTCATATGTTTATTTGCCATTTGTGTCTGCTTTACTATAGATACTTGTTCATTTTTATATCAAATTGTCTTTGTTATTGTGTTGTGGGAGCCTTTATATATTCTGGATACTAAACTTTTCCCAACTATATATTATTGCAGATACCTTCTGGATTGTGACTTGTCTCTTCACTCTTTATGGTTTCACTTGGCTTTTTATATACTCTCACAAGATTTTGTCAAATTATTTTTATTGGGCAGAATTTCCTTCCCTTTCTCCCTTCTCATTCTAAAACTTAGAAAACTTTGATATATAAGAAAGATAAGAGGAGCTGATCTGATTGGATGGTGGACCTGGAGTACTATATGGGATTCCTTGAGGCAGTTAGAACCTCGGGGTTTATCAGGAATCCATACTGGCCATATACTTTGCTAGGTAGGGCCCTTGGGCTGTAAAGAGACCTGAAGACAGGGAGGAGAGAACATAGTCTGTTTTGATAATCACTCTAGTTCGAATGGACTGGAGTAGAAAATGAGGGGGAAGGTGAAACGAAAAATTAGACAAGGGTCAGGTAAGGAAGTCTTGTGTTTAATATAAGGAACTTGGATTTTATCCTGTAGACCAGGCGTCAGTAAACTATGGCCTATAGACCAAATCTGGCCTACCCCCTATTTTTGCATGACCTGCAAGCAAAGAATGATTTTTTTACATTGTTAAATGATTGGGAAATTGAAAAAAATTATATTTTGTGATGTGTGAAAATAAAATTCAAGTCTGTGTCCATAAATAAGGTTTTATTGGAACAGTCACACCCATTTCTTTATAAGTATTGTCTATGGATGCTTTTGAGCTACAGTGGCAAGAACTGAATAGTTGGTACAGACACAGTAGGGCCTGCAGAGGCTAATATTTTTCTCTGGCCCTTTACAGAAAGTTTACCAACCCTTGCTGTAGATGCTAGAGCGCTAATGAAGAATTTAATCATAGATTAACAGAATCATCTTTATACTGTAGTAGCTAACATTGGTAGGTCTCTAGAACATTGCTGGAAGATGGGCAAGACTAGAGTCAAGGGAACTGATTAGATCGTAGCAATGTTTCTTAAACTGCATGTTAGTTAATGTGCTACAGTAAAGAGTTTTGTTTCTGAGTCTTTAGTTTGACAAATACTGTGTTAAACAAGTGCTAGCAGGTGTCCTTTCCTGCTGGAGCGAACACAAACCTTTATTGTGGGACAGTGTATTGTGAATACCTAAAAGGAGAATGTAGAGGGCACCGTTTGGTAATGGTTTTGAAGAATATGCTACTCTGAGTTACAAGAATGAACATTTATTTAAGTCTGTCTTATTTTCTGTCAGGGGCTGGGTCAACCTGCATTACACATGATTAAGGCAGATATCTTCTGATACCTGTTGTGGAACAGATACACTAAGATGAGTGGGAGTGTTTATATCACTGCAGATTTAATGTTTGCAAAAATCTTGTGTATATTTATCTGAGGTGGGAAGTTTGGGACATGTAAATGATAAATAAGAAAAGAAGATTGATTAACAGAGGAGGTGCTGAATTGAAGAGACCATTTGAAATCAGTCTATAAACCTATGGGACTTGAACAGATGAGCTTAACTGAAAGGCCAGATTTTCCTGCTTCTCGCATCTTTACAGCACAGCCTTCGGCAGGCTTTCAGACTGTTCCTTTGGAGCCAAAGATTTAAATAGCTTGGAGAAATTTATTGTCTAATTCTTGTTCTGGTACAAGGTTCTTGTTGTTTGCTGTAGCTTTTTCCAAACTCAGAATACCTTTTAAAATGCTTTTAAATCAAACTCAGATGTAAGTAATTAAGATATCTATTTTTAAGCAGATTAATTCATTAAAGTACACTAAGTGGAAAATCTGCCAGTGTTTAACAAAACTTAACCGCAGGTCAAATTTTGAATCCAATTTTGTTTTATAACAATGCCTGTTAATAACTGTATAGTTATATATAACAATACCAAATGATCTACATTTATTAAACTCCTTTTATTTTGGGGATACAGATATATCAGGTGTTCTGAAAAGAAATAATATAAATTATTAAATCAGTGTAACAAAATGGGTATTTTTCTTTTGTTTCTATTAACATTAATTTTTTTCTTTGAACAGATGATGAATAAGGTATTTGGAGGTACTGTGCACAAAAAAAGTGTTAGAGAAGATGGAGTTTTCAACATTAGTGTGGATAATACATGTTCATTATTCAGGTATTACATTTTTAGATGAATAAGAACAGTAGTAATTAATTTAAAGTTGATACTGTTATTTTTCACAATTGGAGATTCTATAATTCATAAAATTAAGGGTATAGTAGTGACCACAAGTGTAATTGTCACGTTTGCCTTCCAGTTGAGTGTCAAGACAACATGGGATGGTGGTGATGTTAATAGGGAGTAAGGAAGGTATTTAAGAAATTTGAAAACACCTGTGCAGTTGTGGAACCCTATTTGGAATCATATATAGTGATACCAACATTTGTATTTTCCCTTTTCACTCTTTGATCTGTTTTTAAAGATTATTATTTTTCTTTTTCTTTTTTTTTTGTTTTGTTTTTGAGACGGAGTCTTGCTCTGCCACCCGGGCTGGAGTGCAGTGCCACCATCTCAGCTCACTGCAACCTGCGCCTCTTGGGTTCAAGCGATTCTTCTGCCTCAGCCTCCCGAGTAGCTGGGACTACAGGTGTGAGCCACCACACCCGGCTAATTTTTGTATTTTTAGTGGAGACAGGGTGTCATCATATTGGCCAGGCTGGTCTCAAACTCCTAGACCTCGTGATCCGTCCACCTCGGCCTCCCAGAGTGCTGGGATTACAGGCATGAGCCACCGTGCCCTGCCGAAGATTACTATTTTTCAAAGGAAGATTAGTAAAAAAGCCAAGGTTGCTCAGAATAATTTTTTAAACTGAAGTTATTGCCAAAATGAGTTTGAAAGCCAGTGCTTGTTCAGCTTCATAATGGAGAGGTGTTGACACATACACTCATCCTTATTTCATGTGACTAATCTTGAGAACCATTTCAGGAATCTTGTTTGTGATATACCAGAAGAAGCTTTAAACATAAAGATTTGGTTAAGATTTGACATTTTTCTGTCTTTCTAGTTCTAAAATTCTGAGACTCTATCACAACCTATACTATTCCTAAACAATGATGACAACAACAAACCCCAAAATATCTTTTTGGCATTAATGTACTTTATCTTCTTGCTTTATTTTTAATTTACATTTTTATTCCTTAATGTTTATTATTTATTTTGTAATTTAATTAAATTTTTTTTTTTTGAGATGGAGTCTCGCTCTGTCGCATGCCCAGGCTGGAGTGCAGTGGCATGATCTCGGCTCACTGAAACCTCCACCTCCCAGGTTCAAGTGATTCTCCCACCTCAGTCTCCTGAGTAGCTGGGATTATAGGCGAATTTTTTTGTATTTTTAGTAGGGACTGAGTTTCACCATATTGGCCAGGCTGGTCTTGAACTCCTGACCTCAGGTGATCTGCCTCGGGCTCCCAAAGTGCTGGGATTACAGGCATGAGCCACCACACCTGGCCATGCCTTAATATTATTTAATATTGAGTTCTTACATTATTTTCCATAACGTAAACAGTATATTTTTATGGTTGATTTGTTTGAATCAGGGTCCAGAGAAAGTCTACATGTTACATTTGATTAATGTTACTTAAATCTCTTAAGTAACACTTTCTTAACTAAGTATCATTAATTTGTTTGGCACTAGAGGTCCACATTGGTACTGGGTTGTAATTGTTTCTAGGACTTCCAGATAACAGAGTTGGGCAGTACCTAGTCTTTTAGAATTAGAAAACAGAATCATTAGTGTATACTTATTTCCAGTTAATATGAAAGATTATTGGGTTTTTACCTAACTCTTTTGATTTTGTATCTCCTTACTCTTTTTTTTTTTTTTTTTTTTTGAGACAGAGTCTTGCTCTGCTGCCCAGGCTGGAGTGCAGTGGCGTGATCTAGGCTCACTGCAAGCTCCGCCTCCCGGGTTCACGCCATTCTCCTGCCTCAGCCTCCCGAGTAGCTGGGACTACAGGCGCCCGCCACCTCGCCCGGCTAGTTTTTTTGTATTTTTTAGTAGAGACGGGGTTTCACCGTGTTAGCCAGGATGGTCTCGATCTCCTGACCTCGTGATCCGCCCATCTCGGCCTCCCAAAGTGCTGGGATTACAGGCTTGAGCCACCGCGCCCGGCCATCTCCTTACTCTTAAGCTGAAAATGTTGATTGCTAATTATATTATTTGTTTTAACCTACCATATGCCTGTATCTATACTGTACTTACAGTTACAGGATAATAGTTTTAGTACTGAGTCCTATTACTACTTACATAAGACTACCGAATGAAGTGTTAAGATCTTTGAAATACCTCTGTTCTTAACATAAATCTCAACAGATATATAATATTGAAATTATTGTTCTATACTCTCTTAAAATTATTCCTGGGTGTCTGGTTATACTACCAACTACATATATTTATTTGTTCTAGTTTCCTTCCAGTTTTTATGGATTGCCTTTTTTAAGATTTATCGTTTTTTTATTGGCTTTATTTGTAATGGGCACAATATTTGAATGCTAGCAGTATTCCATTGTCACTTTTTTCTGTTTTTCTAATCATGTATGGCAAGCTTGTGTTTCTAAAACAAAAGAACCCAAGAATCATGTTTTTAATTAAGATATTTGTGTGTTTTATTTTTTGTATGTTTAGGGGCCTTCAGAAGGAAGAAGTTGTTTTGCTTACACATGGAGATAGTGTAGACAAAGTAGCTGATGGATTCAAGGTTGTGGCACGTTCTGGAAACATAGTAGCAGGTGAAAATTCTAAAAGTTTTGCAGAGTTCATTTTAAAAACTTTATCTGAAGAGTAAGCATATGCTTCTGTATGAGGTACTCTTTGATTTTTCCTTTTTCTTCTGATTTTTCTTCTCTTTTTAAAAAGATAATAATGAATGTAGGATTAACTGTTATGAAGGGAATTTAATAATAAGAGGATTATCCAGAAATCTCTCACTTACTGGTTTACTGGTTTGCTTTGAAATACTTTGAAAAATGTTCATCCTAATATAAGCTTCTCAAACATAAAACACTATACTTTTATGACTCAGGAAAAATTTGAGAACTTGCTCTCTTCCTACTATACTATATTCAGAGTTACTTGTCTTTTATTCCTTTCTTAGGTATACATAGCCCATAGCACCCAAATAAGTACTCAAGAGATTTCCCTGAACCAGGGTTGGCAAACTGTGACTTGTGGGTCAAATCTCGTCTTTTGCCCTTTTTTAATGTCCAGGAGCTAAGAATGTTTTTACATTGTTAAAGGGTTATAATAAAATACAGGGACTGTATATGCTGCACAGAGCCTAAACTATTTACTCTCTAGTCCTTTGCAGAAAGTTTGCTGACCCATGCTCTTAAACCATTTTGTTCTCTACTTTTTTGAGGAAGGGAAATTGACTTTCTGGCTGTTTGGGGTTTTGACTTGCTTACCTGAATAATGTAAATGGTCACTAATAAGTCCTGGAAGTCAGTGAAAGAAAAAGGTGGGTTTATCAATAAAGTTCCGTTTGAGATGCCACAGCTAAATAATAAGTTAAAAAAAAGATTTGTCATGGATATGCTGAATTTAGTAAACTGCCTGCAGTTACTTAACCGACATTAGCATAGGAATGCTCAAGAATGGTTTTACTTCATAAAAAAAAGATCAACAGTGGTAGATAGGCTTGTGTATTTTTATTCATCCAACAAACATTTGAGTACTTATTATGTGTCGTGCACAGTTCTAGGTGTCAAGGATTTAGCAATGAATAAAACAGGCCAGGTGTGGTGACTCTCACTTGAGAGTCTGTGACTCAGCACTTTGAGAGACTGTGGAAGGTGGATAGCTTGAGGCTAGGAGGTCGAAACCAGCCTGGGCACCATAGTGAGACTCCATCTCTACATAAAAATAATTAAAAAAAAATTAACCAGGTATAGTGATGCACATTTGCAGTCCTAGCTACTCAGGAGGCTGAGGTAGAAGAATCATTTGATCCTAAGAGATCACGGCTGTGTTGAGCTGTGGTTGCACCCCTACACTCCATCCTGGGCAACAGAGCAAGACCCTCTCTCTTAAAAAGAAAACAAAACCTAAAACCAATATAGCAAAAATTCTTGTTTAACACTGGAAAAAAAGGAAAGTAAACAATAAAGAAATACAGAATATGTCAGAGTCAGATAGTGTTTACATTGAAAAACTAAGGGGGAAGAGGGTATTCTGGAATATGTATGATTAGGGTTGTTGCAATTTTATAGGCTATTCAGGGAAGGCATTCCTATAAGATGACACTGGACACGAAGAAAATAAGTGCTAACCTTTTTGGATATTTGGGGAAAGAGGAAACAGCAGTAGAGATCCTGGGTGGGTACCATATTTGAGGAGCAGCAAGGAATCCACGTGGTTGGAGCAGAGTAAGCATGACGGGGAGAGTGAAAGAAGGTGAAGTTAGAGAAGTAGTTGGATGCCAGAACACAGGACCTTTTGGCCACTCCTATACTTTGGCTTTACTCATAGTGAGGTGGGGTTTTAAATGAAGGAGAGATGTGATCTAATTTCAGGATTAAGCTGTGATGAGGAGAAAAGATACAGGGTGAAAGAGAAGCAAGAAGACGAGCTAGGAATTTATTGTAGTAACCAGGAGAGAGACAGTGTTGTCAGGATCAAGATAGTAGTGATAGACGCAGGAGGAAGATAAAAGGGGAGGGTACCTGGAGAATCTCCCACCAGCCTGCCTACTGGGAGAACAGGGTGGAGCCACAGGAAGTTCTCACCCTTTGCAGGAGGGAGGAGCCTGGCCTTTCCTGTTCCTGTGTGGTGACCTGGGATTCAGTCTGTGAGATGGGGGCCTGTTAACAGGAAGCCTTCCACTTTGCTGAGAGATTTTTCCTTTTTTCTCAATAAATTCCATTACTTCTTACCTTTCAAAGTGTCTGCGTGCCTAACTTTTCCTGGTTATGGGAAAAGAACCCGGTTTTTTTATAACAGTAGAAGAGGAAGTTGTTAGGACCAGGTTGACAGAGGTGGAAGTTGACAGGACTAGGGTAATAGAGGTAGACGTTGTTAGGAGTGATTGGATTCCACTGTTTTGAAGGGAGAGACACAAGATTTGCTGTTAGATTGAATATGGAGTGAGGAAGAAAAAGTAGAATCAAGTTTTAACTCCCAAGTTTTTTGGCCTGAGGAACCAAAAGGAAAATGTTTCTATTACCTGATTGGAAAGACCTCAGGAGTTTGAGTTTGCAATATTAAATTCAAGGTGCTGTATTAAACATCAAAACAAAGGTGCTGAGTAGGCAGTTGTATATGTGAGCCTGGACTTCAGAGGAGAAAACTGGACTGGAGGTATAAATTTGGGAGTCTACCGGCATACAGACAGAATTTTAAGGTGATGAGAGTGTGAGATCTCTCAATATTTAGAAAAGAGATTTAAGGGCTGAGGACTGAGTAACTTCCATGTATAGAGATGGGCAAGATGGAGAGGAACCAGCAAAGGAGATTCAGAAGGAATAGACAGTAAAATAAGTAAACCAAGAGAGTGGTATCCTGAGAGCCAAATAAGGTGTGAAGTACTGTGGTATAGTAGAGTGAGTATGAGTTAGGGAGCCTGTCAGGCCTGATTTAGTTACTTAATTACCTGAGAATTCATACAAGTTTCTCGATATCTCAGAGCCATAAAATAGGGGTAACACATGCACATGTAAAATACCTAGTCTAACATCTATTGCCCCGTAGGTAATATTTGCTGGAAACACATTAGTCAAGTAGGTGAATATATATTTGTGGTTAATAGTAGTCAAGAAAGAAACAGTATATTCTGACAAGTCTGATATATGAGATTCTTTTAATATGAGAACTTGGTAGCTAGCTGTACAATGCATTTGAAAGCCATATGCAACATGAGAACCAAAACTGAATTATCAATGCACTAGATAGACAAGGCAACTGAAGTAACTTGGGTGGAGAGGTGAGAATACTGTTAAATAATCTCTGTGTGGGACTTAATGTACCATCCTCTAGCCCATTAATTGCTGTGTCAAGAAAGACCTTTATAAAGAAAGGTTACAGCAATGTAGTTTTTGTCTTTGTTATGTATTTATTTTTCCTATAGCTAAAAATCCAGTGAGACATATCAGTTTTAACATTTATAGAGGAAGAAGGCTGTGTGCAGTGGCCCACACCCATAATCCCAGCACTTTGGGAGGCCAAGGCAGGAGGATTCCTTGAGCCCAGGAGTTCAGCAAGGCAACAGGATAAAACCCCATCTCTTCAAAATATTTAGAAATTAGCTGAGTGTGGTGGCACGCACCTGTCATTCCAGCTACTTAGGAGGCTGAGGTGAAAGGATCACTTGAGCCCAGGAGATCGAGACTATAGTGAGCTATGATTACGCCACTGCACTCCAGCCTGGGTGACAGAGCAGTAAATACCCTGCCTAAAAAATAAAATAGGCCAGGCTCGGTGGCTCACGCCTGTAATCCCAGCCCTTTGGGTGGCCGAGACGGATCACAAGGTCAGGAGATCAAGACCAGCCTGGCCAATATGATGAAACCCCGTCTCTACTAAAAATATTTTAAAAATTAGCTGAGCGTGGTGGCAGGCACCTGTAGTCCCAGCTACTCGGGAGACTGAGGCAGAAGAATCGCTTGGACGTGGGAGGCAGAGGTGGCAGTGAGCCGAGATCGCACCACTGTACTGCACCCTGGGCGACAGAGTGAGACTCCGTCTCAAAACAAAACAAAAGAAAAAAACAAATAAAATAAAATAAAATAAAATAAAATAAAATAAAATTGGCTGGGAGCAGTGGCTCATGCCTGTAATCCTAGCATTTGGGAGGCTGAGGCAGGTGGATCACTTGAGGCCAGGAGTTCGAGGCCACCTGGCCAACATATTGAAACCCCATCTGTACTAGAAATACAAAAAATTAGCTGGGTGTGGTGGCACACATCTGTAATGCCAGCTGCTTGGGAGCCTGCGGCATGAGAATTGTTTGAACCCAGGAGGCGGAGGTTGCAGTGAGCCGAGATCATGCCATTGCACTCCAGCCTGGGTGACATAGTGAGACTCTGTCTCAAAAAAAAAAAAAAAATTTAAACCATAGAGGCAGAGATTGTGAGAAATTAATTGTGGTTATTGCTTGAGTCTTTTCAGCATGAAAAAATTTTAATTTGTGACTATTTTCTCTATAAAGGTATAGCAAATGAATCTAAAAAATTATATGGAGCACAGTTCCACCCTGAAGTTGGCCTTACAGAAAATGGAAAAGTAATACTGAAGAATTTCCTTTATGATATAGCTGGGTGCAGTGGAACCTTCACGGTGCAGAACAGAGAACTTGAGTGCATTCGAGAGATCAAAGAGAGAGTAGGCACGTCAAAAGTTTTGGTAAGCAATTTATTATCTAGAAGTCTACAAATTTATATCAATAATGGTGGAATCCAGGAGCTAGAGTCCTCAACACAGCCCTTAAATGTTCTATAATTTTAGAGTGTTTTTCCAGTCACCATACATATCTTTGATATAAATAGCACTTTTAGGTAACGATTTAAGCTGATAGTGTTTATTTTCTTTTTTGCTTGTTTTGCTTAGTTTGATTTTTCATTTTACCCCGTAGGTTTTACTCAGTGGTGGAGTAGACTCAACAGTTTGTACAGCTTTGCTAAATCGTGCTTTGAACCAAGATCAAGTCATTGCTGTACACATTGATAATGGCTTTATGAGAAAACGAGAAAGCCAGTCTGTTGAAGAGGCCCTCAAAAAGCTTGGAATTCAGGTCAAAGGTATTGAAGAACCCCAGAAAAGTTAACTTACATGTTAGGACTTGTGTAATCAAATCTAGTCTTACGGTTTAAGTGAGCACAATTACAGTTTTCTCAGTATGCCAAGGTTGAAAATGCTTTTCATTTTTACAATTACCTCTGGTGTAAGAGAGGTCTCAGTATAAATTTTTAAACTATTGATTCTGCTAATTTTATACATAGATTGATAAGTTAACATTTTCCAGCTACTGTTCAGTTCTCTTCTAGTCATTCGCTATTAAAATTATCTTTTCCTGGCCAGGCGCGGTGGCTCACGCCTGTAATCCCAGCACTTAGGGAGATCAAGGTGGGTGGCTCACCTGAGGTCAGGAGTTTGAGACCAGCCTGGCCAACATGATGAAACCCCATCTCTACTAAAAATACAAGGAATTAGCCAGGCTTGGTGGTGGGCGCCTGTGATCCCAGCTACTCGAGAGACTGAGGCAGGAGAATCTCTGGAACCTGGGAGCTGGAGGTTGCAGTGAGCAGAGATCATGCTGCTGCACTCCAGCCTGGGCAACAAGAGCGAAATTCCATCTCAAAAAAAAGAAAAAGAAATTATCTTTTCCCACTCTATTTCATGATATTTATATAGCACGAGGCTACCCAAACCCTCCTCAGGTGTGGATATACAGATTATTTTGCAAACAGATTATTGTGGGAGAGGTGAAGATTCTGTAGTTACTTTTTTTTTTTTTAAAGGGCCACTAATAAATTTCTTAGTCCTTAATAACATTTACTTTTGTAGATACCTTTTATACTTTTTAAAAACAAGGTGCAATTGATAGTTATAATGAAATGAGGTCAGTAGTTTAATGATACAAGTTATTGTACATATTATTGAATTAATTGGAATTGATACCAAAAGTCTGAATAAAATGAAGACTTGTAGGTAAGCATGATGTGAATATGAATCTATTTCTTTGAAACTTCTCTAAAATAACAGTAAAAGCATAAAACAGTGTAATACCATAAGGATGAGGGATAGAGAAGATGATAGCAGACAGATGCTTTCAATAAAATGTTGGGAAGTAGAAAGCAGATGGGTAGAGGTGGATTTTCTCTGTTTAAGCTAGGGAGGTCTCTCCCAGCATCCTGGGAAGGTCCCCAATGGTATCTTCACATGGTCATATGTTTTTGTGAAATTTGCAAGTAAGATATTTTGATAATTTGTAGTTGTTTATTTTCTTTCAACTCTAACTTGTTCTCTGTTAGGTGGTGCTGGAATGGCCGTGGGCATTTTGAGATCAGGCTAAGACAAAGATGAGCTGGGGATGTGCTTAGTATGGGTTTAGAGGTATATATGTGATTTGCAATTATTTCTGTGTATAGTTAAGTACTTGGTAGCCATCCCAGTATAACTTAAGATTTTTAATATCTTATTTGTTCTGTTTCTTGAAGGAGGCCTTCAAATTGTAAAACTTGGATCTTTCCCTGGTAACTGACATAGCAGAATGAAGGAATTCACAACCTTGGGGTGGGGTGGGAAGGAAGCCAACAAAAAGCAAGCTGATTTGTGCTGTAGACTTCTGAGGAGGCTCAGGAATTTGAATCATTGGGTTCTTTTTGGGTCATTGGTCTCTGGGTTAGCCTAAAATGGATTAAATATCTGAGAAGCAGATCCTTTTCCTTAGCACAGGAGCAAACTGCACTCTCCTTCCCCATCAGAACACTGTGGATATATTCTCTAGAAAGGCTAAACAAGAGAGGTTCTGGACTTGAGCCTACTAATACCAGGCATAGTTGAGGGTGGAGGTAAGACTCTACATTAAGAACAGGATGAAGTAAAAGTCTCTATCCTGAATGGCAACTCCCTTTTGCTACCACTTCTTCTGTTCAACTGCCAGAATGCCAATAGGCAGGAGAGTAGATACGTCTTCTCTGGATAGTTGACCAGGTTCAGGAAAGACCTACAAATTCACTGGGTTTTCCACAATGAAATAGCAAGCTGCCCTGTCATCTTACAGTGAAGGCCTCCAGTAGCTAAGTTTTATTAGCAAATAGAGATCTTAGTCAGTTTTTAGTTTCCTGTCGTTAAATAAAAAGCCAAGGATTGTTAAGCATGTGTTCATAAATATCAGTTTTACAAGACACTAGTGTGTGATTCCAAACGACTTTGATTCTGTTTAGGAACCAGTGCTTTTGATTCCTTTGGGGCTATGCTTCTTGCTGTGGCGTTTGCTTGTTGCTCTGATGAAGCACTGAACAGAGGGAAAATAATCAGCATAATTTTATTTTTTTTTGTGTGGAGTCTTGTTCTGTTGCCCATGCCAGAATGCAGTGGCACGACTTTGGGTCACTGCAACCTCTGCCTCCGAGGTTTAACCAATTCTCTTGCCTCAGCCTCCGAGTAGCTGGGATTACAGACATGTGCTACTACACCCAGCTAATTTTTGTGTTTTTAATAGAGATGTGGTTTTGCCATTTTGGCCAGGCTGGTCTCACATTCGTGACCTCAAGTGATCCACCCAACTTGACCTCCCAAAGTGTTGGTATTACAGGCGTGAGCCACCGTGCCAGTCCTAATCAGCATAATTTGTGATGTCATGGCCCTAGATCTAAATGCCAGGAGATTCTCACAGAAACAACATTTAATGAGTGCCTGTATCTGAATTCTTTTACTCAGGATGTATTGATAGTTTTTTTTTTTTTTTTTTTTTTAATTAATTAATTATTTATTTATTTTTTTGAGATGGAGTCTCGCTCTGTCGCCCAGGCTGGATTGCGGTGGCACGATCTCGGCTCACTGCAAGCTCCGCCTCCTGGGTTCACGCCATTCTCCTGCCTCAGCCTCCCCAGTAGCTGGGACTACAGGTGCCCGCCACCACACCTGGCTAACTTTTTTGTATTTTTAGTAGAGATGGGATTTCACCATGTTAGCCAGGATGGTCTCGATCTCCTGAGCTCGTGATCTGCCTGCCTCGGCCTCCCAAAGTGCTGGGATTACAGGTGTGAGCCATCAGGCCTGGCCAGTAATTCTTGAACATTGATAGTTTATTGAAATTTGTAGGCAGATTTAGGGGAGATCAAAGGAACCATGGACTGTTCTTTAGCCTGGAAAAGAAATAAACTTTTCTTTCTGTAGTTTGACTTGTTATTTTTGATTAAAAAAACATGTTATACCAATTTCAAATGCTTCTCCCCTTTCCTCTAGTGATAAATGCTGCTCATTCTTTCTACAATGGAACAACAACCCTACCAATATCAGATGAAGATAGAACCCCACGGAAAAGAATTAGCAAAACGTTAAATATGACCACAAGTCCTGAAGAGAAAAGAAAAATCATTGGGGATACTTTTGTTAAGGTACCTTTGTTTTTAATATCCTCAACATGTACTGTTTTTGATGTGAATCTTTGTATTTGTTTTTCCTTGTCACTATATCAAATAACCAAATTTGCTAATTTTTTCCTTTTTCTTATGTGGCTGAGAGTTTTACTGTATATTGTCATTATATTGACCAGTAGAAACTGTTTTATGTTTGTTTGTTTGTTTGTTTTATGAGACGGAGTCTCGATGTGTCACCAGGCTGGGCTGGAGTGCAGTGGCACAATCTTGGCTCACTGCAACCTCTTCCTCCTGGGTTCAAGTGATGATTCTCCTGCCTCAGCCTCCTGAGTAGCTGGGACTACAGGTGTGCACCATCATGCCCAGCTAACTTTTGTACTTTTAGTAGAGACGGGGTTTCACCATGTTGACCAGGATGGTCTTGATCTCCTGACCTCATGATCCGCCCGCCTCAGCCTCCCAAACTTCTGGGATTACAGGTGTGAGCCACCATGCCCAGCCAACTGTTTTATGTTTTAATAAACATGTTTGCTTACATTGCCAGACTGTTATTTTAACTTTTTAAGAATAGATGTCTTCAGCTGATCATAGACTTTAATTCATTGGTTATCTCAATGGCTAATTTCAAGCTCTTGAATGGAATGTTCACATACCTATGTTTTGTTTTTTGGAGGCGGAGTTTTGCTCTTTGTCACCCAGGCTGGAGTACAATGGAGCGATCTCAGTTCACTGCAACCTCTGCCTCCTGGGTTCAGGCGATTCTCCTGCCTCAGCCTCTGGAGTAGCTGGGATTACAGGCATGCACCACTATGCCCAGCTATTTATTTTTATTTTTATTTTTTATTTTTTTTGAGATGGAATCTCGCTCTGCCTCCGAGGCTGGAGTGCAGTGGCGCAATCTCTGTTCACTGCAAATTTCGCCTCCAGAGTTCAAGCGATTCTCCTGCCTCAGCCTCCTGAGTAGCTGGGATTATAGGCGTGTGCCACCACGCCTGGCTAATTTTTGTATTTTTAGTAGAGACGGGGTTTCACCACGTTGGTCAGGCTGGTCTCAAACTCCTGACCTCATGATCCACCTGCCTTGTCCTCCCAAAGTGCTGTGATTACAGGCGTGAGCCACCATGCCTGGCTGCTAATTTTGTATATTTAGTAGAGATGGGGTTTCATCATGTTGGCCAGGCTGGTCTCGAACTCCTGGCCTCAAGTGATGCGCTCCACTCAGCCTCCCAAAGTGCTGGGATTACAGGCATGAGCCACTGTGCTCGGCCTCACGTACCTTTTTGAATCATGTTAAAGGACACGTTCATAAAGGAGTTTATTTTGGGGCTTGGTGGATTTTATTTTCTGTTCAGTATTTCTAAAGGACTCTAGGAGATTTAGCTGAAAGTATAAACTTTTGCTTTTAAAAAAATTTTTCTCTTACAAGGCTGTTTTACTCCTGTTGATTATAGATTGCCAATGAAGTAATTGGGGAAATGAACTTGAAACCAGAGGAGGTTTTCCTTGCCCAAGGTACTTTACGGCCTGATCTAATTGAAAGTGCATCCCTTGTTGCAAGTGGCAAAGCTGAACTCATCAAAACCCATCACAATGACACAGAGCTCATCAGAAAGTTGAGAGAGGAGGTAAAAGTTTATGAGAACTTTTTCATACAGTAGATACATGGAAGGTCTCCCTTTCTTCCCTCCTCTTCCCTCCTATTATTTACAGAGTTGCACAGCCATCACCACATCTAATTTTAGAACATTTTCATTACCCTAAAAAGGAACCTTATACCCATTAGCAGTCACTCCTTGTTCTACCTGTTGTCATTGTCATCCTGCCCCCACTCCCCAGCTCTTCCTTTCCTCCTTTCTTGCCAGCCCTAGGCAATTACCAACCAATAATTTATTTCTTTCTCTATAGATTTTCTTATTTTGGACATTTTATATACATGGAATTGTACAATATGTGGTCTTTTTTTTTTTTTTTGAGACGGAGTCTCGCCCTGTCACCCAGGCCGGAGTGCAGTGGTGCGATCTGGGCTCACTGCAAGCTCTGCCTCCTGGTTTCATGCCATTCTCCTGCCTCAGCCTCCCGAGTAGCTGGGACTATAGGCGCCCGCCACCACGCCCAGCTAATTTTTTTGTATTTTTAGTACAGGCGGGGTTTCACTGTGTTAGTCATGATGGTCTCGATCTCCTGACCTCATGATCTGCCCGCCTTGGCCTCCCAAAGTGCTGGAATTACAGGCGTGACCCACTGCGCCCAGCCAATATGTGGTCTTTTATGACTAGCTTCTTTTACTTACCGTAATGTTTTCAAGGTTCATCCATGTTGCTGAATGTATCAGAACTTTATTCCTATTGCCAGATAATATTCCATCTTATGGGTATAATGCATTGTATTTATCCATTGATCAGTTGATAGGCTTTTGGGTTATTTCTACTTTTTGGCTGTTGTAAATAATGCTGCTATGAATACTGGTCATAAGTTTTTGTGGATATGTGTTTTTATTTCTTTTGGTATATGCCTGGGAGTGGAATTGTTAGGTCTTAAGGTTTAACATTTTGATTAATTGCCAAACTATTATTTGAAATGACGATACAATTTTACATTCCCACTAGAAACGTATGAGATTAAAATTTTTCCACATCCTCACCAAGACTTGTTGTTATCTCTTTTCTTATTGTAAAAAACACAAAATCACATAACATAAAGTTTACCATCTTAACTCTGTTTTGTGTTTATTTTTTTTAAGACAGAGTCTCACTCTATTGCCCAGGCTGGAGAGCAGTCATGTGACCTTGGCTCACAGCAACCTCTGCCTCCTGGTTTAAGCAATTCTCCTGTCTCAGCCTCCCAAGTAGCTGGGATTACAGGCGTGTGCCACCAGGCCTGGCTAATTTTGTATTTTTAGTAGAGATGGGGTTTCACTATGTTGGCCAGGCTGGTCTTGAACTCCTGGCCTCAAGTGATCCACCCACCTCTGCCTCCCAAAGTACTGGGATTACAGGTGCGAGCCACTGCGTCCAGCCTCATCTTAACTATTTTAAAGTATAAGGTTCAGTAGTGTTAGGTGTATTCACATTGTTGTAAAACAGATCTTCAGAACTTTTCATCTTACAAAACAAACTCTATACCGTTAAAAAACAACTCTCCCTTTTTTCTGGCCCCCACCCTCTGGTAACCACCATTCTGCTTTCTGTTTCAATGTTTCACTACTTTAAATACCTCATATAGGTGAAATCATACAGTATTGCCTTTTTGTGACTTGCTTATTTCACTTAGCATAATGTCCTTAAGGTTCATTCATGTTGTAGCATGTGACAGAATTTCCTTCTTTTTTAAGACTGAATAATGGGCCAGGTGCAGTGGCTCATGCCTAGTGCTTTGGGAGGCTGAGGCGGGTGGATCAGCTGAGGTCAGGAGTTCGAGACCAGCTGGTCAACACAGTGAAACCCTGTCTTTACTAAGAATACAAAAATTAGCCAGGCGTGGTGGTGGGCATCTGTAATGCCAGCTACTTGGGAGGCTGAGGCAGGAGAATTGCTTGAACCCTGGAGGTTCAAGATTGCCAAGATTGCCATTGCACTCTAGCCTGGGCATTAAGAGTGAAACTCCATCTCAAAAACAAAAAAACAGACTGAGTAATATACTACTATAAGTATATACCACGTTTTGCTTATCCATTTTTGTTTATCTTTTGGATATATGCCCAGAATTGGGATTGTTGGATCATATGGTAGTTCTGTTTTTAATTTTTTTGAGGAAACTGTTGTCCATAGCAATTGCACCATTTTACAATCCAACCAAAAGTACGTAAGGACTCCAGTTTTTCCAAATGCTTACAATTTGTTATTTTCTATTTTTTTATGGATGTGTTATCTGACTTTAAAAAATTTTAGTCATCTGGCCCAGCACAGTGGCTCGTATCTGTGATCCCAGCACTTTGGGAGGCCAAGGCAGATGGATCACTTGAAGCCAGGAATTCGAGACCAGTCTGGCCAACATGGTGAAACCCTGTCTCTACTAAAATACAAAAAAATTAGCCAGGTTTGGTGGTACATGCCTGTAATTCCAGCTACTCTGGAGGCTGAGGCAGGAGAATTGCTTGAACCTGGGAGGCAGAGGTTGCAGTGAGCCGAAATTGTGCCACTGCACTCCCACCTGAGCAACGGAGTGAGACTCCGTCTTAAAAAAAAGTAAATAAAAATGTTAGTCATCCTAGTGTATATGAAGTGGTGTTTTGATTTGCATTTCCCTAATAGCTCATGATGTTGAGCATTTTTCCATGTTCTTGCCTATTGGCCATTTGTGTATCTTGGAGAAATGTCTATTCATATCCTTTGTTCCCTTTTTAAAAAAAAAATTATTTTAAGTTCAAGGGTATAAGTGTAGTTATATAGGTAACTGTAACTTGTTACATAGGTAAACTTGTGTCATAGGGGTTTGTTATACAGATTATTTCATCACCCAGGTATTAAGCCTAGTACCCATTAGCTTTGCTTATTTTTTAATTGACTTATTGATCTTTTTATTACTGAGTTGTAAATGTTCTTTATATATTCTGGTTACAAATCTTTTATCAGATATATGATTTGCAAATGTTTTCTCTAGTTCTGTGAGTTGTCTTTTCATTTTCTCAGTGATAGTATTTGGAGAATTTTAATTTTGGAACACTAGTATATTTTCTAATTGCTTTGTGTTCTAATGAGAACTAGATCAGAGATGATGGATTGGTTTACCCTGATTTACTTATATCTAAAAAGTTTATGTTTAAAATGTGCTTCAAAGAGAAATAATAGCACTAAAATATTCATCTAATTCCTTATAGGCATTTAGGAATAAATACTTTAAAAGATGCATTTTTAATAATAATCTGTTAGTGTTAAGAGAAATGGTAACAGGAAAAGCCAATAATTTATTACCCTTTGTTTGTCATGTCATCTTGGTTACTAATTTGTATTGGTTGGCTTCTTTCCTCCCTGTAGGGAAAAGTAATAGAACCTCTGAAAGATTTTCATAAAGATGAAGTGAGAATTTTGGGCAGAGAACTTGGACTTCCAGAAGAGTTAGTTTCCAGGCATCCATTTCCAGGTAAAAATTAGAATTGAATTTTGTTTGATTCATTTTTTTTTTTTTTTTTTTTTTTGAGACAGAGTCTCGCTCTGTCACCCAGGCTGGAGTGCAGTGGCGCGATCTCGGCTCACTGCAAGCTCCACCTTCCGGGTTCACGCCATTCTCCTGCCTCAGCCTCCCGAGTAGCTAGAACTACAGGTGCCCACCACCATGCCCGGCTAATTTTTTTTTGTATTTTAGTAGAGACAGGGTTTCACCGTGTTAGCCAGGATGGTCTCAATCTCCTGACCTCGTGATCTGCCCACCTCGGCCTCCCAAAGTGCTGGGATTACAGGCATGAGCCACTGCGCCCGGCCTGATTCATCTTTAGACCTTCATGTTGAAGAAAAATCAATTCATACAATTCTGAAATAATCTGTCATCTCAGGGAATATGTAACATGAGAGAAAGGAAAGGATGGTTAGGGAATAATTGAAATCTTTTGAGTATCTACTGTATTTACTTCATTTTATTAAATACTCATTTTCCATTGTCTTTGCATTTCAGTGTTACATTATCCTTGGGAGTTTGGCATCTGTTGTTGCCATCAGTTGAGAAAACCAAGACATAAAGATATTTTAATAACATTGCCACACAGTCCTAGTAGTAGAGCTAGGATTTGTTATATTCTTTGTACCATACCATAGTCTTTTCCATGGAAGATGTGAGGATTTAAACTTAGCTCTTTAAAATCCTTGTCCTATGTCTGACTTGTTTGAATGGATGAACCACTTCTTCTTGGCACAATGTAACTAATTCCTGAACAAATAATACTCCATTTGCTGTCATATAGAAAAAAATTAGAGGTGATACTTGTTTAAAGTTAGGACTGCAGGTCTTAACCTGTTTTTGTTACTATTTCTTGAGAGGTTGGGCAAGTCTGTACCTCAGGTTCTAGCTCACTGTAATAGTGATTAGGGGATGATTTGGGAGAATGACCTAATCGAATTGAAAAACAGAATAATAGCCAACATTTCTTGAGCACTCTATGTGCTAGGCACTCTGCTAAATACTTTTATTGTCTTATTTAATCTTCACAGTGGAAACTAGTATTATCCTGTTTTACAGATGAAGAAACTTAGGGAAAGCAACTAATTTGCCAAAAGTTATGCAGATTGAAAGGAGTGGAGCCAGAATTATATCCCCAATAATTTTTAGCTCTGAGTTTATACTCTTAATGATCATATTGCCTCCATAAACAGCTTTACAAATGTGTAACCTATGTGGTGATTACCACTTGTTCTCAAATCTAGTAATCAGATTGAGATCTTTAGTCCCTAACCTGCATGCTGGCAAAGAATGGTCTGTGGACTGGCGTGTGGCTCATGCCTGTACCCCTGAGTCTACTAAAAATACAAAAGTTAGCCAGGTGTGGTGGCAGGCACCTGTAATTCCAGCTACTCGGGAGACTAAGGCAGGAGAATCGCTTGAACCCAGGAGGCGGAGGTTGCTGTGAGCCGAGATTATACCACGGCACTCCAACCTCGGCAACAGAGCACGACTCCATCTTGAAAAAAAAAAAACATGGTCTGTGAATGTAATGGAGGGAAGCCAAGTGTTCTATGTCCTTGGTCATTATTTCATCTAGACTCACTTGATGTTTTAAAAATCTACTTTGTATGTTGAGTTGTCTGTTATGTAAGATTTCATTAGCAAAAATTGTTTTGCTACTTTAAAAACTATCTTAAATATGCTGTTTATTCTAAAGGTAAAGAATGGACTAGGAAATTAATGGACATAGCTGAGGTTTTGCCTACAACTAGGCATCTCAAGTGATGCCTCTTCTGTTGTAGTAAAGCAGCAGAATCCCGTTTTTCATACGTCTGTGCACACCTTGTGTTTGTACGAACTTTTAAGTATTTCGTAAAACGGAAGTCGAGTGCAGTGACTCATGCCTGTAATTCCAGCACTTCAGGAAGCCTAGGCGGGCGGATCACTTGAGGTCAGGAGTTCCAGACCAGCCTGGCCAACGCAGTGAAACCCAGTCTCTACTAAAAATACAAGAAATTAGCTGGGCATGGTTGTGCATGCCTGTACTAGGTACTACTGGTGGCTGCTAGGGGAGGGTAAGGCAGGAGAATCTCTTGAACTCGGGAGGTGGAAGTTGCAGTGAGCTCAAATTGTGCCACTGCCCTTCAGCCTGGGTGATAGAATGAGAGTCTGTCAAAATAAAATAAAATAGAAATACTAGTTCACATTTTTTGGTATTAAAAACTCACATTATTTATTTGATTATGTATGTATTTTAACAGTATAATACCATTCCTAAAATCAGATTGATAGTCGAAGTTGGATGATGAGTAAGGTGGTTAATTATACTGTTCTCTTTATGTATATGTTGAAAAATTCCCTTATTAAAAACTGAATAGATTGGCACATATGTTATAAACTAAAAATAGTAACTGGATAATTTTGTAATACTTAATACATGGACTGTAAAAATAGGATAGGTCAAGTGCAGTCAGTGGCTCACGCCTATAATTCCAGCATTTCCAGAAGCTGAGCTTCTGGAGTTCAAGACCAGTCTGAACAGCATAGTGAAACCCCTGCCTTTACTGAAAAAATTAGCCAGGTACGGCTGCGTGTGCTTGTAATCCCAGCTATTTAGGAGGCTGAGGTGGGAGGACTGCTTGAGCTCAGGAATTTGACACTGCAGTCAGTAATAATTGCACCACTGCACTCCAGCCTTGGTGACAGAGCAAGACTCTATCTCTTAAAAAGAGAGACAGGAATGATAGGGAGAGAATTAAACATGTTGTCTTATTTGAGCCTCACAATGGAAACTAGGATAGTATTATCCTGTTTTATAGATGAAGAAACTTAGGGACAGAGACTAACATGCCGAAAAGTTATGCAGACTAAAAAGTGTGCATAACTTAAATGTTGCGGCATTCTAAATGTTACAACATTTTTAGAATGTTGAAGCATTCTAAAGAATGCTGAGTTGAATGGGAAACTAATAGCTACACTTGGATACTTATGATGGCAGATGGATTTTAATTTTGGAAAGGTTTTATATTTTGAAAATAGTGGCATTTTTATATTAGATTTTTATATTGGAAATATAACATTAATGTTAAATACTTACTCTTACCTTTAGGTCCTGGCCTGGCAATCAGAGTTATATGTGCTGAAGAACCTTATATTTGTAAGGACTTTCCTGAAACCAACAATATTTTGAAAATAGTAGCTGATTTTTCTGCAAGTGTTAAAAAGGTAATATTTGATACAGCTAATCATTACAAGAAATTGAATGGATTCTTACTATATACCAGCATTTATAATGAATTTTTTAGGGTTTTATTATTTGAAAATTTGGAGCAATGTAACCTTTGAAATGACTGTGGAGAAAGTATTCCACGGATATTCTTATATATACATTTTTCCTTCCAGCGAAACAAGACTGGATATCCTGAGTCTCTAAAAATGTCAGATAAAGTATTTTAAAGCACTGTCTTATGGTATTGCAAGAAAGTAAGGGAAATCCTTTGAGTCAGGAATTTACTGGGAGCATCATTTCAAGAAACCAAAGCTGTCTGCTCCTCTGAGGACAGCTTCAAATCCTGTGTGGTCTAGGATTTGGGTTTTAACAATTTCATTTATGTACAGGTGTCTGAGTATGAGACTGGGTCCAAGAAGGGCCAGAGATTGGATCAGATATCTTCACGCTATGCAACACTTTAGCTCCAAATTGAAGATGAATGGAAAAGTTCCCCAGTCTACTTTATTCTACAGATGTGGGGTTTTAATTTATGTAATGTGTGTGGTCTGAAAATTGCAACATAAGAATTTTAAAGTGGATCTCGGTTGGTAGTGCTTATGGGAGTTAGGCAAGGAGCAATACAGATTCTCTTTAGAACATCTTCACCTAGGTCCCAAAGGATTCTCATAGATAGAATTCCAACAAATATGAGGTTATAATAAAAAATATAAATCACATATAGAAGTATGGCACCATGAATGAGAAGGGAAAAAACTGTCAGAACAAGACCCTCAGGACTTTACTGGAATTAACAAGCAATATGTAAAGTAAATAGAAATAAGCTCTTGATAATAAGAATAATGTATAAGAGACTACTAAAAATAACTGGGCAGATTTGAAAATAAGTTCTGGGAATGAAAATAGTAACTGAAAAACAGCTTAAAGACAGAATTAACGAACTAAAAGAAAGTTGTTTAGAGATTATCCAGAAATTAGTACAAATCATCATAAAGAAAATATAGGTACAGAAGGTTAAGATAGAAGGATAAGGCAAGTGCTAACATATGTCCAGAAGGAAATAATAGACAAAAATGTATTAATTCCTCCACACTAGTAAAAGACATGATGGCTCAGATTCAGGAAACGTAACACATCTCAAGCAGAATAAAGGGAAATAATTTGACACCTAGTAAGCATATCTTAGAGAAATTAAAGACTGCCAAAGACAGAGCAGCTGCAGAGAACAGATCAATTACCTACCCAGGAAATTATACTGAAACAGTAAAGGTAAGACTTCAAAATGCTAAGAGAAAATAATTAACTGTAGTGAACAGCTGAACTGTCTTTTAAAAACAAGGGCAAAATAAAGTTATTTTGAGATTACATAGAATTTACTACTAATAGTCCCTTGCTTTTGAAGTATACTATTCTTGATATAAAGCCTTAGAATTTAATTGGTCTGAGATGGGACCTGAGCATTCCAAGTAATTTGTGCAGTTAGGGTTGAGAACTTTTTTTTTTTCTTTTTTTGAGATGGAGTTTTGCTCTTGTTGCCCAGGCTAGAGTGCAATAGCACGATCTCGGCTCGCTGCAACCTCCATCTCCCAGGATCAAGCCATTCTCCTGCCTCAGCCTCCTGAGTAGCTGGGATTACAGGCATGTGCCATCACTCCTGGCTACTTTTGTATTTTCAGTAGAGATGGGGTTTCTCCATGTTGGTCAGGCTGGTCTCGAACTCCCGACCTCAGGTGATCCACCCGCCTCGGCCTCCCAAAGTGCTGGGATTACAGGTGTGAGCCACTGCGCCTGGCTGAGAACCATTGTTTTAAGAACTGACTTCAGGAGAAACAGCAGGATACCAGGAGAAAGTCGTGAGTACAAGAAGGAATGCTAAGCAAAGAAAATGGTAAATGAGTAAAACTGAAACAAACATGGACTGTATAAAATGATAAAAATAATTATAAAATTGGGAGTAGAGGTAAAAATGATACCTACTTGTTCTTGTTTATTAGAAAACATGTAACAATGTTTAGCAGAAGTAACATGTAAGCCACAAAGGGATTGATTTGAGCTAAGGAATTCAAAGATGCCTGTATTATTTGCCAGAAGGACAGAAGATTGATTATCTTTTAAGTATCCTTGTTAACACTTAAGGGCAACTACTGCAAGAATAGAAATAGAGGATTTAACTTCAAAATTGGTAAAGAGGAAATAAATGAGCTGGGAGAAATCACCAGTTCAAAAGACAACAAAAAGGAGTAAGAGTAAAAAGTGGGATAAATAGATAATTACAGAATAAGATTGTAGAATGAAATTCAACTATATTGATAACTCATTAAAAGGACTAATATCCCTAGTTAAAACATAGAGTGTCAAACTAGATTGAAAACTAAAATCTGTTTAGTATAGAATAGTAGATATGAAAAGTATAGTCTGTTCATAACAGGCATTACTAATACCTAGGGATAGGAGGAGTGAAAATTAAAGAATGGAAAAACATATACCAGGTAAATAAAGAAATGGGTAGAGCTGTATTAATTTCAAACAGAACTGACTTTATGGCAAAAAGCATTAGAGATAATATTTGACTCAGATAAGGTGCATCACTTGCTGGTGACAGGGTACTAAAGCCTAAATGTATGTAAACATAATCTGCATTTCTTATCCTAAGACTTCTTCATAGTCCTAGCCCTCAGCTGTGAATTTCTGGCATAGTGCATAGCACACACAACTCAAGGAGATACCAAATACAATCCACTGCTAAAAACCAGTAAAATACATAAGATAGTAGTAGATAATAAAAGAGTGAATACCTTATTTCTTAAAACTGAAAAAATGCCTCTTTGGTTTTTCTCAGCCACATACCCTATTACAGAGAGTCAAAGCCTGCACAACAGAAGAGGATCAGGAGAAGCTGATGCAAATTACCAGTCTGCATTCACTGAATGCCTTCTTGCTGCCAATTAAAACTGTAGGTGTGCAGGTGAGTTGTGTGAATTCATTCGTCAGTGATACACTTTTTTTTTTTTTCTTGAGACGGCCAGGCTGGAGTGCAGTGGCATGATCTCAGCTCATTGCAACCTCCGCCTCCTGGGTTCTAGCACTCTTTCTACTAATATTGAAATAAGGATTACTTAGAAAAATGAAATATGTAAGTATATATACCAAGTTTAGAGAAATAAGAAGGTAATTTTTTATAGAATGTTTAGGGAGTGAATAGTTACAGGAATTAAATAGTCAGGTTGAGATTTTGTAGTTTTGGAACATCTATGAACTCTAACCAAAGGCAAATATTGAAAGCAGCTCTTTCCTATAGGGTTGGCATGCTTATTTCTGCCATGTAGGGCAGGGATCAAGAGGTCATTTATCCTTCTAGATGTGAAATACACTATGGTTTTAGAAGTCTTTAACTGCAGGAAGGCCTCCAGATGTAAGTTACACCATTTAGGTGTTGTTCTCAGCTTGTGTATTCCCTGTGCTAGGGAACATGTTCTGCTGATGTTTTTTGTGTTTATTCTGCCTTTCTAGTTGTAAAAGAACATGAGAATAATATAGTTCTCAATTATAAAATGCTACTTGCAAAATGACTAATAACATAATTTCAGACAAAACTTACTTTATGGCAAAAAGCATTAGAGATAATATTTGACTCAGATAAGGTGCATCACGTGCTGGTGACAGGGTACTAAAGCCTGAATGTATGTAAATATAATCTGCATTTCTTTTTTTTTTTTTTTTTTTCTTTTCTTTGAGACAGAGTCTAGCTCTGTCGCCCAGGCTGGAGTGCAGTGGCTGGATCTCAGCTCACTGCAAGCTCCGCCTCCCGGGTTCACGGAATTCTCCTGCCTCAGCCTCCTGAGTAGTTGGGACTACAGGCGCCTGCCACCTCGCCCGGCTAGATTTTTTTTTGTATTTTTAGTAGAGACGGGGTTTTACCATGTTAGCCAGGATGGTCTTGATCTCCTGACCTCGTGATCCGCCCGTCTCGGCCTCCCAAAGTGCTGGGATTACAGGCTTGAGCCACCGCGCCCGGCCAATCTGCATTTCTTATCCTAAGACTTCTTCATAGTCCTAGCCCTCAGCTGTGAATTTCTGGCATAGTGCCTAGCACACACAACTCAAGGAGATACCAAATACAATCACCTGCTAAAAACCAGTAAAATACATAAGATAGTATGTTAATTTCTCCTCTTTTTCTGGAGACGGGGTCTTGCCCTGTCTCCCAGGCTGGAGTGCAGTGGTGTGATCATGGTGTACTATAGCCCTGAATTCCTGGGCTCAAGCGACCCTCCTATCTCAGCTTCCCAAGTAGCTGGGACTACAGGCATGCACCATCATGCCTGGCTAATTTTTAAATTTTTTAATGGAGATAGGGTCTCACTGCATTGCTCAGGCTGGCTTTGAAATTCTGGCCTCAAGTGATCCTTCACTTTGTCCTCCCAAAGTGTTAGGATTGGAAGCGTGAGCCACTGTGACCGGTCTTCTTTATATGATCCTTAAATGAGTTTTTGGGGAACAAAAGTGTGGGAGGGTAGGGAAGAGGAAGGTTATTTTATTTCAAGTGTGTGGTTAAATGGAAACTAGAAGAGGTGTCAGTAATTCAACTCAAAAATGGTATAAGTGCCAGTTATTGGGTTAATGTGTTTATAATGTGCTCTTACAGTAAAATTATGTGTAGAAAGAAGTTCTACTGTTTGAGATTATTCATCTAAAACCTAATAAGCATTTTTTCTAAATATATGAATCTGTCAGTTTAAATTCCTCTTTGCTCTGAATTCATGCAGTTCTGCTTGTAAATGAAACAAGATAAAAAGTGGTTGTTCCCAGGTGCAGTGGCTCATGCCTGTAATCCCAGCACTTTGGGAGACCGAGTTGAGCGGATCACCTGAGGTCGGGAGTTCAAGACCAACCTGACCAACATGCAGAAACCCCATCTCTACTAAAATTACAAAATAAGCCGGGTGTGGTGGCGCATGCCTGTAATCCCAGCTGCTCGGGAGGCTGAGGCAGGAGAATTGCTTGAACCCAGGAGGCGGAAGTTGCAGTGGGCCAAGATCGTGCCATTGCGCTCCAGCCTGGGCAACATCAGCAAAACTCCGTCTTAAAAAAGAAAAAATTGATTGTTATTTTTAAAGTAAACTAAAATATTTTATTTCATGAAAGTGATAGAGCCAGCTATTTGGGTTAAGGAACTCTTGCCTTCTTTTTAAAGGTAAAATGTTGTAAGCTGCTTATGTTGTTTTAAAATCACTATTGAAATAACCTTACTTGGAGTTATTGATGTTTTCTTTCAGTGGTTTATGGATTATCTCATTCACATACAAATTTATTTTGAAATTTGCAATGATACAGGCAGTATTACCCTAATATATAAAAATAGAATCGTGGACAGGTTATTTAATTCTTAAAAGTTTCTCAGTTTTAAGTAGATTTGTTACAGAGAACTTCCACGTCTGTATGCTAACTCATGCTACACAGGGAGTTGAGTTGAAATAGTTCCCTACTCTTCTTTTTAGAGAAATGTTACAAAAAATAGATATTTGAGGTAATTTGATGAATAAGTGATTTCTTTTTTGAAAATGAAACTTATTCAGGCTCTACTACTATTCCCACCAAAATAAAATTTTCTTTTGTTATTGGATAACTGACTTTCGTCTCTTACTTTTCATCTTTGAAGCTTAGACCCTTGCAAGCCCAGATAAAAATGATGGTTCATGGTTAGTATAAGAACGCATTTTATTTTCTAAATACCGAAGTAAACCATATTTGTAAAAAATCAAAAATACATTAAAAAAATTCTTTTTATTTCTACTCTCCAGTTAAGTTTTGTATGTGTCTTTCCAGAAACACTTTAAAAAGAAAATAGGGGATTTGGGGTACACATTGTCAACTTTTCTTTTAACTGAGCATCATGAACTTACCTTTCTGTGCCTTTCCAAGTAGATTGTTCTTAACTGTTCCCTCATATTCTATGCATACCATCATTTATTTAACTATTCTTCTAACCAGTGGGCATTTAAACTGTTCTCAGTTTTTTATTATATAGGCATCCCATCAGTTATCCATGTATTTATATAGGATCATTTTCTGTGTTAAATGTACATTTTACACTTTTTTTTTTTTTTTTTTGAGATGGAGTCTTGCTCTGTTGCCCAGGCTGGAGTGCAGTGGCATGATCTCAGCTCACTGCAACCTCCACCTCCCAGGTTCAAGCGATTCTCCTGTCTAAGCCTCCTGAGTAGCTGGGGTTACAGGCACACGCCGCCATGCCTGGATAATTTTTTGTATTTTAGTAGAGACGGGGTTTCACTATGTTTCCTAGGCTGGTCTTGAATTCCTGAGCTCAGGCAATCCACCCGCCTTGGCCTCCCAAAGTGCTAGGATTACAGGCATGAGCCACCGCGCCCGGCCCATTTTACACTTTTATAGATGCTCTCACATTAGCGTTCACATATGTTGAATTTTCACGTTCTTAGTACCTGCCACTCTGGGCATTAGGTACTTCTCTAATCTGTTACTTTTTAAAATGCTTTTCATAAAAAAAGCAAATTACTTGGATTAAACAGGACACAGGAAAAGAGAATAAATTATAATCAGTTTTATTTACTTATTTTAAAATTAGCTTTTAAGCTGATACTTAAACACATTGATAAGTAAATGTTTATGAATCGTTTTTGTCTCCCACTTAAGAATTCTTTATCCACTCAAAAAACATGGGCAGATGTTGTTTGCCAAATTACAATTTTTCATAATTTTATTTATTTATTTTTGAAATGGGGTCTTACTCTGTTGCCCAGGCTAGAGTACAGTGGTATGATCACTGCTCACTATAGCCTCGACCTCCTTGGGCTCATGTGATCCTCCCACCTCAGCTTCCTGACTACGTAGCGGGAACTACAGGTACATGCCACCACACTGCCCAGCTAAGTTTTGTATATTTTGTAGAGACAGGGTGTTGCCATGTTGTCCAGGCTGGTCTCAAACTTCTGGGCTCCACTGACCCACCCACCTCGCCCTCCCAAAGTGCTAGAATTATAGGTGTGAGCTTCTGTACCTGGCCTTGTCTGCCAAATTATCCACAGTTAGCAGGTAATGGGAATGTTGAATAAATTCTTTTTTTTTTTTTTTTTTTTTTTTTTTGAGACAGAGTTTCGCTCTGTCACCCAGCCTGGAGTGCAGTGACGTGATCTCTCAACTCACTGCAACCTCCGCCTCCCAGGATCAAGCGATTATCCTGCCTCAGCCTCCCAAGTGGCTGGGACTACAGGTTCATGCCACCATGCCCAGCTAATTTTTATATTTTTAGTAGAGACGGGGTTTCATCATGTTGGCCAGGCTGGTCTTGAACTCCTGACCTCAGGTGATCTGCCCACCTCGGCCTCCCAAAGTGCTGGGATTACAGGCATTAGCCACCGTGCTCAGCCTAAATTCTTGATATTACCATGATACCTTATGTATGTCTTAACTGATTCAGGTAGGATTTAATATGGGATTTTAATTTGGAATTTATTCATACCATTAAAGAAACATCTAGTATATACTTTCATTCAGATTTCAAAAAAACTATTAATAGTGTCACCATGCATAAGATATTTTTCAATGCATCTTTTCTTTTAAAAAAAAACAGCGTTGTCAAGTTAAACCAAGTTTAAGTTTAAAGTCAAGTTAAACTTTTGACTGTTAAAAATTACTGATTATCTTTTTATTTTCAGGGTGACTGTCGTTCCTACAGTTACGTGTGTGGAATCTCCAGTAAAGATGAACCTGACTGGGAATCACTTATTTTTCTGGCTAGGCTTATACCTCGCATGTGTCACAACGTTAACAGGTGTGTTTCACAGGAGCTAGGGTGGGGACGTGTGTAATGGAAGGATGTGCTTCTTAAGGGCTTTCCATTAATGAAAGACCAAAAGGCTCAAATGTAGATATAGGTAGGTCATGTAGATAAGAGTAAATGGCTGTGTTTGCAATTCAAATATGCACATAGGTCGCAGTTAAGTAGATATGTAGTATTATCTTGTGTTTTGACTCTTTATCACAATGTAATCATCTGTTAAAAATTATTTAAAGGAGAAAGATTTTTTATTTTAGTGTAAAATATTAAAGGCAGCTGTAAAACATTATCTTCTAAATTAGTGGCTTATATTAGCTATTGGTTTTATGGTGACATGTTTTATTCCAGAAGGATTGAAAAAATGTATGTCCAGGTTACAGAATTACAAATAAAGTAACACACACACACACCCACCCACCCATCCCTACAAAACAACCAACCACCCACCCCGCAAACAAAAATGGAGACTTGGTTAATTTAGTAGTAACCCCAAGGAAAAAATCGAAGAAATGGGCATGTGCCAGATAGCATTAACATAGTTACATTTAAATATATAATTTACATTTTAGGTTAATTTTCCTTTAATTTGCATATTAATTTCTTACATTGGATATATCAACAGCTGATTTATAATCTATTTCTAATACTCAATTTCATCATACCATATATAGTTTAAAAATTCACTTATTTTGTACTAGATTGCTAATTAAATTTTCTTATTTCACGGTTATTCTCTCTCTTCAATTTTCTTCATGGGTGTTAGGCAGTTAACAACCAAAAAGAATTACTTGAGATTTCATTTTGCTCAAATTGCTGCAGAAATCAGAAGCTTACCTTTTAATGTTAACCTAGCAGAGTCTGTATAGTTAGAGATAAGGAGTTACAGGGAAGCCGTGTTTTTACCGATGGGAACATGCTCATTCAAAAGCTTACTCAAATGAACTGAAGACCCCCAAATACAGAAGCATCTTTCATATGCTGAAAAATGGAATTATTAATATCTTCAATAATGGGGGCCAGGCATGGTGGATCACTTGAGCTTAGGAGTTTGAGAACAGCCTGGACAACATGGTGAAACTCCATCTCTACAAAAAATACAAAAATTAGCCAGACATGGTGGTGTGTGCCTGTAGTCCCAGCTACTTGAGAGTCTGAGGTGGGAGGATCGCGTGAGCCTGGGAGGTTGCCTTGAGCCAAAATCGTGCCACTGCAATCCAGCCTGGGCAGCAGAGTGAAACCCTTTCTCAAAAACAGAACAAAACAAAAAAACTTCAATAATGATAAATTTTTAATTGCCTATTTTGAGTGGACATAATTGTCTTGGTTAGAACAGTGGCTCATAATTTGCCTATCACAGAGAAAATTTCCCTAAATTGAACTGCACACTTTTACTGTATAATTAGTGTATTTCTTCATTCACAGCATTCTTACAGTTTTATCTCCTTTTTCTTTTGCCGAAGGGCACACATCCTTATTTAAACTTTATGTTTATATTCCAGTTTCTCTCTCTTTTCCCTATTTGTCTCTTCTTCCTTCCTCCCTTCTCAAAAAAGAAAAAAATAAAAAGCCTAACAATCAGCAAACAAAAAACTAGATTTTCCCAGCAAGCTCTTAAAAGAATCTTGGTGAACTTGGCCGGGCACGGTGGCTCACGCCTGTGATCCCAGCACTTTGGGAGGGCGAGGCAGGAGGATCACCAGGTCAGGAAATCGAGACCATCCTGACTAACACAGCGAAACCCCGTCTCTACTAAAAATAAAAAAAAATTAGCTGGGCGTGGTGGCGGGCACCTGTAGTCCCAGCTACTCGGGAGGCTGAGGCAGGAGAATGGCGTGAACCCAGGAGGCAGAGCTTGCAGTGAGCCGAGATCACACCACTGCACTCCAGCCTGGGCGACAGAGCGAGACTCCGTCTCAAAGAAAAGAGATCTTGGTGAACTTTAGATTTCTTTGCCGGGGTCTTTTTGGGGAATTGGAGTTTTAAAATATTCTTCGATGTTTGCCAGTTTTTTTCCTAATTTGGATGAGGGAATCTTTGTACAGGAAGGGACTGTTCCAGTTTTACTGTCATATATAGTGTGGGTAAATACCTGTGCCAGTACACTCTAGTGATTTTGTATGTAAGAAGTGAGAAGGTTTAAAAAGCAGGTTCATGGTATTCTCTTAACTTTTTCCTCTAAAGATCTTTTATGAGCTTTAGGAACTATATTGTTTAGAAAAAGTATAACTTACTGTCTATGCATGGGATAAAAAGCTTGCTTCTGTTGTAGTATGTTTGGAAGGAGACAATAAAGTCGGTGGTGGTGTCAGTGGTTTTGTGCTAATATGGTTTTCTTTTGTGTATTTTACCTAAGTACATATTAAGAAAAAAAGAAAAAACACTGAACTTTACCATGATAGTTGCCAGGGAGTTTTATTTTCTTTGCTAAAATCATGACTGATGAAAAGTGACAATTGTCTACTGGCTGGAGTAGGGAGAACTAGCTAAGTGGCACTCATATCTCTACCCTGATTCCCTCTTGTTTTCTGGGTGAAGATTGTGAAACAGATCCCTTCAAACCAATGGCCAGCTACACACTTCAAGTTGTTAAAATTGTCTGATTCTGATTTCCTCAAGTTATGTTCCAAACTGTACTCTCATTGACTGTCATTAACATGAAGATATTTGTGGTATATCTTCATGTCTTTCAAACAGACATTTATATAAAACAGTAATGAATTTTTTTTTGGAAGGAAGTAGTAGGATACTAAGTCCTATTTCAATGGCCCTTTTAATGAAGTGCAAATGAGAATCTCTCTAGGATCATTGTTTCTCAAGTAGATAAAAAAAGATGAGTTTACTAATTTTGGGAAATTCACTATAGTTTCCTCTTGGAGATTTCCAGTGCATGTTAGCATAGTATATTAATAGTTTCTGAAGTCTTGTCATAAAGGCACCTATTTTTAAATTTTAACTATGTGTATTTGTTTCCTAGGACCACCCATAACAAATTACCAGAAACTGGGAGGCTTAAAACAACAGACATTTATTCTCTCACAGTTTAGGAGGCCAGAAGTCTGAATTCAGTGTTGGCGAGGTCATATTCTCTCTGAAGACTCTAGTGGAGGATCCTTCCTCGCTTCTTCCTACTATTGGATGGTTGCTAACAATGCTTGGCTTGTGGCCAGCATAATCCAGTCAGTCTTTGTGTTCTCATGATCCTCATTCCCCTATGTGTGTCTGTGTATCCAAATTTTCCGGTACTTGAAAGGATACCAGTCATTGGATTAGAGCCTATCCTAATCCAGTATTACTTCATTTTAACTTGATTACATTTGCAGAGACCCTTTTTCTCCCCAGAGATTCTGGGTGGACATGAAGTTTTGGGGATACTCTTTGACCCAGTACGTTAAGTGAAAAGAGAGTCGTAATAATCACTTATATCTTTGCACATTCTGAGATACAGAATGTTCCAGAGAACACACTTTGAGGAAAGCACATAGAACACAGACCTTCCTATAATCTTACATGTTGTCCTATCCATTTGAGGAGATGAAGTGGGCAGGAGAAGGGCCTAAAACTAAGTGGGAAATGGAAAGAATGTTACTGTTCTAAGTGCCTTGCTTCTCATACTGAAATGTAATTTCTACATTTAAAATGTAATTGCTCTATTATTTTTACCTCTTTGTTTCCAGAGTTGTTTATATATTTGGCCCACCAGTTAAAGAACCTCCTACAGATGTTACTCCCACTTTCTTGACAACAGGGGTGCTCAGTACTTTACGCCAAGCAGATTTTGAGGCCCATAACATTCTCAGGGAGTCTGGTAAGTTGCTCATGTTTTTGATCACTACCCTCTGAAACTAGTTTTTGGAAGCTTGACATTAAGAGTAGGAGGATGTAGCTTTTGCTTTTTAGATGCTTTTGTTTTTATTATTTAAATCTTTGAATGTTCTATGATGTTGCTTTTTTTTTTTTTTTTGAGACAGAGTCTGTCTTGCTGTGTCACCTAGGCTGAAGTGCAGTGGCACAATCTTGGTTCACTTCAGCCTCCGCCTCCTGTTACAAGTGATTCTCCTGCCTCAGTCTCCTGAGTAACTGGGATTACAGGCGCCCGCTACCACACCTGGCTATTTTTTTGCAGTTTTAGTAGAGATGGGGTTTTGCCGTTTTGGCCAGGCTGATCTCGAACTCCTGACCTCAGGTGATAAGGTCAGGAGTCAGGTGAGGCCAGCCTTGGCCTCCCAGAGTGTTGGGATTACAGGTGTGAGCCACCGCACCTAGCCTATAATGTTGCTTCTAAATAAAATATATTCACCTTTGTGGCAATTTGTGGGTATGCACAGAGCAGCAGAAAATTTGAATTTCCAGACTTAGATGTTCCCAGCTGAGTTTGAACAAGGTGACACTGTGCCTTCTTGTTCCAGCGCTCATAATGTGAACAAGTCTTTTTCATGGTCTCCTTGATGAAATATCTTTTGCATTTTTATGCTTTTTGTTAGTGATTTTGCTGTTTAAAATGGATCTCAAGTATAGTGTTGAAGTGCTGTCTGGGTTCCTAAGCACAGGAATGCTGTGATGTACCTTACAGAGAAAATCTGTGTGTTAGATAAACTTCATTCAGGCATGAGTTAAAGAGCTGTTGATTTTGAGTTCAGTATGAATGAATCTATAATAAATATTAAATACAGTGTCTTAAATCAGAAACATACATAAAACAAGGTTATATATTAATCAGTTGATGAAAATATTGCAACCAGAGGCTTGCAGGGACCTAACCCTCCATATCCCCTGGGAGAAATGGTTCAATATTCACTAATTCATTGTTTGCAGTGTAGAATATAACTATACTGCAAATTATAATAGAGAATAATGAGAATGGACTCTTTCTATAGCACATCAGTGAAACATCACTGATGTGATCAAATTCTGTTTTTTGCATTTGTGGTTGAGTCCAATTAAAATGCTCTGCGAGTAGCTAGAATCAATGCATGATGACAGTCTTAACTATACTGTGTGTGTATATGTGATTTCAGATATTGTCTGGGAGGATTTAATTGAACTGAGAGTGCTTTTCTATGGTGCGGTGATTGGTTCTACATGTACCTTTCTCTAGGGTATGCTGGGAAAATCAGCCAGATGCCGGTGATTTTGACACCATTACATTTTGATCGGGACCCACTTCAAAAGCAGCCTTCATGCCAGAGATCTGTGGTTATTCGAACCTTTATTACTAGTGACTTCATGACTGGTATACCTGCAACACCTGGCAATGAGATCCCTGTAGAGGTAATTTATATATTTTTTTCTAATGCATGTTCTCAGTGCCTCTTACATTTTATAATACAGTGAATGGAATAGGCTGTGCCAGTGCTGTATTTCTGATGTTGGTTTTCTGTTCATAAGATAGGCCTTTTTTTTTTTTTTAATTTTCACATATTTGATTAATACACTGGGGCAGAAAAAGGCCTTAAGTTATAAATGCTCTCCAAATGTCTGATTACTATATAAACAGTAATCAGTTATAATAATTTTATCTAATCCTGCCAGTTTCTACTTTACAAATAGTATTCCCCAAATAAAGAAGAAAACTCTAGGAGTGAAGAAGAGTTTGTTAGAAATAAGGATGCAATTTGATAGCTTTATGGCCAGACACCCAAGAATTGCCTAAATATTCTCCCTACTACCAATTCCAACTCAATTTTTGATCCTTCTTTGTTTTCACCAGAACATTCCAAAGGAGCTACTTGCATAATAGCAAGTGAAAATCAAAGTGAGACTCTGTCTCACAGTTGGGCCGCTGCCTCCAGTGCGCTAACACGAGGCTGTGGTTGTAGCTAGGTAGATGGGTTGGGGAATGTGGCTTAGTTAGTTTTCTCTTAGACTCAAATTTGCCAAATTTGACAAGTGAGCAGGCTATCCTCTCTTCCTGTATACTTGATAATGATTAATGGCCCTTAGAGTTGTATGTTTAAGCTGCAGATAATTTGCAGAGCATTGGCTGAAACACATAAAATCACATGCCTGGATGCCACAGCAATGTCAAATCACTGTATGTTCTTAAGCATTTGTTGTGGCTCAGTCACAAACACAAATTGCAGACTAGCACCTGTTTGTGGATCACACTTTGACTAGTACTGAGTTTAAGTCACTAATATTTTAAACCTTAATAACTTAAACCTATCCCTGCAGAGGGGAATAGGTTCATTCTATAAGATTAATCGGAAACCATCCCATATACGTGGAGGACGATAGTGAAAATAGTCAACTTTTAATTTTAAATTAGAAATGTAAGCCCTCTAGGACTGTTGGACATGCAGTGGATGCTGACTTTTCTCTGTAATTTTTTTTAATAGGTGGTATTAAAGATGGTCACTGAGATTAAGAAGATTCCTGGTATTTCTCGAATTATGTATGACTTAACATCAAAGCCCCCAGGAACTACTGAGTGGGAGTAATAAACTTCTTGTTCTATTAAAGTACCGTGTGCAGTTTAAATTGATTAGAAATCATTCCCATTATTGACATGCAGTACTGTGAAAAGAGTTACTGGAGCAGCTACATCACATCTGAGTTCTCCACAGCAAAAATCTGCGGCTTAAGAGCTGAGTTGGGGATAACCAAAAGGGACTGAAGAATTTGTACGGGTAAATAATCAAGGCACCATTGCCTACACTCAGACAGATTGATACTGCTTTTGCCTTTGCCTCACTTACTCTTTATGTATAAATTCACTGTTGCTATTGATGTCTCTGTGAAGATGTATGAAGGTGGGTGAGTTTGGGGGTAGTTACGGGCTTCTGTCTCTTTGCCAGTTTCTAAGAACTGTTAGAAACACCCATTATTTACCAGTGTTACGTACTATGTATATATACCTTTTGGAGAATCAGTTTTCTTATAAGTAATCTTACTTCTCCAAAGGGTGAAAAAGAGATGAACATATCAGATAAAGGCATAGGTGGGCTATTCCAGCCACTTTTGAAGGACACTGAGGGTATAAAATATAAGCTACCATAAAATGGAAAAGCACCAGGAATTTATTGATGTACTTTTGAATTTTATTTCACAGCCTTGGGAGGAAGAAACTGTGAGTGGTCTCAGATGTCTGAATGATCTTAAAATGTTTTCAAACCATGTTCCACATAGATGCCATGTTATTCAATGTCAGCTTGTTCATTAGTAAGGAGCTTTATCCTCCTAGCCTTATATTACCAGCCCCCCACAGCCTTGCATAGAATGTTTCTGTTATCTCCCTAGAAGAAACTGGCTCAGTGACATTTCTGGTGTAGTGCAGATAGAGGTCAAGAGGAGCATTTTGATCTCTTCTTTTGCTGGTCCGAGAAACAGCTCTGAGATTACAGAAGCCATGATGCATACCTACAGCTTACAAATGGGAGAGCAAAAATGTTTATATCTTCTAGTAAACAGTTGTAAAATGACCTCTTAGATCTAATCTATAGACATATTATTCGTTGCTCAGACATCTGTGAACAGTCTTGATCCATGCAAGATGTTTGCCAAACTTTGTAATCCTTTCTACTAGCTATAAGAGAGAATTTAAGAACTGGTGCAGGACTTGTTGCCATCGCCACCAGTTTCTAACAGATCTTTTATAACATTCACATAAGTACTGTAGACAGTAGTAGACTTAAACTCTCCGTTTCTCTCAGTATTTTAGCTAAGAATGTTACCATATTTTTCTCTTACCAATTCCATCTCAGGTTGCTGCTGCTTTTCTAGTTTAAAAGGTCAGATCTATTAATCAGGTGTGAAATTTTATTTGGGATTCAGTGTTAGATAAACAACAAATGATGCATGGCAAGAAGTCGTCTTTTTATTCTGGCTGGTCCAGAGAACAAGAAAACCGCTGCTGGACCAGCACAGGAAGAGTTTCTGTCTGTCTTAACAGAAATCTGTGCCCAAGACAAAGGGGTACTTGACTCCTACAAAACTTAAAGGGTACATTCTCTATCCTGATGAGGAGGTACTCATTATGGCCTTCTGGAGAGAGGCTATGTTAGTGATCTGGTTTAGATTTAGAGTCATGTTATTTGAGAGCTAGAATAGACAGCCTATAAAATGCTTACCAACATGTGTCAGTACACGTTTATGTTTATATGGAAAAAAAAATTCTAGCCACGGTGTCTTACTATTTTGTGTTGAAGCAAACAATAGGAATTGGGAAAATAGATAGTAAGAATGTGTGTTCCCTAAGTATGTTATATGGAACACTGCTCCACTGAGAAGGTCCATGTAAAAAGGATTAGGTGGTCATATAAGTTTGGGGAGAATAAGCTCAGTTGTCCTTTCCTGGAGATTCATGGTATACAATATTCAAAGCTCTGAGAAATTCTGAAGTTAAAAACAATTGCTAAATTCTGCTTAATTTAGTGTTTTCCTGATACTTGTTTTTTGAACACCTTTTATATAATCCCTCCTAATATATAAATACAATATTGGAAAAATTGTTTATCCAAAACACGTCTTCACATGACATAGTTTCTTAAAAATCTAAATTTTCTGGAACTCAGAAATTTCCTAATATTTAGCACACTGTCTTCTTTTGCACAGCACTTTTTGCTTTGTGTCATATAGCATTACTCTGTACCTTCACAGTATTTCATCTGAGCCACTGAGGAAAGTTAAAGGTTGCACTTCCATTTTACAGTTAAGAAAATAAACTCATCTTAGGCATGGTTCCCTAATGAATTTCAGAATTAAATTTCAGGTTTCCTTAGTCTAGATTGTCCTTTCCGTACGTGTATTCTGACACCTAAAATTATGTAAACTTATGAGATGCTTATTTTCAACTAAGACTAGAATGGTGGCTACCAGGCTAATAACATTCATCATTGGTTATGCTGGGTATATCATGACTTTATTCCCATTGCTTACCATCTACCTGGGACACATCTCTCTTTAATTAAATATATTCTTTTTCTTTGTACCTTTTAGGTAGACAGAACAATGCAGATCATTGAAAGCATTATTTATTCCTAAGATAAGCAGGCACAGAATCATTTTTAAGAACCAAATACCCAGTCCTGCCTAAAGGCCCCATCTATGATCATCAGCTCTGTTAGAAATAACAGCCTGGCATAATTCCTAAATGCAGGTCTGTAGATGTATCTAGGAGATAGGGTTACACTGTTTTCCAACCTTTTTTAAATCCCTTAATCTTGAGGTAAACTGCATGCATTTAGTCAAACATCATAAAAGTTTGTGTCCTCACTGTTTGGGCTTAACCTCCTGATAGCCTATTTTGCTGAATAACTTGATCCTAACCTGTAGAGATAAGAGCGTTCAAATTAGGAAGGCAGGACTATCCATCTTTAGTGCTTTGCTCTGCCATTAAACAACACTGTGAACTTGGTCAAGTCATTTTTGTTGTTTATCTGTGACATGAGATAACTATATTAAATTTTCAACATCAAATCCAGCCATCAATTTGTATTTTATAAACAAGAAAAAGCAAAGCAGGAGACAGAATGGAGAAGCTGGATAGTGTTGGTTTTTTTTTTTTTTTTTTTTTTTAAGTTCTTTTATTGTCAGATATGACACAAAGGGAAACATCAAAATGCACTGTAAAGTTAAATCCTAGTTACCTTTTTTTTGAAGCTGTTGGCAAGGTTTGACCACTTGAGGAATCTTCTGCTGTGAGATAACACTTGAAAAACACCCATCAAAGTTTCCTGGTAGGAATCTCTCTTTACTGCGTGTTTTTTTGAAAAGCTGACAGAGAATATGCTTTGGCTTTGACACTAATGAAGTCACCCATCATCAGTTATATACAGCTAATTGTTGGGAGCTAGAGCTAGAATCCAAGCTTTCTGATTCTCTGCATGGAAGAGGTAATGCTCTAGGGCCCTTCAAGGCAAATCTTAAAAAGGAAGTTCTTAGTGTGTAATTGACCATCAGGGATAAATGGGCTTCGAAAGTGTTAATTGTCTCTTTACTTACAGTGAGTTTCTAGAGATAGCCGTGTCTTTCAGAAATTCTCTGACATCCTCTTGCCCAATGTTAAAACCACCTTTCCACACTACTCCCCTCCAGAAATCTTACTCATATGTGGCGAGGGCACGCCTTAGCTATCACCCCAATGGATGCTGCTTTCATTGACCTAAATCCAGAATGTAATGGGGAACTGAATACAAGTTGGATGTCTCCACCCTTGGAAAGCACATCTTTTGTTCTTACTGAAGTAATTTAACAACACCAGATGATGGAGGGATCACGATATCTTTTTAATCACTGAAGGACTTTGACAGCAGTAATGATGGCATTGTTGACTCTTAAATTTCTGAACGTTTCACTTAATGGCAAGTGAAGAGATATGGAATCCCCCAAAGAGTATGAAGATGCTAACTTGCAACCCTATTTTTATGTACTGAAGAGGCCTCAGTGTCTCACTGAACTCTTAACCTTTTTGTCAGTGTTCCTCAGTACTTCATGCCTATTACATAACCTGGAGTTAAAAATACAATATGCCCAATTAAATAATTGGATAGTTATTTAATCAGACACCATGGTCTGATGTCCAATTAAATACAATTAGAATCTGGAGGTAGAACTCAAGCATTTACAGTTTTAAATCTCCCAGCCAGAATAAATTCTTACTGAGGGCCATATCTAGCCTATCTTCATCAAACTTACAGGTGAATCTTTGTCAAACCTATAGGAGAGAAATGCAGGCCATAGAGACAGTCTTGCTGAAGGTCTTAGAGCTAAATTAGTTCATATCCAGGAACCAGATTCTGGAACTGATTATACCTTTATTATGTTGTATGTCAGACACTCCCAGGACCTGTTTGGTAATAATTAGGACAGCTGACATACTTGTTGCTAATTTCGAGATCTGGGCAACAACTGTGTAGGCTGTTCTTTCAACCTCGTTCTTCCTACTTCTTTACTTTTCCTTCAGAGAGGAGAAAGCCACCCCTGTGCTGTAGCCACTGCTCCAGTTCTGACTCTAGCTAGGTCATGAAACAGACTGAGCTATTACTGCACCAACACATAAATCCTCCTGCCATTTGGGTATTATTCTTTAGAGAACTAGAGATTACCTACCTGCAACCTAAGTTTCCTGAGTTAGAATCATTTGAGCAGCACCATCTAATTAACTCATTAACATATTTGTAGCCAGGCATGGTGGCGCATGTCTGTAATCCCAGCACTTTGGGAGGCTGAGGCGGGCGGATCTCTTGAGGTCAGGAGTTCGACACCAGTGTGGCCAACATGGTGAAACCCCATCTCTACTAAAAATGTAAAAATTAGCAGGGCCTGGTGGCGCGCGCATGTAATCCCAGCTATTCGGAAGGCTGAGGTGTGAGAGTCACTTAAACCCAGGAGATGGAGGTTGCAGTGAGCAGAGATTGCACCACTGCACTCCAACCTGGGTGACGAGTGAGATGCCGTCTCAAAACAAAAACAACATATTTGTTCACTTTTGAACCCTGTGGTGTCTTTTAACTTTGTTACGGGCCCTTGGTTAGCAAAATTTTGAGTTTAGGAAATTTGGCTATTTCTTGGGTATATTAAGTACAACTCCAAAATCCTCTTGAGTTGTCTGGGAAGCCTAAACCTTGAGCAGTATCCAAGTGGAGTATATATCTTCAAGAATACAGATTTTTAAGGTAAGTAGTTTTCTGTCTTTGCATCTCCTAAGACCATTGTTACAACCTTGATATTAAAGAAGTGAATGTAAACCTCCTTTTGAACATATTTTTTATAAAGAAATATTTTGTTAATTGGAGTAAGTAGTATTAATTGTTATGAAATCACTATGTAATTGTTAATTGTAAACTGCAATGTCTATTTTGTGTTGTAACAATGTTGCCATAAAATAGCTTTGCTAAATGTGAAATGACTTTAATCCCTTTGTCTTCAGTATACTTCATAAAGGAGGAAATGATGATTTTCACACTTTGTCATGAAGCTTCCATGTTTATGAGAAAGTCCAAGAAGTGAGAGCCAAGAGGACAGACATTATCAGAATATGGGACATAAGAAATTGCGTATAGTGCCAGGGGTTTCTATATAACAACTTACTCTATTTCTTTTACATACATAGGAGGCATTAGCATTTTGCTCAGTGTTAACAGGGAACATAATAGATACAAAACATTGGATAGCTTTTTATTTAAATGATGAGCTAAAGGTGTGCGTATACACATGCACTTATAAAATTAAAGTCATATATATGTATATACACAGACGTGACTTATTGCATATTCATTTACATTTGACCAAATCTTTTGTCAGTTTCTCAAGAACAATTTAACCTTTGTTTAATACATAAGGTCCTTTTAAGTATTTGAAACTATGTTATCAGAGTTGATTAAACCCATCAAAGTAAATGTACTAGTGAATCATCAATATGAAGATCAGAAGAAATAATAATGTTGAGAAATTGAATTCCATAGTTACTTTCAGGCAGTCATATTTCCGTGGTCTGTTTCCCTTCAAGTCAGTGCCCTTGCCTGGCCTTCTGCTATCTGATAAGACTGTATTTGAGACAACTATATTTTGAAAATTTTTTTTACTGTTTTAGCATAATTCATAACAAAAGTATTAGGTTTTTAATCTTGAACTCCTGTATTTCAAAACTGACATTCTGCCTCTTAATACTCCTTTTATCAAAAGCTATATAAACACCACACAGCTGTTTTTGTTTTTGCTTTTTGTTTTTTCAGTAGATTGTTAGTGAGTTATTCTAATTAATGTATATAGATTCTAAGAAAAGCAGCTAGGAATCTTATGTTAACTTCACTGTTTTCAAGTAGTGTGTCAAATTCTAATCATTAAATGCTTTTTTAATATTTCAGAATGCCATTCCATGTGTATATGTTACTGTTCTTTTAGACAATATGAAACCTGCCAAAACATTCTTTTTTAAAAAATAACATTATTAGAGAAAACTTTTAAAAATTTCCACTTAATATGGCTACATAAATGGTGTGGAAAACATGAGCCTTTTGTCAAGATGTCTTTAATTGCATTAGGATGATTGATACTCTGAATAAGAAGAAAGTTTCAGTGGACTAAAAATCTAGCTAAGTAAGACAATCTCATCTTTTGATTCTTTTGGAAAACAACTTCTATTTTATTGTGAGTAGTAGTGAGCATATAATAGATTGAACTGCTTATTGTGCTTATTTTGTTTATGGGAGAGTACCACGAATTCTGTATATCATGACTATTAGGTGTTCAACGACCTTCTTAAAATTACCGTGAAAATACTCAAGCATACACAAAAGTAGAATAATGCAATTAGCATACCCCAATATTCCTATTACTCAGACTCAAGAATTAGAATAACATGATTCGTTAGTGACTGAATTAGCCATATAGCACACAGTTGAGATTTCCAAAAAGTTGGCAATAAGTACCCAGGGATTTTTTGTTTTTTTCAGACGGAGTCTTGCTCTGTTGCCCAGGCTGGAGTGCAGTGGGAGGCTCATTGCAGCCTCCGCCTCCCAGGTGCAAGCAATTCTCCTTCCTCAGTCTCCCAAGTAGCTGGAACTACAGGTGCACACCACCACTCCCGGCTAATTTTTGTGTTTTTGGTAGAGATGGGGTTTTGCCATGTTGCCAAGCTGGTCTCGAACTCCTGGTCTCAAGTGATCTACCTGTCTCGGCCTCCCAAAGTGCTGGGATTACAGGCAGAAGCCACTGTGCCTGGCCAGTACCCAGAGATTTTTTAAAGAAATGAGATGGTTTGGAGAATTCATGTACTTAATTTAATGGTTATGTGGCTGTCCTGACCTATTTTCTGTTAGATTTTTGCTTAAAGAGAAACTTAAAGATTCATCATTAAATAAAATACATTTTGAATGGCATTGTTTTACTTGTTTTGTCTTTTTCTGGTCAGGCTGCTGGAGTACCTGATGTGAATTTAGTATAGAGGTTCCCAAACTTTCTTCTTTGACAGTTCCCTTAGTAATTTTAGTAGTGTCCCTAGGCCAAAATAAGTAACAGTTCCATTTATTAATAGTTACAAAACAACTTAAAAAGTTATGTCCTATCAACATAGCCATTTGAAAAAATATGTGTAAATGAAAAAAATTCATTCTTTCCATCCTTAAAGTTAACTATGAATGGGATATGTGCATCTGTTGAGCACTGTAAAGCTTATCAGATCACTGCCATCCTCATTTTCTGTTTCACGCTGATTTTTGCAACATATATGTTTTTAATCACGGCCACTGAAAACCCAGCTAGCAGTGCAAACATGACATCATTAAATGGAAGGTAGCATGATGCTGTGTTGAAAATTAACCACAAGCTAATAGTTCACTTTGTGTCTGTGATTTTGTTGCAGTGGCTTTTAGTGCCTTGGTGCACAGTTTGAGAACCATGGTGTCTGATTATTGTGATTTTTTTTTTCTTTTCTCAATTTTTCTTAACTTTGAAGGATATGTCTTAAAATATATATGTGTCCTTGGCTGGGTGCAGTGGCTCATGCCTGTAGTCTCAGCACTTTGGGAGGCTGAGGCAGGTAGATAGTTTGAGCACAGGAATTCAAGACCAACCTGGGCAACATGTCAAAACCCCGTCTCTACAAAAAAACACAAATGTTAGCCAGGTGTGCACCTCTAGTCCCACCTATGTGGGAGACTGAGGCGGGAGAATTGCTTGAGCCCAGGATGTCAAGGCTGTAGTGGGCTGTGATCACGTCACTGCACTCCAGTCCGGGTGAGAGAACGAGACCTTGTCTCAAAAAATAAAATAAAAAACATATATATAGCTCCTTAATATTGAAAGAGTTGTCTTTCCTGTTTTGACATTTAAGAGTTGGAATATTTAGGCCGGGCGCGGTGGCTCAAGCCTGTAATCCCAGCACTTTGGGAGGCCGAGACGGGTGGATCACGACGTCAGGAGATCGAGACCATCCTGGCTAACACGGTGAAACCCCGTCTCTACTAAAAAAAATACAAAAAACTAGCTGGGCGAGGTGGCGGGCGCCTGTAGTCCCAGCTACTTGGGAGGCTGAGGCAGGAGAATGGCGTGAACCCGGGAGGCGGAGCTTGCAGTGAGCTGAGATCCGGCCACTGCACTGCAGCCTGGGTGACAGAGCGAGACTCCGTCTCAAAAAAAAAAAAAAAAAAAAGAGTTGGAATATTTTACAAAAATATAGATACTTAAGAATCTTATTGCATCTTCCTGGGGTAGAGGTACAGACATCCCATATATTTCTTAAAGTAGACCTGTATAGAATGTCCCTAGATCCACATTTAAAGCATACTTAAATTCACCTTGGAGCTAGCTTTTTCAGGTAACTGGTATTGCTACAGAGATTTAAAACTATCTCATACCTTTTAGACCATTATTATAGAAGTGAATATTCTAATATACTGGATTTAGAAAAGGCCAGATGTGCTATTTACAGTGTTGTTACAATGTTGGTTTCCCTTTGTAAAGTAAGGGGAAATAGTCACCACATATATTTTTAAATTTTTCCCATTAAGTAAACAATAATGGTCCATCCTTTGGATATGTTTGAGTTTAGAGATGTCGTTCAGTAAGGCAGAGAGGGAATCAGCATTGCTCACATTAGTTTGGAAATAAGTTGAATTTAAAAAGCTTACTAAAGAAGCATAACTATCTTTATATTTTCATCTTTATGTGATTTCTTTACCCTGAATCTCAGAAGAGGACCATTATAGAAAATGTAAAAATTTTATCTCTGAGAAATGGGAATGAGGCATTTTCAGAGTATGAGTGACATAAGAGTAAGATTCCTAGTTGAGTTAGGTGTAATCTTGGGAATCTATTTTATCTAATATTTGTTCCAGTATGTTAGAATATTCACTTGTAACATATTGGTCTAAATCTGTTGGTAAAACATTGGCCTAGAATCCAGTATCTTATTTCTGACTGACTCCATGTAGCCGTGTAACCCTGGGTAAGGCAACAATCTCCTTGGCACCAAATCACTCATATAATGGAGGAATAATACTGCCTCTGTGGGTCAAGTGAAAGAATGTATAAGGAATTGATTTACCAGTACATTAAGTATGAAAATATGTATGAGAAGGTGCTTTATGTATAACATAAGCATAATCTCTTATTTAAAACATAGCAGTGCAGATGAAATGAGTGTTGTAGGATTAATAGTCTTTGTGCTCAATTAGCTGGGACAAATCAGATAAATTTAGACTATGACAGAGTCCCAGATTTTGAAGATGGTGTGGGGTCACTTGCTTTGAACTATATGGGGCTTGTACTTGCCCCATTATATAACAATTTCGTTGTTCATTATGAAATTTATGCCACATGATATTAACCCTAACAGAACAGAACACACTGACTTCTGTCGCTAATCTCCAACCTTGCATGCTATTCTCCATGCTATCATATTTTAATTTACAATTCAAACAGAATCTGCCAAGGAACAGACTGTCTAGAGTTCCGGAAACAAACGAAACAGCATTGCACTTAGGGCTGTAACAGGAAAGGCTGAAGCTATACATAGGGGAAAAATACAAGTGGGTTTCCTATTTGGTGATGTGAAGTGTGAAGCCAAGGGTGCAGGCTAAGTCCTGCCCATGTTCAGCTTCACTTGGGTGTCTAATACTTGGAATTCTACTGTTAGACATTTATTCCTTTGATATAAGCCTTGCTCTTTTCTTGCAGGTCTCTTTTAAAAAGCAGAAACTGCCAGGTGCAGTGGCTCATGCCTGTAATCCTAGCACTCTGGGAGGCTGAGGCGGGTGGATTACCTGAGTTCAGGAGATGGAGAACAGCTGAGCAACATGGTGAAACCCCATCTCTACTAAAAATACAAAAAAATTAGCCGGGCGTGGTGGCGTGCGCCTGTAATCCCAGCTGCTCGGGAAGCTGAGGCACTAGAATTGCTTGAACCTGGGAGGCGGAGGTTGCAGTGAGCTGAGATTGCGCCACAGCACTCCAACCTGGGTGACTGTCTCAAAAAAATAGAAAATAAAAAATAAAAAGCAGAAACTCCTTAAAAAGATCATAGATTTGATCATTAATACCTCACTGTAAATAAGCTTGTTCATTTATTCAATTTTTACATTTTATGAACCAGGCTCTGAGTTCAAACACAAGTAAATCACTGATCTTGACTTGAAAAATGTTTAGTTTAGTTTGGGCTTGGCATAGTGGCTGACATCTGTAATCCCAGCACTTGTAAGGTCGAGACAGAAGGATTGCTTGGGGCCAGGAATTCAAGACCAGCCTGGGCAACATAGTGAGTCCTTTTGTGTCTACAAAAATTAAAATATCCAGGCATGGTTATGTGCACCTGTGGTCCCAGCTACTCGGGAGGCTGAGGTGGAAGGATCACTTAAGCCTGGGAGGTTGAGGCTACAGTAAGCCTGTTCACACCACTGTACTCCAGCCTGGGCAACAGCAAGACCCTGTCTTAAAAAATGAATTAAACTAGGGTATTCTGAAACACTGAGATATATAGGGGCATGAGAACTAAAAAATTCAGAGTGAGTCTTGAGAGGCCGTGTTGGCACTGTGCAAGGTGAGGTTATGAGTAAGCAGGATAGGGTGGTCAAGTGAGAGCAGAAGAGATACACAAAGGGGCAGGGATGCTGGGAGGAAGGGGATGGTGGTGGGAGAAAGATTTCTTGCCACCAGAAGACATCGTGATAATGTGGGCTTTGTTCCTACCTCTCCTAGGACTGTGACAGTCTTAACTAGTGTTACCTGGTGTGCTTCTCCAGACAGGGAATTACTGCGAAATTGCAGTGCAATTCCCGGATCCACTTGCCCCAGGACTCAGTCCTGTCAGCATTGGAGAGGAGTAGCAAGAGTAGTATTTGTATTTGTCCTTTCTGGGAGGCTCACATGTAATCACTTGGGGCAGCAGAGTACAGGGTGCTGGGCTGGTGGATTCCAATCACGATTCCTGTAATGGGTAGGAACTTGGCATTATTATCCAAAAGAACTAAGCCAGAGAGCAAAGGATCCACAGATACGTTAAATGAGGCTGCAAGTGTTGAAAATGTGGGTGATAGCACTCCAGCCTGGGCGACAGAGCAAGACTCCGTCTCAAAAAAAAAAAAAAAAAAAAGACAGTGTGGGTGACAGAAGGAAAAATCTTAGTTCAGTTTTGCAGTTTAGGTTAATCAAACCCATCATCCTGGTTTAATAGTTCAGAAATAAGGTTTACCTGAGTCCTCTTAGCACAAGAGTTAAACACCTCCCAAATCTCCAGCTCCTCCTGTGCAACCCTTCCCCACACCCTCCACCAGCACCTCACTCTAGTGAGGCACAAAACCTTACCTGCTTTATTTCTGATTCCACCTGGAAAGGAGTTTCTATTTTAATTGGTTCCTTTTCTTCATCTTTTAGTAAAAAGCCAGCCTGTCTCCATTTAAAATATTTGCAGCACCAATATCTGGGGGAAAATAAGTGAAGTCAGGTTTTGTGGGTTTTTTTTTTTTTTGTATTATTCTTCTAGATCCTTGTGGTTTCCTAGGAAAAACAAAAATAGGGTATATGAATTGGTGAGGGCAAGCTGTTGAAGCTAACAGTATGACTTGGTCCAATTATAAGTTGAATGTGCGTTTTGGTATCTATCCATCTGAAAGCTATTCTAGCCTAATTATGCCCCGTGCCCTCTGTCTTCTTACTGCCTGACTAGCTATTGAACTGCTCCTTTGTCACTGAGAAGGAAAGGCCTGAAAACACAAGCTACAGTTGATTCTTGAACAACATGGGCATGAACTGCGTGAGTTCATGTATACCTGGGTTTTTTTCAACCAAATGTGGATGGAGAAATAGCATTCTCAGGATATGAGACCTGTGGAGGGAGGATTGGCTTTTCATATACCCAAGTTCTGCAGGGCTTACTGGAGGACCTGAGTGTGCGTGGATTTTGGAATATGCGGGAGTCCTGGAACCTTACATACACAAGAGTTGACTATAGTTTTATTTCTTGATAACTTCAGCCCAGACAGTTTCAGTAGGGGAGGAAATATACTATTGGCCTCAAGGTTATTTGACGCTTAGCTCTAGTTCTTTCAGATTTCTGAAAGATGAGAATTGGTAAGGACCCAGGAAAAGCATTTAGTTTTATCCCATAGGGCAACTAAGTTTCCAGCAGTGGAAAGATTGCACTCTGGTTAAAGCTGGAGCTACATAGAAAACTCCCATCTTGGGACTCCTGCCTGGGAGCACTTCCCACTATTTTAGACTGCCTGCCCGCCTGCCTTGAGGATCCTAACGGTCAGGGTAGACTTCCCCCAGCCCCCTACAAGCACATTTGAGAGCAAATACCTCTTCCCATTGGTCAGTCTTGCCTGTCTTGGGTCATTGCTATATTTATATGCCTTTGCTTCTCCTTCCCCCCCATCAAGTTCACTTTAAAAATAAACTCATTCTGCTTCTTTCTTAGACCAGTGTCCCTTTAGCAGACAAACATCACCTGAAAAAGCTTTTCTTCCCCCTTCAAGCTAATCTGTATCAGATCATAGGGATGGATTTTTCAATCTCAGAGGTCTTTTAGAAAGCAGAGTTCTAAAAAGACTTTTAGAACTTTTCAAATGTTCTTATTCTAACTTTTTAAGTATTTGAAGAAAAGAGCAATTTAATGCCTTCAGAAGCTAATTCATTTACTTATTTAACCAACATTTGAATGCCCACTCCGTGCTTCAATCACCTCATTATGACTCAGAAGAGAGTCATAACGTGGTTCTCATATACTTTGATTCTGCTTTATATTTTAATCTGTCTTTAGACAGAGCTATGGAGGAAGTGATGTTTCTTTTATTAACTGATGCAGCTTTTTGATGAGGCCTCCTGCGATCTCAGTAGCAGGCCTGGATGAGACAGAGATAAGCCTCCAACATGAGGGCAGGGTCAGCTTCCATAATTAGGGTTACAGAGAGGCAGTGTGGTTTGGTGGCTAAAAAAAACGAACTGTAGAATGAGACAGGCCTGGGTGCATTCCTGTGCGTTACGTTTATAACAGTTAAGGAACTCATATTGGTGCATTAGTAACCAGGCACATTTTATTACTAGTTCACTAGATTTTTCCTAATGTCCTTTTTCTGTTCTAGGATCCCATCCAGGACACTACATTATATTTAGTTTTCATGTCTCTTCAGTCTCCCCTTGTCTGTAACAATTTCTAAGACTTGTTTATAATGACCTTGACAGTTTTGTGTAGTACTGAAGTGGTGTGGGTGTTGTTTGGGGAAATACCTGAGATTCGTTGTCTCATGCCAAGGAAATTGAAGACTTAGACACACAAGGAGTGGGTTTAGGAGCAGAGGTTTAATAGGCAAAAGAAAGAGAAAGGAGCACAGCTCTCCCTCCTGCAGAGAGAGGGGTGCCTGAGTGGGACTTCTGGTCTGCAGCGGAGTGCACAAGATTTTATAGACTGGCTTGAGGAGGCAGTGTCTGATTTACATAGGACCCAAAGTTTGGTTGGACCGGGTGTGATGTTTACATAGCCCACGAAGAAGCTGGCCACCCCACCCTAATCTTTTTATTATGCAAATGTGTTTTCTACCTGGCTGGTGCCATGTTGTCTGCTCCTTACTGTACACATGGTTGGCAAAGAAGAGGGAAGATGCCATGTTGAACATGCCTAGCCCCCACATAGCCTTTTCCTATTGGTACAGCTGCCAGCATTCATCCATGCAAGCTTCCAGCTTATCTGTCTGTAGCTTGATTTTTACAGGCTGTTCTTTGTTAGAAAAGAAATGATTTGGGGGCTGCTTTTCATTGAAAGGAAAACCTTATTGAGGACTTCCTTACCCTCACTATCTACCTAAGTGATTTCTTTTTACTTCCTGTATCAGTACTGGTCAGATACTTTGTTGAATGCGCCTTGTTTTGTTTTCTTTTTAATAATTTTATTGCGGTAGAATTTACATAACAATTCACCCATTTAAGCTGTACAATTCAATGGTTTTAAGTATATTCACAGAGCTGTGTAACCATTGCCACCATCAATAGTAGAACATTTCTTTTTTAAAAGATATATCACAATTTGTTTATTCACCAGCTGATCAACATCTGGGTTGTTTCTAGTTAGGGGCTGTGATGAAAAGAGTTGCTATTGTAACTGCCCATTGGGTTTACCTTGCCTGCTGCTTACACAGAGCCAATTGATCAAGACAGGGGAATTGCAATAGAGAAAGACTAATTTACACAGAGCCAGCTGTGCAGGAGACCAGAGTTTTATTATTACTCAAATCAGTCTCCCGGAGCATTTGGGGGTCAGAGTTTTTAAGGATAATTTGGTGGGTAGGGGGCCAGTGAATTGGGAGTACTAATTGGTTGGTTTGGAGATAAAATCGTAGGGAGTTGAAGCTGTCTTCTTGGGCTGAGTCAGTTCTTATGTGGGGGCTACAAGATCAGATGAGCCAGTTGATGTATCTGGGTGGTGCCAGCTGATCCGTCAAGTGCAGGGTGTGCAAAATATCTCTTAGGAGCAGTTTAGAGAGGGTCAGAATCCTGTAGCCTCCAGCTGCATGACACCTAAACCATGATTTCTAATCTTTTGGCTAGTTTGTTAGTCCTACAAAGGCAATCTAGTCTCCAGGCAAGAAGGAGGTCTCCTTTGGGAAAGGGTTGTTATCGTCTTTATTTTAAACTCTAAACTAAGTTCCTCCCAAAGTTACTTTGCCCTATGCCCAGGAATGAACAAGGACAGCTTGGAAGTTAGAAGCAAGATGGAGTTGGTTAGATCCGATCTCTTTCACTGTCTCAGTTATAATTTTGCAATGGTGGTTTCACTATGATGTTGTATAAGCTTGCATGGATATATGCATTCATTTATCTTGGGCACATTCTTAGGAGTGAAATTGCTGTGATATATGTTTAACTTTTTAAATGTTATCCAGTATAATTCTTATTTTATTTACTTTTTCTTTCCAACTTTTATTTTAGGTTTGGGGGTACATGTGCAGGTTTGTTACATGGGTAAATTACGTGCTGTGGGGGTTTGGTGTACAGATTATTTTGTCACCCAGGTAAAAAGCATGGTACTCGATACTACCCTCAAGTAGGCCCTGGTGTCTGTTGTTTCCTTCTTAGTGTCCATGTGTACTCAGTGTTTAGCTCCCACTTATAAGTGAGAACCTGCAGTATTTGATTTTCTGTTCCTGCATTAATTGACTTAGGATAATGGCCTCCAGCTCCATTCATGTTACTTCTTGGGACATGATGTCATTCTTATTTATGGCTGTCTAGTATTCCATGGTGTACATGTACCACATTTTCATTATCCAGTCCACTGTTGATGGGCATTTGGGTTGATTCCATGTCTTTGCTGTTGTGAATGGTGCTGTGATGAACATATGTATGCATGTGTCTTTATGGTAGAACAATTTATATTTCTTTGGGTATATACCCAGTAATGGGATTGCGGGATCAAATTGTAGTTCTGTTTTAAGTTCTTTGAGAAATCTCCAAACTGCTTTCCACAGATGCTGAACTAATTTACACTCCCACCAGCATAAGTGTTCTCTTTACTCTGTAACCTTGCTACCATCTATTATTTTTTGGACTTTTTAATAATAGCCATTCTGATGGTGTGAGATGGTATCTCATTGTGTTTTTTTGTTTTGTTTTGTTCTTTGAGATGGAATCTCGCTCTGTCGCCCAGGCTGGAGTGCAGTGGCAAGATCTCAGCTTACTGCAACCTCCACCTCCTGGGTTCGTGCCATTCTCCTGCCTCAGCCTCCCGAGTAGCTGGGACTACAGTCACCCGCCACCATGCCCGGCTAATTTTTTTGTATTTTTAGTAAAGATGGCATTTCAGTGTGTTAGCCAGTATGGTCTCTATCTCCTGACCTCGTGATCTGCCCACCTCAGCCTCCCCAAAGGGCTGGGATTACAGGTGTAAGCCACTGCACCCAGCCTCACTGTGGTTTTGATATGCATTTTACTAATGATTGGTAAGCTGTTGAGCATTTTTTCATGTGCTTCTTGGCCATGTGTATATCTTCTTTTGAAGTGTCTGTTCATGTCCTTTGCCCATTTTTTAATGGGGTTATTTGTTTTTTGCTTGTTAACTTAAGTTCCTTATAGATTTTGGATATTAGACCTTTGTTGGATGTATAGTTTGCAAATATTTTCTCCCATTCTGTAGGTTGTCTGTTTACTCTGTTGATAATTTCTTTTTCTGTGCAGGGGCTCTTTAGTTTAATTAGGTCTCATTTGTCAATTTTTGTTTTTGTTGCAATTGCTTTTGGAGTCTTCATCATGAAATTTTTCCCAGGGCCTATGTCCAGAAAGGCATTTCCTAGGTTTTCTTTTAGGGTTTTTTTTTTTTGTTTTTTTTTTTTTTGAGACAGGGTCTCACTCTGTCTCCCAAGATGGAGTGCAGTGGTGCAATCTCGTCCACTGCAATCTCTACCTCCTGGGTTCAAGCAATTCTCATGCCTCAGCCTCCCGAGTAGCTGGGATTACAGGCATACACCACTATGCCTGGCTATTTTTTGTGTTTTTAGTAGAGACGGGGTTTTGCTATGTTGGTCAGGCTGGTTTCGAACTCCTGGCCTTAAGTGATTCGTCAGCCTCAGCCTCCCAAAGTGCTAGGATTACAGGTGTGAGCCACTGTGCCCAGCCTAATTTTTTATACAATGAAAAAAAGGGATCCACTTTCAATCTTCTGCATATGGCTAGCCAGTTATCCCAGCACTGTTTATTGAATAGGGAGTCCATTTTCCGTTGCTTGTTTTTGTCAACTTTGTCAAAGATCAAATGGTGGTACTTGTATCTTTATCTCTAGGTTCTTTATTCTGTTCCATTGGTCTGTGTGTCTGTTTTTGTACCAATACCATGCTGTTTTGTTTATTGTAGTCTTGTAGTATAGTTTGAAGTTGGGTATATGATGCCTGCCTTTTTTCTTTTTGCTTAGGATTACTTTGGCTTTTCAGGCTCTTTATTGGTTCTATATGAATTTTAGAATAGTTTTTTTCTAATTCTGTGAAAAATGTCATTGGTAATTTGATAGAAATAGCACTCAATCCATAAATTGCTTTGCGCACTGTGGCCATTTTAACAATATTGATTTTTTCCTATCCAGGAATGTGGAATATTTTTCCATTTGATTGTGTCATCTCTGATTTCTTTTGGCAATATTCTGTAATTCTCATTATAGAGATAATTGTAGAACAGTTTATCACCTCTAAAAAAAAAACTTCAGTAATAAGACTGACCACTTGAAAAAAATAAAAGTAAATAAATAAAAAGAAACTCCCTACCCATTAGTGGTTATTCCCAGTTTCCCCTCAAACTTCCCTGCCCTAGGCAACCACTAATCTACTTTCTGTCTCTATGGATTTTAGGGCTGGGGCAGAAGATTGTCAATTCTGGACGTTTCATACACATGCAGTGAGATATTATGTAGTCTTTTGTGACTGCTTTCACTGAGCATGATTTCAGTGTTCATCCACATTATAGATTGTACCAGTATTTCATTTACTTTTATTGTCAAATAATATTTCCTCAATTTTGGTTTGCATGATATTTCTTTCAGAACGAAGTTATGGATTTTGTGAGGAAGACCACAAAGGTGAAGTGCCTTCATGATGTCATTTCAGGAGGAACATGCTATCTCTATGTCTTGGCACTCATGATGTTAACCTTGACTATCAGGCCAAGGTAGTGTTGGCCAGGTTCCTTCACTGTAAAGTTACTTATTCTTTCCTTTCTCTACCCTACTGTTTGGAAGCAATTGGGGGAGGAGAGGGGAAGGTGGGAGTATCTACTTAAATTAGAGTTCTGTACAGGAGACTTGACTCTTTTCTCCCATTCAGTCATTTGTTTAGACCAGTATGTACTCATGGATATTTATTTTATTATATTATGGGACTATGTTGTTTATTTTGCTGTTGAAAGTGTTCCAGCTTTGGCCATTGGGAGCTCTTTTAGGTTGGCACCTTTGTCACTTTGAGATGTCTGATCTTTTTTTTCCTTTTGGTAAAGCTTTCTTTCAAAATGTCATACTCCAGGTTCATCTTATATATTCCCTGCCCCAGCCCTAAAATCAGCCACTTCTTCAAAGAGCTCTGGTTTCTTTTGGAGAATGGTATAGAAACCAAGATCTAGGAGCTTCTTGCTACTGGGATGTGTGTTACTGCCTCCAGACCCTCTCAGTGGACAAGCTAGGAAATATGAGTGTATATTAGCACATGTGTATATACATCGTTATAATTTTGGCATCTATCTAACTGTGTCTATCTTAAGGTAAACATGGCTTTGAAGTAACATCACTTTTAAATAAATACATTGTGAGATGGGCAGACACTTCAAGAGAGATTTAGTGTTTAAATGCTGTGGCCTCTTAACACAGGATAGGACTGTTCATTCCATAAATGAAAACACAGTTCCAAAGAATCCTCCACCTGATATAACCTATGCATTTCACACTCTGCTGTAAAGGCACTGTGATTCTCCTCATTGGGAGAGAACTCCCATCACACCATGGCCTCCTGTTCTCAGGGTCTCCAGTGGGGTGTCTCTTCTAGGTGCAAGTTCTCAGAGTCTGATAACCTGAGACAGCAGCATAATTGGTTAAATGAATTAAAGTACATCCATGTAATAGATATTAAAATTGATGTGATAGAAAATTGTAATCACAAGAAGATACTTTTGGTATATGAAGCATGTACTAATTAAACTTATTTCTGCAAAAATATGCTTATGAAAACAATTGTAAGGGTGTTCATTAAAATGTTATTGGTGAGTTATCACAGGGTAATGAAATTAGAGGGTATTCCAAATTTCCCCCTTTTGGTTTGAATTTTCTAAATTCCCTACAACACATGCTACTTTCATAGGAGAAAAAATATATTCCCCAAATGATAATCCTCTGAGGATCATTTTTATTTTATTTTATTTTTTGAGATGGATCCTTGCTCTGTCGCCCAGGCGGGAATGCAGTGGCGCGATCTCAGCTCACTGCAACCTCCACCTCCTGGTTCAAGCAATCCTCCCACCTCAGCCTCCCTGGTAGCTGGGATTACAGGCACATGCCACCACACCTGGCTAATTTTTTATATTTTTAGTAGAGAGAGGCTTTCACCATGTTGGCCAGGCTAGTCTCAAACTCCTGACTTCAAGTCATTCACCTGCCTCAGCCTCCCAAGTGCTGGGATAACAGGCGTGAGCCACCTTGCTCAGCCAACTAACAGCACTTTAAACCCTAATTTTGTTTAACCAGTACCTGAAGAAACCAGGAATAGGACTTTTAGATAAAATTAATGGTTTAAAAGTGGTTTGCAGAGCCTTAGGGACATGTGAAACAGAAGTCTTGATAAAAGCAAAAGTTTTTGGTACTTGGCAAGGGAGCATAAGCTCCTTGAAAGCCCAAGAAAAAGTGAAACTACTACAGAAAAGCAGTTGCCTACCAGGAAACCCCAATCTTGTGGTTTGACTTAATGATTTTGTTGGACCAGGTGTTTTGAACTAAATAGGCCTCGGGAAGCTGGGCACCTTGTAAGGTGCAACGAGCTCCATGTTACTGAACTTGTATAATGTAAACCCACAACTAGAAGTCACACCACTAGGGGCCTGCATTAGAGAGGGGAAAACCATGAATTATATGCCTGCAGGAGAGACAGATCAGGCCTCCAGGAGACTTGAACGTGCATTCTGTAGCAGGTCAACAGTGACTCTTGAAAGGTGCACATAACTGGAAATGGATGTGTTTGTGAGGGGGTGGGGAGCGATGGTGTACACCTAACGATATAGTACAGCATTCATTGTTTTATCTTTGGTTAGTTTGTTTCTTGACGTTTAATATTGGGTCACTGTCACTGATTAACATGTGATTAATAGTTACCCTAACCAGAGAAATTTATTTAGAAAAACAAACTGGTTTACATTGATCTAAATCCATTGTAAGCTTCATCAAACTCTCTTTCTTTCCCAGATACCAAATTTTGTTGTCACATGAGAGTTAAAGGGAAAAAGCTTTCATAATTTCTCAAAACTATTTAAAAAATTCCAGTTTTTCTTCTGGCTCTCCTAACTCTTTTAGGTTTTGTATTCATGATAATATTTTAATTCAAGATTTAAATATTATTAGCCGGGTGTGGTGGCAGGCATCTGTAGTCCCAGCTACTCAGGAGGCTGAGGCAGGAGAAGCACTTGAACCTGGGAGGTGGAGTTTGCAGTGAGCCGAGATCGTACCACTGCACTCTATCCTGGGTGACAAGAGTGAAACTGTCTCAAAAAAAAAAGAGAGATTTAAATATTAAATTTCTTAAATCATAAATTTCACCTGAGCACTCAAGAACAAGTGCTAGAAAACTTGGAGACTAGTAAAGGTGGGATTGGATAGAACTTCTAGGTCCCATCTAATCTCCATCACAGTGAACTGGGGGACTGAATGAACTAGTGGTTAAGGGAAACAGAAAAGGTTGAACCCAGAGAAGATGAAGCATGGCTAAGTGACTCTACCACGCAGTAGACATGGCCTCAGACAAACTTAACCTCATAGAACCTCACAGCTCTGTGAAGTAGGTATTATTATTTTCATTCCCAGTTGGCAGATGAGAAACAGGCAATGAGGGCAAAACCTTTAGAATACAGCTTGGGCTATAGAAAGTTCACGTAAGTGTTGTTTAAATAAATGCACATAAAAAGGTAATTGGCAGAAAAATTTAATGAGCCAATTGAGACCATACTGTGTCTGTCACCTTGTCTGTGCCTCAAAACTCTGCTTCTGAATCTTACAGCCTCTAAGGAGCAAAGATGGTTGATGTCGAGTTATTTTCCAGACTGATAAATTTAGATCCTCAGCTGCTTCTTGATGACTGAATACTGCACATTTTTATAAATGCAGCCTTAAGGGAATTCCAAGTTTGGCAACTAGTGCTGCAGGAGATGGGAAGAGAGCATAAACTATCCCTCATATGTGATATCTACCTTGGCTTCATATAAATTGGCTCATATAGACAAAAATATAATGTACTTTCCAAAGTATTTTGTAACAACATTTGGCTGGGTGTGGTGGCTCACTCCTGTAATCCCAGCACTTTGGGAGGCCGAGGCTTGGGAGGTGGATTGCTTGAAGTCAGAAGTTTGAGACCAGCCTGGCCAAGATGGTGAAACCCCGTATCTACTAAAAATACAAAAATTAGCTGGGTGTGGTGGTGCATGCCTGTGATCCCAGCTACTCTGGAGGCTGAGGCAGGAGAATCGCTTGAACCCGGTAGGCAGAGGTTGCAGTGAGCAGAGATCCGCGCCACTGCACTCCAGCCTGGGCGACAGAGGGAGACTCCATCACAAACAAACACACAAAAAGTATTTTGTAACAATATTCTAGAAGCTAAGGGATTGGAGGACAAGGGTATTGTTCTATGAAATTTAACTCCTGGTTTGTAAAATCTAAAAAGTCATTTTCTCTCGTCCACAGTGTGTGTATATATATTTAACTGAAAATTCGGAAAATAGAGAATTTGAGGAAAGTTTCTGCTGCTATAGTTTAAGTAATAATTTTTAAAATTGTACTTTAAGTTCTGGGATACATGTGCAGAATGTGCAGGTTACATAGGTATACATGTCCCATAGTGGTTTGCCACCCCTATCAACCTGTCATCTACATTAGGTATTTCTCCTAATGCTATCCCTTCTAATGCTATCCCTAGCCCCCCACATCCTGACAGGCCCTGGTGTGTGATGTTCCCCTCCCTGTGTCCGTGTGTTCTCATTGTTCAGCTCCTACTTATGAGTGAGAACATGCAGTGTTTGGTTTTCTGTTCTTGTGTTAGTTTGCTGAGAATGATGGTTTCCAGCTTCATCCATGTTCCTGCAAAGGACATGAACTCATCCCTTTTTATGGCTGCATAATATTCCATGGTGTGTATGTGCCACATTTTCTTTATCCAGTCTATCATTGATGGGTATTTGGGTTGGTTCCAAGTCTTTGCTATTGTGAATAGTGCCACAATAAACATATGTGTGCATGTGTCTTTATAGTGGAATGATTTATAATCCTTTGGGTATATACCTAGTAATAGGATTCCTGGGTCAAGTGGTATTTCCAGTTCTAGATCCTTGAGGAATCGCCACTGTCTTCCACAGTGGTTGAACTAATTTCACTCCCACCAACAGTGTAAAAGCGTTCCTATTTCTCCACGTCCTCTCCAGCATCTGTTGTTTCCTGACTTTTTAATGATCACCATTCTAACTGGTGTGAGATGGTATCTCATTGTGGTTTTGATTTGCATTTCTCTAATGACCAGTGATGATGAGCTTTGTTTTTCATATGTTTGTTGGTCACATAAATGTAAACTTGGCAAATTTACTAATATTTTTGGACTTTTGAAAGCTGAGATGCTTTATTTCAGAAAATGTATTTCAAAGTGAATTATTAATACTGTGTCCATTGAGCTTCTGAAAGTGTAAACAGTTTATGTCTCTTCCTTTATCCCTCACTATTTCTCCCTATTTCTCACTCTTTTGACTGTCTTCCCTATGCATTCCAGAGCAATGATGTCTGTTTTGACAATTACTTTAGTATATTTATTGAAAAGTGTGTTTCTTGGTCTTTATTGGTATATTTCACAATTCTCTTTATAAAGGAAAACTGTTAAGTTGACCTTAATTCTACTTTTCCATAAGTTTCTGTAATGATTCATAGACATGCAGATCCTTGATTTAGATAGTGATGATTATTAAATAATGCTCTTAAATAAAACAGGGTAGGAAAAAAAAATCTCATTGTCCACAGGAAAATAGTCAAATAAAGTGGGGTTCATTTATAATCGAGTATACATGTAGCTGTTTAAAAGAATACAAAGCTCCATGGGCTGTTGTAAAAATGTATAGCAATCATATTTATATTTGAAAAAATATGTAAATGCCTAGAAAAAAACCATAAACTTTATAAAGTAGTTATCTTTGGGGTAGATGAGTAGAAGAGATAAGGGAATTGGGACTTTAACATTTTACTTGTTATTCTATATGATAGAACCTTTAAGAGAATAAATTAATATGTTATTTCTATTTGTCTATTACTTTTAAAGTCCACAGTAGCAATACAATGTTTCTTGCTTTTTGTGTAGAATATGGCACAACGGAAGAAAAGTTTGTCTTCCACTTGAAATTCTTTTCCCACCCCTTTTTCTGAGCACATGTATCACTTTTCTCCACTGTCCTGTAGCTTCTGCAGATCTTCAATTGTGATGTGAATACTTAAGATTTATTGCTGTATTTTCTCCCATCAAAATTTTACCGGCCCATGACTCTTTCTCCTGAAGCTTTCCTCCCATTAAATGAAAATGGGGGCCAGACGCGGTGGCTCACGCCTGTAATCCCAGCACTCTGGGAGGCCGAGGCGGGTGGATCACGAGGTCAGGAGATGGAGACCATCCTGGCTAACACAGTGAAATCCCGTCTTTACTAAAAAATACAAAAAATTAGCTGGGCATAGGGGCGGGCGCCTGTAATCCCAGCTACTCGGGAGGCTGAGGCAGGAGAATGGCGTGAACCCGGGAGGCGGAGCTTGCAGTGAGCCGAGATGTGCCATTGCACTCCAGCACTCCAGCCTGGGCGACAGAGCAAGACTCTGTCTCAAAAAAAAAAAGAAAAAGAAAAAGAAAAAAAAGAAAATGGGAACCTAGCATCAACAAAAAGCTACCTCAAAAGCCTTTTGGAAACAGACTGCTAATCAATAATATATTAAAGAATATCTTTATGTGTTTCCTGGTAATGCTAAAAATTATGAACTTTCCTCAACCCATTTAAAAATTCCATGTAACATGAATGCCTGCTTTAGGCTGCACCAGGTTGGCATTTTGTGATGCTCCAGCTGGCTCAGCTAAACCCACAACTGAAGTACAGATAGAGAATCTCCTCTCTGACCCAACACCCTGCAGTGTTTTAAAATTGGAGATACAGGAAGAGAAAAGAAAAATATAATGATTAGTGGTACTGAAAATGGAATGCGGCAAGAAGCCAAGAGAAAAACACTGTGTCAGACATGGAAGAGAGCCAAAGAAACAAAAATAAATGTCCGGGTCCTTACCCAGTGTGGGCACTAACACACGGATTCTCTTGAACTTCCCCGTGTGTAAAGGCTTCCTGGTGTAACCACGCCACCACTAGATGTGGGATGGTGTGAGTCATTTGCACCTATAATGCCTGGGAGCTGGGTGGCCAGGTCTCTGAGCACAGGCAATTCAACATTTTTACTCCAAGAATGGCAACATCTGGTAAGTCAACCTCGAAATGTGGGGTGGGAGTTAAATCTGTGGCCCTTCAGAGACTCTAGGCTGTAGGAAGTGGCTCTCACAGCTGCCCTTCCACCCTGCTCTCCTTGGCCTTTCTCCGTAGAAGACTCACTTTCCCAACTTCAGGGATGAGATCCCTGGTAGTTGAATCTTTGGTTATCTGATCCTTCCTCACTCTGCCACTCCTTCTTAATTCCTCTTAAAAGCTTGATGTCCATCTTACTAGCGGTTTACTATTGTACTCTCCCAAGTGTTAGTCCCAAGCAATGACCCACAGAGCAGAGAGTGAGTCTTACTTATATTTTATAGAACATTTTTTTTTTTTTTTTTTTTTTGAGACAGAGTCTCTCTCTGTCGCCCAGGCTGGAGTGCAATGGCACATCTCGGCTCACTGCAAGCTCCGCCTCCCGGGTTCACGCCATTCTCCTGCCTCAGCCTCCCGAGTAGCTGGGACTACAGGCACCCGCCACTTCGCCCGGCTAATTTTTTTTTGTATTTTAGTAGAGACGGGGTTTCACCGTGTTAGCCAGGATGGTCTCGATCTCCTGACCTCGTGATCCGCCTGTCTCCGCCTCCCAAAGTGCTGGGATTACAGGCGTGAGCCACCGCGTCCGGCCTATAGAACATGGTGTAGAACGGTTTTCTACTTAGTTTGACACATAGTGGCCACTCTATGATTGTAAAGGAAGGAAAAAAAAAAAAAAAAAGAAAGAAAGTCAGGAGTGGGGGAGAGAGAGAAATTTATTTTTGTTTCTTTGGCTCTCTGGCTCTCTTCCATGTCTGACTGACACAGTGTTTTTCTCTTGCCTCCTTGCCCTTTCTCATTCCATTTTCGATACCACTAATAGTTACCATATTTTTCTTTTCTCTCTATCTCCATTTTTCTTTTTATTCTCAGTGTTTACTTCAACTCCATTTGTTTGAAGCTGCTTCTTTCTGTGCAATAAACCCTTGCTATGTCTCACCCTATTACCTTAAAACAAATTGTTTCTAAACGATAAGAATCAGACCACATGGAAAATATCATTTGACCAACCACAGGGGCAGGGCCCTCAGCAACTCAATAGGTTGAAGAAACTAGTTCTTTCCTAACCTTTTTCTTTTGAATCTAATTGGCCATCTAGTTTTTGTCCTAACCCAATTTCTCTTTAGGCTTCTCTCTAGCCACTCTAAAGCTTTTCCAACTGCCATCAACAAAGAAACTAACATTTTAGGGTACCAGATCCTTACGCAGTGTGGGCACTAACTAGCTGGTCCCTACAAATAATTGGTTATCCAAGTTTGGCCTACTATTTGAGTCCAGTCTCATTAGTTGTCCTAAAGCTCTTCCAATTACCATCAATGGAGGGACCAACATTTTCTGGTACCCTGTTCCTCATTCAATGTGGACACAACCAGGCTTATCGCCATGGATAAAAATTTATCAAGTTTTGTCTTATCAAATATTTTGTAAGACATTACAATGAAAAGAGTGCCAATTTCCCCAATTCAACAATAACCTTAAAATATTTCCAGTTATCATCCACAAAGGAACTAACATTTTCTGGCTCATCCTTATTAGCTAAGATTGGTTACTGAAGTTTTGTACTGCCACAATTTCATTCCACATCCCTCAGTAGTCTCTTTTACACTCCTGCAATTAACAGTAATAGATGAGCCAACATTTTCTAGGGTCCAGTCCTCACTAATGTGGGCCCCACCAGGCTGTCTGGATTCAAGTATACCATTTTAAATAGGCAACCGCAGGCACAGTTCTTAGCCCAGTTAAGATCCTGGTTCTCTACGACTTTCTGCCCAACACCACGGCTTCATTATATTCCTTATATTCCTGTCCATGCTCAGAAATCAACCCACCAATGTTGACACTTGTCAGTCCAGTGTTTCTGGATCTAGTTTGGATGATTCCAATCTTCTGGGTATCCTCCCAATGGTCCCAGAGGTGATAGTCAATAAGGGGTAAAACTAGGACCCTTGTTAGGTACCCATGATCTGGCAGCTTCTCTTTCTCTTTGTGCTTTCTTATCTCATTGTTTTTGACACCCTTGTAACTTTTCCTCCCTTGCCTTCACAGGTTTCAGAAGTGACACCAGAGAACCTCTCCCATCACAGTAAAAAGAATGCCAGTTTCCCCAATTCAACAGAACAGTCCCTGATGTTCTGATCCCAGACTTAAAAGGAAGTAGCCATCTCTCCAAAAGTTACTCTGGGACTACTTCATGCTTTAGCTGTTTCTTATGGTTCTCTAACAGCCATGTGTCTTATTCTATCCCCCTCTGCCATCCCCTTTGTCTTCTCTTTATCATGAGCAAAGGCAAAATTCAGACACTTCATCTCCCTTTCCTGGCCCAGCCTACTGCTGCTGAGTCCACAATTATCCTATGGCCCTTCCTTTCCACAAAGCTATCTCAGATGCCTGGGAAGCTCTGCTTTCTTAAGGGGGAGGGGGGCACCCTAAGATTCTGGAGCACCAGCCCCCATGTCCTAAGGCTGGCAACACTTTTCCTCGTGGGGAGAGGGGAGCTCCTTAACCACATTATGTGTGCTGTCTCTCTCTCTCTGTCTTTCTCTCCCTCTCTCTCTCTTTCTTTCTCTTTTTTAAATGTCTCAATACCCAGCTCAGGCCTCAGAATTTTTCTTCCCTGTTTAGAGAAAACTAGTGCTGTGGTTTGCATCCGTGTCTCCACCCAAATCTCAGATGAAGTGTAATCCCTAATGTTAGAAGTGAGGCCTGGTGGGAGGTGACTGGATCATGGGATTGGATCCCTCTTGAATGGGTGAGCACCATCCCTTTGGTGCTATTCTCATGATAGAGTTCTCATGAGATCTGGTTGTTTGAAAAATATGTGGCACCTTTCCCTCTCTATCTCTCTTCCTCCTGCTCTGGCCATGTGAGATGTGCCAGCTTCCCCTTCGCCTTCCGCCTTGATTGTAAGTTTCCTGAGGCCTCTCACATAGCAGAAGTTGGTATGCTTCCTGTACAGCCTACAGAACCATGAGACAATTAAACCTCTTTTCTTTATAAATTACCCAGTCTTGGGTATTTCTTTGTAGCAATGCAAAAATGGACAAATACACCTAGGAATCTCAGCTCTCACAGGTAACATTCTTCTATATCAGTCAGAGCTAAAGCAGCTTGGGTATGGAACTGACCATTAACATACATACACCCAGATGGTAAAGTGAATTGAGATTAGAGTATTTTGCAATGAATTCAGTATTTTCCATGAATCTCCTTCCTCTGGAACAGTTTTAATTGCAGTCTGTCGGTCCTGGCCAGCCACACTCCATCTAGTTCCAACCATCTTCAGCCCAAACCTCATAACGTTTCTTAGTTGGATACGCTGCTCCCTCATAAAGTGTTGATTAAAAAGAAATCAATCTCTGCCCCTTCTGTTGTTCAATAGGAAAGATGGGTAGGACACTCACTAGAGGTATTGAGACCTGAGATGCTTCCATTCCAAAGCCTGTAGTGTCAGGTGCAGTCCTGGAAGATGATTACAGGATATGCTTACAGTACCCTCTGAGATGACTCTCTCCTGGGAAAGTTGGTTTTCCACACATGGGCTGGTTTTCAGTTTCTAGGGTGAAGTGCTTTTCTGGCTGTGAGGTTCCAGCAGAACCCATGGCTCTGTATCCACCTCCATACTTGCATGACTGGGGCAATTCCTGACAGGTTCCCCAGCAGTGGTCCTGGTCTAAGCTCCCTCAGAGAGTGTGTTCAGGCTCTTCCTGATTGGTGTCAAGGGACCAGTCCTCTTCTAAATTTTCCTTTAAGCTCTGCTTTTGCTGTTCTCTCAGCCAGTAACTTTAAAAATTTAAAAGATGACTGGTCTCCAGATTATCCTTGCCTCTATGGAGCTCTCCTATCCCCAAAGATATAGTCCAGATTCCATAGGATAGAGCTCAAGAAAACAATTATGGAACACTAGAGTCTACAGTGGCCTCCAAGGTGTGAGAATTTGGAGGCCATTCAGCCAATCACTAACTCTACTCAGTTGTACCCTTTTGGTCTATTTACTTTTCCATCTTTCTTTTTTTTTCATCTTGGGTGTAGAATCCCACTGACAACCACCCAAAATGAGTGGATCCTTTGAAAGGATACATTTTTTATTCAAAGTTATTCTTCATTATGCTGTGTAATTTTGTAATAGTTTCTTTGAAAAGAAGGTTCTTATGTAGTATTAAATGAAAAAAACCCAATATTATATTCACCCTATCATCATGTCTGTGTAAAAATGTGGGTGCTGTTGGAGCAGATCTAGAAAGAAATGCAAAACTGAACCAGGTGGTATGTTAGGAAAGTGGGTTTGTGAGTAATTGTATAATAGTACAAACTGATTATGCTTTTCTTTTGTGATTACGATTTATTGTTTCTTTTCTTTTCTTTTCCTTTTTCCTTTTCGAGACAGGGCCTTGCTTTGTTGTCCAGGTTAGAATGCAGTATCATGATTATAGCTCACTGCAGCCTTGAACTCCTGGGCTTAAGTGATTCTCCCACTTCAGCCTCCTGAGTAGCTAGGACTATAAGCATGCACCACCTGGCTAATTATTTAATTTTTTGTAGAGACAGTGTCTTGCTTTGTTGCCCAGGCTGGTATTGAAATCCTGAACTCAAGTGATCCTCCCACCTCAGTCTCCCAAAGTGCTGGGATTAAAGACGTGAGCCACCAATCCTGGCCGGATACATAATCTTATACAACATATTCAGAAAATAAAATGGAAATAAGGGGAGAAGAAATTGGAAAAAAAGGAGAAGGAGGTTGGAACTGTTGGCTAAGGTCTTGTAATTACTGCAACTCTACAGATCCACTGAATGGTGGCGGAGCCATGAAGTAGAAAGAGCATAGGACCTGGCATCAGAAGATAGGAATCTGAGCCCCAGCTAAGTGAGAAATAAGAAGGCAGCCCCTGACAGCTGTCAGCTGGGAGCTGGCCTGGCATGGGGTACTCTTGTTGAATATAAACAATTTCACAAAACACTAATATCTGACAACGTCATTGTGTGTCGACAACAATGGGAGATGAAGGACCACACTTATAATCATGTCTGGGCGCTGACAAAAATAGAACATTGTACAAAATGCAAAAACACTAAACATCCCCTCACCTGGCTCACATGAGTGACCACTGCTTCTCTACCCATTGCAGCATTAGCTCTGGCCTGCTAAATAATAATTATCCAGATATCCAAGTACAGAATTGTTCCCATTATGTGAGAACAGCTAATCCAGAAAAAAACAAAACACAATGTGCTTCCTCAATACAAGCCCAAATCACAAAATAAGCACTTGCTAAGAAACTTTTATAAAAGGTCCCATGGCTTTCCACTCTTACAAGAATATCATTAAACCCAGTTTTGTTCAATTACAGGTGTGTTCTTGGCCATCTTTGGCTGCATTTTACTTGCTGTGGGTTCTTTTTTCCTTTTCTTTTTTTTTAGGCAGAGTCTCACTTTGTTGCCTAGGCTGGAATGCAATGGCATGATCATGGCTCACTGCAGCCTTGACCTCCTGAGCTCGAGCAGTCATCCTCAGCCCCCTGAGTAGCTGGGACTATAGGCATGTGCCACCACACCCAGCTAATTTTAAAATTTTTTGCAGAAGTGGGGTCTCACTTTGTTGCCCAGGCTGGTCTTGAAATTCTTGCTTCAAGCTCTCCTCCTTCGGTGGCCTCTCAAAGTGGTGGGATTACAGAAGTGAGCCACTGCACCTGGCCTGTGCTGGGTTCTTGAACAAAGCACTCAAACTTGTCATTCTTTGCTTTGATCTGGTCAGTGAAAAATAAGATAATCTCTGGAAGATAAAATAAGAAATTGCATGTGTAGAACACTGTATACCTTTCAATGTTACCTACCCTTTACTTCCAGTTCTCTAAAAGCATAATGTTCTCTCACTTGCCTGGCTCTGCACATGCTGCCACTGCTCCCTCTGCCTGGAAAAACATTCCCCCAGCTGCTTTTAAAACTGCTACTCGTACTTTGGCTCTATGTGCTGGGAACTTTAGTGTATTAATTTCCTATTGCTATTGTAACAAGTTGCTACAAATTTAGTGGCTTAACGTAACACAAATTTACTATCTTACAATCGTGGAGGTCAGAAGTCTGAAATGAGTTTCAGTGGACTAAAACGAAGGTGTTAACAGGACTGTATGCCTTCTGGAGGCTCTAGGGGAGAGTCCATTCCCTTCCCTATTCTAGCTTCTGGAAGTTGCCTGCATTCCTTGGCTTGTGGCCTCTTTATTTTCCAAGCCAGCAGCAGCCAGTTGAATCTTTCTCACATGTTGCTGAGGATGCTATTTTTTTTTATTAGGTTGCCATGTAAGTCCTCTCTGATTGGGTGGTATGTGAACCAGGACCTGAGTGAAGTGAGGAAAGACAGCTGCATGCATATTTTGGGAGGAAAGGTTTCTGGCATGGAGGATGGGGAAAGCTGCAGGAACCAGGTCAGGCAAGTAGCTGAGTAGGCCACATGCAAGCACACTGCTTATTTCTGAGTGCTTACCAGCAAGCTGATTGGAGGTTAGTTTCTCAGGATCAGTTTCCTTGATGCACTCTCCTAGCAAAGCAAAGCTTCACACTTCCCTGGAATCTATTCCTCCAACCCCCAGCCAGGCTGTAAACCCCAGAAGTGGTACTGTTTTGTTTACTGTTGCATTTTGAAAGGTCAGCATAGTGCCTAGGCTCTCCATAAATGTCTGTTGTACAAATGGGGGACTATACTGATTCAATTTAGGGTAACCAGGCTTGAGGCAGAAATGGAACTGTTCTGGATGGGTTTGGATTTGAAATAGGCATGTGCCTCCTGATGTTTGTGAGACAGACAGGTGGGAAGGGCTCCCTGGCAAAACTCCAGTTGCCTGTGCACAGGGAGGAGTGCACACTGGGGTGGAACACAGAAGTTCATGCCCTTTGCAGCAAGAGGAGGAGCCTGGCCCCTCCTCTTCCTGGGTGGAACCTGGAATTCAAACTGTGAGGCCGGAAGTGCACCAGCAGGGACTCTGGATTTGCAGAGGGTCCTTGTTTACCTTTTTTTCCCTTTTCACCCAGTAAAACCCTGCTTTACTCACCCTTCAGATTGTCTGCGAGTCTAAATTTTCATGGCCATGTGACAAGGACCCTGACTTTAGCTGAACTAAGGAAAAGTCCCGCCACATTTGGAGGACCAACTTTGCTCTGTCTGGATGAGGAGAAGGGCCCTAGGACTTAGGTAGAAGACAGTGGGTGGGCCTGAGGGGTGGTGTGGCCAGAAGCAGTGCTAAGGAACTACCAGTCCCACTGGTGCCTGAGGTGGTAGCACAATAGCAGCAACATTGGTTAAGAGAGGAGCAGGAACGGCTGCAGCCACAAAAATGGCAGCCACCTCGTGGTGGGGAGGCAGCCCTGTCAGCCATGGTGGCAGGGCTGGCAGCCAGAGGCACCATCCCAGACTCCATTCCAAAAACATACGAGATGGTCAAAGATAGAGAGGACTAAGGTGACAAGTGATGAAAGTCCCCCATTATGGAACAGAAGAGCCAATGGGTAGGCTCTTGCATTCATGCTGGTGGGGGTCAGCAAAAAACTGTAGATTTTGTCATCTTGTCTTAATTGCACCTTGAGATTACTGGTGGTAAGAAACAACTCATTACATGAATAAGATATGTCACAACCAGACTCAACAATGGGATCCTCCCTGTGACAGCCTTCAAATTCCCCAGGCGTCACTGCTGGGAGAGGTCACATGGTGAAAGCATATCTTATTATTCTAGTCTCTGCCCCTCACAACTCCTTCCCTCCCTCCCGTCCTTCCTTCTTTCCTTCCTTTTTTTCTTTCCCTCTTTCACTCAACCCACTGGCATGCTGGAGCTGGCTCACAGCTGGCAAGAACCAACTGTGTACATCTTTCTCCAACCCTATGTTCAGTGATGTCATACTGCTAGCTTGAAATTGGCTACCAATTGGTAGAGATGTAAGGGGGAAAATGCAGTATCAGTATGGACCCAGAACCAGGTTACCTCCATTTGAATCCTGGTTTTGCCACTGGTAGCTTTGGTATGTCAGTGAAGTTACTTAATCCTGTGCCTCAACTTCTTCAGCAGTTTAATAGGGATAATAATAATATCTGTTTTGGGGCAAGTTTTGGTGAGTAAATGAGTTAATATGTGTAAAGTGCTTGGAATAGGGCATAGCACGTAGAAAGCACCGATACTGTTCTAGGTGCTGTGAGAGCTAGTGTTTGCTAGTGGTCATTTCATATTTTCACCTTATAATGAATACATTTCAGAATCTCAGCTGCTGAAAGCCTGCTCCCAACAATGGCTGTAGATGATGGGCTCTTCTTGCATACGTCAATTCCTGGTCCCTGTACACAACATATGTGTCTCTGGTCCCTTCTTGACACATTTCTTTCCCCAACATTGAAGAGAGTGCATGGCATGGGCATTTTTGAGCCCTGCCACTGGTCTATACATCCTGTAATTGCCCTGGCACCCCGAGGCACTCCTTGGCCTTCAGAGCTCTTAGAATGGGGCAGATGGCTGCCAACATCTGTACGAATATCTGCCGAACATATACTTCCTGCTTTGCACACAACAGGCTAAGATATACTTAGAATGACCTTCTTTAAAAAGGAGGGAGCCTGTACTCTGTTTAGAAGGGTAGGTCCAATATCCAGGTCAGCCTTGTTTTCTTGTGAGACCCAAATTATTTTATTCTGAAATTATAGGGGGTAAATGGTATATAGGAAAAAGCACTGTGCTAAAAGTCAGCTTAATCCTGAAAGTTTAATTCTTGAGTCCTAGTTCTGTCATTCCTTGTGCATTTGACCAAAATTTGACCAGAATGTAAGTATTTGGTGGTTGAATTAACCCAGATTATCTTAAAGCGCTTTTTCCCTTAGGACATGTTTTTAGGAAAATCACGTAAGTGGAATATTCTCGTTCCTTCAGTAAGACTCATTTAAATTCAGGATGCAGAACAATTTACAACAAAAATAAGTAAGAAATATTTCTTGTAAGGAAGCCTTAGATGGTAGCTCATTATTTATGCAGCCAGTAAGTTATGAAGATTTGGAGCTATCATGGAGTGATAAAGGTTAGTCTCTGAGTCCCTGAGTCTGGAGGGAAGGGAGACACTTGCTGGGAGTAGGGGGTTTGATCGTTTTGGGCAAAGTCTGCTGACAATGGTTAGAAGATCGTTTGAGAAAAAAAGAAATGAGCTGAAACGTCTATCCCTTGAAGAAATTCTGGTACAGAATAGGTGCAAAAACCTGATCTTTAAACATTCAAATCATACAGTCAGTGGGCCCCAATTGGGGGACAGTTCTTACAGAGACGCTGATTGTGACCCATGGTCAGGAGCCCTTGGAAGCTTAAAAGAGGCAGTGGGCAATATTCTGTGTGCTTTCTCTTTCATTAATGCAAATGATTTCCTTCTCAGCTTTTTATTCTTTCACCTCTAGAGTCCAAGTTTTTCTGGATTAAGAATTCGAGTCCAATGATTTCTGTATTGTTTCTCCTTTCCCTCCACTTTTTCCTTCCCTCTCCTCACTATCCCCTCTCTGCCTGCAGTTAATCACTATTGTTAATATAGTGCTAGTTTCTTTGAGTTATTTGGTGACCTGAGTTAGTAACAGTTGGCCTTTATATAATTAGCATCTTTATTAGTTTGCTAGAGCTGCTGTACCAAAATGCCTCAGGCTGGGTGGCTTAAACAGCAGAAATTTATTGCCTTACAGCTCTGGAGGCCAGAAGTCCAGGGTCAAGTTTTGGCAGGGTCGGTTCCCTTTGAGGGCTGTGAGGAAGAATCTGTTCCACACCGCTCCTCTAGTTTCTGGTGCTTTGCTGGTACTTTTCGTCATTCCTGGTCTTGTGGATGCATCACCTCAATCTCTGCCTTCATCTGCACATGGCATTCTCTCTGTGTGCATGTTTATCTCTGGGTTCAAATTTCCCCTTTTTGTGAGGACACAGTGATATTGGATAAGGGCCCACCTCAATGATCTAATTTTAACTTAATTACCTCTGTACTTATCACATTTTCTGTAAAGATCACATTTTCAAATAAAGTCACATTTTGTGGTACTGGGGAGGGATGAAGATTTCAACATGTTTTCTGCGGGGAGACACAATTCAACCCATAACAGCATCTAAGGGAATATCTGTGCAGCAAATAGATGTCTAAATTGTTCAATAAAGTAATTACAAATGTTACTGAGCGTTTCCTATGGGCTGTGTAAATGTATGAGATACATATGTTGTCTCATTTACTTGTTAAAAAAATGAGATAGATACTGCTGTGAACTTCGTTTTACAGATGAAGGCTGTGAGGCCTTGAATAAGTGATTTGCCCAAGGCCACACATATGTTACCTACCAATAGCATGTTTCAAGCTTAGAACTGTCTAATGCCAGCATCTGAACTTGTAGGCACATGCATAGTGCTTCCAGAATAGACCACTGAGTCTGTGAGAGAAAAATGTCCCAGGCTCCTTATGTAATTTTTAAAAAAGTAAAATCTATTTTTCCCTTTCTCCATTCCTGCTAGTAAAGTTGAGACCTGCTTCCCCCCTCCATTATTTTGTTTATTAAGGTGTTCCTTTTATTTATTTATTTTTTTGAGACAGAGTCTCACTCTTGTCGCCCAGGCTGGAGTGCAGTGGAGTGATCTCGGCTCACTGCAACCTCCGCCTCCCGGGTTCAAGTGATTCTCATGCCGCAGCCTTCCGAGTAGCTGGGATTACAGGCATGCAGCACCACCCCTGGCTAATTTTGTATTTTTAGTAGAGATGGGTTTTTGCCTTGTTGGCCAGGCTGGTCTTGAACTCCTGACGTCAGGTGATCCCCTCCTAGGCCTCCCAAAGTGCTGGGATTATAGGCGTGAGCCACTGTGCCCATCCTAAGGTATTCTTTTGATGGATTTTGGTAACTGTACAAAATCATGTAGCTACCACCATAACCTAGATACAGAAGAGGTTCCTTATCCTAAAAAGTTTCCTCCTGGCCCTTTACAATTGAAGCTTGCCCACCGCCCCCAGACCAAGACCACCAATCAGTGTTTTGTCTTTATAGTTTCCTACAAGCTGGGTTTTGCTTTATAATGATAAAGTCCTAAAAAGAGCAAGTCTTTGTTAGTAACCAGAAGAGTCTGAGAAAGAGATGAAGAGGAAGTCTTCTCTTACAGTTACAATGGGAGGAATCACTTTCGTGCATTAAAACTTGTTAAAACTGATACGATAAGAGTTAATTTGCTTACATTCATGATATTATTAATTTTTCTTTTCTAATGTAAAATGGAGACTTGTAAGAACAGTCGTTATTGCTCATTTTCCTAACCTTAGTGCTTAAACACAACGTCAGCACAGGACAGACACTCAATAATTATTAATTCCATTAATGAATGAATGGGTATTATTTTGAATTAATTATTTTGAATTAATGCTGAAGATCTTCCTATCTTTAAAGGAGCCAGATAGGAATCACTAGATTCTCTAAGGCTTTCTTTTTCTCTTTTTTCCCCGTGAAGAACTGGGAGTTTATAAGGAGTAAGAAAGTTCAGTTTATCATGCAAGCCATTTGCCTGGAAATTGAAAATACATGCTTTGTTTTACATCAGAGTCTCTTAAACTTTTTTGGTCTCAAGGCCAATTTATACTCTTTTTTTAAAAAAAAAATATTTTAAGTTCTAGGATACATGTGCAGGACATGCAGGTTTATTACGTAGGTAAATATGTGTCATGGTGGTTTGCCACACCTATCAACCCATCACCTAGGTGTTAAGCCCCACATGCATTAGTTATTTATCCTGATGCCCTGCGTCCCCTTACCCTTCCAACAGGCCCCAGTGTGTGTTGTTACCCTCCCTGTGTCCATGTGTTCTCATTGTTCAGCTCCCATTTATAAGTGAGGACATGCGGTGTTTGGTTTTCCATTCCTTTGTTAGTTTGCTGAGGATAAAGGCTTCCAGCTTCATCCATGTCCCTGTGAAGGACATGATCTCATTTCTTTTTATGGGTGCATAGTATTCCATGGTGTACATGTACCACATTTTCTTTATCCAGTCTATCATTGATGGGCATTTGGGTTGATTCCATGTCTTTACTATTGTGAATAGTGCTGCAATGAACATACACGTGCATTTATCTTTACAGTCTTAAAAGTAATTGAGAGCTCCAAAGGCATTTTGTTTATGTGGGTTACATCCAGCAATATTTACTCTTTTAGAAATTAAATAAGGAGTTAGAAAACTGTTTAGCTATTAATTCACTTTAAAAAACAATAAACCCATTACATATTAACATAAATAACATTTTTTCCTTAAAAATAATGATACTCCCAAAACAAAAATAAATTTACCAACAAGGGCGGTACTGTTTTACATTTTTACAAATCATGGGGTATTAGAACACAGATTCTCACCTCTTCTGAATTCAGTTTGTTGTGATGTGTTGTTTTGGTTCAAATATATGAAGAAAATGCAACCTAACAGAAATATGGAGGTGGAGGAAGCTGAGGCAGGAGAATCCCAGAAGGGAGGAGAACCCGGGAGGTGGAGGCTGCAGCGAGCTGAGATCACACCACTGCACTCTAGCCTGGGCAACAGAGCAAGACTTAGTCTCAAAAAAAGAAAAGAAATATGGAAGTGGAAAAATGAGGGTTATTTTAGTGGCCTTTTCAGTTAATTGTGGGTTTCTTTTTTGATACTATATCAAAGCTTGGCAAAGCTTGGTAGTTTCTTAAATGTTGGCTGTGATGTAGAATTTGAAATCATATCATTGGCCTTTTCCTACTCTGTTAACTTTAAAATTAATTGGTCTGTTTTGCAGTTTGAATCGACGTTTTAACATCATGCATTGGTCATTTGGAAAATACTGGTTTGCTGAGTTATACAGATCATCCAAATGTGGTACAGTTCATTTTACAACATAAGAAAATTATATTTGTTAGGCCGACTGTGGTGGCTCACGCCTGTAATCCCAGCACTTTGGGAGGCCAAGGCGGGTGGATCACGAGGTCAGGAGATCGAGACCATCCTGTCTGACATGGTGAAACCCCGTCTCTGCTAAAAATACAACAACAACAAAAAATTAGCCAGGCGTGGTGGTGGGCACATGTAGTCCCAGCTACTCTGGAGGCTGAGGCAGGAGAATGGCATGAACCAGGGAGGCGGAGCTTGCAGTGAGCTGAGATCACACCACTGCACTCCAGCCTGGGAGACAGAGCAAGACTCTGTCTAGAAATAAAAAAGATAATTATATTTGTTAATGTCAGCACTGATCTCATCAGAGAAGCCTTTGAATATTGGGGAACTTTTCAAGTTCCTGGTAGCAGTTACAGTTCTAAAAATTCTAATTTCAACTTTACATTTTGAATTGTATTATTAAGAACAAACACTGTCAGTTGTTTTCCTTGAAGTGGCGGGCTCACTTAGTTCATTTTTCGGAGAATGTCTACCAAATACCCAAATCTGGATGGCCTAGTTTATCTGTCAGCTATTCTTTCAAGTAAAAATAGTATTCCATGGAAAAAGCAGTTCAGCTTGCAAAGCAAACAATCGCACAAGTATTTTTCCTCGAGATAACTATCAAACATGGATATGAAGCCGAGGGCCTTGATGTGTAGTTCTCATTTCATCCCACAGAATATTAAAAAGACATGTACTAAACAGGTGAGATACAATAAAATGTGATAGTTTTTACTGCTTCATCAAGGACATTTGTAAGTGAAACTGGCTTCTAGGCCTCATGCCTCACTCCCTGCTAGTGCATGCTGGTGAAGAGTGTAGCAACTACTGGCATAGTTTGCTCCTACACTGATTTATGCCAAGCCACCAATAGTTTCACCCACCATTGCTGTTACACCACCAGTGCAAATGTCAACACAATTAAAAATGCAAATAATGTTTTAGTGTTATTATGGACATAGTTTTGACCTCACAAAATTTCTGAAAGGGTCTTGGGGCCTCCCAGGAATCTGAAAACCACATTTTAAAAACTACTCATCCAATGGAAACAGCAAAAACCAGAGTGAGCCCCTAATCAAACAATATGTTCTCAAGCCAGTAACACACGTGATAGATGCACATGCTTACTTGTACAAGATAATGTCATAGGTGATGGGCTATAGCACTATATAAAGAAGACATATTAAAATTCTCAGAAAACAGAGAAGAGTCACCTTATAACCACAAAAAATGTGATCAATTGAAGAAGAATTTTGAAAGGAAAAACAAGAACTTCTTACTTTACCAGTGGATCTTAAAACCCTCAGCAATCAAAATTCAGGTTACAAGTAACGATGATATGTTTAAAGAGTCAGGCCGGGCGTGGTGGCTCACGCCTGTAATTCCAGCACTTTGGGAGGCTGAGGCAGGTGGATCACCTGAGGTCAGGAGTTCATGACCAGTCTGGCCAACATGGTGAAACTCCATCCCTACTAAAAGTACAAATTAGCCAGGCATGGTGGTGGGTGCCTGTAATCCCAGCTACTCAAGAGGTTGAGGCAGGAGAATTGCTTGAACTTGGGAGGCGGAGGTTGCAGTGAGCCGAGATCGTGCCACTGTACTCCAGCCTGGGCAACAAGAGTGGGCAACAAGTCTCCAGCCTGGGCAACAAGTCTCAATTTGAGGTGCTGGCAAATTCAGTTTCTGACAAGGATTCTCTTTCTTACTTGCAGACGGCCACCTTCTAGCTGTGTCCTTATCTGGCCTCTTCTTAGTGTTCACAGAGGGAGAGTGAACTCTGGGGTTTCTTCCTATTCTTAGGAGGTCAGTTTTATTGGATTAAGGTCCCTCTCTATGACCTCACTTAATCTTTATTACCTTCTTATAGGTCCTATTTTTGAATACAATCACATTGGGAGTTAGGGCTTCAAAATGTGAGTTTGTGGCAGGGTTTGGGGGCGGGAGGGGTGTATACAATTCAGTCCATAACAGATTCTATCTTTATTTGTTCTTCACTTTAAAGAGAATCCTTTTATCACTAAGAATTAAGTTTGTGCTTGATATCTTTTATCAATGCAAGCAAGTTCTCTTTCATTCCTAGTTTATTTTGGGAGTAAGTCATGTCTGCATGTTTAATTTTGTCAAATGCTTTTTCAGCATCTATTTAAATGAGTATATGTAAGTTTTCTCTCCTTTAATCTGTGAACATGATAAATACATTTGTACATTTTCTAGGATTAAACTACCCCTGAATTTCTGTTATAAACCCAACTTGGTCAAGATGTGTCATCGTTTTTATGCCCTGCTGGATGTGTTGTGTCAAAATTTTGTTTAGGATTTTTGCATTTATGTTTATAAGTGAGATTGGCTTGTAATACTTCTTTCTCATGTTGTACTTGTCTTTTTTGATGTTGAGTTTATACTTACCTGATAGAATACATTAGGGGAGTGTATTCTCTAGTTTTCTCTTCTGGAAGAGGCCTTGTGGTACAGTGATGAGGAGATGAATTCCTAAGGGGCCAGAATGTGTGCTAATAGGTCACATAGCTGTAATTCCCAGGTACAGTGAGAGTAACCTGGGATGAGGCCAGTGGGCCTATGTTACCCAAACTCAAATTCTTTTACAGAAATACCCGTATGATGATGTCACTAAGTTAAAAGCTAGAAAAAATAATTGGTTTTTAAGCCCTTAAATAGGCAAGTTCTATTCGCCGTTGAAGGATACTACTGGTTATGATCCCAATGGTCTAAATGTTCTCAATATTTCCATTTTTATCACGAATGTAGACTATTATAAACCTTAGAAATGTCACTGTAAAGATGTAAACATGATCTAGTATCCATATAAAATGACTACAGAATATAAAAATACTTACTCTAATAACTGGATGCCCACAGGATACCCTCACTCCTCAGGAGGCCAGATGGGAAATAAAGGGGAATTTTCAGAGATGCAAATTCAAGAAAAAAACCTCACAGATATTTAAGTTCACTTGCATGAGATTTCCCTTGTGTTGCCCTGTGTTTCTCTGGCTGTCTAAGAGAAACCAACATTTTATTTTTTGGCGAAATTTCCCTGAGCTTTATGACTAAATACATGTTGGGGGTAGTATTGTAAGTTGCTTTACTAGTGTTTCTGGGCTTCACTTTCACTGTGTCTCTTGCTCCTTTACTTTAGAGGGTGACAAATTTAACAAGGGGAAAGTTTACTTCTCTGCTGTCAGGAACCCATGTTGGAGTATGCAGAGCTGTAATTGGCTATTTTTTTTACCCCCAGATTTCTTCCATCTTACAATTTTGAATGTTCAAAGGGAAGCTGCACTATAAAGCTAAAACTTTAAACCTCAAAGATTCCAAAGGGAGGTGTTTCAGGCTTGTATATATTTTTACACTTAAAAACCCCATGCTGGGCGTGGTGGCTCATGCCTGTAATCCCAGCACTTTGGGAGGCTGAGGCAGGCAGATCATGAGGTCAGGAGTTCGAGACCAGCCTGACCAACATGATGAAACCCTGTCTCTACTAAAAAATACAAAAATTAGCCAGGTTGGTGGCACACGCCTGCTTGTAGTCCCAGCTACTTGGGAGGCTGAGGCAGGAGAATCTCTTGAACCCAGGAGATGGAGGTTGCAGTGAGCCGAGACTGTGCCACTGCACTCCAGCCTGGGCGACAGAGCAAGACTCCATCTCAAAACAACAACAACAACAACAACAACAACAACAACAACAAAACACCTCAAATAACGGGACTCTTGCCATGTTCTCAAACTCAGAAATTCTTTCCTCAATTGTGTCTAATCTACCAATGAACCCATAAAAGGCATTCTTCCTTTCTGTTACAGTGTTTTTGATCTCTAGCAATTTTTAAATTTTTTCTTAAAATTTCTATCTCTCTGCTTTCATTACCTATCTGTTCTTACGTGTTGCCTTCTTTCCCATTAGAACTCTTAGCTTATTAAACACATGGGAAATAAAGGGGAATTTTCATAGATGCAAATTCAAGAAAAAACCTCACAGATATTTAACTTCACTTGCATGAGATTTCCCTTGTGTTGCCCTGTGTTTCTTTGGCTAAGAGAAACCAACATTTTATTTGTTGGCAAAATTTCCCTGAGCTTTACGACTAAATAGATGTTGGGGGTAGTATTGTAAGTTGCTTTACTAGTGTTTCTTGTTTTATTTTTATTTATTTATTTTTTTTGAGATGGAGTTTTGCTCTTGTTCCCCGGGCTGGAGTACAATTGCACGGTCTTGGCTCACTGCAACCTCCACCTCCCAGGATCAAGTGATTCTCCTGCCTCAGCCTCCTGAGTAGCTGGGATTACAGGTGCCTGCCACCACACCCGGCTAATTTTTTATTTTTATTTTTTGTTATTTTCAGTAGAGACAGGGTTTCACCATGTTGGCCAGGCTGGTCTCGAACTCCTGGCCTCAGGTGATCTGCCCACCTCGGCCTCCCAAAGTTCTGGGATTACAGGTGTGAGCCACCGCGCCTGGCCAATCACAGTTGCTTTAAATTCACAGTCTGATAATTCCAATATCCCTGCCACATGTGAGTCTGCTTTAGATGCTTGCTCTGTTGCTTCAAACTGTGTTTTCCGCCTGTTATATGCCTTGTAATTTTTTTTTTGAAAGCCAGACATGATGGGCTGGGTGAAAGTAGCTCTGATAAATAGGCCTTTAGTGATGTGGCGATAAGGTGTGGGGGAAAAGGAGGCATTCTGTAGTTCTATGATTAGGTTTCAGTCTTTTAGTGAGCCTTTAACTTTAAACTGTGAACTTCACATGTGTTTCTCATTTACCCCACACCCACCATCTTAGGTGGGCTAGGATGGCTAGAAGGAGCTGGAGTTGGATATAATCCTCCCCCTAGGTGGGTTAGGCTCTGATAAAACTCCGGTAGGTTAAACTCTGATAAAATAGTTTCTCCTGAGGGCAGTTCTTGTTAAGAAGAACAGAATGCTGTGGCATATTTCAAGGTTATCTTTCCCCTTCCGCTGTTGGAAGCACAAAGGGATTTTTCCTTGATATTCACTGTAAGAACCTGGTGGACTCCAGGAGCAAACACTGACAAAAGCGTGAGGCCTTCCTAAAGTTTTAAACCTCAGTCTTATCTATTCTGAGCCTCCAGCATTTCCTCAATGATAGTTCTGGTTTCCCTACCTTGGCACTGGTTCCTGAAGAGGTTTCCGTTCTGATGAGTTGCAATTCTCTGTACCTGCTACTCTCGCCAATTTTTGAGGAAGTGGATTTCTCTGGAACTTCTTTTCTCTGATGGATCTAAGAAGAGTTGTTGATTTTTCCATTTGTTCAGTTTTTTACTTGTTGTTAGGATGGAGAGGTGACTTCCAAGCTTCTTACATGCTGGACTGAAAACCAGAAGTTAGTTCTTAAAGTAAAGAACCTTAAAGTTAACTCACTCCTAAGTTCTCAAAACACTTTTCAGATTTTAAAAATAGAGTTCTTAGTAGTCTGATGGAGAGAATCCTTGGTATTTGGAGGCAGAGAGGCAATACAATAGGAATTGTATTTATTAAAAGAAATAATGTCAGAGCCCAACCAAATCGAACCACTGACTGCACTTGAGAGAATTCACCAGAGAACATAAAGCACTATGCATTGTTTGGAAGAAAATTAATGTGTCCAAAATATAAAGTATTATGGATTTGTTGCAGTAAATTTCATCTGTCAGTTTAGGCTAAGTTATGTTGTGGTGACAAATAGCCCTAAGATCTCAATAGCTTGTGACAACCAAGGTGTATTTTTCACTCATGCTCCATATTGATTGCAAGTCAGTGGAGGATTTGCTCTCTGTCATCTGTATTCTGCAACTCAGCTTGAAGAAGTGGGCTCCCCCGAGACATGCCAGTCAAAGGAAAAGAGAAGCTTTTGTTCCAAAGAGGAACACAGCACCTCTACTCACATTTTTTGTCCCAAAGCATGCCATCTGCATTCAATGGAGTGGGGATGAATATACAACAGAAAAGGGAACCAGAAGCCACATGGCCAAGCATGGCATCAGTGTGGTGCAAAGTATAGTCTTCCCACTGAAAGGAGTATCAGGTATTTTGAATAGTAATACAATTTGCCATGTAGTGTCTACCAAGTTCCTCTCTAATTTATTATAAATTGGCTATTTAGAATTTTCTTATCAAAGACTTTCCAGGACTGTGATTACTACTGTGAGAAGGTTCTTTTTTTTTTTTTTTTTTTTTTTTTCTTTTTTTTTGAGACAGAGTTCCACTCTGTCACACAGGCTGGAGTGCAGTAACACGATCTTGACTCACTGCTACTTCTGTCCCCCCAGGTTCAAGCGATTCTCCTGCCTCAGCCTCCCAAGTAGCTGGAATTACAGGTGCCCGCCACCGCACCTGGCTCATTTCTGTGTTTTTAGTGGAGACAGGGTTTCCCCATGTTGGCCAGGTTGGTCTCTAACTCCTGACCTTAAGTAATCCACCCGCTTCGGCCTCCCAAAGTGCTGGGATTACAGGCATGAGCCACCGCGCCCAGCCTGTGCGAAGTTTTTATTGGCCATGTCCTTACCTACTTGGATGTTGAGTTCCCTTACATTCATTTTTCTAGAGGATAAGGGGACAAAGGAACTTCTCAGATAAATGTTTTTGTGAGGAGCTCCTGGGCATTTAATGCAATTGAAGACACAGCAGTTACTCTCAAGGTACTCACAGCCTCATTTTCTAAACATTGCCTCTCCAGGAAGTCCTTGGTGTAAGTGTGTGTTCCTGGAATCTGCATTGTGAGACAGATGGCAGAAAAATGACTCCTCTTTTATTCCCATTGATTTTAGTTCTTGAGAAACATGTGGTTACCCCTGTTGCCTTGAGGTAGTATTATCGTAATAATAAATGTGCTGACAGAATTATGGTCAATTATTTAACTTGTGTGAAGATGGGGATAAAATGCTAAATAGGCAGGATTAGGAACAAGTTAAGTACAGATAAGCTGCATTAAATAAATGTAGAAACAATATAAAGCGTGAAAGCAAAAACTCTTGTTTAATAACTAGACTACAAGGCATCAAAAGTCAGGTCAACATACGAAAGAAAAATCTTGCAACTCAAAGGAAAAAGCTGGCAGCTCATGGGATGAGTCTGGGTCACATATATGTTTTGTTTGAGCAGCACCATGTTTTAAATATCAGGAGATGTTACGTACGAAAAAATTCAACTTCCAGCTTCTCTTGAAAAATGGAAAGATTTGTCATTGTTTACTAATATTCCTGGATGACAAAGCTGGCTGGTACTGATTTATTCTTTCTCTCTCTCTCCCTCTCTCTCTCTCTCTCTTTCTTTTCTTTCTTTCGAGTCTTACTTTGTTGCCCAGGCTGGAGTTTAGTGGCATGATCCCAGCTTACTGCAACTTCCACCTCCCATGTTCAAGCGATTCTCCTGCCTCAGCCTCCCAAATAGCTGGGATTACAGGTGCCTGCCACCACATCTGGATAATCTTTGTATTTTTAGGAGAGATGGAGTTTCACCATACTGGTCAGGCTGGTCTTGAATTCCTGACCTCAAGTGATCCGCCCACCTCAGCCTCCCAAAGTGCTGGGATTACAGGCATGAGCCACTGTGCCTGACCTACTCTTGTTTCTTTGAGAGGTAGCGTGAATCTCCAATTCTCCACATAACATGTAGGTGGATTAAAAACCTTAATATGAAAATTAAAACTTTATAGTTTATGGAAGAAAATACAGGATACTGTCTGAGGATAGACTAATTATACAAGACTCGAAGTAGTAGATACTATAAATTAAAAATTTATTTTCAACAAAATTAAGAATTCTTATTTAATAAAGTTCATCATAGACAAACAACCTACAGGGAAACAGATTGGAAAAGCTATTTTCAATGTATAAAACCAACAAACTATTTAGAATATTCAGGGAATTCTAGCATATAATTCTAGCTTGCAGCAAGAAAAAGAAAACAGAATATTAATAAGTAGTTAATAGAAAGCGAAACTTACATAATAATTAAATCTCTTAAGTGAATGTAATAAGAAAAATGAATTTAGAATAAATTAACTCAATTTTCTCACAATCCAGTTGACAAAAATGAAGTCAGGTAGTGTCAAATAGTGACCAAAAATGTGAGGACATGAGAATCCTCATCTATGGCAGGTGGAAGTATAAAGAGTCATTCCAGTGAGCCATTTTAGCAGTGCGAAGTGAAATTAAGAATGCATAAATACCATGCCTAGAAATTCTATGCCTGGAGAAATTCCAACATCTGGAGAATCACTTGCATAGAGTTTTACAAAAAGACGTCCTCAAACAGACACATGATAATGTTCATAGCAGTATTACTTGAACTAGCAAAGATCTGAAATTACACAGGTGTCCATCTCTAGGGAAATGTACAAATAAAGTGCGGTACATACATTTAAAGGAATATTATGCAGCAGACAGATGCCCCATATAAATAAGATTTATGTATCACGATGTAAATATGTATGCATCAAAATAAATATGCATGAAAGATGGTTTGAAGATCAAACTTTAAATATAGTAGAGTGGGTGCCTATACCTGGAAAGAGATTGGAATTGGAAGAAGGAATAAAGAAAATTAACATAAAACAAATTTAAATAGAATATAATAACCTTGCAGGGGCCACCAATGATAGCATACTGTGAATTCAGGAATATTATCCATTCAGTTCTGTAAACCTAAAGTTATAAAAGACTTCAACTAAAAAAAAAAAAAGAACTCCTACATTAGTCCCCCCATTACCTACAGGGGATATGTTCCAGGTCTCCCAGTAGATACCTGAAACCGTGGATAGTACTAAACCCTGTATATACAGTCATACCTTGCTTTACAATGGGGATACATTCAGAGAAATGCATCATTAGGCAATTGTGTCATTGCGTGAACATCACAGAGTGTACTTACACAATCCTAGAGGGCAGAGCCCACTACACACCTAGGCTATATGGTATAGCCCATAGCTCCTAGATTGCAAAACTGTATAGCATGTTACTGTACTGAATACTGTAGGCAATTTTAGCACAATGGTAAGCATTTGTGTACCTAAAAATTTCTAAACATAGAAAAGATCCAGTAAAAAATACGGTATATAATCTTATGGGACCGGCAGAGTATGTTTGGTCTGTCATTGACTGAAACATCTTTATGGTGTGCATAACTGTACTATGTTTTTTCCTATACATACCATACTTATGATAAAGTTTAATTTATAAATTAGGCACAGAAAGAGATTAACATCAGTAACTAATAATAAAATGGAACAATTATAACAATATATTATTATAAAAGTTATGTGAACATGATGGTCTCTCTCTCTCAAAAATACCTTGTAATGTACTTACCCTTCTTTACCGTTGTTTTCTTTTCTTTTTTTTTTTTTGAGACAGGGTCTTGCTCTGTCGCCAGTGCAGTGGCACAATCTGGGCTCACTACAACTTCTGCCTCCTGGGTTCAAGCAATTCACCTCCCTCTGCCTCCCCAGTAGCTGAGATTACAGGCACGAGCCATCATGCCTGGCTAATTTTTGTATTTTTAGTAGAGACAGGGTTTTGCCAGGTTGGCCAGGCTGGCCTCAAACTCCTGGCCTCAAGCGATCCACCTGACTCAGCCTCCCAAAGTGCTGGGATTACAGGTGTGAGCCACTGCACCTGGCCTTACGCTTCTTATTGTGATGAAGAGGGAACAGAGTGGAATGACATGAGATTTTATCATGGTACTCAGAATGGTAAGCAATTTAAAACTTGTGAATTGTTTATTTCTTGAGCTTTTCATTTAATATTTTCAGACTGTGGCTGACCACAGGTAACTAAAACTGAAGAAAGCAAAATCATAGGTAAGTCAGGGATTACTATATTTCTTTACATTTTGGCCAAAGACAACTCCTCTAGTTATTTTTTTTCAAACTTGTGAAGATGGAATAAATCCCATTGTTAGGCCTGACCTGAGCTCTCCAATGCCAAACACTAATCTAGTTGTTGCAGTTTCCTATTACCCAAAGACACATTTGTTATCTTCCTATTTTGTTGTTTTCAGTGTGCTAATCATCTCACTCAAAATCCCCCTGAATGAAACTGTGGGATGACCTACACCACCTTTGCCTAAAAAGTGTCTTTCTAGAAAGCCAGAGGGAAAACTCCTGCCAGTGAGCTACCCTAGTGCTGCTGGATTTGAAGAGGCAGATGGCGGTTGGATTTTACAAGCCCCCTTTGTTCTCTTTCTTCATTTTCTGCCTGTTTTTTACATGAATTCTCTTTGTGCAGATCTAGCCAAGTGTGTGAAGCACCTTCAAGGAGGTGCGTTAATGATAAGCTGAAATCTGGGTCACTAAAGAGTTTTACCGCCTTTCATTTGCAGAGTCTGAGAAGCCCCTTCTGGCCTTTACTATATGAAAGTTTTACAGCAGCTGTGATATTTAGAGAAAACACACATGAAGGATGGGCATGGAAGCCTCGCCAGTCTTCTCAGCAGAGGGCCTCTCAGCAGACTGGATTTATTGGACTTTTCATTTTCCCGCACCATTTGGATTTTCAAAGACTTTTTATTAGTTCAGCCTTTAAAGCAGAAACATGCAGCCAATTTGTTACAAACCACTGCAGCCTCAGTCCCCCGAAGCCAAGAACAACCGCTCAACTCTTCCAACTTGGCTGCAAAGCAACATCTGTTAAGTCTCTTGCACTCACCTCCCCAGCCAAAGACACATCACACCTGCAGTGCAGGGATTTTGTGAAAAAAATGGAAATAGCGTATCGTATACGTCTTTTTTTCCAATATCTTTTGCTTTATGTTAATGCTTCTAGTTCAGGAGTGTCTGAAGTATTTCACAATGCTTAACAGAGCAAGGTTTGTCTCTTAGTTTTGGGTCATTGGTTAATTCAGTAAGTATTTGCTGAGCATATGTGTAAGATACGTGGCTCTAATCCCCACCAGGTAGTTGTTAGGTTGGCCTCTTCCTTTTGTGATGAGATCTTGTGTTTGTTTGTTTGTTTTTTTGGACTGCTCTGATCATAGTTCCATCAGATAAACAAATGCTGGAAATTAAGTTGCCAGTCTGGTCAATTTGTTACATGGCTTTTCAAATTGTTACATAGGGAGTTGATGTTCTTGGAAACAGAAGGAAGAAGTAGGGGTGCCTTATGAACCATTAGGTTTCAGTAAATATCACCTGCTTTTCACAACGTGCTGGGGTGAGGCATAGAATGAGGCATAGCATAAGCATAGATACGCTATGGTGTAGCATACCTGGAGGTGTAGGTCATCCAGCAGTCATGTGCAGGAGGATTTTGAGTGGAGATGATCCTCACACTGAAAACAACAAAATAGGAAGACCACATATGTGTCTCTGGGTAGTAATATACTATAGTATAATGGGTGGATCTTAGATTCACCTGAAATCTTAAGCATCAACTGCATTTTCTAGCCTTGGGATCATGGGTGTCTTAAATTTCTGAGCTTGAGTTTACTGAAAGTAATAGGAATGTTTGTGCTTGGAGTTGCTGAAAAATAATTAAGTGAGCTACCATAGGTGCTCATTAAATGTTGGCCTTTGCTTATGGCCACCACCTAAGAGGAAAATAAAAGAAGCAGAAAGCTCAGTTCTAGTTCTCAGAAGCTGGCAGTTCAGTCTGGGAGATGAGACACAGACTCTACATAAAACCACCAGAGTAAATGCCTCTGAGACAAAACTGAAATAGCGCGAGTTAACATATTCTGTCCCCTCATCACTGCCAATTCTGGAAATGAAAGACTGACTTTTCTTTAAAAAATGTGTTTATGGGACAGGCGCAGTGGCTCGTGCCTACAATCCCAGCACTTTGGGAGGCCGAGGTGGGAGGATCACGAGGTCAGGAGTTCGAGACCAGCCTGGCCGATATGTTGAAACCCTGTCTCTACTAAAAATACAAAAATTAGCCAGGCATGGTGGCGTGTGCCTGTAGTCCCAGCTACTTGGGAGGCTGAGGCCAAGAACCGCTTGAACCCGGGAGGTGGAGGTTTCAGTGAGCCTAGATTGTGCCATTGCACTCCAGCCTGGGCGACAGAGCAAGACTCCGTCTCAAAAAAAAAAAAAAAAAAAAGAATGTGTTTATGCTTTTTGTTTTGTTTTGCTTTTTTGAGACAGGGTCTCGCTCTCTCACCCAGACTGGAGTGCTGTGGCATGATCATGGCTCACTGCAGCCTCAAACTTGGGGGCTGGAGCAATTCTCCCACCTCAGCCTCTGGAGTAGCTGGGACCACAGGTGCACGCCACCATGCCTGGCTAATTTTTAAAATTGTTTTGTAGAGATGGGATCTCCCTATGTTTCCCAGGCTGATCTTGAACTCCTGGGCTCAACTGATCCTCCCGCCTCGGCCTCCCAAAGAGCTGGGATTACAGGCATGAGCCACTGCACCCAGCTGTGTGTTTACACTTGATGTCCAGAAAGCTTTTTATGAAGCAACAACCCTTCTCTTTAGAGGAAATAAAATGTGTGGGTTTAAAATTAGGCTCAAACACACATCCTCACAAATATGCACACAAATATCATAGTGACTTTAAGGCTCCATTAGGATGTTCAGCTGAGAGTTGTGCAAATGTTTGATCCATCTGCTGACAGCTCATAGAATGTGTTATTTCCAATGTTTGCAAATAACAATCTAAATAGAAATATGCTTGAAGAGATTCTATTAATGTGTATGCACTGAAAAGCAATTTCCTTTCCATATTATATATTAAAAGAATTGAAAGCCTCCGTTGTATTTGCAATTGTATAAATGTCTTTATGCTATTTGAGGTGCAGGTCATGGCAGGAGAGCTTGAATGTGCCATTTGATAGTTCTTGGTCAATGCGGGTATAGTCTCTAGCAGGGGCCTCTTTTTGAAGTATTTCAAATTTTCATTGGTTTTATGCCAGCAAGTGGAAAAAGTAAGGGCTTTGCAGCTAGCGAGACTTAGGTTCTAATACATATCCTTTGGAACAAGGTGTTCAAAATTTGCTGGGATAGTGATGGTGACATTTGCATAGGAGACATGGAATCTTCTGCTATCAAGGATTGAGACGTTTTCCTTCTCATGTCAACTGCTATTAAAACGTCTCTGGGGGGCCGGGCGCGGTGGCTGACGCCTGTAATCCCAGCACTTTGGGAGGCCAAGGCGGGCGGATCACGAGTTCAGGAGATCGAAGCCATCCTGGCTAACATGGTGAAATCCCGTCTCTACTAAAAATACAAAAAATTAGCCAGGCGCCTGTAGTCCCAGCTACTCGGGAGGCTGAGGCAGCAGAATGGCGTGAACCCGGGAGGCGGAGCTTGCAGTGAGACAAGATCGCGCCACTGCCCTCCAGCCTGGGCGACAGAGCGAGACTCCGTCTCAAAAACAAAACAAAACAAATCTCTGATGATTTAAATTGTTATTAAATGGAAAGCAGTGTAAAAAAGGCCACTTGAGACCTCCCTGGAGGGGGGGGGAATTTACTAGAAAGGCGAACCCCAGTGCCATTCCAGTGCCTCGGATTTCTTGGGAGAAGACAGCTCTGGATGCAGCTTGTGTCTGAAGCTGGAATCTCAAAGCTTATTCTTAGGTGGTGAGCTTAGCAATGTTTTGGAGGAAGTCTTAATGACCAACTGGGGTGTCTGTTGACTTTACATCTCACAAAGTTTCTGGTCTCATACATGGGGTAGTGTAGCTGCAGGTTGTTAGGTTAATTAGTTTCTGGGGGCAGTTGAGCTATTCTGAAACCTCGAGGTGGTGCTCGTGAGCTTTACTCCATTTGTGAAATTGCGGGAGGGAAGTGGAGGTCGGAGGGTGAAGGACTAGGAAAAAGGTGAATCCTCGTGTGGTGGGGACTGATGGAGTGTTAAAGGAGTCAGTCCCCTTGGAGTGTTAAAGGAGTCAGTCATTGGAGATGTCTGATCACTCCTTCTTGCAGAAGCAATTCAATTAATTAATAGCATTGTTGGAACTTGTTCTGCCGTGGGTTCTGGTTTTCTCTATAGTCTTGAACTCCTGGGCTTAACTGATCCTCCCGCCTCAGCCTCACAAAGAGCTGGGATTACAGGCATGAGCCACTTTCTCCTAGGTTCATACATACATCATCTCATTAAAACCACACAGATACATTAAAAATGAGATGATGTATGTATGAACCTAGGAGAAAGAAAAAGGAGTAAGTTATTTGACTAGCCTTCCACTTAAAGTGGGACTGCCCCTTGCTCAGGTGTCAGTGGCCACTATTCCTGAACCCATGTACATTCCAATCCAGCTGCCCCTCTGGGAGCTCCTGCATCACTCAGTGTGTTTTTTGAGGAGACAAATGTAAACTTTTGGCCTTTTCATTGATCACTTTCCCTGTGCTAGATTGTCCTCAGGTGTAGAGAATTCAGAACTCTACATGGCATTGCTCACAACTTTCTGAATGAACTCAGACCTAAATCTCAACCTTAGAGAGTGTTGAGGACAAAAACATTACTTTTACCTGCTTTAGATGTTGGATGCTAAATTAAAGTGAGAAAATGCATATGGAAGTGCATTGCAATATGACTGTTTATTAGAAATGAAAGGACACAGAGCATACAGAGGGAAGCATTCTTAAGAGTTACTAGAAGACCAGAATCAATTTTAATATTCCCTTAAAGTAAATAAGTATTTCTGCATTAAAGCCCACCAATGAAGGACCATCAGGAACACATTTATTGCAGTACAAAGAAATTACATGTATTTTTCTTGCTGTTGCAAGACTGAAAGCACCTTAAAGAAATGATGAGGAGTTGGAAGAAGCTTGTCATAGTATGTGAGTGTGTGCTGGATGATTCAAGGGAGGATTGAGGAGGTGGGGAGCAATTCTGAATTGGATGTTTCAGGAAGCAGGAGCAATTTTGTGATTGAATATCGTAATCATTTTTATCTACGAGATAGAAGGACCACAGTGATTTTCCTTGGTGAGGTAAATGAGAAGCAGTCACTCATGTTAGACAGAAGAGGGGGCTGTTTTACTATTTTTGTGATTTCAGAGTGTACTTGTCTGTGTCTCCTTCCAAATATGGGATTGAAATGGATTTGTTTAGACCTTGTTTCTATTCTGTGATTGTGGTTTATATTCAATTGGAAATATCATGGCCTAGTTGCCAGCAGGTCTGCTTTTCATTTTCTTACCTGGTTTCAGGTATGAATATTTACTTTATCCCCTTTTCTGAAAGGCAAAGAAAGAAGTCATATTCTAGAAGGGGGCCAAGGCTGAACACTAAGATAGAGGGCCTCCACCTGGGCGTTGGAGATTGCTAAAGGACAAGAATTAAGTTACAAGAGCAAAATGGTAAATGAGGAATGGTAAATGCTCAAGGAGTGAACATACCAGAGAAGGTGCATGGGAGATGGCCCTGAAGAGGCTGAGCGTAACTCCTCCTGTAGGTGTGTTTTTACACAGGTATGCATAAGGAGCACATGGGTTCTTATGAGAACCACACAGATACATATAAGGAGCCCATGAGTACATACAGGGAGCACACAGGTATGAATAAGGAGGCCACAGGCACTTCTAAGAAGAACATGGGTACGTGTAAGGGGCCCACAAAGGGTGAATAGACTTTTTGTTTTCTGACTTCAAATGTAACAATTAGACTCCCACCCCAATGCCAAGGGAAAGTTTTTAACTTTACGTCCATATTACCTTCCTGTGATTCCTTACTTATAGTTTATGCCTATACATGTAATGTTCATTTTAATTTTTAACACTGGTTACTTTTGGGAAGTGATACCAAAATGTTTAGGGAGGTGTCATCACTCTTTGCTTTATATACTTATATATTGTTTAAATTTTATGGGCTAATTTATTTTTAATTCAATTAGTACATTAAAAACAAAAAAAGAAACAATTTAATAGTGGTGGTGGTGGTGGACGATCATGTGATTTTTTTTTTGGTAATGTTCTCTGAAGGATGATTTTTGAATTAATCTGTTTTTTTTCTGAAGGGGAATTCAAAATTCCCTCTTATGAAGGGGATGGTGTAGGTGTCTTGGATCTGTTGAAAAGACAGTTTTGATGAGAAGCTAAAATTATGATTCTAATATAAGTGTAAAATGAAATATATAAATGATTTTTATTTAATTCATTAATGAATGGGAACCAGTAAGATGTACAGCCAATTTAGGAGAATTCAAAGAGCAGACACATATATTGGCAATGAGGAATGCTGAAATGAATTTGCTTAATAAATGCACAGCTGGATTCTTGGAAGAAATGGATGTCATTTTGCACTTCTCCCTGGCAAAATTCATTTGCAGTCTGTGAACAGGAGTCATTTGCATTGCTTGCAGTGACCTATGTTTAGATTGTCCAGTTACAAGATGCACCACTGGACAGGACACCCAGTAATTTTATTTGCCCATTTCAAAGTTTTCAACATTTTTTTCTGCCAGCTCAGAATAACATTTGTTAAAAATAAGTCATTCCTCCCCGGGCACAGTGGCTCCCGCCTGTAATTCCAACATTTTGGAAGGCTGAGGCGGACGGATCACTTGAGGTCAGGAGTTGAGGCCAGCCTGGCCAATGTGGTGAAAGTCTGTCTCTACTAAAAATACAAAAATTAGCTGGGTGTGGTGGCAGGCGCCTGTAGTCCCAGCTACTTGGGAAGTTGAGGCAGGAGTATTGCTTGAACCCAGGAGGCAAGGGCTTCAATAAGCCAAGATCATGCCACTGCACTCCAGCCTGGGTGATCCGTCTTAAAAACAAAACAAAACAAAACAAAACAAAACAAAACAAGTGATTCCTCCTGGTACCTGTACTTAAGATTACATACATAAAAAGAGAAAATGGGCCAGGCATGGCGGCTCACTCCTGTAATCCTAGCACTTTGGGAGGCCAAGGCAGGTGGATCATGAGGTCAGGAGTTCAAGACCAGCCTGGCCAACGCCATCTCTACTAAAAATACAAAAAATTAACTGGGCATGGTGGCATGTGCCTGTACTCTGGAGGCTGAAGCAGGAGAACGGCATGAACCCAGCAGGCGGAGCTTGCAGTGAGCGGAGATTGCACCACTGTACTCTAGCCTGGGCGACAGTGTGAGACTCTGTCTCAAAGAAAAAAAAAAGAAAAAAAAGAAAATGAAGAATATTAAATGAAATTATCAGTTATTTGTTATAATTTTATTCCGATGTTTATTTCTGTTGATAAGTGACCAATCCAAAATGTTTATAAAAGAAAAATTTCAATGACTTCAAGGATGTTAATGACATAATTATCAGCAAATAGTTTTAAATTTGCTTGTATTTTCTTTTTTTATACTTTAAGTTCTGGGATACATGTGTAGAATGTGCAGGTTTGTTAAATAGGTATAAACGTGTCATGGTGGTTTGCTGCACCTCATCAACACATCATCTACATTAGGTATTTCTCATAATGCTATCCCTCACCTATGGCCCCCGGTGTTCCCCTCTCTGTGTCCATGTGTTCTCATTGTTCAGCTCCCACTTATGAGTGAGAACATGCAGTGTTTCGTTTTCTATTCCTGTGTTAGTTTGCTGAGAATGATGGTTTCCAGCTCCATCCATGTCCCTGCAAAGGACATGAACTCTTCCTTTTTTTATAGCTGCATAATATTCCATGGGGTATATGTGCCACATTTTCTTTATCCAGTCTATCATTGATGGGTATTTGGGTTGGTTCCAAGTCTTTGCTTTGTGAATAGTGCTGCCATAAACATATGTGTGCATGTGTCTTTATAGTAAAATGATTTATAATCCTTTGGGTATATACCCAGCACTGAGATTGCTGGGCCAAATGATATTTCTGGTTCTAGATCCTTGAAGAATCGCCACATTGTCTTCCACAATGGTTGAACTAATTTACACTCCCACCAACGGTGTAAAGGCATTCCCATTTCTCCACATCCTCTCCAGGATATGTCGTTTCCTGACTTTTTAATGATCATCATTCTAACTGGCATGAGATGGTAACTCATTGTGGTTTTGATTTGCATTTCGCTAATGACCAGTGATAATGAGCTTTTTTCATATGTTTGTTGGCCACATAAATATCTTCTTTCAAGAAGTGTCTGTTCATATACTTTGCCCACTTTTTGATGGGGTTGTTTTTTTTTCTTTTACATTTGTTTAAGTTCTTCGTAGATTCTGGATGTTAGACCTTTGTCAGATGGATAGATTGCAAAAATTTTCTCCCATTCTGTAGGTTGCCTGTTCACTCTGATGATAGTTTCTTTTGCTGTGCAGATGCTCTTTAGTTTAATTAGATCCCATTTGTCAATTTTGGCTTTTGTGGTCATTGCTTTTGGTGTTTTAGTTATGAAGTCTTTGCCCATGCCTATGTCCTGAATGGTATTGCCTAGGTTTTCTTCTAGGGTTTTTATGGTTTTAGGTCATACATTTAAGTCTTTAATCCATCTTGAGTTAATTTTTGTATAAGGTTTAAGGAAGTTGTCCAGTTTCAGTTTTCTGCATATGGCTAGCCAGTTTTCCCAACAACATTTATTAAATAGTGAATCCTTTCCCCATTGCTTGTTTTGTCAGGTTTGTCAGAGATCAGATAGTTGTAGGTATGTGGCATTATTTCTGAGGTCTCTGTTGTGTTCCATTGGTCTATATATCTGTTTTGGTACTGGTACCATGCTGTTTTGGTTATTGTAGACTTGTAATATAGTTTGAAGTCAGGTAGTGCGATGCCTTCAGGTTTGTTCTTTTTGCTTAGGACTTTTTTGGATATATGGGCTATTTTTTGTTTCCATATGAAATTTAGTTTTTTCTAATTCTGTGAAGAAAGTCAATGGTAGCTTGATGAGGATAGCATTGAATCTATAAATTACTTTGGCCATTTCACCATATTGATTCTTCCTATCCATGAGCATGGAATGATTTTCCATTTGTTTGTGTCTTCTTTTATTTCCCTTGAACAGTGGTTTGTAGTTCTCCTTGAAGAGGTCCCTCACATCCCTTTTAAGTTGTATTCCTAGATATTTTTTTCTCTTTGTAGCAATTTTGAATGGGAATTCACTCATGATTTGGCTCTCTGTTTGCCTGTTACTGGTGTATAGGAATGTTTGTGATTTTTGCACATTGATTTTGTATCCTGAGACTTTGCTGAAGTTGCTTATCAACTTAAGGAGATTTTGGGCTGAGACGATGGGGTTTTCTAAATAGACAATCATGTCATCTGCAAACAGAGACAATTTGACTTCCTCTCTTCCTATTTGAATACCCTTTATTTCTTTCTCTTGCCTGATTGTCCCGGCCAGAACTTCCAATACTATGTTGAATAGGAGTGGTGAGAGAGGGCATCCTTGTCTTGTACCTTTTTTCAAAGGAAATGCTTCCAGCTTTTTTGCCCATTCAGTATGATATTGGTTGTGGGTTTTTCATAAATAGCTCTTATTATTTTGAGATACGGTCCATCAATATGTAGTTTACTGAGAATTTTTAGCATGAAATGGTGTCGAATTTTATCAAAGGACTTTTCTGCATCTATTGCGATAATTATGTGGTTTTTGTCATTGGAACTGTTTATGTGATGGATTATGTTTATTGATTTGCATTTGTTGAACCAGCCTTGCATCCCAGGGATTAAGCCGACTTAATCGTGGTGAATAAGCTTTTCAATGTGCTGCTGGATTTGGTTTGCCAGTATTTTATTGAGGATTTTCGCATCAATGTTCATCAGGGATATTGGCCTGCAATTTTCTTTTTTTGTTGTGTCTCTGCCAGGTTTTGGTATCAGAATGATGCTGGCCTCATAAAATGAGTTAGGCAGGAGTCTCTCTTTTTCTATTGTTTGGAATAGTTTGAAAAGGAATGGTACCAGCTCCTCTTTGTACCCCTGGTAGAATTTGGCTGTGAGTCCATCTGGTCCTGGGATTTTTTGGTTGGTAGGCTATTAATTACTGCCTCAATTTCAAACTTGTTATTGGTCTATTCAGGGATTTGACTTGACTTCTTTCTGATTGAGTCTTGGGAGGGTGTATGTGTCCAGGAATTTATCCATTTTTTTCTAGGTTTTCTAGTTTATTTGCACAGAGGTGTTTATAGTATTCTCTGATGGTAGTTTCTATTTCTGTGGGGTCAGTGGTGATCTCCCCTTTATAATTTTTTGTTGTGTCTATTTGATTCTTCTCTCTTTTCTTCTGTATTAGTCTGGCTAGCAGTCTATCTATTTTGTTAATCTTTTCAAAAAACCAACTCCTGGATTCACTGATTTTTTGAAGGATTTTTTGTGTCTCTATCTCCTCCAGGTCTGCTCTGATCTTAGTTATTTCTTGTCTTCTGCTAGCTTTTGAATTTGTTTGTTCTTGCTTCTCTAGTTCTTTTTCTTTTTTCTTTCTTTCTTTCTTTTTTTTTTTTTTTTTGAGACAGAGTCTCGCTCTGTTGCCCAGGCTGGAGTGCAGTGGCGCGATCTGGGCTCACTGCAAGCTCCGCCTCCTGGGTTCATGCCATTCTCCTGCCTCAGCCTCCCGAGTAGCTGGGACTACAGGCGCCCACCACCTCGCCCAGCTAGTTTTTTGTATTTTTTATTTTTTTATTAGAGACGAGGTTTCACTGTGTTAGCCAGGATGGTCTCGATCTCCTGACTTCGTGATCCACCCGTCTTGGCCTCCCAAAGTGCTGGGATTACAGGCTTGAGCCACCGCGCCAGCCCTTTCTTTCTTTTTTTTTTTTTTTGAGGTGGATTCTCACTCTGTCACCCAGGCTGGAGCACAGTGGTGCAATCTCAGCTTACTGCAAGCTCCGTCTCCCAGGTTCACGCCATTCTCCTGCCTCAGTCTCCAGTGTAGCTGGGACTACAGGCACCCACCACTATGCCCAGCTCTTTTTTTTTTTTCTTTGTATTTTTAGTAGAGACAGGGTTTCACTGTGTTAGCCAGGATGGTCTCAATCTCCTGACCTTGTGATCCACCCGCCTTGGCCTCCCAAAGTGCTGGGATTACAGGCATAAGCCACCATACCCGGCCTCTAGTTCTTTTAATTGTGATGTTAAGGTATTGATTTTAGATCTTTCCTGCTTTCTCCTGAGGGCATTTAGTGCTATAAATTTCCCACTGAACACTGCTTTAGCTGTTTCCCAGAGATTCTCGTACATCATGTCTTTGTTCTCATTGGTTTCAAAGAACTTATTTATTTCTGCTTTAATTTTGTTATTTACCCGGTAGTCATTCAGGAGCAGGTTGTTCAGTTTCCATGTAGCTGTGCAGTTTTGAGTGAGTTTCCTAATCCTGAGTTCTAATTTGATGGCACCATGGTCTGAGAGACTATTTGTTATGATTTCTGTTGTGGGACGTCAGGGACCCCTAACAGAGGGACTGGCTGGAGCCGTGCAGAGGAACATAAATTGTGAAGATTTCATTTTAATATGGACATTTATCAGTTCCCAAATTAATACTTTTATAATTTCTTATGCCTGTCTTACTTTAATCTCTTAATCCTGTTATCTTTGTAAGCTGAGGATGTACATCACCTCAGGACCACTGTGATAATTGTGTTAACTGTACAAATTGACTGTAAAACATGTATATTTGAACAATATGAAATCAGTGCACCTTGAAAAAGAACAAAATAACAGCGATTTTTAGGGAACAAGAGAAGACGACCATAAGGTCTGACTGCCCGCTAGGTCAGGCAAAAAAAGCCATATTTTTCCTCTTGCAAAGAGCCTATAAATGGACGTGCAAGTAGGGAAGATATCACTAAATTCTTTTCCTAGCAAGGAATATTGATATTAATACTCTGGGAAAGGAATTCATCCCCGGGGGAGGTCTATAAAGGCCACTCCAGGAACATCTGTCCTATGCAGTTCAGATAAGGACTGAGATATGCCCTGGTCTCCTGCGGTACCCTCAGGCTTACTAGGTTTGGGAAACTCCATCCTGATAAATTTTTGGTCAGACCGGTTCTCTGCTCTTGAACCCTGTTTTCTGTTAAGATGTTTATCAAGACAATATGTGCACTGCTGAACATAGACCCTTATCAGGAGTTCTGATTTTGCCCTTGTCCTCTTTCCTCAGAAGCATGTGATCTTTGTTCTACTTTTTGCCCCTTGAAGCATGTGACCTCCCTGTTTGTACATCCCCTCCCCTTTTGAAATCCTTAATAAAAACTTGCTGGTTTTGCCGCTTAGGTGGGCATCACGGTCCTACTGATCTGTGATGTCACCCCTGGCAGCCCAGCTGTAAAATTCCTCTCCTTGTACTCTTTTTCTTTATTTCTCAGCTGGCCAACATTTATGGAAAATAGAAAGAACTACATTGAAATATTGGGGGTGGGTTCCCCCAATAGATTTCCATTCTTTTGCATTTGATGAGGAGTGTTTTACTTCCAGTTATTGTCAATTTTAGAATAAGTGCTATGTGGTGGTGAGAAGAAATTATATTCTGTTGATTTGAGGTGGAGAGTTCTGTAGATACCCTTTAGGTCTGCTTGGTTTAGAGCTGAGTTCAAGTCCTGAATATCCTTGTTAATTTTCCATCTTGTTGATCTAATATTGACAGTGGGGTGTTAAAGTCTCCCACTATTATTGTGTGGGAGTCTAAGTCTCTTTGTAGGTCTCTAAGAACTTGCTTTATGAATCCGAGTGCTACTGTATTGGGTGCATATATATTTAGGATAGTTTTCCCTTCTTGTTTCTTTGATCCCGTTACCATTATGTAATGCCCTTCTTGGTCTTTTTTGATCTTTGTTGGTTTAAAGTCTGTTTTATCAGAGACTAGGATTGCAAACCCTGCTTCTTTTTGCCTTCCATTTTCTTGGTAAGTCTTCTTCCATCCCTTTATTTTGAGCCCATGTGTGTCTTTGCACATGAGATGGGTCTCCTGAATATAGCACACCAATGGTTCTTGACTCTTTATCCAATTTGCCAGTCTGTGCCTTTTAATTGGGGCATTTAGCCCGTTTACATTTAAGGTTAATATTGTTATGTGTGAATTTGATCCTGTGATCATGATGTTAGCTGGTTATTTTGTCCACTAGTTGATGCAGTTTCTTCATAGTGTTGATGGTCTTTACAAGTTGATATGTTTTTGCAATGGCTGGTACCGCTTTTTCTTTTCCATGTTTAGTGCTTCCTTCAGGAGCTCTTGTAAATCAGGTCTGGTGGTGACAAAATCCCTCAGTATTTGCTTGTCTGTAAAGGATTTTATTTCTCCTTCGCTTATGAAGTTTAGTTTGGCTGGATATGAGATTCTGGGTTGAAAATCATTTTCTTTAAGAATGTTGAATATTGGCCCCTTTTCTCTTCTGACTTGTAGGTATCTGCAGAGTGATCCACTGTTAGTCTGATGGGCTTCCCTTTGTGGGTAACCCAACCTTTCTCTCTGGCCATGCTTAACATTTTTTTCTTCATTTCAACCTTGGTGAATCTGACAATTATGTGTCTTGAGGTTGCTCTTCTGGAGGAGTATCTTAGTGGTGTTCTCTATACTTCCGACATTTGAATGTTGGCGTCTCTTGCTAGGTTGGGGATGTTCTCCTGGATAATATCCTGAAGTGTGTTTTCCAACTTGGTTCTATTTTCCCAGTCACTATCAGGTACACCAATCAAACATAGGTTTGGTCTTTTCACATTGTCCCATATTTCTTGGAGGCTTTGCCCATTCCTTTTCATTCTTCTTTCTCTAATCTTGTCTTCACGCTTTATTTCATTAAGTTGATCTTCAGTCTCTGATACCCTTTCTTCCACTTGATTGATTCGGTTATTGATACTTGTGTATGCTTCACGAAGTTCTCATGCTGTGTTTTTCAGCTCCATCAGGTCATTTATGTTCTTCTCTAAACTGGTTATTCTAGTTAGCAATTCCTCTAACCTTTCTTCAAGGGTCTTAGCTTCCTTGCATTGGGTTAGAACATGCTGCTTTAGCTCAGAGGAGTTTGTTATTACCCACCTTGTGAAGTCTACTTCTGTCAATTCATCAAACTCATTCTCCATCCAGTTTTGTTCCCTTGCTTGTGAGGAGTTTTGATTTTCTTGGAGGAGCAGAGGCATTCTGGTTTATGGAGTTTTCAGCCTTTTTGCACTGGTTTTTCCTCATCTTCGTGGATTTATCTACCTTTGGTCTTTGATGTTGGTGACCTTTGGATGGGGTTTTGTGTGGATGTCCTTTATGTTGATGTTGATGCTATTGCTTTCTGTTTGTTAGTTTTCCTTCTAACAGTCTGTCCCCTCTTCTGCAGGTCTGCTGGAGTTTGCTAGAGGTCCACTCCAGACACTGTTTGCCTAGGTATCACCAGTGGAGGCTGCAGAACAGCAAAGATTGCTGCCTGCTCCTTCCTCTGGAAGATTCGTCCCAGAGGCTCACCCACCAGATGCCAGCCGGAGCTCTCCTGTATGACGTGTCTGTCAACTCCTGCTGGGAGGCGTCTCTCAGTCAGGAGGCACAGGGGTTGGGGACTCACTTTAGGAGGCAATCTGTCCCTTAGCAGAGCTTGAGCACTGTGCTGGGAGATCCACTGCTTTCTTCAGTGCTGGCAGGCAGGAACATTTAAATCTGCTGAAGCTGTGTCCACAGCTGCCCCCTCCCTGCAACTGCTCTGTCCCAGGGATATTGGAGTTTTATCTATAAGCCCCTACTGGGGCTGCTGCCTTTCTTTCAGAGATGCTCTGCCCAGAGAAGAGGAATCTAGAGAGGCAGTCTGGCTAGAGCGGCTCTGCTGAGCTGTGGTGGGCTCTGCCCAGTTCAAACTTCCCAGAGGCTTTGTTTACACTGTGAGGGGAAAGCTGCCTACTCACGCCTCAGAGTGGTGGACACCCCTCCCCTTACCAAGTTCAAGCATCCCAGGTCAACTTCACACTGCTGTGCTGCAGTGAGAATTTCATACTGGTGGATCTTAGCTTGCTGGTCTCTATGGGGGTGGGATCCGCTGAGCTAGACCACTTGGCTCCCTGGCTTCAGCCCCGTTTCCAGGGGAGTGAACGGTTCTGTCTCGCTGGCATTCCAGGTGCCACAGGGTTATGAAAAAAATCTCCTGCAGCTAGCTCAGTGTTTGCCCAAACAGCTGCCCAGTTTTATGCTTGAATCTCAGGGCCTTGTTGATGTAGGCACCTGCGGGAATCTCCTGGTCTGTGGTTGCAAAGACTATGGGAAAAGTGTAGTATCTGGACCAGAATGCACTGTTCCTCATGGCACAGTCCTTCACAGCTTCCCTTGGCTAAAGGAGGGAGTTCCCCAACCCCTTGCACTTCTTGGGTGAGGCAGTGCCCCACCCTCCTTCAGCTCACTTTCCATGGGCTGCACCCACTGTCTAATCAGTCCCAATGAGATGAGCCGGGTACCCCAGTTGGAAATGCAGAAATCACCTGCCTTCTGCATTGATCTTGCTGGGAGCCGCAGACTGGAGCTGTTCCTATTTGGCCATCTTGCCAGCCACCCTAAATTTGCTTGTATTTTCTTTCTTTCTTTCTTTCTTTCTTTCTTTCTTTCTTTCTTTCTTTCTTTCTTTCTTTCTTTCTTTCTTTCTTTCTTTCTTTCTTTCTTTCTCTTTCTTTCTCTTTCTTTCTTTCTTTCTTTCTTTCTTTCTTTCTTTCTTTCTTTCTTTCTTTCTTTCTTTCTTTCTTTCTTTCTTTCTTTCTTTCTTTCTTTCTTCTTTTTTTTTTTGACAGAATCTTGTTCTGTGTCCCCCAGGCTGGAGTGCTGTGACATGATCTTGGCTTACTGCAATCTCTGCCTCCTGGGTTCAAGCGATTCTTCTGCCTCAGCCTCCCAAGTAGCTGGGACTACAGGCATACAACCATCACACCCGGCTAATGTTTGTACTTTTAGTAAAGACAAGGTTTTACCATGTTGACCAGGCTTGTCTCAAACTCCTGACCTTGTATCCACCTGCCTTGGCTTCCTAGAGTGCTGGGATTACGGGTGTAAGCCACCATGCCCAGCCCTATTTGCTTGTATTTTCTATTTTATTTTTTGGGATAGGCAGAGACAATATCTATTATGATGAACAGGATAATATACTAAAAAACTGCTCAACTTCTTTTTAATGATGATTTCCTCCTTTATTGAATTGGGCATGTTTTTCAGGGAAAAGTTGATACACCACCCATTAAAATAAATTAACATTCTTATCTTACCTTATTCACTTAACCAGAAGAATTTCATTTCTTCCCTAGATATGAAGATTATCCATATATATTTGCTTGGGGTTTTTTTTTTTTTTTTTTTAATTAGTGCACTCACACGCATACACAAATCATTCCCCTCATTGAAGAAACTTTAGAAATTTTTTATCCAGTTGCAACCCAGAGGGGTAAGCTGTGGGGGAAAGTGGGACCCTTGAAGAGAGGTGAGCAGGAAGGGAGTCATTAAACAACACTTATGTCCAGCTGATCACTTTGAAAAAATATCAAGAGATCTCATTTCTCACCTTTGCTTTTCCTGTTCCTTCCTTGTCATTTATTTGCTATTTTTTTTTCATCACTGCAAGGCATGCATATCAGGTGCTCTGATTTTTGTGTCTATAGTAAAAAACTAATGGAATCTTATTTGGAAAAGAAACATTAGTAATTTGGGAAAGGGATGAAGACGAGAAAATGGGTAGAAGAGAGATTTCGTAATTTCTTCAGAGAGAAGCACTACCTGCTCTTCCTCCACACCAAAAAAGCAAATAAATGTATTACCAAAGCACATTGCAGAAAGGAACCTCTGCATTCCTCCTGATTATGGAAATTTAAAATAAAGTATAAAGGACACATTTGAGTTAGTATCAGTTTGATTCTTCCCTTTGTTTATTTGCTGCATCGGGACAGTACCCCATGTCCCAGCATTGGGTGGTGGGGTCGGGGCAGGGAAGAGCAGTAAAGTGGTTTTTTCAAGCCCTGTCTTTGAAAGCATTTGCTTAGCTTTGAAAGAGTCCAAAGTTTCAGAAAACTTTTGTTTATTAGATGGGATTTTGTTCCCGCTTCCTCAAATGTAGACTTTGCAAAACCAAAACAGGCAGTGTTAATTCGGAAGACAGAGACCCTCCAGGGGAATAGCTCTGCCTCTGGTTCTAAATGCTATGAAGTCTCACTAATTTGAACTCCACACATTCTTAATTGCATAGAGACTAGTCTGAGGTTTGCTCTGCAAACTCTTTTTTTCATAGAAGGTGAAAATTAACACTATAAATAAGACTCTGGTAATATCTGGGGTGGTAGTGCCTTATATTTATAAAAGCAACTATATTCCAAGCATCTTAGAAGTATCATTTAGATATTTAGTTAAATTAAACACATATGTGTTATTTAGACTGACAAGCTCTGAGAGGAAAAGGGAAATTTTTGCATTCTGGTGTGGGTTGTCGGAGTTGCAAATCTGGCTTATTTTGAATATCTCTCTCAACGGTAGTTTAAATGAATGAACCAATGAACAAAGGAATATTGCAGCACAATTTGAATTCCTATATGTATCTCACTAAATTTAATAAAATTTCTTTTATGACCAAAATCTCTCCATAATGGTAGTTTCTAAAGAGTTACAGTTGTTTCAAGGTATAGTTGTGTGACAGCATTTTGTTTTTCAGCAAATGTTTATTGAGAGGGCAGGACTATAAGCCAGGTACATTTTGCAGCTTGTTTCGTGGAACTGTGTTTGAACAACCAGATAAATTACTTTAACCAGGTTTCAAAGTGCTTCCGATTCATTCAGAAGTGGCTATTAAGCCATAGTAATCAGCTGTTACTAAACACTTGACAGTTGTATATAGAATACTATGTACTGACAATGGCGCTTACTGAAGTATTAAAAGAGACATTTTCAATGTTAATAAGATATTTAGTATTAAATAGATCATTTAAAATGTGAAGATAGCTTTTAAGATATATTTTCTGGTTGATTTGAAGAGATTGTGGGCCAAGTGCGGTGGTTCACGTCTATAATCCCAGCATTTTGGGAGGCCGAGGTGAGAAGATCACCTGAGGTCAGGAGTTCAAGATCAGCCTGGCCAACCTAGCAAAACCCTGCCTCTACTAAAAATACAAAAATTAGCCAGGCATGGTGGCTTCACCTGTAGTCCCATCTCCTTGGGAGGCTGAGGCAGGAGAATTGCTTGAACCCGGGAGGCGGAGGCTGCAATAAGCTGAGATTGTGCCACTGCACTTCAGCCTGGGCAACAGAGTGAGATTCCATTTCCAAAAAAAAAAAAAAAAAAAAAAAGGGAGAGATTGTGTATTGTGCATATGTGTGTATGTGACAGACCCTAAATTTTCACTTAACATTTGATTAAGTTGATTTAACCATGCCCTTTTTCAGAAAGGAAGAACCCACTCTCCAGGGTCTTAATGAAGCCTGCCCAGTGAAACACTGGCATTCAGTAATGATCTTCTGCAAGGGGATCTAAAAAGGCATCTCAGCAATGATCTTCTGCAAGGGGATCTAAAAAGCTGGAGGCAGAATTTTGTGGTTTTACAAGGAAATAAAATATCCTTTCTTTGTTTAGTGTTCTTTTTTTGTACATGAAATTCAATAACTTAAATGAATGACTAACTTAGTAGCTAAGGAACAAAGAAACACCACTAATTTCTAATGTTAGCTAGGCACTTTGTTGTGTACTAGCAACTATGCTGAGTGCTACACCTGCTTTATCTTACTTAAGCATCATAACAAGCTGACTGTTATCTATTTTTTTTCAACTTAAGAGGAAACTGAAGTATAGAATAGTTAAGTGACATATCCAAGGCTGGACAGTTAGTGAGTGGTACAGCCATGCTTCAAACCCTAGAGATAGAGCCTAACACTTAATTACTGCTATTATTGGAAACGGATATTCTTGAAATAATTACAATATATTTGCCCCTTGGTAATTAAAAACAAAAAAACTTCTGTAGTCCTTCTAGCATAAGGGCCAGATTATGAAGGTTTTAGTGCTAAGGAAGGGAAAAGGTATCTACGTGGAGCAAAGACACTCATGCAGTTGGTAAGAAACAGGCTATTACATAGGAACGTTGCTTACAGAGGGAAAGGGAAAGTAAACAGAAAGTCCTGGTGCTGTGAAAAGGGGGGAAGTTGAGAAAGAGACGAGGGCCAGGTAAGAATTTCCTAGTTCTCCATGTCCTAGGGTTGAGCATGTGGCAAGTGTGGTTAAACATCCACACAGGTTTGGGGCTGTCAGAGACTCTCCACGCTGGAGAGATTGCAAGAAGTTGAGGAAAGCCATAGGTTTTTTTGTGGCACCTTATTGAACGTGGTGCCATCCTATGGGCTCGGTTCAGAAGTGATGTTGGAGAGAGGTGTTTCCATAGATGGGCCTAAACTAGTTCCGCTATGCCCCATGGCCTGAACAATGGTGCACTGGAGAATCACAGGTACTTGCAGGCTGTGTGTGAGTAGAGAGGAACCTGGAAACTGAGAGGACTGGTAGGCTAGAAGAAGCCTGGAGTCATGGAAAAAGGAGGTCACACAGTGAAGGGGCCTTGTACATGAAGTCATGACTAGAGATCTACAGTCTTTGTTTTGGGGGGGTTTCTATTATTTTACTTTTTTATAATTTTAATTTTGATTTATTATTATTATTATACTTTAAGTTCTAGGGTACATGAGCACAACGTGCAGGTTTGTTCCATAGGTATACATGTGCCATGTTGGTTTGCTGCACCCATCAACTCGTCATTTACATTAGGTATTTCTTCTAATGCTATCCCTCCCCCAGCCCCCCATTCCCCAACAGGCCCTGGTGTGTGATATTCTCCTCCTGTGTCCATGTGTTCTCATTGTTCAACTCTCACTTATGAGTGAATAGGAGTGGTGAGAGAGGGGATTCTTGTCTTCGGTGCTCTACACATTCAGAGAAACTTCTCTAGTAACAAACTATAGAAATGATCCCTGAAAGTATAGTCTAGATATCCACAATCTTGTCAATGTCTATCAACATGGTAGCTGTGACAATGACCAAATGAAGTGAGGTCGGCAAGGACACAGAATGTGGCACGTGGACCAGAGGCTCTTCCCCACATTGTAATAAACTTTCCATGGAACTCAGAGGAAGGGAGAATTGGACAGGGAAGTTCCTTAAGAGGAGAGAAACCACTGTTATGAAGAATATAAATCTGAATTACATTGAGTCTTTATCTGAAGACAGTATTTAGAAAGAGATGCTGTTACCCTTCTTTAGCAGAATCAAGTGTTCCTCCTTGATGTGGTTTGGCTCTGTGTCCCCACTCAAATCTCATCTCCAGTTGTAATTCCCACGTGTCAAGGGAAGTAAGTGATTGGATCATGGGGGCGGTTTCCCATATGCTGTTCTCATGATAGTGAGTAGGAGCTCTCATGAGATCTGATGGTTTTATAAGTGGCAGTTTCCCCTGTTGTTCTCCCTTCTGCCGTCTTGTGAAGAAGGTGCTTGCTTCCCCTTTGCATTCCCCCATGGTTGTGTTAATAAGTTTCCTGAGGCCTCCACAGCCATGTGGAACTGTGAGTCAGTTAAGCCTCTTTATTTTATAAATTACCCAGTCTCAGGTATTTCTTTATAGCAGTGTGAAAACAGATGAATAAATTCCCCAACACCATTTCAACTGTACCTTAATGACCATCAGCAGAACTGTAGTCAGAGCCAGCTGGAGCAAGATGGGGACAATTGTAGAAAATAAAGTTGCATTTAGTGCACTTTGGAATTGTTACAAATTCTCATTCTGCTACATCATAATAGTGTTTAACACAAATATTGTAAGTCACTTCTGGCAAGTTGAGCAGTAACCTATTTTTTTTTTGTTGTTTTTTATTTATTTATTTATTTATTTTGAGATGGAGTTTCGCTCTGTTGCCCATGCTGGAGTGCAGTGGCACGATCTCAGCTCATGCAACCTCCACCTCCTGGATTCAAGCGATTCTTGTGCCTCAGCCTCCCAACTAGCTGGAATTACCAGCATGCGCCACCATGCCTGGCTCATTTTTGTATTTTTATTAGAGACGGAGTTTCACCATGTTGGCTAGTCTCGAACTCTTGACCTCAAGCAATCCTCCTGGCTTGGCCTCCCAAAGTGCTGGGATTATAGGTGTGAGCCACTGCACCCGGCCAACAGTAACCTACTTCTAAAAACAAATGGACTAATATAAAAAAAAATTGTGCACCTTAAATATATACAATTAAAAACAAAACAAAACAAAAAACAAATGGACCTGCATGACCCTTAGGCACTTAATGAATTCTGCCTAGTGCAAGATTGCCATCCAGTGTTAGGCATCACAGCAATGAGCTCAGCAAGAAATTCCCTTGAGCTTTGAGCAGGTGTCAGTCAGAAATTTCTTGCCACAGGTTCCTCTTCACTGGAAATCCCCAGTGGAGTAGGGGAGCTACTGGTGATTCCCTTTATCTTTGATTCTTAGAGACAGATGGGGATCTGGGATATCTGTACCTCCCATGGGCAGGTCACTAAATAGAAAAGTCATCTAAGTCACTAAGGAGCTTTGTGACCTTGATAATATTGCGAAACTTTTCTGAGCTCCAGCTTCTTCATGTGTAAAGTATAAATAATAGTCAAGTATTTTTACTGCACATGGTTTTTGTAAGGGTTGCTGAACAATGAGACACATATACTGTAGAATATGACACTTTTATTCTAATAGTACTGTTATCATTGCTATTAATGTTATTGTTAATCGGTATATTTTGAACTCACAGTTGGGGATGCTGATGTGGATAAATAATCTAGCACATGGAAAGCTATGTTTATGGTTTTATGAACCACCACATATCATTCCCTTAAAATCCAAGATGTGTCACTCAACATTTTATTGCAGATTGCCTCATTTTCCAATTATTTTACTTAGTTTTACTGATTCTCACCATCTAAATGATCATTTCTAGGCAAGATCTTTGTCTTATGGCACATAAATATAGTAGTAGAGATTATCATACAGTATTTATAGTACATACAAAAGCTATAAAAATGGGAACCAGTGATTAGAAATACTCATTTTCAACCAATTTGCAAGATGGAAATGTTCTTGAAAACATTGTTGAACAAATAGTACAGGAGAACCTGGATGCATATAAATTAGAAATTAAGAAATCATACAGTCCACTCAGGCTCCTAAAGACTCCAGATCCTTTCCTTGTGTTTTCTTATTGTTCCTTTCATTGCTAAAGTTTCTTTTATTGATCTATCTCCTTTATTACTACAACAACAATGAAGCCTTTGACTCACTGAAGATGAAATAAACAAATAAAAAGAATAGCATAAAGAATACTCATTGTCCTATCCACTTTAATAACTTGTAGACAGCCTCCCAGATCTTTTTCTAATGCATTAAGAAAACCAGGTTGGGTGCGATGGGTGGCTCACACCTGGAATCCCAGCACTTTGGGAGGTCAAGGGAGGCAGATCTCTTGAGGTCAGGAGTTCGAGACCAGCCTGGCCAACATGGTGAAACTCTGTCTCTACTAAAAATACAAAAATTAGCTGGGCATGGTGGCACATGCCTGTAATTCCAGCTACTCAGGCGGCTGAGGCACGAGAATCACTTGAACCCGACAGTTGGAGGTTGCAGTGAGCCTAGATTGCGGCACTGCACTCCAGCCTGGGTGATGAAGAAAACCAAACCACACCTATTCTTCTGAAACTTATCAGAATCTATATAACCAGTTTCTTCCTGTGGGCACATAGGTTGTTTCCTACTGGCATGTTATTGGACATCCAAGTTGATTCCAACTAGCCCCTCTTGTTGGATGTTAGGTTATTTGCAACTCATTACTATTGTATTACCTTTAGCTGCTGTAACAGATTACCACAAATTTAGTGGCTTAAAGCAACACAAATTTATTATTTTACAACTCTGGAGATCAGTTTCTGAAATCAGTTTCATTGAGCTAAAGTCAAGGTGTCAGTAAAACTAGTTTCCTATGGAAGCTATGAGAGGAGAATCCAACTACGTGCCTTTTTCAGTTTGGAGAGGCTGCCAACACCCCAGACTCTGCTTTCCTCACATTTTCTTCTCGTCTCTGTAGTATCTCTCTCTGCTTCCCTTCTATAAGGACACTTGTGATTTCATCTTTGCGCCCGCTTGGATAATCCTGGTTAATCTCCTCATTTTATAGTCTTTAACTTAATTACATCTGTAGATTTTCATTTTGCCATAGAATAAACATATTCCGAGGTTTCAGAGATGAAGACATAGACACCTTGAGGGGCCATTAGTCAACCTGCAACAACCATTTTAAACAGGTCCAATAGATATGAACAGGTACAACAGATTGGAGGAAAATACTAGAAAAAAAGGAAGGAAAATATTTTCTCCAAATCCTGAAGATTTTATAAAGAGTTATAAAAATGTTTAAAGACACAAGAATAGTTGTAAAACTGCCCAAATTTCTAATACTGCCTAAAACAAGGACTAGTGATACTCATTTCAATCAAGATATTTCAACCAATTTGAAGTCTCGAACAATGTTTTCCATCAAATAAACTGAAGTCCACTATGAAAGAACAAAGAAAGGCAAGTCAGTAGACTGTGGGGAGCTGCATATCTCACGATGTGAGTCTCAGAGAAAGTGAAAAGGGACCTGAGATGTGAAGGAAAAGAAGTGAATCAGGGATGGGGCACAAGGGAGAAAACCCCTGACACAGAGAATGTGCAGTGTATGTGAGTGAGGACAGACCTGAAGATAAAAGAGAGCATCACATATTTAAAGAACCAAAGGCAGGTTTATATGGCTTGTAGTGTATTTTGTGGTGGCAATGGGAGGGGGTGCTGCCAAAGAGGCAATGGTTACTTAACTAGGGGCTGGATCAAGATGGACCTTGGACCTTGTAAGACCTGTTGTAGGTGGATTTGATCTGAGGCAGATGAAGAGCCCTTGCAAATGATCTGAGTCTTCTGATACATAAACTTTATATTAAGATGGCAACACTTCCAAAACTGATCTACAGATTCAACACAATCTCTATCAGACTCCTTAGCTGGCTGAAGATTTCCAGAAATTGACAAGCTGATCCTGAAATTCACATGGAAATGGAAAAGACCTGGAATTGTTTAAACACTTTTGAAAAAGAATAAAATTGGAGGACTTACATATCCTGATATCAAAAATCACAACAAAACTACAGTAATGAAGGCAGCACAACACTGGCAAAATGATAGACGTATAGACCGGTGGAATAGAATTGAGATTATAAATCCTTACATTTGCAGTCAAGTTATTTTTGCCAGGGATGCCATAATAATTCATTTCAACTTTGGAAAGAATAGTTTTTCCAACCAATGGTGCAGAGACAGTTGGTTATTTATAAGAAAAGGAAAAAAAGGGAAAAAAGAACTTAGGCTTTACCTTATATCACACACAAAAATTAACTCAAAATAGATAATAATCCTAGATGTAAGAATTAAAATTTGAAAACATCTAGGAGAAAGCATATAGCTTTCTCTGAGTCATTAGCTGTAAGGGAGGTGACAACCAACACCACAACGAGATACCACTTTATAAGCACTAGAAGGGCTATAATAAAACAGGAGAATAACAAGTGATGGTAAGGATGTAGAGAAATTGGAACCCTCCTACATTACTAATGGTAACGTAAAATAGTGGAGCCACTTTAGGAAACAGTTTGGCAGTTTCTCGAAATGTTAAACATAGAGTTACCGTGTGACTTACCAATTTTACTCCTGGATATGGGAGAATACATGTTTATATGAATATCAAAATGTTGGAAACATATGTTTACACAAATACTTGTAAAAGAGTGTTCATAGCAGCATTGTTCATAACAGCCAAAGAGTGAAAACAATCCAAATCTTCATTAACAGATAAATGGATAAACAAAATCTGGCACATCCATACAATGGAATATTATTTGGCAATGAAAAGAAATCAGTAACAAGGAAGAAGGTACCAATACATGTTAAAACATGAGCAAACTTTGAAAATGCTGTGTTAAATGAGATAAGCCAGTAATAATGACCGCATATTTTATTATTCCATTTATATAAATGTCCAGAATAGGAAATCTTTACCAACATAAAAGTAGATTAGTGGTTATCTAGGGCTGGGGGTGGTAGTGGACAGAAAGGGGAATGATTCTACATTCCCAAATTAGTCCATGTGATAGTTGCAACTCTTTAAGTATAGTAAAACCCATTAAATTGTACTTTTTAATTGGGTAAATTTTATGGTGTATAAATTATATCTCAAAGATATTTCTTAAATGAAGTACTAATATGTACTACAACATGGGTAACTTCAAACTATTATGCTGTATGAATAAACCAGACACAAAACCCCCATATATTGTGTAATTCAATTTAAATAAAATGTCCAGAATGGACAAATCTACCAAGACAGAAAGTAGATTAAGTGGTTTCCTAAGGCTTAGAATGAGGGACGGATGGGAAGTAAGTTTTCCTTTTTGTGATGATGAAAGTGTTCTAAAATTAGATTGCAGTGATGAATGCATAACTCTGTAAATATACTAAAACAATATTGAACTGTACATCTTAAAAGGGGCTGGTGTGTCATATGTAAATTATATTTCAATAAACTAAAAAATGTAAAAGGTGGTCTGGAGATTGATGTGGTCACTTTCTTTCAGTGTTGGGATAGATTAAAAGGGAAGATTGGAGGCAGGCAGGCATACTTAATTTTTTAGGTGAGAATTATAGCTGGTCAGTTTTCTTTATTCCAAAATTTTTTAAAAAATAGATGTTTATTCTCTGCAAGGCTGTGATTATAATAGTTTTCCAGCTTTAGTCAATCGCTTACCATCTTCACGATTTTTGTTGCAGCCACAGCATGCTATAGCTCTGTAACATGTGATGCTTCCAAGGAGAAAGAGGATGCTGTAGGTTCTGTATGGTAAGAGTTGCTGTTTATTGAGTCAGCTGATATTGAGGTAGGAGATTAATCAGGCTGTCAAATTGTTTTCCTGAAAATAGATACAGCAGACGAGGTAGTAACCTGTGGCTTTCTCAATTCAGCAAGGCAGCTGTTTAAAGATTTTTATGCCTGCAGTGTCTGAATGTCTTTCTCCTTTGCTATAATTAAGGGCTTTCTCTGTTTAGACACACAGGGGCTCTTCTGTAACAAGTGATTAGTATTGACGTGTTAAAAAATCCCAAAGCCTACTTTTTACACACCTCGAGGCCTCTCATTAATAACTTGAATATCATAATAACAACGCACTTATGAAAGCTGATTTATTTTTGGTCTTTTTTTTTCTTCTCAAAATAAAGATACAGGCAAGCCATAATGTCATAATGTCACAAAATTCATATTATAGGTAAACATGTTTTAACTGTTGGAGACATACATCTAAAAAAACTACAGTTGACACTTGAACAACATGGGGGTTGGGGTGTTGACCCCTTCCCCTGTGCAGTTGGGAATTTGTGCATAACTTTTGACTCCCCCAAAACTTAACTACTAATAGCCTGCTGTTGATTTGAAGCCCTGACTGATAACATGAACAGTCAATGAACACATATTTAGTATACATACTAGATAGTGTATTCTTACAGTAAAGTAAGCTAGAGAAAAGAAAATGTTATTAAGAAAATCATAAGGAAGAGAAAGTATATTTACTATGTATTAAGTTGAAGTGAATCATTATAAAGGTCTTCATCATTGTCATTGTCACATTGAATAGGCTGAGGAGGGGGAGGAAGAGGAGGGATTTTTCCTGCTGTCTTGGGGGTGACAGAGGCAGAAGACAATCCACAGGAAAGTGGATCCATGCAGTTCAAACGCATGTCGTTTAAGAGTCAGCTGTAATATACATTTTGCAAAGTGAAAACAGCAACTTAAATACATATAACTAGGTGTTATGTCATTACGTGACTGGGTAGGATGGCTCTGCATAGGAAATAAAACAAAGTAGATTAGTGTGTTTATTCATCTGCTGGTATGGCATGAGTATTACCTAGGATTCTGAGTAACATGGAGAAATATAAAAGTCAAATGACATCTGACAAACTGTGCCTGACCAAATGACTGTGACCCAGCTGTGAGTGCACTGGGATGGCTGTAATGCCCCAGCTTCTCAGAAGCACTCAGCAGTGTTTATCTGCAGTAGATTTGGGGTTTGAGCTTTTCCTGGAAACCATGTAACAGTCTTTAAATATTCTTAGCCTTTATTAATAACATGGGTCCAGAGTCTTTAGGAGCTCGGATGTCTTCTTTCTCTTGAAGGTGAAGACAAGTCTGGACAGGATGTGTTATTGTTCCCGGAAGGAAGCCTAACTTTCACCAGGGCCCTTGGAGGACCACAAAGATCAAACATGTCTAGGGGAGTGAGGTAAAAACATACAGCTCATGGTCTCAGGCCTAGGAGTCTTGGTGTGGACACATGGGATTAAACACCTATGGCTTTTTGCACCAACATTCATCTGGTGTCTTTTGCTTTGATCGGGGGTCCTTGAAGTCAGAGTCACGTGAAAATGATAATTAGGTTCAAAGTATTATTGAGAAAACAATTTCACCTTGCTAGTCAATGAAACAATTTGCTACTGCTTGCTCTGGCAGCACATTATTAAGCTATCATTGAATCTGAGCCTTGGAATGGCTCAGTCAGAACCAGAGCATTGCTGACTCTGTTACGACCTAAGACCCTTAAGAAAAAATGCTGTTTAGTCTGAAGCTTCCTATTTGGTGATGAGGGGCCTGAGGTCCAAGAGATGGAGAGAGGGTCACACAGTGAAAAAGCCACACCTCCAATTCCTGCTCTGGGACTTGGTCCATGTCCTTTCTCTCTACCCCTAGGCCTCTGAAAGGATGTGTGCTTTGGTGTCTGCACTTTAGCATACGCTGGATCTGTGAGCTCATGATTCTTCATTTGTAAAGTGAACAAAACATGAGATTTGGAATGGAATACATCATTTTTAATCTGTGTTCTGCCACTTTTATTAGCATGGTGGTGGGAAACTTACTTAATTTCTGAGCCTCCCTTCCTGCCTCTGCGACTAGGGGATAATAAACTACCTTAGAAACTTTTGTAAAGCCCATAAGAGGTCAATGAACATTTTTTGTATGCATCATTTTCTTTAACCTACACTTTAAGGTGAAGTGTTGCCCTCAGCTCACATTGTTTCCTTTGTCACTGGTGAGGCTCATGTCCCTGGGTTTCTTCCTGAGAGCTCTTTCTCCTCCCCTTCTTGCCAGGCCTCTCCTAGAGGTGTCACCCAAGACTGTTAGAAATGTAAAATCTCAGGCTACATTCCCAGACCTGTTGAATCAGAATCCGCATTTGGACGAGACCCCCTGGTGATTCATGTACACATTAAGATTTGAGAAGCCCTAATGCAGAATTACAGTATTGCAGGTTTATTATTAATTGTTATAGACTAAACTCTCATCAAGTGAAAATACACAGTGTGGGAACACTAACTTATTTCTGAGCTACTGTTAATGGCAAGGTTCTTTTAGTTGCTGTGAGGGTTCTGCCCTCCACTTCCCTAACTCCAAGTTGTCATGTAAGGAAATGGGATCCATGACTGATAATCTGAATTTGCTTGTAATCCATTATAATAAAGGCAAACATGTGTTAGATCACTCCCCCAACTTCAGCTATAAAAAGAACACCAGAAATAATAAAACATTTATCCACCATTCTACTTGCATAACAAAGCAGATCTTTTCATTTTCCTATATGCTTTCTTAGCCCTTTATAGAAATGCATCCATAATTTGTGCATAGTTGTGACCATAGCACAGATGCAATTTTATATTTAGCATTTTATATTGTGTAGGGAGCATTTCCATGATGCTGCATGGCTATTATAATTATAAATGCATATTGTAAAAATGTAAATAATTTCTTACACATTAAATCTTTGCTAATTACAACCACTGTCCTTTGATTATATTTTATGGCCCATATTTAGATATCATTAGTGGAGGGATCAACCATAATGTTGTTGGCAGAGAGGATTGTAATCACTCTCTACTTATCTTTTTCCTAGATCTTTTAATTCTTTTCTTACTGTGAAGCTAAAAGAAGAAAGATGAGAACGGCTTTTGTTTACAGCTACATTATGGTAGACTCAGTTCGTTATTTATCATAGTTTTTCTCTTCTTCAATCCTTACATAAAATGAAAACTTGAAGTTTAACAAAACATATAATATTTATATTTCATAAACAGAATCATTTAATTTGTTGTCTGTTCTGCATTGGAACTTCTGAAGGTTATTTTCCTAGAAGGTTAAATGGAAAAGCCAATATACATGTTTTAAAATAAAACTCCCCTCCTCCTCATTAAAAATAATTTTACATATACCTTGTGGTTGCAATAGTGATGAGAAGTAACGACATCCCTTTCTGAAAATAATTCACTTATCAGGAATATTTTGGGATTTGCATAATCAATGCCAACAGGATTTGAGTGGCTACTGCTTGGCTTTATATTATGTATTTGATATATGTGCACATGAAAGAAAATATAATGTGCTTTAAAAAAGTTAATAAGTGATATAAGACAAACTTACCCAATATAGGTATGTAAAATAAATAATAGTTGCAGGAGTTAGAAACTGTGAAAACAGGCAAAGTACCAAATTTCTAAGCCGTGACTTCTTTTTTATTGTCAGGAAGAAGTGGAGAGTAAGATACAGGAGAGCACTAAGAGTTAGCACCACAGCCTTTAGGTTGGCTTTTAGTACTAAAAATTCTACTGTTTATTGGCAAGTGACAGGGGCAGACAGTGACTACTAGTTATTCACCCAAAAGGATAAGTTCTAGTTTTTTTTCAGTTGGTTCTTCTTGCTATAAGGGAATAGAAATGTGGGGAAGGTGGACAGTGAGAGCAGGACAGGGCATTTCTGAAGAGAATTTAGGGAGAGAGCTTGCCTGATGAACTACCATAGTGGAAGATCAGAAGAGTCAGATAATAGTACAAGAGGCAGAGTCATTTAGAATGACAAACAAGAAAGTGGTAAGCGCTAAGATTTGAGAGAGAGGCAGATAAAAAGGCATTGTATGGAAACAATGAGAAGATTTACCTTCAGAAAGTTGTAAAGAGTTGGTTGTTTTCTCTCGTATTTTGAGAGATCACATATAAAGTTTTTCTCTTGAAAATATAACAAGAAAGGAAATGGAAGAAAGCGAGTTTGTCCCATAGGATGGAGGCCAGGGATGGGTAAAGCTTCAATATTCACCCAGAAGGGGATATCTGGGAGCAGGAAACAGAAAAGGTCGACAGTGAGGCCAGGGAGTCAGCAGGGCCTGTGGAGATGAGGGCCTGAGCCCAGAACCTGCCTCAGAGAGGTATCAGTAAGCTGATTTCAACCTCTTCATAAAATTGTGAGAAAATAAGCAATAGCATTTATTTACTTCATGTATTTGTATTTGATTTTCTTGACACTCTGGACAATAAGAAAATAAAAAACAATTTGGATCTGGGCCTGTTTTTCTGGGATGAAGCTCTTGGGAAGAGAATGTTTCTTCAGTACTAACTCATTCTTAGGTACAGAAGACATCCCATTTAATCTTAAAAACAGCTGGTTGAAGATGTTATGTCCACATTTCAGATGAGGAAACTAAGGCTCAAAAAAGTTAAATGGCTTACACAAGGTCACATGGAAAGCATAAGGCAGAGTTGTGGTTTTATTTCAGGCTCTCAGAATCAGCCAAGTGTTTTGCATGTCCACCTTAAGAATATTTTCCAAACGGATAAATGCTCCTTGAAAAAAGGATTCTGGGTTTGGATAAAATTGGGTAACTACCAAGACATCACAAACATTTAGTATATGACAAGCATTGTGAATGTCTAAGAAAGGGCTAAGCATGCAGCACGTCCCAAATTTATTTGATATCAGAACTCTTCATTTGGGGAACTCTGCACTGCCCCACATTGCCTCACATAGAGAAAGTTGGTTTACTGCACGTGCAAGTGCAATGAGCTGTACAGAGGAGGGAGGTAGGTAGTAGAAGCAGTAAGGCAAGTTTATCTTTACAACAGACAGGAGTTCTGGGGTATATCAGAGCTCTCTGGGACACAAAGAGCGGCTGCCAATGGGATTCCATCACAACAGAAGAGAAGGAGTGGAAGATGAGGTAGTGCTTGGGCTGGGCCTGAAGCTCTGCAGTGCAGATTTCACAAAAAGATGAACTAATCTGAGTGGTCTTCCATTTCTAAAATTTCTATTAAGAAATAGCTTCTATTTCTTTGTTCAGACTTGTATTTCTACATTTGCTTTAAGAGGGTTTTCCCTCACCTTATGGAACAGTGTTGTAATAGCTGCTTCAAAGTCTGTGGCTGATCATTTGGCAGCCCAGTCATCTCAGGGTTGGTGTCCACTGATTGCCTCTTCTCTTAAGAGTGGTTGAATGTGGTCCAGGCAATCTAAAAAGCCAGTTCCTTGTCCTCAATGTGGATCTGTTATGCAAGGCATTGTGTGTATTCTGCTTGTCTCCCAGCTTGATTTGTCTGAAACCCAAATTGCTCATCTTTATAAGACTCAAATGTTCTTCAGCATTTTAATCAACCCATCCTAATTATGTGTTATGAATATCAAAAACATTTCATGTCTTAAAAGTTTTTGATATAGTTCTTCAAAATTAGAGCCTATATAATTCTCTTTCACTTATAGGAGTCAACAGTTTCCTCTCATCTGTACCCCAGTGTTTTCCGAGCCTCTCTACTCCTCCACGTGATGCAACTTCTCCAGTGGGAGAGTTCTCATGGGGGGCCTGGCCTACGAGGTACTTAGAAGCCAGGCTGGGCCTAAGCTGATAATTTCACTTTGGCATTGTTAACCTTCACCTATAACTGATCTAGAAATTCAGGTTGGAGTTTGGAAAAATTTCATTCTGAAACCCACAATTTTAACAATATGCTAATTGTGACCGGCCATCATTTAAGTATGACCAGACTTTAACTATAACTTTAACTGACCTTAAATATGGCCAGAGAGGAAGACTTGCTATTATTTTGAAAATGTTGCTCAGAAAAGAGAAAGATAGTTAAATGGAAGGAGGGAGTATTTTAATTTTGTTTCCATTAATCTAAGCAAACATAGGACATAGAGAAACTTCCTGAGGAAAAAATATATGCATTGTATAATAATACTGTGACTATCATAATGGAAATCAATGAATCAAAGAAAAATCATCCCAAATTCCACCTTTCCAGTAATTATTTTGTGCACATTAAAAAAGTTTCCTTGTTAATCCTTATCCAAATATTAGTATACCTTATACATGTAGTTTTAATTATAGTATGGAAACAACTTTGCATACTGCACCTTTCACAATATTATACATATACTGCTGTGTAATACCTCTAATAGTTTTAAAATAATGAAAAATGTTTCCATCATGTATGTTCTTTCCAGGTTTTCAATATTATAAATAATTCTGTAATGAACAGTTGGGGCATATTACTTTTTCCTTTGGGAAAAACATTTTGTTCAAATAAATTTTCATGGATGGAGGAATTACAGCCATTGTATATTTTTCTAGTTCTTGAAATGTGTTGCTATTCTATTTTAAAAATGATATTGCTGTATTTATTTCAAAAATGGATATTGCCATTAGTGTAAATTTGGAAACTAAGTATCTTAGGATGATAAAGCCCTTTGTGTTCTGGCACCTTCTGGTTTTCCAGTTTCCGCTTTCATTGTCCACACCCACTCCCATCCTGTCTCTTCCAAACATACTGGTTTTTGTACTCCTTGAATGTGACATGTTCTCTTGCTGTAACTCCTTCAGGCATGCTGTTTGCAGCACTCTTCCCCTGTTCTTCGGTCATCCTTTAAGCCTCAGCTTGGCTGTTAATTCCTCTAGAACTGGGTGCCCCTTCTTTGTATTTCATAGCTCCCAGGTTTAACCCATCACTGTTTTTATCATTTTATGCTGAAATTGCTTGGCTACTTTTCTATTTCTTTGCTTAGACAGTGCTGTGTTTATCTTGTTTCTGACTGTATTTACAGTGTCTAGCACCAGAGGAACTCAATAACTACATATTAAATGAAAAACAAAATAAACTAAAAGCCCAATTAAAGAAACATGGAGAAAAATTCCACCCTGCCAACAGGGCTATTTGCTATCACATATTAAATTAAAAAATACTTATTGAATAAAAGACACAGAGTTAGATACTATAGCCACAGAAGATATTAAGGAAAGAAGGTCTTGGGGAAATTGCTCTCAAATAGGTTAAGATTTGGTTAAGATTGGGAAGAAAGAGTTTGCAATTAAATGTTAAATTTTTTTAATTTTTTTTTTTTTTTTTTTGAGACGGAGTCTCGCTCTGTCCCCCAGGCTGGAGTGCAGTGGCCGGATCTCAGCTCACTGCAAGCTCCACCTCCCGGGTTCACGCCATTCTCCTGCCTCAGCCTCCCGAGTAGCTGGGACTACAGGCGCCCGCCACCGCTCCCGGCTAATTTTTGTATTTTTTTAGTAGAGACGGGGTTTCACGTGTTAGCCAGGATGGTCTCGATCTCCTGACCTCGTGATCCACCCACCTCGGCCTCCCAAAGTGCTGGGATTACAGGCTTGAGCCACCGCGCCCGGCCTAAATTTTTTTTTTTTTTTTTTTTTTTTTTTTTAGTGGAGAAGGAATTTAAAAGCAAATGTGGTGACGGACTGCAAGAGAAATATATTCCCCTTTTAGTGGCTAGGAAACAGAAAGGAGGAGGTATTTTATTTATGGTTCTATCTAGGAGTAGTAGGAAAAAGACATTTTCAATTAAAAACCTCTTAACGTTAACAATGAAATTATGGATAGAAAAATTATTGTAATTGGAGTCATGGTATGTACACATTTTATGTACTGCTTTTAGGTACTCCTAGCATAAGTATTTCCTTGTATTTACATAATTTTTATAATTAATGTCCAGAAAAAAAGCTAAAGAAAGCAAGTAGGAGAGAAAGGAGACTCATATGGCACCAGGGACTTCCAATTAATGAGGAAAAATGTATTGAGAAATTATTGGAGGCCCTGTTAGGTGGTTATAATTATGAATATAAGAATATTTTTGTGAAAAGATATAGCAGTTTAAAGAGATTATAGCATATAAAGATACACGGAGCAAGAAGACATCCAAAATGGTACTTTTCAATCCAAATCTATCAATGATGAATATTATTCATACTTGAATTTTTCAAGTTTGTAGTATCATTTAAGAAAAACTAACATGCTCAAGAAAGTGAGGTGCCCGCTGATGCTCTGGCAAAATGCTCCAAAAGCTGCTTTTCCCCTCAAAGACCCACCTAATAACCTACAAAGTCTATTTCTTTTTCAGGTTTAACTTTCAGGGATTCTGCTGAATGAAAGCCATGATCCACATGATCAAGGAGATTAATAAGAGGAAGGACATTTTGCCCAACATCACTTTGGGCTATCAGATCTTTGATACCTGTTTTACCATCTCCAAATCACTGGAAGCAGCTTTGGTACTTCTTACAGGGCAGGAAGAAAGCAGGCCCAATTTTAGGAACAGCACTGGAGCATTTTTGGGAGGAATTGTTGGAGCAGTTGGATCATCCTTATCAGTTGCTGCTTCAAGAATTCTAGGGTTATATTATTTGCCTCAAGTATCTCCAATTATTGTGCTAGTACTAACTTAAAAAAAAAAACAACACAAATCATACTTGTGGAAATTGCAGCAGATAGCAAGGTGCTCAGGTGAGGCTGAGTTAAGTTGCAGAGACAAACAGGGATGGTGGTGATGCTGCTGTCCCTAATTACTATGTTCAATCAGGCCTTAGCAAGTGTGAATTGATGTCTACTTAGAGGCAATTTGACATTTTTCTACATCCCTTGGCATGCTGCTTTAATTTTTGGCTCTAGATTATGACTCAGTGATTTGTATGTTGACAGCTCACTAGGCATAATGCTCTATAGGACTGTGTGGAGCACAGTGTAGGTGATCAATAAATATGTGTTGGTTGGTCAATGGATGGTATAAGAAATTCACTTTTTTTCTGGCCTATATTAATGCTTACTATTCATGACAATTTTGATTCATGCACTAACATACTGAAATGGGCCTAGGAATTATGCAAGATGGCTAGAGTTTAGAGGATGCTAACTTTACAGGTTATTTAAAATTCGGAGACAATGACATATTTCAACATCAGAAGAGATTATTCTAGGAAAAATTGATTATTAAGGAAATATGAATACAGCTCTATCATTATTTCTAAGGATGGATCATTAAAGTATCAGTTGTCATGACTTATCAATGTGAATAAGCTTATTTGTGTTGCTGAAGTAATGAGAGAATTTGAAATAACTGTAAAAAGTAGCATTACCAGAGTATTTCTTATAAAGCTTCAAATACGGATGTAGAGGCAACGGGAAAATACTGAGAAATAGAACCAAGAAGAGAGGTTGGGTGACACAACTGACACGTTAGATGTGGGCTTCGTGCAGCTCAAACTGCTGCTGCTGTGAGCTCTGTCTCCCAAGCACTAGCTGGAAACCTCTAGATATTCTCATTAAATGCTTGTAGTAAATATCCAACGAAGGTAAAAGAAATCTATGTGATGGACATTTTCACATTTGTCATCTCATTGAATATATTGAGCAATCTTGAAATGTAGATATCATTACCCTGATTTCACTTATAGGGAAACTGAGGTTCAGAAGGTTTAAGTAACTTCTCTAAGATTTTACAGTGATAAAATATGTATCCAGAATTAGATATCAGGTGTCTCTGCTTCTTAAATAAGATTATTTCCTACATAGGGCTTCCAATGTTGCCATTTGCATGGTTCCAAAGAAGAATGTAAACTTCAGACAATGGAGTGAAAATAGGACATGGGATAGAGGAAACAGGAAATAAGAATATTCTGGTACTCATGAAGAAATTGACAATCTTGAGCTAGGGAGTTATAATATGGGCAATCCTATTGAAGGTGGTGTGTTATTATAACATGAGATGGGAATGTGATAGGACAGGCGAAAATGTGTCATATTGTGTCCGGAATTGGTGGGTTCTTGGTCTCGCTGACTTCAAGAATGAAGCCTTGGACCCTTGCGGTGAGTGTTACAGTTCTTAAAGATGGTGTGTTCTTAAACATGGTGTGTCCGGAGTCTGTTCCTTCAGATGTGTCTGCAGTTTCTTTCTTCTGGTGGGTTCTTGGTCTCGCTGACTTCAGGAGTTCAATGGCAGACCTTCACGGTAAGTGTTACAGCTCTTAAAGGCTGCACATCTAGAGTTGTTTGTTCTTCCCGGTGTGTTCGTGGTCTCGCTGGCTTCAGGAGCGAAGCTGCAGACCTTTGTGGTGAGTGTTACAGTTTATAAAGGCAGTGTGAACCCAAAGAGCCAGCAGCAGCAAGATTTATCATAAAGAGCAAAAAAACAAAGCTTCCACCATGTGGAAAAGCCCGCCAAAGGGTTGTCACTGCTGGTTAGGGCAGCCTGCTTTTATTCCCTTATCTGGCCCCACCCACATCCTGCTCATTGGTCCATTTTACAGAGAGCTGATTGGTCCGTTTTGACAGGGTGCTGATTGCTGAGTTTACAATCCTCTAGCTAGACATAAAAGTTCTCCAAATCCTCACCAGATTAACTAGACACAGAGCACTGATTGGTGCGTTTACAAACCTTGAGCTGGACACAGAGTGCTGATTGGTGTATTTACAATTCTTTAGCTAGACATAAAGGTTCTCAAAGTCCCCACCAGATTAGCTAGATACAGAGTGCTGATTGGTGCATCCATGAACCCTGAGCTAGACACAGAGTGCTGATTGGTGCATATATAATCCTCAGGCCAGACATTAAAGTTCTCCAAGTCCCCACCCAAACTCAGGAGTCCAGTTGGCTTTGCCTAGTGGATCCCATACTAGGGCCACGGGTGGACTGCCTGCCAGTCTGGTCCCACTTGCCTGCACTCCTCAGCCCTTGGGCGGTTAATGGGACCAGGCATCATGGAGCAGGGGGCGGTGCCCGTGGGGGAAGCTTGGGCTGCGCAGTAGCCCACCGCGGGGAGCGGGGTGGGGCTCAGGCATGGAGGGCTGCAGGTCCTAAGCCCTGCCCGGCCGGGAGGCGGCTGAGGCCTGGTGAGAATTTGAGCCTGGCGGGGGCTGGCCGGCAGTGCTGGGGGACCCCTTGCACCCTCTGCAGCTGCTGGCCTGGGTGCTAAGCCCGTCACTGCCCGGGCCGGCAGTGCTGGCCGGCCGGCCACTCGAAGTGCCACCGGCTGAGCCCGCGCCAGCCGGAACTCTAATGGGCTGTGAGCACCACCCCGCAACCCGGGTTCCCACCCATGCTTCTCCCTCCACACCTCCCTGCAAGCAGAGGGAGCCGGCTCCCTCTGGCCTCGGCCAGCCCAGAGAGGGGCTCCCACAGTGCAGTGGTGGGCTGAAGGGCTCCTCAGGCACCACTGGAGTGGACGGTGAGGCTGAGGAGGTGCCGAGAGCAAGGGCTGCTAGCACGTTGTCACCTCTCAATATGTTCTTAACTGTAGGGTCAGTGCCGTTAAGGGTAAGCTACAGTGGAAATGTATATAAAATGGTGAGGAATTCATGATCACTTGGCCTCTATTCTTAAGTTCCCACTATTGGAAAATACATACAGAGATCACTGGCAAAATGACAAACTGTCTCTTCATTTATCTAGACAAGTGACTGTAAAATTAGGGTTTCTATCTCTGTTGGATGACAGGGCTTAGATGTGAGGCTGAAGTGGTGCTTTCTACCACCTTTCTCAAGTTAAGTCTTGGGATCTCATACTCATAAGTCCTGGCAGAGAAAAACAAGGAAAGAAAAATGGTGATAGGAAGGAGGGAAGGGAGGTGGAAGCAGTGGGGGGTGGGGGAGAGAGAGAAGAATTGGGCTTGCCAAATGGATTGTAGGTCTACTCAGTCCATCATCCATGTGGATGAGAAGTAAAATCTGAGGAAGAGCCTAGATGGCTTGATTCACTCCCGTTGTCTGTGGGGTGCATAGAGGAAAAAGCAAATGGCCTCCTTTTCACTGCTGTGATCCCACTTGTGAAAAGTAGTGCACTGAATGTTGTATTAATAATCATCTCCTCCGATTCCCTTGGGGCGTGGGGAAGTGGATTTGAAAGAGTCCATAGGGAGGCCCAAAGTGTTCCCTCCAACACTCCACACTCCCATCCACTGAGCAAGGAAAGGAACAGAAATCCTTTTGTCTAAAGAAAGATGTGAAAATAAAGGGAGAAGAACTGTTAAGTTCCTTCCCTCCCCAATAAACATATTGTGAAAATGTGTAATTTGATATTTGGCTATTGCTTTCTAATAACTGCATGAATATTTTCAATTGTAGGTGGGCTATGCCTCTACCTGCGTGATTCTTAGTGACAAATACCAGTTTCCATCTTATCTTCGTGTAATAGCCCGTGATAAGATCCAGTCGAAGGTCATGGTAAAACTTATCCAACACTTTCACTGGGTCTGGGTAGGCGCTATAGCAGCTGATGATGATTATGGAAAATATGGAGTAAAAACTTTTAAGGAAAATATGCAGAATGCCAACCTCTGTATCGCATTTGCTGAAATCATTCCCAAAGTCTAATCCAATGAAGTGTGGGTTATCTCAGCCCTCATTGCAAAGCCTGAATATTTTCCGTATTTTGGGTGGAAGTATGGATTTGCAATACCAAGAGCTGATAAACCAGGATTGAGGGAATTTCTTTATGATGTGCATCCTAGCAAGGATCCAAATGATGTCCTGACCATTGAATTCTGGCAAACTGGCTTTTAACTGTACTTGGCCAAATGGTAGTATTCCATACAATATCGATCATAGAGTGAATATGATTGGTAAAGAAGACAGATTACGTGCCATGTCTGATACATTCTTTACTGCAGAGGAGAAGTTGGAGGATCTTAAAAATACCTATCTGGATGTGGCTCAGCTAAGAATTACGAACAATGTCAAACAAGCTGTGTATTCTATGGCTTATGCTCTGGACCATTAAAGTAGATGTGAAGAAGGTCATGGGCCATATACTCCAGGAAACATCTGTGCATATATACCTGACTTCGAGCCTTGGCAGGTAAGTCGTCGTTTGGTGTATGTCATGACACAGCTTGATAATTATAAGAATTCATGTCATTAAAACTATTGATTTGCCTTTGTGCTTAGTAGACATAATCTTATCACATGGTCACATAAAATAATGACTTGCTTATGTGGCCTAAGTGGGCATTTTAAAGTATCCATTTTTTAACAGTTATTATTAAGTTTGTTGTGAATGATAGAAAATCCCCCAAAATAGTGCCTTAGACATCATAGTTTTTTTCCTTCACATAAATAAAGTTCAGAGATAGGCATTATAGGACTGAAAGAATGGCTTAGGGACCCACTCCCTATGGTGCTATTTCACCATCCACAATATGAGGGTTCACCTGATAATCTAAGATGACCACATAGGCTTCAAACATCATGTCCATATTCTAATCAGCAGGAAGGAAAAAAGGCAAGTATGTGTGCATCCCTCCACTTAAGGATAATTTCTAGAAATTACATATAATTCTCCGTATATCCCATTAGCCAGAATTTTGTTATGGTCATATCTAGCTGCAAAGGAAACTGGAAGATGTAGTACTCATGAAGTATGGGAGGGGCCACACAAGGGCATGAATGTCAGGAGATAAAGATTATTGGGGGCCATCTTGGAGACTGGTTCCCACATCTGTCTCTGGTCTGATCCCAGAAACTCATGTTGGGACATGGTAGCGTGAGTGGTATTCCCAGGTTGCCCACCTAATCAGAATACTCCTCTGCTTATATCCTTTAGTACCTCCCCTCTGAAGGATGAGCATCTGTGGTCTGGCACTTTCAGCCCTTTGTGATCTAGGCTCTGTCAGTATCTCTGATTCTATCACTCCTTCCATTACCACTTTACTCTCCTGCAACACTGAATTGCTTGTCATGCTCAACAGAGTCCACAGTGGCTGGAACCATTGTATCTTCATTTTTACTTTTATTTTCAAATTAATTGCGCAGTGTATCTAATTTTATGTCACCTTAGTTTCCTGTGAAAACTTTTCTTTCTTTCCTTGTTTTCCATGACCTTGATACTTTTGATAAGTACTGGTCAGCCAGTTTTAAAATGTTTCTCAACTTGAGTTTACCTAATTTATTTTTCTTATGACTAGAGTGAGGTTATGAATTTTTGGCAAGAATTCCATAGAGGTGATGTTGTATCATTTTCTGTGCCCTATATCAGGAGGTACATGATGTAATTATGTCTGATTACTGGTGATATTACCTTTGGTCACTTAATTACAGTGATGTCATCATATTTTCTTACCATGAAGTTATTGTGTTTTCCCTTGTAATGAATAATTATCTTGTGAAGTGATATTTTGAGACTCTGAAGATGTTCTGTTTCTCATAACATTTGACCACAAATTTTCACAGTCATTGATGGTTCTTCCTGCTTGAGATGATTATTGTGTTGTTTGAAAAATGATGGCTTTCTATTTCCCTTATTCTTTCCACATTTATTAGCTGGAATTCTACTCCTCCTCCACTTATTTATATCAATATGGACTCGTGGATATTTATTTCTATTCTATAAGTAATTCTAATTTATAACTATCATTATATACTTTGCTGCTCAAAACTGCCCAGGTTTGACCATTGGGAGCCCTTTGAGTTGGTTCCTGTCTCCTCTTGACACAGTCTTGTAATTTCTGAGCACTTCCTTCCTTTCTGGAACCCCAAGATGTTCCAAGCTCATCTTGTACTTTCTTGGTCCCAGCACTGTTGTCAACCATTTCTCCAAAGAGTGCTGGGACTTTGCATTTACTGAAGAATGGAATTTAGAAACAAGATCTGGGTGGGAGGTGAATTCATTGTTACTGAGGAGGTTGCAATAAATACAAAATGAGAAATTAAGTTATATTTTAAATGCATGGAAGAGTTCCTTAATTTTAAAAGAAATTCTCCAGGTTCTTTCTTTGCAATAAAGAAGAATGTTTCTGGCCGGGCGCGGTGGCTCAAGCCTGTAATCCCAGCACTTTGGGAGGCCGAGACGGGCGGATCACAAGGTCAGGAGATCAAGACCATCCTGGCTAACACGGTGAAACCCCGTCTCTACTAAAAATACAAAAAAAAAATTAGCCGGGCGTGGTGGCAGGCGCCTGTAGTCCCAGCTACTCGGAGGCTGAGGCGGGAGAATGGCGTGAACCCGGGAGGCGGAGCTTGCAGTGAGCCGAGATCGCGCCACTGCACTCCAGCCTGGGAGACACAGCGAGACTCCGTCTCAAAAAAAAAAAAAAAAAAAAAAAAAAAAAAAGAAGAATGTTTCTATGATAAGGAACTACCCTCTAATTTATTATTTAAACATTTCAATATTATAATTTAAATTTGCTCAAAGAGCAACGATCATGTGTTAGGATTGCAGGGAAAAAGAGTGTTTAGGGAGGGCCAAGGAACTAAATAGTGTCTGGGTTAGTGTTGGTAGATTAGTCTGTAACAGGTGCATTCTGTTTGATACAGTCTCCATATGATGTCAGTAAATCAAGACCATGAAAACCAAGTCCTCACAGTGGAGAGGGTTAACATGGCCGTTTGTATTTTTAGTAGAGATGGAGTTTCACCATCTTGGCCAGGCTGGTCTTGAACTTCTGACCTCATGATCCAACCGCCTCGGCCTCCCAAAGTGCTGGGATTACAGGCATGAGCCTCTGCGCCCAGCTGGTTATTTCTTTACTTACAAGTACTTTGAAGTTCATAGTATTCTCAGGCTCTTTGTGATGTTGGTTATGGGCCATGTGTGGCTTTATTTATTTATTTATTTATTTATTTATTTATTTATTTATTCTCCTCACTTAAAAAAATATGTATGGTGTTTTTGGAGAATATATGGACAGAACCACAGTTTGACAGCTACTGTTACCCTGGGGCACCCAGAGGTCTTCCCCTTCCCTTCCAACAGTAGTTCTAGAGGGACTTCATTTCTTCCTCCCTGTTTTCTTCTTTCTTCTTATTCATTCTCCAGGACAAAAAATAGGATAGAAAATTTACAAGTTCATAATATAATTTGAAGTAGGAAACATTGGTTACCAGTATGATATATGAATGGAGGCACATACATGTTAGTACACTTCAGTATATCCTTCAAAACATCCTATGTTGGTATTTTATATGAGAAAAAAAGAGTTTCATAAGCTATAAAATTCTTTAAAAAATAATTTCCCAAAATTATCCTGGAAGGTAGTAGAAGTAGGGTTTCAGTATTAGATGAACTGTTTTTAAATGTAAAATGCTTACCCCAGATAAAAATAATGAAATTACTTTTCATTATTATTGCTATTTATTATTTTATTGATAATGATTATGATCATTTTTCTTCCTCTTCCTCTTATAGCAACAAGAGAGCTGTTGATTGCAAGACTGCAGGAGGTCTGAACATTTTATAAGGGAAGGGGTTGGTGAGCTGGAGACTGAGGTACACAATGTAAAGACAACACCCAGAGAAGTGTTGGGGAAAGTTAAAGGAAAACTCTGTTACTTCCCAGAGATTAAGAAGAAACCCCTTCTCTTACCAGAAGTGAAACTTTTTACCCTCAATGAAATATTAGTTCAGGAAAGCAGAACTATAGAGCTTTTATTTTATTGTATTTTATTTTTTTGAGATGAAGTCTCACTCTGTTGCCCAGGCTGGAGTGCAGTGGCGCCATCCTGGCTCATGGAACCTTCACCTCCCAGGTTCAAGCAATCCTCCTACCTCAGCCTCCTGAGTAGCTGGGATTACAGGTGTGCACCACCACGCCAGGCTTTGTATGTTTAGTAGAGACAGAGTTTTGCCATGTTTCCCAGGCTGATCTCGAATTCCTGGCCTCAAATGATCTGTCCACTGTGGCCTCCCAAAGTGCTGGGATTACAGGTGTGAGCCACTGTGCCCGGCCCAGTACTGTAGAGCTTTGGATAATCCAGTTCTATGTTTACTTCGGGATGACATGTAGAGTTACAGTCAATTGATAGGGTAGTGAAAAAGAATTGGCAATTTCATCTTCCGTGTGAATCTCAGAATGAAAGAACCAGGAAAAGTGAGAGAGATGAAAGTGATGTCAGCATAGCCAGAGAATGCTTTTTGTTTGCTGACACAGGACTTTCTTTTGGAGGAAAGGGCGTCTTTTTTCATCTTGTTTATTTTTCATGTATTTTCCCTCTTGGGCTCAGATCTGAGATCCCCAAACAGTCTTCCAAATCATGCTGAGAAAGCATCTGAAAATAGTAGGAAAAAAACCCTCAAGATTTCTGAGTTGGTATGCTGTACCAGACACCTGTGAGATCTTTGTCTGTCAGACTATTCCTCTCTGCTTTCTATGTGTAGCAATAAACATCTATTGACTTATGTACGCTCACAGAAGAATACAGACATGCACACATACTCAGTAGTTTATTGGTCTATCTTTAAGCAGCACTTGAATATATTTTGGCTAGATGTAAAAACAGCCACTTGTCAGTGTTTACCACTTTAGTGACCAGAGCTCTCTGCAACATTTTATGCCTTTGATCTAGAATTTGCTGTGCCCGATACAGTAGTACCTAACCACAGAGAGCTTTTTTTTTTTTTTTTTGAGACAGAGTCTCGCTCTGTGGCCAGGCTGGAGTGTAGTGGCGTAATCTCGGCTCACTGCCCCCCTGCCTCCTGGGTTCAAGCGATTCCCCTGCCTGTCTCCCGAGTAGCTGGGACTACAGGCGCGCACCACCACACTTGGCTAATTTTGTATTTTTAGTAGAGACAGGGTTTCACCATGTTAGCCAGATGGTCTTGATCTCTTAACCTCGTGATCTGCCTGCCTCAGCCTCCCAAAGTGCTGGGATTACAGGCGTGAGCCACCATGCCTGGCCACAGATAGCTTTACAATGCAAATTATTTAAAATAAAATAAAAGGAAAATTCAGCTCTTAGTCACATTAACTACATTTCAAGTGTTCAATATCCAAATGTAGCTAGGGGCTACCATACAGAACAACAGAGATATGTAACACTTCTGTCACTGCAGAAAGGACAGAGCTGCCCTAAGTCTAGGCTATAAGCCATCTTACGTGGCCCAGAGCTCTCTCTGAATGGTGAGCTACTTGATGAATGGGCTTGAGACTTCACTTTTGTATTCCTTTTGGTTAGGTATATAGTAGTTCCCCAATATATTGTTTTACATGAAAAGGAAGATGTTATTCTTTGCATATACATGGTTCAAAGAATGCTTGCTCTACTGAAAATTGACAGAAAAATAGTGAAATCTAATAGTAGATTTTTCTTTTAATAATCTTCATTAGGGTATAGTAATTTATTTTTCTTATCTTCTATATTAAAATTGGGATTAGGTTTGTATAATGAAATTACTTCAAATGTAATTCAATACAAATTTACTAAGCATCTACTATAAATCCAACTCTGGGTTAAACATTGCAAAAATAAGGCAATTGCCCCTAATTAACTGAGTAAATATTTGTTGAGAACAGTAGCATATGTGCGTAGGAACTGAGGATACGTCAGTGTGCAAAACAGAACAAATCCCAGCCTAATGGGATTAACATTTCAGTGGAAGGAATTAGGCAACAAACAAGACAAATACAGACATTATACTGTATCTTAAAGGATGTTAATGTCAGGGAGAAACAAATAGCAGGACTGAGATAGGGAGTGCTGGGGGGAGTGTTGCACTGAAATTTCATATAGTGTGGTCAGGGAAAGCCTCACCAGAGTGACATTTGAACAGACATTCAAATGAAAGTATGTTCATGCACTACCTAGGGGAAGGATATTTCCAGCAGAGGGAACAGCATCTTCTAAACCCTGAGACGTGTGCTTGGCACTTTGGAGGAACAGTAAAGAAGTCAGTGTGGCTGGAAAGAGTGAAAGAGAGGGAGAGCAGGAAAGGAGGTGAGAGAGGTTAGAGAGGGACAGATCATGCAGGGCCCTGTTGACTTTTGAAGGACTTTGGCTTTTACACTGAGTGAGAGGGGAAACCATGAAAATCTTGACAGAGGAGGGCCATGCTCTGCCTCAGGTATCATTGTTTGCCATGTTGCAAATTGGTGGGAGGAGTAGGGTATGGGGGCAAGAACAGAACTAAGGAGACAGTTAAAAGACCATAAAATCATCCAAAATAATGAAGGTAGCCTGGCCCAGGATAGAAGTGATGGAGGTGGCAAAAAGTCATTAGATTCTGGACATCTCATGAATACCTTATAGGTAGAAGACATCAAATCTGCTGACCGGTTGGACCTGGAAGTGTTTTTTTTTTTTTTTACATCAGACAATTAGAGGACAATACAAAGAATGATTTAAGTCATAATGGTAAACTGAGTCTGGTAGTTGGTGAGAAGGTGGACTTGAGTGGAAGAGAGAGTCCATACAGGCAAGTAATAGAATAGAAGGTTGGAGATGATGGATAGGAATGGTGGTGTTGATGACAGAAATGAGGAATAGGCTTTATGGGATAGTTTTGGACATGTTGAATTTGAGGTGATGGTGGAATCTTAACGTGGGAACATATTGGAAGTTCAGAATATGGAACTAGATAGAGGTCAGGTGGGAAAGGTTGGTCTTAGAGATCAAGATTTGGGAGTTCTTCTACAGTGATACTGGTGGAAGACAATAGAATGAAGGAACTGCTTTACAGTAAGAGAGAAAACCAGGGGATCAAGGACCACAACCAGGACCCAAGGGAACCCAAGGGAGCTTACATTTCAAGGAGGGGTTGATCAAAAGTGTCAGGTATTGAAGAAAGCTGAAGGAAAATGTGGCTAGAGGAAAATCTCTCAGACATGGCAAGAAGAGTTTTAGTGAGGTAAGTGGGTTGGCAGATAGATCACAGAGGTTGAAAAGGGAAGGAATACTGATAAATGGAACGAAAAGGTATCAGCTCATTGTTAATGAAATAATAATAATAATTATAATAATAATAAGGGAATATCGAGAGCTATTTCCAGAAGACTGGATCAGGGGTAAGGAATTCTAGTTCATTCTGTGGTGATTTTATTGTTCATCTTTCAGAATTTGAGAATGCCTTGCTCTCACTTCTTACTGTAATAGGTACCCCTCAAAGTGCATTTAAAATATGATTTTACAGATATATATGTATGAAACATATAAGAAGCTTATCTACTGTGTATACATACTTCTGTAACGTTACGTACCATAACCTAGCTCAGAGATTTCTAGTATTTTCTGTATTATCTAATTCAGATTTACCTGGAAAACTCAACATATGAAAAATCTGATTTGTAAAATAAATATAAATGTAATCATGCATCTTCCAAAATGATTCTTTGCTTAATGGAAAAGCATTTTATTTCTTAAACAGGAAACTCCCTAATGGATTAAGAAACAAACTATTTAAAAACCTGCATTTATTCTGGGTTTCAAGGCACACATCCGTGTAGAATGTAAAAGGAGGCCTGTGTTTACTACTGAGATTTTGAAATTCATTTAGCGAGAAAATATTTCAATGCTATGCCTTGTCTGCTTTTCCTTTTGCCCTCCTCCTTCACAAGCAGGAACAGACCTGCCAAATGGTCTCATCCCCAGAGTCCTGCAGGCATGGAGCCTGGTCTGGATCCCCAAGGTTAGAAAGAAGTAGGCTTAGGATTAGCTTTGCATTTCTAGAATCAACAACGAGACTCTCCTTTAGCAAAATTCCTCTCTAGGTTCTCCATGTTGTTATTTTCTTTGTTCATTATCTTCACTCAGGTATCCTGGGTTTCCCGGAAATCACAAAGCTTCCATGGAAATTCAAATGGGCTCTTTCTCAGCCTCATGAGTACTAGAGACAAAGGGCTTTGTTAATCTGTCATATTTGTCTTTGCTAGCTTCCTCATTCAGTGTGTACTGATGCATGTGCTCCTGGGACTTGGAAGGGGATTCGTCAGGGGGAACCAATACGCTGCTTTGACTCCATCCCATGGCTGATGGGCGTGTGTCACAGAAACCAGGTAGAGAGGGTAATTTCTTCATTGATATGAGGATGCTATTAAATCAAACATGTTTTTGCAAAGAAGGCCTCAGGAGCTTTCTTTATAAATAGGTATGAACAACTTAGAACAAAAATAATTAAAATCCTTCAAATTATTGGATGTTTTGTGCACTGTGAAAAAAACATGGTATTGTGTTTCAGTTCTGAAGCTGCTACAGTTGGGAAAATACCTACAACCTTGACGTTAATAGAGGAAAATGCAAAATAAAATATATGAAATGTGAAATATGAGTAGGATTCATAACAAATATTTTAAAGTATTTGTTTCTGAAAAAATTAAATGCTAGTTATATTCATAATCAGAAGACAGGGGACTTACATAGTACTATGTTTTATTGAATTAGCTCTAATTTGGAGTTATAAGATCTAAAATTTCATCCCTAAAGGCAATTGGCTTAAGGTCATAAGTACTCAAAATTTGTAGGACACATGATTTCTGTAACCCCTGCTCTATGAATTCTTCACTATGGCCTGCCAAATTGTTGCTCTTTATGACCAGAATTTTAATTGGGCTCAGTGTGCTCGGTCTTGTGAAGCATGTTGGAGCAGGTTTATTTTTATCTCTACCTTCTGTTAAAGATAACACAAAGTGTACTTGTCTTTTGTCAAATGGCCCTCAATAGCAATTCTTTATAAAAGAATTTTGAGGGCCAGGCACGGTGGCTCACGTCTGTAATTCTAGCACTTTGGGAGGCCGAGGCGGGTGGATCATGAGGTCAGGAGATCGAGACCATCCTGGCTAACACGGTGAAACCCCATCTCTACTAAAAATACATAAAATTAGCTGGTCGTGGTGGCGGGCACCTGTAGTCCCAGCTACTCAGGAGGCTGAGGCAGGAGAATGGTGTGATCCTGGGAGGCGGAGCTTGCAGTGAGCTGAGATCGTGCCACTGCACTCTAGCCTGGCGACACAGTGAGACTCTGTCTCGGGGAAAAAAAAAAAAAAAAAAGTAACATTTTCTCAAAATGGAAAACAAGAACTATGTAACCTGAACAACTCCTTGGACCCCACACAGCCCAGTCTCTGCATAGAGTTACATCCAGGGAAGTCCAATACAGCAGTGAAAAGTGATTAAACAGGAATTGCAATCTTTCCTGCATCTTTCAAAGACATTAAAGAGATCAATTTCACAGTCTACTATAAACTCATATCAAATAGTCTTATGTTCTGACATTCTCCCTTATAGCTTCCACCCAGCTAAATGCTCCAGATCTTCTCAATGTCAAGCACCATGTAGGTTCTTCTCCTTCTTCTTCCCTCCCCATCTTCTTCCCCTTCCCCATCTTCTCTTTCTCCTTCTCTTTCTCCTTTTCTCCTTCTCCTGCCCCTCCCCTTCCCCCTCCTTCTTCTCCTCCTCCTCCTCCTCTTCCTTTTCCTCTTCTTCTTCTTCTTCTTCTTCTTCTTCTTCTTTTCTTCTTCTTCTTCTCTTCTTCCTCATTTTCTTCTTCTTCCTCCTCCTCTTCCTCCCCCTCCCCCTCCACTGCTGCTGCTGCTTCTTTTCTTTCTTTGTCTCTCTCTCTCTCCCGCTCTCTCTCTTTTTGAGTTGAAGTCTTGCACTGTCACCCAGGCTGGAGTTTAGTGGCACTATCTTGGCTCACTGCAACCTCAGCCTCCTGGGCTCAAGTAATCCTCCCATCTCAGCGTCCCAAGTAATTGGGACTACAGGCATGCACTGTCACGCCCAGCTGATTTTTTGTATTATTTGGCAGAGACAAGGTTTTGCCATGTTGCCCAGGCTGGTCTCAAACTCCTGGGCTCAAGTGATCCACTCACCTCAGCCTCCCAAAGTGCTGGGATTACAGGCCTGGGCCACTGTGCCCAGCCTTGTTTTTCTTCTTATCCTCAATTACTCTACCTATTCCTTCGAATCTGCATCTGGAGGGTGAAGAAGGGAAAAGCTCTGAGTAAGCAAAGACAAAATTCCCTCTCATAAGGGTGATATTGAATAAAGACAGAAAACATTTGTATTTTAATCAACCTTATTCCTGTCACAATTCTCTCGATTGTTTTGCCTCAGTAGCTTTAATTTTTTTTACATTTTTTTCATTTGTGGATTGTTCTTGGGTTTATGAGGATACACACCACTCTTCTCAATTAGCTAACTGGAGTAGTAAGAAAGAAGCTTGTTACTGGAAAAGGCCAATGCAGGAAAGGCTGAAACTGAGAAGGGAGACTGACTTTCCAAAACTGAAAATAATTCTCAATCTGTAATATTATCTGTACACTCTGAGGCCATTTTATCACTATTTCTTTTGAGATACTATATATATTCTACATAAAGGGATTTTCAACAAGTCCCCACTCTAGAACTATGAGGGCTCTGGGATATTCACAGTGGAAGGGGACAATTGGATTTCTTTGCAGTCAGCTCTCTGTTCTTTATTCAATAGGTCAAAGGGAGTGTGAACAATGTGATGAAGACTATTGGTCAAATGCACAAAAGAGCAAGTGTGTGCCGAAACAGGTGGAATATCTTGCTTATGATGAGGCCTTGGGATTCACGCCTGTCATTCTTTCTGTCTTTGGGGCATCTGTGGTCTTGGCAATCACAACTGTGTATGTGATACACAGGCACACTCCCCTGGTGAACGCCAATGACCAGCAGTTGAGTTTTCTCATTCAGTTTTCTCTGATCATCACGCTGCTGTCGTCCATGCTTTTCATTGGCAAGCCACACAATTGGTCCTGCATGGCCCGCCAGGTCACTCTGGCACTGGGCTTTTCTCTTTGCCTGTCGTGCATTCTTGGAAAGACTATTTCACTGTTTTTAGCCTACAGAATTTCCAAATCCAAAACTCGACTTACATCCATGCACCCGCTTTATCGGATAATCACTGTGCTAATCTCTGTTTTATTTGAGATTGACATATGTACAGCCTACTTGGTATTGGAACCTCCCAGGGTATACAAGAACATGGAACCTCAAAATGCAAAGATCATTCCGGGATGCAATGAAGGTTCCATAGAGTTTTTGTGCTCGATGTTTGGGATTGATGTCTTCCTAGCCTCGCTATGCTTTCTTACAACTTTTGTGACTCGCCAGTTGCCAGATAATTACTATGAAGGAAAATGCGTCACCTTTGGGATGCTCGTCTTTTTCATCGTCTGGATCTCTTTTGTCCCTGCTTATTTGAGCACCAAGGGCAAGTTCAAAGTGGCTGTGTAAATATTTGCAATCTTGGCATTCAGCTATGGTTTGTTGGGTTGTATATTTGCTTCTAAGTGCTTCATTATTTTGCTGAGGCCACAGAGGAACACCGATGAAATTGTTGGTAGAAGAGTCTCTGCCACAGATAAGAGCATCCAACTGACCTCAGCTTCTGTGAGCAGTGAGCTTCACAATACCACAGTGTCAATTGTTCTGGATGACTAGAGTTGTGATTTACATGCGTCCTTCGAAGCTGCAGCGATGATGTGGTTCAACATTCCCTTTCAGGTTGCTCCTATAGCAGCTGCCTACTACTCTCGGGTCACATTGAGGATTTGGGTTTTGGTGGTGTAGTCTTAGCATGGTATATCAAATCTCGTACTATAAGATACCATTTAGCATGAACCAGAATACCTTTTACTATTGAAATTAAAACCTATTTCATTCAAACATTTTTGAAATACTTTGGTATAAGGACTAGGCAGTAGAGGATACAGTAGGAGCCAGTTATCTAAAATGATAGATAAGGCCAGATGCAGTGGCTCATGCCTGTAATCCTACCACTTTGGGACACCGAGGTGGGTGGATCACTTGAGGTCAGGAGGTCGAGGCCAGCCTGGACAACATGGTGAAACCCCATCTCTACTAAAAATACAAAAATTAGCCAGGAGTGGGGGTGCATGCCTGTAGTCCCAGTTACTCAGGAGGCTGAGGTGAGAGGATCGCTTAAACCTGGGTGGTGGAAGTTGCAGTTAGCCGGAAGTTGCAGAACGCACCACTGCATTCCAGTCTGGGTGACAGAGAGAGACACCAACTCAATTAAAAATATATATATAGATAAACAAATTTAGTTCTTGAATGTAGTTGTTCTTACATCATGGATGTCTGATCTAGAAATTTACCTAAAACAAATCACTTAATGGGGAACAAGAGAGACATTTTGTTCTACATTCTGTTAATGTATCTCTGAAATACACAGCTTTTCTCTGATTGAGGTGAGAATTACAACTCATGGAGCAGGGGGTTTGGAAGAGAATTTATTGTGACGTACAGAGAATATTGAAGGAATTACGATGTCAGCAAAACTCAGTTTTTTTCTTGAACATGTATAGAAGTAGACACGTTTCTCCCAGAGAGAAGGCAAGTCTACAAATCTATCTGCTACAGATTTTCCTGGGGGAGAATATGTGGTAAAGTAACTGAATTTTAAAAGATCCTTCTGCTTGAAAAAAAAAAAAAAAGGGAATTAAGAGTTGGCAAAGCAATTATTAAGTACATTATATAGTGAAGACATGAATAGCAAAAAAGCAGATGTTTACCTAGAGCAGGTATTAGAATGCAAGATTTTTTAGGATAAATTGAGTGATTGATAGATACTTGCTCTCTTACCTAGAGCAGGTATTAGAATGCAAGATTTTTTAGGATAAATTGAGTGATTGATAGATACTTGCTCTCTTACCTAGAGCAGGTATTAGAATGCAAGATTTTTTAGGATAAATTGAGTGATTGATAGATACTTGCCCTCTGATTATGTACAGTTACCTGGAATTTGATTTCCATGTGAAAATGTTATAAAATATTTTCAATCTTTTTCTAGATATGGAACTTTGAAAATGACCTATATACATTTACGTGTATATGAATATGTGTGGAAAAACAGAATTTGTAGAAATGCTGGTAAGTAAAAAATGCTTGTGTATATTTAACTCTAGAAGTTGACAGGATCAGAAAGAACTCTCTCTTCAAGATAACTTGATGTTTGTGAATTTCAGTTAAGCAAGCTGGGCAGAGATTCATGGAGGCTCGTGGGAGCAGAAAGTGAAAGTGTGATGACTAGTTTAGCAGGACAAGTCTGTTGGGAACTTATTTACTGATTTTTTTTTTTTTTTTAAAGAATGATCATTCTAGACCAGACAAAGGGAACGAGCTTCCTGTAATTTAAATAGTAAGTTTACCTCAAGGTTCAGCAAAGCTCAAAATGACCCCTTTATTGGAGAACCAGTGGTATTCCCAGGACTTTCTGGGCAAGCATCTATTCACACATCCATCTCCCAACACTTTTACAGCCCTTAGAATTGTTAGAGGAGAGCCTATATCACAGCATGAGGAATGGGGAAACGACTTTCTTTGGCCCTTCATTTGACCCAGGGAGGAACGCTGGAAAAGAATGCTTTGTCAAAATATGGAGCAATAGGAAAACGATAATCTGTGAGTTAATTTCTTATTCAGGTATACATTCAGCTTGAGTATTCTCAATGATTTACCTTGAGATTGTAAACAAAAGCTAAAAGATGGCTCATGTCTAGTGACTTGGTTTACTTTTGTCTTCAAAATATTTTAATATCAGGGTAATCCTCTTCTTTTCTGAGTTGTTGATTATTGAACATATGGTCTCTAAAAAGATAATTCCAGAAGTCCATTTGGGTAATATGAAAGACTCAATTATCTCCTTTCATTTAGCATGGCTTAGTAATACTGTCTTGGCAGACATGTGTTCTTTGCATTATTATTATTTTTTTTGATCAGCAATACATTTGGGAAATTAGAGAAAATAAACATCATTAAAAACAAAATATCAACTGAACTTGCGTGTTTAACGTTAATATTTACTTATACAACTTTACAATTTTAAGATACAATTTTCATCTAAAATAGTCTGAAGTTATCACTTGTCGATTTGGTATATGTGTATTGTTATAGAAACTGGCTTATGGCAGTTAAAATGAATAATATATGATTGTCAAAGGATGATGATCTAATTTGTAGTATTGTTTTATTCTTTGTAATTAATTACTTAACTGTTAAAATATTTCCCACAAATTGAAAAAATATTTTCTCTTTGGATGAATGCATCATGTAAAAGTCATTTCTAGAAACAGTAAAAGTCATTTCTAGTGAAGAAACAACGACTGAAATCTCTATCAGCACATGTTGTTTTGTAAGACAATCTCATTTAGAAGTTGCTAGTTACACTCCCTGCTGTGGAAGAGCACTTGCTGGTAACTACATACTGGGCCTTGAGGAGCAGCTCAGAATTAGTTTCAGATGTTGCATCAAAATTATGTAGTTGCTGGCTTGGGGAGTAGTAGAAAGATTAATTACTTGAAAAAAAAAAGGATACTTTACTCAGGGCTGACATACACACACGCAGGATTGAGTTCTTTTGGTAAATGAGATGTTTATCAGGGCTGCTCAAACCCACCCCATGAGATTAATTTTTTGCATTAAGGCAAAGATAATTCCTGATAGAAAGTGAATATACTTTCAAAAAGGATAAGATATTCCCACTGCCAGGTTAATTTCCTTAAAACTCCGCTCTGATCTCATCTCTTCCCTGCTCATCAACTCCCAGTGGTTTTCCACTATCTACAGCATGAGTTTAGCTCTCATAGTCTGACATTCAAGACTCTCAAAATTCTTTTCCATTTTCTGTGTTCAACAGTTGTCACCTGTCACCTTCCTGCCGGTATCCTTTTAACACAATTCAGCTGCACTCCTGCAATTTCTGGAACTCACCTCTCATTTTTTAGATTTCACACTAGTCACATGGTTCCCTTTTTCCCCGAATGCTCTGATGGCACTTCATCCCTTCCTGCCTCTCTCCCTCCCTCCTGCGTTTCCCTCTCTGCTTTCTCTCTTCCCTCCTTGAGGGCTTGATGTACACCAGACTCAAAGTTAGACATAGAAGATACACAAAGATGAGACATTGTTCCCCATCTCCAGGTGCTTGCCATCTTTTGGGGTAATAGGTAATAAACCAACAATTATGCTATGATGTGATAAAGCTGTGATTGTGGTCGCATAGAGGAAGGGCAGGGCGAGTTAAGGTCAAGGAAGGCTTCCTGGGCGACGTGTCACTTGAACAAACTCCAGAAGGACAAGAAGGAACTAGCCATATGAAAGGAAGACTGACTAAAGTTTGCACTCTACGTAGCCTACTACTTGGAGCATGGTAAGTGTCAGCTTCCCGTCCTCTTTTGTTTGTTTGTTTTGGGATTTTTTTTTTTTGCTTGTTTTTTGTTTCGCCTTTCCTTTTTTAAAAAATAAAGCATTCCAGCACTTTGGGAGGCCGAGGCGGGTGGATCACGAGGTCGGGAGATTGACACCATCCTGGCTAACATGGTGAAACCCTGTCTCTACTAAAAATACAAAATATTAGCTGGGCGTGGTGGCAGGCGCCTTTGGTCCCAGCTACTCGGGAGACTGAGGCAGGAGAATGGCGTGAACCCGGGAGGCGGAGCGACAGAACGAGATTCCATTTCCAAAAAAATAAAAAAAAAATAAAAAATGAAGCATTGTAGGACTTTATCTGTGACTCTGTCATGTCACTGACCATTTTCTGCCTCATACCAGGGTTATCTACTTTCTTGTCCTGGGTCTACCTCTACATTCTAAATTACTTCATGAAGGGAACTTGAAATCTATTTAGGTATGCATCTATTTCTCTGTCTATCCATCTATCTTTGTAGCCTTTTCATATAGAATATAACTTGTACTTAATTGGCATCTAATCTTTTTATATAAAGCATTTTAAAACTTTTAGGTTCAGGGGCATGTGTGCAGGTATGTTATGTAGGTAAACTCATGTTGCAGGGGTTTGTTGTAGAGATTATTTCATCACCCAAGTACTAAACCTAGTACACAATAGTTACTTTTTCTGCTCTTCTCCCTCCTTTCACCCTCTACCCTCAAGGAGGCCCCAGTGTCTGTTGTTCCCTTATTTTTGTCCACGAGTTCTCATCATTTAGCTCCCACTTGTAAGAGCATGCAGTATTTGGTTTTTTGTTCCTGTGTTGATTTGCTAAGGGTAATGGCCTCCAACTCCGTCCATGTTCCTGCAGAAGACATGATCTAGTTCTTTTTTATGGCTGCATAGTGGTCAGTGGTACACATATACCACATTTTCTTTATCTAGTCTATCACTGATGGGCATTTAGGTTGATTCCATGTCTTTGCTATTGTGAATAGTGATGCAGTAAACCTATGCACGCTTATGTCTTTGTTATGGAATGATTTATATTTCTTTGGCTATATACCCAGTAATGGGATTGCTGAGTTGAATGGTAGTCTTGTTTTTTGCTCTTCAAGGAATTGCCACACTGCTTTCTACAATGGTTAAACTAACTTATCCTCCCACTAACAGTGTATAAGTGTTTCCTTTTCTCTGCAAACTTGCCAGCATCTGTTATTTTATTTTATTTTATTAACTTTTAAGTTCAGGGGTACATGTGTAGGTTTGTTATATAGGTAAACTTGTGTCATGGGGATTTGTTGTACAGATTATTTTGTCACCCAGGTTTTAAGCCTAGTACCCATTAGTTATTTTTCCTGATCCTCTCCCTCCTCCTACCCTTCACTCTCCAACAGGCCCTAGTGTGTGTTGTTCCCCTCTGTGTGTCCATGTATTCTCATCATTTACTCCCACTTACAAGTGAGAACATATATTATTTGGTTTTCTGTTTTTGTGTCAGTTTGCTGAGCAAAATGGCCTCCAGCTCCATCCATGTTCCTGCAAAAGACATGAGCTTGTTCTTTTTTAGGGCTGCATGGTATTCCACAGTACATATGTACCACTTTTTTTTTTTTTTTTTGAGACAGAGTCTCACTCTGTCACCCAGGCTGGAGTGCAGTGGCACAATCTCGGCTCACTGCAAGCTCCACCTCCTGGGTTCACGCCATTCTCCTGTCTCAGCCTCCCGAGTAGCTGGGACTACAGGTCCCCACCACCACGCCCAGCTAATTTTTTTGTAATTTTAACAGAGAGAGAGTTTCACCATATTAGCCAGGATGGTCTCGATCTCCTGACCTCGTGGTCTGCCCACCTCGGCCTCCCAAAGTGCTGGGATTACAGGTGTGAGCCACCATGCCCGGCCACCACATTTTTTTTTTTTTAATACAGTCTATCACTGATGCACTTTTAGGTTAATTCCATGTCTTTGCTATTGTAAATAGTGTGTAATTAACATATGATTGCATGTGTCTTTATAATAGAACACTTTATTTTCCTTTGGCTATATACCCACTAATGGGATTGTTGGGTCAAATAGCATTCTATTTTTAGAAATATAAATTTCTGAATTTGTGAGACTATAGGGTTTTCTGGACATAGGATCATGTCATCTGCAAACAGGGATAGTTTGGCTTCCTCTCTTCCTACCTGGATGCCTTTATTTTATTCTCTTCCCTGATTGCCCTGGGCAGAACTTCCAATATTATGTTGAATAGGAAGACATCCTTGTCTTGTGCCAATTTTCAAGGGGAATGGTTCTAGCTTTTGCCCATTCAGTGTGATGTTGGCTGTGGGTTTGTCATAGATGGCTCTTATTATTTTGAGGTATGTTCCTTCAATACCTATTTTACAGAGAGTTTTAAACATGAAGCCATGTTGAATTTTATTGAAAGCCTTTTCTGCATCTATTGGGATAATCATGTGGTTTTTGTCTTCAGTTCTGTTTATGTGATGAATCATATTTATTGATTTGCATATGTTGAACTAACCTTGCATCTCAGGGATAAAGCCTACTTGATTATGGTGGATAAGCTTTTCGATGTGCTGCTAATTTCGGTTTGCCAGTATTTTGTTGAGGATTTTTGCATCAATGTTCACCAAGGATTTGGGGCTAAAGTTTTCTTTTTCTTTTTTGTATCTCTGTCAGGTTTTGGTATCAGGATGAGGATTTGTTATTTTTTTGACTTTTTTTTTTTTTTTTTTTTTTGAGATGGAGTCTCTCTCTGTCGCCTAGGCTGGAATGCAGTGGTGTGGTCTCAGGTCACTGCAATCTCTGCCTCCTGGGTTCAAGCCATTCTCCTGCCTCAGGCTCCTGGGTAGCTTGTACTACAGGTGCCCACCACCACACCTGGCTAATTTTTGTATTTTTAGTAGAGATAGGGTTTCACCATGTTGGTCAGGCTGGTCTCGAACTCCTGACCTCAGGTGATCTGCCTGCCTCAGCCTCCCAAAGTGCTGGGATTACAGGTGTAAGCCACCATGCCTGGCCTTGACTTTTTAATGATAGCCATTCTGACTGGTGTGAGATCGTATCTCGTTGTAGTTTCGATTTGCATTTCTCTAATGATCTTGTTTTCATATGCTTCTTGGCCACATGTATGTCTTCTTTTGAAAAGTGTCTGTTCGGCCGGACTCACGTCTAGTGGCTCACACCTGTAATCCCAGCACCTTGGGAGGGTGAGGTGGGTGGATTTCCTGAGGTCAGGAGTTTGAGACCAGCCTGGACAACATGGTGAAACCCTGTCTCTACTAAATATACAAAAATTAGCCAGGTGTGGTGGTGGGTGCCTGTAATCCCAGCTACTTGGGAGGCTGAGACAGAAGAATCGCTTGAACCTGGGAGGTGGAGGTTGCAGTGAGCCAAGACCAGGCCGTTGCACTCCAGCCTGAGCAAGAAGAGCAAAACTCCGTCTCAAAAAAATAAAAAATAAAAAAGCGTGTCTATTCATGTCACTTGCCCACTTTTAAATGGGATTGTTTTGTTTTTTTCTTGTAAATTTGTTTCATTTCCTTATAAGATGCTGGATATTAGACCTTTGTTGGATGCATAGTTTACAAAATTTTTCTCCCATTCTGTAGGTTTTCCATTTATTCTGTTGATAGTTTTGTTTGCTGTGCAGAAGCTCTTTAGTTTAATTAAATCTAATTTGTCTATTTTTGCTTTTGCTGCGATTGCTTTTGGCATCTTTGTCATAAAATTTTTGTCCGTTCCTACGTTCAAAATGGTATTGCCTGGGTGGCACCCAATCTTTTTAATAGATGATGAATAAAGTTATAAAAATAGCTAACCACTCATGTAGCAAGGCATAGGGACAATGTGTCAATGTAAGATGAGGAAGAAAGGCTTGGGGCCTGGAGCACAGCAGGAATGGAGGAAGGTGCAAAGAACCTGTTTTCAAGATAGTAGGGGGCTAGCTTCAGAGTAACAGGCATTTCCATTGAGGAAAGAGGATGGAGAGTGGACCGGAAAGAAGGACGCCAGTTGAAACGGAAGAGTGAAGTCTTGAAAAGTTTTTCCATCGTATTCATTTAATTATTTTCCCATAATATTTTCTACTCCTTATGTTTGCATTTTTGAATAAAAAAGACTTATTTTCTCATTTTCCCCTACTCTGACCTTCCGCACACAGTACCCTCCCTTTTGAGCTGCCATTGTAAAGAGCAGCTCTTTCAAATATCTACAGGCAGAGTAAGTAGCTACAATTTCAAAGTAGAATTATTAGCAATTTATGTAAACAATCTTGGTAAAATTCACATATTTACATTTTTAGGGGGATTGTTATTTATTTCCCCTGATATTTTTTGGAAAACCAGTTTGGATACAAAAAGGATAATGTGAAAATCTAAATAGACAGTTGTAGGGCAGGTTAACTTTTGGAACAATCTCTAAATCTTAGAGGCTTAGCAGATATCAGTTCACACACACTAAGACGAATGCTGGTGTTACTGGTCAGGCTGCTTTCCTTGACAGCCCTCAGGGAGTCTGTTGGATGTTCTCTATTTGGCCCTTCTCTGCCTTCCCCTCTCTGCTCTATCACCTCTATGGACTGTATCACATAAACTCCTTTGCCTGTAGCTTCCAGTGGGTTTTTGCCAAAGGGAGGCACTAATAGGAGACTGGAGGTAAGAGGAGAGGCCCACTCAGGTCTTTGTTGTTTCACTCATGGCTCATTTCTCTGTCTGTGGACACTCTCCCATGGCTACAGCTCTTACTAGGTGACATGTGTGTGAATCCCTCCCCTTCTCCTTCCAGACTTGAGTGTGATAACACCTTCCTACTGTTCCTGGCCCCAGGAGTTTCACCATCCTCTGTTAAATCCTGTCACTTTGCCCACTTGTTTCAATAATTCCTTCTTTAAACTGTCTTATTTTTTGGGTGCCCCAGCTATTTACTGCTGGGGTCTTAACTCAAAGAGTGATACAAATTATTTTCATTTTATGATACTGCTATCCTTGATGCAAGCCATACACAGTTCCTGCTAAAGGGGAAGAGGACCTGTGGGGTCATCTGAAATGAAAGTGTGAAGTCTTGGGGAAGAGAACATGAGCATGTAAGATACTCAGCCGTCAAGGCCCATAAAGTGACGCAGATAATTTTTGTTCACATTCTATTGGCCAGAAGTCATCACATGGCCCCATTTTAAGGCAAGAGAGCTGGGAAATGTGGTCCCTGGTTGAGAAGCCATATTCATCAACAATTTCACATTATGAAAAGGGAGCATGAATCTTCAGTGATCAATTAGCCATCTTTGCCACACCAGAGAATAAAATCAAATAGCCTAAAATAGAGGTATTCATAGAAAGTTTCAAATAATGTACATAAAAAATGAGGACACATAACAAATGAAGACATAGGGAGCTATGTAGAGGATTTTGGAAAGATGGTAGCAGTCATACAGTCGTTGAACCTACCTGGACACCACATCCCAATAGAGTAACCAGAATAGCAAGGCCAAAACCCCGTGAAAGATATTTACAACATAACTAGGTGATATGATATCCCATGTACACCTACATACTACCAGGTAGGGATATCAGAAATGATGTGGGAGGAAGTAGAAAGAAGTTAGAGGTACTCCTGATACTATGACAACTTGGAAAACCCCACAGCTGCCATCAGGCAATCACTGGAAGCTCAGCAGGCCATTCTGAGCTCAGCAGCAGAAACTGCTGAAAGAACAGGAAATGGAGTAAGGCTAAATAAAAATGCAATGTCAATTGTCACTTTAAAAAGTTATTTGTAGTATTCACTGGAGAAGAACATGTGTATATATTCACTTCCTTGGAGTGAATTTGCTGAGTCATGGATGTATCTCTCTACCCCATGATTCAGCAAATTTACTGCAAGGAATATACCTAAGTATACCTAACTAAACTATGCCTGTATGCTTACCAAAAAGATGAATACTAGAAGATTTGCAGCAACATTAAACTACTCAAATGTCCATCAACAGTAGAATGGATCAATAAACTGAGATATACTCACTCAATGGAATAGTGTACAGCAATAAGTATGAATGGGCTACTTTGTAGAGAAAAGAGTATAGGGTGGTAAGATTGGAAGCTTAGAAGTTGTTTGAAAATTAGTAGTAATTACTGTCAACTAGGCAATAGCTCGTGATGACTTGGCTGGGAACAGAGCTCTCAACAATTTGGGGTGAGTTTAACTGTCACATCAGATTTGCTGACATCCTTTAGACATTTGACACTTGCACATTTGAAGCACATGTTCAAATAAAAGGGAACACATTAGAAAGCTACAATTTAGACACCTAACATCACTTCCAAAATAATCCTATTAGATTGTACTAGCTTCTACTGCCCTTTGTATTTCTGATTAATAAGGAAATCATTTAACTTGATAAAGCCACCTGGGTAGAAATTGATTTTGTCAAAATGGTTGCCTGAGCTTGCTAGTAGTTGAAAAAGATAAATGAAAAACTTTCCTGCTTCTTCTTTCCCATTTAAAAGTTTAGAATGAGTAAATACACCTTTTTCCTTTCTGTCTTTATTTTGTTTAGTAATGCTTTTACAAGTGCTGTTGGAGAAGACAGCCATATTCTAGGAGGTGTCAAGAGAATAAAAATGGATATGGGATGCAAATGCTGTTTCTGTTCTTTAAAAAGCAACTAGCTAACCCAGAAACCATTGCTTGGTACACATGTGTGTGGAATAGAAAGACACAATCTCTTTGGGTCATTTATCGATATGGTGAGATGCAAAGCAAAGAAATTAGAGTTATAGCTTAACCAGCACCTGGCCTTTTCCTCCTCCCTAAATCAACCTTGATTTCTACCTTTATCTTTGAAGTTTCTCTTCATGATGCTCCCATTTTTGGGATGGAGTATATTGATTTATAGGTCAAGCACATGAGTTTCTTAAGGCAAAGCACAAATTACTTACTACTTTATTGTTGTTGTTGTCATTGTTGTTTTTGTCTTTGTCTTACCAACTTCAGTTTAAAAGTAAATCTTTCCACAGTGTAAAGTAGACTGACAGAGTGGCCAGCATCCTCAGTGATGCTCTTGATTGGGAAGACAAACTCAAGGTGATTTACTTTAGTGTTCTAGTCTCAGAACTTGTTGGAGAAGGTGGAGCAAAATGGCTAATAGCAATGATTTTAGAAAAACAATGGCTTGGCGCCAATTGTGTGCTTTCTTTGCTGTGTAATCCCAGGTCAATTACTTTACCTCTTTAAGCACTAAGCCTGGCACATAGTAAACATTTAACAACTGTTAGCTAGTTACACTAGTTATTGTAACAAAAAGAATTTAACTATCAGCTATTAGTATTGTTGTTAGTAGTTGCCCCTATGTGTATTTATCTAAGCCCCATGGATTGGGCATTTTATTTTATTATTTGAAACAAAGTTTCACTTTGTTGCCCAGGCTGGAGTGCAGTGGCACAATCTATCTCCGCTCATTGCAACCTCCGCCTCCCGAGTTCAAGCAATTCTTGTGCCTCAGCCTCCTGAGTAGCTGGGATTACAGGTGCCCGCCACCAGGCCTGGCTGATTTTTTGTATTTTAGTAGATACGGGATTTCACCATGTTGCCCAGGCTGGTCTCGAACTCCTGAGCTCAGGGAATCCACCCATCTCGGCCTCCCAAAGTGCTAGGATTACAGGAGTGAGCCGCCACTGAATTGGGCATTTTAAACCCCAGTGGGACAGCAAGGCCTCCTTTATTTCCTATGAGTGGTAGTGGCACTTTTGGGCCATATAGTTCCAGAAACCAGAAACCTGGGAACCATCATTCACAATTCCTTTTCCTTCCACTATCACCTCCATTCTCCTTCCAGACTCCACATATGGCACATGCACAACAACCAGCGAATTATCTGCTAATTCCTGTCAATTCCAGCTTTGATTTGGCTCCCAGACCAGCTTTTTCCTCTTTATTCACCCCACCCATCAGCAACCTTGGCCTCAGCATTGTTGTCTCTCTTATCTTGGTTCTCTCTCTCTCTCTTTGTTTTGTTTTTAGAAACAAGGTCTCACTCTGTCACCCAGGCTGGAGTGCAGTGGCACAATCATAGCTCATTGCAGCCTTGACCTCCTGGACTGCAGTGAGCTATGACTGTGCCACTAAGATAGGAGGGCTCAAGTGATCCGTCTACCTCAGCCTTCTGAGTCCTGGGACTACAGGCAAGTGCCATTGTTCCTGGCTTACCCTGGTTCTCTCTCTAACACTCATCTCTCTCTATTAGATATATACATTTTAGGCCAGGTGTGGTGGGTCACGCCTGTAATCCCAGCACTTTGGGAGGCTGAGATGGGTGGATTACGAGGTCAGGAGATCGAGACCATCCTGGCTAACACGCTGAAACCCCATCTCTACTAAACAAAATACAAAAAATTAGCCAGGCGTGGTGATGGGCACCTGTAGTCCCAGCTACTCAGAAGACTGAGGCAGGAGAATGGCATGTACCTGGGAGGCGGAGCTTGCAGTGAGCCAAGATTGCGCCACTGCACTCCAGCCTGGGCAACAGAGCGAGACTCCGTCTCAAAAAAAAAAAAAAAAAGAAAAAGATATATACATTTTAATTTTTTCTCTCTCTCTACTGTTTACTGCTGTATTTCCAGTACCTAGAACGGTGCCTGGAGAATGTTAAATGCACTTAAATGTTACCTGTTGCATGAAGGAATGAATGTAGAGAGGAAAGGAATGAAAGAACCAAGGCTACTCCCCTCTTTTAGGCCAATTCACATGCACTTGGATTTCTGCAGTCATCTCCTAAGCTCTACCTGTCTCCAGCCTTGCTTTCTACCTTTTATTTTCTGCACTGTAGCCAGAATTGTCTTTCTAAAAGGCGTGTCTAATTTTGCTACTTCCTGGCTAAATTCCCTAGCAACCTTTGACCACTCTGCCCTTTTTCCTTATTTATCTTTCTTTCCTGGCACTCTTCTCTGGCCCTTTGTGGCCTCCCTTCCCTGCAGCTAGATTATTTACCATTCCCTGAATTCATCTCCTTTGAGAAAAGGTGGCTTCTTCTTCCTGGAGTATTCTTCCCTTCCCTGTGGCTCTTTGGTCAGCTACCTTCCTCCAGCCATTAAAGACTCAAGGAACATATCATTTCTCCGCGGAAGCTTTCTGATCAACCTCTGTTGACTAAATTGGCATCAGGCACCTTTCTTGCTGTTACCATAGCACTCTGGCTCCATTGATGACAGCACTCACCATTTTGTGTTGTAGTAGCCTTTGGAAGGGAACACGTTGAGCTCAGGGTGCTCTGTATTGTCTGTCTCTGCATTTCTTATTCCTCACAGAAAGACTGACACATGACAGGTGCTTAACAAATGCTTTCTGAATGTCACTATAGCATATCAGGTGACTGTTGAACTGGGAGGTCAGTGTTTTGGGTCAGTGTAATCGAGATATAGATGGAACTGTATATGATTAGTTTTTGTTCATTTTTAAAGTTTCTAGGCAGTACTGGCATGGAGTTGTATTTGAGTCTATGGTTGTGGTTTTATTGAAGCTTCAAATATGGCCATGCTCTCTAACAAATGCCATATAAAGGCTACTTTAAACACAATTACAGAAGCTGAGATAACTTGCTTCTAGAGAAACAGTCTTTGGCCTGTGGACAGAGCCACCATAGGCCACAGCTACCCACCATGGTCAACACAGCATGCTGCTGGCTTAGGGCCTTCCATCCACTGGTGCAGATCATGACAAGTAAAGCCGACTTAATGTAACCACCAAGACCCAAATGCCTTACCTTACCACCACAGCACAAGGTTCATGGACACATTTCCTGGCCCTATTGAATGCCTCTCTGCCTAAATATTTTGCTCTCTCCCAGTTCCATGCCTTTGCTCAATTTTTGGTTTGGAATTGAAAAATTTCAATTCCAAACATGAAATGTTGCAGTTATTGAGAATGCACCAAACAAATTATCTCCTTCTTTTCCTCCTGGGTGTATAGCAAAATAGAACATAAGTCAAAGATTAGCAAATGGGAGGCCACAACGTCATCTCTATTGTGATAAACACTGAGTTGAAGCTGTAACTTATTGTGAGAATCAAGTGGGTTTCCTAAATCTGATCCCAAGAATGAAGTAGCCTCACCCAGTCACAGGTGATGCAGGACTCGGCAGGCCTCCTCATAATGAAGATGGGACGTGGGAAAGCAAGGGAACGCTCCTATGCCTTGTGGGCAGCTCACGCCTGAAGAAAATGCTGGACAAGGTATCTAGCTGGGCTGTGTCACTCCACTTCCCCTTAAGCGTTGGTAAAACAGTGGAGGTAGGCCAGAGGTGTTACCCTACTTGAGCTCCCTCAGTATGGAAGGAGTGAAGAGTGGGAAGAAGTGTTCCCACCCTGCACCATGCATATCATAAGGACTGAAATAACTTTTATGACTTAATCAATGAAACATAGATTAGGAGATGCTACTGTCCCACATTAGGATTTTGCTCCTTTGAGTTCCTATAGTTGCCTGCTGTACTGGAACACATATGGATGCTAATTTTTCACTAGTAAAGAGAAGACTGGGTGAATCATTTATGGATGGCTTATAATGAACTCTAATGATGGTCACATAAAATGTCTGCTGGATTTCTTGCCTGCATTGTAATGCTACCCATCACAATATAAATTGAAGAAATAGCCATTACATTCACTCAATTTATTTTCAAACTGTAATCCCTTTTGGACTTCTAAGTTAAAGGCCAGTAATGGATACATTGCTTTGACCTTAAGGCATTACTGTTGCATTTAGAAGCTGGCTAATATGGGTCCATGTGATGTTTGTCAGATTTAGAAGCTTGATCACTTAATAATGTCATGGTCCCTATCACTATACAGTGTCAAATGTCCTGCTGAACTGGAGGCTGGTGTTTTGGGTCAGTGTAACCAAGATACAGAGAGAAGTGATGAGGATAGCTGACCTTTCAGAAAGTCTTAGGATCTGTGATGTAAAACTGTGCCAGCTTGCAGGTTTACTTACCCACGGCTCCCAAAGAAAGTACAGGGGTAGTGAAAAAGAGGGAAACACTGTGCCTCTCTATTTGCCTATTTATGGCTAGTGGCCATTTCCACGGCATAGTGGGATATAAAATCTAGGGTTGGGCCAGGTGACTCATGAGGCCCTTTTTGGCTGTTAATGGCAAGCGTTAGGAGGATTCCACTGTTCAGTTTAAAAAGCCACCAAGTCCTTGCTCTGTGCTTGATGTGACCCAGTGGTGAAGTCTATTGCCTACCTAAGGAAGGAGTAGAGGGAAAGGAAAATAGAGAGATGAGAGGGTGCTGTGGAAGAATGAGGAAATGGCCTCATCTTGAGGAGTTTACATTTAAACTAAGGAAACAGACAGATGCACATAGTCATTTGAAGAAGACCAAAAGTTTGGTCAGTAAAAGAGACAGTTGAAGGACATATAAAATACCTTGGTCACATCACTTACCATCTCTGAGACTTCCATCCTTTCTGTATCTCTACATCCTCATTTGTTATCAATACCTATCTTACGGAATTAAGAAAGGGTTATATGAGATGATGCTTACAAGTTTCTTACTGCAGTGGCTGGCCCATAGCAATACCTTTATGAATGTTAGCTTTTAAAAATAATACTGCCAGACTCGCATCCTTACATTGTTGTCAAACAATGTGCCTGGATCGTGTTTTCCTTGGTCCTTGAAGAAAAGTTTTGTTGAGTTGACATTTAATGTTACAAGCATTTTGTAGAGAGTTGGCATGAGAAACATTTACTTTCCCCCAAAACAGGGGTTTGCTTTATCCATTTTATGATTCTTCTATAAACACCTGAGTGATAAATCCTTCTAACTCTAGAAGTCAAAGAGAAGAGGGTATGAAAAAGAAACTCACAAAAGAAGAAATACAAACAGCTAATGAATACAGGAAAAAAGTAAAGATAACATTAGTAAATAAAAACGGAAACATCAATGACACATGATTTTCATGGATCCCATTGTAAAGACTGAAATAGTAATTCTCAGTATAAAAGGGAGAAATGGGCCTTTTCATAGTGGTTTAGGTAAAAATTGGTTCAAACTTTCTGGAAAAAGCTTAATGATATGTATCAAGTAGTCTGAAGGTTTTCTTGGTTCTAACGCAACAATTTCACTGATAGAAATTTATCCTTTGCCTGAGCTTAGGAGTTTGAGACCAGCCTGGGCAACACATGGTGAAACCCCATCTCTGCTAAAATACAAAAGAAAATTAGCCCGGCGTGGTGGTGTGTGCCTGTAGTCCCAACTACTCAGGAGGCTGAGGCAGGAGAATTGTTTGAACTTGGGAGGCAGAGGTTGCAGTGAGCAGATATAATGCCACTGCACTCCAGCCTGGGCAACAGAGCAAGACTCCGTCTCTAAAAAAAAAAAAAAAGAAGAATACTTATGTGTGTGAAAAAACGTATCTTCAGCGTTGTTCTTATTTGCTGTTTCTTCCCCCAAACATCTTTAAATCTCAACAATAGGGTGTTGGTTAAATAAGTTATGGTATGCAAATACAGTGAAATACTATACATGTATTTTAAGAGCTATTCAATGGTGAAATGCTTTCTTGACATGTTGCATGAAAAAGATCGAGGGGTGATTGAGATTTCATTAAAAACTTGTACTGGAAAATGACACTCATGATTCCAATTACGTGGAACAATGTTCATAATATGCTATGTAGTTAAGAAAATGGGTTATAAGATCACATTACAGGACAATTATAATTTTATGTAAAAGTGTATTTTCTATGATACTGAAACTATACACATCAGATGTGAAAAATGATTATTTTTGGAAGCTGGCATTATGTATGATTTAAATTTCATTTTTTTTCTGTATTTACTGATTTCTCTTTTAAACTGTGGTTTTAATTACACATGTAATAACATAGTCACTGTAATAAAATATTGAAACAAAACAGAAGTACAGACTAAAAAGTGAAAGTGTGTCTCCCATTGCACTTCCTCTAAGTTCCCCAAACATTGATGCCCTCTTTAGAGAAATGACTAGTTATAGTTTTGAGGTATGTTTCCAGAACCCTTTCTAGGGGGTTCAGGAGCTTCATGCTGCTGAATGTTCTCAGCCATTTATTCTAGGCTCTTCTGTATGTAGTGCCCTACTGAATGCCAGGCTCCTCCGAGAGACTGTCAGTGTCCTCTGGCTACACTCAGGGAATAGGGACTCCCTGGGAGTTCTCTCTACCCTTCCTTCCCCTCCATTTTAATGACCATAAGAACATCTAATTGTGTGCCTGTTTCTTCTCTGTTTCTCTCCTTCTCTCAGTCAGCAATACTCCTCCTTTTGAATTCTCTTTACCTTTGGATTTTGAAAATGTTATGCTCAATTTGCTAAGCCTTGGTTTCTAAGGAATTTTTCGGATAATAGAATTCATTCTCAATAAATCTTGGCTTTCAAGACTTTTTTCCCTCCCTCCCTCCCTCCTTTTCTCCGTCCTTCCCTCCCTCTCTGCCTCCCTCCCTGCCTTCCTGCCTTCCTCTCTGCCGTAGACTAAAACATCTTTATATACAAGTCCTCTGCCTAACACTGACTCCTTTCATTTTGTATCTTCACTAAAACAAGTTTCAGCCTCTAGCTGAATTGGGAGAAGGTCAAATATAAGGAGGGCAAAAGACGGAAGGATACAGTAACATATTTCTAAAAATTTCTTATCAAGCTATAGATTTAAAAAAGTTACACTATATATGCAGATGTTTTAGGTCAGATTTATTGAGGTCTGATTTATGGTTAGTAAAATTTACCCCTTTTAGGTGTGTAGTTGATGATCCTGGTCAAAGACATACAGCCCTGTAATCAAGACTACAACCAAGATATAGAATGTTTCATCACCCAAACCCTTCCTTAGTGCCACTTTGTAGTCAGTCTCTTCCCCTAAACCTTGTCTCTGGCAACCATTGATGTGATCTAGTTTTGCCATTTCTGGAATGTTATATAAGTTACAGTACGTAATTTTTTGAATCTGGCTTGTTTCACTTAGCACAATGCTTTTGAGATATATCCATATTGTGTGTCAGTAGTTCAATCTATCACCAAGTAGTATTACATTTTATGAACATACAACAATTTGTTTATCCATTTCCCAGCTGATGGACATTTGGGTTGTTTTTAGTTTTTGGCAATTATACATAAAGCTACTATAAATATTCATGTATAGTGGTTTTTGTTGTTTGGTTTTTGAGACAAGGACTCACTTTGTTGCCCAGGCTGAAAGGTAGTGGCAGGATCATAGCTCAATGCAGCTTCAAACTCCTGGGTTCAAGTGATCATCCCACCTCAACCTTCTGAGTAGGTGGGACTACAGGTGAGAGACAACATACCTGGCTCAACATTTACATATATTCTTTCTCTAGACACATCTTTTCATTTCTCTTAAGTAAATATCTAGAAGTGGGATGGCTGGCTAGTATCAGTGTATGATTCACTTAAAAAATATACTCAAATTTTTTTTCCATAGTGGTTGTCCCATTTTGCATTACCACTAGCAATATGAGAGTTTTGGTTACTCCACATTTGAACTAGCCCTTGGTATTGTTAGTTTTTTCTTTCATTTTTCCTTAAAAAAAATCCTAGCTTTTCTACTATGTGTGTAGTGGTATCTCATTGCAGTGTTAATTTGTACTTCTCTTATTTTTTATGATATTGAGCATCCTGTTGTGTACTTATCTGTCATTGGTATCTTTTCTTGGTGAAGTGTCTATTTAAATCAATGCCCACTTTAAAAATTGTGTTTTTTGTTTCTTATAATTGAATTTTAAAAGTTTTAAAAATATATTTTAAATACAAGTCCTTTATGTGTTTGTGAATATTTTCTTCCAGTCTGTAGCTTGTCTTTCACTTTTTTGGCAATGCTTTCCAAAGAGCAGTCGTCCTTAATATTAATGAAGTCCAATTTAGTAATATTTTTCTTTTAGGGCTCATGCTTTTTGTATCATATCTAAGAAAGCTTTACCTTGTCCATTGTTGTGAACAATTTTCTCTCGTTTTCTTCTCCTCTTCTCTTCTTCTGGTTTCTCCTAAAAGCTTTACAGTTTTAGATTTTGCATTTAGGTGTATGATCATATTGAGTTAATTTTTATATATACGTGGTAAAGTTTGTGTTCAATTTTTGCATATAGAAGACCAATTGTTCAAGCACTGTTTATTGAAGAGACTGTCTTTTCTCTATTGTATTACTTTGGGCCTTTGTCAGAATTCAATTGACATGTAGGTTAATTTCTGGACTGTTTATTCTGTTCTGTTAATCTACATGCCCTCGTGCCAATACCACATTCTCTTGATTATTATAGCATTATAAGCTGTCTTGAAATCAGGTGGTGAGAGTCGTCAAACTTTGTTTCTCCAAAATTATTTTGGCTATTCTAAGTCCTTTGCTTTTCTCTACAAATTTTAGTCATCTAGTCAATTTCTACAAAAAAAGGCTGAAATTTTTATTGGGATTGCATTAAATTGATAAATCACATGGAAGAGAATTGATTGTTTAACAGTATTGGGTTTTCCTACCTATGAACACATACCTTCGTCCATTTATTTAGGTATTCTTTAATTTTTCATCATTGTTTTGTGATATTTAGCATTCAAAGAGTGCACATATTTTGTTAAGTTTATCCCTAAATATTTTATGATTTTTGATGCTATTATATATAGCATTTTATTTAAAATTTAAATTTCCAAATTTTTTATGGATAATGTATAGAAACAAAATTGACTTTTGTATTCTGACTTGTATTTTTCAGCTTTGTTAAACCTACTTATAATTCTATTAGAATTTTTAAAAAGAATTATACTTTAAGTCCTGGGATACATGTGCAGAACATGCAGGCTTGTTACGTAGGTATACATGTGCTATGGTGGTTTCCTGCACCCATCAACCTGTCAACTACATTAGTTGTTTCTCCTAATGCTATCCCTCCCTTCCCCTCTACCCACAACAGACCCACAACAGGCCCTGGTGTGTGATGTTCCCCTCGCTGTGCCCGTATGTTCTCATTATTCAACTCCCACGTATGAATGAGAACACATGGTGTTTGGTTTTCTATTCCTGTGTTAGTTTGCTGGGAATGATGGTTTCCAGCTTCATCCATGTCCCTGCAAACGACATGAACTTATTCCTTTTTATGACTGCACAGTATTCCATGTTGTATATGTGCCACATTTTCTTTATCCAGTCTAACATTGGTGGGTATTTGGGTTGGTTCCAAGTCTTTGCTATTGTGAATAGTGCCGCAATAAACATATGTGTGCATGTGTCTTTATAGTAGAATGATTTATAATCCTTTGGGTATATACCCAGTAATGGGATGGCTTTGTGAAATGGTGTTTCTAGTTCTAGATCCTTGAGGAATCGCCACACTGTCTTCCACAATGGTTGAGCTAATTTACACTCCAAGCAACAGCGTAAAAGTGTTCATATTTCTCCACATCCTCTCCAGCATCTGTTGTTTCCTGTCTTTTTAATGATTGCCATTCTAAATGGCGTGAGATGGTATGTCATTGTGGTTTTGATTTGCATTTCTCTAATAACCAGTGATGATGAGGTTTTTTTCACATGTTTGTTGGACGCATAAATGTCTTCTTTTGAAAAGTATCTGTTTTTTGGGAGGCTGAGGTGGGTGGATCACGAGGCCCAGAGATTGAGACCATCCTGCTAACAGGGTGAAACCCCATCTCTACTAAAAATACAAAAAAATTAGCTGGGCATGGTGGCGGGCACCTGTAGTCCCAGCTACTTGGGAGGCTGAGGCAGGAGAATGGCGTGAACCTGGGAGGAGGAGCTTGCAGTGAGCCGAACCAAGATCACATCACTGCACTCCTGCCTGGGCACCAGAGTGAGACTCCATCAAAAAAAAAAAGAAAAGAAAAGTGTCTGTTCATATCCTTCACCTGCTTTTTGATGGGGTTGTTTGTTTTTTTTTCTTGTAAATTTGTTTAAGCTCCTTGTAGATTCTGGATGTTAGACCTTTGTCAGATGGATAGATTCCACACATTTTCTCCCATTCTGTAGGTTGCCTGTTCATTCTGATGAGTTTCTTTTGCTGTGCAGAAGTTTAATTTGATCTCCTTTGTCTATTTTGGCTTTTGTTGCCATTGTTTTTAGTGTTTTAGTCATGAAATCTTTGTCCATGCCTATATCCTGAATGGTATTGCCTAGGTTTATCTTCTAGGGTTTTTATGATTTTAGGTCATACGTTTAAATCTTTAATGGATCGTGAGTTAATTTTTGGATAGGTGTAAAGAAAAGGTCTAGTTTCTTTTTTTTTTTTTTTGCATATGGCTTTTTTCCCAACACCCTTTATTAAATAGGGAATCCTTTCCCCATTGCTTGTTTTTGTCAGGTGTATCAAAGATCAGATGATTGTAGATGAGTAGTGTTATTTCTGAGGCCTCTGTTCTGTTCCATTGGTCTATATATCCATTTTGGTACCAGTACCGTGGGAGTTTTGGTTACTGTAGCCTTGTAATATAGTATGAAGTCAGGCAGCGTGATGCCTCCAGCTTTGTTCTTTGTGTTTAGGATTGTCTTGGCTATATGGGCTCTTTTTTGTTTCCATATGAAATTTAAAGTAGTTTTTTCTAATTCTGTGAAGAAAGTCAATGGTAGATTGATGGGAATAGCATTGAATCTATAAATTACTTTGGGCAGTATGGCCATTTTGATGATACTGATTTTTCCTATCCATGAGCATGGAATGTTTTCTCATTTGTTTTTGTCCTCTCTTATTTCCTTGAGCAGTGGTTTGTAGCTCTCCTTGAAGAGGTCCTTCACATCCCTTGTAAGTTGGATTCCTAGGTATTTTATTCTCTTTGTAGCAATTGTGAATGGGAGTTCACTCATGATTTGGCTTTGTATTATTGGTGTATAGGAATGCTTGTGATGTTTGCACATTGATTTTGTATCCTGAGACTTTGCTGAAGTTGCTTATCAGCTTAAAGAGATTTTGGGCTGAGATGATGGGGTTTTCTAAATATACAATCATGTCATCTGCAAACAGAGACAATTTGACTTCCTCTCTTCCTATTTGAATACCCTTTATTTCTTTCTCTTGCCTGATTGTCCCGGCCAGAACTTCCAATACTATGTTGAATAGGAGTGGTGAGAGAGGGCAGGTTATCTTGGGCCAGTTTTCAAAGGGAGTGCTTCCAGCTCTTGCCCATTCAGTATGATATTGGCTGTGGGTTTGTCATAAATAGCTCTTATTCTTTTGAGATATGTTCCATCAATACCTATTTTATTGAGAGTTTTTAGCATAAAGCGATGTGGAATTTTATCAAAGGTCTTTTCTGCATCTATTGAGATAATCAAGTGGTTTTTGTCATTGGTTCTGTTTATGTAATGGATTATGTTTATTGATTTGCATATGTTGAACCAGCCTTGCATCCCAGGGATGAAGCCGACTTGATCGTGGTGAATAAGCTTTTTAATGTGCTGCTGGATTCAGTTTGCCAGTATTTTATTGAGGATTTTCACATCGATGTTTATCAGGGATATTGGCCTGAAATTTCCTTTTTTTGTTGTACCTCTGCCAGGTTTTGGTATCAGGATGATGGTGGCCTCATAAAGTGAGTTAGGGAGAATTCTCTCTTTTTCTGTTGTTTGGAATATTTTCGGAAGGAATGGTACCAACTCCTCTTTGTACCTCTGGTAGAATTCAGCTGTGAATCTGTCTGGTCCTGAGCTTTTTTTGGTTGGTAGACTATTAATTACTGCCTCAATTTCAGAAATTGTTATTGGTCTATTCAGGGATTCGACTTCTTCCTGGTTTAGTCTTGGGAGGGTGTATGTGTCTAGGAATTTTTCCATTTCTTCTAAATTTTCTAGTTTATTTGCATAGAAGTGTTTATAGTATTCTCTAATGGTAGTTTGTATTTCTGTGGGATCAGTGGTGATATCCCCTCTATCATTTTTTATTGTATCTATTTGATTCTTCTCTTTCCTTTTTTATTAGTCAGGCTGTGGTGTATCTATTTTGTTAATCTTTTTTTTTTTTTTTTTTTTTTTTAAAAACCAGCTCCTGGATTTTTGAGGGGTTTTTCATGTCTCTATCTCCTTCAGTTCTGCTCTGATCTTCGTTATTTCTTGTCTTCTGGTAGCTTTTGAACTTGTTTGCTCTTGCTTCTCTATTTCTTTTAATTGTGATATTAAGGTGTTGATTTTAGATCTTTCCCACTTTCTCCTGTGGAGATTTGGTGCTATAAATTTTCCTCTCAACACTGGTTTGGCTGTGTCCCAGAGATTCTGGTACCTTGTGTGTTTGCTCTTATTGGCTTCAAAGAACTTACTTATTTCTGCCTTAATTTCGTTATTTACCCAGTAGTCATTCAGGAGCAGGTAGTTCAGTTTCCATGTAGTTGTGCGGTTTGAGTGAGTTTCTTAAACCTGAGTTGTATTTTGATTGTACTGTGGTGTGAGAGATTGTTTGTTATGATTTCCATTCTTTTGTATTTGCTGAGGAGTATTTTACTTCCAATTATGTGGTCAATTTTAGAATTAGTGCTATGTGGTGCTGAGAAGAATGTCCATTCTGTTGATTTGAGGTGGAGAGTTCTGTAGATGTCTTTGTTAATTTTCTGTCTTGTTGATCTGTCTAATATTGACAGTGGAGTGTTGAAATCTCTCACTATTATTGTGTGGGAGTCTAAGTCACACTGCTGGTTTCTAAGAACTTGCTTTATGAATCTTGGTGCTTCTGTATTGACTGCATATATATTTAGGATAGTTAGCTCTTCTTGTTGCATTGATCCCTTTACCGTTATGTAATGCCCTTCTTGGTCTTTTTTGATCCTTGGTGGCTTAAAGTCTTTTGCTTTCCATTTGCTTGGTAAATATTCCTCCATCCCTTTATTTTGAGCTTGTGTGTCTTTTCACATGAGATGGGTCTCTCAAATACAGCACACTAATGGGTCTTCACCCTTTATCCAATTTGCCAGTTGGTGCCTTTTAATTGGGACATTCAGCCCATTTACATTTAAGGTTAATAATGTTATGTGTGAATTTGATCCTGTCATTATGATGCTAGCTGGTTATTTTGCCCTTTAGTTGATGCAGTTTCTTCATAGTGTTGACAGTCTTTACATTTTGGTTTGTTCTTGCAGTGGCTGGTACTGTTTTTTCCTTTCTATATTTAGTGCTTCCTTTAGGAGCTCTTGTAAGTCAGGCCTGGTGGTGACAAAATCCCTCAGCATTTGCTTGTCTGGAAAGGATTTTATTTCTCCTTTGCTTATGAATCTTAGCTTAGTTTGGCTGGTTATCAAAGTCTGGGTTGAAAATTCTTTTCTTTAGGAATGTTGAATATCGGCCCCCATTCTCTTCCTGCTTGTAGGTTTTCTGCTGAGAGATCCACTGTTAGTCTGATGGGCTTCCATTTGTGGGTAACCTTACCTTTCTCTCTGGTTGCCCTTAACATTGTTTCCTTCATTTCAACCTTGGTGAATCTGATGATTATGTGTCTTGGAGTTGCTTTTCTTGAGGAGTATTTTTGTGGTGTTCTCTGTATTTCCTGAATTTGAATGTTGGCCTGTCTTGCTGGTGATAAGTGACAAAGTGCTAGCAGCCCTCACTCTCAGCGCCTCCTCAGCCTCAGCATCCACTCTGGCGGGGCTTGAGGGGCCCTTCAGCCTGCCAGGGCACCCTGGGAGCCCCTCTCTGGGCTGGCTGAGACCGGAGCCCCCTCCCTTTGCTTGCCGGGAAGTGTGGAGGGAGAGGTGTGGGCAGGAACCAGGGCTGCGCCCTGCGCTCGCGGGCCAGTGTAAGTTCCTGCCGGCGTGGGCTCCGTGGGCCCCGCACATGGAGCCGCCGGCAGGCATCTGTGGCCCAGGGCAGTAAGGAGCTTAGCACTCGGGCTAGCAGCTGTGGCAGTTGTGCTGGGTCCCCCAGCAGTGCTGGCCTGCCAGGGCTGCACTCAAATTCTCCCGGGGTTTGGCTGCCTCCCGGCGGGGCAGGGCTCTGGACCTGCAGCCCGCGGTGTCTGAGCTCCTGCCACTGCGGTGGGCTCCCGGGTGGCCTGAGCCTCCCACACGGGCACGGCCCCCTGCTTCCTGGCGCCCGGTCCCATCAACAGCCCAAGGGCTGAAGAGTGCAGGCGTGGCTTGGGAGTGGTGGGCAGCTCCACCTGCAGCCCTGGTGCAGGATCCACTGGGTGAAACCAGCTGGGCTCCTGAACTGGAGGGGGTCTTGGAGAACTTTTATATCTAGCCGGAGGATCGTATGTGTAACAATCAGCACTCTGTGTCTAGCTCAGGGTTTGTAAATACACCAATCAGCACTCTGTGTCTAGCTCAGGGTTTGTGAATACACCCATTGGTACTCTGTATCTAGCTAACCTAGTGGAGACTTGGAGGACTAGCACTCTGACTCTGTGTCTAGCTCAAGGATTGTGAACGCACCAATCAGCACTCTGTGTCTAGCTGAAGGTTTATAAATACACCAATCAGTACTCTGTGTCTAGCTCAAGGTTTGTAAACGCACCAATTGGTACTCTGTATCTAGCTAACTCTGCATCTAGCTAACTAGTACTCTGTGACTCTGTGCCTAGCTCGAGGATTGTAAACGTACCAATCAGCACTCTGTCAAATCAGACCAATCAGCTTTCTGTAAAATGGACCAATCAGCAGGATGTGGGTGGGGCCAGATAAGGGAATAAAAGCAGGCTGCAACCTGCTGGGGTCCCCTTGCACAATGTGGAAGCTTTGTTTTTTTGCTCTTTGCAACACATTTTGCTGCTGTTCACTCTGGGTCCACGCTGCCTTCATGAGCTGTAACACTCAGCGCGAAGGTCTACAGCTTCACTCCTGAAGGCAGTGAGACCATGAACCCACTGGGAAGAACGAACAACTCCAGACGTGCTGCCTTTAAGAGCTGTAACACTCACCATGAAGGTCTGTAGCTTCACTCCTGACAGTGAGACCATGAACCCACCAGAAAGAAGAAGCTCCAGACACATCTGAACGTCTGAAGGAACAAACTCCGGACACCCCATCTTTAAGAACTGTAACACTCACCGCGAGGGTCCGCGGCTTCATTCTTGAAGTCAGTGAGACCAAGAACCCACCAATTCCGAACACACTAGGTTGGGAAGTTCTCCTGGATAATATTCTGAAGTGGGTTCTCCAACTTGGTTGCATTCTCCCTATCACTTTCAGATACACCCGTCAAACATAGATTTGGTCTTTTCACATTGTCCCATATTTCTTGGAGGCTTTTTTTGCTCCTTTTCCTTCTTTTTTCTCTAATCTTGTCTTCATGCTTTATTTCATTAAGTTGATCTTCAGTCTCTGATATCGTTTCTTCTGCTTATCGATTCGGCTATTGATACTTGTGTATTCTTCACGAAGTTCTTGTGCTGTGTTTTTCAGCTCCATCAGGTCATTTATGTTCTTCTCTAAACGGGTTATTCTAGTTAGCAATTCTTTTAACCCTTTACCAAGGTTCTTACCTTCCTTGCATTGGGTTAGAACATGCTCCTTTAGCTTGGAGGAGTTTGTTATCACCCAGCTTCTGAAGCCTACTTCTGTCAGTTCATCAAACTCATTATCTGTCCAGTTTTGTTCCCTTGCTAGGAGTTGTGATCCTTTGGAGGAGAAGAGGCATTCTGGTTTTTGGAATTTTCAGCCTTTTTGCACTGGTTTTCATCATCTTCGTGATTTATCTACCTTTTGTCTTTGCTGTTGGTGAACTTCAGATGGAGTTTTTGCATGGTTATCCTTTTTGTTGATGTTGATGCTATTACTTTCTGCTTGTCAGTTCCTTCTAACAGTCAGGCCCTTCTTCTGCAGATCTGCTAAAGTTTATTGGGGTTCCACTCCAGACCCTATTTGCCTAAGTATCACCAGCGGAGGCTGCACAACAGCAAAGATTGCTGCCTGCTCATTCCTCTGGAAACTTCATCCCAGAGGGGCACCCACCAGGTGCCAGCTGAAGCTCTCCTGTATGAGGTGTCTGTCGACCCTTTTGGGGAGGTATCTCTCTCTCAGGAGGCATGGGGTCAGGGACCCATCTGAGGAGGCAGACTGTCCCTTAGCCGAGCTTGAGCACTGTGCTGGGCGATCCACTGCTCTCTTCAGAGCCAGCAGGCAGAATTGTTTAAGTCTGCTGAAGCTGCACCCACAGCCACCCCTTCTCCCAGGTGCTCTGTCCCAAGGAGCTGGGAATTTTATCTATAAGCCCCTGACTGGGGCTGCCGCCTTTCTTTCAGAGATGCCCTGCCCAGAGAGGGGGAATCTAGAGAGGCAGTCTGGCTACAGTGGCTTTGTGGCACTGCAGTTGGCTCTTCCCAGTCCGAACTTCCTGGCAGCTTTGTTTACAAAGCTGTGAAGGAAAACCGCCTACTGAAGCCTCAGGAATGGCAGACTCTCCTCCCCACACCAAGCTTGAGCATCCCAGGTCCACTTCAGACTGCTGTGCTGGCAGCTAGTATTTCAAACCAATGGATCTTATATGGGGGTGGGATCCGCTGAGCAAGACTACTTGGCTCCCTGGCTTCAGCCCCCTTTCCAGAGGAGTGAATGGTTCTGTCTCACTGGGGTTCCAGGTGCCACTGGGGTACCCAAAAAAATAATAACAACAACTCCCGCAGATAGCTCAGTGTCTTCCTAGTTTTGTTTTTGAAGCTCAGGGCACTTGTGGTGTAGTCACCTGAGGAAATCTCCTGGTCTGTAGACTGTGAAGACTGTGGGAAAAGCCTAGCATCTGGGCTAGAGTGCACCATCCCTCATGGCATGGTCCCTCACAGCTTCCCTTGGCTAGGTGGGTGAGTTTCCCTACCCCTTGTGCTTCCTGCTTCGGCTCGTCCTCCATGGGCTGCACCCACTGTGTAACCAGTCCCCATGAGATGAATCGGGTACCTCAGTTGGCAATGCAGAAATAACCTGTCTCCTTCGTTGGTTTTGCTGGGAGATGTAGGCCAGAGCTGTTCCTCTTTGGTCATCTTGCCTGGCATATCTCTTATCAGAAATTTTGTAGGTTGTTTGGGACTTTCTTTGTAGACAGTCCTTTTTTATTTCTAATCTTTTATTTTATCTTTTTGCTGTTTCTGATGAAGCCATCTAATACAGTATACAATAAATATACAATAAGAATAGTAAGAGCAGACATCCTCAATATGACTATTATTAATTTTTAAAATTATTGTCCTTTTTTTTTGTTTTGTTTTGTTTTTTGAGACAGAGTCTTGCTCTGTGAACCAGGCTGTAGTGCAGTGGCATGATCATGGCTCACTGCAGCCTTGACTTCCCAGGCTCAAGAGATCTTCCCACTTCAACCTCCTGTGTAGCTGAGACCACAGGCAAGCACCACCATGGCTGGCTAATTTTTTATTGTTTGTCGAGATGGGGTCTCCTTATGTTGCCCAGGCTGGTCTTACACTCCTGGTTTCAAGTGATCCTCCTGCCTTAGCCTTCCAAAATGCTAGGATTACAGGCATGAACCATGACACCCAGCTATTGTCACTTTGGTAGATGAAAATGGTGAATTATTATTAGCATTTGAATATGCCTGGTTACTAGTAAAGCTGAATATATGTATTAACTATAGTAATGCACTGCATAATGATGTTTTGGTCAATGATGAACTGTATATGAGACAATAGCCCTGCAAGATTATAATGGGTCTGAAAAGTTCCATTTACCTAGTGACATAATGTCTTAGTACAACACATTACCTTTTCTATGTTTAGATATAATTGCCTACAATATTCAGTATAGTAACATGCTTTCCAGATTCGTAGCCTAGGAGCAATAGGCTCTGCCCTACAGCCTAAGTGTACAGTAGGCAGTACCATCTAGATTTGTGTAAGTACACTCTATGAGGTTCACACAATAACAAAATTGCCTAATGACACATTTCTTACAATGTACCTCTGTTGTTAGTATTACTGAATGCCAGCAGTTTGGTCTAGGTCCTGCTGCTGGCTGCATAGCAAGCCAATGACTGAGACAAGCATTGCCAAGGAGGAAGGCGTTATTGGATGCTGCAGTCAAGGAGATGGGAGATCAGTCTCAAATCCATCTCCCTGACCCACTAAAAATTAGGGCTTTATATAACAGGGAAGAAGTGTAACAATGTGTTGGAAAACAGGAACTAGAGGAAGTGTAAGGAAACAAAATGAGGGGTCTGTGGTCTGGTGAGTTTCAGTTCTTTGATACTTTTTGAGAAGACTAGGGGGTCCTTTCTTGAGGAAGGAACTCAGATAAAACAAATGTAAGCTTTAAGCTTTAAGACCAGAGGGTCAGTTTCTATGTTTATCCAAAATAACTGTCTATGTGACTGGTCCCAGGCTGTGGACCAGTAGCAGTCAGTGGCCTGTTAGGAACCAGGCTGCACAGCAGGAGGTGAGTAGCAGACAAGCCAGCATCACTACCTGAGCTCCACCTCCTGTCCTATCAGCAGTGGCATTAGATTCTCATAGGAGAGAATCTAACAAACCCTATTGTGAACTGCGCATGCTAGGGATCTGGGTTGCTCAATGCTTATGAGAATCTAAAAATAAATTTAATGTGCTTGAGTCGTCCTAAAAGCATCCCTCCACCTCCACCCCAACCCCCTCAACCCTACTTCCTGTCTTCCTATGGAAAGACTGTCTTCCACAAAATCAGTCCCTGGTGCCAAAAAGGTTGGAGACTGCTGGTCTATGGGACTATTGGGGTTGTTTTCATTAAGCGGTGAATGACTATATTTGTATTTTTTGATAATTACCTCCACATATCCTTTGTAAATTTTTACATTGGTTATTTAGCTTCTCTTATTTGATTTGTAAGTAATCTCTAGGTAATGAAGTTATTAATCTTGTGTATGTTGTGACTATTTTCTCCCAGTATGTTACTCATCTTAATTTAATATGGTGGGCTTCATTCAGGGTATAGAAATTTTAAATATCGTAGAGTCACATGTGTCAGGTTTTTTTTTCTTTTATGATTTCTGGGTCTGCAGCTCACTTAAGGGTGCCTTTTTCACTCCAAGGCAATACAAATATTATCTTGTATTTTTTTCTTATACTTCTATACTTTTCCTTTTCAACATTTAGTTTTTAAATCCATCTGGAATTGCTCTTTCTGCATGGTGTATGAAAGATGTAGCTTTATAATTACATAAATGGCTTACCAGTTGTTCCAACACTCATTTAATTAAATAGCTCATACTTTTTTCACTTCTTTGAGATGCCATATTTATCTTTTACCCAAAGTTCATATATTGATGATCATGTTTTTGAATACTGACTTTTGTCCCTTTGAGGGGCAGGATTCCTCCTGTGGTGGAATTCTACTATGGCAGTTTCTGCAGAGGGGCTCGTTCAACATTTAAGCCAGTTCCTTTCAAATGTGAGAAGGCTAAAAGCTACACCGCACAGCTTCTCTTGCAGTTGCAGTTCTGTTTGAGATTTAATATTTGGAAGGAGAAAATGGAACACAGTGTTTTGGAGGCTGCTCTTTGCCATCTGCTGGCAAGCACAGAGGAGGGTGCATTTGAGTTTTCTACCATAACTGTGGCAGAGTGCCTTGGTCTGGCTCCACCTTGATACGGATTGTGACAAATGGGAGGCATTATGCAGCCAGGAACTTCCTGATTCTGCAGGGCGCAGCTGCTCTTCTGGTGGCCTGATTGAGGCTTTGGAAGATGTTCCTGGAAACTCAGCCTAAGTTCTGTTTTGTTCACTTTCCCAATGGTTCTGGAACTGTACTTCATATCTAGAATGATTCTTCTTATGCTAATTAGATAGATTCTGTTTTTTGAAAATGAGCACTGACACAATACATCTGTCATCATGTTTATTCTTTGCCAGAAAGTTCTGGTTAGGCTGGGCACAGTGGCTCATGCCTGTAATCTCAGCACTTTGGGAGGCCGAGGCGAGAGGATTGCTTGAAGCTAGAAGTTTGAGAGCAGCCTGGCCAACATAATGAGACATTGTCTGTACAAATAAAGTGAATTAACTTTATTTAAGTTAATAATGAAAGTTGGTGTGCAACTGTAGTCCCAGCTACTTGGGAGGCTGAGGCAGGAGGATTGCTTGAGCCCAGGAGTTTGAGGCTGCAGTGAGCTATGATTGTGCCACTGCACTCCAACCTGGACAACAGAGCAAGACCTCATCTCTTAAAAAATTCTGGTTAAAGTTTTTTCTAAACTGATGAATTTTTAAATTATTTAGTTAGGTTCTATTTTAAGAAATATTGTTGGGTATTTAAGGGCATTGCATTATATTTAAGATTAAATTTGTGGAACTCATATCCTTCAAATAGAAAAGCTTTTTACCCAAAATATGGTATGCCTACTTATAATGTTTCTACAAGTTCTTCAACTTCAAAATATTATAACTTTCTTCATTTGTGTCTTGCACATTTTATGTTGAGTTTATTATTAGGCATTTTAAAGCTTATGGTTATTATTGTGAACAACAATTTTTCCTTATATTTTTCTAAGTAATTTTTCTTAGTATATTAATTGAAGTTAAATTGGTATAACAAAGAGACCCCAAGTAGAATGAAGGATCAAGGAAGGTAGAAGTTTATTGCTTTTTCACAAAACATTCCAGCTGGCCTAGGACTAGGTTCCATGAAGCTATTTGTGGACCCGCGTTCCTCTCATCTTGTTGCTCTATCATTTTCTAGGGTGTCATTCTCATTCACATGGTTAAATCTGAGTTGCTGCTTTGTGCATTTTAACTCCAGTTTAGGGCTTGAAATGCACCCTAAAATGTCCAAGCCCAGTTAAAAAGTCCAGGGCCAGACATGTCTTTTTAATCAAATGAGCTAGAAGTAGCCTGTATAATTTCCTCTTGGAATCCAATAGTGAGAAATTAGGCACATGGCCATAGCTGGCCAGAAGAGACTTTGGGAATTGTAGTCTATAGCTGGGTTGCTCTCAGCAGTTAAAACTCTATTCATGGGAGAAATGGAGAGAAATAATTTGAGTGGCAACCCTCCTAAAAACAATCCCTAAGACTAAGACTTGGGTGGGGAAGAGGAACTTATTTGAGAAGGAGATTCCAGGAAGCAATGTGAACCTATAGGAAATAAATAGAGGGTAGGAAACCAATATGAGTACATCTGTGAACGTGACACTGCTTAGACAGCTGGGGCTCACCTCCCCTGGGGACACACTGATAAACTGTGCAGAACGCATCTCAGAATTGATATACAAAGGAGAGGAAAAGCTCGGGTATTTATCATGAACTCCCATTCCTCAGTGGTTAAATGTGGCTCCTGGAGCATCAACTTCTGTGGCCTGACTGGTCCGTGGCAGAGAGCATCCTAAGGCAGACAGGCACAGGAAGCCACTGGCATTGTCGAGAGCAGTCAACAGAGGTCTTCCCCAGAGGGCCAAGAGGATGAGGATAGTGCAATAGCAGCATTTGCTACAGTCACTGGGGACAGCATACTTTTCCTGTAAGGGCCAGATAGTGTTTTAGGCTTTGCAGGCCATGTAGTTTCTGTCACAACTACTCAAATTTGCAATTGTAGAGTGAAAGCTGCTGTAGACAATATGTAATATAAATAAGCATGGCTGTGTTCTGATTACACTTTATTTCTGGACACTAATATTTTGATTTCATATACTTTTCACAGGTCACAAAATATTATTTGTTTTGTTTTATTTTTTATTTTTGTGCATACATAGTACATGTATATATTTATGGGGTACATAAGATACAAGCATATAATATGTAACAATCACATCACATTAGGGTAAACAAAATATCCATCACCTCAAGTATTTATCCTTTCTTTGTGTTACAAACAATCCATTTATACTCTTTTAGTTATTTAAAAATGTACAATAAATTATTGTTGACTGTAGTCACCCTGTTGTGCTATCAAATACTATATCTTACTTATTCTATCTAAGTACATTTTTGTACTCATTAACCATCCTCAGTCTGCCCCCACCCCTGGGCCCACTACCCTTACCAGCCTCTGGTAACCATCATTCTATACTCTATCTCCCTGAGTTCAACTGTAATTAGCTCCCACAAATAAGTGAGAACATGTGAAACTTGTCTTTCTGTGCCTGGCTTATTTCACTAAACATAATAACCTCTAGTTCCATCCATGTTATTACAAATGACAGGATCTCATTCTTTTTTATGGCTGAATAGTACTCCATTGTGTATATGTACTACATTTTCTTTATCCGTTCATCTATTGTTAGACACTTAGGTTGCTACCAAATCTTGGCTATTGTGAATAGTGCTACAATAAACATGGGAGTACAGATATCTCCTTGATATATTGCTTTTTAAAAAAAATTTTTCCTTTTGGGTATATACCTAGCAGTGGGATTGCTGGATCACATGGTAGCTCTATTTTTAGTTATTTGAGGAAACTTCAAACTGTTCTCCATAGTGGTTGTACTTACTTACGTTCCCACCAGCAGTGTGTGAGAGTTTCCTTTTCTCCACATTCTCACCGGCATTTGTTATTGCCTGTCTTTTGGATAAAAGCCATTCTATGAGATGATATCTCATTGCAGTTTTGATTTGCATTTTTCTGATGATCAGTGATGTTGAGCACCTTTTCGTATACTTGCTTGCCATTTTTATGTCTTCTTTTGAGAAATGTCTATTCAGATCTTTTGCCCATTTTTAAATGGGATTATTAGATTTTTTCCTATAGAGTTGTTTGAGCTCCTCCTATATTCTGGTTATTAATCCCTTGTCAGATGGGTAGTTTGCAAATATTTTCTCCCATTCTGTGGGTTGTCTCTTCACTTTGTTGATTGTTTCCTTTGATGTGCAGAAGCTTTTTACTCTTGATATGATCCCATTTGTCTATTTTTGCATTGTTGCCTGTACCTGTGAGGTACTGCTCAAGAAATCTTTGCTCACACCAATGTCCTGGAGAGTTCCCCCAATGTTTTCTTTTAGTAGTTTCATAGTTTGAGATCTTAGATTTAAGTCTTTAATCCATTTTGATTTGATTTTTGTATATGGCAAGAGATAGGGTTCAAGTTTCATTCTTCTGTATATGCATATCCAGTTTTTCCAGTACCATTTCTTGAAAAGATTGTACTTTCCCTAATATATATTCTTGTAGCCTTTGTCAAAAATGAGTTCACTGTAGATGTATGAATTCATTTCTGGGCTCTCTATTCTGTTTCACTAACCTATTTGTCTGTTTTTATGTCAGTACTATGCCTTTTTGTTCACTGTAGCTCTGTAGTATGACTTGAAGTCAGGTAATGTGATTCCTTTGGTTTTGTTCTTTTTGCTTAGGATTACTTTAGCTATTCTGGGTCTTTTGTGGTTCCACATAAATTTTAGGATTGTTTTTTCTGTTTCTGTGAAGAATGTCATTGGTATTTTGATTGGATTGCATTGGTATTTTGATTGTAGATTTCTTTGGGGAGTATGGACATTTTAACAATATTGATTCTTCCTATTTATGAACATGGCATATCTTTCCATTTTTTGTGTGTCCTCTCCAATTTCTTGCAACAATGTTTTATAGTTTGTGTTGTAGAGTTCTTTCACTTCTTTGGTTAATTCCTAGGTGTTTAATTTTATTTGCAGCTGTTGTAAATGGGATGACTTTCTTTCTTTATTTTTCAGATTGTTTGCTGTTGGCATATAAAAGATGCTCCTGATTTTTATATGTTGATTTTGTATCCTGCAACTTTACTAAATTTGTTTATCACTTCCAATAGTTTTTTTGGTAGAGTCTTTATGTTTTTCCAAATATTAATTCATATCATTTATGAACAAGGGTAATTTGATCTTTTTAGTGTGTTGGTGAATTCAGTTTGCTAGTATTTGTTTGAGGACTTTTGCATAAATGTTCATCAGGGATATTGGCCTGTAGTCTTTATTTTTATTTTTTAATGTTTCTTTGTCTGGTTTTGGCATCAGGATTATACTGGCCTCATAGAATAAGTTTGGAAGCATGTTCTCCTTCTCTGTTTTTCAGAATAGTTTGATTAGGATTGGTACTAGTTCTTTACATGTTTGGTAAAATTCAGCAGTGAGGCCATTAGGTCCTGGGCTCTTCTTTGCTGGGAGACTTTTTATTATGGTTCGATCTCATTATTTGTAATTGATCTGTTCAGGTTTTGGATTTCTTCATTGTTCAATCTTGGTAGGTTGTATGTGTCTAGGAATTTACCCATTTCTTCTAAGTTTTCCAATTGATTGATGTACAGTTGCTCAAAGTAGCCTCTAATGACCCTTTGCATTTCTGTGGTATCAGTTACAACATCTCCTTTCATGTCTCTGATTTTATGTATTTTGGTCTTCTCTCTTTTTTTCTTAGTCTGGCCAAGGGTGTGTTGATTTTATCTTTTAAAAAAACTAATTCTTTTGGGTTGGTCTTTTGTATTGTTTTCTTTATTTTAATTTCATTTATTTCTGCACTGATCTTTATTATTTATTCTATTAATTTTGGGTTTGGATTGCTCTTGCTTTTCTAGTTCTTTAAGATTCATTGTGAGGTAGTTTATTTGAAGTTCTTCTACTTTTTAAATATAGGCACTTAATATCTATAACCTTTCCTCTTAGTTGTGCTTTTGGTGTATCCCATACATTTTGGTATGTTTTGTTTCCATTATTATTTGTTTCAAGAAAATTTAAAATTTCCTTCTTAATTTCTTCATTAACCTACTGATCATTCAAGAGCATATTGTTTAATTTTCATGTGTTTACTTAATTTCCAAAATTCCTGTTGTTATTGACTTCTAGTTTCATTCCATTGTAGTCAGAGAAGATACCTGATATAATTTTAATTATTTTTGGATTTTTTAAAGGCTTGTTTTGTGGACTAACATGTAGTGTGTATCCTCGAGAATGATCCATGTGCTGAGGAGAAAAATGTGTATTCTGCAGCCATTAAATGAAATGTTCTGTAAATATTGATCAGTTCTATTTGGTTTATAGTACAGATTAAGTCTGATGTTTCTTTGTTGATTTTCTGTCTGGGAGATTTGTCCAATGCTGAAAGTGGGATGTTCCAGTCTTACTGTATTGTATTAGGGTCTCTCTCTCTTTAATAATATTTGCTTTGTGTATCTTGCTGCTCTAGTGTTGGGTGAAGTGCCATATACTGACACTCAAGTCATAAGACAAAGTCCTTTGCACCCTCCCCTCCCCTTTCCAGAAGCAGAGGAGTCTCCCCATGGCTACCACCAAACAAGGTGCACAGCTAGTACTACTGACTATTGCTGATGTCCATTTGATTCCCCAAGGCTCTTCAGTCAGCTTATGGTGAATACTGCCAGGCCTGGGGCTCTGTTTTCTGGCCATTAAACTCTCTTCTGGCCTAGAACCAGAAGATCCAGATCATGGACCTTAGGAGTCCTCTTGGTGCTGCTCTACCCCTCTGTGGCTGAGCTTGTGCCTAAGCTGCAAGAGAAAGTCCCTGTGACTCTTCTCTCTCCTTTTATCAAGCAGAATGACTCCCTCCCTGTATCCACCACAGGTGGGAATGTGCTGGATCACACCTGAAGCTGGCACATCTCTAAGTCTCACCCAAGACCCACAGTGAGTATTGCCTGGGTACTGCTCCTGTTTATTTAGGGCTCAGCTGCTCTTTAGTCAGCAGGTGATATATCCTGCCAGGAGTGAGTTCTTCCCTTCAAGGCAGCAGATTCCTTTCTGGCCCATAGTGTGTCTAGGAATGCTGGTGTGTCTGGAATTGGTTCCTTCTGGTGGGTTCTTGGTCTCTCTGACTTCAAGAATGAAGCCGCGGACCTTTGTGTGAGTGTTACAGCTCTTAAAGATGATGTGTCCGGGCCGGGCACGGTGGCTCATGCCTGTAATCCCAGCACTTTGGGAGGCCGAGGTGGGCAGATCATGAGGTCAGGAGATCAAGACCATCCTGGCTAACATGGTGAAGCCCCATCTCTACTAAAAATACAAAAAATTAGCCAGGTGTGGTGATAGTCCCAGCTACTCGGGAGGTTGAGGCAGGAGAATGGCGTGAACCAAGGAGATGGAGCTTACAGTGAGCTGAGATCATACCACTGCACTCCAGCCTGGGCAACAGAACGAGACTCTGTCTCAAAAAAAAAAAAAAAAAGATGGTGTGTTCGGAGTTTGTTCCTTCAGATATTCAGATTTATCTGGAGTTTCTTTCTTCTGGTGGGATCGTGGTCTCGCTGACTTCAGGAGAGAAACTACAGACCTTCACAGTGAGTATTATAGCTCTTAAAGGTGGTGCATCCAGAGTTGTTTGTTCCTCCTGGTAGGTTTGGGTCTTGCTGAATTCAGGAATGAAGCTGCAGACCCTTGCAGTGGGTGTATAGCTCATAAAGGTAGTGCAGACCCAAAGAGTGAGCAGCAGCAAGATTTATTGTGAAGAGTGAAAGAACGAAGGTTTCACAGCGTGGAAGGGGACCCAAGTGGGTTACCGCTGCTGGCTCAGGTGGCCAGCTTTTATTCCTTTATTTGGCCCCACCCACATCCCGCTGATTGGTCCATTTTACAGAGTACTGTTTGGTCCGTTTTCACAGCGTGCTGATTGGCACATTTACAATCCTTTAGCTAGACACAGAGTGCTGATTGGTGCATTTTTACAGAGTGCTGATTGGTGCATTTACAATCCTTTAGGTAGACAGAAAAGTTCTCCAAGTCCCCACCCGACCCAGAAGCCCAGCTGGCTTCACCTCTCAATTCCCCCTCTAAACAGGACAGCCCAACTACTGTTGAGAATTGGGTGATGACCGCTGTAGTTACTTCTTGCTGGATAGGGGCAAAGAAGGGGCCCTGCAGCTGTAGTGTCCTCCAGAGGGGAACTCTTTAGGCCAAAGGACCAGCAGGTGGTTCCAGGGGTCCTTGGTAGAAGTTGTTAGTTGAGCTCATTTGGGGTTCCATTTGTAAGACCATCTGTAGTTTGGTGGCCTTGATTCTAGAGGAAACAAATTTGACAAGGAAGTTAAAAATACAGGGCCCGAAGGTGAGTAATAGCAAGATGGCTGCCATGGGACCTAGAAAGGGGAGAAGCCACGTTGCCCAACTCTAGAGGTTGGTATAAGAGTTTGAAAGGCGTGGTCTGATTTCAGAAGCCTTTTCCTGTAAATACCAGGTGGCATCTTGTGCTATCCCTGACTGGTTAGTGTAAAAACAACACTCTTCCCCTAAGAAGGTGCAGAGTCCTCCTTTCTCGGCAGTGAGGAGGTCTAGGCTTCGGAGGTTTTGGAGAGTCACTGCTGCCAAAGAGTCTATTTGGGATTGTAAAGTAAGGATAGATTTCGTTATTTCTTGCAAACTGTCTGAGAAATCCTTTGAGAGTGTGTGGTAGTAGGATAACGAAGTAGATAAACCTGCTATTCCGGTTTCTGTAGCAGTAGCCATTCCTAAACTTATAAGTAGAGGTATTAGTTGTGTGACCCTGCACTGACAGACTTGAGATTTGAGGGGCACTGATAGGGTCTGATTTCCATAAGATTAGAAGTTAGGATAATACATGTTACACTGTTAACATTTTTAGCAAACTTTACTTTTGTCGAAAAACTTGTAAGTTTGGGATTTCAATTATTCTTTGCTATTAATAAGACCTCGTTCAGTCCATATTAACTTAGAATTGGTATAGATGACTCTTTCTTGATTCTGTAAGTACTTTAAGGTTTGGCTGAGTGCAAACAGCTTGCACATTTGAGCAGACCAATTATTAGTTAATTTTCCTAACTCTGCTTCTACAAGAGTTTCCTTATCATTTACTGAATACTTGTTGTGTCTTTTTCCCTTAATCACCTGGGTGGAAACATCTATCCTGTCCTGAAGGGAGTTCCTCCTACATCTGGTTGGATCTTTGTATGATAATTAATTAAGATTCCATTAGGAAACCTGCTAGGTTAAGGATTTTTGATAGGAAGGCTATGGGTTGTCAGTGGCCTCAGTGCTTTTGGGCTATGCTGTTGTTTACACTGACAACAAGGTGGTATTGGAGTGTTATAGGGTTATAGAGAAGGCCTTCAATTATCAATTATAAGTTTTAAATTTACCCTGGCTTTTAAAGGAATAGGGTACACTGTTTTTTCTTCACTACTTCTATCTTTCTTTCTCTTTGACTTCTTCTTTGTCTCTCTCTTTCTGACTCCCTCTTTGTCTCCTCCTTTCTCTCTTTGACTTTCTGTCTCTCCTTCTCTCTCTCTCTCTCTGACTCCCTCTTTGTCTCTGTCTCTTTCTCTCTCTTTGACTCTGGGGCCTGGAATAGGGGGCCTTACAACTCTGCCTGCCACCCTATCCTACCATGGCTGGGCTGGTATCCAAAATGCAAGACAAAATCTTCTCTCCTCTCCTCTCTCCTTTGCTCCAGTGGAAGAAAGAAGTCTCTTCCAGATCAATGAGCTGTGTTGCCTGGGATGGAGGGAGGGGTGACACAAGCACTCTCTTGGCTGTCCCAGCTCATATCTACTTGATTACATGACCCCCAAGTCCACACTTTGAGCCCAGCACAACACCAAGACTTGCCCAGGAATTGCAGTCCTTGTAGCTTAGACTGCCTTCCAAGTTTATTTAAAACTCCAGAGCACTTTAGTCTGCTGCAGTGAGGCTTGTTGGAGCTCATGTTCTGACTGCTGGGATGGGCCATTCCCCTCTGGTTACGACTGATCTAAATGCTCCCTCCATGGGCATTGACTGAGTTCTGCCCAGTGTTGCTTTCCGCTATGATAGTGCAGCACTGAGGTCCAATGCAGAGTTCCACAGTCACTGCACTCTGCCTCCCCCAAGTGCACAGATTCTCACTCTGTGCCACGAGGCTGCTGTCTGGGGGTGGGGGAGGTGTGGCATTGGCAATTCACGACTGCCTTTCCCACCCTCTTCAGTGCCTCTTTTAGTGACACAAAGTCAAAACCAGGTACTGTGACTGCTCACCCAATTTTTGGTTCTTATGAAGGTACTTTTTTGTGGTAGATAGTTCAACTCGGTTCCTAAGAGGAGGATAATTGGTGGAGGCTTGCTCCACCTCCTACCTCACAAAATATTATTTAAAAAATCCTTCTCAGCTATTTTAAAAGATGAAAGCTATTCTTAGGTCACGGGCCAAACAGAAACAGGCAGCAGACTAGATTTGGCCCAGTGGCCATAGTTTGCCTACCCCTGAAGTAGGGATTAAAGATGAAACTTCTAGTTTGTAGACATACAAGGGATTTTTTAAAACACAAATTCTCTCTAGTAAGCTCACATAACAAGACGCCACCAGAAATATTCAAGAACTGATGTAACATGTTCTGAAGTCTACAGTGCTGATCTCAGAGTGCTTACCATAACTTTTGTAAGCTCCGAGGTGGCTTTCCAAGAATCCTAACTCCGAGTCTGTGTCCATTCCCCAGGACTTTGCATCCAAGGGTTTAGCTGTCATCACGAGAGTGCCCTCTTTCTCTCACTTCTAGGGTGATGCTGTAATCTGAGATACCCTGTGCCTTTGTTGGAAATCTTTGATGAAATCCTTCAAACTTCTGTCACAGGGCCATTTGTGAAAGCCTCTGTCATTATCCTAACCTTAAGGCAGTGCTCTGTTGTGTCCTCCTAAGAAATAAACTCTATAAGGTATATGTTAACAGCTTTGAAATGTAAATCAACCCCAATCATAATATGGGAAATGCAGATAGTAACTACAATAAAATCACATTTTTCACACGTAGTGTGAAAGAACAAAAAGTTCGCTAACACGATATGAGAAATAGAACATCTAACATATTGCTGATGGTAGCGTAAAATACACAATATTTATTTAGAAGAATTTGGCCATATTTTCAAAATCAAAGTGTATGATATAAACCTAGAAGGTTTACTTCTAGAATTTTAACATACCTATAATTGTATATGTACAAAATGATTTATATACAAGAAAAGTCACTCTAGCATTATTTATGATAGTAAAAACATTGTAAACCAGCCAAATACCCATCATATTTAAATATTAATAATTTATTATGTCACAGCCATATTGTGGAACATTATGTAGCTATAAAAAGAATAAAACAGATCCATGATAATAATAAACATAACAAGTGGAATGTTTGTAAAAGGACAAATAAAAATGGCATCTGTTGGTATCTTTTGGGAGGGAAACTTATTGACTGGAGGATACAGTGGGAGAAAAACGTAATTATTATAATGTATGCTTTTCTTTCGTCTTTTGTGCCAATGCATACATTATCTACTTTGCTACTATTAATAAAATCCAAGTCCATAAAACATCTGTGAGTGTTGAAAATTTTATTGCAGATTTTGTAAGGAGATTTAGTAGACTAGTCTTTGCATACTTCTTGGTAAGATTTAAGAAGAATCCTCCAAAGAGATTTTGGTTCTCCTTCCCAAGTTCCTCTTCACTGTCAGTTCCCCCAAGGGTTCGTTCCCAGTCCTTTCCCCACTGGCCTGTCTTGCCTTCTAAATCTCTTAATCTCCTCCCCTCTTCTCACATGGTATTTGATTAAAATATTTCAATACTAAAATACTTCCAGATAAGCCCATAGAGAGATTTGTTTTTCTTTGAAAAAATAAAATAAACCATACAGGTGTGCTCTGTTTTGAGTAATTGGTGTTTCTCAGCGAAGGACTTAAAACTCAAAGCAGTAGTTGGAAAGTGCTGTACTTCTCAAATTTGCATGGAAAGACAGAGGGCTGGGTCACCTTGCCTTATGATTGAAGGGAGCCAAGCGATTAGCTTTCTCAGGACGTTTCTATGCCAGTTATTAAAAATATTGTCTTTAAGATCCAAAACCGTCACATTCAGGTACACCAATCAAACATAGATATGGTCTTTTCACATTGTCCTATATTTCAGAATGGGAGAAAATGTTTGCAATCTATCCATCTGACAAAGGGCTAATATCCAGAATCTACAAGGAACTTAAACAAATTTACAAGAAAAAAACAACCCCATCAAAAAATGGGCATGGGATATGAACATACATTTCTCAAAAGAAGACATTTATGCAGCCAACAAACATATGAAAAAATGCTCATCATCACTGGTCATTAGAGAAATGCAAATCAAAACCACAATGAGATACCATCTCATGCCAGTTAGGATGATGATCATTAAAAAGTCAGGAAACAACAGATGCTAGAGAGGTTGTGGAAAAGCAGGAACGCTTTTACACTGTTGGTGGGAGTGAAATTAGTTCAACCATTGTGGAAAACATTGTGGTGATTCCTCAAGGATCTAGAACTGGAAATACCATTTGACCTAGCAGTTCCGTTACTGGGCTTATACCCAAGGGATTATAAATCATTCTTCGATAAAGACACATGCATACATATATTTATTGCAGCACTATTCACAATAGCAAAGACTTGGAAACAACACAAATGTCCATCAATAATAGACTGGATTAAGAAAATGTGGCACATATACACCATGGAATACTATGCAGCCATAAAAAAAGATGAGTTCATGTCCTTTGCAGGGACATGGATGAAGCTGGAAACCATCATTCTCAGCAAACTATCACAAGATCAGAAAACCAAACGCCGTATGTTCTCACTCATAAGTGGGAGTTGAACAATGAGAACACATGGGTACAGGGAGGGGAACATCACATACAGGAGCCTGTTGGGGGATGGGGGGCCAGGGGAGGGATAACATTAGGAGAAATACCTAATGTAGGTGATGAGTTGATGAGTGCAGCAAACCACCACCATGGCATGTGTATACCTATGTAACAAAACTGCACATTCTGAACATGTAACCCAGAACTTAGAGTGTGTGTGTGTGTGTGTGTGTGTGTATATATATAATATATAGTATAAAGTAGGTAGATGGATATATATATATATCATTTATATATATAATATATCATATATATATATAAATATATCCATCTACCAGTTGGATATCTAGCAGTTTATATATACTTCTAACCCCATTTCTGCTTTGCTAGCTGGCTCTCTACTAGACTCTGTCATTAGGGGATGCCTGGTAGTTGGAGAAGGGAGAAAGACTTGCTTTCTGATTCTGAGAACACCATCCTAGCAACACATCTTTATCCTGGCAGGGAGAGTTTAGAAACCCTTAGTAGCAGTTGAGTTCAGTTTGCAGTTTTTCTAATACATGCGAACCCAGTTTCATTGTATGCTCTCAGAGACACCCGTACCAGCTGGCTGATATCCCTAACTTGCGATCTGGTTCCCGTGAGTCTCATCTCTGAACTCAGGGGCACTAACAGCAGCTAGCAGTACCTACTCCTCAGAGGCATGAGGCTCAGCTCCAACGAGCCCCTCCTCTAATCTTCTACATGTTAATAATTCCAACCTCTTCCCTTCATACCCTTAAGGCCTCCAGGTGGTAGCTTCTTACTGCGTTTGCTTCCTTTAAGAGTGCTTGCTTTCTTAGGCTGGGCACGGTGGCTCACGCCTGTAATCCCAGCACTTTGGGAGGCCGAGGTGGGTGGATCACCTGAGGTCAGGAGTTCCAGACCAGAAAACCCTATTTGCCTGTCTATTTGAAACATTGTACCCTTTGATTAACAACTCCCTATTTCCCTCTTAGACCCCTGCCTTCCCGTCACCATTATTTCACTTTCTACTTTTTTGCGTTAAACTTTGTTAGATTCTACATATAAATGAGATCATGCAGTGTTTGTCTTTCTGTGTCAGACTTATTCATCTGGCATAATGTCTTCCAAATGTACATTGTTTCAAATGATTGGATTTACCTTCTTTTAAGGCTGAATTGTATTCCATTTACCACATTAAAAAAATGAATTTAAATGCATATTTATTGGTTGATAAACTTGTGTATTATGTAAAAATATGTTAAAGCATGTATTAATGGAATTCAGCATATGAATATCTTATTAATAGCTAATTTGTACTGAGCCCTAACCATAACATTATGTGTTAATAGATTTTAATTCTCATAGTAACTTAAACACTCATTTTTAATAAAAATTAACAAAAATTGAATCACATATTGTTACAAGATTGAATGTATAAAAAACAGTACATAAAGAAGAAATAATTTAAGCATTTTTTCATGTGTCTGGGTGCAGCACACCAACATGGCACATGTATACATATGTAACAAACCTGCACGTTGTGCACATGTAACCTAGAACATAAAGTACAATTAAAAAAAAGAAATAATTTAAGCAAAAAAGATGTTAATATTTGCAATAAATAAAACTGGAAAGTAATTTATTAAAAAAAAGTGCTTGCTTTCTCTAAGACAATTTTTCAGTATTAACAATTTTTTTTTTTTTTTTTGAGACGAAGTCTCACTCTGTCGCCCAGGTTGGAGTGCAGTGGTGCGATCTCAGCTCACTGCAAGGTCCGCCTCCCAGGTTCACGCCATTCTACTGCCTCAGCCTCCTGAGTAGCTGGGACTACAGGTGCCCACCACCACGCCCAGCTATTTTTTTGTATTTTTAGTAGAGATGGGGTTTCACCATATTAGCTAGGATGGTCTTGATCTCCTGACCTCGTGATCTGCCCGTCTCGGCCTCCCAAAGTGCTGGGATTACAGGCAGGTTTTTTTTTTTTTGATATGGAGTCTTGCTCTGTTGCCCAGGCTGGAGTACAGTGGCCTGATCTCGGCTCACTGCAAGCTCCACCTTCCTGGCTTTATGCCATTTTCCTGCCTCAGCTTCCTGAGTAGCTGGGACTACAGGCGCCGGGCACGATGCCCGGCTAATTTTTTGTATTTTTAGTAGAGACGGAATTTCACTATGTTGGTCAGGATGGCCTTGATCTCCTGACCTCATGATCCACCCACCTAGGCCTCCCAAAGTGCTGGGATTACAGGCGTGAGCCAAAGCGCCTGGCCGAGTTAACAATTCTTTACATTAAATTCTTTCTGTTGAAATAACTAGTGAAACTAGTCCCTCACTGATACAGCAGCAGTGGTGTGTCCAGGATCTGAAAGTAGAAAGGACCAAATATAGGTTCTCACTGTGTTCTGCAAACGGTGTGAAGAATCCTATGCAAAACGTCCTCTCCATAAACTGTGTATAGTTGACATAGAAAGGATCAAATTCCTTAAACAAGATAGTGCTGCTGTTTTTGTAATGTCTCACTCCATTTTAGAGATACCACAATTTTCTAGTTTTCCCACCATGGCAGGGGTCCTTCTCTTTCAGTGTGTTTTGCAGACTTCTCTCCACTCGCCCCAGCGTATAGTCGTGGAGTACTTAGCACTAAACTACCTTCTCTTTTAGATGTATTGTTTCCTTAGGTGTTTTTATCCTGTTCTGTGACTTTATGTACCATATGCATATCAATATCACCCAAATCTGTATCTTTAAACTCTCTAGAATTCCAGTAGTATATATCCATCTACCTACTTAGCATTTCCACTTGGATGTGCAATGGGATAAACTTTGCATGTCCAGAATACTTCTCTTGACTTCCATCCTCTTAACTTTGCTCACCATCCTTTCCTTCCAAATATTATTACCCTGTTGCTCAAGCCAAAAACTCATGTGTCATTCTTGATTCCTCTTGTTCATCCACATCACACAGCAAATTCATCAGAAAGTTCTGTCGGTGATGACTCTGAAACACATCTGATATCCGGCACCCTCTCTCCATCTTACTTGCCATCACCTGAGTTCAAGACACCATGACCTCTATTCTGGACAGCCACAGTAGCCTCCTGTTGGCGTCCCTGCTCCATTAATATCTCCTAATACTCATTCCCATATAGTAGTCTGAGAGCTCTTGGCCTAATCATGCCTTCTCTTCCTTAAAACCCTTCCACAGCTTCTCACCACTCAGAATCAGATCCAAACTCTTTTCTGTAGCCTAAAAAGTCCTCATGACCCAGACTTTGCCCAACTCTCTGTCTTCTCAGACCATTCTCTTGTCGTTTCTTGTTTCTTAAATATGTCAACTTTATTCTTGCTTGTATTCTTTGCATTTGCTCTTCCTGTACCTGAGATGCTTATTCTCCAGCTTTTCCCATGGAGAAAAAGTATCTCATATTTTAGGTTTCAAGTCAAATGTTCTTCCCTCAGTGTGGCCTTCCTTAACACTAAGTTACAACCCTTCCCCATCCCAAGGGTTTTCCAACATCCAGCTATTTCCTTCATAGGAACTTCTATCCTCTGACATTATGTTGTTTACTTAAGTATGTTATATTGTTTCCTTATATATATTCTTATTTATCTGTTGCCTGTCTTCTCTTTGCCAGAAAGAGGGCAGAAAATTGTCTGCCTGGTTCACTATTGTATATCCAGCACCTAGAACAATGTCTGGCATATAAAACGTGCCTAATAAATATTTAATGAGTTAATAAATTTAGACCAGAAAATTGGTAGATTTCAAATATAAAAAAGACCCCCCTCCCACAAATCCAGACACTATGTCTGGGGATTTGCACTAATTTTACAAAAGTAGTTATTAATTATCCTATTTTTGGATGAGAAAATGAAGTCTTAAACGACTTAAGTGTTCTCAAGTAACTTACACAACTTTACCAATCTTACAAACAACAGAATTGGGGTTTAAATTCTGTTTCTGACTCGTAAACCTGGGCTCTATTCCCTCTGCTCTATAACAATTGTGATATTTTAAAGGTGAAGAAAAGTCACTGACAAGGTATATCTATTCTGATTTACACAATGTATAAAGTAATGGTATATATTTATGAGGGCTAAATATTTATTAGAAATAATGGTACCGTAATTTTCACATAGCAAATGACAAATAATAGAAATTGATGATGAAGGATGCTGTATTCACTCTGTGAGAATGATCAGCAGCATACATTCTGGGGGGTCAGGAGATGTAGGTTCTATTTCTGGCTCTGAGGCTAATTAGCTCCATGACTTTGGGTGTGTCCAGGACCTCACCGTATTTCATTTCTCCTGTCTGTAAGGTAAGGGAGACAGTATTCTGGGACTTCTAACACACACAGACACACACACACACACACACACACGCAGAGTGTAGTATTGTAATTTGGCAATCCTGTATACGACATAAAAATGAACCAGCTTAGCTTATCCCATTCAGACGATGGAAATCATCTAAATATAAGTCAAATAATAAATAAATGAAGGCATAGACCCAACTATTCTTCCATTAAAGTGTTAGTATTGCCACACATGAAAATCTGTTTTTAGAATTTATGATGTGTGTTCTAAAAAGAAATTTGAAAAAAAATTAAGTAATGTGACCCTCTTTTTTAAAAGCTTGAGCTAGCTAGCTTGAGGGTGAAATGATTCCTTAAGGTCTGTTGTTTAGAAACAATATATTATTCACATTGAAAAACAGAGGATTCTGTTTTCTTTTCTGTTACTTGCATAATGGAAGGAGGGCCTATTGGGAGATTAACCCAATTAGGTGAATGACGTAAGACATCCTATTTATTTTTCCTTGAATTATTTCTAAAAGGAAGCACTTGATTAAATACTCTCCATTTTGTGGCTTTGCAATTCAGCTATTATTTGGGGGAGATATTAGAAAGCTTGAGAAAAATGACTCAATCAGTTAATTAAAAGGAATAGTCACACTAAAAATTAAACTCTGAAATCTTTGTGGATTAGTTAAGCTTCTGGGGGACCCTTGACATTCTCATGGATTTAGGGGTCCCCAAAACCTGTGACTGCTGTAGAACACAGGTAGTAAAGATGCTGCCTCTCTTCGCCCAAGAGTGCTACTTCTTCCTGCCACCTCCAAGGGAGATAGTGGAAGAGAGAAGGGCAGAATTTCAGTAGAAAGGGCCCTGGGCTGGGACTCGGCAGTCCTGAATTCCTATTCTACCTTTGCCAGGGATCTGTTGTTACTTCGGGCAAATGACCACCTTTCTCTGGGCCTTATCTGTAAAAGGAAAATGAAAGCAAAATACCCCTGTGACTCTTGCTGAGTCTACTAGTTTATGATTTTAGAGATGAATTTTGAGGACAGGTGTGGTCCATAGGAGACTGGATAAAGGTGCGGGTGTTTGAAGGAGCTGCCTCAATAGAGAGCCATGATGAGTGAGGAATATTTGAAACTGAAAAGATGGAGAGCCCACCCTGTAGAATCTTCTGATGGCCATGCAAGGTCCCCACTCACCCACAGGCCCAGGGTGCAGGGCTACCTTTGGTTGGCTTTGTGCTCCAGATAGATAAGGCTGTCTGCGGTGATTCTAACCCAGGCCTATCTAGGCTTTTCCAGGGGAGGGACAAGAGGGTTTTAATCTGACACAGGCTATTGACTGACTGGCTTTGCAGATCTTGTTCTGGGAGTAGCAGAACAAGGTCTCCCAGGGGCAGAGGTACTAATTGTTGAAGCAGTTATATTTAATAACGCAAGACCTCCTGGGACAGAATCTGATACAAGATGTTATTTATTCCTCTTTTACAATCCAAAGTATCACATTCTTCTAGGTCAAAACTTGTCTTTATTTTCCTCCTGATTTTAACGCAGATGATATCTAATATTTAGTAGTCTTTAAGAATCCTGCCTATCAAGGAGAGAAAGAGAAAAAAGGACTATACACAGAACACCTTAGCTCACACATTTTCAAATTACGTTTTTATGAGGGTGTTGATGCAGTAAAACTAAGTTTTCAGATAATTATACCATTCATTTTAGATTTTTAATACATTTGTTATAGTTAGTTCTGTTGAAGAGTCCTGGACCTAGGGGCCTTTCAGAGACTTTCTAATTCATGGTATGCTGGCAAGCTGGCGCTCTAAAAACAAAAGTCCACATTTGTAGCATCTGCTGATTAGTGTGGTGTAAATACTTTCACCATAGCAAATATCAAAGTATCAGTGTGACATTACTGAATGTGGAATTGGGAGGAGATGCACAGGAGTGGCTCTTGTGGTCTGGTAGGAGCTGGTTTCAACACACCCCTGATCATTGTCAATCAATAGATACACAGTTGCTGAGGATGCGAGGATGATGTAGGCTTATTAATGGAGGATACCTGAAAACCCTACAGGATTTAGGCAGTGGGCAGCTTCTGGGAAAAGGACTGCAGGAAAATACAGAATCAGAATACAATCAAAATGAAAGCTGCAAGACTGAGCAAACCTGAGTTTCTGGGCCTAGACCTGCTAAATGTCATCTTAGCTAGTAGACAGATGAATGGAACCAACCTGCTGAGAAACAGATGTCGGTATGCATCATATTTGACACAGGATGAAGGTGGTGTCCCAATCAGTGGAAAAAGAGGCATATATATTAATCCCATGTTATACATATTTATAATGTATGTTGAATATACTTAGCTGTATATTTATGTATTCCTTTTATATTTACACACCATTATGTGACAGTTATAATAATTAATAAGGCTTGTAAGTTTCTGTTTTCTCTGCGAGTAGAAAATGTAATCTGGTTACTACTAGATAATTCAGTCACTTTTCATATAAACCCAATCTCTTAGGGTTTTTATTCCCTCTACTTTTCCTTCACACTGGGACCATAAAGTTCTCTCAGGCATGGGCATGCCCTGGTGGACAGAGGCCGGGATCTAAGCTCATCATCTGTCCTGTTGGCTTCATTATGATGGAATTTGCACTGCCAATCCCACAGCATCTGCTCCATGTGTCCCCGGCTGAGGAAGCTATGTCTGTCCTCCCAGAAACAGTGATTCTTCCATGAGGGGCACTATCCCTCTTTTGACTTGGGCCAGCCTCACTGCAGCTGGCACCAGGCCTGGCTGTCCATCCCATAGCTCCTGCTGCAGGCTGCCCTTGCTGTAACAGCAGGGAGCCCTCAGCAGCCACGCTGACCTTTGATCCTCAGATCTTTTCAGCACATCTCTCAGAAGCCAATGGAAGGCATCCAAATCTCTTTTCACTCCATCAGGTGCATTCGTGGGTGATGCTATTCTTAAACTGACAGTGCTGCCATTTCTACTCTACTGTGGCTGCCCCGAGTGGCCCTGGGCACTGCAAACCTGAATCCTTGGAGAGTTTGCTGTTTGCAGACTTAAGTAAGCTTCTATCTCACTACTCATTTTTTATTTTTATTTTTTTTGAGGCGGAGTTTCACTCTTCTTGGCCAGGCTGGAGTAAAATGGCGCGATCTCAGCTTACTGCAACTTCCGCCTCCCGGGTCCAAGCGATTCTCCTGCCTCAGTCTCCTGAGTAGCTGGGATTACAGGCATGTGCCACCACACCCGGCTAATTTTGTATTTTTAGTAGAGATGGAGTTTCACCGTGTTGGCCAGGCTGGTCTTGAACTCCTGACCTCAGGTGATCTGCCCACCGCGGCCTCCCAAAGTGCTGGGATTACAGACACCAGCCACCGTGCCCCGCCATATCTTGCTACTCTTGTGATTGTCTTTGAGCTCCTCCCAGTTCAGAGAAACTTCTTATTTCCACCCTTATGAGATCTCTCTGGTGCTTCTCTGCTTTCTGGTTCATGATTTAAAATCTGGGCCCCAAGTGTTTCAGGCTTTTGCTTTTTGAACGCAAAGCTATTACTTCTTGAAATATTCAGCTCTTAAAAAATCTAAAGGACCCTGCCTTCAAGATTGCTGCTTCCACTCTGAATTTATAGAGCCTACTTTTGTATTCAAAGCCAAGAATTTGGAGGTGGTTTTTTTTTTTTTTTTTTTTTTTTTTTTGGAGACGGAGTCTTGCTCCGTCGCCCAGGCTGGAGTGCAGTGGCCGGATCTCAGCTCACTGCAAGCTCCGCCTCCCAGGTTCACGCCATTCTCCTGCCTTAGCCTCCCGAGTAGCTGGGACTACAGGCCCCCGCCACCGCGCCCGGCTAGTTTTTTGTATTTTTTAGTAGAGACGGGGTTTCCCCGTGTTAGCCAGGATGGTCTCGATCTCCTGACCTCGTGATCCACCCGTCTCGGCCTCCCAAAGTACTGGGATTACAGGCTTGAGCCACCGCGCCTGGCCGAATTTGGAGTTTTTAAATCATTTTGTTTGTATTTATCTGTTTTGGAATCCTCTCTTCCTTGGCGCAGTAAGCCAATGTGAATTTTAGGTGTAAAACAAAAATAATAAAACTATACAAAGCATAAAGATGACAGAGGTGACTTTAAATGTTTGATCCCAGGATAAAAAACAGTTTTTCTAACTTAAAAGCAATAGAAAAAAATCAAAGGAAAAATAGCAATAGTTTTGATTACATAAAAACTAAACTCTTTAGTGTTAAGAAATCACATAATATTGAATGAAGAAAATAATAGACTGGGAAGCCCATTACCCAAATGTGAGAGACAAATGATTAATATACTTAATATATATTCATAAAAATCAATTATTAACACAAATGCACCATAAAATAAATATGCAGAGCACATAAACATAAGAAGAGATATTAATGACTAATAAAATCATAAATATATGCAAATTAGGAGAATAAATATGTTAAAAACATTTAGGTACATTCTCATATTGCTAAAATGTGTGCAAATTGATGTAATTCTTTCTGGAAAGCAAATTGAAGCCAGGATCTTTGAAAATTCAGGCCAGGAACAGTGGCTCACGTTTGCAATCCTAGTACTTTGTGAGGCCAAGATGGGAGGATCGCTTTAGCCCAGGAATTTGAGACCAGCTTGGGCAACATAAGGAGACCCCGTCTCTATGAAAATTAGAAAAAATTAGCTGTGCATGGTGGTGTTTGCCTGTAGGTGCAGTTACTTAGGAAGCTGAGGCAGGAGGATTGCTTGAGCCTGGGAAGTCAAGGCTGTAGTGAGTTGTGATTTCACCACTGCACAACTCCAGCTTGGGTAACAGAGTGAGACCCTGTCTCAAAAAAAAAAAAAAAAAAAAAAAAAAATTCAATTCTTTATTTTTATAATTCTACTTCTAAGAATTAGGAAGTTAAAAGAATAGATGGGTATAAGGTAAAAATCAAAAGTTGGTGAGATAACAGTTCATAAATATGGAATATTCATGACTTTACTTTTTGGTAGAGAAAAGAAGAATGATCATATATTGCTTCTGTAATTAGAAAAAAAGTATTATTAAGCTAAGGGCAGACAATTGTACCTTCTTTTGGGTAAACTTTGAAAAAGTTTCTATAAAGTGCTGTTTTCTTTAAATATTCCAGTGATTAGACTATTTAGCTCTCTGTCAATAAGATAACCTCTATAATCTATAAGCATAAAATACTACAAGCTGTGAACAACTGTACTTAAAATTACATGAGTGAGAAGATTTCAAAAAATGTTAAAAATGAACACCTTTTAAAATATAAATATCTTTGACATCTGGAAGAACAGTCTCAAATCTTCAGCAAGCTATCGAGTGACCCCATCTATCTGTCAAATTGAGCAGCATTTGTGTTTTGCTTTACCCTTTACAACACATGTGTGCACTCATGGATCATTTCTTTGTTAATCCTCACAACACTCTGGGGCAGGAGTAACTGTTAACGTTCTTCAGTGTATCAGTAGAAAACTGGCTCAGGGGTTAAGTAACTTGTCAAAGGACCAAAACACCTCTTAGGTGTAGAAACGTGATTCGAATCTTAGCCTTCTTGTGGGGAATCCCCAGCTCACTCCACTGCACCATGTAGCTTCTCTACAGCTTTCCAGTAACCCAGTAGAGTCCTGGCAACAAAACAGAAGTGTTAAAAAGAAACATTTTTTACAAGATTTTTCAGATTTGAAGCTTTGTTTTAACTTTTGAGAATGTGATGCCATCTGGAAGTGGTATCCCATTTTAAAGCTGAGACAGTGATTCATGATTTCCTGACCCATATATACTGTTTACTAGTTTTATTTTTCCTACTTCCAAGACATTTTCTACAGACAGGAGACAGATGGCTGAAACACTGAAACATCCAAGGCTGCTTCATTGCACGACTCCAGGAGCTCCATTCACATCATAAACTGTGTGAAGGGCACTGTCTGGAATTGTGCAGTGCCTAGCCTGTGCAGCTGTATGTGGCCCTCTGCCTTTTGTTGAGGTACTCAGCTCAGGTAGTGTTAGTTCTGAGGATGGTGGCCAGCACAGGAATCTGAATCATCACATCCTGAATTTTACTCCATCTACTATAGCCATAGCACCCTCTCTAAGTCCTAGGTCATATCTATATATCTATATCTATATCTATAGCAGAAGATACTCTAAGAAAACAAATATTTGATTATTGGCTAAGCTACAACTGTGTTCCCCTAACTCAGTGGTTTTTAACCCTGGGCACACTGGCAATGTCTAGAGACACTTTGGGTTGTCACAACTGAGGATCTTGTAGGTAGAATCCAGGGATGCTGCTAAACATTCCAAAGGGCATAGGATATCCCCCTCACAACAAAGAATTAACTGGCTCAAACTGTCCTTATTAATGCAGAACCCTAAATGGACACCCCCTTTCTGATGAGTTGGGCTGATTCATGTGTGAAACCTTGAGGATTTTCTTGGCTCTTTTAGTCAGGTCTTGAATAGGAGCAGCTAGGGGCTCTTTTCCCTTAAGTCCACACTCGATAATTTCCTCTTGAAAATGTTCCATTCCCTTTGTGAGAAAAGAAGCAGAGGTCCTTCCTGCAGAGAGCTTATCTAAATCATTCACCCAATGCCTTTTTTGGCCTGTGAGGTTCCATGTAGCAAACTCCTTAGGGCAGAAAAAGCACATGGCTGGAGTAGAAGTCATGTCCTTGAGCATGCCCTGAGAGTTCTCTCTACTTTCATCCCTGAGGCACTTCCACAGGGGGAGAAGAAGACATGCACGCCTGTGAGGAGATGGAGAGCCTGGCCTGAAGCAGGTCACTGACATATCTGTTGATCCTCTAGTTTTATCTTAAAAATATACATGAATTTTTATTCTAGTCTGTAATATATCTATGTTAACTTTTATAAAATTGTTCTAATTATCAGATACTTTCCACATTTTTTCTCCAAGCCTTTGAATAAAATGAAAACTCCATGAACATGCATGTATTTACCCTGTTGCTTTGCTTATATGACCATGTAGAGTTTTTCTCCATTGCCCTTCTTCTGGGGGCTTGGCAAAAATCAATCCTAAGGTCCTTGGACCTTGAACTCCTAAAGGATCCCAGTTGTAAGAATCTGAGGAATGTTAGACCAAGCCAAGGTGGTGATCACAGGCATAGAGGTGTCGAGCACAGATGAAGGTCCGGCCTGTGTATGTGTCTTAAGTAGGATCAATCTCAGCATCCCTGCTCTGCATACAGGAACCATGAACTAGAGTGCATATCATATGAAAGACAGGAGCCTGAGAGAGCCACTTCCAACAAGTTCTAGCCAATAGACACTCAGGATGGGCCTGAGAAGTGTCGACTTCAATGATTCCTCTGGTCCTGAGAAATGGGAGGCAAACTAAAGGAGAAGCTACTAGGCAGGGGCAAGGGATGCGCTGTGGAAAGAGATGCAGTCTGTGGCAAGCATTACAGCACTGGGTAAAGTTACAGGATTGTGTTCCTTTTGAGGTGTTTTCAAGTACAACTGCTCTATTAGGAATCAATGATATAAGGAGAATATTATAAGCCTCATAATGACATGCCAGGGTCTAGACTGAGATCAATATGGATTTGAATTCTGATTCTGCCATTTACTGGCTCTGCAACTTCAAGTTATTTTGTGTGCCACAGACTCAGTTTCTCATCTATAGAATGTGAATAATGGTAATAAGACATTTCTATTTATTTATTTATTTATTTATTTATTTATTTATTTATTTTTGAGACAGAGTCTTGCTCTGTTGACCAGGCTGGAATGCAATGGCGTGATCTCGCCTCACTATGGCCTCTGCCTCCCCGGTTCAGGCAATTCTCCTGCCTCAGCCTCCCAAATAGCTGGGATTATAGGCACCCTCCATCATGGCTAATTTTTGTGTTTTTATAGAGACTAGAGACGTATTTCTGTAGAGACTAGAGATGGGGTTTCACCATGTTGACCAGGCTGGTCTTGAACTCCTGACCTCAGATGATCTGCCTGCCTCCGCCTCCCAAACTGCTGGGATTACAGGTGTGAGCCATCGCGCCTGGCTACATTTCTTAAGGCATTTCTCCCTATCACTGGTGGGTAATGCTTCTCAGATCTTCTTCTCAGCTTTTCTCTCTGATATCTCATTTGGAAACTGATACTTTGATGACATATGTTGGGTGGGTGCAATTCTGTCTTTTAAAAAAAAGCCTCTATTCAAATCCAGATGATGAATTTATCTGCTTGGCTTATGTGAAGAGGACTGGTTGGTATTCATAATCAAAGCTTGAACATCTCTGGGTCTGCAGCCTTCTCTCTTCCTGGAAAGGTTAGAGAAGAAATGAATTCAAATTTCTAAATTTCAATCTGCCTGTCCTCATTATAGTGTTGAGGGGTGAGTAGGTCATTTCCTCACAGAGTATCAGTGTCAAATGGCTTTTTGAAAGAACATTGAGAGATTTCTTCTTGAGTAGTCTAGTGTAAAATAGACTACTAGTCTATTTTTTTAATAAGTGGATAGACTCTTCTATTTTAACACCTCTCATTCTTTTAAGTATTTGGAGTACAAACTAGACTTATGTGCTTAATCAATAACATGTCCTTTGAGGTTAGTGATTACACAGAATGAAGTTTCATTGTACCAGTTTTTGGATTGGAGATCCAATGAGAAGACACATCAGCATTCCACTCAGTGCTTTCTCACTAAAATCCAGTTTGGAATGAACCAACAAAGCTTTTCTGAAATAATTATAAATGACTTTAAATACATTAAGGTGATGAAACAAGCTATCTCTTTGGAAAAGAGCAAAGAATAAATTAGTAAAGAATTATCTTAAAATATCAACAAAGAGAATTAAAGTATTATGTTTCTCATTTTCCTTTGCTTTTTTTTCCTACAGTTTTTGTGATTGTTTAATGCCTTTTCAGCTTTAGATACTTGAGATTAAAGAAATTACTTTCTATATTATTTCTTCCGATTCCTTGACAGATATTTCTCTGGGTTTCATTCCAGGAATTCTTCATTGTGAAAAGGAAAATTTGACTATTGAAACAGAACATCAACAACATTCATTTAATTTATTTATCTCAAATTACTGGACATTTATGTGGATTCAGAGCTGCTTTGTTAAATTTGGTCTCTGAAATGTAATACTGGTCTAGAGAATCTGAAGTTTACAAGAATTGTGTAAACTTCACATGCATTAACACTCTTTTGTCCTCTAAAACGAATCCACATCAAGTTCCCAAGAGTCAACAGCAGTGGTCCCCAACCTTTTTGGCACCAGGGACTGGTTTCTTGGAAGACAATTTTTCCATGGACCAGGGTGGTGGGGATGGTTTCGGGATAATTCAAGCACATTACGTTTATCGTGCACTTTATTTCTATTATTACTACATTGTAATATATAATAAAATAATTATATAACTCACCATAAGATAGAATCAGTGAGAACTCTGAGCTTGTTTTCCTGCAACTAGACAGCCATCAGGGGCTGATGGGAGACAGTGACAGATTATCAGGTATTAGGTTCTCATAAGGAGCATTCAACCTAGATCCCTTGCATGTGCAATTCACAAAAGGAATTGTGCTCCTATGAGAATGCTATGCCACTGCTGATCTGACAGGAAGCCGAGCTCGAGCTCAGGTGGTAATGTGAGGAACAGGGGGCAACTGTAAATGTAGATGAAGCTTCACAGGCTTGCCCGCTGCTCACCTCCTGCTGTGTGACCTGGTTCCTTACAGGCCAGGAACTGGTTCCAGGGGTTTGGGGACCCCTGGTCAACAGTAGCTGTTGCATGGCTGCTGGAGCACAAGTCCAGAGTCCAGCTCACTCATGCTTTCCTTCTGCATTTGCAATTTTTTTCCTCTCCTCTTTCTCTAGCCTATTTAACCCATCACTTCTGCCCGATGTCTTAGGCTTCAAACCTTATAGTAGTAAACACTGCCTGCTGCTTTCCTGTCTTTCTACCATCCCAATTAGTCACCAAGCCCAGTGTTACCCATCAAATATCTGTCTAAATAACAACTATATTGGAGCCATTCCTGTGAAGAAAAAGTTTCAAAGTTCCATATTTTTTACAGAATAATGACCCAACTTGTTCGCCTGGCATTGTGGGATCTCCCGTATTCACCCTAGCCTACCTTTGGTTTTATGTCTAATTCACTGGTATATTTACTTTATGCTCCCAGGAAACTAAGATTATAGAGGTTTCCTGATTATATCCACTGCTAACACGTGCCAGTTTCTACCATTTAATTTAAATTACTTTAAATTTAAAAAATTATACAGCAACACATGATGATTTTAGAAAACATGGAAAATGTAGATGAGCAAAATGAAAAAAAATCAAATTCCAGAGATAATCATTGCCAACATTTTACTGTATTCTCTTTCAGACTTTTATCTATGCATATTTATACATGTGTAGATTTATAAAAATAGAATTTTACTACATATACTATAATCTGATGTTCAATAACTATATTATTGAACATAATTCCATGCTTATACTTTCCTATCTTGTCTATCAAAAGTATTGATGTTTAAAGATATGATCTCCTATTTTGGTCACTTGTTTTTCATTTTGTTTATAATTTAAAATAATGCTTCTATAAACTTGTAGCTAATCTTTTGCACACATAATTAATATTTTTGAGTAATTCCTACTAGCGAAATTGTTTCTCTAATATCTTTAATGTTTTCTTATCAATCCTGTTTTCAAATCTTAATAATTTCTGTTTTTCTTCTTTGGGCCCCATGTGACTTCATTCCATTTTTATGGAAGTTTGAACATGAAACTCAGACCTAGTAATCTAAGAAAGGATTGGACCAGAGTTAAGGACAAGATAGAAATGACTTTCCACCTCTTAGAGCTCATAATCCTTGTTAATTTTAACCAGAATTATATGAGCTAACAACAAAACTTACTTTTTAGATGGTTTATATTGAGTTGGCCCTCCACCTCCTCATCTCTTTTTTTTTCTCATTATACTTTAAGTTCCGGCTACATGTGCAGAACATGCAGGTTTGTTACGTAGGTATACATGTGCCATGGTGGTTTTCTGCACCCATCAACCCGTCATCTATATTAGGTATTTCTCCTAATGCTATTCCTCTCCTAGTCCCCCATCACACACTGCCCCCCCACCGACAGGCCCCGGTGTGTGATGTTCCCCTCCCTGTGTCCATGCGTTTTCATTTTTCAACTCCGACTTATGAGTGAGAACATGCGGTGTTTGGTTTTCTGATCTTATGTTAGTTTGCTGAGAATGATGGTTTCCAGCTTCATCCATGTCCCTGCAAAGGACATTAACTCATCCTTTTTTATGGCTGCATAGTACTCCATGGTGCATATGTACCTCATTTTCTTTATCCAGTCTATCACTGATGGGCATTTGGGTTGGTTCCAAGTCTTTGCTATTGTGAACAGTGCTGCAATAAACATACTTGTGCATGTGTCTTTATAGATTTATAATCCTTTGAGTATATACCCAGTAATTTCTTTTTACTGAATCAGCTCAGTCACTTTCCACAGTGCTATGGATCAAATTTAAGTTTTGTTATTGTGACAGAAACTTTATACATTTAGATTTGCCTGGCTAGCTTCCACAGGCTGTTTTTTCAAAGAGATATTTGGTCTATCATTCAGGTAATCTTCCACTGATTGGCTGTTAATTTTATTCTGTCCTATGTGTTGAAAAATCATTTATTAAGCCTCTTTGGTGTAGACGGCTTTGTGCTAGGTGATGAATAGGATGGTTTCTCCTGAGGAGCTCATGGTTTAGCAGGGGAGGTGGACTTGTAAATACCCAGATTTCTTCACTGTGACATGTGCAGCAACAGAAGCATGTGCAAGGTAGAGGAGCTAGTAATGCCTTTCTAGAGGGGTCAGGGAAGTTGTCCTAGAAGAGGGAACAACTGAGTTGCATTTTTGTAAGATAAACAGGGATTCCACAGGTGATTGTGCAGCAGGAAGGGTGGGGAAGAGAGAGAGAGCACTATTTTCAAATGTGATGGAGCCCAGAAAAACACGGTGTATTTAGGGAACCATATGCAGAATGCTATGACTAGAAAATTTGCTATGGGGAGAGGAAAGGGGTGATGAACCTGGAGGGGAGGATAGTGATTAGCTCAGGAATAGCGTTGGGCTATTGTGCTCTTAGACTTGACGCTGGTGGTGTTAAACCCCTGACTTGATGAGATGGGTGTTTTAGAAAGATATATAGCAACGTGCTGCCTGGATTTCAGGAGGAAGATATTGGGAACAAAGAGACCAATTAGGAGACCATTGTGATTACTCATGAAAGAAATTAAGAAGATGGAGACAGAAGAGTGATGATGGCAGAAAAGAAAAGATGCTCATGGTGCTGGACCAGGTCAAGGGCCTTGGGGGTTGAATGGCACAGGGCTGAGAAAGGACTTAAAAATACAGGGCAGCATGCTTGAATGATCCAAGAGGGTTTAGTGGAGAAACCAAAACTGAGAGTCAGTTATTCTAAGAGAGGCATCAACGGAAAAATATGAGTAGGGAGCAAAAACTACAGGAGATACAAGCTAGGCCCTAGGAACAGTAAAGAATATTCCAGAGCTATGAAAAAAATCAACGGATTTTCTAAGTAGAGCAAACAAATAACATTAACAGAATATTCACAAATAGACTACAAAGTAAAATTTTCCTCCAACACGAAAATCTGGTAAAATCCCAGCAAAAGAGAAGTTCTGGAAGGAAAAAAAATGCTGAATTGATTTCAAGTAATTTTGAACTGAATGTGAAAATCTTATTTAGAATAACATGTTCAAATTTCATGGGCAGCTCTAATAGGCACTAAACACTTCCCCTATTTTACTGGCTTTTTGTTCCTGGCAGGGAGGAATGTGTATACTTGTCATATCCTTTACTGGAGAAAATAGGCAAAAATGTGTTATTTATAGATGCTGAAAATGATCCTTCCAAGTAATAATATTTGGCAGTTGTCCTCTTTTTGACAGGAATCTTTTACCTCCTTTGGTTTGGACTATGTTCTAGTTTATGCAATGCCATGGAACAAACTACTTCAAGAATTAGTGGCTAAAAACACCAATATTTTACTTATGAATCTGTAACTTAGACAGGGCTCAGGGGGAGCACCCTGTCTCTGAGCCACTTGATATCAGCTTTGGCAGCTGAAGGTGGAGGAATGAAATTATTTGAATGTTCTCTACTCACATGTTTGGTGGTTGATGCAAACAGCTGAGGTCTGGAACAACTGGTGCTTCATGGCCATCTCTCTCTATTTCTATATGATTTCCCCAGTAGGGTGGCTTCAGCATAGCCAGATGTTTTTCATATGTAGATGGGAGACTCCCAAGACATGTCCTTCAAGAGAGAGAAAAAGCTAGGCAGGAGCTGTGTTGCTTTTCTAACGTACCTCAGATGATACTAAGTGTCTCTTTTGCTACATTCAAGTTATTAGGAATGAGTTGCCAAAGCCAGCCCACATCAGGGAAGGAGAATTAGACTCCATCTTCTCTGGGAGGAGTATCAAATGATTTGTCTTCAAACCACAGCAGTCTGGATGAACAGTTTGCAGAAAGTCAAATGATCCCTCTCCTCCAGGAGACCTACCATTGCAGCCATAGTTTGGTTGTATACTCTTTATTTTAGGGATTTCTACCAGAGACCTCTTTTGACTGCATTCCATATTTGAGTTTCACCTAATCCAATCTTCCCAAGTTCAGGTCTTTATGACTTTTGATGGGCCCAGAGCCACATGGTATAGTAGAAAGCGGTAGTGTTCAGAATCAGAAGGACCTGATTAGTAACCTCCTGATCTCAGGTCTGCCGTTAACTTGCTGTGATCACCCTGTGACTCAGACAGACTTTCCACAGCATGTGGTATTAATTTAGACCACAAATAGTGTAGTTTTTCCTTTAATTAAAATAACCGTAAAATTTATGTGTGGAACAGTTAACAAACTTTATTGAGCTCTTCTTACATGCAAAATGCCATGCTGGGATCTAGGGATGTACAAAGACTGGCCTAAGGGAAAGTAGAGGCTGGTGCTTAGCAGTAAGTGGAGGCAGTTTGCAAACGGAGGTCAGTAGTATGCTTAGACCAGGGCCACCAGGGCTTTTGCCCCAGGCTCCATGCCATCCACTGTCCTTCCCCCAAACCCCAACGTCAGGGACTCCTGTGCTCTGAAGTCTCTTCCTCAGAGTTTTCTAAGTGCCTTTCTGATGCTTAGAACTTGCCAGGGCTGGCAGTGCCATCTGGTCAGGGTGCTCTGAACCCGAATGAGGCCCAGCGCAGGCCCCGGCCTTCCTTTCTCACCTTCACGGTGCTCTCTGACTCTTCCCACTGTCACGTTCCCTATGTGCGGGGTTGACCAGTTGTCTCACAGGAGCTTCGGGACTCACACCTGTGGGGTTATTGCCCTCCATTTCTCAGTTCTAGAAGGGCATCCTGGCAAGCAGATAGCTTCTACTGGATCGCATGGTATCTCTCTTATAGGATGCCATGAAATCAGGCCACCAGAATGATGCTGACATGCTGATTCTGAGGTCTGAGAGTTTTAATTTCTAACAAGTTTCCAGGTAATACCGATTCTTCTGGTCAGGAAAACCCTTTGAGAACCAACAAATTTTTGTGAAACTGTGTGTCTTGTGAGTGAACAATGTTGTATTCTTTGTAATCCTTTGGGACATTTTGTTTTTACATTACTGAAGTACTGATAAAATGCCTAGCTGAAGAGCAATGCGGGTCTAAATTTTATCATCTAAACACCAGATGCACACAGTGATATTGATTCAGGCATCATCCTCTAGAATATCTCTCTGTAAATGCCCTACCCAACTAATCTGCACTGTTGGTCACTACATAGTTAATGCAATGGGTTTCTCATCCATGTGGCTCACATGAACGCCAAGAAGGCCATGCATATTTGGCTTAAGGAGCAGAAAGGCAAATCTATATCTCTGGGACTGCCTAATTCTTACTGTGGCCGAATACCACAGGAGTGGGTATGAATATCCCTTCCTTTATATATTGTTCCAAAATCTTTGGTGAAAATGAAATTTAAAAAAGTAAAATGTAATCCATGTTTACTGAAGGAAGTAGCTCTTCAGAGGAAAATATAATGGATATTGGGGGTGGGGGATTGCTTTGGGAGTTTGTATTTTATAGAGGGGACTGAGGTTATGGCCAGAATTCCTAAAGGGGCAGAGTCTGAAGTCTCCCAAAGAAGACCAGCAGGCCAAATGACTCATTAATAGTTTTGGGAGTTTCCAAGGACATTTGTAGTGTCCATGATTGAAGACAGCAGGAGATCCTTAGCAATCAACATTTACTGCATAACCGGTGAGTGACAAGTCCACCCCAAGATGTGGGTTTTGCAGAATGAATAGGCCCCCAGGGACTCACATTATAGTACCCCCTCTCCCCACATCTCCCATAAGCCACTAAGAAGCATTGATGAGCAGGGAGGGATCTAAAAAGGGTGTCAACCAGGCACCACAGAAATCAGAGGAGGGAGATGCACGTAGGAAAAAATATTATAGAACATGGTAATAGTTCCCAAACATTATGTTAGTTGGCTCCCAATTTCTATTTGGGAGGGAATATTATTCCTCCTTTAAAAATGGGGAAACTAAAGCTCAGAGACTTGCCCAAAATTATGCAGCTAGTATCACAGAGCCAGGATACAAATAATCTATACACATATGGTGTATATAGAAAGGTATGTTAGGAACAGGTGATCTGTGTCAAATCATCACTCAATCATCTACTAGCTATAGTCTAGTTACTGAATTTCTCTGAGTTCTTGGTTAACTCTTACACAAAATAGGCCTGTCTTATAGAAACCAGGCTTATGGTGAAGAAGAGGTAAGAAACAAAGTGCCTAGTTCGGTGTTGGTCACATAGTAGATGCTAAAAGACTGACTTCCTTCCCTTCCCGCCTCATCTCCCCTGAGATGGCTCCATGCCGGAGGCACAAAACAGATGTTTCTCTCAAATAAATTACTTTACCTTTACAAGTCTTAATTTCCTCATTTATAAAATAAAGATAATGGGGCTATCTACTTTATTTATTTTATTTAATTTATTTTTTTTGAGATGGAGTGTCACTCTGTCACTGAGGCTGGAGTGCAGTGGCACAATCTCGGCTCACCACAAACTCCGCCTCCCGGGTTCACATCATTTTCCTGCCTCAGCCTCTCGAGTAGCTGGGACTACAGGTGCCTGCCACCGCACCCAGCTAATTTTCTGTATTTTTAGCAGAGATAGGGTTTCACCATGGTCTCAATCTCCTGACCTCGTGATCCACCCACCTCGGCCTCCCAAAGTGCTGGGATTACAGGCATGAGCCACCACACCCAGCCAGGGATATCTACTTTATAGAGTTGTTGTGACATTTATTTTATTTTTTATTTTTTTTTTTGATGGAGTCTCATTCTGTCGCCCAGGCTGGAGTGCAGTGGCATGATCTCTGCACTGCAACCTCCACCTCCGGGTTCAAGCGATTCTCCTGCCTCAGCCTCCAAAGTAGCTGAGATTACAGGTGTGTGCCACCACGTCTGGCTAATTTTTGCATTTTTAGTAGAGACAGGGTTTCACCATGTTAGCCGAGCTGGTCTCGAACTCCTGACCTCAAGTGATCCACATACCTTGGCCTCTCAAAGTGCTGGGATTATAGGCATGAGCCATGGTGCCTGGCCTGTTGTGGCATTTAAATGAGATGATGCACATTAAGTACATAGCATAATGCATAGCACATGCTTAGTGCTCAGTAAATGTTAGCTATCATTAATAATAACAGAAATGAACATTCAAGAATCTAGGGTTCTTGGAGTCAGAGGGACAATGTGCCTGCTCTTTGATTTTGTGCCTTGCAACTGGCAGCCCTTTAAAGCTGAGCTGGGGAAGGCCCATGCCCAGGAGGAAGTCTGGAGGCCCCAGGGTGAAATTGGGCTGTTTGGATCACCCTGTTTTATCTCCTGTTCATGGCATACATCTCTTGCCAAGGAGATGGCAGGATTTTCTTTCAAATAAAACAGAATTTTGCATAGTCCTCAGAAGAATTTTTTCTTCTGTTGCTGAATGGAGCTTCTAAAGGGCTTTTTGCAGGAGTGAAGAGAATGAAATAGTTGACTTCTCTATCACAGCCCCTGGTTTAATAATTAGACATTCCGGGAAAAAGTGCTTTGGCAGAAGTCAGCTACATTTTATTTTGACAGGCAGAGTCTTTTGTTTTCCCTTTCCTTCCTGTTCCATCATACTCATGGATGAAAGTATTCGGAAGTTTGGAGCTTTTGTAACATATTTCACTGCTTAGGACTATAATGTATGGTAAAACATTCCTTAAAGGTCACAGTGAGAAATATTTTATGGTAGAGAGATTATTGGAAAGGCCGGCTTCCAGTATAACCCAGACAGCATCTACTTGGGATATCTTAAAATTAAAGCTATATTATAACTTCTTCAGATTTTTATTCTGTCTTCGGAATGGGGAGCTAACACTGCAGAATTTTAAAAAGGCAGGAGGGTGCAGGGCATGGTGGCCCCGCCTGTAACCCCAGCACTTTGGGAGGCTGAGATGGGTGAACTGCTTGAGCCCAGGAGTCTGAGACCAGCCTGGGCAACATGGCAAAACCCTGTCTCTACAAAAAAATACAAAAAATTAGCCGGGTGTGGTGGTGCGTGCCTTGCCTGCAGCCCCAGCTACTCCAGAGGCTGAGGCAGGAAAATCCTTTGAGCCCTGGAGGTCGAGCTGCGGTAATCCGTGATCATGCCACTGTACCCCTGCCTGGGTGACGGAGCAAGACCCTCTTTCAAAAACAAACAAACAAACAAACAAACAAACAAACAGACGTGGGAGGGCACTGAAGCAGAGAGATCAAGGCATGCATTCCAGCTCAGCCATTGAATTGTCCGTGGCAAGTTATTAAAAAATCTGTGATCCCATCCTGGCTAACACGGTGAAACCACGTTTCTACTATAAATACAAAAAAATTAGCGGGGCGTGGTGGCGGGCGCCTGCCGTCCCAGCTATTCAGGAGGCTGAGGGAGGAGAATGGCGTGAACCCGGGAGGCTGAGCTTTCGGTGAGCTGAGATCGCGCCCCTGCACTCCAGCCTGGACGACAGAGCGGCTCCGTCTCAAAAAAGAAAAAGGCCGGGCACGGCGGCTCATGCCTGTAATCCCAGCACTTTGGGAGGCCGAGGAGGGTGGATCACGAGATCAGGAGATCGAGATCGTCCTGGCTAACACAGTGAAACCCCGTCTCTACTAAAAATACAAAAAATTAGCCGGGCGAGGTGGCGGGCGCCTGTAGTCCCGGCTACTTGGGAGGCTGAGGCAGGAGAATGGCGTAAACCCGGGAGGCGGAGCTTGCAGTGAGCAGAGATTGCGCCACTGCACTCCAGCCTGGGAGACAGAGCGAGACTCCGGCTAAAAACAATCAATCAATCAAACAAACAAACAAACAAACAAAAAAACCAAAAAAAAATCTGTGATCTTCGGCATCCTCATATGGAAAATGGCAGTAATAAGCCCAACTTTGCAGGGTGGTTTGGAAAATGAGGGGACGTTTGTAAAGCTCACAATGTGGCACATAGTAATTGCTCAATACATTTAGATAAATATTAGGTCCCTCCCCTGGCCGCCTGCAGTGCTTTATAGTTGAGTGCCCATGGGCAAGTCTGGTCTCAGTTTACCCATCTGTAAAATTAAGGGGCTTGACCAGCTCTTCACACACTGTAATTTGTATCAGGCCTGAAAAGTCTCTGAGTCTCTGATTCTTTATGTTGTCATCATTCAACAATGCTGAATTGCATTAGCTCCAGGTGAAAGGTGGAATGACCACAGGTATCTGGGTGGCCTGGGTGGCTTCCATGGCAGAGTGACTTTTGACTGGGCCTGAGGAACAAGTTAGAGGGATTCGGGTAGGTAACAGCCTGAGTCCTTCTGGCCAGGAAGGTTCAGCCCAAGCCTACATGGAGTTCTAAATAACCAACCAATTCCAGAACCAAGCTAGGCACTTGTGACAGGTTCAGACTATTGTATTATTCAGCTTCCTTTTGGTGAGAAACAGCAGAAACCCTATAAAAACCAGTTGGAACCCTGTAAAAATCAGCATGAAAGGGACTTCATTGTCTCATTAATCCTGGCAGTCAATGGGATAGATCCATACACTACTGGATTGAGGACCTCAAATGATGTTGTCAGGGCATTTTATCTCTACATGTTTCTGTTCTTCTTGTCTGTCTTTTTGAATGTTGGTCTTGTATTTTTCCTCCTGTTTCTGATAGACTTTCTCCACCTGAGAGCCACCCTGGATCTTGGCAGACCTAGGCTTGCAGACTTTGGTTTACAATGCCATAGGGATACAATACAGTGCAATACAGTACAATACAATACAGTAGAATAGAATAGAATAGAATAGAATAGAATAGAATAGAATAGAATACGATGCAATACGATACAATATAACAGAAATAGAGGTCTCCTCTCTCCCCTTGTCCACACATCAGTCCTGTAGAAGGGCTCTGATTGGAATTTGTTAGCTGTGTGCTCATTCCTTGGATGAGCATATGATAGCATGTTAAATGGCATGCTGCCGTGCTCAAAATACAATGCCCTGGACAATGCGGTCACCAGTGTGATCGGGAGCCAGGTGGGCATTGTGATTTATAGTCTGATGATATCTATGTGGAATGCAGAAGCTACTGTTCACCGACACAAAAAGATGTGCCAGACAAAAACAAACCAACACAACCTGAAGAGATGCTCATGACAGGAAGCTCAGCAATAGAAATAAATCCCTGTTTTGGCCCAGTTTCCTGTCCATTCAGAGATGCTTTGACTCTCCAGAGACCACTGAGAAGCACAGCAGTGTACCGCCGGGTCTCACCTCCAGGAATTTGACTTTTTTTCCCTACTAGTAGCTTCCTCTTTTCAATATCTTATTCACAAATATTACATACCATTGTCCATCACTGATGTTTTTCCAGTGTCAAATTCCTCACCTCCACTGTGCTTTCATTTCTCCTGCCTGCAAAACTCCAAGTCAGCCAAACCGCCCCATTTCTCCAGGCTTACAACTGGACTTCTGGGCACTCCAGGAGGTAGTCACAGGTCTGCACTAGCAAGTGCTACTATAAATTCATGGCCTCCAACTTCAGGCAGGCCCCATTCCCAGGCAGCTCTTTCATCCACTGTGGAGACAGTGGCCATTTTAGAACATCCTCCACTTGCTGATTATTCTGTTTCTCCTGCAGATCCATTCTCAACCTCTGTCTTTTCTGTGTCCTTATTGTCCAACCTCTACAGACTATCATCTGGCTCCCTTGGCCTCTGGCTTCCTGTTGGGCTTGGTCAAGGGAAGCACCAGCAGAAGAATGAGAGGGCAAGAGGAGAGGAAAGTTGGGCTGCTTATTTTCCGCCTTCCTCCCTTCCTCACCATGCAGTCTCCACAGCCTCACCTCCTATTTGTGAAGGATAAAACATGGTCTGTCTAGCTCTGAATGGGTAGCATATCTGTTTAAAAGATCATACTAGCTGGGTGCAGTGGCTCACGCCTGTAATCCCAGCACTTTGGGAGGCCGAGGCAGGCGGATCATGAGGTCAGGAGATTGAGACCATCCTGGCTAACATGGTGAAAACCCATCTCTACTAAAAATACAAAAAATTAGCTGGGCGTGGTGGCGGACGCCTGTAGTGGAGAATGGCGTGAACCTGGGAGGCAGAGCTTGCAGTGAGCTGAGATCCGGCCACTGCACTCCAGCCTGGGTGACAAAGTGGGACTCCATCTCAAAAAAACAAACAAATGAAAAACTTGAAAAATAGTATTTCAGGAAGAAAATGGATTAAGAAACTGATTAGTTTGTCAAACATTGTTAATGCCAACATTGCACAGTTACTTTTTAGTTATAACTCACAAAGGAAATCACTGGGAAAATTTAAATATGGTACATCAGCACTTAATAGAAGGTGCTATGGTCAGAATGGGCATCAAGACACAGGAAGGCATGTTTCATGCACCATTGAGGCAGAAAGCAGTGTCTTAAGAAGCTCACGGCCAGAAGCAGGTCTTAGGGTTTGAGGCAAAGAGAATTCACATATGGTCTTATTATATTAATAGAAGAGTCTGTGCTGCATTATGGGAAAATTACTTGCCCTGGTTTGAGTTGTATTTTCATCCCTACTCCTACTCTCCCTTCCCCCAACCCACCTGGGACGATCTGTACTAATCCTGCTAACCACTATTTGTCAGGAGGAAATTTTGTATAGAGAACATATGTATTTGACAAAATCAGGCACGTTTGGGGTGGTATGGCCATAGATGAAGACATATGTAGTCTTTAACAGGCATGCAGCTCAAGTTTGAAGAGTTGCTATTTTTCAAGTAATGAAAATTATGGAATAATAGTGAAAGAGCATGGATTTTGGAATCATTCAGGGATAGGTGCACTTAGAAAAGTTACCAAAACTCTGTAGGTCTCAGTTTTTTCTGTACCACTCAAAAATTATGCCTTCTCCACCCTGTTCAGCCACTCCATACACACAGTCCCCGCATACGTGCAGACTAAAGCCTCAAACTTCGATGTGCATACGAATCAACTGAGAAACCTTATTAAAACGCAGATCCTGATTCAGTAGGTCTGGGGTGATTCTGTGTTTTTTGTTTGTTTGTTTTGTTTTGATGAAGTCTCACTGTTACCCAGGCTGGAGTGCAGTGGCGCAATCTTGGCTCATGACAACCTCCACCTTCCAGGTTCAAGCGATTCTCCTGCCTCAGCTTCCCAAATAGCTGGGATTACAGGCAGGCACCACCATGCCTGGCTGATTTTTGTATTTTTAGTAGAGACAGAGTTTCACCATGTTGGCTGGGCTGGTCTTGAACTCCTGACCTCAAGCAGTCCGCCCACCTTGACCTTCCAAAGTGCTGAGATTACAGGCATAATCCACCACGCCCTGCTAATTCTGCATTTCTAGTAAGCTCCCAGGTGCTGCCCAGGAAGCTGGTTCTTGGACCACACTTTGAGAAGCAAAAAACTCTGTGTATGGATAATCTGAGTGTGAAAAGAAAATGAGCCAATGTTTTTTTGTTTTTGTTTTTTCATAGCAACTGAAAGTCCCACAATGTGCCCCAGCCTTTTCCAGGACTCCTTACAGGAATGATGGAAGTGCTGTGAGCAACTCTGAGGAGTCTGCACCCCTGCAGATGCTTGGGTCCCTCCGGTTGCTTCATTCTTAGTGTGGTCAGGTCTGCTGCCCCTACTGGCCCTGTCTCGTGCCTTCTCCTAATTTATGTCATAACTAATCACAGCACCTTAGCCCTCTTATGGTGCCTTAAATAGTTATAGGGGAACCTCTATGCTTTCAGTCTCCTCACCATTAACCAGCCTGTGCAAAGTGTATCCTAAATCAGGCCACTGACATTTTGGAATAATGAGTTCCCTGGTGATATGGCCTAAACTTCACAGGTACTGGGTCATCACTGTACAAATCAGCTTTTGGAAGCTGGAAAAAAAAAATTGGGTCAAATGCTTCAATGTGCGTTACATTTAAATAAAACATGTGTGGATACTTTGACACATTTAAAAAACACTCTAGGTGTTAAAATGGAAATAATATAACAATGAATGACAAGATGTTTCATTTATCACTTACTATGGCTAGATGCTTTATATTCAATATCTATAATCCTCAAAGAAACATTGAATCTGTATTTTTCTCTTGTGCCAGTGGGGACACAGGAACTCAGGAGCAATAACTTGCCCAGTTTACACAGCTCATGTACAGCATAGCCCGGGTCCACCCACCTCTGTCTGATGCCTGTTAAACACCTTCTCCCTCTCCAGATCAACAGCTCTCTCAGGCATCCTTTTCATTAGACAACCGCTTCCCTAAACACATGCATTGTTTTAGTTTTGCTATTTACTTTCTCATCCCCAATATTTGTGGTTTTTATTAATGAGGTTCCCCTCAAGGCAATGTGATCATCATGTTGGAAAATATTAGTGAGAGGTTTCTTCAAAATATTCAGTCAAGTTGAAACCCTAAACAAAATGATATTCTTCTGTGTCAGGTGTGGGTGAGAAATGAAGTCATTTCTTTTTTTCTACCAGGTAGCAAGGCAGTATCAGTGTATAAAGGGTAGGAATAATGCATCCAAAATGTGGGTCGTTATTTGTTTTTTCACTGTAGGGCTGAAGAAATATTTAAGTTTGTACTGAGTCACACGTAGCCTCAGTGTGTTATTTTTATTGGGAGTGATTGAATTTTTGTGACTGAATTTATTTGAGTGATTGAATTATGAGTGATTGATCAGTCCCTAGGATTGAAACTAAGGCAATGTGACATAAACAAGAACTGGACCAAAGGAATCACAGCATCAAAACTCTGACAAGGGAGAAATGGATTTAGATATTGGACCCCCAAAATAGATTTTGTGAATTAGAAATGCCCTTTGAGTCTATTAGTAAAGGGCCTTTCAAGTTAAAAAAAAAAAAAAAGATCTTTGAGAACATTATAGCAATAAAGGGCACTAGTTGGGCCAGGCTTACTGATAATCTGACATTCCGAATGTTTCCTGTAAGATAACAAAATGTCATCAATTCTAGTTGCCTGATCATTATCACAATTTGTCCACGTTTAAAAACAAGAAAGTAATTACTTCTCATTTTACACACTCTCTACTTTTCCTTTTTGGGACCATGCTCAGTTCTTTGTCTCTTCCAAAGGAGAGGAGGTGGTGAAGAAGTAGATGATTTATATAAGAGGCTGCTAGAGGCCCACAGAGGATATTATTTTTTTCTTGATGTTTCTTTAAAGCAGTGATAGCAAGGACAGCATAGCCTTTAGCACATATTTTGCTGATGGCTTCAATGTGTTCTCTTTATTTGCCAAACACTTAAATATTTTTAGAGAGAGTTGCTCCATGCTTTATAAATAGCGATGTTCTAAAACTTACCAAGATGCACTGTGTTTTCTTTCAATGATGATGTTCTAAAAGAAATGTGTGGCATATTTATGCAGCAAAAATGCTGTAAAAATACAAAGCAACTCCTTACACAGTGATAAGTATGTAAAAGGCGATAAAGATGACCAACAGTAATTCATGTTTAGCAAATTAACAGGAAGGAAGAAATCTTTTTTCCTTTGCCTGCACCAGGTGGGTAAGGAAAAAATCCAAGGCATTAGCGGAGCAAATAGCCAGTGTGCTACCTACTAATACCATTAAGTGAGAGTGAAAGAAATTGATCTCTCTCTTTTTTTTTTTTTTTTTTTTTTTGAGACGGAGTCTCACGCTGTTGCCCAGGCTGGAGTGCAGTGGCGCGATCTCGGCTCACTGCAAGCTCCGCCTCCCGGGTTCCCGCCATTCTCCTGCCTCAGCCTCCTGAGTAGCTGGGACTACAGGCGCCCGCCACCGCGCCCGGCTAATTTTTTGTATTTTTAGTAGAGACGGGGTTTCACTGTGGTCTCGATCTCCTGACCTTGTGATCCGCCCGCCTCGGCCTCCCAAAGTGCTGGGATTACAGGCTTGAGCCACCGCGCCCGGATCTCTCAAAACATAGTTAATGCACAGAGTTCTTTCATGGCTGGAAGGATTCCATACTCTTTGTGTAGGGAAATACCCTTCTCTATACTTTTGGGTGGTGGTCCTTGAGTCAGCAGCTGGGGGTCCTGGAAGGAATATATGGATAGTGAAACACAGCATCAGGGTTTGAGTCCCTGAAAGCTGCTTAAAGTAGAGCAAGTCATACAACCCATCTGGGCTTCCATTTCCTCATCTAAAAATGGAGAACGAAATGAGAATACATGTAAAAATGGTTCAGATCCAAAACTAGATGGGTATTAGTTATTGTGATCATTATTATTGTTATTCTGACTGTATATAGCAGCCTGGTTTGAACTTCTTCGTGCTGAGACTTGGAGGTCCGTATCCTCATGCTCCTCCTGCTAGGCTCTGCCCATCATGGTCTATATCTACAACCTGCTTATCTGAAGATGTATGTGTTTCACTTACTTGGGAATAGTCTGATGTTCTACCAAGTTCAGAGGATGCAGGGGACATTGGAAACAAATGTGGATCATCTTAGAACGAAAATTGAAATAATTTTACTTTTTACACATCATGGTGGCCAGGAATACAAAAACATCATTCATTCCTCAGTGTGTAGCTCATGAAACCTTAATTCCCATTGATTACTGAATAAAAATTTTGGCAATTCAAGATAAACAGTCACCTTTGAAGGTAAAAACTCAGTCATTTTGGATTCTCTTCTCGCCTCCCTTCTCCGTAGGGGTGACCTGTGTTTCTAAGGGTCTTACGTATTATCTAAGCCGGGGCAGAGCACCTGGTCTCCGTGCCATCCTCAGTCCTCAGGGGCCCACACTACAGGGCTGCTAACCCATGCCCCCGGGATGAGACTTTCTCCCCTCACATCTGTGGGCCTCCAGGGCCCCATTTGTGCCCTTTGTATCCCCTTGATCTCGACCCCAGCTTTCGCAGCTGCTGGCTTCCTCAGGCATTCCTGCACGACTTTTGATGGCAGGGACCACTGCTAGAGAAACGTTTGGCTGCTGTCCCACATCATGCTGGGGGGATGTGTAGGATGATTATACCTCCTGGTTTGCAGAAGACTTTGCCAGTTTTTGCCTGTTGTCTCTATGTGACTATTAATAGCACTCTTCATGCTCGTAAGTGTCCCAGTTTCGCAGTACATTCTACAATTGCTCAGGGTACAGGACTCAAGGAGGCTGCCCTCAGGCCTACGTTGCCATAATCTTCCACTTCGCTTCCACCTGGATGCCTCCTTGGACAGGGTAGGTCAGGCCCAGTGGCAACTCAAACCTTATCCAGTCCACTCCAATCCTTTCATCCTGCCTCAAGTTTCTTTTTGGCCTAAGGGAAAGGAGAGAAGGAAAGTAATACTTACAAAAGCGAATATTATTCTCCACTCCATGCCTTTATGCTCTAAGCTTTCTCCTTACTATTTTTTTTGGTGTGTGTGGTTATTCTACTCTTTTAATAAAAACATATCTGTTCAAACTGTAAGGTACTTCTAATCATTCAGTCTTTTAGGAAGCATTAGAAAAAAACATACATACTAATGAACAGTGAGTTTAGGCACAGGTTCACATAGTTTGTTTTACTTTCAGGAAATCCAGAACCTCTAGGAAATTCTTAAATTATGAAGAAGTTACATTTAATAAGCTCTTTCCCTCAACTTTGGCTAAATGCGACCATTTATATAGCTACATTTAGAAAACTAAATGTAGAAAACTAAATGATCATGGAGCAGAAATGTAAAATGGTATATTTATTTTAATCTTTACTGAAAAATGATGTTTAGGGGTGGGGTGGCTCACGCCTGTAATCCCAACACTTTGGGATGCCAAGGCAGGTGGATCACCTGAGGTCAAGAGTTCGAGACCACCCTGACCAACATGGTGAAACCCCGTCGTCTCTAATACAAATATAAAAAATTAGCTGGACATGGTGGAGCATGTGCCTGCAATCCCAGCTACTTGGGAGTCAGAGGCAGGAGAATTGCTTGAACCTGGGAGGCAGAGGTTGCAGTGAGTGGCGATGGTGCTATTGCACTCCAGCCTGGGCAATAAGAGTGAAACTCTGTCTCAAAACAAAACCAAAAGAATGATATTTACACAAAGCTCTTAATATAGCTACCTGGTTAAAAAACAAGGTGAATCAATGCTATTGCATATGTCCTTGAGCTGAGAAATTTCTTACTTATGGAGTCATGCTCAGGAAGCAATACTTAAAATCTTAAACTGTAAACTCTTAGCATGCAACGTTTTGATTTTTCCTGTATCTTGCAAATTTCTCAGTGCCACTAAATATATTGTCTACTATTTCTTCTTAAAGAACTAATGTTCATAAAAAGGATTATCATCGTCATCCTCATCTGATTCAAAATCAACCCCTTTTAATAGCTGGCTCTGGGACATGTTTTTGCTGGATGATGTGCTGGACCACTTTTGATCTATGAAGTGGTAGGAAAAATGTCTTCTTCCACGTCTGATTCATCTACCTCAATCACCTCTGAGTAATTCTTAGTGACATTTTGGGAAGGCTGCTATCTTGTAGATTTAAAGGCATCTGTAATAGACATATTTCTAGATGCTGGCACAGTAGTCTTTGAGTTCTTGCTATGAGTAGAAGTCTCCAGAACAATGCCTGCTCTTCCTCTTTGAGACCCTCCTGTGATGCTGAATTCTGTCCTCTTCCTCCTCTTCCACCTCTTCCTCAACCTCTTCCTTTGTTGGTTGCTGCCGAGATGCTAACATCAGAGTCATTAGCCATCTGTTCTGCTAAATCTATACTCATAAGGTCATCAGCACTAAAGGCAGAAGCAGGTTCCTCTGATTGAGATCTGGATGTCATCATTTTCACTAGTATTTTTTTGTCTGTTTTCTCTGAAATGACATACTTCCTCATTTATTTTATCTTCTAGGGCATCAATATGATGCTCTTTAAGAAATTGTTGTGTTTTTTACAACTGGTATGTCACTGATTCCTCAGTGGCATCTTTCTCCTCCTTGTCCACAAATTCTTGTACTGCTTCACCCATCCCTCTTTCTGTTAGCAGTGAGAGTAGCACATTCTTCTCTGCAGTTTGAAAATATTGTTTTACAAGATCTTCTACCCTTAAAGTTGTTCCTTCTGAAGAAGATTTTGTGGTAAGTTTCCTAAAGTTGATCTCTTCTCCTGTTTTTTCCTTTTGTTCTCTATGCCTGAAAAATGGATAATGTCTTTTGGATTAGCTACCAGATCCACAAATTTCTGACTAAGGCGAAGAACGTTGAAATGTTCAAAACCTCCACTGTAGTCCACTCACAGTGGTATAAAAGGCTTCTCTGGCTAGCGAGAATTACCCAGATGTTCCCGTTTAGCATTTGCAAGCATTTCTTCAATCTTCGCCACACAGAAGCTTTGTATGGTTTGGGTTACTTTACGATTATCTGGGTTAAAAAATGTCTGGATGATTAGCCAGAACAACATCCTTCATGAAAAACTACTGCACTGTGTGAAGAGGAATTTTCTGCATATTCGTTTTCCTCCCTTTATTACACAGAAAACCAACATGTTTCTTTACAGCTTCTCCTGGGGAAAGAGAAGTAACCACTAAGCTTCCAGGTTGTAAGGTATAAAACAGTTGTTGTTCTTTTTTTTTTTTTTTTTTTTTTTAGATGGAGTTTCACTTCAGTTGTCCAGGCTAGAGTGCAATGGTGTGATCTCAGCATCTCAGCTCACTGCAACCTTTACCTCCCAGGTTCAAGTGAGTCTCCTGCTTCAACCTTCCAAGTAGCTGGGATTACAGGCATGCAGTACCACACCCCGATAATTTTGTATTTTTAGTAGAGACGGGGTTTTACCATGTTGGTTAGGCTGGTCTCGAACTCCCGACCTCATATGATCCACCCACCTTGGCCTGGCAAAGTGCTGGGACTGCAGGAATGAGCCATCGCGCCTGACCTGTTGTTCATTTTTAGTTGGAGCTATTTTACACTCATATGCACGGCCCCAGATAACAAGATCAATGAAGTCATCCAAAAGTTGTTCTGGACTGAAGTTAGTACTTCCATGTTTACTCCTGTAATCACAAATAAGTTAAACCAAGAGTTCTCATCTTCTTTTGATCTCAACATCGTTACTTTCTTATTGACAAACATTCGATAGAGCCTTTCATCTGGAATGGATCCTAAATCATATAGTGCAATCTTTGTGCTTCCTTTCTGAAGCAAAACCAGACTAATGTTTATCTTCTACTTGGACATCGAACGTCCAAAGTGATTTACAAACCCAACACAACTTACAATGTCCAGGGCACAGCGTGCATGGGCCCCCATGGGATCATCATGATTGTCATGAATACTAAACACTGGAATTGAGATGTTGAGATTGCCATCTTGATAGCTCACCCATGGAAACTTACTAAAACCAAAGTCGACTGATTGATCACTGAGAATTTCAAACTGGACAGGACTATCACCCATACAACATTTTCTTAATAACTTGAGGCAGGTATGTAATGTTTTCTTCGAGGGCTTATTTTCATGAAAAAGATCACCACCTAACAAAATAAAATCCACTTCATTTTCCTGGGCAAGTTTTAAAATTTCATCAAGTGTTACACACGTGTCATTTCTTCTGACCGCATCTTTCTGCATAAATCCAAGATCAATATGTATTGCAACTAAGATTTTAAACAAGTTTTTATCATCAAGTACTTCTGCAGGACTCATTTTTATGGTCAGTCAAACTCCTCTGTGACCAAGTTCTTCTCTAAGAATCCCTGGGTCCTGTGCTCAAATGTCAGAAAATTCACTCTATTCCAAATTCTAGAAATTCCCACTCCTGGACTCTTCAAAGCCCCACCCATTGGGACCCGAGGCTGTCTTCTTTCCAGGAAGAAAGAGTGGGATCTGTGAGAAGAAAACAGCACGGTCGGACTTGCCTCTGAGAATCCACAGGGCCATAAACCTGAATTCTGTCCTTACTGTTTTAACAGAAGTTTCTGGAAATCAAACAAAACAAAACATTTCTATTTCAGGTTTCTGGCCCTGCCACTGGCATTTAAGATATCTTGTTGATGTTAAGGGGAGAAACCTAACATCATGTTGAACATTGCTTCAGGATGCTGAAGGTGTGTGTGAGAGGTGGACTAAGGGCAAGTGAAAGGGGGCAAGGTAGACATTAAAGGACGCAAGATAATCCAAGAAAGAAAGAAAGAGAGAGAGAGAGAGAGAAAGGAAGGAAGGAAGGAAGGAAGGAAGGAAGGAAGGAAGGAAGGAAGGATGAACGAACGAACCAGTTGGATATAAAGTTGACAAAGCAGGTTGGAGGTCTTTAAAATCAGTTTGGTGGATTTCAATATTATTCTCGGGTACAAAGTAGCCACTGAAGGATTTTGAGCAAGGGAGAGAGACATATTTAGATTAGATTTCCCTCATCCCATTTTTTAGAGGGAAATACACATGTCAGGTAGGTAGATTGAATAAAATTTTGGTAGAATTAGAAACGGAAAGAACAGATAAGGATTTTAAAGTCAGCTTTTATAACTATACTCAATGAGGTAAAGAAAAATATAATTGCTGTGAATGAAAGATAAGCAATCCCATTGGAATAATGGAAACTATAGAAAATAACCAGATGACAATTCTAGAACTGATTAATACATTATTTGAAAAATTTTAAAAAGTCACTGAATGCACTTACCAGGATGGAGATGACAAAGTGAGCTTGAAGACAGATCAACAGTATTATCTAATCTGAAGAATAAAGAAACAAGAATGAAAAAGGTGAACAGAACTCCAAGTACATGAGGAACGATATTAAAAAACCTAATACATGTGTTATTGGGGTCTTAGGGAGAGGAGAAAGAGAGACTATAAAAATAGTGCCCAAAACTTTCCCAAATTTGGTGAAAGACAGAAATTTACAGATTCAAGAAGCTCAGTAAACCTCAAGCACGTAAATACAAGAGAAGTCTAGGCATATTATTGTCAAACTGATCAAAACCAAAGATAAAGAGAAAACACAGAAAAGAGCCAGCAAACCCAACATATTAAGCCAGGCCTGGTGGGCTCATGCCTGTAATCCCAGCACTTTGAGATCCCGAGGCAGGTGGATTGCTTGAGCTTGGGAGTTTGAGACCAGCCTGGCAACATGGCAAAAACCCATCTCTACAAAACATATAAAAACTAGTCTGGGAGTGGTGGCACGTGTCCCAGCTACTTGGGGTGCTGACTTGGAAGGATCACTTGAGCTTGGCAGTTTGAGGCTGCAGTGAGCCATGTTTGGACCGCTTCCAGCCTGAGTGACAAAGCAAGACCCTGTATCAAAAACCAAAGAAACAAACGAAAACAAAAAAGCAAAACAAAACAACCCCTAAAACCTAACATACTGCATACAAGGCAAAGTGGCTTGACTGATCACAGACTTCTCATCAGAAAATATAGAGGCCAGAAGACAATGAGAAACATTTTTTAAAGTGCTGAAAGGAAAAGAAAAACACCCAGAGGAAATATTCTTCAAGAATGAAGTTGATGGCCGGGCGCGGTGGCTCAAGCCTGTAATCCCAGCACTTTGGGAGGCCGAGACGGGCGGATCACAAGGTCAGGAGATCGAGACCATCCTGGCTAACACGGCGAAACCCCGTCTCTACTAAAAACACAAAAAATTAGCCGGGCGAGGTGGCGGCGCCTGTGGTCCCAGCTACTCGGGAGGCTGAGGCAGGAGAATGGCGGGAACCCGGGAGGCGGAGCTTGCAGTGAGCTGAGATCCCGCCACTGCACTCCAGCCTGGGCGACAGAGCGAGACTCCGTCTCAAAAAAAAAAAAAAAAAAAAAAAAAGAATGAAGTTGAAAAATGATATTTTTAGATAAAGAAGAATTTGTTGCTCTTAGATATGTAATGCTAAGGAAAGTTCTTCAGATTGTGGAAAATGATAATAGATGGAAACTTGTATCTTCAGGAAGAAATAAAGAGCATCAAAACATGGTGAATCTGTGAAAAAATACAAAACAACCCTTTGATTACTCCACACCTACCCAGAAATATTCATCCTCCTACATCTTCTCAGTCCTAGCAAGTGGCTCAGGCCATGATCCTTTGGGACATTCTCAACTCCCCTTATTCTTTTGTATTACTTTTCTTGTACCAATCAACCAGGAAGTCCTATCCTTTCTACTTGCAAAACATATATACACATTGACCACCGGTGTTCACCAGCCTGTTCTAAGCTACCCTCATCTCCACCGACATCATTGCAATAGCTTCCAAATCACCCTCCTTTCTTCTTCCTTTGACTCCCAATGACCTGCCCTCAGCACCGTAGCCAGAGTGATCTTTCGAATATGTAACTCTGATCATTTCACTCCTCTGTCATAGCCTTCTAGAAGCTCTCCATCTCAGCTGGGGGTGGATACATCATCATTTTTATATTTATATTTAAAAATGTATCATGAATCTAGTATTAGATCAGTACAGGTACTATAGTGTACAATAATGTATTGTGTATTTCAAAATAGCTGGAAGAGAAGAATTTCAATGGTTCTAGCATAAAGACAAATATTTAAGGTGATGGATGTCCCACGTACACTGATTTGATCTTTACAGATTAAACGAATATATTAAATTATCACATGTACCCTGAATAGATGTACATCTATTATGCAGCAATGAAATATACATATATCATTTTAAAATGACACATCACTGTGATTTGTATGTATATTTGAGAAGACATTCAAAGGACTGAATGATTTTACTATAATAAAAAAGTTCCATTTTCATTAAGTTATTTATGTAAACAAGATTTCTCACAACACATACCTTTAAAAATGAAAACATAAAGAGAATAGAATTAATGCTTAATCCTACCTGTCTCAGTCTCCCAATAAATAACATTCCTCCATGAACACATGACCTAATTCAGAAAAAATATCGCAGCCCTATACAAGCCATTAAAAGACAGATTTTCAAAAAAATTTATTTTTATGTTAAGCAAAGTTTATCAAAATTTATAAAATCTGCATTTGATCAATTATGTCTGATTATAGTTGTCAAGATGACACAATCCCTAGGATATCTGATAACACTTAATCTTATGGTCATAAAAAATAATTTAAATTCTTATTTATATTAATACTTTCATTGCATCAAAATTATTTGACAGGGTCATCTGTAAGACACTGTCAAGCATACAAATATTACATATTAAAATAAAATTCTGGGTGAGAAATTGACTGGAAAAAATTAGTTCAGGGAGAAAGAGGAAGAACGTTAAATTTCCAGCTGCTAAAGAAGAGCTTGTTCATGAATTTTTAAAATGGATAATGATAGATATCAAATAGCTATGGGATTTAAATTTCACTGGATACACTTAAGATAGTGATGTAACCACTTTATTTAAAAATAATACTATGTACAATATGCTAGATGTTGCATCCTTTGCAACTATGGTCATGCATTCCTTAACAACAGGGTCACTTTCTGAGAAATGCCTCCTTAGACGATTTCATACTTGTGGGAATATCATAGAATGCACTGACACAAACTTAGATGGTATAGCCTATTCCACACCTAGACTATATGGTAGAGCCTATTGATACTAAGCTACAAACCTGTCTAGCATATTGCTGTACTAAATATTGTAGGTAATTATAACACAATGGTAAGTACTTGTGTATCTAAATATAGAAAAGGTAATGGTTGTACTACACCATTATGATAACTATGATGTCACTAGGTTATAAAAATTTTTCAGCACCATTATAATCTTATGGGACCACCTTGGTGTATGCAGTACGTCATCGACTGAAATGTCATCATGTGGCTCGTGACTACTTAATTTATGATGAAAAATGTTGTTTGTATACCTAAAAATGTTGAAGTTAATACTTAGTTTTCCAAATTTTTAAAAGGGAAGCAGAAGCAGAAAGTTTAGATTCTACTGATGCAATGGTTTCTAACCTGGAGAATAAATATTAATACTTATTGAATGTTAATAATGCTAGAAATTGTTCTAAGTGTCACACATATATTGTTAAATGTTTATAATAAAGATATAAGTAGTGTTCTCATTATTCCTGTGTACTATAAAAAATCCCAAAACTTAATGGTAGTGATAAAGCAAACATTATATTTAGCTCACAATTTTGTGGGTTAGGAATTTGGGAGGGTATGAGTTGGTCATTGTAATTTGGGATGTCTTTTGCAGTTGCAGTCAGATGTGGGCCGGGACCGCAGTCATCTAAGGATAGTGCCCAAGCTAACTGTTGTCTGGAAACTCAGCTGGGGCTACTGATCAGAGCACCTGCAAGTGGCTGTCCAGCAAGGCAATGTTAAGGTAATCGGATTCCTTACAGAATGAACATTCCAAGAGTGGTGGGTGAACGCTGCATGGTCTTTCTGACTTAACTGTGAATGTTACATAGTATCAATTCCACCACGTTTTACATCAAAGTAGTATGAAGCTCACCCAGATTCAAGGGGCTGAGAAACAGACCCCAGCTCGCAATGAAAGGAGTAAGTAGATAATTATCTCTATTTTTATAGATGAAGGGAATAAAGCATACTGGATTTAAGAAATTCGTCTAGGATCGCAGAACTGGTACATGATGGAATTAGGATTTGAACCCAAGCAGTCTGACTCCAGAGCAGAGCTCTTAAACACAACAGCCCTGCAAACCAAGGACATTGGGAAGCCCTGTGTCTCCTTGGCTGAATGAACATAGTGCCCTTTCCACAGTTCCATTGCAGAGCCCCCTACTGAAACATCTCCAAGAATATTAAACTGGGGGGATTGTCTCCAGTCTGCACTTTGGGGAGTCTGGTTGCTATGCATTTAATGTTGCCAGAACTCCTCAATGACTCAAGGGATGGGAGCAAAGAGAGAAGTTGAAGAGGCTGTCACCTGCTGGTGCTAACAGTTCCTGAGACCCGACAGTGTCAGATGGGACTGACCCTGCTAGTTGATATCAGCTGCCTCCTTTGATACATGCTTCAGGCTGCACATTAGTTGGTGGTCACAGTTCTAATCCTAGACTATCCTGGACACTGATATCAAACAGCTTTTACCCAAATATGCAAAAGCCCACATAGCTGATAATTGGTTAATATTGATGTTGGTTAATTCACAGCCATAAGGATCCTCAAAGACCTTGACAGACTTTCCAGAAGAGCTAACTGCACTTTCCTATCTCTTTAATAAGACATGCTTCTTTCCTCCTTCCTCTCCTGCTCTTCTCAGGGGCTCTAAGGCCTTGCTATACCTCTATAATTTTTAACCTACGGTCTTGTCATGGAAAGAAAAATTCATGAACCTTCCCAAGTTCTTTACATGCAGCAGACACTGAGACAGTTGATCCAGAAGAGACTTAAGTTGATTGAGGGGGAGGGTACCCGGTGCTTAACGGGTCACTAAACAACTCTGTGATAGACCCCTAGGTGGACCCTGACATCATTATCTCCTAAACTAAAACAGAGTCAGATCCATGGGTGTGTGGGGGTCAACCCCATGCATCTTAACCATAGACCATCAACTTGGCTTTCTTTCTTTTTCCCAAACTAGTTTTCATGTACACTGGACATACACATACACATCCATGGACATACAGGCTCCCACCATTCCCTCCCAGTCTTCTGTTTTTTCACACCAACTTTGGCCTTCGTCTTCCCAATTATCAGGTAATTCTCATGGCTTCCATTTGTCAGAAGTGCTGGGAGGGGCAGTTACTGAATCAGTTATGAGGGCTTACCATTCTCACATTAGGAATGAAAGAGTGCCTGACATACGTTATGTGGTTCACTGACATTCAAAGAAATATAAAATAAATGTAAAATGTTAAGGTTTACACAAGAGAGATAATCTTCCCCTTGCATTGATACTGTTAAACTTATTTGAGGAAATTCAGATGAAAACTTTTAAAACTCCAAAGGGACTCTAATCAGGAATGGCTAATGAGCCTCCAGAAATCTTTTATAACCTAACATGATTATCAAATATAATTTACCAAACCTATATGACCAAAGGTTCAGAGCTGTCATTATTAAATAAAGCAAAAGTCCTAACTTTGCAGAAGAAACAGCCACTGCCAAACTGCAGTATTACAAAGTTGTTGGGAGTTGTTTTTAAAATTTCCATGTTTCAAGATATCACAGGTAGTGGCCACCTTACCTCTTCATTAGGAAAGGTTAGAGATACATTTTCATCCCAAGCCACAGACTGGGCTCAATTACAGCTTTGTGGCAGGATAAGGTTAAGAGAGGTGGAGTGGGCAGGGACGAGGGAGGGAGACAGAAGCAGAAAAATCAATTCAGATTACTTTGATGACAGTGACTTCCAGTCTTCTCTGAAAGACACAAATCTCCACGATGCTGGCAGCCCGGACAGGGGCAGCGGGGAGTCAGATCTCAGAGGAGAACACCAAGTTAAGGAGACAGTCTGGGTTTTCTGTAGCAGGGAAAGACAAATCTCCCAAGAAAGCCTCAGAAAATGCTAAAGACAGCAGCCTTAGCCCTTCAGGGGAAAGCCAGCTCAGGGCGCGTCAACTGGCTCTGCTGCGCGAAGTGGAGATGAACTGGTACTTAAAGCTCTGCGACCTGTCCAGCGAGCACACCACCGCTTGCACCACGGGCATGCCGCACAGGTAAGCTGCCCCTGCTCTGCGCGGGCTTTGGGAGACGCCATTCGAAGGTGCTCTGGAGAGCACTTTGATTTCTTTTCCTGTGCAGCTGGAAATCTTAACGGCTCTAATTGCCTTGGAGATGATTGGCACTTCAGAATGTGTAACCACAAGGAGCAGGATCTTGGTGCAAATGGCAAATAATGTTCCCTGCATGGTTATTCAGAAAAGACCCCTTACAGGGAGGCAGTGGATGCTTAGGAGCTGACCGCACAGAAGAGCATTATGATTTTTCTTAAGTAAAAATCAGAGGAGTTCAGAGATGGTAGGAAAATGCTCCCTTCCAAAATGACTGCAAAAAAGAGTTTGTAATCTTTCAGCATTTCCTTTACTCTGAGAACTTGGGGATGAGGGAAGCACATTTGTTTTGCCTGTTTGAAAGTGTGTAGTTGAGTAGTGTGAACTTGTTGAATGAGGGGTCCGGCTGGCTATAGGGATGCAGAATGGGAGATACTGACCAGCAATATAGGGATCTGAGTCCCGTGTCGAAGACAGATAACATCAGGAGAAAAAGGTACCTTTTAAAAAAGAGATAAATGTAAGGCAAATCTCTATGGGTTTTCTTTCTGTTCTTTTCTCAGCCTCAGCTTCAAATAAAGCAGAAGAAGAATAATTTCACAAATCCCAGTGTTCCAAGGCAAAACGTACTGAGTAAAAAGTGTCTGGCGTCCTGAAATTTAAGGATGCTTATTTTCTATAATTTGTGCAAAAAATCTCTTAGGAATTAGAGATAATTTTGGAAGAAAAAGTGCTGTGAAAATAAAGCCTAGAATAGCTATCTCATTAAATGGTAATAAAAATTCATTTGAGATGAAAAATGGTTCCAATTACTTGATCAAAGTATGGAAAACTCCTTTTGTAGTGACTGTATGGTAGCACTGAAATTCTGCAATGCAGCCTGTATCAAAGCATCCAGTGGACTCTGAGCTGCCTTTCTGTCTATATTTCTAATTCCAAGAGACACTACAGAAAAACTTAGTAATTGAATTAACTTGTGCATATAGACTAAAAACTTGTACCATATACTTTAAAACTCCTCAACTAACTTTCATTTTCTCTTTCTCAAGGCAGCAATAAATCGATATTTTAAAACCTAAACTATTATTCAAAAATCAACGTTTAAAAATTAGCACAAAATAAAGCTTCTGGAAATGTTCTGTGAAATATATTTGGTATTCATGGCCAGAGTGGTTTGTCTGAAGCTCTTGTATATGCTGTTGGGCTCACATTTGGGGTACATGGGAGGAAGACCCAAGGAGAATAGTCTCATTTAAAGAAAGTTTGAATGAGCTTGTTAGTGTTGGGGTGTATCTCGTTACATATCTCATATTTCAAACTATTAGATATCTCACATCTACAAATCTTAAAGCTATTATTAAAGAGCCTCTAGGAAAAAGAGTTAAGTGGCAAAGGAAAGCATTGAAAATGGTTTTCTTCCATAACATTTTCCTTGACTTACAATACACCAGAAATTTCCTTTAAAGAGTCTAATACAAGACCACAGAATTCTTTATTATCTGACATTCGAACAACATTTAACAAGTCAGAGTGGCTTATTAGTTAACGTAACCAAGTTTAGCAAGAAACTTTTGGGGAAAAGCAAATATCTGCTCTTTTCTGCTTCACTTAAGCAATAATATTTTGTTCTGTAATCAGAAAAGACTGGATTAGACATGATCCAGAATTAATGTCTCCTATGATAATCTGTGGGGCAGTGTTATTCATCACTGATTGACAATAGCATTGTGTTTGCCTTGTTTAGTGAAAGGGTTGAAAAAGAGTGAAGGTATGTCTCACATCATCAAAAATTAAAAATGTCCCATCCTTCTTTATTATTGCAGCATGATTATTTCCAGGAAGAAACAAGTATGTGTAGTTGGAACTAACTCTATTTTTAAATTAAATATATTTATTACAGAGTTCAATGTTTGCATAGCTCAGGAAACTAAGGCAGTTTTTCTCATCGCCAGCAACTTTTTACCTCTCAAATGTTGGAACTGCATTCCTCTATTGAGTCCTTGAGATTCCTGGACAGTGACAATGTCTGATGGTGCAATCTCTTCCAATTTCAATGTAAGCGATAGAGTGTGCAATCCCCCAAGTCACCCAAATTTTTCTTTCATTCATAAATGTCAGTCGTTGAGAAGTCACAGAAAATTTTCTTGGACTTCCAATTGTTCTTTCTTCCAATAGCATGGCCCGCGAGTGATATCTCCATTAGAAACTTGTACATAGAAGATAAATGTGATTAACTTATAAAATATTAACAACTTTATCCACCTGTGAAACATTACTTATGAGACAGAATATGAAACGTATTGAAGAGTCCTTGAAGACATGACACATTTGCTATTGGCAATAATTCTGTGGGTCTTCGGTTAATGTTCATCAGTAAGGAATGGCTAGTGAACTCAAACTTGTTTCCTTTCTTGGAAGATGGAATAAAAATATTTTACATCAGGTTAATTCTAGTTCCTGAGGAATTTGAGGATTGCTTTATGTCCAGATTCTATGGTAACTTATATTTGAAACAAAGGGTATTACTAAATGATTGGAAGAAAGCCTTAGAGGTGGGGGAGATTCAGCAGTCCTGGTATATTTAAGAAGTAAAATTGCAGGCAGCAGGATAGGGAATGCACATTAGGTTTGTGGTAAGTAGATCTGACTCCTTTTCTGGGCTGTATTTACATATGACTATATAGTGAAACAATCTAATATACTTTGCTTAATACAGATTTATTGTTCATCTCAGAGTTGACTGATAACTCTGTGATACTGATGTTTTTAAGGTGACAGTTCATGGCCCTGCACACCGAGGGAGGATGGGGCAGGGGCCAGAGTTCTGAAGTTGAAGGCAAAGGATTGGCTTTTCTTCTTACTGCTTGTGTAACTGTGGGCATGTTTTTTAAAAAAATTATTGTTTTTGAATAACATTTTTTTTCTACTTACAAAAGTAACATCTGAACTTTGTACTAGAGTTTGAAAACAGAAGAATATAAAGCAGAAAAGGCCACCATTGTTAATATTTTGGCATGCTTTCCCCAACATTTTGAATTTGGATTATGGGTAAAAGTCAGAATATGATCATATCATTCCTTTTTTCACTTAGTATTATGACAATCTATTTTATTGTCTTAAAAACAATTTAACATTTTCTAAGGACTACATCTTATGACCATATTATTGCTTAGCCATTCTTCTTTTAGATACTATTTATCATTATTAGATATAATATTACAATAATTATCTTTGTATCATTTTAACCATATTTCTGCTTACTTTCTTAGGCTCTATTTCTTTTTTTTTTTTCTTTTCTTTTTTTTTTTTGAGATGGAGTCTCACTCTGTCGCCCAGGCTGGAGTGCAGTGGTGCGAACTCAACTCACTGCAACCTCTGCCTCCCGGGTTCAAGTGATTCTCCTGCCTCAGACTCCCAAGTAGCTAGGATTACAGGTGGGTGCCACCACGCCCAGCTAATTTTTGTATTTTTAGTAGAGTTGGGGTTTCACCATGTTGGCCAGGCTGGTCTTGAACCCCTGACCTCAAGTGATCTGCCCCCCTTGGCCTCCCAAAGAGTTGGGTTACAGGCGTGAGCCACCGCGCCTGGCTGAGGCTCTATTTCTAGAAGTTCAATTAATGGATGAATGTATTATATATATGTATAGATAAACATATACATCTACACATATACATAGATATGCAAATATATATATTTATTCTTAATAAATATTATCCAATTGCTTTCTGGAAACATTTTTCTCATTATACCTTCTCACTATCAATATTCAAGAATGCCTATCTCACTGCTTTCTCTGTACTACATAATGTTTACATGGAATCTTTAACACTGAGTTTTTTTTTTTTTTTTTTTTTTTTTTTTTTTTGAGACGGAGTCTGGCTCTGTCACCCAGGCTGGAGTGCAGTGGCCGGATCTCAGCTCACTGCAAGCTCCGCCCCCCGGGTTTACGCCGTTCTCCTGCCTCAGCCTCCCGAGTAGCTGGGACCACAGGCGCCGCCACCTCGCCCGGCTAGTTTTTTTTTTTTTTTGTATTTTTTAGTAGAGACGGGGTTTCACCGTGTTAGCCGGGATCGTCTCTCGATCTCCTGGCCTCGTGATTCGCCCGCCTCGGCCTCCCAAAGTGCTGGGATTACAGGCTTGAGCCACCGCGCCGGGCCAACACTGAGTTTTATAGCTCAACAAATTGTTGGGTTATTTAATGAACTTTTCCAGGTCTCAATTTCTTTGACTGCAAAAGGGGACCAATACCATTGTAAAGAACTGTTGTAGGCCAGGCATGGTGGCTCATGCCTGTAATACCAGCACTTTGGGAGGCCAAGGCAGGCAGATCGCAAGGTCAGGAGTTCAAGACCAGCCGGGCCAACCTTGTCTCTACTAAAAATACAAAAATTAGCTGGGTGTGGTGGTTGATGCCTGAGGTCCCAGATGTTCAGGAGGCTGAGGCAGAAGAATTGCTTGAACCCCGCAGGCAGAGGTTGCAGTGAACCGAGATTGCTCCACTGTACTCCAGCCTGGGCAACAGAGCAAGACTCCATCTGGGAAAAAAAAAAAAAACTGTTGCAAAACTTAAATGAGATAATGTGCAGTGATTTGAAAGAGTAATGTGCTTTGTTTTCACACTCTGTAAAATAGGGCTTGAGATATAACCCATACTGTACATGGTACATTTAAACCCTATGAAGAAAATTAAGGATGGATGATTCCAAAAATCCCCAACAAAAGTGTATACTTCACCTAGCACCAAGAGCACCTAGCATCCTGCTGTGCTCAATTAATATTTTATAAGAGACCTTTGTGTGTCCTCACCAAAAGCTTTTTAAGGATTCGTAGGATACCATCCTGCTGAGGAAAAGTGATTTGGAAATAGTATACAAAGAGCTTTTAAACACTATCTGTATTCACATTTCAAATGATAGTTGACTGAACCTATTAAATTAGAGTTACTAGGAACATTTAATAGGGCAAAGTGACATGTGAGTGAAAATTTAGCTATAGCATTTTAATACTGATTTTTACCACCTTAATGAATGTTTCTTATTATCTAGGACAGTAGTTATACTGAGACTCGCTCCTAATATTTTCTCTCTCTGCTCTCAAAACTGCTTGACTTCCAAGAAAGTGTTTACTCACACTTGCTTCTAGAAGGCCAGATGTGGTTCTGTGTGAGAAAAGGCAGTTAGTTTTCCAGGTGAGTTTGGTAGACTTGGTTCCTGCCAACAGGCAGCAGGAGATCCAAGAGCTTAGAAGCCTTTGGCTGAGTTTATGAAAGAATCTGAATTGATGCAAGAAGTTTATGCAAGAAGATATTCTTGTTAAGAATCAAGCTGGAGGTCAGTGAGTAAACATTCGACAGCCATTGATTGAGATTCTTGTTTGTACAAGGCCTTGTAGGTGACACAAAGATGAAATTTGAAAAGATTCTAGTTGCTTGCAGCCTAGGAGTAATTGGATATGGACTTGGAAGATGTGCAGGATTTGAGCAGGAGGAGATGGGGAGGGGAAGGCAATCCATGCATAGGGAAGAGTGAGCAGAGGTGCAGATAAAGGGGGCAGGAAGTGAAGATAGAGAGCTGCTTCTGTTCACGAGGCTACTGACAGCATCCTTCAAAGTTTCTTGCAGGCTGGATCTGGGAGTGTGGCCAGGAGAACAGGAGGAGAGGAGGCCATTTGACTACTTTGGAGACTGGGGAGTTGGGTAGAGGGGAGGCATAGAGGACAGGCAGTATGTGCAGGCCAGTCTCAAGAAGAGGCAATGCCGAGGAGGAGAGAGGATGATGGTTGAAGTCTGTAGTAGAGTCTGGGGGGAAATTTGTAGGAGAAAGCTGATCTGTGGATGTTTTTAGGCAGAGGGGAGGAGTCCAGGGGAGAGAGAATGTGTGTAATGCAAAGAATAGAGCAAAATCGTCCTCAGATCCCCAAGGAGGGGGAGCCTCTTGGGTATCAAATGCAGGTATTAGCTTTGGCAAAGTGAAGTGTAGTTGGGCCTGGTGATGAAAATGAAGCTCTGGAGTCTGGTGGCCAGCAGACTGCATCTCAGCAGTACCACTTACTAGCCTGGAGGCTCTGGGTAAGCCCCTTGCCTGAGAGAAGCAGTTGGTTTTGGTTGAGGCCACAGATCCTGGAGCTAGGCTTCTGGGTTCAAGCCCTGGCTCTACCACTTACCAGCTATGTGATTTAGTCTTCTCAGCTATAACAAGTGGGTAATGATGGCAGTAATACCTTAGGGTTGTTATAGGAGCTCAAATGACTTAAGTAAGTAAAGCTCACAGAACAGCAGTGGGCACATACAGTAGTAAATATGATATTATACAAAGGTCTTAACATCATTCCTGACGCATGATCTATGCCCTTGCTATTATCATGAGACTGTTATTGGAGATGCCAAAACTAGGGATGCCTCTCTTTTCTGGAGTGTGCTCACACTGATTCTGTAAATGGGCATAAAAATATCTAGCTCATAAGACTGCTATAAGGATCCCATGAAATGATGTAAATCATCTGGTGTAGATTAGACACTCAACCAATTTTGGTGCTCCTCTCTGCCACTTTCCTCCTTTTCCACATTCCTGGAACATAGTGGACAGCATCAGTAAGATGGTATCTGGGATGGAGTATGGAAGGATGGAAGTGAGCTACAATGGAATAACTCTAAATTATTCAAACCAATATTTTTTTTCCTAGAAAAGGCTATTAATTCATTTTTTGTTGTTGTTGAAGAGAAAGCTCTTCCTTTTCTAAAAGATATCTATTTCTTAGAGCAGACACATTCTCCCTAAGGCTGTAATTCATGTCATATTTGTATGAGCAGTCACATAGAAGTATTTTTTCAGAGATATTGGAATATGAGGACATTTTTATGTAGTTTACTGTGATTTTAGTTATATGCTAGAAAGATTGCCTCCTAGCTCATCATTCTGTTGTTTTGCATGTTAGAGAAAATCTTGGACCACTGAATGATTGGGCTAGGAGTGGAAGGGTGAACATCAACAGGACAGGATTTAGGTAGCCAGAGAAAGTTACAGTGTCCCAGCAGCAGCCTCTGGGGAGTGTTGGAGTTGCCATGGTCACTAAAGATGGTGATGATGTCCTTTGACTTGGGCATGAGGCTGCCATTACCCTGTGTAACTGCACCACCAGGGTGATGAGTTGGAAGTGGACATCCCTGGACAGGCATATCACTTCACAGGAGCAGCCAAATGCACAGGGGTTTGTTCAGTCTGCAACCCTGTGACTGCTTTTTTGGTTATCTTGACAAAACTGAGCCAAACTAAAGGAAATCTAAATCTTCGTTTAGCGTGTGTGTGTGTGTGTGCGCGCGCGCCTGGTTTCTTCTGAATGACTGTGGACACCTAGAAGGCAGTGCCTCTATCTTGGTCTTCTGACTTGCCCATAGGGTTCTTTCCTAACTGGCCATTGGTAAATTAGATAGAGCGTAAGCTCTGGGTCCTCTTTCTCTGAGATCTCTCTGCCATTCCAGGGAATGGGCTCATGTAACAGTAGGAAAATCTGTTGAGGCGGCCGGGAGTCATGATTCAAATCCCATTTTGTAGTGTGGTCAAAGTAAGGTTTTCAAAGTTCTCCGGAACTCAGTGCCTCCTCTGTAAAATAATGAGACTAGACGAGATGATCCCTTGAGCTTTGTCCAGCTTTGAGCCTGCGGGGTATAATGACATAAACCTGACCAAAGGGGCACACTGTGTTGTTTATAGAGACAGTGCAATTGAAGTATCTCTGAAAGGAAAACTTCTCTTTGATTTTCAGAGTGTGTTATTTTAGTGATTGGTTGATTACTGACAGATGTTTAATTTTTAAAAAAGTGTTCTTTAGTAGAAGGAGACAGAGTAACACAAATACCCACAATTTGTAGTATCCTTGTTTATGAAATGTCTTCTTGTGCATTATCTCATTTGCCTTCACACAACGTAGAGCCGGTGTTCTCCTACTTTCCTGTGAGGCAATTTACCTCATAAAGGTGACATGCATGATCATCTAGGGCCAGATCCCAGGTCTCCTGGTTCCTTGTCTGGCTTCTTTACATGCTTTCAATGTTTCCCAAACTATGGCACTCTAATTGTGCCAGAGATGATTTTTGGGGGCATGTGGAAATTAAATCTTTCAATGGGTTGATAATTCATTTTCATGACTATTAGGAAGAAATGTATAACATACACCTAAAATCTATGAATTCATGGCTATTATAGCAGGGCACAAGGATAAGTTTTAAAATACATGAGGCAATTTATAGGAAAACATTCACTAACAATGAGTAGTGGTGGAATTCAGATCTGACAAAAATCCTCAAGATGATACACAAAGGACTATTTCTTTCATCTCCTTCATAATTATTAAACATTTATAAAGCATCATGCTGTCTTCCAGGGGCTTTTTATAGTCATTCTGTTTAATCCATACAATAACCTCATAGTCTTGTTACAACCCATATCCTTCAGTGAAGGAGAGTGTGGTTCTGCCTATTCATTTTCTGTCAATTTTTGATTTTTTTTCTTCTTTTCCCATTAAGGGGATGAAATATTCCTTGAGCTACCTCCCTGCTGAATATGCTCAAGTATGTTCCAGGTTATCTCTTTGAGCCTTTGTTATTCTACTCCATATCCAAGGTCAACCTTTCTAGTTCTGTCTCTATGTACTGAATACTCTGCTTCTCTGGGGTGTGGTGATATCATACCATGAGTTTAAATTTAGCCTTAGCTATACAGCTTAGTTGTATTTTATACAGCTTGGCTTGTTAAGTTTTCACATTTACTTTTCACGTTATTGTGCAGTTGTGGTATTAGCCAGTTAGAGACGTTGTGCCTCTTGCATCCTCTGTAAGTCGCCATGGATATATAAGCTGGGGACACATTAATATAAATTCTGATGTCAGACTGACTTAGGTCTAAATTCAACCCCTTACAATCTATGTGACCTGGAACCTCAGTCTTCTCACCAGTAAAATCAGAATAGCAGGGTTACATATTCGTAGAGTTGAGAAGATTAAATGAGATAATATCCATAAAAGTTTTAGCATAGTGCTGAGTGCATAGGAAGGGGCCTTCAGCAAAAGCCATAATTGCTATTTCCCTTTGAAGTGCCATCAGGCCCTCTGTTATTTTGCCTCCCTGATCTTCCTTTAGCTAAGAGTCCCTCTATGAGTTCTTAAGCTTGGGAAAATTCTCCAAGCCTTAGCAAATGGTCTTGACATGCTGCTTCCCTCCTTGCTTCAGTTAGAACCTTGTTCTTCTAAGATTTTCATTCATACCCTGGTTTAAAATCTTTTCTGATTAACATGGATCAAACACCTTGTCTGTCTCACATTTCCTCTCTCCATGCACAGTGGATCCATCTCTTGTCTCTCGAATAGAAAGGCCTAGATTTAAATCCTAGCTCTGTTTCTGGCAGGTTGTGTGGATTTTAGCAAAACACCTCTCCTCTCCAAGCCTTGATTTTGTCATCTATATGGTAGAAATGAAAACATCTATGTTATCCATCTTCTAGGATTTTAAAGATTAGATCCAAAGTATATGTGAAAATACTCTGTATGTTATAAACCACCATCTATGTGTTCGTTATTATTTTTATTACCTTCTGCACTGGACATGGGCTCTAAGTCAGCTTAGAACACGGCTTAAGAGCGTGGTCACCCCTAATCTGTTTTTCTAGTAAACATAGGGGTAGATACAGCCATGCTTCATTCCTTGACCTTAAACAAGCCTTCCTGGGTGAGCTGACCAAAGTCCATGACATCTCTCTTCTTTTCCTAATATCAACAACTGTTTATTGATTATTTATTATATAGCTAGCACGTTCCTTAGATATTCCATTGATTCCTTCCCAGTGATCCATGTGCATGTGATGCCTATTTTTATGATCTCCACTTTGTGGAAGGAAATTGAGCCTTAAAAATGATCCTGCCCAACGTTAGCTGGTTAAGTATGTGTTAAAGCTAGTACTTGAATCTGGAGAATCAGGCTGCAGACTGCAGATGCACATCTTAGCTCAACAGAATGTCTCCCCCCTCGTTTGGGTTGATTATAGATCACTACAAAGATGCCACTTTAGTAATTTCACTTTTCACCTTCACTTTCTACCACACCATAAGGTTCTGTAACTCAAGATGTGGCAGTCATGTCTTCCCCTCCCTTTTGAAGTCTTTGCTTCTTGCCCTGCACCTGTCTATCAAAAGGCTGGGAGGCTGAAACGTTGGAAAGTCACTTGGGTGGATAGCAAAGTGTTGTGTCATAGGGTGAACTACGGATTTTTATATTTCCTCAGGCTTTTCTCCCACAGGAGCTGTTTCCATCGAAAGATCTGTGTAAGTGCAGAGGCCTGAGGAGGCACCCAAGTGGCATCCCTTATAAGATAAATTTAATTCAATTTCAGAATTTGAGTTTAAGTCAGTCTTTGGCCACCTCCTTCTCATCCTAGCTCTGAGAGCTAGACAGCAATAGCTGCCCGGGTCTTTCAAATTGTAGACTGTGGTTGTCACTGAATGGCATGTGCTAATTTCCTGCCAGGGATTTTTGCCATTCTATTGTGTGTTTTTGCTGCATGGGAGGAGGAAACAACACAGTTTTGAGGAGCACTTACTCATATTTCTTTGGAGATGGCAGTTGAAACACAGCTTTCCCCAACAGCCTCCCCAGGTATGTGAAATGTCATCAGGTGTCAGTTTTAGAGAAATACCTCCATTCCATGGCAAGAGAAATTAGGAACTTTTTGTGCATTGGTACACACATTGTGACCTAATTTCAAACAGAAACTTGCCAAATATTTCTTCAGTCTCCAAAAAATTAAACTAGGCTTCCCGCCAGATATCTGGCTCTGGTTTCCAATCCAGGAACGGCTCCCAAATGCTTATTGTGGATAGGTTGTAGGTGAATGCCTTCTACAAAATAAAGTGCATTGTTTTTATTAAAGGTAACCCTAGCTGCAAAATCCTGAAACCTCAATACCTTGAAATCAGAAAGTTTATTTCAAGCTGGGTACAGTGGTGGCTCACAATGGTAGTCCTAGCTACTCAGGAAGCAGATACGGGAGGATTACTTGAGACCAGGAGTTTGAGACCAGCCTGGACAGCACAGTGACACCTTGTTTCAAAAAAGAGAAAGTTTGTTTCTTACTTATGTAGGTCCAATCAGGGGTGGGAAGGGTCCAGTCAGGTGGGTCTTGGGCTGATGAAAAGTCTATCATCTTCATCTTTTGTTTTCTAAGCTGGCCCATAGTTGAGCATTGACATGGATCAAGAGAGGAGTATGGAAGGAGTAGGTGGAGGGCCCATGTTGTGGGCCAGGCCTGCAAGTGGTACCTGCAGGCAGAGGCAACGTTGACTGAAATTCAGCCACATGACCACATTCAACTGCAAGGGAGGCTGGGAACTGTAGTTATAAATGTATGCCTTGGAAGGAAAAGTGGGCATGGTGAATCCCAGGTCCATTTCTGCCACAGAGCTGTGTTTGAAACAGGGTTACGGAGCTTCTAAGGTAGAGTTTGGCTATTTTCCATAACATGGAGAGACCAAGGCATTCCTTTACTTTCAATGTTATTCCCCTTGTTCAAACTGGACCCCTTGACCTGACCTTTCCTGAGCCACATGGTAGGTCAATCTCTTCTGGCTTCTTTGTTTGGATCTCAACTTTCCTGTTTCACTGAGAAGGCCGATGACACTTCAGAGACCTGTAGATGGTCATCTGATATCCACCTGGCAGTGGAACACTGATGAAGTAAGCAGCCTTCCTTATGTCAGTCTATGAGCATCAGCTCTCATTTTGAACCTGTCAGAGTTTTCCTCATTGCCCTGAGACTCACTTATGACTGGATGAGGCTCTCGGCAGCTCATGTTTTATTCCTCCTCCATTCCATTGTGAGATGGAGTTGCTGCAAGGCCATCCCTTTCCATGGTAACAGCCACAGACTCTGGTGCTACAGACATGGTCTGATGTCTCAGGAGGCAGGATCAGGCACATGGAAACAAGGCTCAGGGAGCGCTTGTGGAGAGTCAGGAGAGCTCACTAATTCAGTCTGTTATTTCAGAACAGATAAAGTGCATGTTTTTAAGAGGAGCTTCTACAACACTGTGTTCATTTAAACAATATAATCATTACACAGGTTTTTCCATAATGTACTTCCAGGATTCATAACAACAGACAAGATAATCACTTTGCTCCCAGAAGCAGGAGACAGCGTGGTTTTGAATATAATGTTGTTAAATAAAATTGCATATCCTCAATGATATTCTGGCATTCTTCTCTGAATCACTATCCTCAATCAAGGTATATATACATTTTTGTGCAGAATTAATGAGGAATTTGGAGAATAATAGGTTAAGAAAATATGGTTTGTATACAAGAGACTTTTTATTACAAATATCTCCCATGTGAACTATTTCCTTAAAAAAACAAAGCCTAAGGTACATTTCGTAGCTTAATCTTTATATTTAATTTGATTACAGCAATGGACATTAAGTATGAAACAAGCTGTCCAAAGGGCTGTTGAATTATTTAATTACCTCTGGGATTAAGGAGGTGAGAGTCAGCACAAACAATTCTACAAGTGGGATGTGTTAGAAAGGTCAGCTCTTTCTGTCTCCAAGCTTAGTAATTTGAACGATGTGACTATCCAAACACCAGTTGCTGTTGAGCAAAATATTAAATGCTTAAATCTGTTTGCAATATTTTACATTCCAGATGGTCATTTATCCAAAAGAAGTACTGAATGTGTTTTAAAAGTATTTTCAGTTAAATGAATTTTCAATGAAGTTAACATTCAGAATTAGTTTTTTAAAAAGGAAAAAATATACTTACATTTAAGGACATTCTTTCATTACCATATATGTAACATCGAAATAGTTTCTAACAATCAAACTAGAAAATTAAACAGAAGTTATTCAGGAAGCTGGAGCATCTACCATGTTCCAGTTCTGGGGATACAGGGATGCAGAGTCAGGGCTTCTTGCCCTGAATGATCCTGGGATCTGTTCAGGGAAGACAACACTACAGTAAAGTTTTTTGGTGTGATCTTAGAAGTGTGAAGGAACTGCTATAAAATTCAGGTAAAGGTGTGATTAGTTACACCAGGAGGCAAGGAGACAGGGAAGAGAAGCATCAGGAAAAAATACACTTAAGATGCGCATTTCAACTAGACTTATACGAGAACGCATGGGGGTTTGTGGGAGTGCAAACCAATGAGGAGGCAGGTAAGAAACGGCCGAGGGAAAGAAACATGTAATCGGCAGCTTGAAAACAAATTGGTTGACTTTCTTTCTTTTTTTTTTTTTTGGCTAAGCCACCAAATTGCTATTAATGGGAAAAAAAGTTATGAGAATGGGCCTGATAACATTTCTAAATGCAGGAAATATTCCCAATTAAGCTTCATTCATCTGACATTGTCAGAGAATGAAAACTTTCACCCACGTGATTTTTTCTAATACCTGAAACTTTCTAATTTAAGTGTCAAGGCTTTATTTTAACTTTCTAAACCTGAAGAAATGACTTGACAACTCTCATTTATCTTAATAAATGTCGGCTATTGTGCTATGTTAAAATATCCTCAGGGGCTATTAAAGCATATGGAGCTATCTGTCTTGAAAATTGGAGGCCTCATTTTGCTATTTTAGTTTTAAATTTTGGCTTCTGAGTTTTTTCTTCCTCTATTATTTTTTCTGTATCCTTACCTTGCTGTAAGCTTTACTTGCTGCTGTCAGGATGCCTGCCTTTAATAGTTCTTTTAATATGATTTGCTATCGTTACTTTAGGGAGGGATGGGAAATAAGAAATCCAGTCTTGCTCAAATTATGTCCAAGAAAGAATACATGGTTTGTGAATTGAGGTAATCAACCAGGAGGTTTGAAATACGGGCTTTGGGATATCTTATATGTTCATTCATGCATTCTTGGTTGTGTTTTATCTGGCAAGGTTTCTGAAAAAGGTGATGTCTAAAAATTCAGTGGTTACTCTATTTGAACTAACATTTGAATCTGTTTGGGAAAATGTCAAATGCTGAAATTACTTCAAGTTTATGTTTATCTTGGAATAAACCATAGAGATTTTATAAAAGCAAACCATGTAGAACACAATATTTCAAAATGTTGATGGGATGCTTGTAGTCTACATTTTATAAATTTCTCAGCCAAAGAAAACATTCTAGCACAAATAGAGTAAACAAAGTGAAACTATTCATTTGTCTTCTGTAGCAGAGACACACAGAGGGCTTTTCAGTGGATTGTTTTTTCAACAGTTTTGCCTTGGAACTTTGGTGATTAAACATGTACAATTATTATACAGTGAAATGACACTTCAAGAGGCAGGATGGTATATTTGGGACTTCAAAATATATAAACTGATTTAGTTTTCTCTTTTCATTTTCTTTTTTTTTTCTTCACGACGGAGTCTCACTCTGCAGCCCAGGCTGGAATGCAGTGGCATAATCTCACCTCACTGCAATCTCTGCTTCCTGGGTTCAAGCGATTCTCATGCCTCAGCCTCCCAAGTCGCTGGAATTACAGGCTCCTGCCCCCACACCCAGCTAATTTTTTTTTTTTATTTTTAGTAGAGATGGAGTTTCACCATTTTGACCAGGCTGATCTCGAACTCCTGACCTCAAGCTTGGCCTCTCAAAGTGCTGGGATTACAAGAATGCATCATCGCACCCAGCCTGGTTTAGCTTTTGTTTTCCCCATTTTTTTCCCCAGAGAAAGCTAATTAACTCAGAGAGTATTCAAATCATACAAGCATTAGGCTGGCAGGCAAGGATTTAAGTCCTTATCCACTAAGCCCCTGCTCCTGGGAACTTGCACTTTATTCCAGTCCTTACAATAATGACTGCTTAATAGTGCCAATTTACCTGGATGTCTATTACCTTATTTGTAAAACAAGATAATTAAATCAGTTTATTTTTCAGAGTTCCTCTAGCTCTAGTTAGACTCCTAGATGTTTTAGGTTAATCGTAAGTGCCTAGAAGATGAAGAGAGAGATTGCTTTGGATGGAGTGATTCCAGTGAGACTTCTTAGTGCATGTTATCACAAAACTGAAAAGATAAAATTTTAGGCTTGCTTTTGTAGCTGAGAATTACTTTTCATGGTGCCATTCTGCACCCCAGCCTCCAAAGCCTTGTCACAGACAAGTTCCAGACCCCATAGAAATAACGTGTCGAAGAAGATAGATGAGCCCCATGGCAGAGCATGTGGCACCAGTGACAAAATATGTGGACTTCTTTGCAACTTTCAAAACTGCTTTTTGAGTAGGCACTTAAGGAGTGATGGAGGTATTTCTTGCTAGATGAAGAACAAATAAGCATTATTCAGATAACCTCTCATTTCTCTTTAGCAAGGGAGAAAGCCATTCCCAACCATTGTATAGTCATGTAGCCCATAGCATTGAAGTCCTCTGAAAATTATTGCTTGTTAGAAGTCTAAGTCTCCCACGTATAACTGTGTGTGCTGTGCACTGTACAACACTAGAGGGGCACGATCCACGTATGTTAAAATTTGGATGGCAGTCCTTGGAGTTGTGCAGTGTCTGTGGTAACCCTTAGACACCGACAGCATTGCAGGTATTATAATAATAATAATCACCATTTATTGAGCCATTTATTCTGTACTAGTTACATCAAATACAATATTTCTTATAATTTTCACAACAACCCTATTAGGTAATATGATGAACTGTAGTTTCCAGGGGAAGAAACTGGGACTCAAAAAGTGCCCACTGGTGGGCTGTAGTGGCAAGATTTGAACCCAAGTCTTCCTAACTTCATAGCCTGTGCTTTTTCTACCGTACTCTACTCTCTCTGCGGAAATTCCCCTAAGCCAGGCCAATGCAGACTGGGATAAGGGAGAAGGTGATCTCAGCACCCTGGAAGCATTACTTCAGTGTTGACTTAACAGCATGAGACCACATACTATCATACTCTCAAACCTTCCATGGCTCAACATTACTGAAAAAGAGAGCCTAGAGCCTAAATAATGTGACTGAGGCCTCATCTCCCATCCTTTCCACACTGCTCACCTACCTCTCCTCCAAAGTAGTCATTGCTTCTAACTGCCACGTTTTGAGGTATTTCTGGCCACATTGTGCACTTTTGCACATCTGGGCCCCATGGACCATTTCCCTTCCTTTAGCTTTAGACTAAGGCTACATTTTGGCATCTTTTGGGAACTTTTGAATAAAGAGCAAGAGGGTCATCATACCCAAAGAAGGTGAGGAAGTTTTTGCTACAAATTCCAGAGCTCTACTCAAAGATGCTTTCTAGTTGAGGACCGTGGGATCAATGCAGAATAGTAGTTAAATATCAAGGACCAGTCTTGCCCACAAACCCTCTATGACCAAGATAGAGATCTATAGACCTAGTCACCAATAAGTGTGCTCACTCTTTTTTCTTTCTTTTTTTTTTTTAACTTTCATTTTTGGTTTGGGGGTACATGCAAAGGTTTGTTACATGGGTAAACTTGTGTAACAGGTTTGTTGTACAGATTATTTCATGATCTAGGTACTAAGCCTAGTACCAAATAATTATTTTTTCTATCCTCTCACTCCTACTAATTTTTTCTAAAGCAAGGTTATAATGTGTATGTATCATACATTGGGGAGGGGTTGTTTTTATGCTGTAATGCAGGAGTATACAATAGATAAGCAGTAAGGATAAGGAAAAGGAATCAGGTGAGACTGAAGATGCTGCCTTTGGATGCCAGGGAGAAGAAGCTAAGACTGGCTCCATAGAGGCCCTCCATTAGTCATGTGCTGTACTCCCATGCACTGTAACATGCAACCCCTCCCCTATCCTACCAGGACTGTTGTGTTGTATTCACTGAGAAAATCTAGACTAATAGGAGATGTGAGGGATTGTCTAGAAAAGCACTAATGCATGATAGAGACATTTAACATTAGATTTCTTGATGGACTGCAAACTTCTTCTTCTGCTTTATTTTTGAGACAGAGTTTCGCTCTGTCACCCAGGCTGGAGTGCACTTGCGGGATCTCACCGCAACCTCTGTCCCCCGGGTTCAAGCAATACTCCTGACTCAGCCTTCCGAGTAGCTGGGATTATAGGCACCCGCTGCCACATCTGGCTGAATTTTTTTTTTTTTTGTATTTTTAGTAGAGACGAGGTTTTGCCATGTTGGCCAGATTGGTCTCGAACTGCTGACCTCAGATGATCCACCCACCTTGGCCTCCCAAAGTGCTGGGATTGCAGGCATGAGCTACTGTGCCTGGCCTGGATTGCAAATTTCTGGAAGAACTCCCTCCACTCCTCCCACCCTTTACCTTTCCTGCTGATGTTGTCTCAGGGTATCTTCTCTGATCCTCTGCTCTTTTCCCAGACTGGGTTCAGCCTTAGCGATTGCCTCTATCTTTGCTCATATCACATCACTTTGTAATCTTTACTGGTTTCTCTCCTCTCCTCCACTGAGAGCTCCTTGAGGGCAAAGGCAATGTTTTATGCATTGTGTTTTTTTTAACACAACACACACATACTGTACTTAGCTGTAGTCTCACCACATACAGCTAGACCCCAAGGTAGCTCTGGCAAAGGTGAAGAGAAGATGGCAGTGACAGGAGGAGAAATCCCTTTAGAAGGTTCCCAGTGAGAAGAAGGCAGACATCTCACGGCATCACCTGCAGAGCGCTAGTGAGCAAATACGTGAACAAGAGCAGAAAGACGAAGTTCCTGTAAATAATCAGAATAGAAAAATGTGCTCTGGACTGTAGTCTGGTGTCCCTTGTCCAAATTGACTTGGGTGGTCCCAATACTTCTCCACCCCAGCGGTGGCAGTGCATTCCCACTCCTCTAGCCCCACCAGCTCTGGCCTCAGTTTTTATTTTAGACCTGGACGATTCTTGGATGACTGCGACATGTCCAAGATCTAGTGTTCAACAAATCACCTCCTAAGCCAAGAAACACTTAAAACTAGGCTATAAAGGTGTTTGCTATATTCCAAGAATAACATAAATCTCGTGGGCCTGGTATCTTTCATAACTGGTGAATAATTCATGGACTCCGAGTCTCGCCAGTTACGCAGGAGGAAGGGTCATCACCTGTATAGTATGATTCGAGCAATTACTTTTTAAGATGCACAGAACATCAGATGTAGACTAGAAGAACCTTAGAGATTACCTAAGTCTGAGCCTGTAAAGAAACTAAGGGATCAGAAAGGTCAAGACCTGCCCAAGGTCACACTTGGGCTGTTTATGATTCCTGAACAGGTGTAGATGAAGGCTGCCCACCACCCAGAGCTGTGGAAGCTTCTATATGTGGCTTCTGTGTCCTGGACCTCCCGTGCCTCATCAGCAGGACGGGGCAGGCAGCACCTGTCTCATCACATGGCCCTGTTTTTTCCTACACTCTGCTGACCATGTGATTGCACAGTACTTAAGAATATGAAAATCATCGTTCTTGAGACACAGAAGGAAAGCAAGAAAGACATTAACTGTCCTTCTCAGCTGCTCAGAGGCATTTCTTACAGTCTTACCACATTGAACTTAAAATTGATCTTAATTTGTATTGACAACCGAAGGGATAAATAGTTCTCTTATTAAATACAGTTTCTATCCTCCACCTTTAAACTGGGGCCTTTTATGACATTGACCTGCTTTTGGAACTTTATGAAAAGAAACTTCAGTTCCAGACAAATATTGCCTTTCTCATTTCTTTCTCCTTTCCCGGGCCCAGTTCCAAATTTGGAGGACAAAAAGAGAGGGACACATGGGAGAGGGCTCCTGTCCCATATTTTAGAAACTGCTTTCCTGGTTCACCTGTGTTTCTTCCTTGGCCCTCCACTGGCACCACTGCCTCAACCTCCAGGTGTTCTCAGCCCTGGAGGAACCACTTTCATGGCTCACGTAGTCAGATTTAACTGGTGGCTACCATAAGTGATGTCAATGGTGCAACTTTACTTGGGAATGCTAATTTCTCCCTAACTCCATTGTACTCTCTCTGTGTGTGTGTGTGTGTGTGTGTGTGTGTGTTTCGTAGCTTTTCTGACCTTTTCTTTACAAGCTCTTATTTCTTCTTTCATGCTCAGGGCTTTGGCTGCTAGGGTGAAAATGGAAATAGGTTTATGAGAGAAAAGGTAGCTATTGGGAGTTTAAAATTAAAGCAAGGAAATTGTTAATCTCTATGCAATGTTGACTGTGCACAAAGCATCATTCTGATCATTATAACTGGAGTTTACAAGCTTGTATCAGGTACAGTCCCTTCCCTAAAAGGCCTTATAATCTGGATGGGGAGTTAAGAGGTACACTTGCAAGAGAGGTATCTCATACTCTGGGACAGCATATTATGTCTTTGTTTCCCAAAGGAGGTACAAGTACCACTCATATGACATTAAATAACTGATTCACTTTGTAAACATAGTATATTGCTGTTTCAATTTCCTCTTATTTCTTTTCTCATTATTTAAAAAGGAGGGAAGAGAAAATCTCAGATTTGTGCTAAATTATCTTTAAAACCTCTCTAATACTTTTAAATCTTTGTCAATAAAAGATGAAAAGAGTTAAGACTCTGATCCCAAGCCTCTGGACACTAAATATCCAGCTGCAATGTAATAACATTCTTTATTTTGATTGCATTTTTTTACAGACTACATTCTATTTTATTATAAGTGATAAGGTTTTTCTGTTTATGGTGGTAGTAATATAATGTTTCCTAACTAAATGTCTTAGTTCAGGCTGTGACCATAGATTTAGTGGCTTAAACAACACACATTAATTTCTCAGAGTTCTAGAGGCTGAAGTCTGAGATCAGGGTGCCAGCAGGGTCAGGTTCTTGGTAAGGGCCCTCTTCCCAGTTGAAGGACCACTGCTCTCTCCTTCCAGTGTCCTTACATGGTGGAAAGAGAGCAAGCTACCTTTGGCCTCTTCTTATAAGGGCATTAATCCCATTCTGAGGGCTCCAAGATCACAACTCGCTCACCTCCAAAAGGCTCTGTGTCCTAATATCATCACACTGGAAGTTAGGATTTCCACATATGAATTTTGGGAGGAATGCAAACATTCAGTCCATAACACTAAAAAAATTCATTTAGGTAGAAAAAGCAATTCCAAATAGTAAATAAATAATGGTATAGGATATACAAAAATATGGCAGAAATCACAAGCGGTGTGCAAATGTTTGTGAAGCAGTTTAGAAGTGTCAAGTGAGGGCTTTAGATTTGAATTGCAAGTGGAATTTCAATGAATAATTGTGTGCCAGGGGCTGGGAAGAATTCCTAGAGGAGGTGAGCTTTAAGGGAGCATGTGTGTGTGTGTGGAGATTCATGTCAGCAAAGATGTAAGATGTGATGGCAGGTGGGAGGTGGGAGTGTGAAGCCTATTAGACCGAATGAACAGTTTATGTCCACGAGTCATGGCTAGAGGAAAGTCACAGCTGGAATCATGTGGTGGAAAAACCCATGTGTGAGGAGTTTCTTTGCTTTTTTTTTTTTTTAACTTTTAATTTTGAGATAACTGTTTATTCACATGCAGGTATAAGAAGCAATAGAGAGATTCCATATATCCTTTGCCTAGTGTCCCCAAATGATGGTATCTTGCCTAGCCACAGTTCAATAGCACAATCAGGAAATGGATGATGATACAAGCCCCTGCCCTTATTCAGATTTCACCCATATTATATGCATTCATTTTTGTGTATTTATATTTAATTCCATGCAATTTTGTTGCATGTATTGATTGATGTGACCACTACCATAATCAAGACACAGCAGTTCCATCACAAGAATCCCACCTCTACTCTTTCATAGCCACAGCCATCTTCTTCCCTTTTGTCTTTTCTAACCCATGGCAATTATTAATTTGTTATTCCTCTCTAGCTACAATTTTGCCATTTCAAGAATATTATATATATAGAATGATACAGATTCCAAAATGTAACCTTTTGGTATTAGCTTTTTTTTTTTTTTTTTTTTCCTACTCAGCATAAGGCTCTCGAGATTTATTCAACTTGTTGTTTTGACCAATAGCTCATTCCTTTTACTTGCTGAGTGGTATTTCATAGTATGAATATGCCACAGTTTAATCATTCACCCATTCTGGAATATTTGAGTTGTTTCTAGATTTTGGCTATTACAAATAAAGATGCTATAAACATTTGTGTGCAAGTTTTCATGTGAACATACATTTTCATTTCTCTGGGATAAATACCCAACAGTGTGATAGCTGTGTTATAGTAAGTTTGGAATGTTTAGTCTTATAAGAAACTTTTCTGGAGTGGCTGAACCATTTCACATTCCCACCAGCAATTTATGAGGGATCCAGTTTCTCTGAATCTTTGACAGCATTTAGTGTTATCACTATTTGTATTTTAGCTATTGTGATAGGTGTGCAGTGGTCTCTCATTGTGGTTTTCATTTGTATTTCTCTAATGACTAATGATCTTTTGATGTTCTTATGTGCCGTCTGTATATTCTCTTCAGTGAAATGTTTGTTCATATCTTTTGCCCATTTACCAATTCGATTGTTTATGTTTTTATTGTTGAGTTTGGAGGGTTCTTTGTATGCTCTAGATATAAGTCTTTTGTCAGATATGTGGTTTGCAAATATTTTCTTCCAGAATGTAATTTGCTTTTGAAAATCCCCTTCATGTGGTATTTCATAGAGCAAAAGTTATTAATGTTGATGAAATCTAATTTATGAGTTTTTCCTTTTATGGATTGTGCTTTTGGTGTCAAGTCTAATAATTCTTCACTTAACTCTAGGTTCTGAGTATTTTCTCCTGTTTTTACCTACAAGTTTATAGTTTTACATTTTACATTTAAATCCATGATCAATTTTGAGTTGATTTTTGTATAAAGATGAGGTTTAAGTCAATGGTTCGTTTGTTTTTGTGTGCTGTTGTTTTGCTTTGCCTCGCTGATGGATATGCAGTTGCTCTAGCACCACAGAACTGCTCTTCACATTTGTCGAAAATAGTTAGCCATATTTGTGTGGACCCTTTGCCTTTTACAACCCCTTGATATTTTTCTATCATTTGACAGCAACACCTGAAAGAGGTTAATGGACTTTTCACCCAAATGAATCATGCCACTAGTATAAAAAATTATTTGATTATAAAATATGTAATAATTTAGAGAAGCCTCATTACACACTCATGAATCATCCCTAAGGCTTTATGGTCCTTATAAAAACAGATTGGCCCAGATCCCACCAAAATATTTCTTTTTACCTAAATAGAAAGACATGGGAAAAAGTTCCCATATTTTTTTTCCCCAGGGCCAATACATAGTTGCTTACGTTTGACTCAGAGTACTTTAAAGGGATGAGAAAAGTGATTGGCCACCGAAAGGCTCCTTTATGCACAGGCCTGGGCAGAGACACACAACCAACAGCTCTGTCGGGAACGTAGGAGCCTGCTCGCCTACAAAAATGATAAGAGAGATCTAAAGAAAACAAGCTAATCCTTTTGAGGGACGTACTGAAGCCAGATAACCCAAGGTATTCACAGCAAGATACCGTGAGTCTTAAAGTTAAGCACCGTGCAATTAGCTTTGCTTCCTTGGGTTTTTGAAACATGCATCTGTATAAACCTGCCTGCGCAGACATCCCTAGCCCCAAGCTGGGTCTGCCAAAATCCAGTGAATCGGCTCTAAAATGTAGATGGCACCTAGCAGTGACCAAGACTCAGCCTCAGGCAGCCTGCAAACCTGTGAGGCCCAGTGGAGCAGCCGAACAGAAATATCTGGAAAAGTTTCTACGTGTTCATGGAATTTCGTTGCAGGAAACCACCAGAGCAGAGACGGGCATGGCATACAGGTACTGCTGATTGCAAAGTCATCCAACCGGGGCACTGCACTGATGTCAAAGGTTGTTATTAAAGAAATAAGGACTGAAGTAGCAAGACAAAACCCTGTAAGAAAAAGAAAGAAAAATGCAGTGAGCCCTCTTCTTGGGTTGCCTTGTTTTTTTTCTTCTTCTTCTTCTACTTTTTTTTTTTTTTTTTTTAGCTTTGAGTTTTCTCTTTCCTCAGAGGGTTACGCAAAAGACAGTCAAGTTCACCTGTGGAAACTCCTAACCATGTGCTGCCAGAAGAAGTATCTTTGGCTCTGAGTAGGGAGATGATTTAGCAGGTCAAAATGAAGAATGGGGACTCCATTCTTCTTAAGGGAAAGGGAATTTATAAGTTAAGAGTTGAATTTTTTTTTTAATGCTCCCTGGGATTCAAGACTTATTTTCTTCTAAACTTGAATCATGTAGTCTGTACTAATAGCTAATAAAGTAGTTCAAGTTCTCCTTGAAATGACAGCACTTATTTATTTCCCTATCAATGTAGCCCAAGATAAATTACTGGTAGTACACTAAACTTCCAATGCCATTATTTATTTCATGAAATATTAGCAAAAAGGAGAAATGTTTTCCTGGTATAGGGTTGGATGTGTAATCTTTATAAGTTGCTCTGCAATGGGAAGAATCTTTCCTTTTCAAAGCAATTATTGCTCCTGCACAAGTCTTTCCTTTACCTGCGCCTGGAGTTTTAAAGAGCCCAGAAACTGAGTAAAAGCCATTCAGAAGGACAAGGGTACTGAAAACTGAAAAAACAATTTAGCAATTGTAAGAACAGTTGTCCTAGCTCAAATCAAAACTTCTGCACAGCATAAGATTGTTTTTCATGTACAATATGTCCCCAGTGATTTCATTTTTCCATAATCTGAAGGCCTATTTCAGTATAGTAGCTGCTGCTCTAATTTATCAGCTAATTATATTAATACAGCAATTTGCAATGATATGGCTCCTCTCTGGAAGCAAAGTATTTTACACGGACTCTTTATGTAATAAAAGGCTTGTGCAGAAAAGAAATGAACTCTTCTCAATTTATAAGGAGGATAGGACAGCCTACCACATCCTGCTTTAGAAGGGGAGCTCCCCTTTTCATGGTAGCTCATGGAATGAGGAGGGATGGATGAGGAGGAGATGCTGCTGTTTCTTTCCTGAATCTCTCTGTCACTGGAAGGAGCCTGCTTCTCTGTCCTCCCACATTCTCTCTTCGTGTTTCCTCGACCCTCAGTGGTAGTAGTGATGGTGATGTGAACACAGATCAGGTGAAGGGGAAGAGGGACCGTTTCACTTAAAAAAAAAGTCTGCCTCCGTGTCTTTGTCATAGGATGGGTGGTATTACCATGAATTGTTGCATAAACCTTCAGAGGGCATGCCTTTCTCTCTTGAAAGTCTAGTTTAAATATCAATTACAGATCTGTGCTGTGTGCCAATGTTCAGATGAAGGTATGTTCTAGGAAAGCATTTTTCAAAGGATTATGAAGTAGAGGAACACTTTCTCCAGACAGGTGAAAGCAAAGCTGCCTCAGCTAAAGGTGGGAGCTTGGAGCCCACCTGTTTGAGGGGAGCAGTCATCCCCCAGCCTCTTCTGAGACACCTATGTGGATCCTATACTCCCCATGGTTTGAGACTATAGGTTTGGAACGACTCTTTTTGATGCCTTGGTGGGTAAGGCTCTGTTACCTTGGAGATGCCAGATACTGCCTTGGACAAGGGTATATGCTACCAGATCACACCGTAGTAAGAAATGGGACCTAGGAGAATGTTGCTTCTAAATCGGAGTTTGAGGGGAGAAAAGCACAGTTTAGTTGATCATTAACCCTGAGAAATAGCCAAGGCTCTAAATTAGAATGAGCTTGTGCTGACACACCTTCTTGACACATTTCTCCGTTACCCACTCCCCAATGTCCTTAGTGCTCTGTTTATTCTCCCTTTAAGACACTCACTTATTACCCTTATTTAAGACATTCTCCTTCAACCATTTGGAAAGGATTTCTAGGAAAGAGAACCAGGGTTCTCTTGGTTCCTCCCCAACTTAGCTTTAGATCTTGATTTCATGTAAACATAGTTGGGGTTAAGAGAGAAGCTGATTTTCATATTCTTACTTCTTTTTTATGATTTTTTTCCCCCTCAGGAAAAAGAGGGTGGGCAGGGGACCATGGCTACGTTAAAGATAAAACCTCCGTTAAGCCTTGTTGTTTCTATTTTTTCTTGTGAAGTTGAAAGAAAATGGGCATTGGAATTAAACAGATCAGAGTTCAAATTTAAGCTCTGCCTCTTTTAGAACTGTGAGACACTGGGGGCCAGTCATGACATAGAAATGCCTAATATAGTAGCTGCTCACTGGGAATGGAGGTTTTCTTCCCACTTATTCTGTTGTGTCTGTCCATCAGTCTACGTAGGGGAGGGATTGAAACCCTTTAAGTGAAACATAGAAATGGATAAGAGAATATTCTCAGAAGGAAAATAAAAGAATAAGACAACCCACGGTAGTTCACAATCTGTGTAGGTTTCCATGCTCAGCTTTAGAATTCTGAGAGGTCTGGAAGAGCTGGGTAAGCTGTTTTCCATTCCGAATTTGGTCAGACGCCATTGCAGACTTTAGCCCAATACCAGCTGCTTGGGTCCCTCGATCATCTGTGAGAGAGCATTATGTTGTGTTTCCATGGAGACTTCGTTTTATTTCTAACTAAGGTTGACCAGGAGGAGAAAAAAAAAAAAGAAGTAAATATGCAAACACATGCATCAATTGAAAAGAAACTGGAGGACATTGAATGTGGTGTAAAAAGTGCCAAGTTGCTGTGTAGATCTTTCTGTTGGCTTAGAAATCTCAGCAAAAATAGAAGTTTTAAAATTCATTTTATCAGTGACTATAAAATGGACCTAAGAGGGTCTTCAAGTTACTTCTAAAAAGCTGAAAATTAATTGTCTTTATTACATAGCACTCAACTCTAAGCCAAACAGTAAACATGAGCCTGAGTCAAGGTTAAAATACTCTGAGGGATAGTTTTATGAGAAAAACACCAAAAATATCTAGACTGAGTTCATATGTAGCAAATACCTAGCTTTGAAGCAATCTTATAATACTAACATTGGCAGGAGAAACTTAAACAGATATAAAATGAAGCTCTAATCCAGGGACAACCCTTTTCCTGTAAAAGGCTAGATAGCAAATATTTTATACTCCAGGTTTGTATCTGCCTCTGTTACATCTACTGACCTCTGCTATGTAGGCTGAATGTAGCTACTGATGATGCACAAATGAGTGGGCATAGCCATGTTCCAATGAAACTTTATTTATGGACACAGAAATTTGAATTTTACACAATTTTTGCATATCACAAATCTTATTTTTTCCTACAAACCATTAAAAATGTAAAAATCATTCTTAGCTTGTGTGCCATACAGAAACAGGTGGCAGGCTGGGTTCCTTCAGCAGGCCATAGTTTGTTGACCCCTGCTTTAGAAAGCAAGGCCTTCAGTTGCTCAGGTTATTTATTTACTTGTTTGTGTTTATTTATTTTTAAACCTTTTTGTTTCCAGAGGTATTTAAGGAACTCAAATGCATATAATTGAGAAAGATAAAAATAAATTATAAAGAAGATGGAAAAAACAGAGCCAAGAAAGACCAAAAGAGCGGGAAGGGAACAGAGAGCCAAGGGTGAGGGAGCACGCTGTGTATAAGCCAATGTGTTGCAAGAATTAGACCTGTATTTGGCTCTGTGCTTTCTGGCAGCATTAAATTGTGAAGAGGGAAACCGAGCCCTTTACAAAGTTACAGAGTCCTTGAGTTAGAGAGAAGTCAGTTGCTCTGTAATGGCATACCTCTTCCTGATCTGTAAATCAGAGAGAAGTTCCTTTTGAGGTTCTTCTTTGTGTGATGAATAATATCCTTGCAATATCCTTATAGCAAACACAGCAGTAAGGTTCCTAGAGGATCTTTCCTATGGAGCCCCTAATATTACTATCACATCAAATAATAACTCAGTAAAGACGAATAGGTGCATAATGGAAAAAAGTGACATTGGTTAAATAGAAACCACACTGGCCACTTTGGGCTATGCTTTAAGAATTTTCCAATAACAAAAACACAGATTTCTTTTTCTTTTATTTTTTAAAGAATGACAGGGCTTGTTCAGGTTCATGGAATGAAGCAATTGTTTCTGGAAAAAATAAGTGTTATTTGCCAATTAAGGATAACATTTTCTAAAGCCTTAAGCTGACAGCAGAGAGAGGGCAATAAAAGAAGAAAGGGAAAAGTAGGGAAAGTCTCGGAATTCTTAACATGGGATGGACCTTAGGGATAATCTGCTCCAATTTCTGGTCTTACAGCTGAAGAAAACTGAGGCTCAGAGATGTTAAGTTTGTAGCCTGCAGTTGCACTTCCAGCTAGCAACGAAGCTTGGACTAGAACCCCTGTCTCTTCGGTCTCAGTCCGGGGCTTTCTTCATGCTTTCTGTATTTATTCCCAGCTCCCCAACCTCCATCCCACCACATGCCAAGACACACACACGCACGCACACACACACGCACGCACGCACACACACACGCATGCATGCACGCACACACACACATACCTGGAGATACTGCAGATCCAGCCATATTCACCGTTCTGCTCTGTCTACTTTTCCAGGCTCCCCTGTTGTTACTGTGCCCTATGACCTGCTCAGTCCTGCTTCTTTGCATGCTTACCCTCCACCTTCTGCCGGAATTATTGAGTCTCTAGTCATCATTACTTTTCCTACCTGGAATATTCTTACACATCCCACTTGCCTAGGTAACTCCAACCCACAGGCTCTCCTTTGGCCCCATAGCATGGACCACCAGTCTTTTCTCTATACAGGATATAGATTGTTAGTTATTTCTGTGTGTGTGTATCTTATTGTCAAAATTGTGCGTCATGACCTTGAGGATGAGGACTGAAACTTATAATATTTTATACTCCGTCAATGCCTTTGCACTTAGAAAGTGCTGGATACATACATGTTGCTTGATTGAGGTGCATCTATTCAGAAGTTGGGAAGGAGAGAAACCAAAGAGCAAGCAGGAACTTTCCTTTTTCCTACTAATAGTGCTCTAGCCCCATCCTTTCTCCTGTATCTTAGATACAATATGCTACTTAATCTTGCTAAGCCTCAGCTTCCCTATCTGTAAAATGGACCTAATTTAACTTATTTCACAATGGCATTGTAAGAAATCCATAAAGTCACATATGTGGAAGTGCTTAGCTCACTGCCTGCTAGAGTGAGAACCTAAGTGCTCCCTTGCTCCAAACTCCTTTTTAACCGGTCCTAGGAATCTATCACTTAGTCATCTTTAGCATTTCCAAAAAGAAGTGTGTGTCTATCTATAAAGGAGAGAGGGACAGAAAATAAACACCTAAGATTGAATATTGCATAATTCTGAACATTTCACCCTCCTTTCCTCACTTGCTTTTTCATTCTTTTTGCTTTTCCTATTAGGATCCATTGAGAAAGTGTTTATTTTTCTTTCTTTTTATCTCCCATGTGGGCTCCTATTTAATCAGCTTGGCCTCAGGAAATGTTGGAATAAATAACTCTTCAAACAATGTAATATGAAGGTATCTTTTATCAACCACTGCATTTCCAGTGCCTGGCATTGTGCCTAGCACAAAAATATTTGAGCCAGAATGACATGAAAAGGACTGAAACTTCCACCAGCTTGCAGTGTCTCTCCCATCAGCTTGCCCCAGTGTCCGAAGATCTCCCTAGACTGCAGGCGTCAGTTCTCAGAGACTTCTGTTAAAAGGCAAGGGTGCTTGCTGAGTGGTGGCCACACTAATCCAAGCTACTAGATGGCAGACCAAGAAGAAACAGGACGTAGTCCAAGCCTGACCTAAAACAAGAGAAAATAGGAAGGAAGCTTCTAGGTTAGATCAACAGAAAAGCTTGAGTATCCGAGCATGGTGCATTGCTACGGACTATCCATAGAATCAGGAGGGATGGAATTGAAAAACAGGGGAAGGAAAACTAGAGAGAAACCTCACTCAGCTACCAGCTTTTCTCAAAGATGTCAGGGCAGAGAATTTGACGACGTAAATGAGAGTTTTCATTGATCGTTAAATGAAGACTCTGAAGATAAGTAGGAACAATTTTTTCACCCGAACCCCTCTCTGGGTTCTGTCACAGTGCAAACATGATATTCTAGCAGGAGGATTTAAAGACAAGCTTCCTCCCTCCCTCCTCTCATCCCCTGCTTCCTTATCTACAAAATGAAGCTGAGAAGCCCTGCTTCACAGGGTAATGCCATCCACTCAAAGAGGCGTATAGTGGATACCCAGGAAAGACTATCCCTCTTGCTCTTTCTCCTTTTCATAGTATTACAGGGTTGACATACGTGGAAGTTGAAAATTACATTTGTTCCTAAATTGCACTTACTGTCATCCTCCCAGGACCCCCAAACCCCACCAAAAACAACCTTTCATCATGTGTTCTTGTGACCTGCCCTTTTCATGAGATGCTTGGCACACTCAGACCTGCTTGAAAAGTATTAATAGCTAGGGCTGTGACTGTGAAAATCAATAGCCTAGAAAAATGCTACTCATGCAGGGGGTTGTATGAAAAAATGTCTACATGATTTATTTTAGATGACCTAATTTTGGTGAGTCTCTGGGCCTGTGCTAATTTGCTCTGAGCCCTCTGGCTGTTTTTCTCCTTGTATCAATATTTCTGGAGGAAAGTAGATGACACCAAGATGGCTCGGGCTCAGGATGTATGTGATTACTTGAAACCTGAATAGGCTGCTGGTGAAGGGCCGAGGAGGCGCAGTGAAAGGGGCTTATTCAAAACGAGCAGAACGTGTTCTTTCCTATTGAATGGAATAGAAGTTCTAAAATAAGTATGTTTTGAAAGTGTCAGTTTAGATAGAAAATGCTGAGAATTTAAGCATGAGTGAGAGATGAATGCTGCTTGGACTTGAAATATTGTTGGGGGGTGGGCAGATACTCAATCTGTTTTGAAATTTCCACTTGGGGTTTTCCAGGATAAAAGTTGCTTTGTTTACGCAGCATGATGAAAATACTGGAAATTCAGGGCTTGAGAACAATACTGAGTTACAGAGATCCATGCTTTCTCATACAGAAGTTGTTGACAGCGGTTTCATCTGGAAAAAAGTGAGCATTTTGAAATCTGATTTTCCTGACCGAGGAGTAACTGTAGGCAAAAGATGTTTTCACCCAAGAGAAAAACAGTTTCTGAATTTCCCTACAGTGCCTGTGAGTGCCACTAGGATGTGCTATTTCATAAAGAAAAGGAAGCTCTTCTGTTCCCTGAAACGCTGCTAGCAGAAAACTTTTTTCAGACAATCCTAGACTTGAACTTAAATTTGAATCTATGTATTTACCTTGATTGTGACAATGGGAAATTTTGTATAGTGTGAAAAAATTAAAAAGGTAAGACCAGCATATTCCTAAGGTACTGAGAAGCCTTGATCCCATAACAAGCCTATGTTATTATAACCTAAACCAGTTAGATATTTTATAGAGCAAATTTTCTATGTCTGGGAGTTTTCTAGCATAGGGAGTTCTGAGCTACACCACAGACCCCTGGGCATGGTTGGTGAAGAAAAGAAAAGTAGACATCTCATCCCCTACCATCTTTCAGAGAATATTCTGTTGGTGTTTGCCCCATCTCAGGTGCAGGCACCTTGTTACACAGTTAAGATGGAGCAGACATAGTGAATCTGGACTGCATGGGAGAAGGCCGTATCAAAGCCTGTCAATATTCTCAGAACCATGGTCTTGCGGGCCTGGCTTATTACCTGGTTAGGAGATGGTCCTCCTCTATACCCACTGTTTGTTTTCGCTTATCACGTGTCACCTCCCCACACTTAGAGCGAGTGCCTCCCATCCAGTGATTCCTCTTCCTCTCCTTAGCTAGTTACCAACTAATTCTCCCTAAGTTTTAAAATATAGATGCTTTTTTAATAGAGTGTCTGCAAAATATATCATCCAAAGAAATGAATCCCTAATGGTGGGAGTACAGGTAGTAAAGGAGTTATTTTTAGACAAACTGCCTAGTATTTAAGGCCAGAGCTATTTTAAAATTTTTATCTGAAAATAATTTCACATATAAGGAAAAGTTGCAAAAATAATATAAAGAACACATCTGGGCTATTTCTTCCTTAACATATTGTTAACATTTTGCCCCATTTGCATTAACTTTTGTTCATGCTCTCACATGCTCACTCCTTACAACCCACCTCCCCATGCATTTTTCCAAGCTTTTAAAAACTAAGTTTCACACATCACGGTTTTTTACTCCTCAATTTCTCCTAAGAGTTACGATATTTTCTTATCCCCAGTACAATTAGCAACTTTGGTAAAATTTATATAAATATGATACTTTAATCTACCCTTGTATTCTAATTTTGTCAGCTCACACAATAATGCTCTTTGTGGCATTTTTTTACTCCAGTTGTACAGGATCAGTATGGGATGGCAATATTTTGTTGTCATATCTTTTAGGTCTCCTTCAATCTGGAACAGTTCAGGAGAAATTAATTTTATTGTAGGAAAGAGGTCAAAGGAAAGACTACAACTAATTGCAAGTCCGCCTTGGGTTGGGAGGTGGCGCTGTGGTGCCACACAATTGTTAGGCCTACAGGAGGTCTCCTGGATATTGTTACCATGTCCCTGCCAACGACTGTGTCTTCCACAGCTGCCTAATGAGGGCTACCAAGTTTTCATGTGGAACTTTAGGCCCAAAGCTAAGGGATCTCATAGGCCTACTGACCTTATGAGCCTATATAAATCTAGTCCCTTGTGTCCATGTGCTCAGCACATCCCCTGAGGGGTGGGTGTTGGTGGCAGGTGTGTTAAAAGAGAGTCACCAGACGTTAAGAGGGGTAAGGCCCTCTGAGCACTGATGGACTGCAGACACGATTACCTCAGGGTTGTCGAGCCCCTAAGTCAGGGGCCCATAAATGAGCTGGGTCAGGAAACCATCCCAAGAGGCCGAAGTGGCAGCCAAAGGAGAGGCCTGATACCAGCTGAATTCAGAGCAATGGGAGTATGGATTCTGGCTATAGCTTCTAGTGAAACCACTGTGGGAGGGGTGGGAGCTTCCAGAAAGATGCAGGTTCTCAGTGGGCTAGATGGAACATTTTTAGACAATGGATTTTGACCCAATTGTCTTTTGACCCAATTGTCTTTAGTCATTTTCTCCTTCATGATATTCCTCTTAATTTGCCAAGGCAGACGAGATAGAAGCTCTGACAATTGTAGAGTGTGGGTGTAAAACGTGCAGCTTATTAAGTAAGCTCTCCGTTTATCATTTGAAGGGTTTGTAACAGGTCAGTGACTAACCCTGCTTTTGGAATTTTACGGCACTCTGTAACTCAGTGCATAGTGACAATACATGCGTCTAGAAGCTGGTTATGGTTTCAAAGAAGAGCTATGATTACCTCCAGAGATGCCCATTGTATAAGATGGGCATCTTTATACATAACTTTCCAAAGGGTTAGCTCTCGTTGTTACTTCTTTGTAACAGTCCATGCTAGCACTTTCTTCCTCTACCTCTATTTTTCCTTTTGGTGCACTTATTTGTTTATTTCTGTATCATCTGTCTCTCTCACTGGAATGTGAATTCCAAAAGGGCAGGGATTTTATCTGTATAGTTAATTACTGCATTCCCAGAATCTGACATCTAGTGTAGAGCTCAATAAATATTTGCTGAATAAATAAATTATTAAGCAGGAGTCTAACAAATAAACCTTCAATGTTCACTGGAGGACAAGCCGCTGAATATCAGGCACAGGACACCACTTCACCAGGATCCATAGTCTCCCTACCACTCACTTCCTAACTTTCACTACGAAAAATCAAAGGTGTTCTTGTTTGAGACAGTGGTACTTGAGGATGGCATTGTTCTCATAGGAAATAGGTCCTTAAATCTTGGATTTTAAGATGCTTTGAGGTGACCATATCATACTCATCATGGCATAGCCCACTGTATGTTTGTTATGTTTGTTTCTCCTGAGATATCCACCTTGTTTAACCTTAATTTGCTCATTTACTTCAATCATTCATTAAGTTTGTGATGGGTAATTTTGTGTCAGTTTGACTGGGCCACAGGGTGCCCAGACGTTTGGTCAAACATTATTCTGCGTGTGTCTGTGAAGGTGTTTTTGCATGAAATTAACATTGGAATTAGTGGACTGAGTAAAGCAGACTGCCCTCCCCATTGTGGATGGGCGTCATCCAGTCATTTGAAGTTGAACAAAAATGCTGACCTGCTGACCTCTCATGAGTAGGAGAGGAGGGTATTCCTTCTGCCTGATTGTTGGATCTGAGACATCAGTCTATTTCTGCTTTTAGGGATGAACTGAAACATCAGATCTTCTTGAGTCAGGTCTTGAACCTTCCGGCTTTTGGGTCCAAACTTACACCACTGACCCTCCTGATTCTCAGGCCTTCAGATTTGAACCAGAACTACACTATTGGCTCTCTCGCATCTCCAGCTTGCCAACTGCAGTTTTTGGGAGTTCTCAGCCTCCACAGTTGCATGAGCTAGTTCCTTGTAATCAATCAATCAGTCAGTCAATCCCTATCTATCCATTTATCTATCAATTTGTCCATCTCGTGTTAGTTGTGTTTATCTGGAAAGCTCTAAGTAACATAGATTTCTCATTGTACTTTCCTCCACAAAGTTCTCTATGTGTCACTGCCCAGCCCTATTCATAGTGGGGCCTTGAGTTTCCTTGACCAGAATGAGACACTCATTGCTTTCACTCAGTGTGAATTCCTGTTTCCACTTAGAGGTGGTGCTTTCTGAGGGAGGTTTAGCTGATTACAGCATGACTAAGGTCACCAGAAGTAGTGAAGATGTCTAACACACTCATATTACAGAGCCATGGGCCTCTCCTTCTCCACTCCTCTTACCACCAGCTCTTCTTTCCTTTCCTACCAGTTGTCCCTTAATCCCACTGGCAAGTCCTCTTTAAGTTTACTCTTTTCCTCATTTCACATTTCCATCTTATTACAGGAGGGGTCATCATCTCATTATAGCAGCCAGGTGTCATCTTCCAAACTATGGGGAACAAGTGTGGAGAGTTAGCTTACCTGTTGGGATTCCTAGCTGACTCGTCCTCCTAGATAAATGCACCAGAGGATTTTCTGTCTATTCAGTAATCGTGGATGAGTGTGGGTTCTGGTTAGACTTCTTGTTCTTGGTATAGATCAGACTTTCCCATCAACTATTTGGCCTACAACTGAAACACTCTTTTGCTGGTAATTAATAGTTGCAGGCTGGACCTTGGTGGTATCATCAGATCCATGGGTTTTCTTACTTAAGTCTGCCCTACTCTACCACTTCGGCAAGACCCTGACCCATTTGACTCAGTAAAGGTAGTCAGTGCTGCTGGGACTGGGCAATGGCAGTGGAAGGATCATGTGTTTCTACTTCAGAGGGTTGGTTATCTGCAGGAGCATGGGTGAGACTCATTACAGGGGACAGAATCCAGCTATGTTCTTTCTGCCCCTTCTTCACAGGTACCTCTCCAAGAGCCTTCCATTTCTGACCTAATGTTCACCACCTCTTGGGTTCTGGATCCTGTATAGGTTAAATATTTTCTCTAATGTGTCTCATGACTGTCTCATTTAAAGTGCTGGATAATCTAAAACACATTCTTATACAAGATGGAAAAACAGGTTCATGCAGCCAAATTTACTAATGCATATTATATGATACATTGGTTACACTCTTTTTATAAAACTATTCTGTATGACCACTAGTCAAGCCTTGCTGGTTTTGGTACACTATCTAGTTTTACTGAACCATCTACCTATTTCTCCCCCTGCTCCCAACCACCCCTCACACAGATTCATCCAACAGCTCTCTGTTGAGTGCTCACCTTGAGTTATGCACAATTCCAGGCATTGGAGATACAGCAGTGAACATCTAGGCTAAGTTCTCTGCTTTTTTAAGGATTTAATTCTAGTGGGGATGTGTCAGTTAATAAACAAAAATAAATAAATAAATAAAAAATAAAATATATAATACTTCAGTATTATATATATTATATAATTCTCTGGAGAAACACAAAGCACAGAAGGAGGATGAGTATGTGTGCCAGGGAGCAGTTGCAATTTTTAAAAATGTAGCCAAGGAAGGCCTCACTGAGAAGACAGCATTTGAATAAGTACCTGAAGGAGGTAGAAATGATAATCATTGAAGTTTCCGGGGAAAGAGTATTATAGACAGAGGGAACAGTATGTGCAAAAGCCCAGTGTGAAAGTCTGTAGAAAGAAACAAAAACAGCCAGTGTGTCAAAAGCAGAGTGAATGAATGGTAGAATAGTAAGAAATGATGTCAAGAAGGTAAAGGGGAGAATTGCAAGTTTAGGAGGTCCTCAAGAACACTCTCAGTTTCAGTGATTCACTAGAAGGACTTGTAGAACTCAGAAAAGTCTTTTTTTTTTTTTTTTTTTTTTGAGATGGAGTCTCGCTCTGTCGCCCAGGCTGGAGTGCAGTGGCCGGATCTCAGCTCACTGCAAGGTCCGCCTCCTGGGTTCCCGCCATTCTCCTGCCTCAGCCTCCCGAGTAACTGGGACTACAGGCGCCCGCCACCACGCCCGGCTAGTTTTTTTGTATTTTTTTAGTAGAGACGGGGTTTCACCGTGTTAGCCAGGATGGTCTCGATCTCCTGACCTCGTGATCCACCTGTCTCAGCCTCCCAAAGTGCTGGGATTACAGGCTTGAGCCACCGCGCCCAGCCAGAACTCAGAAGAGTCTTATGCTCATGGTCGTGGTTTATTATAGCAAAAAGATACAGATTAAAATTAGCATCAGGAAAAGGTACCTAGGGGTAGGTCCAGGAGAACCAGGAATGGAGCTTCCAATTGTCCTCTCCCAGTGGAGTTGTGTGGATAGTACTTATTTCCCTCAGGAACTGGGAAGCTTACCTGAACCTTGGTGTCCAGAGTTTTTATTTGGGTTTGGCCATGTAGACACAGCTGACTACCTGTGTGTTTGACCTTAGTCCTGGCTCCGCTGGAGTTCATTCTGATACAGTGTGGCCCAAGACTCCCACCATAAATTGAATACTTAGCCTAGACCATCTTGTAGGGTCTTAGGTCCTCAGATAAACAAAGATATTTTTATTGATTAGGGCATTCCAAGGACTTAGAGGTTAACTTCCGGGAGTTGGGGGCAAGGAGCTAGATTTTTCTTCGGGTTAATTCTTTACTGCACAATAGACACATTGTACAAAAATGTGTAGGCCATTTTAAAGGTGTTGGCTTCTAGTCTGAGTGAGGTGGAAGCTTTCGTGAATTCTGATCAAGGGTGTGACATGATTTGAATTATTTTTAAAAGGATTGTCTGAATGCTAAGTTGGAAAATAGGCTGAAAAGTAGAAGTAGGGTTACTGGTTAACCATACTTGCCCAGGAAAGTATTACCATAATTGCCCAGGAAAGAGGTAACAACTGCTTAAACCAGAATGGAAATGGTGAGAAGTAGTTGGATTCTGGATCTATTATAAGAGTACCATCAGGAGGATTGGAAAAATAAATGGATATGGTATGCAATAAAAGCAATAATCAAAGATGACTTTAAGCTTCTCAGCCCAGACAATTAGAACCAACAAGTTGCCCTTAAATGAGATGAGAAAGACCTCAGGGGAGTGGGTCTGGAGGGAAGAAGACTAGGAACTCAGTTTTTAGACAGGTTGGATCTAAATGCCTGTTAGAGAACAAAGGGAAAGTGTCAAGTTGATAAGAGTTTGAAGTTCTTGGGAGCAGTATGGGCTGGAGATTCACACTCAAAATATAAATATATAAATCTTGGAGTCGTCAGTCTAGTGTGAGAACATAAAGCCATGAGATAAGCAAGTAAGTGTAGAGAGAGATTATAACAAAAGCTCCAGGGCTACAGCCTAGGCTCTCCAATGTGAGGAGGTAGGAGAGATGAAGAGGAACCAGCAAAGGAGACTGAGAGTGAATGTGCAGAAAGGCATGAGAGAAACAAGAGAGTGGGGTGTCAGGATCAAACAAAAGAGGGAGAGATTACCTATGTTCGATACTACTGCTAGGTCAAGTAAGGTGAGGACTGGGAGAAGACCATTGGATGTAGGAACATAGAGCCCACTATGTATAAGAGCAGAGAGAAAAATGTATCTCACTTTATACACAGCACTAGGCTTGACAGGAGAAAGCAAAGACCCATATAATGTAGGAACATTTTAAAATTTAATTCCAAACTCCTACTTAACAGAACTCTGACTACCATCCATTGAGCAGCATCTCTGAATTTCCTCCTACTTATGAACATATAGAAAAAAATCATAAGAAATTGGCCCTACCTATGAGGAGAATACAGAAAGGTTTTCCACAAATGATGATGCTTATAAAGCTGGATTCTTAAAAATAATACTCATAAGTTATCTATGTTTGTCTCATGAAACAGCATCTCTGTCCCCTGATTGAGAGTAGAAAGACATTGTGCTCTTATTCTACTGTATATTTTAAACTATAGTGTTCCCTTTGTTTTGACAACTGGAGATGTCCCTTTATAGGTTATAAACTTGCATTTAAATTAATTTTGTTATATTTTATTCAGGAATTCTATTTGCTTGAGGTGTGTATGCGTATGTGTGTGTAGAATGTTCCACATCAATTAAATCTTTTATATTGACCCATGGTTTAATTTTTCAGTGAAAATACAAACTTATGCTTAACTATCAAAATGGATACCATTAAACTATAAAAGTCACAACAAAAAGAACAGGATGAAAAACACACAAGTATTAGCAGTTGTTATTTTTAGGCATTAGGTGGATTATTTTTTCCCTCTCCTCTATTCCAAATACATGTGTGTTACTATGATAAAATGGCCAAAGAATATAATTAAAATAAAATCTAGCATTCTATTAGATTTTAAGAATTTAAGATATATGGTTTTGAAGTTCTTTTTGAGATAAGGTGAGATAGCTTAGATCTAAAACCAAAACAAGTATTAGGATTCATTAGTCACGTCTCTACTGAGGTTTACAAATAAATATTCTTATGCTGAAATTAACCAGGAGAAAAATTTGGGCTCTCATGTAAACAAGACACTGAAATGCATTCTATCAAAGTGCTTCTATTTTACAGATAACCTTGGATTGTATAGACTATTTTTTATCATATATAACTTGTTTTTTTGCAAGTAACAGAAAACCTAACACAAACTGGCTTACTGGATCACCCAACTGAACAGTCCAGAGGTAGGGAAAAATTTCAGATTTAAGATGCAAACAATGTGGACAGGACTCTGTTTCTTTCTCTCTGCATCTGTGGACTTTCTTTTTTGATAATGGCTTCACTCCCAGCTCCACATGGTGGGTCTGTGGCAGCTTCAAGCCTTCCTCTCATCTGCAATATGTCATGTGGCTGACAGCTCTCAGGGTTACACCCTACCTCATTCAGTCCCAGAAGGAAAAAGCAAAGGCACCTTTCATTTCCCAGAAGCTCTGACTTATGATTCTTTAGTTTTGATTGGCTTCGTTGTTCATCTCTGAACCACTGACCTTATCTGGGAGATGAGAGAAGCTGAATGACTTCTGTAGCTTCTGTGCTCAACCCCTCCTAAGCTGCCTGACTGAGAATGAAGACTCAGAATACTCTTGGTGGGAGAAGAGGGGAGTAGTTTATGGTGAGGCAACCTACATATGTCCACCACTCCCTCTAATGATTGAGTCTGGAGGGCACAGATGTTTGATGAGCTAATGTTGTGGTAAACTCATGGTAGTGAAGATTCCAGGTGTCCAATCATCTGGAAATTGGGAATGACACTACTCTACTGCTACCTAGTTGTGTGTTGTTTCTATTTCTGGAGCTTTGTGTCTTATTCTTAGCTCTCTTCTTGCTTTAAAACTCGGACTTCTTAGGGGTAGGGGAATATTTTCCTCTATTAATCTATGTACCAAGTGGTTTGTTCTGCTTAGTCACATGACTAAAATGAGCAAAAATCTTATCTAACTAAAAGTAAGAAGAGAAACTGACTTTAAATGATATTTAATTTAGCAAGGAAAGTAATGCATTTTTAATAAGGAACACATTAAAAGCTCATAAAGTATTTTATTTATAAGGCGGTTAGCCTCCGCTTGCCCATTGTTCCAATAAATACCATTAAGTTCCATCAACTCTTCAGTAAGTACAATTATACAAATGCCACATTTCAGTTTGCATTTGATTATGGCAGCGCCCCTCCACATACATTCTTTGTATACAAAGACTAAGTACATAGAATTTTAGAATCTGAGGAGATATTAGGAATAATTTTGCATGCCCCATCCCCCTAACTAATTTTACAAATAAGTTTTCTGAGGCTTGAAGAGGTTAAGCAGCCTGCTAACAGTCACATAGATGGTTTGCTACCCTAGTTAACAAGTTCAACAAGTGGCCTAAGACTAGAAGAGAATTTGATGTAGAGGAAACAGCATGTCTGAAGGCCCAAGAGGTAGGGAACCAAGGTGATGGTAATAAGCACAAGTAGAGACAGGCAGATCCGGACTAAATGCTTGTTTTAAGTCTTGCTAGGTGAGTGACTATACCATTTAAGTATCCTTTATGAATATTGACTTGTTTGCATCAGAAGTAGAAATAACAATACCTATCCCATAGGGTTTGGAGAAGATTAAATAATAGAACGACTATAAAACACATAATATAGTAGGAGCTCAGGAGCGGGTAGCCACTCTTCTCCATCTCCTCCTCCTCCTCCTCTTTCTCCTTGCTCTCATCCCACCCCTCAACCCTTTTGGTGAAGAGAGTGTTAGAAGATGAGGTTAAGAGGCAGGGAAGAAAGAGATCAGTGGAGGTCTTCGAAGCTGGCCATGAGAAACTGTTGAAGGATTCTTAGGTAAGAAGTGACAAGATCAAGCTACCGTCCAAAAAAGATAATACTGGAAGATCTGTGCATAGGAAACTGATAGGAAGTGATTTGAATAATCTAGGTGAGAGAGCTTGAAGATGAGTAACAGCAGTAGAATGGAAAGGAGAGGAAAGCATGGATCGAGAGACATAGGGGAAGTTAAATTAGCAGGATATGTTTTGCATAGCTTTGTTCACTGCATTCTGACTTTCGTTTTCACACGTACATTAAGAGGTTGTCTAGAAGGGAAAATGCTCATTGATCTAATTAGGCCTGGAGGTAGTCACTGTGGCATGAAGGAAGGAGGTGGAAGGGCAGAACTCTGCAGCAACTGTAGCTGCTTTTGGCTCTTATGTCTTTAAAATGCTTCTACAGAATCACTTAAATCATCCTCTTATTCTCATTCACATGAAAGGAAATCTCAGAGAGAGCCCTTGAACTAGAAAATCTTTTCTTTCTTTTCTGACTTTAAAGCAACTCCTTAAACCACTCCATTTCTGAGGCAATTATCTCTTCACTACAATTTATTAACTGAGAGTAACCTCAAATCCTTTACTTTTAAGTAGCGCAAAACCTTCCTCCAAGGCTGTGTCTGCCCTTTAAGACGTATTAAAGGGCCCAGTGGGGGTAGGCCTCGCCCCTGGGGGTGCTCACCAAATCCTGTGGATCAACTGCTTTACCTCCCTGCCTCCATCATTCACCGTGTACTTCCTTTTAAAAGCCCTGTGGTCTTTACCACGTTTGTTTTTCTTATTTCACAATGGTTTTAATGACTCCTTTTATTGATGACCTAACTGAAAGATGGAATAATTTGTTCACACACACAAACCACTCCCATCCAGCCCCCAACACTCCAGAGGACTGATGTCAAGAAAAAGAATGTAGTTATCTGACATTTGTGATAGGCTCAGCTAACAGGGAGTTTCCCCTCACTCTTCCTCATTCCATTACATGCGATTTTGGATCTAATTAGTAATTCAGTTTTGTTCATATTTTATTTTTGAATATAGATAGCTGTCTATATATTTTTAAAATATTTTAATTCTACCCGCATATGGGTTTCTGCATAATCTGTGAAGGCTGGTCCACATAAGCAAAGTATTTGTGACTTTACACTTTACATAAAATAACTGGTTTTTGACTTGTCTACAAAATACTTATGTATGTGAGCTCAAATGAAAATGAAGAATTATTGACAAGGCATCTTAATTTTTATCCATACAGCATGATTTGCTTACATTAAAAACAAAACCAAAACCGAAAACTACTCATATAACATTCTTAAATATGATGTGGTTTTGAATTTTTTGGTCTAGATATTGAAAGCATTCTAAGAATTCACAAGACTTTAGGATAAACATTCAGAACACTGTGCGTGGGATGCCTGATTTTTAGGATTGGGCACATAACAGCCTTTGAAGAACTCACATCTGAAATGCTTTCATACTTGAAATCATAGAATGGCTTTCTAAACATTGCCTATGGCCATATTGAATAGAAAGCATTTAGGACATATTTATACTGGATTTTTTTTTTTAATTTTTAGCAAGGAGTACAGAGAAAATGGTAGCAATATCACTATACCTGTTTATTTTTTGTGCATTATGTGAATCTGATGTTTCTTCCCATTTTAGATCTGTCAATTATAATGATTTTGACCACCTGCTATGTGGAAAATATTCTGCTAGACACAAGTTAAGACTAACTAGGTCTCAAAACAGAACCTTCCATTAATTAGTTGCCTTCAGTCTCCTTTCTCCTGATGGTCTTGAGAGAACAGTTGTCTTATTTTCATTGTATGTTCAGCTGGATTTTGAGGTTGGAGAGAATCACAGATGTTATTAAGAAATGGAGTTTCTTGCTTAAAAAGGATAAAGTGGCTGCTAGCATCTCTTATAGACCTGTGATGTCTATGAAATTCCTTCAGATATTTTCTACTGATGACTCAAAGTGAGGCCATTTGCCAGCCAGCATCATGACATCTTCAGTAACTCTTACATTTGGTTATTTTTTAAAAAAACACCAAAGAGCTTGACCCTGGGACAGCCTGGGGAGAAATCTGCCCACCCTGCTGGCTCCAAATGCATGAAAACCACTCTTCACCTCCTTCATTTGATTAGCTGCTTCAAATTTACACCGAAGGAAGCAAAAATCCCATTGACTCGATACTTGCTTTAAACTAAAATAAGATCAGAAAAACAGGGGAGACCATTTCACAAAGCCAATTATATAATTCACAAAACTTTGGTGCTCTGAAGTCCGTAACTAATTGCAGAGGAATTATAATTAGGTAGTTTAGAAAATTACTTTTAAAACTCAAGTTTAGGTGTGGTTTATTGAACAGTACTTGAAAGTAAGATTCACACTATGCTATCCTATATGGTAGCCACTAGTCACATGGAGCTAATTTAAATTAACATAATAGTAAATTAAAAATTCAGTTCCTCAGTGGCATTACCCATATTTCAAGTGCTCAATACCCATATGAGGCTAGTGGCTACTGTGCTGGACAGTGCAGATATAAAACAGCCTCATCATCTAATAAACGAGATGGGGATTATAAAATACAACTCAAGGCAAAAATCTCAGATTCAGCATCCTTAAGGTTGTCTTTGTTTTATGGAATTTTTTTTTTAGGTTTCCCAGTGAGCTATGGCACTTAAAAAATGCCACATAGTCCCCTTACCTTGAGTCATGCCAGGCAGTGGGACCTCTGGTTGTTACCCAATGTCAACCTCACGGTAAATGTGTAGGAGTTATGATCAATAAGAATCAGATTACTACCTGTCAGTGCAGTTGAGTTAGTAACTTGTAAATAAAACTCAGTTATGGGAAAGATGTCAGGACATACCTACCTCACCAAAAAACATTTTGATGTATACTCTTCTGTGTATTCAGCTATTATTCAAGTTACTGAGAAACATCATAGTCTTGGTGATTAAATTCCTACAATGAGCATATTCCTGGCGCCAGCTGAATCTTACGATAAGAGATATATGAATTTTGTCTTTGTTCTTATTGATTCATTTCCAGCCATAACCTTTTGCTGGGTGTAAACACAGATGAAGTAGCACTTTTAAGTCAACTTTTATCTTGTTAATTCATTACCCTTTGTGGCAAATGGCAAACTTTGTACAGAATTATAAATCAAGTCCAAATGTTGCACGGATGCCATGGCATGAAGATTCATTTAGTGTGGATACAACCTTGATGATCTACAAGGTGATTCATTGCTTTTTATCCTGTCTTCCAACTGAGGAGTTGGATGCTGGTGCGTTCTAATGTACAGAAGTTAATGCTAGGTATCAAGACTGCAAAGTCTTGCATATTATCCTTCTTAGTCCTAACTGTTTCTCAGCCCACTGGCTACAGGGAGTGGTGCCTTTCAGAATCAATTACGTAAACACAGTGAATTAATCTGGGTAATATGAAGAATGACTTGCCCTCCCTTCTCCCCTCTGCCTGTTGATGGTTTGCGTAACTTTACAGTTTAGATGTGACTAAATAAGAAAGGCAGAAAATGTAAGGTGAATGCTTGAGAGAATAAGAGAGCATTATACCTTTCAAAGTACTTTCACAATATATTAAACCCCATTTGATCCTCACATCATTCTGTATACAAGCAGAGAAGGTTTTAGATGTTACAAATGAGGCCACTGTCTTGAGAAGAATTGATCATTTTTCCATCAGTGTCCCATTGGCTTCATTCCTCCCTACGTGCCCCTGTTTTTAATTATTTGTGTGCATGACCATCTCTTTCACTAGACTTGAAGCTGCCTGCAGGGAGAGACCACGTTCTTTTTGAATAAGAAAACAAAAAACAATTTGTTTTCCTGGGAAATAGTGTGATGCCTGGTGCATCAGCTATTTATTTGCCCAGAAGAAAGGCAAATGTAACACAAAAGATCTATAAAGGAATTATGATGTTTGTTCAGGGAGAAAAACTTGCTGGATTTTGTTAGTTTGGGTGTTTTCCCTGCCCAAAATGAGAAAGATGTTGTTTAGCCTGGTCTGGGCCTCAGTACCAGTGATGGAGATCTAGGGCTCAGGACTCTTTTTACAATATGTTTCTCATTAAAACTTTCTCTTCTTTTTATACCACTGTGCTTTATTTTAAGACACTCCATCTCTTTTTGTAGTCAGCCCAGCAAAAGGGAAAATAAATTTTACTTGCATTCAGAATGGAAATGGATTACAAGTGCTTAAATAGGAAGAATTGAAAAGCTGTACTGCTGTTTACATTTTTGTTCCTGGGGATGATGTCTAAAATGCTTTTGATGTTGAAAGAAGATCCTAATGAAAGCAAGTAAGTGAGTAGAGCATTATAACTGCCATGTAAACTAGACTATAAACAGAAATGGAGTGGTGAGTTTGCTGCTCACTGACGGACCCAGGCCTGTGATATTGTGTGTGGTCAGTGGATGTGCAGTTTGCAGACCTGCACCAAAGGTCTTGCTCTGTGCTCAGCCTGGCAATTTGAGAGAAGAGGGAGGCAGAGCTTAGATGACCAAAGCAGAGGAGACTGAAGAAGGGAGGAGTCTTCACAATCAGCATTACTGTGTTTCATATATTGAGTCAATACCCCTAACTACTAAAATATAGCATGAAGTTTTACTCCATTGATCAACACCTTAATTTGCTTACAAATCTTTTATATTACATTGCCTTTCTTTTCTAAGCAAATGATGTTTTGTTATAGTTAATGTTTTAATTTGTATTTATCTTTAACATTATATCTGTATTGTGGCTTTATTCCCTTTTGTTCTTCTGAGCTATCCTGGTTTTTCTTTTCAGTGTAAATAATTAGTTATCACTTTTCAAATGTAAATGATTAATTCTCACCATTTTGATCTCCTTGAACTGGGGACTTGTTTACTGTGTTCTCACAAGGGCTCCTCTCCCTTCTTGTTGGATCACAAAGTAGGTCCTGGGAGGTGTGTAAGGGATTCTAAGGCTGTGCTTATGTGCAAAAGAAAGCCTTTTGCGATGTTGGGAACTGAGGTGTGTGAATCACCTGATTTCTGGCTGGAGCTTGGGCCCCTCATTTTTTCCATGTTCAGATGTTCAGTGAACATTTATATATTACAAGAGAAAGAGAGAAATGGCCTTACTTAATATGCCATGATCAACAGCAGAAGTAAGGAGAAAGACTAATGACTCAGATGATATGCTGGGCTTTACTGTTAAGTGTAGTGTTGAAAATAATTCTCAGTGTCATGCCATGGGTGCATGTGCTGCCTCATCTGCAGCACATCTCTTTTTTCTGAAAGTCCCAAGGTCTGTGGAGGCACACGCTCAGTTTTTAGTACATAAAAAGGCTCTAGAAATCTTATCTTTTAAAAGGAACAGGGGAGCAGAGGATGCATTTGAAAACAAACAGTAATATAAGGACCTATAAAGAAACTGTGTAATAGTACTAGAGAGATACTAACAAATTAAGATTGACCACGCAATCCCAAAATAAATGTAAACATGTTATTTTTATCATTGTGCTAGAAAAATTAAAAAAAAATATATATATATACACACACAGGCAATATATGGTATACTTTAAAACAGTCCTTCGTGAAAATCAGCAAGATCCCTGTGCTTCTTATATGGGTTTAAATCTTTTAAAGCATATCCAGATTTCATCTGTTAGCTGCAAACATTTTCTTTGCTTTTGTGGTAATAACACTATTGTACAGACTGTTTCAACTAAATTTCTAGTGGAACAGGTAGATAGAGAGAATGTATGGAGTGAATAAATTGGACAACAATTTTATGATAAGGGATTGTATTCCATTTAAGCATCTCCCCTTCTAATAAAATTTTCCTAGATGATTGGGCTTTTTAAAAATTATTATTATACTTTAAGTTCTAGGGTACATGTGCACAACGTGCAGGTTTGTTACATATGTATATATGTCCCATGTTGGTGTGCTGCACCCATTAACTCGTCATTTACATTAGGTATATCTCCTAATACTATCCCTCCCCCCTACACCCTCCCCACAATAGGACCTGGTGTGTGATGTTCCCCTTCCTGTGTCCAAGTGATCTCATTGTTCAGTTCCCACCCATGAGTGAGAACATGCGGTATTTGGTTTTCTGTTCTTGCAATAGTTTGCTGAGAATGATGGTTTCCAGCTGCATCCATGTCCCTACAAAGGACACGAACTCATCCTTTTTTATGGCTGTATAGTATTCCATGATGTATATGTGCCACATTTTCTTAATCCAGTCTGTCACTGATGGACATTTGGGTTGTTTCCGAGTCTTTGCTGTTGTGAATAGTGCCGCAATAAACATACATGTGCATGTGTCTTTATAGCAGCATGACTTATAATCCTTTGGGTATATCCCCAGTAATGGGATGGCTGGGTCAAATGGTATTTCTAGTTCTAGATCCTTGAGGAATCGCCACACTGTTTTCCACAATGGTTGAACTAGTTTACAGTCCCACCAACAGTGTAAAAGTGTTCCTATTTCTCCACATCCTCTCCAGCATATGTTGTTTCCTGATTTTTTAATGATCGCCATTCTAACTGGTGTGAGGTGGTATCTCATTGTGGTTTTGATTTGCATTTCTCTGATGGCAAGCGAGGATGAGCATTTTTTCATGTGTCTGTTGGCTGTGTGACTGTCTTCTTTTGAGAAGTGTCTGTTCATATCCTTTGCCAAAACCCTAGAAGAAAACCTAGGTAATACCATTCAGGACATAGTCATGGGCGAGGACTTCATGTCTAAAACACCAAAAGCAACGACAACAAAAGCCAAAATTGACAAATGGGATCTAATTAAACTAAAGAGCTTTTGCACAGCAAAAGAAACTACCATCAGAGTGAACAGGCAACCTACAGAATGGGAGAAAATTTTTGCAGTCTACTAATCTGACAAAGGGCTAATATCTAGAACCTATAAAGAACTCAATCAAATTTACAAGAAAAAAACAAACAACCCCATCAAAAAGTGGGCAAATGGTTGGGCTTTTCATGTAACATTTGTGAAGGCTTTTTAGGATTTGTAGGAACCGGTTTATGTTTATAATGGTTTAGTGTGGCAGGACATTTGAAGTCATCCTGGACATAGGCACCTCTTGGTTGTGCTAGACTGTCCCTGAAGGGCAACAAGTCTCCATCCCTGACCAGTGCTGCTCTAGAAGTCCAGCACCCTACTCTGGCCCCAACAAGGCAGAGTCCATGGGACCCCAGGGATGTGCCCAGCTATCTGCATCCCCTTTCTGCACCACCATGTCTACATACCCAGAATCCTGGTATTCCCTCACTGAATGACTTATACAGCCTCTTTAGATCTCTTCCTCTTAGAGTGGACAATGCCCCAGACCACAGGTGGCCAAGCTTGAGGGTGTGGATGTGTGGGCTGGTATGTCTATCAGATGGTGGCGTGTGAGACTTTTTGCGAGGGCCGAAGGAGTAGGGAATGGAAAAGGAGGGGATTCCATCTACAGTTATGAGGCATGAGCTGGTCCCCAAGCCACACCGACTACATGACAGTGGCAATACGGTTATTGTTATGATCAAATCACTTCTGGAAATTTCTGAAATAACCTCTGGGAAGCAACAGCACTACTATTTTAAGCAAGAACATTGGGTTTCTTTTTTTAACAGATAAGCTTTCTCTGAAGATGACCTAAAACAAACCCCAAGGGTGTTTTGTGCTATGACAACATCAATAGAATAAAAATACCATTTTTAAAGGTGCTTACTTTGAAGAAAAACTCACTGAAATATACAAAATATGTGTTTATTGAAAACGAAACAGCCAGTTTCAACAAACTTTTTGACAACAACAACAACAACAACAAAAATAAGTGGAGATTGAGATCAAATTATAAGATTTTTGTAGTATAAGGTGATACGGGGTAGGATATTCAGCCAAGAGTCAGAAAAACCGTGCTTTAGTTCTAGCATTTTCATGGAGCCGCTGAGTTATTTGGGGCACAGCCTCTTAGGATCTCATTTTTGATATCTATTAAATGAGAGGGGTTGGACAGAATGCTCTCTAGACTTTCTTATATGTTTGAAAGTCCTGGGTTGGGCATGGTGGCTCATGCCTATAATCCCAGCATTTTGGGAGGCTGAGGTGGATGGACTGCTTAAGCGCAGGAGTTAGAGACCGGCCTGGGCAACACGGTGAAACTCTGTCTCTACAAAACATACCAGAATTAGCCAAGTGTGGTGGTGCACACCTGTTGTCTGAGCTACTTAGGAGACTGAGGTGGGAGGATAGCATGAACCCGGGATGTGGAGGATAGTATGAAGTTGCAGTGAACTGAGATCATGCCACTACACTCCAGCCTGGGAAAAAGAGTGTGATTCTGTCCCTCCACTCCATCCCCCAAAAAGTAAGTCCTGAATATATAAAAACCATGTTCTCTATTAGCTATACAGCATATAAAGTATCTATCGAACCGAAGATACTATCAATTGAAGGGTGCACCATTAATTTGTGTACTGTTAAGAAAGAGACACACTGCCTATTATCATTTAAAGAGACAACAATAAGAATACTGTTTTAAAATTTTAAAAATTTAGAAGACTGTAAGAAGCATTACAGTTTAGATGTGTGTAAATATAAAGAAGTATATCTTAGAGTCTCTAATACATAGTGATTATTATTTTATTCATCTAAATATTTTTCACAGAGTCTTGCACAGTACGTACCATATCTAATAAAAATCTATGTATTCATTCAACAAATGAATATAAATTTGGTCCTTATTATATGTTAAGCAATACAACATGGATACATCAAAATGTACTGAATAATGGAATTTTAGAAGTATTTTTGCAACATCAACGTGCACATGAAGCTAGTGATGCTGTTGAGAAATCAGCTCAAGAAAACAATGAAATGTTTCTATTTAGGACAGCAGAATTACCAAAAACTTGATCTCTAATGTAGACATTTGCTCCAAAGAAATTTGTACTGAGAAATGGGAGGTAGATAAACAAGAGTCTCAGATCAGTTTCTTAGTCATCCAGGGACTTCTGTTACTTCTTTCACATTCTGTAAAGATCTTGTTGAAAGAACCACTTCTTGCCTCCATGACTCTGATGAAGATGTTCTTTCAGCTATAATTTCTTTTCCAGTAGAAATAAGGCAAGGGATGACTTTTCTAAGAACACTTTGATACTATATCATATGAAATAATTTTATATAATTTATTATTGTAATTTACTGTTAAATTGATTTTTTTACATTTAAGAAATCTTCATATCATCCACTTGTATCTAATAGTATCCTAAGACATAAATAAGCTCCTAAAAGCAACATTTTTAAAGGAATATTTCCCTGATAAGCTCTCCCTCACAGTCAGAATCTTGAGTGCAGCAAATGACAAATAAAGCTCATTTAGCCTCAATATCTTTATCTACAGGGGATATTATGCTGAAGACCTTAGGAAAATGGCAAAATAATGAGTTGAAATGCTTGAGCTCAATCTATATAATGGAAACCATACGCAATGTTATGTAGTGATTTTAAGCCTAATTATATACAACAGTGATGTTTGGACCCTCCTCAGGAAGGAACTGGCAAGAAGTGTAGTCCGGAATGACTGAGAGAACAGTTTTTGTTCTTGTTCTCTTTGGATTTCCCTTCTTGAGCTGTTCTTGCCTTATGGACTCTCTGGGTATTTCTATTTGGTCTTTAATATGGCTTGGCATTTATTTGATTCTTCTCTCTTTCCTTCTTTATTAGTCTTGCTAGTGGTCTATTTTGTTGATCTTTTCAAAAAACCAGTTTCTGGATTCATTGATGTTTTGAAGAGTTTTTTTGTCCGTATCTTCTTCAGTTCTGCTTGATCTTACTTATTTCTTGCCTTCTGTTAGCTTTTGAGTGTGTTTGCTCTTGCTTCTCTAGTTCTTTTAATTGTGATGTTAAGGTGACGATTTTAGATCTTTCCTGCTTTCTCTTGTGGGCATTTAGTGCTGTAAATTTCCCTCTACACACTGCTTTAAATGTGTCCCAGAGATTCTGGTATGTTGTGTCTTTGTTCTCATTGGTTTCAAAGAACATCTTTATTTCTGCCTTCATTTTGTTATTTACCCAATAGTCATGCAAGAGCAGGTTGCTCAACTTCCATGTAGTTGTGCGGTTTTGAGGGAGTTTCTTAATCCTGAGTTCTAATTTGATTGCACTGTGGTCTGAGACACAGTTTGTTATGATTTCTGTTCTTTTGCATTTGCTGAGGAATGCTTTACTTCCAAATATGTGGTCAATTTTGGAATAAGTGTGATGTGGTGCTGAGAAGAATGTATATTCTGTTGATTTGGGGTGGAGAGTTCTGTAGATGTCTATTAGGTCTGCTTGGTGCAGAGCTGAGTTCAATTCCTGAATATCATTTTTAACTTTCTCTCTCATTGATCTGTCTAAAATGTTGACAGTGGGGTGTTAGAGTCTCCCATTATTATTGTGTGGGAGTCCAAGACTCTTTGTAGGTCTCTAAGGACTTACTTTATGAATCTGGGTGTTCCTGTATTGGGTGCATATACAGTTAGGATAGTTAGCTCTTCTTGTTGAATTGATCCCTTTACCATTATGTAATGGCCTTCTTTGTCTCTTTTGATCTTTTTTGCTTTAAAGTCTGTTTTATCAGAGACTAGGATTGCAACCCCTGCTTTTTTTTGTTTTCCATTTGCTTGGTAGATCTTCCTCCATCCCTTTATTTTGAGCCGATATGTGTCCCTGCAAGTGAGATGGATCTCCTGAATACAGTACACTGATGAGTCTTGACTCTTTATCCAATTTGGCAGTCTGTGTCTTTGAATTGGGGCATTTAGCCCATTTACATTTAAGGTTAATAAAAAATGATAAAGGGGATATCACTACAGATCCTACAGAAATACAAACTACCATCGGAGAATACTATAAACACCTCTATGAAAATAAACTAGAACACCTAGAAGAAATGGATAAATTCCCGAACACATACACCCTCCAAGACTAAACCAGGAAGAAGTTGAATCACTGAATAGACCAATAATAGGCTCTGAAATTGAGACAATAATTAATAGCCTACCAACCAAAAAAAGTCCAGGACCAGACAGAATCACAGCCTAATTCTACCAGAGTTACAAAGAGGAGCTGGTACCATTCCTTCTGAAGCTATTCCAATCAATAGAAAAAGAGGGACTCCTCCCTAACTCATTTTATGAGGCTAGCATCATCCTGATACCAAGGCCTGGCAGAGACACAACAAAAAAAAGAGAATTTTAGACCAATATCCCTGATGAACATCGATGCAAAAATCCTCAATAAAATACTGGCAAACCGAATCCAGCAGCACATCAAAAAGCTTATCCACCATGATCAAGTTGGCTTCATCCCTAGGATGCAAGGCTGGTTCAACATGTGCAATCAATAAACCTAATCCATCATGTAAACAGAACCAAAGACAAAAACGCATGATTATCTCAATAGACACAGAAAAGACCTTCGACAAAATTCAAAAGCCCTTAATGCTAAAAACTCCCAATAACTAGGTATTGATGGGATGTATCTCAAAATAATAAGAGCTATTTATGACAGACCCACAGTCAATATCATACTGAATGGGCAAAAACTGGAAGCATTCCCTTTGAAAACTGGCACAAGACAGGGATGCCCTCTCTCACCACTCCTATTCAACATAGTGTTGGACATTCTGGCCAGGCCAATCAGGCAGGAGAAAGAAATAAAGGTATTCAATTAGGAAAAGAGGAAGTCAAATTGTCCCTGTTTGTGGATGACATGATTGTATATTTAGAAAACCCCATCATCTCAGCTCAAAATCTCCTTAAGCTGATAAGCAACTTCATCAAAGTCTCAGGATACAAAATCAATGTGCAAAAATCACAAGCATTCCTATATACCAATAACAGACAAACAGAGAGTCAAATCACGAGTGAACTCCCATTCACAAATGCTTCAAAGAGAATAGAATACCTAGGAATCCAACTGACAAGAAATGTTAAGGGCCTCTTCAAGGAGAACTGCAAACCACTGCTCAGTGAAATAAAAGAGAACACAAACAAATGGAAGAACATTCCATGCTCATGGATAGGAAGAATCAATATTGTGAAAGTGGCCATACTGCCCAAGATAATTTATAGATTCAATGCCATCCCCATTAAGCTACCAATGACTTTATTCACAGAATTGGAAAAAAACTACTTTAAAGTTCATATGGAACCAAAAAAGAGCCCACATTGCCAAGACAATCCTAAGCAAAAAGATCAAAGCTGGAGGCATCATGCTACCTGAGTTCAAACTATACTACAAGGCTACAGTAACCAAAACAGCATGGTATTGGTACCAAAACAGAGATACAGACCAATGGAACAGAACAGAGCCCTCAGAAATAATACCACACATCTACAACCATCTGATCTTTGACAAACCTGATAAAAACAAGAAATGGGGGAAAAGATTCCCTATTTAATAAATGGTGCTAGGAAACCTGGCTAGCCATATGTAGAAAGCTGAAACTGGATCCCTTCCTTACACCTTATACAAAAATTAATTCAAGACTTCAATGTTAGACCTAATACCACAAAAAACCCTAGAAGAAAACCTAGGTAATACCTTTTGGGACATAGGCATGGGCAAGGACTTCATGACTAAAACACCAAAAGCAATGGCAACAGAAGCCAAAATAGACAAATGGGATCTAATTAAACTAAAGAGCTTCTGCACAGCAAAAGAATCTACAATCAGAGTGAACAGGCAACCTACAGAATGGGAGAAAATTTTTGCAATCTACCCATCTGACAAAGGGCTAATATCCAGAATCTACAAAGAACTCAAACAAATTTACAAGAAAAAATCAAACAACCCCATCAAAAAGCTGTGGAAGGATACGAGCAGACACTTCTCAAAAGAAGACATTTATGCAGCCAACAGACACATGAAAAAATGCTCATCATCACTGGCCATCAGAGAAATGCAAATCAAACTCCAAATGAGATACCATCTCACACCAGTTAGAATGGTGATCATTAAAAAGTCAGGAAACAACAGGTGCTGGAGAGGATGTGGAGAAATAGGAACACTTTTACACTGTTGATTGGACTATAAACCAGTTCAACCATTTTGGAAGACAGTGTGGCGATTCCTCAAGGACCTAGAACTAGAAATACCATTTGACCCAGTGATCCCATTACTGGGTACATACCCAAAGCATTATAAATCATGGCAGTATAAAGACACATGCACACATATGTTTATTGTGGCAGTATTCACAATAGCAAAGACTTGGAACCAACCCAAATGTCCATCGATGATAGACTGGATTAAGAAAATGTGGCACGTATATACCATGGAATACTATGCAGCCATAAAAAGGGATGAGTTAATGTCCTTTGTAGGAACATGGATGAAGCTGGAAACCATCATTCTGAGCAAACTATTGCAAGGACAGAAAACCAAACACCGCATGTTCTCACTCATAGGTGGGAACTGAACCATGAGAACACTTGGACACAGGAAGGGGAACATCACACACTGGGGCCTGTTGTGGGTGGGGCGAGGAGGGAGGGATAGCATTAGGAGAAATACCTAATGTAAATGACGAGTTAATGGGTGCAGCACAGCAACATGTCACATGTATACATATGTAACAAACCTGCACATTGTGCACATGTACCCCAGAACTTAAAGTATAATTAAAAAAAAAATATGGTTTGACTCTGTGTCCTCACCCATATCTGATGTGGAATTGTAGTCCTCATATGTTGAAGGTGGGTTGTGATGGGAGGTGATTGGATCATGGGAGTGGTTTCTGATAGTCAGCACCATCCCCCTAGTGCTGTCTTGTGATAGAGTTCTCATGAGATCGGACATTTTGAAAGTATGTGGTGCTTCCCCCGCTTGCTCTCTTTCTCTCCTGCTCCACCATGGTAAGATGTGCTTGCTTTCCCTTCGCCTTCTGCTATGATTGTACCTTTCCTGCAGCCTCCCCAGCCATGCAGAACTGTGAGTCAATTAAACCTCATTTCTTTATAAATTAGCCAGCTTCAGATAGTTCTTTATAGCAGTGTGAAAATGGACTAATACAGTCTTCTTGCAGTTTCTGTTCAAAGTTCATTTTAAGTACAGTGCCCTGATCAATCATATTCCCAAAGAGGCCCTTCTTCCCTCTGCTACCCAAGGATACTCATCCTGAGACTGACTTTTCTCTGGGCTCAGAAGGCCTCCCAGCTTCCTGTTTCTCTTCGGTCCAAGCATATTGTGTTTTCTGATCAGCTGAATCTCTTCTCTAAACTGGGAAGAAGAGAGAGGAATTAGGATCAATTGAACAATTTGTCCCTGTGGGGCCAATCGTCATGGGTTTCCCTTCCTAAGGAATTTTTTTTTTTTTTTTTTTTTTTTTTTTTTTTTTTTTTACTAAGTGCAACATTTCCCTGAAAATGTGACTTTACCTATTCTTATGGTTTTATGAAGTCATAGAGAAAGCAACAACTGCAATTATTGGCATTCTGGCTCCTACTGTGGTTGATACCTACAATTTCTGTTGCAAAGGATACTTGTCCAAGAATACTTGGAACTACATCTGATACAGCTTGGAGGTACATGTCATTAGTTGCAAATTGCCAAGTCCTGTTTAAGCCACAAAACGAAGTGTCATCATGGCCGTGCTCCAGAAAGGGCAAATATGGATTTTTGGTATGGTAGCTACTATCCATCAATCAGCTGTTTGTTATTTGGAAATTGCTGATGACAATTGTATCCAAACTTTGCCACCTGTTTTGCAGTGCACAGTTTAGCCTAGTTCTACCATTCACTACAATTCATGGGTTACATATAACAATATTCAGCCTCTCCTTGGTTTCCAACATGCTCCGGTTAACCATATTGCTCCCAACTTCTGTCTCATGTCATTACTTGGCATGCACACCCCAAACATTGAGTCCTATTGGAATAAATGTAAAGCAAAGTGCAAGACCACAAGAGGAGTTTATCATACGTTGGACTTACATATGGCCAAATTTATGTGGTGTGATTGATTTGGAAATGTTTTCAATTCCCTTTTGCTGCACATAGCAGAACAATCTCCTGTTAACTAATACGATGTTTTGACTGTTGGTTTTAGTATGTTTTGATATAAATATCCAAGGACAGATCTTTCAGTTGAATACATCTGAGAAACAAATTGTTCAATTGATCCAGGAATTACATACACTGCTCTTTGGGGGTGAGTTGGCTTTTACCCAATTGTGTATGTCTACCTTTGTGTGAGCTACACAAGGATAAGAATTTATAGTTGATTAAGTATGTTGCTGAAGACCATTTCTGTCAACTCTGAGCACCAGATCATAGTTAGAAACTTCACACATACACACACACACGCACACACACACACACTTAAATCAGTTCCCATTTGTATCATTTGGACCTGTATTGCCCCTTGCAGGAACATCCATTGTAAGAGTGAGAATAGTCTATATTGGTTTCTTTCTTCTATAAATGTCATTGAATAATTGCTTTCCTGAAGAATCCTAATCCATATGACTACATTTTAAACACAAATTTCTCCCCAGTGGTCCTTTGGCCATGGAGAAATTAGCATTAACTATAAAGCAGAGTGCTTGAAAGAATTTCCTTGAGGGAAATTGGGATAGCAAGTGAGAAAGAGATTTATACTTTTCATTTAGCGGCAATATGTTCTTTATCCAATTTTACAACATTAGGACCATTAAAGGGCAGGAATGTGAAATATGTCCTCTCTGAAGACAGTTCTTCATATTTGTATAACGTTTTCTGCTTTAAGAAGCCAGTCGCAAGAAAGAGTCCAATGTGAACGTACTCTGCTGTTCAAAGTGTTTATTTCGAGGGCTCTTCATTTCCCCTACACCCTCCAGAGAGTTAAAACACTACAGGGCCTCTAATCTCTACCTACATAACCGTGTTCTTTGGACAGTCAGTTTCTGAAATTTCTTTTCAAATCAGTGACAAAAATGCCTAGCCTATTAGTGGATTCCATTTTGTAAGCTTATTTTTACAAATCACAGACTTCTCTAGTATCTTTGTAATTATTCAATCTGACCAAGTGATTTCTGGTAGTAAAATGTATTTGAGGCTGTGTATATCAGCCAGGGGTGTTCTTTAATGAGAAATCTTATCACACACACCTTCTGAATACATTTCAACTGCACACAAGACTGGGTTTTGTATTTCTTGGCAATATGCCAAGAAAAATCTCTAGGAACAAGGCTAGCATTTGATGCCCAGTGGATTCACACATAAACCTGACAATTTTCTTTGGATCTCTACTCATCAGAAGCTGTTATTAAACCAGATACTATGAGCAAACACACTCTTAAGTCCCTCTGGGTGGGGGTGTGTGTGACAGACAGAGGGACAGCAGAGTTCCGTAACAGAATTTTGAAGCCTTGCCCTTCTGCGTAATTCAAATGGCTTTTTTTGTTTGTTTGTTTGTTTTGAGAGAGAGTCTTGCTTTGTTGTCCAGGCTGGAATGCCATGGTGCAATCTCAGCTCACTGCAACCTCCGCCTCCCACGCTCAAGCAATTCTCATGCCTCAGCTTCCTGAGTAGCGGGGATTACAGGTGCCCGCCACCACGCCCGGCTAATTTTTGTATTTTTTGTGGAGACAGGGTTTTGCCATGTTGGCTGGGCTGGTCTCAAACTCCTGACCTCAAGCAATCCACCCTCCTCGGCCTTCAAAAATGCTGGGATTATAGGCGTGAGCCAGCACATCTGGCCATCAAACGGCATTTTTCAAAAGGGAATGAGGATGGTGACGTGATTTGTTACTTATTCCCAGGTCAGTGGTTAGTGGCAAGTGGCCACTGAGAGTAGACAGGGGCCTTTCTAGGTAATCAGAGGTAGTCAGTGTGAAGTCACAGAGTAGACAAGACAAGGGGATAAAACCTTAGGCCAAAGGACTGAGATAGGACCTGGAAAGTCCCAGGGGAATACTGGAGGCTGAGAACGCTCTCTGAGCTGGGTTTTGCTAGCCATGGAGACATCCCAGGGCATCTAATGCCTTTTAAGCTAGAGCAGTTCCAATCTACCCATGTGGCCTCACACAACTTTGCCAATGCCTCTGGATGTAAAGGTCCTTCTGTCATCGGGCAGTTTCTTTCAGAAGCTAGTGTGCGTATTTTATTCACTTGTGGACCTTAAACATTTTGCTTCTAGGGAAAGACATGTAAGGCTCATCAACAGCACCTGGCAAGTGTTTAGAAAAGGCTTCTCCTCTGGAGAGAAAGAAAAGCCTGGAAGAAGATCTGAGTGTCGGATGCCTCAATTCACTGCCGTCAATATCTAAGAGGGGCGGGGACCCTGGTTACAAGGCCCTGCCACAAAATCTGTCAGTTGGGTAGAAATTGACTCAGCATTTTTCTTTGTAACAAGCTCAGCCCTGATTTCACTCTCAGGGCAACAGAACCATCATCAAGATGGCCGGTGAGATAACCAGGGTGTTTCTGAGATGAGGGAGTGAGGGTGTAATAAGACAATGGGAAGAAGAGGGTCTAAAAAACACACAAAAAATTCAATGTCTGGAAGTGAAACTCTTCCTAGCTTTAACTAATTAGTTATAAATGTTAAACATGCTGGAAATGGGTTATGAATCATTCAGGTAATAAGAGCAATTACTGTCCAGCTGTCAGTAGAAAAGAAAATAGCATAGTTCATCTGGATTTTACTTCCAGGTCTATCCAACTGTCAGTGGGAGTCTCAGTTTAAGGGAGTCCCTTAACCTCTCTAGGGACCTCAGTTTCCCCATCTTTAAAAGACAGCATTAATTCTAAGTTTCATCCAGTTTTATTAACACTATGTAACCAAAAAAAAAAAATGCAACAAATCGTATGCGATGGTTAATTTTATATGTCAACTTGACAGGGCCACAGGGTGCCCAGATGTTTGTTTCAATGTTATTTCTGGGTGTGTCTGTAAGGGTGTTTCCAATGAGATCAGCATTTGTACCAGAGGACTGTGTAAACCAGACTGCCCTTCCTGATGTGAGTGGCCATCATCCAATCAGTTGAGGACCTGAATAGAACAAAAGATGGAGGAAGGCAGAATTCACTCTCTTTGTCCAATTGATTGAGCTGGGACGTTGGCCTTCTGCCCTCAGACAGTGACATGTACCATTGGCTCTCCTGGTCCTCAGGCCTTCAGACTCGGACTGGAACTACACCACCAACTTTCCTGGGTATCCAGTTTGCAGACTACTGATTATGGGACTTTTAAGCCTCCATAATCATAGGAACAAATTCCTTCTAATGATCTCTTTATATTTACCTCCTATTAGTTCTGGTTCTCTAGAGAACTCTGACTAATACATTATACCTTTGGGGACAAAGATACTGCTCAAGGCTAGCCTTCTTATCTCCAATTTTACTCAAAATAATTTTAGGAACTAAACACTTGGTATTTTCTCTCTTTGTTCCCTTCAAGTAATAATTACCTTTTAGTGTTTTGTTCTTGGGTAGGAATTAGAAACATTATGTAGCTGACAGAGGGCTACATGCCGAGCTTATAAGGAGGAGCTGCTTTCTGCAGCCAGTTTCTTGATGAGAATTCAGCAGGAGGAGCTCTTTAGCTGTGTGAACAGTCAGTCATCAGAAGGGTAGGTAGTTAGCAAGATCTATGGTATTCAGCAAAATAAAACTCTCCCAGCAGAGAATACCATGCTTCTTTACTCATTAAGGAATGGGTGCGCCCTTCCCTGACACCCTGACTGTTCCAGCCTATAGTCAAAGTATCAATGGGAAATCAGGGATCCATACCTGCCAAGTCCTTTTTTAGGTCTCTTTTTAAAAGCTGGTGAGCTACCCCTATACGTCAGAGTGCCTGAGGTCGAGAAGAGCTGGAGGGGCTGATATTTAGCCAACGTGGTCGCTTCCACTGACCCTTTTGTTCTCATAGCAGCCCAGCCTCCCATCAGGAGGCATGGAGCCCCACCAATGCAGGGGTCTAAAAAGGCACCAGGAAGACTGGGCTTGGGCTGCCAATGAGGGGGCATCTGTCAGTGAGCTTCCACTTTTAGAAGATATGGCAGCTTCTAGCTAACTTTACCAGATGCTTGTTGTTGAACTCTTCCTCAAGTCTGCAAGTGGAATTCTTCAGAGAAACATGGTGTTTCTCTGGCTGCCACAATATTTATTTATTTACCTACTCAACTATTTGACGGAGAACGTCACAGGGCTTAGAGTGGTCTCAGCCAAATTGTCAGTTCATGAGGCTTCTGATCTGTTGCAGTGAGTTTGGATTTTTACCCTTCAGGACTGTCTTCGACAGAAAACAGAGGTGCTTTGGGTTGGTTTGTTTGTTTGTTTTTAAGGCTTTTAATACAAAATCACAGAGAAATACAGAAAGAAAATATCATACAAGCCAATTACTAAAAAAAAAAAAAAAAATCCCAACCAGCAAATTTGTCACATTGGTCAGGCATTACAAAACAGGATAGAAGAAAAAGAAAAAATAAAATAAAACACTCCCTGAAATCTGGCAGGTGGATTTTAGAGGCCACGGGGAGCTTGCCTTAGTCATCCTGGTGAAATAGGATAGCAGTGGTTTTCGGAATATGGCCAACGCCTCCTCTGTTTCTTGCCAGTAATGGTCATCTGAAGGGAGGGTACTAGCCTGGGCAACAAACATTTGATGTCACTTATGCAGTCTGAGGTCTCAAAGACAAGTAGCCTTGGAGTCTTCCATTCCATATCACACACAGTCTCGATGCTGTCACTCGATGCTGAGATAATGATGGGCTAGTCAGGGTGGAAAGCAACTTCACTGATGGAGCCAGCATGGCCGGGCAGCTTATACAATATTCTTCTGCTTGTGGCATCCCACACATACACAAACCTGTCGGCTGAGCTAGCTGCTATTTTGCTTCCATCAGGTGACCAAGAACATCTTAGAAGGTTCTTTTCAAAGTTGTGCACATTTCCTTGAAATATCTTTACACACCTCTCTTTGGGGGCAAATGGCCAGACATCCCAGACAAGAACTGTATTGTCCATTGCATTGGACAAGAGACAAGAGCCTTCAGAACTTAAGCTCAGGCCAGTCACTGAATCTGCATGGCCTGTCATGGTGTACATTAGTTTGTTCTGGTGCAGGTCCCAGACCTTGATATCATTGTCTATTCCACAAGAAATAATCTGATCACTTGGGTCACTGGGGGTCACAGCTAACACCTGGTACATGTTCCGAAATGTTTGGATGGCTGCTTTCTTCCAGATGTCCCAAAACTTAACTGCCATCGTCACTGCTAGTGCAAACAAGCTGGCTAGATAACAGGAATTCACAAAAGAAGTATGTCCCTTTAGCCTTTTAACCCTCTTGCCTGTTTCGCTATCCCACACAGCCACAGTTTTATATGTGGATGCTGAGAAGAGCATACTGCCATCTGTGTTGTTGTGCAGTTCCATCACTGCTCCACTGTGTCCTTTCAGTATGGCAGAGTTATCACAGTCACCATATACATTCCACGACAATATCAGTCGGTCAAATCCTGCAGATGGATAGGTGGATCCGTTGGGGTGGAACGTGAAGAAGTATACTTCCCCTTCATGTCCAGAGAGCAGCATGATTGGGGCTTGAAGGGAGGAACACCAGCAAAGCTCCCGGCTTGGCCTGCTTCTGCCCCGCTCCAGGGCCCGACCCCGCCGCTCCCAACAGCAACTCATGCCGCTGCCGCTTGACTGGGACCAGCGGTAACTCTGGGCCCCTACGCTTCTGCTGTTCTATCACGGCGGCAACTGGATGGTGCTTTGGGTTTTTGAGGCCCACCTGCCTCCATTTTTGTGCCATTTCCTCCGTGGAGATCTCCCATCCCTCAATGCACAGGGTTCCTGTAGTCCCTGTGTCCCTTCCCCATCCTTCATATCTGCTTGCAGCTACTCCACAGCTTTTTGGAGGCAATATGATGACTTCAACTTTATTGTGTGTGACAATGACTTCTGTTGTTTCTCCAGGGACATCTGCATTTGAATAGTACAAAATCCGTTAACCCACAAAGCAATTTCAGGCAAAAGTTTGGGAGGAAACTGGGGAGTTCTTTTTTTTTTTTTTTAATTTATTTATTATTATTATTATACTTTAAGTTCTAGGGTACATGTGCATAACGTGCAGGTTTGTTACATATGTATACTTGTGCCATGTTGCTGTGCTGCACCCATCAACTCGTCAGCACCCATCAACTCGTCATTTACATCAGGTATAACTCCCAATGCAATCCCTCCCCCCTCCCCCCTCCCCATGATAAGCCCCGGTGTGTGATGTTCCCCTTCCCGAGTCCAAGTGATCTCATTGTTCAGTTCCCACCTATGAGTGAGAACATGCGGGGTTTGGTTTTCTGTTCTCGTGATAGTTTGCTAAGAATGATGGTTTCCAGCTGCATCCATGTCCCTACAAAGGACACAAACTCATCCTTTTTTATGGCTGCATAGTATTCCATGGTGTATATGTGCCACATTTTCTTAATCCAGTCTGTCACTGATGGACATTTGGGTTGATTCCAAGTCTTTGCTATTGTGAATAGTGCCGCAATAAACATACATGTGCATGTGTCTTTATAGCAGCATGATTTATAATCCTTTGGGTATATACCCAGTAATGGGATGACTGGGTCATATGGTACATCTAGTTCTAGATCCTTGAGGAATCGCCATACTGTGAGGAAACTGGGGAGTTCTTATAGAGTGGGGCTCATACCACATCTCTCCAATCACGTTATGTGGGGTTCTAACCCTGAGTCACACCTGGCCAATCCTGCTCACTATACCGAGACACTTCTTAAAATTGCCTGGGAAATAGCTAATGCAAATTTGAACTTATCGTTATAATTAATTAATTAATTAATTATTATTATTTTTTGAGACGGAGTCTCGCTCTGTCACCCAGGCTGGAGTGCAGTGGCACGATCTCGGCTCACAGCAAGCTCCGCCTCCCAGGTTCACGCCATTCTCCTGCCTCAACCTCCCGAGTAGTTGGGACTACAGGCCACCGCGCCTGGCTAATTCTTTTGTATTTTTAGTAGAGACGGGGTTTCACCATGTTAGCCAGGAAAGTCTTGATCTCCTGACCTCGTGATCTGCCCTCCTTAGCCTCCCAAAGTGCTGGGATTACAGGCGTGAGCCACCGTGCCCGGCCGGTTTTAATTTTTTTGAGCATTTGTCAAAAGCCATGGATCCTCTTCCCATTTGAATGTACACATGTATACCTTTTTTTTTTTTTTTTTTTTTTTGCGACGGAGTCTTGCCACGTCGCCCAGGCTGGAGTGCAATGGCACAGTCTCGGCTCACTGCCACCTCCGCCTGTCTAGTTCAAACGATTCTCCTTCCTCCGCCTCCTGAGCAACTGGGATTATAGGTGCCCGCCACCAGGCCCAGATAATTTTTGTATTTTTAGTAGAGACGGGGTTTCACCATGTTGGCCAGGCTGGTCTCAAACTCCCGACCTCATGATCCACCCAAAGCGCTGGGATTACAGGTGTGAGCCGCCGCACCCGGCCCATATCCAAATTTTACATACAATTTTAGGAAGGGTCACCAGACTTCCTAGAGCTATTCTTGGGATCCCAGGTAAAGAAAGTTTGGTATATGAAGTAAGGAGACCTGGATTCAAGTTTCCACTGTGATTTGAGGCAAGCTTTCCGTGTTCCTGTGAACCAGCTTTCTTGCCTGTAAAAGGAAAACCGTAGATTCTATCAGTGGTTTTCAACTAGACATAAAACTGCAGGAATATATTGACCCTCACACTCATTTAGAAACTGGGGTTGAGAACTATGAGGCAAGGAGACCTCTCCCATGACCTTTGGCTCCAGCATTCTTTGATTCTGAGGTTTTGCTCCAGAAATCCCCACAAACTTGAGAAGACACTCTTTCTACCCCTAGTGGGGAAAAGAGAAGATGTTGCACAACAGAGATGCTCATAAAGCCTGACTTCACCTTTCTTTCCACTCTGCTCCATTGTTTCATGGGAGAAAGTGGCAGAAAGGGAGTAGAGCCCTTCTGGAATTAATTCTCTTTTCGTTAAGAGTCCATCGGATTGGGGGAGGATTTATCTATTCAACCTTGAAAGGATAGAGAATCTAATTCATCGTTATTTTTTGAGAACCTACTTGGCATATGGTAGGTACAGAATAAATGTGTTTTTTTACTTAATAAAATTATTTATCAAGATTTATTATTATGATTTTTTAACTAAGTAATTGTAATGAGCATCTGCTTCTCCACTCTGGTGATTCTTTGAGAATCACCAATATAATATTATATAAGGTTTTATTTTTCCTGAAGTCATTGAAATAGATATGAATTTATTGATGAATTGAAATTCAAGGAATATTTACTAAGCTTTCATTTTGTGCTTGACACAGTATTTTCAAAATAGTAAAGATTTAAGAAAAGGGTTTACAGTTCCATGCTAATACTATACATATATGTAAATACTACTTCTGAAACAAAATTATAGTCCATTTATACTTTTTCTTCCCATTCCAGAAGGGGGGGATATAAAATTGTATAAAATTAAAAACAATTAAAAAATATTCTTTATTATTCCCTAGTTTGGAACCGACCCCACCCCCCCGCGTTCTTCTGGTTAACTACTCTTGTTATGTCACGTGGAAGGACCCAGCCACGTGCACGTGTTTTGGGTCGGGGAAGCCGCCCATTTTGGACTCCCTCAGAAGGCATCTGTCACGGAGCTGAGCTAGCTTCACTAACAGCTTTATCTTCCTGTCTACCATTGCATGAAATGACTCTGTAAAGTACAGTTCTGGCTGCATGCAATGAGGGGTAACCCCAGCACCAAAGGTGATGATAGAATGGACTGAAAGTGATGAGATTACATATTGCTCTGTCAATGCTGTTGCTCAAAACTATTCTCGCTCAGGAAAAGATTGAATTGCTTCAAATACTGAACTTCTCCCTTAGAAAATGTATAATTGACTGAGTATAAAGAAAATACTTTTCATTTATGACCATAGTTATGTTTTTAATGTAAATCATCCTAGTATAGTAATATTAATAAATATGATTTATTGTATATTATCTATGTGTTAGTCTCTGTATTAGTCACTTTAATGCTGACATTGTATCACTTAACATATATTGAACATTTACTCAGATACCCAAGTAATTATCTCAGCAGGCTTATTAGCTTGGTACTATTATTGCCATCATCCTCCTTCTATAGTTGAGGAAATGAAGGCTTAGAAGGATTAAATAACCTGTCAGAGGTCACTCAGTCAATAAATGGTCGAAAGCTGGGATTCCAATCCAGCTTTTCTAATCTTATTTGTAATTCAATCCTCACGCCAATTCTATAAAGTACTTATGGACATTTCCATTTTATAGATAAGGAAGCAGACTTGGGGAGGTGAAATAATCTGATAATAGTTACATAGGAAGTAAATGGTGGAGCCAAGCATGAAACCAGAGTAGTCTGACTCATAAACCAATGCTTGTTTCATTGTGCCATACTGACTAGTTGTGGATTTAAAGCATGTTACCATGTAAAAAGGGAGGTACTTACCTATTTAAACTTTTAAAAGACTAGACATTTATTTTGGTTTGCCTAACAACTTTCTTTTCTTGGGTATTCAGTATCAGAGGAAAATGCCTGGTACCTGGGGAATACCAAAAATAAAAAGAAAATGACATGTTTATTACTGCTTACAATGATTCATTTTCTACTTTTTTACAGTAATATTTAAGTGAATTATTCGGCAATAAATTTTTTTAGTACAATCCAATAACTGCTTTTTGAACACCTACCACATGCAAGGCTCTGAATTAGGTGCAATGATGATGATAGAGATGACTAAAACATCGTCTGTCCTGAAGAATGAGGCAGGATTCATGCCTCACCCAGGAGAGCAGATGGGCAAATAAACCATAGCAGAGTGTCATGCAGGCCCCAGAGAAGGAGAACAGAAATGTCACATGAAGAAGGTGGAAACAGAGATTGGCCTTGAAGATGGTACATTAGTTTGGGTTGCCACAGCAAAGTACCATAGACTAGGTGACTAAGGAACAGAAATTTATTTTCTCACAGCCCTGGACAATGAAAGTCTGAGATTAAGGTATGGGCAGGATAGGTTTCTCCTGAGGCCTCTCTCCTTGGCTCACAGAGAGCTGCCTTCTGGTTGTGTCCTCCCATGGCCATCCTTTACTCTGTGTGTCTGTGTTGTAATCTCCTCTTCTTCAAAGGACACCAGCCATCTTAGATTAGAGCCAACCCTAATGATCTCATTCTAACTGAATTACCTCTTTAAAGGCTCTGTTTCCAAATAGAGTCATATTCTGACATACTGAGGATTAGGCCTTCAACATATGAGTTTTGAGAGGAACAAAATTCAGCCCATGACAGATGGGTAAACTATCGAGAGAGGAAGTCTAGGCAGAGAAAACAACACGAGACAGAGGTTAGAAGGGAGCAGTGTGAAATGCATTTGGGGGAGAAATTAAGTAACCCAACATGATGGAAAAAATAATGGCATTTAGGAGAGTCCCCCTGACACAATGTCTTTCAGTCATTACCTGAAAGAGGAAAGGCAGTGAGGTGGGGGTAGGGGGAGTAAAGATGTTGAACTCAATTTAGGACACGTCAACCTTGTTGTTCAATATACAGGAATTTGAAAAGATGGGTTTAGAATATTGGAGTGACATTGGAGTATATAAAAGATTATCAAGTTATATGAGAAGTTTTACCAGGAAAGAAATTGGAGAGTTATTCATGAAAATGTTAAACTAGTTGTATTTGGAGGTAGACTACAGTTTATTTGTATTCCTTCTTTTTACTTTTTAGTATTATTCAAAATGTTTATCATGAGCAACTTTAATAACTTTATAATTATATTAGTGTGAGGTATCCATGTTTCTTAAGTCCCTATATAAGATGGGTTTAAAATCCCTATTCCCTCACTCATCATAGGTCTAATACCTTCCACAAGATATCTAAGAATTTAGGAGCCTCTCACCCAATTAGTTTGTGGATTGTCTAAAACCTTACAGGCCCTGCTGCTATTTTGTACCTCATTTATCCAGATATTGAATCAGAATTTTACTTATTTTGTGAAGAAGAGATCATAAAAAGCCTCATGAGAATCCTTGGCTAATACTAGAATTTATTAAAATTCAGGAGAGATTGTTGAGCTTTACATTGCAGATGTGCAAATAACCTAACATTGACCTAGGGGCATCCTTCTTAAAGGGTCCCTCAGCCATTTCTACCAACTCAGCCTAAGTTTATGCCACTCATCTCTACTTTTCCTCTGGCGGACACTTCTCCTTCACCCTTATTTTCCAAATTTCTTCCACTTTCTTAAGAAAATCAATTTAGCCTTCTTTATATTCTACTCCTTCTTTCCAGGTTCCCCCTGCCCTCGGGTCTTATCTTTTCTGCCCAACTGTCTCAACAACGTATCTTCTTAAAGTAAGACAATTTCATTCCTTTTTTTTTTTTGGAGGGGGAGTCTCACTCTGTTGCCCAGGGTTGGAGTGCAGTGGTGCGATCTCTGCTCACCGAAACCTCTGCCTCCCAGGTTCAAGCGATTCGCTTGCCTCAGCCTCCAGAGTAGCTGGGATTATAGGCGCCTGCCACTACGCCCAGCTAATTTTTTGTATTCTTAGTAGAGATGGGGTTTCACCATGTTGACCACGCTTGTCTCAAACTCCTGACCTTGTGATTCACCTGCCTTAGCCTCCCAAAGTGCTGGGATTACAGGCTGGGATTATGCGCCCAGCCGACAGTTTCATTCTTAAGAAGAATTTTAGTTCTATCCTTTAATATATTTTTTACCACACAATAATTGATTTAAGGAGTACTTCAAAAATAACTAAATGTTGGACATCATGGAGAGAGATGAGACCATCTGGGAAGAGTATACAGAGTGGAAAGAAATGAGGCCTTGAGGAGCGCCCACGATGAGGGGTGGAGTTGGGGCATAGAGAACCCCGGTAGGGAGACAAGGAAAGACGAGGCAGGAGAATCAGGAGGATGCACAGTCAAATTGAGGGAGGTGAGGGCTTTGAGAAGGAGTGGGAGATAAGTCTCAAGGGACAGGGTTCTGAAGAATAAAAGTGGAAGCAAAGTCATTGGGGCCTTGGGATTCAGTACAGTGGTGCTATTAGGACCCAGACCCAGGATCCCTGCTGGGATTGTCACATTCACTGGAGGATTCATGACTGCCTGAAAGAATGGGGACACTCCAGAAATCCTACACTAACTGTGTAAAACTGGCAATGCATGGTTTGTGTGCTGCCAGAGAACCCCTGAACATTGAAGCTGACTTGGCTGAATGTGTGCCCAGCTGTCCCTAGCAGCTCACCTAGTAGCCAGCCTGGCTTTGTGCCCTGCTGTTTGCCCATAGCAGCCTCAGATGCCAGTTTCTTTCACTCATGTCTCCCCAGTTGCACGGATTTGTAGTACAGAACCTAAGTCGCTGACTCTGCCATTCCCTGACTCTGTGAACTCAGGCAATGACTTCATCTCCTGGACTCAGTTTCCTTATCTGTTAGTGGTAATGAGCATAATTATACATGTCATCTGGGCCTCCCAGGGTCAGTAGGCAAATGACATGAGAAAAAGTATAAGTATAAATGCTCTATAAGTGCTACTGATTCAGACTACCTGGGCTTGGCCACCACTTACAAAATACTTGACCTTCAACAAGTTATTTAATTTTGGTGACCCTCAGTCCCCTCATCTGTAAAATGGGGATAATAACTATACCTACCTCCTAGGATTGTTGTGAGCTCTAAATAAGTTAGTACACACAATGACCATAGAGCAAATTGTGACATTTAGTAAATGCTATACATGTGCTAGCTATTATTATACTATTACTATTATTGTACAAGTGGTGATGTATATACAAACCATTTTTTTGGTCCCCCATAGGATCCAAGACAGTCCACAGTCCAAAGTTTATACAATACCGAGAGATAACTTAAATTAGAAGTGGGTGAAAGATGGTTATTCCTTCTGTTTTCATTCTCCTGTCTCTATTCTGCAACCACCTTCCGTTCTGTTTGCTGCCAGTTTGATTCTGCCCCTGTCAGGCCTGGCTTGGATCAGTTTCTAGCATCTCTAGGCTCCCTGTTCTACCAAAGAGAATTTTATATTCTGTCCAGCTCTGTTTTGGGCTAGAGTGGGATTAGTAAGGAAGTGGAGAGAGACCAATAGAGCTCTCAGGGCTGGGAGGCAGGCTGGGGAGAGTCTCTTAAGGAAGGAGACACTCCAGGTGTTTGGAGGCTGAAAAGAAGTTGCCAGTGGAGACAGAGGAATGGAATATGCTGGCTAGACAGATAATTGATGGAAAGAGTGCCTGGAACAGCCAAAAGGGCATGAGTTCAAGGACACAGGTATCTAAGAACAAAGGTGGCTGGATTTTAAAAACAGTCTTCATAAATCAAGTGAAACAAAGCTGTCTATCTTTGCAATGTAGGATGATCGAAATATCTTTCAGGGTAACTCCTCTTTGCCTTCCTCCATCTGAAGGTAAGTAAGGTCAGTTCTAAGCAAAACTGGGAAGCCTGCCAAAGTATATCCCCTTCTTCCTCAGTCCCCTTTCTTCTGTCTCTTGTCCCATACTAGTTGGGGCATTTTCCCTCCCATCCCTGGGCTCCTATGCTCCACAGGCTCATGTCTAACATGCCAGGCTCCAGATCCAGTCAATACTGATGGAGACCGACTAAGTGGCAGGAATTCTCATGCGTATTATTTAACATTACAGTACCTCCATATCTCTGTTCTCATGGAGGAGACAAAAGCTCAGAGAGGGTGGGTGTAAAGCTCAAGGCCACACAGAAAGAAAGTGGCAGGGGTAAAATTAAAACCCAGGACTCCTGAAGACTGGTCCAGAGGCCTTTCCACTATTCCCCACCAAGTCCCCACCAGTTGTCTTCAGTGACCTTCACTGACACTCCAGCCACCTTGGCAAAGCTCTTCCCCAGCTCATGTGACCTTCAGTCTTCAGGGCTGAGCGTCTTCTATGGTTCCAGACTCTGATATCCCTTCTTCCACTCACAACCACCTTTTCTAATAGCTGGCCCACACCCATGTCCCTGCTACCTCCATAGCCGCCTTCCCACCTCACCATCTCCAAATTGTCAACAATTTCCTGGGCCCACGTTCTGCCCTAGCCAGCTGGGGAGGCACAACTTTACCTCTATTCTCTTAGAGTTTTTCTGATTAGCCTGAGAATTCAGTTGATGTCAGATAGGAGAAAAACATACAAATGTATTTAGTGTCACTTTTATGTGGTATGGAAGCTTTCATAAGGAAATGAAGGCCCAGAGACCCAGCTTCGGTTGAATGCTTATATACTGAATTGGAGAAAGATTAGTAAATTGTGAAAATGTGACAAGGCTAAGGGGCTTGGGCTAGGACAGTTAATTGGGTAGAGAAGTAACTAGGAAGGTAAGGGTTAGCGTAACAAGGTTTGCACAGACTTCCCTCAGTCTCAACTTCCCATCTTCGATGATAGGAGTATTTTTTTTTTCTGGTATAGGAGGACACCTTTCAGATGGGAATTTCATCTTCTATTTTTAAGAAGAGGAAGAATGATCTTCTTGTACCTGCTGTTTTTCAAGTACCTTTAATTCAAAGTTGTCAATATGCCCGTTGGCACCTTTTGGGGGCAGTGTGTTCTGAACTTCTCTATAACCGAACACGTACAGGCCATCTCTGCAACCGCGGGACTGATATCTTCCCCATTTTCTTCCTTTCTTTCCTTTGGCCTTGCAAATCCCAAGTTTGGGAAATCTAAATATTCTTTCTCTGCATCTACATAGGAGCAGCTACTGAGCATAGTGCAGAAAAAATCTCACTTTGCCAATCAATTGGCCGCAAGTCTCCAATGACCAGACTTGCGGCCAATTGCTGGGGGGCTCAATTCAAACCGATGGTCCTTTTCTTGGAGACTTCAGTTCTGTTTCACTTGCTACTTTAGTGTTTCATCTCCCTTTTCAAGCTCCCTTCTTTTGCACAACTCCATGACTCCAATCTGAAGAACTTGCCTTTTTTCTTTTTTTTTTTCTGGGAAGAAATTGCAGCCCATCTTTAAAGTATTGCCTTCAAAATTTAGCTTTTTAATCCACAAAATTGTCTGTATTAGTTGTTCCTGTCCTATTCCCTTCCACCTCTGTAGCATCAGTGGTTCCCCTCCTGTTCAAAGCCGACATCTCCCTCCCAGGCTGTGCTGTGGAACACATCTCCCCAGACTTGGCAGCCTCTGTTGTCTTCTTTATTCCTTGTTCCTGCCTTCTGTCACTGCCCTCTCAGAATACCAGCCTGAGCAAGTATTTCCTTTTTATGAACGAAACGAAACTCCTCTCCTTTTGCACTCTCTCCCACTAGCTGCTGCCTGTCTCCTTCCTAGACCTGTCCTACCTGCTTCCGCCTTCTCATTTCTGTTCAACCTCTTACCTCTTTGCACCCTAGCTTTCAGTCTCCATCCCTCTAGGAACACTGCCCTCTACAAGGTGATGTCTGCTTTTACTAATAGCTAAGGGAGAAGTTTCAGGCCTGGCTCTCCTTGTTCTTTGAGGCCTCCCTCCCTCTTATACTCCTCTCTTGACTTTTAGGGCATTGTTTTTCTGATTCTTTTCAGCATCTTTTTCTTTTTTTTTCTGGATATGGAGTCTCACTCTGTCGCCCAGGCTGAAGTGCAATGGTGTGATCAGAGCTCACTGTAGCCTCTACCTCCTGGGCTCAAGTGATCCTCCCACCTCAGCCTCCCAAGTAGCTGGGACCACAGGTGTGCACCACCGCATCTGGCTAATTTCTTTTTATTTTTTGTAGAAACAGGTTCTCCCTATGTTGCCCAGGCTGGTCTAGAATTCCAGGGCTCAAGCCATCCTCCTGCCTTGGCCTCCCAAAGTGTTGGCATTGCATGCATGAGCCACTGTGCTGGGACATCTCAGTGTGTTTGACTCCATCTTTGAATTCATCACTGACCCTCCAACTTGGTATTCCTCAGAGATTCATGCTTGGATGGCTTTCTTTTCCCTGTATACACTCCCCATGAGTTGACTCACTCATATTCTTGGTAAGTGAACTACCACTTATAACTCATAGCTCTGAAATCTTTGTCTCTTGTCCATTTGTCTTTTCTAACTGCTACACCCATATTATCATTTTTACATATTTGTGAACCGGATACTTCTGCCTGGATGATTCACAGTCACTTCTATTCAGCATGTCTAAAGCATAATTGATATTTCTTTATCTCCCCATTCCATCCTGCTTCTTTTTTTTTTTTTTTTTTTTTTTTTTGAGACGGAGTCTCGCTCTGTCGCCCAGGCTGGAGGGCAGTGGCGCGATCTCGGCTCACTGCAAGCTCCGCCTTCCGGGTTCACGCCATTCTCCTGCCTCAGCCTCCCGAGTAGCTGGGACTACAGGCGCCCACAACCGCGCCCGGCTAATTTTTTGTATTTTTAGTAGAGACGGGGTTTCACCGTGGTCTCGATCTCCTGACCTTGTGATCCGCCCGCCTCGGCCTCCCAAAGTGCTGGGATTACAGGCGTGAGCCACCGCGCCCGGCCTCCATCCTGCTTCTTGAACTCCCCCTCCCTATTTTCTGGAAAACAGTATGATGAGTACACAACCACTCAGATCGGAAACCTGGGCATCCTGCCAGACTCATCCTCAGCCCTGACGCCTGCCCTCTGTGCATCCAGCAAGTTATCAAGTCCTGTTGGCTCTGCTTCCTAATGATCTCTTGAATCCACGTTCATCCTCATGACTTCTTACCTTAACCATTGCAAAGCCTGATCTCTCTTATTTCAGTTTTGCCTCATTTTACTCCATCACCTGCGGTGAAGCCAGTGATTTCAAATGCCAATCACATCAGGTCACTTCCCTACTTAAAATCCTCAGTGGCTTCCCTGGCTTACAGCTTCAAGTCTGGGTTCGCTGGCACAGTGTACATTTCCCTTCATTGGTTCCCTAATTTATAGGTTAATTTCTCATCAATTTCACTCCTTTGCACTTCACAAGCTTATCATGCTGAACTATGTGGCATTTTGGAGACAGAAACCTCTGTCTCCAAAATGTAGAGGCAATATGGGACCCTTAGTGGGCAGAGCAATACACCATTCATTCTCTTTTATAGCTTCATGTCCTTTCACACGCTGTTCCCTCAGAGAGAGTTCTCCCATTCCCTTGGTAAATTTCTATTAATATTTTGGGCATCTCAAGATTACCTACTTGGATACGTCTTTTCCCAGCTTCCCTTGGTAAGTTTATGTTTTATGCTTTATCTCATTGTGGATTTTTTTTTTTCTGATTATAACTGTCATCACTCTAGAAAATTTTGGAAATGTGGAAAAAAAAATCGCCTACAATTCATTCCCTCAGAAATTAATTTCTTGGCATTTTAGTGGACATCCTTTTGGTATATTTACCATAAATATTTGCATATATTTAGAAACCAATATTATACTATATATTGTTTCATAGCCTGCTTTGTTCAAGAAAAAATTTCATGGTAAACTTTCTTCAAAGGGTTGACATTTTATTTAAAAAAATGATTCTTCTGATTTCAAAAGAAATGCATACTTATGTAAATAAAAATGCAAACAGTACAGAAATTTACAATTTAGAAAAGCAAAGTGCTTCTTAATCCTGTCATAGGTTTTAAACAGTTTGTAGCATACTCTTTCAGACTTTCCTATGCTTCTACTAATTTCAATATACATTAAAAATTTATATTGTGGGATAATATGCTTCATCTATTCTGAAACTTTCTTTTAAAATATATTTGACAATGTATGTTTGAAAATGTAAAAACAACTTAATGGTGTCTCAGTTGTAATCATTATTTTGCATTTTTCTCTTCTACTATACCCTGAGACCTTGGAAGAAAGCCGTTTGCCTTCAAGTGAACTTAATTTACTGTTTTCTGAGTAATTTGGAAGAATATCAGACAGATAGTTGTGATCACTTCTCCTCAGAGAACTCCTTGCCCACTGAAGGAGGGTGAGTCGTGGTGGGCCCGGGGGACTGACCATGCTTTGCAGCTGCTGCTGGAGTTGGCTGACAAGGTCTCTCTTTGGATCTGGAGTCTACCTTGACTCCAGACAGGTTCCTCCAACCAGAAGCCCGAGGATGCCCTTCTCCTGCTCTCTAAAAGTACTGGTGACACTTTGTCCATGTTGAATGGTCCACTTGTCCCATAACTCTCTTTATTTGACACATCCTCAGCTTCTGTTTCTGACTCGGAGCTGTAAACTTATAATCCCTCTTTTTGGTTAAGAGGAGAGTCACTGGAGCCCAGCTGATGAGATCACAGGGCTAAGGAGTCCAGAGCTATTTGAATCCATGTGTAGTCCAGCTAACCTGTTCCATGATGACAGCTGCCTGCCTAGTCCAAGGAGCCACCCCAGAGACATAAGCCTTCCTTCATCCCAGAGACAGGGTGTGTGAGTAAGCAGCCACCTACTGGCATTGCCAGAAGAAACAATGGATGGTGGGTAAGGAACTCTGTATTCCCACAATGGACAAAATGCTGTTATTATGGCCAGTGTGTGCTATATCACATTGCCAAACCCAGAGTTTCATTAAAGAGGTGTTGGGGGAGGGGTGTCGGGGATAGTGCTCATGTATTGATAAATCACAAGAGCTTCTTGCTCTTTCTAATCTTTTGCATCGCCTGTTCTGTTTTCCTGCCATTTAAATCTCTACTGCACACTAATATGACAGTGTGGTTAAATAAATGTGGTCATGAAATTCAGGGAAAGAAAAGCTTATTCTTTTTAGTAATTTGTTAGTTAAAATTTCACAATGATACATGCTTTGTACATTTCAGATACAGGTTAGGAAACATCTGTCTCGCAAATGTACAGGCAATATGGGAGCCTTACTGGGCAGAGCAAACACAGCTAAGGTCATTTTGTTGGGTCAGGGGTTGAAGGGGACATTTTCGTGGGCTTTTAACAAAACAGATGACCAATCAAATACCTTCCAGATTCTGATACCCACGCTGAATTGAAGGGCCTTTTTAACAGGTGTAACATTTGACCAAACATTAAACCAAAAGCAATTATTAAAACAATTAATACTTTAAAAATGTTTATTTTAAGAAAATTTGTACAAATATACAAAAGAAGTTTAACTACAATTAGTTTCTGAGTTATGTTGACTCATTAATCAAAAGCTTCAGTCCTGAGGAATTCTGTGAAGTTCGCCACTGCACTTTCCCTGCATCGCTTTTGCTGGTTTTCCCAGGCATCTTCCTAGAGCATTTGAAAGTAACTTTCCTTCTGCTTGCTCCCCCAGTGCCCAGGCCTCCTACCTTTGTAGAGCTGCAAACGATTTGCAGTTGCCAACCTGTGTTTTCCTTACCACTGGGACCAGTAGACTGTGATTTTTTTCTTATTCTGTGTTAAACATTAAATAACTTAGCTCTAAATATAATTGCATCCTTCATTTGTAGAACTTGATATGTTCCTCATGACAGCTCAGAGACATAAGAAGCGTCAAAAGTAGAAAAAAAAAGAATCAGTGTAGACCATTTCTAAATATAGTCAGTCACTTATAAAGTACAAACAAGAAATAAAGTACATAGCTGGTACTTATTGAACAATTAGGTGTCTTGTAGCTTATTATGAGATGGAGGGAAAGTCACTAAACTTCCTTGAGCCTGGTTCCTCATCTGCAAAATGAGAACAGTAACACTGGCCATGCTGACTTCATAAGACCCTTGGGAGGGCCAAATAAGGTGATGCCTAGAAAATAGGAAAGCACTTTTAAGTTTTTTTTTTTTTTTTTTTAGACAGAGTCTTGCTCTGTCACCCAGGCTGGAGAGTGCAGTGGTGTGATGTTGGCTCACTGCAACCTCCGCCTCCCAGGTTCAAGAGATTCGCCTGCCTCAGCCTCCCAAGTAGCTGGGATTACAGGTGCTACCACCGTGCCTGGCTAATTTTTATATTTTCAGTAGAGACAGGGCTTAGTCAACTTGGCCAGGCTGATCTCGAACTCCTAACCTCAGGTGATCCACCCACCTCAGCCTCCCAAAGTGCTGGGATTACAGGCATGAGCCACCGCGTATTTTTAAATAATAAAAATACAAGACAGAGTGGTAATATAATGGCATACCTCCTCCAAAATGCAGGAGCAGAGGCTCATCATTTGAGGATGTTTGTCCTTGCTAGAGATTTGAAGAGATGGATTCACTTGTAGAAATAAACAAATATCAACTGGTTAGATCACAAAGGAGAAGCCTCAGGATATCAGATCAAGAATATGTAAAACATGCAGAAAAGGCCTCAAGGCAAGAGTTTGCTTTCCTCATGCAGCAGCCTTACAAGAGTTCATGGTTTTCCAACGTCGGTTATCTTAGATTCTGTGATCTGTCACTAGGGAACCTACTCCTGCAATGCTGACGAAGAAAGTAACCTCCTATTCCAGGGCCAATTTGCTTTACAGAACATTAGCACTGTTCTTGCCTTGGGGCTTGAGCATCACTGGAAAATGGCTTCACACACAGGAATGCTTCCTTGTATGGACTTTTAAAATGCTCTTTCATCTTTTGTTCTTCAAACTGGCTATTCCTATCAGTAAAGCCTATATGCAACCCCCATGTTTTTTATGAATCCAATTTAAAGACACACAATGCAATCTTGTAAGTGGGAAAATGTCACAGAGGGGCTCAGTCAGAAGTTGACAAAATGTGCCTGAGTTCTTACAGCTGTTGTGGTTTAAGGGCAATGTCTCTGAAAATACTTTCATTAAAAAAAAAAAAAAAAAAAAGTCTTCTTTGTCCCATAGATATAATGTGAAATGAAGAGCTGCCAGCTACTGATGACATTTGCTTTTGCTGCATTTTTACCTCTCAATTTGCTTGTGTAGTCCCTGCCTCATTTAATGCTATCCCCATGAACAAAGAGAGCCAAAGGCACAATCCCAGGTGATGCCCAAGGCAAGCCTCACAAACAAGAGACTGAATTTGATGTGAAGGAAAAGGACTCTGATTCTCCAAATGTTTCTTTACTGTTGGCTAATATCTAAAGTTTTACACCTAGAGCATCCTTTCTTTGGAATGTTCCTCTCTGTCCCCCTTCTCTATTTCCAGGCACCACTGATTTGCTTTTGGTCTCTATAGATTAGTTTGAATTTTCTAAAACTTTATATAAATGAAATCATACACATATACTCTTTTTTTGTCTGGCTTCTTTGATTCAGCTTAATAGTTTTGAGACGCATCCATGTTGTTGCCCATAGCATGAGTTCATTCTTTTTATTGCAGAGTTGTGTCCCATTGTATAGATCTATTGCAATTTATTTATTTACCTTTTGATGATTTGGGGTAGTTTTAAATTGCCATTAACATTCTTGTTGCTTTGAGGATTTTTAAAGAGATCTTGTTGTTACTAGTTTTTAATCTAATTCCAAGAGGATTAGATTTGAATTTTTAAAAGTTTACTGAGACTTTTAAAATATAGCTTAGAATATAATTTATTTTGGTAAATGTTCCTTAAACACTTGAAAATAATGTGTTTTGCTGTTGTTGGTAGGGTTTTTTATAAATGTCAGATGATAAACTGGTGGATAGTGCTGTTCAAATCTTTGATATCAATATTGATTTCTGTCTCTTTGTTTTATTAAATATTAAAAGAGATGTTAAGTTCTCCAAATGTGATGGTAAATTTGCCTTTTTCTGGCAATTCAATCAGTTTTTGTTTCATGTATTTTTGATGTTCTTTTATTAAGTACATGAATATTTAGGTTTGTTATGTCTTATAAATAAATTGGCCCTTTTATCCATATGAAATGAGCTTCTAAAACCCTAGTAATATTCTTAGCTTTGAAGTAGACTTTCTAATATTAGTATAGCTAATCTGGCTTTCTTTAGATTAGTATTGTGATAGTAAATCTTTTTCAATCCTTTTAGTTTTGATCTATTTGTGTCTTCATATCTAAAGTAGTTCTCTTGTAGGTGGGAGACAATTGAGTCTTGGTTTTTTATCCAATTTGACAATCTCCATATTTTTAATTGGGTTTAATTAAATGAAAATTAATTACATTTCATTGTTTTAAATGTAATTATTGATATGGTTGGATTTAAATCTAAATCTACTATTCTTGTATTTGTTTTCTACTTGTGTTATCTATTCTGTGTTCCCTTTTACCTCTTTTTCTGTCTCCTTTATGGATTAATTGTATTTTCATGCTTTTTTTCCTTTTTTAGTTTATTAGTTAAAACTCCATTTTGTTATTTTAGTCATTGCTTTAGGGTGTTTAATATATAGATGGTTCTTAACTTATGAAGATTTGACTTAGGATTTTTTGATGGCACAAAAGCAATACAAATTCAGTAGAAACCATACTTTGAGTGCCCACCCTACAACCATTCTGTTTTTCACTTTCAGTGTACAGTATTTAATAGATCATGAGCTATTTATTATACAATAGGTCTTGTGTTAGATGATTTTGCCCAACTCTAGGCAAAAATAAGGGTTCTCAGCATGTTGAAGGTGGGTGTATTAGTCCGTTGTCACACTGCTATAAAGAACTGCTTGAGGCTGGTAATTATATAAAGAAAAAAGGTTTAATGGACTCACAGTTCTACATGGTTGGGGAGGCCTCAGGAAACTTACAGTCATGGCAAAACGGGAAGCAGGCACATCTTACATGGCGGCAGATGAGAGAGAGTTAAGGGAGAAGAGCCCCTTAATAAAACCATCAGATCTCATGAGAAGTCACTCACTATCATGAGAAAACATGGGGGAAACTGCCCCCATAATCCAGTCACCTCCTACCATGTACCTTCCTCAACATGTGGGGATTATGGGGATTAAAATTCTAGATGAGACGTGGGTGAGGACACAGCCAAACCATATCAGTGGACTAGGCTAAGGTATGATGTTTGGTAGGTTAGGTGTATTAAATGCATTTTCAACCTATGATATTTTTTAACTTACAGTGGATTTATTGGGACATAACTTCATCATAAGTTGAAGAGCATTCATATATCTTTAATTTATTATACCTAACTTTCAATTGATAATACACCACATAAAGCAAAAGAATCTTAAAAATATACTTGTGTTTCTTACCTCTCATCCTTTTGAACAATTGTTGTCATACGTTTTACCTCTCTCTATGTTATAGAACCCATAATATAATGCTATTACTTTTTTGTTAAATATTAAGAAAAAATGTAATATTTACCTATAATAACCCTTATAGTTACTACTTCTCATGCTTGTCATTCCTTTATATTGAACCAGGTTCCCATTTTTTTTTTTTTTTCTACCAAAGGCTTTCTTTAGCATTCTAGTGGTGCAAGTCTGATGTTGATGAATTATTTCAGCTCCTTTATAACTGAAAACTTTTTGATTCTCACTTTGTTTTAAAAATAGATTTTCACTTAATATAGAATTATAGATTGAAAAGATTTTCCTTTTGGTACTTCCACTATTTTCTGGCTTACATTGTTTCCCATAATAACTCTATTGTCATTCTTATGTTTCTTCCTTTGAATATAATGTATTTTTTCCCTTTGGCTTCTTTTTAACATTTTCTTTTTGGCACTAATTTCAAGGAATTTGATTATGATTTGACTTGGTATAGCTTTCTTTAAGTTTCTTACATTTGGAGTTTATTTATCTTCTTGGATCCAAGGATTTACAGTTTTCATCAAATTGAAAGCTTTTAGCCATTCCATTATTTTTTCAATTTTTAAAATTCCCACCTCCCCCAATTTTCAGGGATTTTAATTATACATATATTAAGCTACTTGAATTTATCCAACAGCTCACTTATGCTCTGTGCATTCATTTTTTAATCTTTTTCAAAAATTTATTGTACTTTAAGTTCTGGGATACATGTGAAGCATGTGCAGGTTTGTTACATAGGTATACCTGTGCCATGGTGGTTTGTTGCACCCATCAACCCATCATCTAGGTTTTAAGCCCTGCATGCATATGTATTTGTACTAATGCTCTCCCTCCCCTTTCCCCCCACTCCCAACAGGCCCCACTGTGGGATGTTCCCCTCCTTGTGTCCATGTGTTCTTATTGTTTAACTCCCACTTATGAGTGAGAACATGCAGTGTTTAGTTTTCTGTTCCTGTGTTAGTTTGCTGAGAATGATGGTTTCTAGCTTCATCCATGTCCCTGCAAAAGACATGACCTTATCCTTTTTTATGGCTGCATAGAATTCCATGGTGCATATGTGCCACATTTTCTTAATCCAGTCTATCATTGATGGATGTTTGAATAGGTTCCAAGTCTTTGCTATTGTGAATAGTGCCACAATAAACATATGTGTGTAGAATGATTTATAATCCTTGGGTATATACTCAGCAATGGGAATGCTGGATCAAATTGTATTTCTGCTTCTATATCCTTGAGGAATCACCACACTGTCTTCCACAATGGTTGAACTAATTTACACTCCCACCAACAGTGTAAAAGCTTTCCTATTTCTCCACATCCTCTCCAGCATCTGTTGTTTCCTGACTTTTTAATGATTGCCATTCTAAGTGGTGTGAGATGGTACCTCATTGTGGTTTTGATATGCATTTCTCTAATGACCAGTCATGATGAGTTTTTTTTTCATATGTTTGTTGGCTGCATAAATGTCTTCTTTTGAGATGTGTCTGTTCATACACTTTGCCCACTTTTGGATGGGGTTGTTTGATTTTTTCTTGTAAATTTGTTTAAGTTCTTTGGATATTCTGGATATTAGCCCTTTGTCAGATGGATAGATTGCAAACTTTTTCTTCTATTCTGTAGGTTGCCTGTTCACTCTGATGGTAGTTTCTTTTGCTATGCAGAAACTCTTTAGTTTAATTAGAGGCCAGTTGTCAATTTTGGCTTTTGTTGCAATTGCTTTTGGTGTTTTAGTCATGAAGTCTTTGCCCGTGGTTATGTCCTGAATGGTACTGCCTAGGTTTTCTTCTAGAGTTTTTATGGTTTTTGGTTTTATGTTTAAGTCTTTAGTCCATCTGGAGTTAATTTTTGTATAAGGTGTAAGTAAGGAGTCCAGTTTCAGTTTTCTGCATATGGCTAGCTAGTTTTCCCAACCCCATTTATTAAATAGGGTATCATTTTCCCATTTCTTGTTTTTGTTAGGTTTGTCAAAGATCACATGGTTGTAGATGTGTGGTGTAATTTCTGAGACCTTGTTCCGTTCCACTGATGTGTATATTTGTTTTGGTACCGTTACCATGCTGTTTTGGTTACAGTTGCCTTGTAGTATAGTTTGAAGTCAGGTAGCATGATGCCTCCAGCTTTGTTCTTTTTGCTTAGGATTGTCTTGGCTGTACAGGTTCTTTTTTGGTTCCATATGAAATTTAAAGTAGTTTTTCCAAGTTCTGTGAAGAAAGTCAGTAGTAGCTTGATGGGAAAAGCATTAAATCTATAAATTACTTTAGGCAGTATGGCTGTTTTCATGATATTGATTCTTCCTATCCATGAGCATGGAATGTTTTTGCATTTGTTTGTGTCCTCTCTTATTTCCTTGAGCAGTGGTTTGTAGTTCTCCATGAAGAGGTCCTTCATGTCTCTTGTAAGTTGTATTTCTAGGTATTCTATTTTCTTTGTAGCAACTGTGAATGGGAGTTTACTCATGATTTGGCTCTCTGCTTGTCTATTGTTGGTGTATAGGATTGCTTGTGATTTTTGCACATTGATTTCATATCCTGAGACTTTGCTGAAGTTGCTCATCAGCTTAAGGAGTTTTTGGGCTGAGATGATGGGGTTTTCCAAATATACAATCAAGTCATCTGCAAACAGAGATAATTTGACTTCCTCTCCTTCTATTTGAATACACTTTATTTCTTTCTCTTTCCTGATTGTCCTGACCAGAACTTCCAATACTATGTTGAATAGGAGTGGTGAGAGAGGGCAGCTTGTCTTGTGACAGTTTTCAAAGGGAATGCTTCCAGTTTTTGCCCATTCAGTATGATATTGGTTGTGGGTTTGTCATAAATAGCTCTTATTATTTTGAGATACATTCCATGAATACCTACTTTATTGAGAGTTTTTAGCATGCAGCACTGTTGAATTTTGTTGAAGGGCTTTTCTGCATCTATTGAGATAATCATGTGGTTTTTGTCATTGGTTCTGTTTATGTGATGGATTAAGTTTATTGATTTGCGTATGTTGAACCAGCCTTGCATCCAGGGGTAAAGCCAACTTGATTGTGGTGGATAAGCTTTTTGATGTGCTGCTGGATTCAGTTTGCTAGTATTTTATTAAGGATTTTAGCATTGATGTTCATCAGGCATATTGGCCTGAAATTATCTTTTTTTATTGTGTCTCTGCCAGGCTTTGGTATCAGGATGATGCTGGCCTCATAAAATGAGTCAGAGAAGAGTTCCTCTTTTTCTATTGTTTGGAATGGTTTCAGAAGGAATGCTACCAGCATCTCTTTGTACCTCTGGTATAATTTGGCTGTGACTCCATCTGGTCCTGGGTTTTTTTTGGTTGGTAGGCTGTTAATTACTGCCTCAATTTCAGAACTTGTTATTGGTCTATTAAGAGATTTGACTTCTTCCAGGTTTAGTCTTGGGAGGGTGTATAAGTCCAAGAATTTATCAGTTTCTTCTAGATTTTCTAGTTTATTTGTGTAGAGGTGTTTATAGTATTCTCTGATGGTAGTTGTTATTTCTGTGGGATCAGTGGTGATATCCCCTTTATCATTTTTTATTGTGTCTATTTGATTCTTCTCTCTTTTATTCTTTATTAGTCTGGTAGCGGTCTATCTATTTTTGCTAATCTTTTCAAAAAACCAGCTCCTAGATTCACTGATTTTTTTGAAGGGATTTTTGTGTCTCTATCTCCTTTAGTTCTGCTCTGACCTTAGTTATTTCTTGTCTTCTGCTGGGTTTTTAATTTGCTCTTGCTTCTCTAATTCTTTTAATTGTGATGCTAGGGTGTTGATTTTAGATTTTTCTCACTTTCTGATGTGGGCATTTAGTGCTACGTTTTTCCCTCTTAACACTGCTTAACTGTGTCCCAGAGATTCTGGTACATTGTGTCTTTGTTCTCATTGGTTTCAAAGAACTTATTTATTTCTGCCTTGATTTCGTTATTACCCAGTAGTCATTCAGGAGCAGGTTGTTCAGTTTCCATGTAGTTGTGTGGTTTTGAGTGATTTTCTTAATCGTGAGCTCTAATTTGATTGCACTGTGGTCTGAGGTACTGTTTGTTATGATTTCTGTTCTTTTGCATTTGCCGAGGATTGTTTTACTTCCAATTATGTGGTTGATTTTAGAATAAGTGTGATGTGGTGCTGAGAAGAATGTATATTCTGTTGATTTGGGGTGGAGAGTTCTGTAGATGTCTCTTAGGTCTGCTTGATTCAGAGCAGAGTTCAAGTTCTGAATATCCTTGTTAATTTTCTGTCCTGTTGATCTGTCTAATATTAACAGTGGGGTGTTAAAATCTCCCATGATTACTGTTTGGGAGTCTAAGCCTCTTTGTAGCTCTCTAGGAACTTGTTTCATGAGTCTGGGTGCTCTTGTATTGGGTGCATATATATTTAGGGTAGTTAGCTCTTCTTGTTGCATTGATCCCTTTACCATTATGTCATGCTCTTCTTGGTCTTTTTTGATCTTTGTTGATTCAAAATCCATTTTATCAGAGACTAGGATTGCAAACCCTACTTTTTTTTTTTTTCCTTTCCATTTGCTTGGTAAATCTTCCTCCATCCCTTTATTTTGAGCTTATGTGTGTCTTTGCATGTGAGATGGGTCTTCTGAATATAGCACACCAGTGGGTCTTTACTCTTTATCCAATTTGCCAGTCTGTATCTTTTAATTTTGGCCTTTAGCCTATTTACATTTAAAGTTAATATTGTTATGTGTGAATTTGATCCTGTCATTATAATGCTAGCTGGTTATTTTGCACATTAATTGATGCAGTTTCTTCATACTGTCATTGGTCTTTATATTTTGGTTTGTTTTTTCAGTGACTGCTACCGGTTTTTCCTTTTCATATTTAATGATTCCTTCAGGAGCTCTTGTAAGGCAGGCCTGGTAGTGAAAAAATCCCTCAGCATTTGCTTGTCTGGAAAGGATTTTATTTCTCCTTCACTTATGAAGCTTAGTTTGGCTGTATATGAAATTCTGGGTTGAAAATTCCTTTCTTTAAAAATGTTGAATATTGGCCCCCACTCTCTTCTGCCTTGTAGGGTTTCTGCAGAGTTCGTCTGATGGACTTCCCTTTGTACGTAACCTGATCTTTCTCTCTGGCTGCCCTTAACATTTTCTCCTTGTTTTAACCTTGGAGAATCTGACAATTATGTGTCTTGTGGTTGCTTCTCTAAAGGAGTATCTTAGTGGTGTTCTCTGTATTTCCTGAATTTGAATGTTGGCCTGTCTTTCTAGACTGGAGAAGTTCTTCTGGATAACATCCTGAAGCGTGTTTTCCAACTTGGTTCCATTCTCCTTGTCTCTTTCAGGTACACCAGTCAATTGTACATTTGGTCTTTTCACATAGTCCCATATTTCTTGGAGGCTTTGTTCATTCCTTTTCATTCTTTTTTCTCTATTGTTGTGTTCACGTTTTATATCATTAAGTTGATCTTCAGTCTCTGATATCCTTTCTTCCACTTGATTGATTCGGTTATTGATACTTGTGTATGCTTCACGAAGTTCTCATGCTGTGTTTTTCAGCTCCATCAGGTCATTTATGTTATTCTCAAAACTGGTTATTCTAGTTAGCAATTCCTGTAACCTTTCGTCAAAGTTCTTAGCCTCCTTGTATTGCATTAGAACATGCTCCTTTAGCTCAGAGGAGTTTGTTATTACCCACCTTCTGAAGCCTGCTTCTGTCAATTTGTCGAATTCATTCTCCATCCAGTTTTGTGCCCTTGCTGGTGAGGAGTTGCAATCATTTGGAGGAGAAGAGGAGTTGTGGTTTTGACATTTTCAGCACTTTTGCACTGGTTTTTTCCTCAACTTCCTGGATTTATCTACCTTTGATCTTTGATGCTGATGGCCTTTGGATGGGATTTTTGAGTGGGCATCATTTTTGTTGATGTTGATGTTATCCCTTTCTGTTTGTTAGTTTTCCTGCTAACAGTCAGGACCCTCTGCTGCAGGTCTGCCAGAGTTTGCTGGAGGTCCACTGTAGACCCTGTTTGCCTGGGTACCACCAGTGGAGGCTGCAGAGCAGCAAAGATTGCTGCCTGCTCCTTCCTCTGGAAGCTTCATCCCAGAGGGGCACCTGCCTGATGCCAGCCGGAGCTCTCCTATATGAGGTGTCTGTCGATCCCTGCTGGGAGGTGTCTCCCAGTCAGGAGGCATGGGTTTCATGAACCCACTTGATGAGGCAGTCTATGCCTTAGCAGAGCTCAAGCACTGTGCTGGGAGATCCACTGCTGTCTTCAGAGCCGGCAAGCAAAAAGATTTGTCTGCTTAAGCTGTGCCCGTAGGCACCCCTTCCCCTGGGTGCTCTGTCCCAGGGAGATGAAAGTTTTATCTCTAAGCCCCTGACTGGGGCTGCTACCTTTCTTTCATAGATGCCCTTCCCAGGGAGAAGGAATCTAGAGAGGCAGCCCGGCTACAGCCACTTTGCCATGCTGTAGTGAATTCCGCAGAACTTCCTGAGGGCTTAACACTGTGAGGGGAAAGCCACCTACTGAATTCTCAGTAATGGCAGATGCCCCTCCCCCCACCAAGCTGGATCATCCCAGGTCAACTTCAGAAGGCAAGGTCCGTCCATACATGCATGAGGGGTGGCCTTTGGTGAGTGCAGGTATGTAAAGTGGCATGTGGGAGGCTGCAATCTGGGGAGCGCTCAGACAGGCTAGTACATGTCCACGAGGGCTGCTTTGCTGGAGCCCTCTGCTGGTCAGGTGCATTTGCCAGCACAGGAGCTATGATCTAGGCCCGCAGGAGGTATCTGGGTGCTTTATTGCAAGCAGGCGTAATTGGGCTGGGGCCCCCGCAGAGGCCAGCAGACCAAGGGGTGTTCAGGTTGGACAGGCCTCATCTCATTGGCAAGACTGCCCTGCAGAGTTTACTTCCAACAGTTTCTCTGGGGCTAAAGTCTCCTATGGGAGCAAGTTAAGCCTGCAGGAATGGCTGTCCTTGGCCCTGCTCCACTGTAGATGCTTCCACACCAAACCCTCTGGGCTCAACACTGGCTGGAGTTCTGCTCCTACCACTTGTCTAAGCAGCTCTCCCTGCCAACTCACATGTCTGTTATGGTTGAAGAGTCTCCTCCTGTTGGGATTCCAGAGGCCTGTGGTGAGAGTGGGTCACTCCTTGCCTGGTCAACTCACCACTTTGCCTCTTCCACAGGAGTCACTGGGGGCCAGGAACAAGTCTTGGGTGTGTAGTAGCCCTGTGCAGGGTTCCCAGCTTCCTCCTCCTTCAGCCCAGCATCTGTGTCTTCCCTCCATCCACTCTCAATGCCTTTTCTCTAACGATCTGCTAGGAGTGCACCAGTCTTCCTAATGTCCCTGTCCTTCAGTGGGAGATGTTCCTTCTGACTGTGTCTAGTCAGCCATCTTGCAGCAGGAATCCCTGGCATTTCTTTTCAGTTATTTCTTAGAATTTCCTTCTCTCTGCTTACCCTACCTATCAGTTCTTGCATGTTGTGTACTTTGTTCATTCAGCGCCCTTAGAATATTAATCATAGTTTTATTTATAACGTCAACAGTTTTTAAGCCATAGATATTGTCTGTCATGTTAAGGTAATATTGTTTGTTCCTACTGTGCCAGTGGTATTATTTTTTAAATTAGAAATCAATGCTGAATTCTGAAAAAATGTTCTGAGTAAATAATATATCATTTATTTATATTCTTAATAATAATAAAATTTAAAGTTTGAGTAAAAATCTCCTTACATTACTGGAATAGACTCTACTTGGTCACTGTGTAGTAGTGTTTTACTTGCTGTAAGTTTTAAATTGTAAAAATTGTATTTGTACTTTTTACCACTATAATTGTTTAAAGTTTTTAGATTATCTTTGACAAGTTTTGGTATTAGTGGTGTGATATCTTAACATACACTCAAAAGATGATCTTTTCATCTTTTGTATGCACAGTTGGTAATCTATAGTATGACCCACATGGCAAATTCTTCCCATCATTTGCTTTTACAAATAAAATTTCACTGGGAGATATTCATGACCACCCATTAATGTGTTGCCTGTGGCTGCTTTCCCACTGCAGTGGCAGGGTTGAGTAGTTGCAGTAGAGATTGTATGGTACACAGGGCTGAAAATATTTACTCTCTGGCCCTATAAAAGTTTGCTGATCTCTGCTCTACCATAATTTAGATAGCATAGAAATGCTATCTATCTCTTAATGAGAGCATTCAGATAGCTCTAGAGGAGCTCACTCCTGAAACCAAAGCATGGGCTCTAGAGTATGATAGCATTGGGTTTAAAACTCAGCTCCAGCCCACATTATTAATGATGTGCTGCTAGGCAACATACTTAACCTTCCTATGGGTCATTTTCCTCAACTATACAATGTGAATAGTAATAAAAATAATAATACTTATTTAAAATAATACCATAAAGAATGAGATGTTAATGCATGTTCAAAATACTTGACAGAATGCTAGGAACACATACATTCTTAAATACAAGTTATTGTTATGTTTTTCTTGGGAGAGTTTTTTGATACTGCCGTCAAATCATCGTTTGTTTCCTCCAGTACCCAAAGGCTATTTGCTGCCAAAGATATATCCTTAAGTTAAGTAAATTACTTTTTATCTGAAAGGATTTTTTCCAATCCAGATTCTTTCTTTTTATCGAATATGTCTTTTTCAAATCTTACAGAAATAATATTTTCTAAAGTTCACTCTGTCTTTTCAGCAAGTCTCTTTTATAGTTTTGTATTCTTCCTTGCTTTGATTCTTCAGATCCTCTTCTAAACTTCTTTCCTCATATATTCAGTGATTGTTTTTCATTTGTGCTTCAGGGGGAATCATCTTTTGCTCATTGCTGTGATAGCAGATAGGTTCAGATCATACTTATTAGGGTATTTCTCCAATATTTCAGGTCTGGGCACATAGTGGAAAGAAGAGCTTAGGGTAGAAATCAAGATGTCAGTGGGAGTAGGAAGACAGCTATTGTTTAGTTAAGCTGTAAGGCTGCAAGCTTCACTTGTCCAAATAAGTTTATTTTCTATGACTATTGCATTCATAAGTTAGCTGAGCACTTTCCAACCACTGTATTTACTGAATTACTAGGAGTCAAGCACTCCCAGGTGGTGCAGGACTGAGATTTGCCCTTCTACTGATTGCTGCATGGCCTTCTCTTGTCTCCAGCTCCTGTCACTTGTAGAGGTTTGGCTTAGGGTCTCATTCACTTTACTTCCCAGGTGGGAAATTACTTTTTGGGTTATGACTCAGGGTTTGGTAGGTTCCTTTTAAAATCTAGTTTTACATGTATTTTATCTTATAGGCATTCTCAAAGTTACCAGCATATAGAAGACACACTTCCCTCTGTTTAGAACTGACATAAATTCTCTATCTCTATCCATTTGAATAGAAATAAGAGGCAAGCTGGCCGGCCACAGTGGCTCACACTTGTAATCTCAGCACTTTGGGAGGCCGAGGCGGGTGGATCACTTCAGGCCAGGAGTTTGAGACCAGCCTGGCCAATATGGTGAAACCCATCTCTACTAAAAATACCAAAAAATTAGCCGGACATAGTGGCACATGCCTGTAATCCCAGGTACTCAGAAGGCTGAGGCACAAGAATTGTTGGAACCCAGGAGTGAGGTTGCAATGAGCTGAGATTGTGCTGCTGCACTCCAGCCTGGGCGACAGAATGAGACTCTGTCTCAACAACAACAATAACAACAACAACAAAAATAAATAAATAAAAATAAGGGGCAAGCTAAGTTGGGCAGCTAGGATGATGAACTTGAATCAGATGTCAATTGATTTTCTTATTTTTTAAAAAATTGTGGTATTCAAACACAAGAGAAAACATTCCTATGAAATAGCCAACATGTACAACACAAAAATTATATATCTCTTAAATACCTTGGCAATTGATAATTATATTTTTAAGTGACTTTTGTAAATTACTTGAAAAGATAATCGTAAAAAGACTTCTTCTCTTTGCCAACTCTGGGGTAAAGAAGGATTCTTAGAACATTTTCATGGAGAAGGCAAAATTCCAAGTTTCATTTCTCGAGCTTAATTTTTATAGATTGAGCTATATTTGTTCTATATCTGTGTCCATAAGTCAGTTATTCAGATAATGAAAAAGCATTTAAAAATCCACCTTGGTATGAATTTTTGGTTACTGTGTTTTAATTTAAGCCAAAATATTTTGTGGTTTGAATTTCACCCCAAATTATTTCACTATTCCACTTTGCTTTGCATGTGTGAATTAAGCCAGTGGAAGCTTCAGAGGTAATAGAATTTGATGGTGTTAATAAATATAAAAATGAATTTGTACAAAAAATATGAGATGAAGAGTAGGAACACCTGGCACGAGACAGAACATCCTTCTTAGTACCCAGGTAAATTCAGAGTTCTTTCATTTTCTTTTCTCCCCCTGTACATTGGTTGTCAGGTCCAATCAATCATCAAGTCCAATTGTTTCTCACACCTAGCTCTCTCCCCAAACTACCCACTCCTTCCTCTGCACTTAGCATAATCTCTTGCCCCCAAATTCAGTGGCCTCTGAACAGGTGCTTTTAGACTCTGCCCTCCTCTCAGCCCCATTGTCTATCCTACATTGACTTTCTAAAATATGGATCTGGCCTTGTCAATACCCTGACTAGATGCTTTAATGCATTTAAGGATAAGACCTGAAATCTTTACCATTGCAAAAAGTGGTCTCAATCATCTTTGCAATCTGAGACTTTGCCCACGCCCTTCAATCCAGACACATGGAACGTCCTGTTGTTCCTAGAAGACGTCATGCTCTTTCGTGCCTCTGTGCACTTGTACATGCTGTTTTGTTTGCCAGGATCACCTTTGCCCCTTTACTACTTTAGTGTGCACTGTCCTATCCTATTCTCCCTTCAAAAATCAGGTAAAACATCACTAAGTCTGTTTGGGGAGTTGGCACTCCCAAGTTTTTGGCCTCTGGAGCATTTGCACATATCTTTATTTGATGATGGTTGGTTCCCTAGCATTCATTCTCTCTTTCTTTGACCAACAGCTCTCAGATCCCTGGGGATCTGTCTCTCCTCCATTGTCAGGGTATGGGGATTGGCTTGACCTCACACTCAACCCAAATGATGGCTCTCACTGACTTAAGAGTATTTCACTTTCTTGGCTCCAGTAACTGACTCAAGGGTGATCTGAACCAGTTCAATCGACATGAACCCATAACTGTACTGTGGTTGTGACACATAGATATCACTTCTCTTCTGGGTTTGGTGGTGTGATGGTATCACACCACTTAGATTGCTATCACCATCCCCCTGCAACAAGGAGAGCCTTCCTAAGGCTACAAACAAGCACTTTAAGGAGGAAGAGTTGAGAGAAGGAGCTGAGAAATATCAGTGAACCCCCAAATCAGGGCAAGGCTAAAGCTAGTTCTGCCTTCTAAACTACTCTTCATAAGCCAAAAACAAATAAAAGCTAACTAACTGAAACTGACTAACCACCATTTTTTGATAACCCAGCGTAGGTAAAGTTTGTTTATTTACATTTATCTTTGCATCTCAACATATTGCAGCCACCTGGGGACATCGTAATTGTTCAGTAAGTGTTTATGAAAAGATGGGAAAGAAGGAGACTTGTAGTTTTTCCTCAGTATTTTCTGCTTGGCTATGTAAGTAGCAAAACTTTGCTCTGCTATTTTTAGATTTCAATTCTTTTGTATTTTATTTCTTGGAAAAAATATGGAAAAGATGTTTCAGTAAAAACAAAGGACTTACACAAGAAAAAAATCAGGAATTTCTGGTTCTCATTTATTTTCAACAAGGAGCATATCAGAGAATTTGCAGGACCTGACATTGTCTGTCCCTGGAAGGCACTAGAAATTGAGGGACTGTAAATTTGCAGCTGTTAAAATAAAGTGTTAATTTTTAGTTTTAAAATAATACTCTATTTTGTGCCAATTATCTTCTTTCTCCAGATGCACTCTCTCTGCTTCTCTACCCTGCTCTGCAACCCAGAAGGCAGACCTGCATGGCCTACATCGATAGGAGGCCTTATCATTTGGTTTGGCCAATGGGAAGCCCCAGCAGGTGGCAGGGTGGGAGTAGTGGGTAGGAGTAGTGGGTGGGAGAAGAAGAAAATGTGGTTGGGGTATTTATGGCCCCATTGGGTATTTATACTCTCCTTGCAGGGGATCATCTAAGGCTGACTGTGTCTCTTGACCAGAGGTAGTTAGTCCTTGATAATGGGCTCTAGGCAGCCTACTCTTTATGACTCTCTCTACCCTGGTTCTGGCAGCTATTCCCTCCTCTCTTTTGCAACTCACCCTAGGTTACTGCAGCAACCCTTACAATTCTTCTACACCTTTGCAAATAAACTCATATGAACTGCCTAATTTGAGTGTGCCATCTGTTTTCTGGTGGGAACCCAAGTGATACATATATATTTCAGAAATAAAAAAATTAAACAGGAACAATACAAATCTAATGCACTTTTATGCTGCTACATGAAATATTATCTTTTAAGATTGGCGGAAGAATAGAACCCATGTTAGCTGTGCCCATAGAAAAATGACTAAAAAGACAAATCAGGGAGGAGAAATGCTTAGAGGGCTTTCTTGGTTGTCGTCAAGCAGGTCTTCCCATTGCACAACCTCAGGGGTGCCAATCACAAGGTAATTCAGGCTAACTTTAGGAAATTTTGACAACCAGAACTATTTCTGTTTAATATAAAGAGAATGAGAGGAAATCAAGTACCTTTATTTGGGTGAAATGAGGTTAAAACTGGTACTAAGAAGAACCACAAAGAGAAAAAGAAATCCCCAAACAATTCAGCCTCTTTTGGCCTTGGGATTTGCTCCTTTAGTGTAAAACTTCTGAAATAATACGGACTAAGAGTTGTGTATCAAAGTAAGAAACTTTGGTTTAGAGGTTTGTTCACATCAGAATACATGATATATATATTTTTTTCTAACACCAATTGGCAAAACTACCAGTTTCCTAAGGCTTGTGCTATATCCTTGTCTAATTCTTTGGTCATGACTGGGACCAAAGTTTGGGAACTTCCTGCACCCTAGTTTGGGAAAGGGTGGATCATCATGATTTCCCATTCCTGAGGGTTGCTACTGCTCCTACTTGATCTTTGTAACAGTTGTGTTCTCTGAGAAGTGTTTCTAACTTCTCTCCCAATGTCTCCCCTTCTTTCTGATGCTCCTCCTTTTTCACGGCCATGCTTCCTATCCTGTGAACAGGGCTGTGCCTCTATCTCAGCTTGGCTTTCTCTGAAGTGCAGCTGTAGCAGTGCGGAGTTAAAAATAACGACATCTTGTGAGACTAGGAAGGAGGATGAGAGTGGGGAGCAGGAAGCATGTTCATTAAGGGCTTTTAAATTTCCAAATGACCCGTCTGAGTCATTAACAGACTTGTCTAAGAACATCTGACAACTTAGAGGGGGAAAGAGGTGTTTCTATGTTGTACTCTGAGTGTGTTATGAGGGTTTATGTTAACAGGGAAAAAATACTTGTCCATACTGACAATGAGCTGAATTTCAGGCTGTGAGAAACCAGAACAAAGTGTTAATTCTGGTGTAAGTCAGCTGTCCAAGAATCCTACATCCTGACTGCCTGCCCTGGTATCACAATGTTCACTAATTAGCCAGCACTCTTACTATGTGGGCACATGTTCTACACACAGGGCAAGTCAAAGGTTCTATAGTGAAACCTCACTCATTCATACCTATTGGAAGTGGCCATCAGGCTTAATGAGAAACTTCAGTTATGGGATAGCTATTTCAGGTGTATAATTTTTAAGAATACATAGTAATGTCAATACATAACATAAGAAATGCAAAGACAGGTATTTTTCTAGCCCGCTTTAATGGATAACAATCCAGGGTTATGCATGTGTTCAGTGTTAAAAGAGGTATAAGATACTATGTTTTTTAAACTTATGTTTTTTTAAAGAAACAGTCAAGTGGAGAAGTAAATTTGTATACAATCACATTTAGACATGATGGGTTCCATAATCAGAGTGTGTGTGGTATTAATGGTGCAGAGGAGACACAGTTTGCCTTGGTGGAAAGAGGGGCAAGAGCCAGGGAATGCTTCTGGAAGAACGTGGGGGTTGAGTTGGAGTTGGTTTAGGATGGGTACTCTAGGCACAGCAAATAGCATGTGCAAAGGTACTATGGCAGGGAAACAGACTACTTATGTTAACCGATCTTTTGTTTTTAGTTTATTCAGAATAATGGAGAATGCTCTCCTTTCAGGGAGAAGGTCACGAAAGGGCTCCTGTCTATGTACAGTGCTTACCTTGATTAATAAGCCAACACCCACATCAGTGAACTTTAAAAAGATAATGCTTTGAAGAAAAAAATGTTCCAAATATTTCCTGAATATTAATGACAGGTGTTATGGCTTTGATAGTTTAGGCAAAATATAGACTGCATGCATTTCAGTTCATGTTGATACAGATACTTTCAGGAATCTGAAAATATCTGTACTTTCAGGTCACAGATGTGAACAGAACACAAAATGTCTGGAAAATTCCACCACAGCACAGAGGCATAAGGAAGGATGTTGTGTGGGGGCTGACAAACAGGCTCAATATTGGTGTTTCTGCAAGTCTACTAAATTTATTTCCAAGAGTTTATTCTCTTATCAAGGTTAAACGCCTTCAGCATCTTGTTCAAACTGTTTATTGCATAGCAAACGTTTCTCCAGAATGGCAGAAAGATAAGGGCTTGGAGCAGTGACGGAAATCAAATGAGCTAATTTCAAGCCAGTGGACTTGCATTCCACATTAGAGAGAATTTCCTGAAAAAAAGATCTTAAAACTGTTACCTTAATATTTATTTAAAACTACTAATTGTTAATACATTGTGCCAGTTTCCCTGCTTCCCTGCAGGACATCTGCAATGATCTGCATTCCTCATGGCTGCTCACTAAGCAAACTGTCAAACTGCACTGGGTTATTGAATTGGAATGGAAGAAGGCACAGGCTGAGACTGTCGGTGAGCTGAGGGTTGCTGCTCAGGAGGGCATGGGCAGCTCGCTGACCAGGAATGCCTCTGCCTCCGCTTGCTTTGTCTGAGAACTTGGCCCTGCTCTATGGAGCCAGTTGTGCCTCCATTTTACTTGGTGTACATTTCACTTTTGCTGAAGTGTTGGGTTAAGAACAGAATTTAGGTTAGATATGAATGTATACAGATCTCATTCTTAGTTTTCACACTATCATGGGTTATAATTCTGGATTGTATCTGTAGTACAGAAAATTTGGGTGATTTTCTGTGCATTCGGTTTATGCTTTCTGGAGGTCAGAGGGCTCCAGCAGATGGAGGTTATTTCCTCAGCCTATACTAGAGAGAGCCAGTCATCACGATATTTACAAAACACTCACATCATCCATTCATCTCCTCATGCAAAAGATAATTATTGATCACCATGATGTTCCTGACACCATGCTGAGAGCAGCCACGCTAGCTAAAATGGCACCTCACTCATTACCAAACCAGGTCCCGAGATAGCCCTAAAATTCAGGAGCAAGTGGCAGCACTGAGACTAGAAGCTGTGTCTTTTGATCCCAGACCCTGTGCTTTCTCTACTCCCCACAGGGCTCCCTGGGAGTGAGTTGGGACTGTCCCTGGCAGGCACCTGCATCTGGAAGCCATGCTTCAGTGTCTCTTGGCTGGGTATTGCCCTTCTGGAAAAATCCTTTCCACTTTCAAATTTATTTTATTCTTTACATGCTCAAAGAGGACACGGGGTGAACAAATTAGTGGATGGGTACCTCAAAGTATGATTTTCCACAGGGTTGGTCCAGGAAGCAGAGTTGGCCAAATGCAATGTGGAGATTTCAAAGATTTTTTAAAATAGAGAAAAATTCCTTTGTGAATGATAATGAAATCCAAGCTGTCAGGCTGTGTTTGGTGTCAAACAGAGATTTGAGATGGTCCTCAGTATGAGTATGGGTAGTGAAGAAAGGGGTGCAGTGGAGTGTCCTCTCGTCCATGCTGAGAGAATATTGAAGAGGAGTCAGAAATGAGAATCAAATGATCGCCACTGAAAATTTTCATACCTTATTCTGGGGAACTACATATCAAAGGGGGAGAACAAAAAAATCACAAAATGAATTACTAATTAGAAATTGTCCTCAAGGTTTGCTTACTGCCTGATGCATTCCAGCAAATTACTACTTTTGAATTTGTTAAATAATTATCTGCAATGGTTAATATTTGTAATATGCAAACATGCATTATTTTTAGATATATGCCCAATGCAATGGGTTGGATTTCTGGGTAATCATCAGTTGCTTCTTCTGGATATTATCGAAAGAAGTAGATGCCTTTCAGCCCTAATATAATTGACTCAATTCTAAAATCAATCTCTCAGCTTAATAACCCCAGGTGCTATGCCAATGCCCACACACAGGATGATCAATTAAGCACTATTGTGGAAAAGGCATTCAAAGGGCAGTTTTTTCCTTGCTATCATATTATGCCCCATGGAGATGGAAATAGATGATGCAGCAATGGTAAACTCAGCCAATTTACTTACCCATGGCCAGGAGACTGGGTTACTTTGACACTTCTCATAATTCTGTGGTGATTACTCAAAGGAAATGAATGACTTCAGGAAACTGAGGGATACGTCTATCTGGGTGACAATCCAGGTGGTGTCCGAACTTGTGGCAGGTTTCCCAACAGAATTACTTATCTGGATGTGGAAAGCCCAGAAAGAGCAGTTCACAGGAAGAGGCTCTGAGGAGGAGCTAGAATCGGAGGAAGAATTTGGGTTCTCGAGTCAAAACCGGAGGGGAATCAGGGCCGGAAAGGATGATGCTGGCTAATGTGGCTGCACAGAGAGTTTTGTCCTCCAGATTTCAGGTATCTGATGACACTGATGAGCTCTTTTCTGGGGTGCAAGGAAGCCTTGTAAGGGAACTTCATGATCCCCCACCATGTTAGTTCAGTGAATCATGCATCTTCCCGGTTCCCGGTTTTAGTGGTAATTCATCCTGTAGATGCAGCTATAGGAGATGGAGTGATAAAAAGAACAGAGGCTGTGTGCAGACCAGGGAACAGGCAGTACATTCTTCACCTGGAACATTCAAGTCCAAGCGGAGAAAAGTTTTCTAACCTTTCCCAGGGGTATTTTCAGTTTATTGATCTCTCCAGAAAACTTAAAAATCCTCAAAGGAACAAAACTGATGCTTTCAGATACTATGAAAGATAATGGGGTAGGTTTCTTTTATGAATTAAAAAAATGCTGTTTCTCCTTCAGTCATTCCACAATCAGGAGCTAATTATGAAATCCCTACTATGTGCAGGCTGTAGGCCAGGCTTTAGAGATAGCTACAATGGAGCAGAAACAGATTAGTGGGAGGTGCTCCTGGATCTTACTGGCTACGTGGGGGATGTGATGGGAGACAAGCAGACAAATGATTGTAAACTCACAGCCACTACCCGGTGGCAAAGGATGACACTTCTGACTCCTAGAGTTTATTGCAGAGGTCTGACCTAAGCAGGGAGGACCTCCAGGAAGTGATGATTGGGTTGAAATCAGAAGGGTAGGCACAGAGGGGAGGCGAGCACTTCAGGCACAGGAACTGCAAGGATGCACGTCTGGGATGGGAGGAGCTTGAGGGAGGCAAGGTTCTGAAAGTGTGTCACATGGAAAGGGCAAGAGGGAAGGTGGTGAGAGGTGCTGCTGGAGCATAAACCCTGTCACCTTGTAAATAGTGCAAAATTGTCACCGTGTCAGCAGGGTAAGTGAGGAAGTCATGGAAGGCTTTTAAGACAATGGGGAGTGATGTTTCAAAATAAAGACACTCTGACCACTATTTGGAGAATAGATGTGGTGGGACGAGTGGGGAAGCAGGAGATCAGGGCCAGATTGAACAGCTCACTTAGTAACTAACACCAGTAGGATCTGGTGATGGGCTGAGTATGGGGTAAGGAGGAAGTTGCTGTCCTCCTGTGTCTGTTAGAAGTGCCAGTATTCTTAGTTACCCAAATAAAACAATGTGGAGTCCTACCAGTCTCTTTCACTTTTTTTTTTCCTTCTGAGACACAGTCTCGTTCTATCACCCAAGCTGAAATGCAGTGGTAGGGTCATGGCTCGCTGCAGCCTCAAATTTTTGTGCTCAAGCAATTCTCTGCCTCAGCCTCTGGAGTAGCTGGAACTACAGGCGTGTATCACTATGCCTGGCTAATTTTTGTTTTGTAGAGACAAGGTCTCACTATGTTGACCAGACTGGTCTTGAACTTCTGAGTCAAGTGATCTTTCTGCCTTAGCCTCCCAAAATGCTCAGATTACAGGAATGGGTCACCTTGCCTGGCCTTTTCCCCTTTCTTCAGTTCCATCTCTAATAAGTTGCAAGATTCTGCCAAGGCCACTGCACACCCACATTGCTAAAGTAGCTTCTGGGGAAAATGAGAGACGCTCTGCTGTCCTCCATGCAGGGTGGGATTGTTGGGGAAACTCTTGTCAGCCATGTCATCTGCCTTTGTTTTAGAGACTCCGGTCATATGTAATAAGCAGCATCCCTTATCTATTTCTACCTGTGACATAAGAAATTTATATTTGGTATTTGCCCCCAGTTCCTCACACAGAGGTCCTAAAACCCTTGGAATTTCTGGAATGACAGGAGTGTCTTTTGTTCTAGTGAGGCAACTCTTTAGAGTCCCTGAATAGCTTCAGGATGGGGCCTTTCACCAGAAAGGCTAAGTCATCATTAGAAGCTTGGGACTTTCAGGCCCATCCACCATCTACCAGGGAGGGGAGAGGGGCTGGAGACTGGGTTGATAATCTTGCCTACGTGATGAAGCCTCCTTAAAAACCCCTGAATGATGAAGTGGAGAGCTTCTGAGTTGGTGCACATATCCATGTGCCAGAAGGTAATGCGCCCCAACTTCACAGGGACAGATACTCCTGTGCTTGGGACCCTTCCAGACCTCGCCCTATGTGCCTCTTTCTCTGGCATCTTATTTGTATCCTTTAATAAACTGGTAAAGTAAGTAAATTTCCTTTTCAGTTTTATGAAATGTTCTAGAAAATTATTGAATCTGAGGAGGGGGTTCTGGGAACCCCCAATTTGTACCCAAGTTGGCCAGAAGTGTGAGTAGTCTGGGGAACTGCTACTTATGATTGGCATCTGAAGTTGGGGGCAGTCTTGTGGGACTGAGCCCTTAATCTGTGGGGTCTCTGCTAATTCCAGGCACTTAGTATCATCCGGTTGGCATCCACAGAGAACTGGAGAACTGCCTGGTGTGGAAAACCCACACGTTTGGTATTAGAATTGTTGTGTGAATAGAGAATACTGAGTGTTTTCTTTTGCCACCCAAGACAAAAATGGAAAGATTCATTAAAAATCAGTCCCCAAACTTGCTGTTATTGCTCTCATTTTTGGAAGATGGAGAGATTTTGTCAGCTGAGAGCAGGTAGTTACCTGACTGCAGTGATCTCAAGGCAGGGCATCCAGCTAAATGATTCCAAGGCCATCTACAGGCTGAAGAGGATCAGGAAAACTACCCTACCATATTCTTCAATGGCAACAGAATGAAATGATTTAACAAATTTTCACAGCTCAATTGAAGCCAAAACTCTAATTTCTCAAAAGTTCCGATCTAGTCATGTCTTCCCAGTGAGTGTGATAAATAAAGGTTGAAACATTCATTCTTGTCACCAGGGGATAGTGGGATTGACGTGTTTGCACCAAACACATCAGGCTGTCGCCCACCACAAGCAGGATCTTCACACCCTGGTCTTTCAGGGTGTACAGTCTTCTTTGGAAAAGTCTATTCCTCTATCCACCTCTAGCATTACTCTTTCTGTAAACCTATTACCTATGAGTTAATTGTTTAACAGATAATTATAATTATTATAAGAGAAACTAAATTATAATTGTTCTCATTTCTGAGTGCTTACTTCATGACAGGCTAAGTATGTTTTCTACATTATTTCATTTCATCTTTATAACAATTCTGAGAAGTAGGGACTGTTAGCTCATTTTTTTTGAGATGAGAAAAGAGAAGCTATGGAAGTTAGGTAACTTGCAGAATGTATTCAGATATTAATGGGAGAGGTGGGAGTCAAACAAAACCTATAACTCTCCATGACTTATGCCCAGAACCTGGGCTTGCAGTTACATTCCATCATTCTTCAAATGTTTTCTGAGTGCCTAAATGTTTTGTGAACAGTTCTAGGCACTGAAGAGATGGTTGGAAATAAGCTAGATAACTTGTTTATCTGGTCCTTCGATTTTCCGCCCAAACTAGAATGAATAACATTAGACAAAACTGTTGTTAAGAAAGATTGTCTAGCACTAACCCTGTGCATGAATGGGCCAGAGTCGACTCCGGGGGAAAATGGGGTGGGATGGGGGCAAGAGTAACATTCAGTAGTCCCTACTTAGTGCCAGACACTGGGTTTTTAACTCACTTTCTCCTTTAAATTCCCTACTTTTGGACAAATTAGGTAGTTTTAGCCCTGCTTGACAGATGTGGAAATTGACTCTCAAAGAAATTGAGAAAACTGCGGCCAGTTGCCCAGCATGAGGGTGGTGGAGCAGAGTTTAAGCCCACATCTGTTTGTCCAGCACCTGAATTCTTTCCATCAGCATCCCCAGTATAAAGTGATTTTAGATTTTACATGATGAACCTGGAGGAGCACATGTTTATTCATTCAGAGGCTTATTTTGTTTTCAACCAGAGTGGAACCTTGTGAGTGTAATCACTACCATTTGTTGACAATGGAAAGGCAAGCTGTAGAGATGAAATTAGAGTGTCAAGGCCAGGTGACTGATGTTTGCCAAAGGCATGAAAACAGCATTTTACACCCAAGGTAATGATGCTGCAGATTCCTGCACGTCAAACAGACTCCATTGCTATGTTCAGGGAAAGTATAATAATATTGTTCAGAGTCAGCAAAGATAATGTGCATCTGGTTCCAGTTCTGATGAAGCTGTAAAAGTTGCAACCCAGATGTTGTGCTATTAATTTGGGTGACATGATTATTATTACTTTGCCCTCTCTTTTCCAAATATGTTAACAACAGCAACAACAAAGTTAGTATGATTTAAAGTTTCATGTAACATTATGTTTTGAGACATGCAGTCAGGAAACTAGAGTGATATACGAACAAAATTTATTTCCCTAGTTTTAAAAATAACTTTCTTGGCCGGGCATGGTGGCTTACACCTGTAATCCCAGCACTTTGGGAGGCTGAGGCAGGTGGATCACAAGGTCAGGAGATCGAGACCATCCTGGCTAACAAAGTGAAACCCCATCTCTACTAAAAAAATACAAAAAAAAAAAAAAATTAGCCAGGCGTGGTAGCAGGTGCCTGTAGTCCCAGCTACTCGGGAGGCTGAGGCAGGAGAATGGCCTGAACCCGGGAGGCAGAGCTTGCAGTGAGCCGAGATGGCGCCACTGCACTCCAGCCTCGGCAACAGAGTGAGACTCCGTCTCAAAAAAAAAAAAAAAAAAAAAAAAAAAAAAAAAAAAAAAAAAAAAGACTTTTTGAAGACCTGAGTAAAAAGAGCCTGTCCTGATGAGCTCATTCACTGTCAGACATTTTTGTTCTTTTGAAATCATTGCATTTCCACTATGGTTTAGTATGAACAAAGAAAATCAGGAACTCTTTTCTTACTTGAGTTCCAGGGGTGTAGAGACTATAGAGCTTATTTTCTTCTTGTCATTTTAAAAATGTACAAATCTCAGAGCTGCTTTGGTGTTTATTATTGATATAGAAAGAATGCTCGTTATTTAACATGCCTGTGCCTCCCTCCAGGGGATGGCAATTACCCATTTTTGTGTCTCTGGAAACAATCTGGTTATAATGTCCCATTTACAACAGGGAGTTGTGTACCTCCGGTTACTTGGAGCAGGTAACGCCAGTATCAGGCATTGAAAATCTCCAGTCTAGAGATTAAGATGGCAAATAGGAGGAAGGACTAGCTTATAACTCCCACTCCGATGGACTGAGTGGTATGTGGAGAGTCACATCATAAAGTTGCTCCAGGAACTACCACAGGAACATACCAGAAAAGCTGAGAGAATCCACAGACCCTTTGAAGGGACAGAATCACTGCTGCAGGATCCCTGAGATGCGGGAAAACTGTGAATTGACGTGCTTTCTTGACAGAGAGGCTCGTGGTCTGGGGCAAGTTCTCAGCCCTGGTTACCGGTTGCCAGACTCAGTGCTGTTGTGGGGGCACAGTGGGAGTGGTAGACCGGCCTTTAGGACTGTGGGCTATGTGACAGTGGGGTGAGGCCAATGACTGCCGGCTTTTCCCCACTTCCCTGATGATCTGTATGACTCAGCAGAGGCAGCCATAATCCCCCTGCGAATATAACTCCACTGGACAGGCAACCACACTGCCATCCCCCACAGCAGCCACAGCAAGCCCTGCCAAAGGAGAGGCTGAGATCAGACATGCCTATCCAAGCCCCTAACTGGTGGTCCTCCTCTACCTGCCCTGGTAGCTGAAGACAAAAGTTATAATCTCTTGGGAGCTCTATAGCCCTGCCTACCACCTGAGAAACCTGAATACTTAACCAGGTGTCCTAGGGTAAGTTTGCATCCTCCCTATAGGACTGTGGCTGATGTGCTCTTAAAAGCGTTACCTCCTGTCTGGAGGCCAACAAACAGAAAACCAGCACACTAAACAACAACATAACCAAGGACGCTTACAGAGTCCACTTCACTCCCCTGCTACCTCCACTGAAGCAGGTGCTGGTATCCATGGCTGCAAGACCTGAAGATGGATCACATCACAGGACTCTTTGCAGACACTCTCCAGTACCAGCCTGGAGTCCCGTAGCTCTGCAGGGTGGCTAGACTCAGAACAGCAAAAAATAAAAAAAATCACTGCAGTTTGACTCTCAGGAAGCCCCATTCCTAGGGGAAGGGGAAGAACACCACATCAAGGGAGCACTCTGTGGGACAAAAGAACCTGAACAGCAGCCCTTGAATCCCAGGTCTTCCCTCTGACAGTCTACCCAAATGAGAAGGAATCGGAAAAACAATTCTGGTAATACGACAAAACAAGAATCTTTACACACCAAAAAGATCATACCAGCTCACCAGCAATGGATCCAAACCAAGAAAAAAATCTCTTAATTGCCAGAAAAAGGATTCAGAAGGTCAATTACTAGGCTAACCAAGGAGGCACCAGACAAAGGTGAAGTCCAGCTTAAAAAAAATCAAAAACATGATACAGGGTATGAAAGGAAACTTCTTCAGTGAAATAGAGAACATAAATAAAAAAGAGTCACAATTTCTGGAAATCAAGGACACATTTAGAGAAATGCAAAATGCACTGGAAATTCTCAGCATAGAATCAAACAAGCAGAAGAAAGAACTTCAGAGCTTGAAGACAAGGTTTTTGAATTAACCCAATCCATCAAAGACAAAGAAAAAAGAATTTTAAAAATGAGCAAAACCTCCAAGAAATTTAGGACTATGTTAAATGTCCAAAACTAAGAATAATTGGTGTTCCTGAGAAAGAGGAATCTAAAAGTTTGGAAAACATATTTGAGGGAATAATTGAGGAAAACTTCCCAGCCTTGCTAGAGATCTAGACATGCAAATCCAAGAAGCTCAAAAAACATGTGAGAAATTCATCACAAAAATGTCATCACCTGGGCACATAGTCCTCAGGTTATCTAAAGTCAAAAATGAAGGAAATAATCTTTTTATTGTTATTATTATTTAAGTTCTAGGATACATGTGAACAACATGCAGGTTTGTTACATAGGTATATCTGTGTCATGGTGGTTTGCTGCACCCATCAATTTGTCATTTACATTAGTTATTTCTCCTAATACTATCCCTCCCCCAGCCCCTAACCCCCCGACAGACCCCAGTGTGTGATGTTCACTGCCTTGTGTCCATGTGTTCTCATTGTTCAACTCCCACCTATGAATGAGAATATGTGGTGTTTGGTTTTCTATCCTTGTGATAGTTTGCTTAGAATGATGGTTTCCAGCTTCATCCATGTCCCTGCAGAGGACATGAACTCATCCTTTTTCATGGCTGCATAGTATTCCATGGTGTATATGTGCCACAATTTCTTTATCCAGTCAATCATTGATGGACATTTGGGTTCATTCCAAGTCTTTGCTATTGTGAATAGTGCTGTAATAAATATATGCATGCATATGTCCTTATAGTAGCATGATTTATAATCATTTGGGTATATACTCAGTAATGGGATTACTGGGTCAAATGGTATTTCTAGTTTCCTTGAGGAATTGCCACACTGTCTTCCACAATGATTGAACTAATATATATTCACACCACCAGTGTAAAAGCATCCCTATTTCTCCACATCCTCTCCAGCATCTGTTGTTTCCTGACTTTTTAATGATCGCCATTGTAACTGGTGTGAGATGGTATCTCATTGTGGTTTTGATTTGCATTTCTCTGATGACCAGTGATGATGAGCATTTTTTCATGTATCTGTTGGCTGCATAAATGTCTTCTTTTGAGAAGGGTCTGTTCATATCCTTTGCTCACTTTTTGATGGGGTTGTTTGATTTTTTCTTTTAAATTTGTTTAAGTTCTTTATAGATTCTGGATATTAGCTCTTTGTCAGATGGGTAGATTGCAAAGAGTTTCTCCCATTCTGTAGGTTGCCTGTGCACTCTGATGATAGTTTCTTTTGCTGTGCAGAAGCTCTTTAATTAGATCCCATTTGTCTATTTTGGCTTTTGTTGCCATTGCTTTTGATGTTTTAGTCATAAAGTCTTTGCCCATGCCTATGTCCTCAATGGTATTGCCTAGGTTTTCTTCTAGGGTTTTTATGGTGTTAGGTCTTACATTTAAGTCTTTAATCCATATTGAATTAATTTTTGTATAAGGTGTAAGGAAGGGATCCAGTTTCAGCTTTCTACATATGGATAGCCAGTTTTCCCAGCACCATTTATTAAATAGGGAATCATTTCCCCATTTCTTGTTTTTGTCAGTTTTGTCAAAGATCAGATGGTTGCACATGTGTGGTGTTATTTCTGAGGGCTCTTTTCTGTTCCATTGGTCTATATCTCAGTACCATGCTGTTTTGGTTACTGTAGCCTTGTAGTATAGTTTGAAGTCAGGTAGCGTGATGCCTCTAGCTTTGTTTTTTTTTGCTTAGGATTGTCTTGGCAATGTGGGCTCTTTTTTGTTTCCATATGAACTTTAAAGTAGTTTTTTTCCAATTCTGTGAAGAAAGTCAGTGGTAGCTTGATGGGGATAGCATTGAATCTAAATTAATGACACGATATTGAAGGAAAGAATCTTAAGAGCTGTGAGGGAAAAGCATCAGGTAACCTATAAAGGAAAACCTATCAGATTAACAGCAGATTTGTCAGCAGAAACCATAGAAGGGATTGGGGTCCTATCTTTAGCCTTCTTCATCAAAATAATTATCGGTCAAGAATTTTGTGGCTAGGCCTGGTAGAGGCTCATGCCTGTAACCCCAGCACTTTGGGAGGCCGAGGCGGGTGGATCACCTGAGGTTAGGAGTTTGAGACCTGGTCAATATGGTAAAACCCCGTCTCCACTAAAAATACAAAAATTAGCCGGACATGGTGGTGGGTGCCTGTAATCCCAGCTACTTGGGTGGCTGAGGTGAAAGAATTGTTTGAATCTGGGAGGCAGAGGTTGCAGTGAGCCGAGACTGAGATATTGCACTCCAGCCTGGACGACAAGAGCAAAACTCTAGCTCAAAAAAAAAAGAAAAAAGAGTTTTGTGTCCAGCAAAACTAAGCTTCATAAATGAAGGAAAGATACAGTCTTTTCCAGGCAAACAAATACTGAGAGAATTTGCCATTACCAAGCCAGCACTATAAGAACTGCTAGAAGAAGCACTAAATCTTGAAACAAATCCTCAAAATATATCAGAATAGCATCTCCTTAAAGCACAATTCTCACAGGACCTATATAACAGTAACACAATGAAAAAACAAAACAAAACAAGGTATTCAGGCAACAAAAAGCATGATGAATAGAATAGTACCTCACATTTCAATATCAACATTGAATGTAAATGGCCTAAAATGCTCCACTTAAAAGATACAGAGTGGCAGAATGGATAAGAATTCACCTACCAAATTTCTGCTATCTCCTGTATATTCACCTAACACATAAGGACTCATATAAACTTAAGGTGAAGGGAGGAGGGTAGGAAGATGATATTCCCTGCAAATGGACACTAAAAGTGAGCAGGAATAGCTATTCTTCCATCAGACAAAGCAAACTTTAAAGCAACATCAGTTAAAAAAGACAAAGGGAGTACTGTATAATGATAAAAGAACTAGTCCAGCAAGAAAATATCACAATTCTAAATATATATGCATCTAACACTGGAGCTCCAAAATTTATAAAACAATTATTACTATAAGAAATGAGCTAGATAGCAACACTGTAATAGTGGGGGACTCTAACACTCCACTGACAGCACTAGACAGGTCATCAAGACAGAAAGTCAATAGAGAAACAATGGACTTAAACTATGCCCTACAACAAATTGATTTAACAGGTATATTTACAGAACATTCTACCCAACAACTGCAGAGTGTACATTCTATTCATTAGCACATGGAACATTCTCCAAGATAGATAATATTATAGGTCACAAAACAAGTTTCAGCAAATTTAAGAAAATTGAAATTTCATCAAGTACTCTCTCAGACTACAGTGGAATAAAATTGGAAATCAACTCCAAAGGGAACCCTCAAAACCATGCAAATATATGGAAATTAAATAACCTGATCCTGAATGATTGTTGGGTCAACAATGAAATCAAGATGGGAACTAAAAAATTCTTTGGGCCAGGCGCGGTAGCTCACACCTGTAATCCCAGCACTTTGGGAGGCCGGAGGTGGGTGGATCACAAGGTCAGGAGATCAAGACCATCCTGGCTAACACAGTGAAACCCCGTCTCTACTAAAAATACAAAAAAATTAGCTGGGCGCCGTGGTGGGTACCTGTAGTCCCAGCTACTCAAGAGGCTGAGGCAGGAGAATGGCGTGATCCCGGGAGGCGGAGCTTACAGCGAGCCGAGATCGCGCCACTACACTCCAGCCAGGGGGACAGAGCGAGACTCCGTCTCAAAAAAAAAAAAAAAAAAAAAAAAAAAAAAAAAAAAAAACTTTGAACTGAATGATAATAGTGACAAAACCTGTCAAAACCTCTGGCATAGAGCAAAAGCAGTGCTAAGAGGAAAGTTCACAGCATTAGATGCCTACATCAAAAAGTCTAAAAGAGCACAATTAGACAATCTAAGTTCTTACCTCACAGAACTGGAGAAACAAGGACAATTCAAACCCAAACCCAGCAGAAAAGAAAAGAAAAGAAAAAAAAGAAAAGAAATAACGATGATCAGAGCAGAACTAAATGAAATTGAAACAAACAACAACACAAATACAAAAAGTAAGTTAAACAGAAAGCTGATTCTTTGAAAAGATAAATAAAATTGATAGACCATTAGAGAGATTAACCAAGAAGAAAGAAGATCCAAATAAGCTCCAATGGAAATGAAGCGGGGGATATTACAGCTCATACTACATAAATACAAAAGATTATTCAAGGCTGCTATGAACACATTTACATGCATAAATTAGAAAACCTAGAGGAGATGGAAAAATTCCTGGAGAAACAACCCTCCTAGATTAAATGAGGAAGATATGGAATCTGTGAACATAACAATAACAAGCAGTGAGATTGAAATGGTAATTTAACAATTGTCAACAAAAAAAGTTAAGGACCAGACCAAATCACAGCTGAATTCTATCAGACATTCAAAGAAGAATTAGTACCAATCCTATTGACACTATTCCAAAAGATAGAGAAAGAGGAAATCCTCCCTAAATCATTCTATGAAGCCAGAATCACCCTAATACCAAAACCAGGGAAGGATATAACAAAAAAAGAAAACTGCCGACCAATATTCCTGATAAACATAGGTGCAAAAATCCTCAAAGAAAATGCTAGTGAACCAAGTTCAACAACATATCGAAAAGATAATTTACCATGATCAAGTGGGTTTCAAACCAGGGATGCAGGGATGGTTTAACATATACAAGTCAACAAATGTGATACACCACACAAACAAAATTAAAAACAAAAATCACATGATCATCTCAATAGATGCAAAAAAAGCATTTGACAAAAATCCAACATCCCTTTATGATTAAAATCCTCAGCAAAATCGGCATGGAAGGGACATATGTTAAGGTAATAAAAGCCATCTATGACAAACCCACAACCAATATGATACTGAACAGGGAAGATTTGAAAGCATTCACCCTGAGAACTGGAACTAGACAAGGATGCCCACTTTCACCACTTCTACTCAACACCTAGTACTGGTAGTCCTAGCCAGAGCAATCAGACAAGAGAAAGAAATAAAGGGCATTGGTAAAGAGGAGGTCAAACTGTCACTGTTTGCTGCTGATATGATTGTACACCTAGAAAAATCTAAAGACTCATCCAGAAAGCTCCTAGAACTGGGAAATGTATTCAGCAAAGTTTCAGGATACAAAATTAATGCACACAAATCAGTAGTTCTGCTATATACCAACAGCGACCAAACTGAGAATCAAATCAAGAATTCAACTCCTTTCACAATAGCTGCAAAAAATAATAATAATAATAAAATACATAGGAATATACCTAACCAAGGACATGAAAGACCTCTACAAGGAAAATTACAAAACACTGCTGAAACAAAACATGGATGACACACAAATGGAAACACATCCCATGCTCATGGATTCAGTATTACGAAAATGACCATACTGCCAAAAGCAATCTACAAATTCAACGCAATTCCCATCAAAACACCACCATTATTTCTCATAGAACTAGAAAAAAAATCCAAAAATTCATGTGGAACCGAAAAAGAGCCCACGGAGCCAAAGCAAGACTAAGCAAAAGGAACAAATCTAGGGGCATCACATTACCTGACTTCAAACTATACTGTAAGGCCACAGTCACCAAAAGAGCATGATACTGGTATAAAAATTGGCACGTAGACCAGTGGAACAGAATAGAGAACCCAGAAATAAAGCCAAATACAGTCAACTGATCTTTGACAAAGCAAATAAAAACACAAAGTGGGGAAAGGATACCCTATTCAACAAATGGTGCTGGGATAATTGGCTAGCTACATGTTAGAAGAATGAAACTAGATCCGCATCTCTCACCTTATACAAAAATCAACTCAAGATGGATCAAAGACTTAAATCTAAGATCTGAAACCATAAAGATTCTAGAAGATAACATCAAAAACCCCCTCTAGACATTGGCTTAGGCAAGACTTCATGACCAAGAACCCAAAAGCAAATGCACCAAAAACAAAGAGAAATAGATGGGGCTTAATTAAACTAAAAAGCTCCTGCACAGCAAAAGAAATATCAGCAGAGTTAACAGACAAAAATCTCAGAAATCACCACTAAAGAACTTATTCATGTAACCAAACACCACCTGTTCCCCAAAAACCTATTGAAATCAAAAAAAGGAAAAAAGAAAAGAAAAGCTCATCTGCAAAGCTTATGAACAACTTTCCATGTTTTAGTGGTGATCCTTTTATTCCAGTTTCAGAAAACACCCCGCAGCCAAGCCCAGCCCTCCTCCTCTCTCTTGTGTAAGTGATAAGCACCATTCATAGTCCTGTCAGTCTTGATTAATTCTGTGCACAATGATCAAGAGAGGATTTTGACTTTGGGGCAAATCAAACCGTGGTGGACTATGACACAGACATAAGGGATAAACATTTACTAAAAGTAAAAAACACGGAGCCCGGAGCTTGTAGGGATTGCATAGAAATAAAAGCATATGAAGAGTGAATTCCAACTATAGATTTTTTACAAAACTACAGGATGATTAAGTGCTTTTGGGTTATTCTATTCTATAATATTGAATGGTTTCTAAATCTCAGTACTTCTTGGTCACAATGTTGTTTTTAAAAAGTTATCCATTAGGTCTTTGTGTGAACAAATGTAGGCCATTATTCCGCTGATCAGTAACTAATGCAAGGAAAAAGTTCTTTTTTATTCTTTTACAACATGAACTCGTTTTGATTTAGTACTGGAATGACTGGCCATTTGCAAGAATAAAACTAATTTAAAAAGCGAAGACAAAGGACATTGTTCTCAAAGGTGTTTAATTGGCCCTGAAAGTTTGACTTAGAAAGAAAAGTGTTTGGAATCACAATCAATGTTGCAACAAAGTGGGACAATTCCAAGCAACTAAAAAAGATTTCTCTCCAATTTCAGTGAGAATTGTCTTTTCTCAGGATAGTCTGAATCCAGTGTCTGTGTACTATTTTTATATGCAAATTAGTATATGATTCTCTTGTTTGATTCAACAGTAGGTGATGTAGGTAAAGTCGACATTATTGTATTTCAGGAAAGAAGGCAAATGAGACTCAGTTAGGAAATTTGTTCCTGCTCATGCAGTTAGTAAACAGGGACGCTTAAACATAAACCCCAGTCACTCACCAAATGATTCTCCTCTTCATGTAACAGGCGCAAGGCTCCCACTAGCAGGCACAGTGGTAAGTTCTCACCCCAAATCCCAGAAATGCCCTTTTAGGACACCATCCCGGTTCAGAGCTGTTTAGGCAAACTGTGCTTAAGGAGGGACCTCCTTGTACAGAGCTGTTCTGCTTAGACATGGCTTTTCCTCCTCCAGCCCTTTCTGCCATGTCATCAATACAAGGTCAGAAAGAGACACTGAGTCAGCAATGAATATGGGAATTATCTGCACATTTAGCAGCGGAATCCTAGAGGAGAGAGCAGGTAACTGGTAGGATCCAGTTTTAAACTTACCTTCTTTTTGCATACGTTGAAAGTAAACACCAGAAATGTCTTCCACCTTAAAATTTTGCACAATAATTTCGTGTACCTAATTGTTCAATTTCATTCCTCTGTTCATTCATTCCATTCCACACATCTATATTGAGCCCCTCCCCTTGGCAGTGACTGTGTCGGTGGGAAGTCAGATGCTGTCCTTGCCCTCAGATAGTGCACAGTCTTCAGGTGAAGGTGAGAGGAGAAAAGAAGCAAGTGCTGGTTAGGAGGTGGGATGTAGCTGAAACCTTAGATGTTGTAATTCACAAAAAGCCACACACTTCTTGTCCATAGCCCCACCATATGCTTTGAACATAGGAGCAGCAGTTGACGGTTTTGCCTCCATTTGACTGTTACAGCTCTGTGTTGTTTCCTCAAGCATTTCTGGAAGTCCCTGTATCTCATGTGTGGTCAAAAGCAAGGCTGGTCAGCCTTCACACAGCGTCTGCTGTTTCTTCCTCCTCGCTAGCCTACCTCTTCGGGGTTCTATCATGCTCCACTGGAGACCGCTGCAGGTGCGCTAGAGCTCGGAGGTGGGAAGTGGGGAGGGCACCTCTCCTTCTCGTGTTGCTCTCCACCGAAAGGCTCCAAAGGTTTACAGTGTCTTAAGTGAAATAGCTTGCTCAGGTGGCGTTCCAGGCCTTTCTTACCCTTGACCTAGGTTGGAGTCAATGGGGAATAGATCGGAGAAGAATCTCAGTGACAGCCACCATGTGATTCTCAGGATCGCTGTCCTCTTCTGACCACACTATTTCTCCTCCCACTGGGACCAGTTTTCTGTCTATGCCCACATGGCCCTTTGCAGGCTAGTTATTTCCTACTGTCAAGATTCTGGGGAAACCGGCCTCTGAGTTCCATGGCATAACTGAACCCCAGCGGAGACCAGGGTCTACACAGAAAGAAGGTGTTGTTCTAGCATGGAGTTTGGGGAGAAGGCACTAGACATACCCCAGAGGCACCATTTGCCTCTTCTGTGTGTGTAAACGGGAGCCTCTGAGGGGTCTCAGCCCTGAACACAGTCTTTTTGAGGGAGAGGTTTGAGATTCTGTTTTAAAAAGAACAAGACTATTTTTCTTTCTATGGTGTATTAGTTCATTCTCACACTGCTATAAAGAAACACCTGAGACTGAATAATTTGTAAAGAAAAGAGGTTTAATTGGCTCATGGTTCTGCAGGCTGTACAGGAAGCATGGGTGGGGAGGCCTTGGGAAACTTACAATTTTGGTGGAAGGTAAAGGGAAGGCAGGCACAGCTTACATGGCCAGAGCAGGAGGAAGACAGTGGGGAGAGGCGCTACACACCTCACAGATCTGTGAAAATTCACTCATTGTCATGAGAACAGCAAAAGATAAATCTGCCCCCTTGATCCAATATCCTCCCACCAGGCCCCTCCTCCAATGTTGGGGATTACAATTTGACATGAGATTTGGGCAGGGACCCAAATTTAAACCATATCATATGGTTACAGATAAAAGATGGGACACAATTATGTTGGATGCATTAATGGAAAGGACAACACTTATTCATCCTGAAGTATAATCAGTGGAGGAGTAAAATGATGTAGAGTCATTTCCTAATCTGGTAAGAAGATGGGCTCAGAAAAGCAGTAGGCACTAGAAGTCTTAAATGAGGGGTATAGAGAGGGGTACAGAGAAGAGAGACAATGGATGAACACAGAAATGTATCAAAGACCTTCCAGTTTTGACTGTGCTAATTCCTCGCTTCCTCTCCAGTTGGGTGTTGGTAAATAGCAGCTGTGCCTAGAGGTATTTATTTGGGTGGCAAGATATTGAAAACCCTGCAGTTATAATTTTAAACTTTTTTTTTTTTTTTTAAGAGAAGACCACATTCCAATGTAGGAAGAACCTGTATCCCAAACTGCAATAGTTGGTATAGTATGGGAAAACATTTAGTTAGACATCTAACACATATTTATTGATTGTTTCATTATGTTTCAGGCCTGGTGCTGAATGTTCTACTTGTAAAGATAAGCTCACAGGCTTATTCTTTATTACCTAAGCTTGACATCCAAAGAGCATAAGGCAAAACAATACCTAGAATTGTTATCATCCAGTTTTAAGTTTCTTAATGGCTGTACTATTTTATCATATTTGTGGCCTTATGTTCATTTATGTATTCATTTAACAATACAGTCATGTACCACACAATGACATTTCAGTGAATGACGGACTACATATATGATCATGCTTTCATAAGATTATATTTGCGCTGTACCTTTTTATGTTTAGATACACAAATACCACTGTGTTACAATTGCCTACAGTATTCAGTAGAGTAACATGCTGCACAGGTTTGTAGTCTAGGAGCCTTGAGATGTACCATATAGCCTAGGTGTGTAGTGGGCTATGCCATTTAGGTCTGTTTAAGTGCACTCTATGATGTTTACACAATGACAAATTGACTAACATTTCTCAGAATGTGTCTCTGTTACTAAGCAACATATGGCTGCATTTATTCAGAGATAGAGTGTTGTATGTAATACACAGTGACGTTGGGTATAAAACAATTAATAAAGACAAGGAGCTTTTCTTGTGGAATTTACATACAAGAGGGAGAGAGAGAACAAAGATGTCAACATCCAAATAAATATACACATACAGCTTGTGCTATGAAGTAAACAAGAAGGATAATGAGATAAATAATACGAATGCAGGGAGTGGTTTTTCTTAAGAAGTCAGAACCTCTGTGATCTAAGTAGTAGACACAGGATGTGTTTGTGAGAATTACGTATGATTGTGTATCTTCTGTATGTATATATCAGTGAAAAGGTTTGTTTACTTTCACAAACAGTTAGCATTAAAATTGTATGCACCCACTTTAGAGAGTCAGCAAATCCTGAGGATCTGTTGGGAGAAACAGTCTTCAGCCTCCCTCTTTTCTTTCTTCTGGAGAAAACTGCCTTTTACTCTTAGACAGGTCTGTTTGTGGCTTCTGTGTTGATGATTTGGGGTATGATAGCTTTCTTTCCTCCTCTTGCTCTGGTGCACAGGTGTACCCTTCCCATCCTCCTCTTACAGATTTATCTTCAGTTTGATTACAGCAATATTCAAGACCTGCATCATTTTGACCACAGTTAAGCTGGGATTACTTGTAATCACATATGATTACTTTTCTTTTCCTGTATATTAATGAGGACTAAGCTCTGATTCTTTATTTTGCCCAAACTCCTATCTAAGGGGTCTGGGGAGTCATGCCCTACAAACCATAAATTCTCATCAGATGGGTTTTATTTGACTGTATATCATGACTTACTTTCCAATCTGACTCTGGCATAACAAGGAAGAAAATAAAAAATGTTTTACCCCAAAATGTATTTCCTTGCCATGCCTTGAAATTGCCCTACGAAGTCTCTTCTGGGAAAAATCCACATTCTGTAGAGAATCATCTACCTCCCCTCCCCTCCCCTCGGCTCCCATCCTCTCCCCTCCCTTCCTTCTTCCTTCCCTCCCTCCCTTCCTTCCTTCTTTCCCAGCTCCAGGAGATAATCAACTAAGAGGTAGGCACCCTTTTAGGTCTGAAAAGAAATGTTTTACAACCGGCTCTCTGAAGTCTACTACCTGAGTGATTCCTCTGCACAATAAAACTTGGTCTCCACAATCCTTTACCTTAACCAGACATGCCTTTCCATTAATCCCAGGTCTTCAGATAAACTCAACCAATTGCCAACCAGAAAGTGTTTAAATTTACCTATAGCCTAGAAGCCTGTACTTTGAGTTCTCCTGCCTTTCTGAATCAAATCAATGTATTTCTTATATTTGATTGATGTCTCATGCCTTCCTAAAACGTATAAAACCAAGCTGTACCCCGACCACCCTGGGCACATGTTCTCAGGCTGAGGGCTGTGTCATGGGCCATGGTGATTCGTATTTGGCACAGAATAAATCTCTTCTCATATTTTACAGAGTTTGACTCTTTTCGTCAACATTACAAATTATATTGTTTTTGAATCTAATGTTATTTTCCCATGTATCCCTTACTCAACATCAAACACTTCTTCAGCTGTCTAAATATCTAAAAACTATCTAAATAGTATTACTTAGAAAGTAATAGCAAGCATTAGCCACCTGAAAAAAGGAAGTTAGATTAATAATTTGCCTCTTAACCCCTCCCTTCGTACAGACTCTCACCCCCATTGGTTAAGTAGAAATGTAGATTTGTTTTACATGGGTGGTGAACATATGAAAATGAAGCTAAAATGTAGATCAAACTATAGTGAATTCTGACAAATGTTAATTTGCCCTTCAACAAAGAAATACCAGATACTTACTTGTACTTCTGTTTTGGATTTCAAAGTCCAGGGAGCTAGACCTTTAGACAGGCTTTTATTTGCTACTGTCCCGATGCTTTTGTGCAAGGAGGCCAATTAGTTTTTTGTTTCTTGATCTATAAGAATAAACACAATTTCCCAGCTAAACTCAGGCTTGGCCAAGAGGGCAAGGATGTGGCCAGAACTTTTACTACTAATCAATGCACAGAAGCCCACGCCAGATGAAGGCATACAATTACTCTTCCTATCTTTGTGGATGTCCACAAGGCAAAAATGCAAAGGTGGTTTTTCACTCCAAAGTGAGACAATAATATTTTCCCCAAGCATATAGAATTTTAATCTGTGACTGTGATTTTTAAAATAAAATGTATTATTAAGGTTTTATAAACCATTTGGAAAGAATGAAGGGCTGATAGTAATATAGAAATACTGAAATACCTTAGTCACCATTCTAAAAATAAAATCAGAACATAAAACTATTCAATTTTCAGAAAACCACAGAAATAGTAGAGAAAGTTTTCTTTCATTTTTTTCCTTCCTTTCTAAATTCCTTTCCTTGAGCTAAGAGGCCATGTGGATTATGATACCTTGGATTATTATACCTGTGGATTATTATACCTCTTCTAGAGGATGGTCTATGCCTTGCAGAAGTATGAAATCTCAAGGCCCAACTCTCAGATTCTTTCAAAAAGTAATAGTTCTGCACTGAAATCTGCCAGGTACTGTTTTAGACACCATTTGGGGCACAAATGGGAATGAATAAAACAGATAAGTGTCTTTGCTCCTGTGGAGCTTTTGTGAGTGGCCGAGAGTACAGAAAATAATAATCATTGTCATTATAACAATCTAAATATGTAACATATTAGATATTGGTAAGCACCAAGAAGAAGAAAAATAAAACCAGAATGGAGGATATGGGAGAACAAGGGGCTGCAATTATAAATAGGGCTGTCCGGGAAGGTCTCGCTGAGAAGGAGCTGTCTAAATAAAGACCCAAAGGAGATAGGAAACGAGCCACACAGAGGTCTCTGGAAACAGGAGTGTGTCCAATGAATTGAAGGACCAGCAATGAGGTAGGTGAGGCTGGAGGGTGAGGGCAGGAAGTAAGAAACAATACAAATGGGGTGATAGAGGCCAGGTTGAGTAGAGCCTTGGAGGCCATTCTAAGGGCTCTTGCTTTCTCTCATAGTGAGATAAGAAGGCATGAGTAGAGTGTTTTAGCATACGGGGCTCAAGTTTGGATGAGGACCAGCAAGGGCAAAAGCAGAGAGGCCTGTTATTAAGCTCCTGCTGCCATTCAGATGCAGAATGAGGTGGCTCAGGCAGGGGAAGTATAGTGGAGACAGTGAGGAGTGGTCAGGCTCTGGATCTCTCTTGAGGAAAGAGCTGGGAAGACTTGCTGATAGATTGAATCTGAGGAATTAACGAAAAAGAGGTGTCGAGGATGGCTCCAGAGTTTGGAGCCTGACATGCTGGAAGAGTGGCACTGCCTTTTCTTGAGGAAAGAAGACTGTGGGAAAAGAGCTGGAGTAAGAGCAGGAGCTCAGTTTGGACTTGTAAAACTGGAAATGACCATTATATCCCCAAGCAGAGATGTCACATAAGCTGTTGGGTATGTGATTCTGGAGTTTACGAGAGACACCTGGGCTAGAGATGGAACTGAGGGAGGCATCAGCTCACAGATGATTCTGATAATCCTGAGGCTGGGTGGATCATCGAGAGTGAGCGTGGACAGAGAAGAGAAGAATTCCAAGAATTCCCCAGGGGCTGGGGTTGAGGAGAGGAAGAGGAACCAGCACTGAACAGTGAGAGGAACAGACAGTGAGGAAGGAGGAAAACCAGGAGAGGGAGTGTCCTGGAAACCAGATGAGGACCATGCTTGAAGGAGGAGAGCATGATCAACTCTGGCAAATGTGTCTGTGTGCCTATGGGAAAGACCCTGTAGAGAAAGGAAACTTGACACTGTAAGAAGGAGAAGAGAGAACTGCTGCAGCAATTTCCACAAGTACCCAAGAGACTTTGGGAGCCCGAGCATAAGCGGAAGGCTTAACCCTACCTAGATGTAGGACAGTTCATCCATAGGAATAGTGAAAGGAAGAGGAAATGGGCACCCATTTATATGTAGGATGAGAAGAAGCTTCCTATGCCTTCTATTCCTTAGCAAAATAGGAAGTGAGGTCGATGCTGGGAGTGGGGACGGGTTGGGGGTGTCCTGAGGGTTTGAAGATGGAAGACAAGGTGTGAAGAATGGGAATATGAAAGGACTAGGGAAGCAGAGTATGATTTCTGGGTACCGCTAGGGGCTCTTAAAGATTAATGTCATGAATTTAAAGTGAGGCTGATCAGTATGGCTGTGTGATTTGCTCTAGTTGCATTTAGCTACACAGGTCCACGTACAGAGCAGGCTGAGTTAGACATATACAGAGATAATGTTTCTCCCAGAAAATAGACTCCTGATATCTTCACTCGCATCAAAGGTCAACATATACCAGAGTTTGCTATAATAAGAAATGTGACCATAACTGTCTGTGATCTCTCTCTCTTTGTGTATATTAGCACCATTTAATGTGAATTTTCTAGGTTTAAACAAAAGCCATGAGTAAGAGCAGCATGTTTACATTGTGACATAGCTGTGGTGAGGGAACGGGGATCCCTCGCCAGCTAAGTGTTTCACTCTGACCCATGAGCCTTGAGTGCAAGATTCAAAGTCATGCCTCAGAAAATTTTATTTGCTGGTAGAAAGGGCAACTGCTGAATTCGTACACATCAGTTTCTCTACTCTCATTCAAGCTTGCCATTTACCTTCTTTGATCAAGCTGATCCACTTGTGTGCCACCTGGCCTACACAACAAAAGACTGAGGACCCAGCAACCTTGCTTCATTCATATCTGGCACCACAACCATGGTTCTTCCTTCATTTCACCTATTTTGTGTCCTACCTCTTTCATTCTCAAATCTTGCCCTTCATCTCTATCTTCTGGCTATAGTCTCATGCTGCTTGACTAAGCAGTACCTGACAAGGTGCCATAAACTTGACTTACCTTTTCAGTAATGGATTATCCTTTCCCTCCCAACTCAGTCCACATTCGGCTTCCCTGGGTGACAGTGTTACCCAGTGCAGTTGAAGCCTCGAGGTTGGTCACCCACATGGCTGACCCAAATGTTTGGCCTTTTTGATAAGTCTTCCTGGAGCTTGTGAAAACACATCATCATGATGGATGCCTACTATGGCATACGTTAAAGAAATATTAGTGTAAATTCTTTTACTTCTTACTTTTGAAAGAGAGGTTCCTGTGAGGTGCAGATTACCATTAGCTTGGTGGCATGAGGCAAAAGAGATGGGATGGGTGGTTGTTCTGGAACAGTGTTTCTGGAGGGACAGTCCTTGAATTCTCTGCAAGATAACTGCTTGGGTTGCTCATCAAAAATAGAAATTCCTGGGTCCTTCCCCAAACGACAGAATCAGAATCTCTGAAGGTGGGGGCTATGACATTGCTTATTTGATTAGTACCCAAAAGGTATATAAAGTCTAAAGTTTTAGGGCTACCAGTCTAGAGCAATTGCTCCCAAACCTCGTGGTTCCTGAACTACCCACTGGAGACGGTTAAAGTGCAGATTCAAAGACTTCATCCCATACATATTAAATCAGACGCTGGTGTGGCCTGGGACTCTGAATTTAAAAAAATATAATAACAATAACAATAATCACAATAATAATTATAACGATTCTGATGATCAGCCAGGTTGGAAATATAAAGCATCCCTTATGCCAAACTCTTTTCAGCTCATTTGAAAAAGATTCTTTGTGCTGGAAAATCTCTCACTTCATAAGAGAGCACCAGCTCTGGATGCTGACTCCCATTCAGCTCCTGCAAAGTTACACCTCTGGAATACATGGCTAAACTGAGGGCCTGTCGGTTTTGCTCTTTTAAAGCTAGGCCTCCCAAACCTAGTCACATTGCCTGGTGGAGATTTGCAAGAACATGGATTCTGAAGCTCAACCCACACCTATTGAATCGTGGTCTCTGGGAGTGGTGTCCAGAATCCCTATTTTGAGAAGCATTCAGATGATGATGAAGATGAGACAAATTTGGGAGCCATAAGTCTATGACTGTGGAGGGAACTGCCAACATAACAGCCATTTGGGGGTGCTGCAGCAGCTGAACAGTTGATGAAAACAAACATGCCCTCAAACTACTAATTACATCAACTTGATACTTTGCATTGCCTCTTACCTAAAAACTCTGTGAACATATTCTGCAGACTTCTTCTTTTCTTGCCTCATCTCCTAGCATCCTTCTGTTTGTCTACCAATGCTGCCACTGCCTGCCCTCTGGCATGGCTGCTTCCAGTGCTCTGTCACCATGGTGTCTGGTTGCTGGCAGAGACCTGCCTAAAACTAGAATTGTTTATTTTCCGGAATTATATACCCACTCTAAGGCTGTAGGATTCTAGCTTTTATAGTTAGGCATGCATGACTTCTTAGTTGTTTTCAACACACTAAATTTAATAAATACAACAAAAGTCTTGGAAATAGGATCTAGTAAAAGGCTGAGTTAAAAGAACGTTTTTTCAGAATTGCAGTGTTATTGCTCTTGAGTGTAGGCGACGAACTGGGGTCAGAGACTGGGGCTAGGCTCTTGGTAAGGAGGGATGCAGGTAGACAACTGTCCTCAGTACACACAATGTTTGAAGAGGAAGGTTAGAAAAGAGTAGCTTGAAAGGTGTTTATTGGTTTTAGCCCCTCATATAAATCATTTTCTTTGAATTACTTCTAAATAAATAATGTACTTTCATAGACAATAGCATGAAATTTTCAGTCCAGTGTGTCTAGAATTATCTCAGATTTTGAATTTTAAAAGTCTAAATTAAGTTTACTAAATGGATAAAATTACCATTTTTTTTTCAATTTATATTTTATTGTTCTTAAGAAAGTAAACAGGGTTTTTCAGAATAGCTAATTTTTAACTACATCAGTAGCTTAGTGTTAACTGAAGAAATATTAGAAAATACAAGGAATGGAATAACGAGAATTAAAGTTGCCTTTGTTTTTTTTTTAGAAATTACTGTTGACATGTTGGGGAATAGCCCTCCTGCTCTTGAATACAACACCCCCACCCCACTCAACTATACATACTGTTTTGTAACTTGTAAACACAATGATTTGGGGGATTGGAAGTGTTTTGCATCTACCTCTACTGTGTTTATTTTCTCTTCCACCTCAGGGCCTTTGCACATGTGCTTTCCTTTGCCTGAAGTGCTTTACCCACCTCCTCCAAGTGGCTGTTTTCTTAACATGTGTGCTTCAGGTTAGAGATCACATCCTCAAGGAGGCCTTTCTTGACCGCTCAATCTGAAGTTTCACCCCATTTTCAAATCATTCCTGATCTTTTTTTTTTTTAACCTCCGATGTGACTTTCTTAATAGTTTGGTTTACTTGTTTCCTGTTTGTCTTCCCCACCACAGTGCAGGTGCCATCAGAACCAGGGCTCTTTCGGTCCTATTCTGTCCTTTCTGTACACCCATTTCCTAGAACAGGGCTAGCCCAGAGTAGGGATTGGATAGACATTTGTAGAATAGATAACTAAATGACTGACAGACTGACTACTGAGAAGATGAATGAGACCGTTGGTCTGGGTCGGTGGAAGTCAGAGCCACAGCTAAGAAGGTGAGCTGAGAGTCCATGGCTGGGCAAACAGATAAAACAGGATGTTTAAAAATGGGATCCCTTTTAACAAGCCCAGAGAGATCTTAAAGGCACTGTTTGGACCCTAACAAATGACAAATAGCAAAACCTGAAAAACGTTTCCTTAATCTCAGATCCAAAATGAGAGTTTGATAGAATTCAAATGATTCTACAATTACGTCAGAGCTTTTAGATTCATAGCCTCCTTGTTTTTAGTTTGCCTTTTTCAGCTGAATTGTTTAGACTGAAAGTTTGTAATTTCTTACCAGTTTTGAGTAGTTGACTCTAGAATAACATGAGTAATTTTTCTAAATCGCATTGCTTGTTGTGTCATTGATTCAGCTCACTGGCACGTCCTTGTCTCTGATCTAAAATTGTGAAAAATGAACAATATATTGAGATATGAAATTATGCATGAATCTTCAAGCTATAAGCCAGCTAGCTGACAGTGAGGTTATTACTGTGAGAAATGTCTACAATAATACTTCGCTTTCATGTCATATAAGTCCTTGACTTGAGGCTGCTAGGAAATTAATTAATTAAAGGAACTTAAGGTTCCTTAAGTTTCAACACCTTTGGGGAAAAAAGAGCAGATCATTACTTTTACTCAGAGATAAGAAAATCGAGAAACAAGTATTTTAATCAGAAGTGTTGGTGTGAAAAACCATAATAAATTTGGAGGATTTTATTTACCACTCAGATCTCTCTTGAAGGTACACACTACTTTGCATGTGGAATACATAATAAGTTTGTTGTTCTGACAAACTTTTGATAGAATTCAAATGTGGACTACATAATAAGTTTGTCATAATAAAATTTGTCATTCTGCTTCTTTCTTGGGTATTTTGTGGTCATTGGGCGGCACAGTGTTTCTTTTTATTGCCTTTCCTTTCATGTTAAATGTAAAGATAGAAAAATGAACTCAAAGGTAGTAGTTTGTATTTCTCTATGCTTGTTAAGGAAATCTATTCTGTTGTTGTAGTTCACAGGAGCTTCTTAACAGATAGGCAGTGAGTCAGTCCTTAGCAAATTGTAGAGGAGGTCAACTTTTCCCCATTACTCTTCCCACTAAAGCTGCTTCTCTCTTCCCTTCACCTGGGTCTCCTTCTCCAGCCACTACTCTGGGGTGGTTGCAATCTCAACCACGTTGAAAAGCCCATTCTGACCTGTGGCTTTCAGTGCTGGGGCCTCTGGGAATGTCCAACCAGTAGCACCTGCAATCCTCGGAGAGCCCACACTCACCACACTGTCTACGGCACCCTTTTGCACGTGCTCTTAATTATATCCTACTGTTTATTCCATTCATGGCATTTATCATAATTTGTACCTCGATTTCTAAAATTTGTTCATTTAATATCAGTCCTTGGGACAGGATGTAAGTTTCATAAAAGCAAACTCTATCTTCTTCATCTTTTGTGTCTCCTGTACCCCAAATCCATGAAGACTTGCGTCTCTTCCCCTCACGGAGGGTATTTGCTTAGAAAAGGGATAAAAAACACCTGTGATGGGATGAGGGGACACCAGCTTCACAAGCTAGAGGTACTTTTTAAACTTGAAAGCTGCAGGAAATACATCATGTTAGGGAGATAAAAAAAGAATGAGAAACACATACACACTAATGAGGTCATTTACAACTTAAGTGACTAATGGAAGATGTATTTCATTGTCCAAAAATATTTTCTACAATAGACATGTTTTATGACTTCATGGTTCTCGAAAATAAATTTTCCTAGCTTTGGATTTAACATAAGACTTGGGGTTAAGGAGTTACAGTCCAGCTGAGAAAAGGCAGCGTAAAACATTAAACAACATTTTGACATTTCTAAGAGATATGGCCTCCTTTGTCTTTCTCCTTTTTAAATTATCTTGCCCTTTTCCTCTCCCTTTTTTCCTTCCTTCATTCCTTTATTTTTTCTCCTTCTTTTCTTCCCTTAATAAATTATGTCAAAATAGTACATGCTAGTAGTAATGCTATTAAAATAGTAATACTGTTAAAATGTCAAATAATAGTAAAGGGTTTATATATCAAAATACACAATTCCTGGTCCCAACATGTTCGTTCTTCCAACTCCCTCTCCCCAGAGACAACCACTTTTGACTCTTTAACCTGTTCCTTCTAGCATTTTATGCTTTTAAATAATATGTGAATACTGCTCTCTTTTGATTAATCAATTTAGACATATTCTATTGAGTTTCTAATATAGTAGATGAGGATTTAACTCCCTTATATTACCATCCTATCTGCTTCTCTTCACCTATTCTCCTGATTTAAGTATACTCCAAATTTTGGTTAAGTATATACTCAATGTTAACATTACTATACCTAGCCAAGTTTTATTCACAGCTGAAAACTGTAATATCTGGGTTCCCGAGGATCAGGCCCTGAGACAAGAATTCAAGCACAAGTAATTCATTTGGGAGGCACAGGATACACCAGTAGAGGGGAAAGGAAGTGATAAACGAAGAAAAGGCAGTAATTGAGGGTGCATTATCAAGACGTTACTACTATAGGTAATTGGAGCTTAATTCTGTGAGGGAAACTCTGGGAACTGGTGTAAAACTCACAATTCAGTGCCATCCCACCTGAAAGGTGGGGGAGCTGGGATATTTATATACCAGTTTCTATCAGCCACTTGTTGAAGGATGCTCCCAAGGGTCGTTAGTTCCCCAATACTTCCAGCCTGCCATGTACAGGCAGCATGATCCTCTGAAGCTTTTGTGAAAGTCTTCTGCAAAGAGGTGCCAATGCTGACAGTTGGAAGCTGGCCAAGAAGACAAACTTTATAATGCATTATGATTATGTTTTCCTTCTTTTGTTTCTTTCCTGAAATTAATAATTGCCTTTTAAACTTTCCTTAGTGTTCTTGATACTTATTGCAAATCTTCCTAATAGTTTCTCAACACAATGTTTTATAAAGTTAATCATATCAGGTAATTTACCAGCTCTAATTTCTTTTTCTTGGAGCCATCCTTGGAAGCCTCCATTATGCCCTATGGACTGCATGCTCTCAAGGTCTCCTACACAGATGACACCCTAGGATGGCTGTGCTGTCACCCTGGGAATATTCTTTGCCTTCTGAGTTGGATTCCTTTGTTTCCTGGTCTGAGTGTTTCTCTTTCTTGGTTGACTTCTGGGTGGACCACATCATTCTGAGCGTAGTCAGACTCGGTTCAGTGGTAAAGGGTCTGTCTCTTGGGTAATGCTGCTCCCCCTGGGGCCGCATGCTTCTGTGGTGCTGCTCTTCTAGCATTTCCCTTCCCTGGCACCTGAGAGAGTTCCCTCAGCACTCTATTGTTTTGAAGCTCCTCTTTTTATTATTTATTTATTTATTTTTATTTTTATTTTTATTTTTATTCTGTGTTTTCCTTTTTCTTGGGTTATTTCTTCATTTTGATGGAATAAACCTTCCAGTGTCTAAGAAAAGGTGACTGGGAAATAAATCTTTTAAAATCTTATATGTCTGAAAATGTCTTTACTTTTCCCTTGAACTGATTGGCTGGATCAAGTTATAAGTTGGAAATAATTTACCTTCAAAATTAAGAAAATCTTTCTTTTCTATCTTGCAATGTTGCCATTAAGCAGTATGAAGCAATTCTGACATCGACACCCTCCTATTTGCCCTATTGCTGTTGTTTTTAAATCTCTGGAAGCTTATTGAATCTCTTTTTGGCTCTGCTATTCTGAAACGTTATCGTGAAATCACTTGGTGTTGGCTGATTTTCATCCATTGCACAGTGTGCTCTGTGGGCTAGGCCCTTTCAATCTGTAAACTCTCGTGTCCTCAGTCCTGGTAAATGTTCCTAAACTATTTTGTTTTATTATTATTATTTGTTACATTTTCTCCATTCTCTTTCTGGTGCTCCTGTTATTCTTTCTTAATTTTTTATTTCCCTAAGTTTTGGGGGAACAGGTGATATTTGGTTACATGAGTAAGTTCTTTAGTGGTGATTTGTGAGACTTTGGAGTACCTATCTCCCCAGCAGTATACACTGAACCCAATTCGTGGTCTTTTATACCCCACCCCTTTCCCATGTGCTTCTGCTATTCTAATAATGAACTTTCTGCCTACTTCTCTAGTTGTCACATATTCTCTCTCTTGCTTTGTATCTCTCTCTTTTATATACTCTTTTTTCTGAAAAATTTTTTCAACTTTATTCTTTAATTCTTCTGTTGAGCTTTTCATTTTGGATAGCATGCTTAAATTTCTAAAACCTTCTTTTGGTTTTCTGAATGTTTATTCTTCTAAAGCATCTTGTCAGTAATATTTCATAGATGCAGTATTTTTCTCTTAACTCTAAATAAACCAGTGATTCCAGTTGTTATCGTTGTGTCATATTTTCTACTCTGTGAACAGTCTCTATTTTTTCAAGTTGATTTTTTTTCTGTTTTGATATTGGCTTTTGTGTTTTGACATTTTTCATGTTCAAGACTTTCCCCAGATGTTTGATCATCCTTCGTGGTGTGCTTTTTTTAAAATTTATTTTTATTTTTATTTTTTATTTTTTGAGATGGAGTCTTGCTCTGTCACCCAAGCTGGAGTGCAATGGCGCGATCTCAGCTCACTGCAACCTCTGCCTCCTGGGTTCAAGTGATTCTCTTCCCTCAGCCTTCTGAGTAGCTGAGATTACAGGCACGTGTCACCACACCTGGCTGATTTTTGTATTTTTAGTAGAGATGGGGTTTCACCATGTTGGGCAGGCTGGTCTTGAACTCCTGACATCGTGATCCACCCGCCTCAGCCTCCCAAAGTGCTGGGATTACAGGCATGAGTCACTGCGCCTGGCCGATGGTGTGCTTATTTATTTTTATTTTTCATTTTTGAGACAAAGTCTCCCTCTGTCACCCAGGCTGGAGTGCAGTGGTGCAACCTCGGCTCACTGCAACCTCCACCTCCCAGGTTCAAGCAATTCTCCTGCCTCAGCTTCCTGAATAGCTGGGATTACAGGCATGTGCCACCATGCCCAGCTAATTTCTTATTGTATTATAGTAGAGACGGGGTTTCTCTATGTTGGTCAGGCTGGTCTCAAACTCCTGACCTCAGGTGATCCGCTTGCCTTGGCCTCCCAAAGTGCTGGGATTACAGGCGTGAGCCACTGCGCCTGGCCAGTATGCTTATTATCAAGAGTGAGAAACTAAAACTTTGATGGGAAGCTCTATACATAGGAGTAGGGCTTGTTGACATTGAACTTTGTTGACAGGTAAGCTATCTGAGCCTTTGGTAGGGAAACTCCTAAAGTTGAGTTGTGTTTCATCACCTTGGCACTACTGCTTCTACTTAAGATTAGGAATTACCCTTTCCAGAACCCCATTTTCTCTGTGATTAGGTTTAGCTAAGAGAAAAACTTGTACAAAATTTAGAAAGCAGAAGTAAAGCAGGAGCCTTTCCTTTCAGAAGGTCACAGTAATCAGGGAATCTGCCATATAGATGCAGAGATGCCTAGTAGGCTGTAGCCTCCCCTCCCAACCACTGACCCCATGGACCAAGAGTGACTCCCAGCCACCAAATGCTTGACTGCAATTTCTGCAGAGGCTGTAGCTTCCATGGACCTGCCATAACCTCCTCACCCACTATTCTACTTGGGTGGCCAAACATCCAGTCTTTCTGAACATTTCCCACATGCTCCATCCACACCCATACTTTAAGTCGCTGTAGGTGTTTCCTAGAGCTGCTGTAAAAATTACAACAAAGAGTAGTGGCTTAAAACAACACAAATTTATTCTCTTACAGTTCTGGAGCTCAGTAGTCTAAAACCAAAGTGTCTCCTGGGAGCTTCAGGAGAGAAATCCACTTCCTTACCTTTTCCAACTTCTAAGGTCACCTCCATTTCTTGGCTCTGGCTCCTTCTTTTATCTTCAAAGTACGTCACTCCAACCTCCAGTTCTGTCTTCACCTCTCCTTTTCTCACTTTCTTCCTCTTGTCTCATTTTATAAAGGCTGTTGTGATAACATTGGATCCACCTAGCTAATCTGGGATTATCTCCCCATCTCAAGATCCTTAACATAATTACACCACCAGAGTCCCTTTTGCCATGTAAAGCAACATATTCATAAGCTCTGGGGAGTAGGATGTGGATTTCTTTGGGGGTCACTGTTCTGACTGCCACAGTAGGTAATGACTTCCTTGAATCCTCTGAGTCTTCTCTTCCAGATTCCTCCTTCCTCAGCTCTTCCCACACTTGTGCAAGCTCTAATTCCTAGAGTAAGCCCCTTACTCCCCTAATATACTTTTAGTGGCTCTGATTTTCTGACTTAACCCTGATAGATACACCCCCAATGTCAATATCTCTATGTATTTCCTCTTTCAGATTTCCCCAAAGTTATTCTCCTAGTTTCCAGCCTGGAGGATAAAGACTTGGCTGCCAAGGGTCTGAGGGCCAAGAGGATGAAAATAGTAGAGGGGTCTTCATTGGTCATATCAATTCATTGACTTTATTTTGCTATTTTCAGTTTGGTTCTACCCCATTTGCCTGCTGTAGGAGTCCCCAGGACAGAGATCCTTTGCAATATTGCCTCTAGAGAACATCACTTCAACCTCTGGCCATGTACAGAAGAAGGAGCAGAATCTCAAGGTCAGGGAAGGGGAAGAAGCTCCAGGGATTTCACTGTTTCTAAAACGGTCATTATCAGATTCTGCTTTTATTTACCATCACTCCTTCTTCACTCCATTTCCAGAAGCCTGTTGCTATCAGTTCCCAAATGTTTCAGAGATTCTGTGGTTAAATAAGTTTGCTTCTCAACTATCCTTCCTGCCATCTTAGAATTTAGCTTCTAGAGTTAGCTAAGATATGTATCTCCTAGCGATCTGCTTGATTGCTTCTGAAATTTTTATCTGTTACCCATTCTTTTTTTCCTATTTTTACAGGTTTCTATTTTTTAATGAAACATATTATTTTGAGATAATTCTAGATTCACATGCAGTTAAAAGAAATATAACAATTCAGAGAAACCACATACCCTTCCCCTAATCATAACATCTTGCATAACATGGTACAACATTAGAACCAGGAAATTGACATTGATATAATCTACTGGCTTTGTTCACATTTCACCAGTTTTACATGCACTCATTTGTGTGTGTGTGTGCGTATGTGTATGTCTGTGCGCATGTGTGTGTATTTACTTCTATGCCATTTTATAATATGAATTATACATGTGTATATATTTAAGGAAAAATTCCCTTTACTGTAATATTTGGAACATGCAAAATTAGATGCTATATCCCATGAGCCATCTTCTTCTGAAAGCTGAATCACTGGAAACATAACAAATAGTATCTTGAATTTGCGAACAAGAGCAGAGCATGGGTAAATTTTATCTTCTTTTTTTTTTTGAGACAGAGTCTCGCTGTGTCACCCAGCCTGGAGTGCAGTGGCATGATCTCAGCTCACTGCAAGCTCTGCCTCCCTGGTTCACACCATTCTCCTGCCTCAGCCTCCTGAGTAGCTGGGACTACAGGCGCCCATCACCGCGCCCGGCTAATTTTTTGTATTTTTAGTAGAGACGGGGTTTCACCGTGTTAGCCAGGATGGTCTCGATCTCTTGACCTCGTGATCCGCCCACCTTGGCCTCCCAAAGTGCTGGGATTACAGAGCCAACGCGCCCAGCCAAAATTTTTCTTCCTTACAACCTTGCCCATGGACTGCAGGGTCAGCTCTCTGTTTAGCTCACTGTGTTGTAAACATTCTGTACCTTCCTCCTCTGTAAAAAATCAGCCCAGAGAAAGGCATTTAGCAACAGAAAGGAGAATAAACAGACTTTTTAGGATCATGGTGTTGAATTATTTCTGTGCCAAGCTTCTTATCCATACAGAATTATAACTGATGGGTTATTTTAATCAACATTGGTCAGAAAAAAAGACTAACAATGTTTAAAAAGAATCACATTCTCTTCTTGGAGAGAAAAATTGTATTTTCTGATTTCTACAGAGACAAAGAATTAATGAATTGACAGTGTGCATAAATCGAGAGGCAATGGAAATCTGTTTTTTAATATGTAACTTTCCTGAACCCCCTATAATCATAATTGGGCACTCAGATGATTAAATTGTCCCAATAGGTCATTTGTATCAAATTTAATGCAGTCATGGAAAATTTGCAGTATATATTTGTACTCAGAATCAAGTAGTAGGAGCAAGGGCTGTATGAGACAGTCAAAACCAAGCAACATCTAGTCTAAAAGTTAATATAGGCCAGGTGCAGTGGCTCACGCCTATAATTCCAGTCCTTTGGGAGACCGAGGAGGGCAGATCAGAAGGTCAGGAGTTTGAGACCAGCCTGGTCAACATGGTGAAACCCTGTCTCTACTAAAAATACAAAAATTAGCTGGGTGTAGTGGCGCATGCCTGTAATCCCAGCTACCCAGGAGGCTGAGACAGGAGAATTGCTTGAACCTGGGAGGCAGAGGTTACAGTGAGCCAAGATCACACTACTGCATCCCAGCCTGGGCAACAGATCGTGACTCTGTCTCAAAAAAAAAAAAAGGTTAACATAGGCTGTGAAAAAAAACCAAACCCAACATTTTATGTTAGTCATTTATGTATATTGTGCCATATTACAGATTGTATTTAGGTGAGAGAAAGGGATACTATTTTTTCCTATTCTCTTTTTAGTGGGCTCTTCTGGGAGGTAGTGTTTGTGAGATAACTGTGGTTTCATCTGCTGTATTTGATCAGGAACAGGCAGGGTAAGTGACAAAGGTAGTGAGCATTTATAAACAAGGGACTTTTTTTGTGTATGTGCTGTGTAACCTTTTGCTTCAGTCTGTCTGTGACGCTGATTTAGAGCATGAGAACTATGTCGTTGTAAATTCAGTTTGGAAGGAGCTCTTTCAGTTATCTATCAATGCATAAGAAACCATTCCAAAATGTGTTGGCTTAAAACAACCATTTATTCTTGCTCATGAGTGTATGGTTGACTGGGAAAAAAAAAACTAGTGATCTTGGCCAGGTCAGACTGATCTTGGCTGCACTCACCAATGCATCTGCAGTCATTTGGCAGACTGTCTGCCTACTGGCTGGTATAGAATGGCTCCCTTCCTCATGGTTGCTTAGTCTCCAGAAAGCTAGCCTGAGCTCATTCATATGGTGGTTGCAGGGGTCTGAGATAGCAATGGAACTATGCAAAGCCTTATGAAGACTAGGATAGCAGTTGGCACACAGTCACTTCTGCGGCATTCTGCTGGACAAAATAAGTCACAATGCTAATTCATGTTCAAAGCTGATCACAATGGCTAAAAGAAAAATGCTAACAAAATTACCCAACCAATATGTTCACTTGTTTTTTTTTGTACCTGGTAAGAGATTTTTCTCTTACATTCTTGTGAAATTCTTACTCATCCTTCAAATCTCAGTTCAAGAACCGCCTCCTCTGGGAATCTGGCCTGTCCTTTCTTGCAGCAGACCAAACCACAGTACTTTTTTGTGGGGGAGAGGGGGATAGTGTCTTACTTTGTCTCCCGGCTGGAGTGCAGTGGCACGATCATGGCTTATTGCAGCCTTGACCTCCTGGGTTCAGGTGATCCTCCCATCTCAGCCTCCCAGATAGCTGGGACTACAGGCATGCACCACCATGCCCCGCTAATTTTTTGTATTTTTTTAGTAGAGACAGGGTTCGCCATATTGCCCAGGCTGGCCTTGAACTCCTGGGATCAAGTGATCTGCCCATCTCAGCCTCCCAAAGTGCTGGGATTACAGGCATAAGCCATGGTGCCCAGTCTAGGACAGTCTTTTTTTATGTCACCAGCAACTGTGTTTCTATTGTCTGTTTACAGTTCTCAATTCCTTGAGGGCAGGAACCAACTTGTATAACCATTTTTGTGTCTCCAGTTCCTAGCACAGTGCTTGGCTCAACAAATATCTTCTGAATAAGTGAGATGGTGGCCATTTCTCCAGTTCTTTTATCTCCCCAATTCATATTCTGTTGATGCTATCACCTTGTGAAGACTTTATCCCTCCTGTTAATTTCTCTTCCTTGAACGCCTTAACAAATTGCACTATTTGTTAAGTTGTAATCAATGTGTCAATGATACTATATTCTATATTTTGCAGCTAGAGTTTTGAGTTTTTGTGATGTTTACTAATTACAATGTAGCATTGTTGCTTTAATTGTTCTGTTTTGGGGTGGCTTCCTTTTATATCCTTTTTGTGGTACAGTTGCAAGTGCCTAGGTTCTTAGCATTTACAAACACAGAAATGTTTATGGTCAAATGTTCAGAACTCCCTGGTAGTTCTGTAAGACATAGCTCTTAAAGTACTTTTCTTTAACTGGCAATTTGGTGCCACGGGAAGTTGTTACACAGTTGTGGAGGCCTGTAATGAGATTTCTTTTTTGTAACAAACCCCTCTGTTTCTGAACATTTACCTCTTATTTCATGTTATTGCTTACAGATGTAAGTACTATAGAATGAATGCCATTAGTTAAGACTCTCTGGAGTTGAGAAGAGAGATAATACCTAATTCAATATAATTTCATTGCATATAAATGACAATGGAGGCCCATGGAGGCAAAGTAACATACCCAAAGTCACATGTTGACTTTACTGTTTTAGGAACAGGATTTGTACAGTTAGAATAGTTTAGAAACATTGTAGACAAGCTTGCTGCTCAGCAAGATAGTATTTTCCCCCTGGTTAAGCCAGGTGAAGCTCCATGTGATATGAATCCTTTCTTAACAGAGATTCCTCTTTGAAAATGCACCATTTATCTTCTAGGTGGCCAAGTGTAGAAGGCAGTACCTCTTTGGCTGGATTAGGAGTCCAGGTACCTATCTTTGGTTCACTTGGGTTAGAATTATCTGACTAAATGCAGATTACTGGGCACTAAGACCTCTTGAAGTCTTGGAGATTTTGATAGAAATCTAGTTGGTTTTTTTTTTTTTTTCAAGTACCCAGTTGATTCTGATATACCTTGAAGTCAGAATAAGAAAATATAATATAATGTTAGGCAATGAAAAGTGCTATGGAGAAAAATAAATTAATTTGAGGGATGATGCTATTTGGATGAATTACTTCATGGGAATGACTTTGACCAGAGTCCTGGAAAGAAGTAGTTGGCCATGAAAAGATCTATGGTAAGGGGGAATAAGAGTAAACATAGGCTGGGCGCAGTGGCTCATGCCTGTAATCCCAGCACTTTGGGAGGCCGAGGCAGGTGGATCACCTGAGGTCAGGAGTTTGAGATCAGCCTGGCCAACATGGCGTAACCCTGTCTCCATTAAAAATACAAAAAGTAACCGGGCATGGTGGTGCGTGCCTGTAATCCCAGATACTAGGGAGGCTGAGGCAGGAGAATCACTTGAACCCGGAAGGCAGGGGTTGCAGTTGTGCCACTGCATTCCAGCCTGGATGACAGAGCAATACTCCATCTAAAAACAACAACAACAACAACTAAATGCAGAGGACCTGACCAGACATGAGCTTTGCAGTTTCAAGGAGTAGAACGACTTTGCTATAAACCACCCAGTTGCCTATCAATCTCAGAGTAAAATCCAATCTCCTTTCCATGCTCTATAAGACCTTATACAATCTGATCATTGCCAAGGACTAGTCACATGGCCACATGTGTTCATGGGGCCAGAAAGAGTTGTTGGAAAATGTAGTCTCTAACTCAGCAGCCTTCTGTCCACACAGGCTCCACACTATAGAAAGGGGAGCACAAACCTTTGGGGATATCTTCTTTAGTAAGACCTTAGTAAGATGAGCCAAAAACTGACCACTGGATTTGGCAAACTGAAGATCATTAATGATTTGACAGAAGCTGTTCGAATGGAGTCAGGGGAAACTGATTGGAGTGACTGTTAACTTTTACAGACTTCCTGTTATATATGAGTGAATAGCATGTTGGCTAGAAGAATGCGGGCTCTGGGAGATCTTTTTCTAAATTGGAGGTTTTATAGCATCTTTGAAAGCTATTAGGATTGATCAAGCTTGGAGGGAGAAACTGAATGTAGGAGAGAGGAAAGAACAAACATTTTGAGAAGGGAAGAGCTGAAGAAATCCAATGCACCAAGGGAGTTGTTGGTCCTAGAAAGCATCAGGGACAGTCCATCCTTTCTAACAAGGGGAGGGCAAGTCCAGAGAGCTTATAAGGGGAGGAATCATGATCCCAGTCAATTCTTCTTCAAAGCCTGTTTTATAAATTTGCCCAAGGCCAGCTGTGTTCAGGAAAAAGGGATTTCATTATTTTTCTCCTCCTCCTCCTTTCCCTCCTCTTCCCATTGTGTGCCATATGGTCCTTTGCTCTCAGAACCCATAGTTCTAGCTATTACCATTTATTCATTCAGCAAGCTTTGTGTGCACCCACTCTGAAAAATGTGGTGTCCCCAGATGTATGGTGTAGCTTCTGGGTTAGGGCTTCTTACCATCAGTGAGAAGTCATTCTCTTTTTTACCCTTGATAGAGTAGTTATCAGAGTTCCTGGGAGAGCTGATGATTTTGACTAGCTGGCCACATTCCTGGGTCTGGGCCTGGAAGGGGTGTCCTCTCTGACAATTGGGTGGCCTCAGGAGATGATGTAGAAAGGGGGATTTTGCCCTCTCAGCTAGATGAGCTAAAACACCCCAGAGATAAAAGAGTGACAAAGGTCATAGTCAGATCTCTCTCGATGCCCAGGCTATCTTCAGATTAATACTTTCATATCCTTTAACCAGAATATTCCTTTAAAGACTGATTATCTTGGTAGACATTGACAAGTGATTCTATGAATGTGGGAGGGAGCATTCTTTTTAATATTTTTTTCTTTTATCTGCTCATGTTTTTCTTAAGTCAACGTTATTTCATACCATTCTTTGATATATAACTAAGAAGCTGGAAGGTACCCGGAGGGGAATTTTTATGAAAAATAGAAGCTCAAATAGGATACCCACCTCATCGAAGAGTTTGTTACTGATGAATAACTTAGTATGTGCCAGGTAAAAACCTGATGCTAGAAGACATGGCCAGCAAAGAGAATACTTGAGTATGCTTGCAAATATACATGTAAGTAGGCTTGTGTGAGATGGAGGCTTTAAGTAATTTCTGTGGTAAAATATGTCCTGAGTTTCACACAAGGGGCTTTAAACCAAAGTCCTGAAATACAAATCACTTGAGAGTAAATATGCTCGATTGTCTAATTGTCCTTATTACCGATATATAAGATTATTAACAGAAATATATGAAGGATTCAGGGTGGAGTGAAAGGATAATGAGGAAAGGACGACAACACCAGGGCTAAGGTTAGTACAGACAAATATATGACAAGTTCTGAGAGTACTGAAACTATATGGAATATCTGAGTATATATTATATGGCCAGCAGACACATGGAAACATATTTACCCCTGGAGAGAGTAACTGTCAGGGCTCCCAGGAGAGCTGATGGCATTTGCTCATCTGGTCACATTCCTGGGTCCGGACCTGGGCCTGAGAGGAGGGGCGTCCTTTTTCTTGAATGGACGGATTCAAGGGATGATGTAGAAAGGGGATGCCCACTCGCTCATTCGGTAGGTTTATACTGATTGAAAAATTTAATTGTGTGTTCTAAAATACAAAGGTACAGCCAAAGAACAAGAAGAATCCCAGAATTTTCACAGGTATGTTCCTTGAGATGTTCTGTGCAATTGAAATTGAGGCTGATAACTATATTTTAAACCTGTCTGTAAAGATTTATAAAGTTTTCCTGATCTAATTATATTGTAGGTCAAATGCTGCTGAATATCTGTCAAAGCTATGTCAGAGACCAAGTGCCTATAATTTTCAAGAAGTGACTGAAAAAGAAACGGTTACTTCTGGTCATGACTGCTACGTCTTCCTCTGTTCTGGCCCAGTCTGGTGACAGTTCTAGTTTCCTCCTGCTGATGAGTTGGGCCTTTTTCCTGAACTGTGATGACCCCCAGGAAATGGAGAGGCCTTACATGATGGGCATGGCAGGTGAGAAGCACCTGGCTCCACCTGGCCCCCCGACGGAGGGCATCACTGGGCCATACGGACATTGGGCTATTGCCTTGGCATCTCTGATGCAGGAAACGTGTGCTCAGGCACTAAACAGCACACATGTGGATCTGTTCCGTGGTACAAGCTTAATGTCATTCATAGTAGAACCAAATCACTCTGCTGAAAGTGGTGCCTTTTCTTTTATCTTTTATTGCTATTTTTCCCCATTTGCTGGCTGAGAGGAAAGGAAAGTGGAGCAATACTGTGTACATTTGATAAACCAACACTTTTATTCTTTTATTGTTTATTCTTTGGTGTTTCTAATTCTGCCTGAATCTACAGGAGAAAGGTACAGCTAATGGATTTGTTTTTGACAGCACTCTATTTCAAGAAGCTGATATCCTTTGGCTGAAAGAAAGTTTTAATGTGGTATGCAATATATTTTACTTCCTTCAATATATGAAGTTTTTGAGGCTGTCTTCAAAGTTACAAGTTCCCTAGAATTGGCACGTAGATTAGAAGTGACTGATGGCTCACTCCAAATATATAGGAAAAAATACCCATGGTGATAAGGTGGCTGTGGGAAGCTGAGTGCCCAAAGTGCATTACTTACAACACTCCTCATCCTCATCCCCAAAGCACTTAGGACAGGCTTTCTTCTCAGTACAAGAGCTTCCATGGGGACTTATGGCAGAAGAGAGTCAGCAGCTTTCCAATGCGCATTGTCTTAAAATCTTTCATATCCAGCCTACTGGGCTGTGTGAACAAGAAAGCTCACTCACTCATCAGCAACTTCACCTCTGAATTCTTTCAAATGACCTTAGGCATTCTTTCCTAACATAGCCTGTAGTTAAACTCCAAACTAATGAGATTCAAAATTGGGCTTAGAGCAAAGATTACCTTGTGAGGAGCAGCAAAGACAAGACCAAATTAACCTATTATTGAATGCCTGCATATTCTCATGGAGCAGTAATATTTGGCCCAATTCATAGCATAATTTTAACTAAATCCATGGGTGTTATTGCGCATACATAGAAGTCACGTAAAAGGTAGGTTGCTGCACCAGGCCTGTGTTTACAAAGTCTGCCTTAATTCAATTTAAAGAAATAGTTTAAGATTAGCAGTTGTTTTGTTTTGTTTTGTTTCACCATGTTATCTCAGAAAATGGAAGTACTTCCCCTCAAGACACTGAACAGGAATGAGATACGTGGCTGAAATAAAGACTTTCACATCCCCTCCCGACAAAGTCCTTTGGGTTCCACGGCTGATGAGCCATTGGCCATTTCCAGCGTTAGCTCTGCCTTAGTTCCAGTCCTGGGCCTGTTAGGAGCAGCAGGACTGAGTGCTATTAACCAGGTAAGCAAGAAGCCAGAATCAACACAGACCACAAAAGATTACCATTTTGTGTAGACCAGATTCAGTGGATTCCAACCCAGAAGATTCTGATGGTTGCCATTCATCATACACCCACTCTCTTCCTTGCTAACAGAACCCTGATTTTATTCCCTTTCTTCTAAGCAGCCATGTATTTGAGGGGAGGCTCAGCTTCTTCTTTGAACCTAAGAGTGAAACTTGCTTTGTCTAAGCCACATAGTCAGTATGTGGGCTGGCAGTGTCAACATCAACCTAAAAACCTGTTAAAAACGCAAATTCTTAGGTCCCGTCGCATCCCAGACTGCTGAATCAGAAATTCCAGGGAAGAGGACGAGGCATCTGTTTTAACGAGTCTTCTGTGTGATTCTGATGCCAGCTGAAGTTTGAGAACCATTGGTCTAAGCCAAACATGGAGGCCATGCCCCCAGCGATGTGATGGCTTTAAGTGGGGGTATATGATGCATTTCTGGTTGATGAGATGGTAGGGGAAGCTGAGGCTTCTTAAAAGAGACAAAAGACAGGTATGTTCCTCTTTTCCCTTACCTCTGGAGGTTGATGTGTAAGGACACAATGCCCTCTGTAACCAGAGAACTTACGATTTTTTACAACCAGAGAACTTATGATTTTTATGAACAAGAGGTATTAGTAAAGAGGTTTGACAAATAGTTATGTCTTTGAAGAGATAAAATGTTAAAAATAAAAGAGAGCAGAGGTTAAATGTAGTTTATGTGAATAATTTCTTTGGAATATTCTGGCTAAGTGAGATCTTATTTAGCTACCTGCCCTCTGCAGATATGCCTCAATTGGCCCAGAACCTAACTCATGGGATGTCACCTTGAGGTCAGGCACTGGCCACAGGAATGGGGCCATCCACTCTGTGCATATCCCTTGCCAAACACTCTGTCTCTCACAGGAGCATTCTCCCAGGATGGTGAGGAATGGTTATGCTTGGATGTCACTCAGCTCACCCATGCTAAGGCAAAGAGGGCCCCCAGAGTTGTGTTTGTAGCTGCACAATGGCCACTGCTCAGACCAGTGTTTGCAGAGCTCAGCTATTTCTCATCAAGGATTATTTGCAGTTCTTTCCAGGCTTATGAGAAGTCTCATTGTGAACTCTGCAGAAGGGCGTCACAATATTTGATATTTAGTTACAAAGGCTCACAGTTGAAAATGTGACCTTTTGTTCAGTTTTATTTTCTTAACTGAGCCCGAAAGCACAAGAAGCGTTGGCTGCTGAGAGTTAGGCTAGGGACTTTGACTTCCTATCCACCTAAGTTCGAGTTAACTTTGTAATGGTTGGTCTGATTTCATAAACCTCCTTTCCATCCTCCAGCCCTTCTGTAACATCAGAATCTCAAAGCATTTCCTGATTTGGCCTTTGGGCTTAGGTAATATACCATATAAAGCAGGCAGACTGATTTTGTTTCTTTTCATTTTTAATACCAATTGCCCAGATAAAAAGGAAACTTCAGTGAATTTTGTTGCAGTGGCAGAATGTGGAGATTAATTAGCAGGCTCCCTCTCTTTTCCCTGCCGAGTTGACGATGTGGGTGACACGTGGGCTCCCTCTCTGCACTCTCACTGATTTATGGAGCATTCAGCCCATTAGTTGGAGGGCCTTTCAGCAACGCGGCCTATCTGTCCCAGTATGACTATTTATAGGCTACTTTGTTCCAACAAACCACTTTCATTCTAGCTCCTTCATCTGAAATTGTTGGTAGTGAACTATTTCCATTATACAAGAGGGTGCTATGAGCTGGATCTTATTTTCAGTTTGAGGTCATTAATATCATTAGGTTGAAGTGATTTAATGTGGCACAGTAGGGATGAATGCACTACAGATGTTACTGTCATGGAAACAAATTGGGCGCAGACTCAAGGCATAAGATAGAACTGCTGTAGACTGTGATGTTCAAGATAATGCATGTAACATTATTCCAAACAGATATGGCCCCCGTCAGAGTCCCTGCTGTTTCCTGAATTGAGTTCAGTAAGCTGGCATTAAGGTTTTTCCTGCTTTGACCTGAGCCTCTGTCCTGCTCCGACCCGAGCCTCTCTCCTGCTCCATCTTCCTCTTATACTCTCTTTTACCACTCCCTCGGAATGCCTCCCACTGCCTGCTGTGGTTTGCATTTGCCCAGTACTTCATGTATCCATGTCTCTGTTCATGCTCTACCCTGACCTGAAATGTCCTTGTTTTATCTGTCTAACAATGGGCTCATGTGTCCTCTGACAATATTCTACTCATTTTTCAAGTTCCAGAGTAAACATCACCTCCTCCACGCAGTCTTCTCTGGTTTCCTCTCACTCAGAATGAATCTCTCCTTGGCACGCACCCAAACTCCCCAAGCAGACTACCTGCACTTCTTTTAGCATGTATTTTATTTTACCCTATATTGTGGTTAGCTGTTTTTATGTCTGTCTTTCTCATGTGACTATAACCTGCTTAAGGGGAAGATGGGTCTTATTTATTTTGAAATGTTTCTTCTGTTCCTAGCACCTGGAGCAGCACCCAGAGTGTGCTAGGTGTTCAGTAAATATATGCTTAATAGATGGAAGACTATTATGATTTTCTTTCACATTAGATTCTCCATAGAAAAAGGCAGAAAAAAAGCAGCCACAGTTTGACTGCTGAGTTTGAATAATTTCCATGAAATTGTTTGTTTCTTTAGGCTTTTTGTGGATTAATTTTAAATCAACAAATGAAAAAGTGTTGTGTGTTCAGCACCAATTATATTCCTGATTCAATCTTAAATGCAAGACAATGCTCCCAGAAATCTGACCTTTCTCTTCTATATTTTTTCACTTCTTTTCAAACACAATATTATTCCACATTTTGATTAAAAAGAAAGGTATTTCACTGAAAGAATGGCACTATCCTGTTTAACTATCTCTTAAGAAACGCCTGAAGGATGATGTGGCCCAGCATTTATGGCTGGTGCCACTTTACACAGAACACTCTGACTGTCCTCGCTCCCCAGGGTCAGTGTGCAGTGCTTTGAATGGAGGGGATGGTTTCCCATTTCATGATATCCTCAGGCAGGACAGCCTAGCCCCATCAATATGAGTGGATGCTCCCTGTCTCCTCAGGCATCGCCTTCTGTTTTATGCTAATCCATCCCACTGAAGACTTATCAGTGGGCTATTAGATTTTGAGATATTTTTGCCTGCTTGAGGGAAAATGTAGCTTAAGTACTTTTTTAGCCCATGTGTGCCGAATATTTTAAATTTACTCCTCCAGATATACTTCCTACCGTTTTTCTACTCTGCTTTGTGCCCCAGGAGTCTGTCCCATTCTTCTTTGGTCTCTGGCTTCTAGTTGGGTTCAGCCCATTGGCAGGAGATTGGAGGAAGGGTAGGGAGAGAGTTGGGTATTTATTCTCTGAGCTTCTTCCTGTGGGCAGGCTATGTCCCTCCATTGAAGGTTGCAGTTTCTGTGGTGGCCCCCGCCACAGAGCTCTCTCTGTGTCTGGGTTCTGGTGACCACTCCTTCCAATTGCCCCTTTAGGCTGAGTGGTGGTAACAGACCCAGCTATTACTAGGCCTCAGCTATCTCTTATGTTTTAGGGATACTTTTATTTCCCTTCAGGAACATTCCCATTGTACCTTGTCCATAGTCTTTGTATTAAACTCTCCTCATGACCCATGAGTGTACCATCATTTTCTTGCCAGGACTTGATTAAATCACAGTGTCATATCAGACACACCTGTTGTGTCCTAGATTTGGTTTTGTTTTTAAATCTCCTTCTCCTTGTGAAAAACTTGTACTCCAGACCTTAGTGAGACAAGAATTGGGTAGTAAGTGAGGAAAGGAACAAAATGCACGGGGCTTTCTGCTTAGCAACTTCCTTTATCAATTCTTGTGGGAAACATCTCAACGTTAATAAAACGCCAAACAAAATTTCTCTTTTAAAAGGAGAATTTTACAATAAAAAGGAGCTGGAGAAACTGAAAATGAGAAAGAACCTTGGAAATTGTCTGGGGAGGGATCTAGGGTGCTTTGCCTGTTCCACGCCCAGAGCCCTACTCTGAGGACAGCTTCTACCCTACGATATCTTTACACAATAAAGAAGTTTGAAGCAGGTTCCTTTCTATAGGTCTAAAACTTTTACTAGTCATGATGGAGCACTTTCACTATAGGGAGCACACTTTTCTTTATAATGTATCCCCATGATCACCAGGACTTGGATTCAGGATTGATGCCTTACACAAAGACCGCCTTCCATCCATGGTGGCTGCGTATGAGAGCCACAGTTTACTGGAGGATATTACATGGATGGTGGCTGGCTGGTGCACTCTCAGAAAGGACCTGTCAATCCTTTCACTTAGGGAATTTGAATAGGAGTTGTACAATTATTAAACTTGTAGACCTGGCAGCAGTGGAAGAAGGGATCAAGTAGCTGAATCACTGTGACAGAATAACAACAGAATAGGAAAGAGAAGACACTATCAACTCAGGGAGACCAACAGAAGCAGTCTGCTACAGCCTACATCCTTAACGACTTTCCAACTTATTCTCAGGCAAGTCCTTTCCTTGCAATAATCCTAGGCAGCATCAGGCTTAACTAACTTCAAGTACAGAAGAAAGAGAGTCTCTCTTTTCTAATAAATTCCCAGGATTGAGTCTTTTTGGACTGGTTGGGGTCACATGACCAACCCTGAGCCAATCACTGTGACTTGGGAAATGGAACACTCTCATTAATGGAGCTGGGTCACATATACACACCCAGAGCCTGGGAGGAGTGTCTATCTTACCAAACGATGGAATGCTATTTTCAGAAGAAAGGAGAAGCCTGGACAGGCCAGAAGAACAGATTGGGTCATTTTAGTACATTTCAGTTTCTTACTACCTGAAAGAGCGTGCCTAACATAACTACCATTCAGAGAAGCAAATCCTCTTTTTTTCTATTATGTACTGTCATCTAGTCCTATGGGCACAATTTGAATACTTCCAGGGACAGCTTACTAAACCTCCAGGTGGGCAGCCTGATATGCTGTTGAGCAGCCCACACCGTAGCAAGTCCCTCGTTCATATGTATCCACCTACCTGCTGCCAGTTCTCCTTGGTCCTGTTCTGTCCTATGCGACAGCACTCCCCAATATCCTCCCTCCTCCACATGACAGCCTTTTGAATTTTATAAGACAGTTAAGAATTAAGAATGATTACAGGGAAATTAAAATTGGGCAATCATTTGCTGGAAAAAAACATATTTTTCTCATCTACCTACATGCAACATTAAATAACTCTCTCCTACTCAATTAAAAGCCCCAAGCCAAAAACATTAGGAATCCAAGTACTCTCTCTCCCCTTCCCCCACATGGACGATTTTATCACAGACAACCATATTGCTTTAAATAATGTGCCTTGCTGTTGAGTGAGCCAGCACTGGGCCTAAATAATGACTTTAGCTGTAGAATGGCAAATCCCCCTCTGCATGCAGAACATAACAGACAATCCAATCTGATGAGCAGGGAAATGGAATGATTCTGCTTCCAATTGGTTTTTGTTTAATGCTATCTCCCTTTCAAATGTCACTTAAAGTGTCACAGATTGACTCATTGATCTGTAAATGAACCTAACAATACTTGGAGTTTAAACCTTTGAACACCTTTGGGATCTAGTGACTCAGTGCTGTAGAAGCAAACTATTTCAACACCCTGGCAGCTAGGGGTTTTGCCTGAGGTTAATAAGGATAAGATTCCAGTGGTAAGAAGACAGTGGCCTAGGCATTATCTCTGGGCACCTTGTTCTCTGCCCTGACCCCCTTAAGGGGTCCTGACTCTCAAGGAGACTTCCTAATCTGATAAAGTGAGATTCCTTTAAACTCAGAAGAGTTGACTATTAGGGATATAAAACGTTCTTTCTGTCAAGTCAATCTGGAAAGCTTGAGATCAAAAGTCACAACACTAACCCTCACTGGGAGCTTTCCACACCCTGCAAATGTCTGCCAGCAGGCAGCAAAAGGAGATTTTTGTTTTTGTTTTGGACTGTCCTCGTGTTCTAAAGCTCTTAGTTCTGCGGAGGGCTGGCAGAAGCAAACACTCCTAAACTTGCTGTTTCAAGGTAACTCATCTGTTACCAAAACAGGAGCATTGCTGGTTTAAAGTTCCAAGTCCCTAACACAGCTGACTTTTATGCCATTCCCTGGGTTTTGTCGCTTTCCTCTGAGTTGTTCCTTGCCCATCTAGACCTGTGTGTCCTAAAGTCGTCCTGCCTTGTCTTTGGGACACGCTGTTGTACCCAGTATCTTTAACTAAAAACCTTGCCCTGCTCAGTATCAGCTTTTGCTCTGTGACCTCCATGATGCTCTGGAGGTCCTGTTTATGCTTGACTGCTTTGTCGCCCCATCCTACAATGTGGGCAACTCAGTGAGGCTGCCTCTGCAGCCATTCTCCACTATTGCTGCTCTGCCATCTCTGCATGCCATCCAGACCCAGTGTCATGCCCAACGGGGAACATTTCTGGATGCCCTTGGACTCCCCCTCACCCTTGTTAGGGATGTCTTGTATCTCAGCTTTGTAATGCGGGATACTCAGATTTTCTCAAGAACCCCACAGCAACTAAATGCATTGTTCTTTCTGATCCTGCCTTGACACTTCTGTCTAGGACTTCCCAGACCTCTGACCTCTCTCTACTGCAGCTTGTAATGAAGTCTGTGTTCAGACCTTCAACCTTTGCTTCTGACGTGTAAAGGAAATCTGGGGCCTTTAAAAAAATAAACGTTCTCTCTCAGCAAACCATGTTCTGTTTTGTTGTGTTTTTTAAAAAGTTTTATTAAGGTATAATTAATATACCATAAAATTCACTCAAAATAAATGTACGATTCACTGATTTTAGTAAACTTATAGAATTGTGGAACAATAATCAAAATTCAGTTTTATGATATTCTCCTATCCTCAAAAAAGTTCCCTCATTCCTGTTTGCAGTTAATCCCTGTTCCCACTCCCAGCCCCAGCAACCGCTAATCTGTTTTCTGTCTCTATAAGTGTGCCATTTCTAGACAAGTCATAAAAATAGAATTATAAAATATATAGTCTTTTTTGTCTAGCTCCTTTCACTTAGCATAATGTTTCTGAGGATGATTCATGTAGTTGCATGTATCAGCAGTTCATTCCTTTTAATCCTGAATAGAATTCCATAAATACAACACATTTTGCTTTTCCATTTGCCATTTGATGGACTTTGGATAATTTCCTGGTTTGGGTTATTATAAATGTTGTTTTGACATTCATGTGTATGTCTTTATGTGGACACACATTTTCATATATAGAAGTGCAGCTACTTGGTTGAATGATATATTTGTATTTAAATATTTAAGGACTTGCCGAACTACTTTTCCTAGTGGCTGTACCACTATACATTCTCACCAGCAAGCATGAAAGTTCCAGTTTCTCCACATTTTCACTAACTCCTGGTACTAACAAAAATTATTACAGTCATTCCAGTAAGTATATAGAGCCGTCTCATTGTGGTTTTCATTTGAATTTCCTTCATGACTAATGAGGTTGAACATCTTTTCATGTACTCATTAGCCATTCACTTATTCTCTTTGGTAAAATGTCTATTAAAATCTTTCATCCAGCTTTTTTAGTTGGGTTACGTATCTTCTTTCTATTGAGTTATTAGTATTCTCCATGCATTCTGAATGCAGGTCCTTTATCAAGCACAAGATTTGAAACTATGGCTTGTCTTTTCATTTACTTAGTGATATCTTAAGTAATTGTTTTACTTAAAGTAAAATAATTTTTATTTTTAGGAAGTTCAATTAACCTTTTTTTTTCTTTTATAAATTTTCTTTTGTTGGTGTCATAGCTTTGCCAAACCCAAGATCATAAAGAATTCTTCTATGTTTCCTTCTAGAGGATTTAGAGTTTTAACTCTTAACTTTAGGTCTATGATTCATTTTGAGTTTATTTTTGTGTGCGGTTTGAGGGAAGGGCCTAAGTAGTTTTTTTCTCACATATGGATATCCAATTGTCCTAGCACTATTTTTTGAAACCATTATGCTTTCTCAGTTGAATTGTCTTGGCACCATTGTCAAAGATTAAGTTATAGTCCATAAATGTAAGAAATTATTTCTGAACTCTTAGTTCTCTCCTATTAATCTATATACTTATCCTTTGCCAATACCACACTTTGTTGATGACTATAGCTTTGGAGTAAGTTTTAAAATTAGATCATGCAAGTTCTCTTTGTTCTTTTTCAAATTGTTTTGGCTATTTAAGTTCCTTGCATTTCCATATACATTTTCAAATCAGCTTGTTAATTTTTACAAAAACAGTTGCTGGGATTTTGATAGGGATTGTATTGAATTTCTAGATCAATTTGTTGAGAATTTGTCATCTTGACAGTATTGACTATGCCAGTTCAAGAATGTGAACATTATGTAGATCTTTAATTGCTCAGCAATGTTTTGTAGTAGTCAGTATGCAAAATTTGTATTTCTTTTTAAACATTTATTTCTTTGTATTTTATTCTTTTTAATGTTTTTATGACAAAAATCTTAATTTTGTTTTTGGATTTTTTTATTGCTAGTATATAGAAATATTGATCTTATATTCTGTGATCTTGTTAAATTCATTTATTCTAGTAGTTTTTTGATGAATACCTTGAGGCTTTCTACATAACAGATTATGTCATCTATGAATAAAAACAGTTTTACTTCTCCCTTTCAAATCTAGGCATCTTTAATTTCCTTGTATTTATTTTTTATTGCATTAGCTAGAACATCCTTTACGGTGTTGAAAAGAAGTGGAAAAGTGGCATTGTTCCCTGTCTTAGGGGAAAAACATTCAGTCTTTTTTACCATTTAGTATGATGTTAGCTGTGGATTTTTCATGGAGACACTCTTTCAGGTTAAGGAAGTTCTCCTATAGTTTTTGCTTGGGAAAGTTTTATCATGAATAGGTGTTAGATTTTGAAAAGTGTTTTTTTCTTCATCTATTGAGCTGATCATTCATTTTTTTTCCTCTTATTCTATTAATCTGGCACCTTACACTAACTGTATTTTGGGTGTAAAACCAAACTACGGACCCCACTTAGTGATGGCCTATAATCCTTTTCCAAGTTGCTGGATTTGATTTGCTCATATTTTGTTAAGGATTTTTACATTTATGTTCATGAGTGATATCAATCTGTTGTTTCTTCTTTTCTGGTGTCTTTGTGTTGTTTTGGTATTAAAATAATACCTTAAAGAAGAGGTGAGAATTATTCCTTCTTCTGTTTTCCAAAAGAGTTTGTAAAGGATTGTTACTATGTCATCTTAAAATATTTAAGAAAACTCACGGGTGAATTCTGAGCCTGGGCTTTTCTTTGTGGAAACATTTAAAATTAAGACTAAATTTCTTCACTTGTTAAAGGTCCATTTAGATTTTATCTTCTTGAGTCAGTTTTGGTAATTTGTGTTGTTTTAGGTATTTGTTCATTTCATCTAAGTTGTCTATTTTTTTTTGGTGTGAAGTTGTTCAATGTTTTTTTAGTTGTTCATATTTTATTATATATTTTTTAATTGTGTAGGGTCAGAAGTTATATCCCCCTTTTAATTTCTGATTTGGGTAATTTGTTTTCAGTCAGTCTAGCTAAGTTTTGTTAACTGTGTTGATAATTCATAAAACCACTTTTGATTTCATGGATTTTATCTTATTTTCCTATTTCATTGATTTCTGCTCTAATCTTCATTAATTCTTTTCTTTTAATGCCAATCAAAACCAAAGTGGGATACCATCTCACACCAGTTAGAATGGCAATCATTAAAAAGTCAGGAAACAACAGGTGCTGGAGAGGATGTGGAGCAATTGGAACACTTTTACACTGTTGGTGGGACTGTAAACTAGTTCAACCATTGTGGAAAACAGTGTGGCGATTCCTCAAGGACCTAGAACTAGAAATACCATTTGACCCAGCCATCCCATTACCAGGCATATACCCAAAGGATTATAAATCATGCTTCTATAAAGACACATGCACACATATGTTTATTGCGGCACTATTCACAATAGCAAAGACTTGGAACCAACCCAAATGTCCATCAATGACAGACTGGATTAAGAAAATGTGGCACATATACACCATGGAATACTATGTGTCCATAAAAAAGGATGAGTTAATGTCCTTTGTAGGGACATGGATGCAGCTGGAAACTATCACTCTCAGCAAACTATCGCAAGAACAGAAAACCAAACACCACATGTTATCACTCATAGGTGGGAACTGAACTGTGAGATCACTTGGACACAGGAAGGGGAACATCACACATGGGGGCCTGTTGTGGGGTAGGGGGAGGGGAGAGGGATAGCATTAGGAGATATACGTAATGTAAATGATGAGTTAATGGGTGCAGCACACCAACATGGCACATGTATACATATGTAACAAACCTGCCCGTTGTGCACATGTACCCTAGAACATAAAGTATAATACAAAAAAAGTTCTTTTCTTTTGCTTGGATTTTGTTTAACTTTTCACTTTCTTTTTAAGTTTCTTAAGGTGGCAGCTTAGGTTATTGATTTGATACTTTCTGATATAGGTATTTAAAGCTATTAGTTTTCCTCAGAATGCTGCCTTAGCTCCTTCCCATAAATTATTAAAATTTTATTTTCGTTCAGTTCAAAATATTTTTAAATTTCCTCTGTATTTCTTTGTTAAGCCAATGGTTTATTTAGAATAGTGCTATTTAATTTCCAAATGTTTGAAAATTTCTAGTTTTTTTCTCTGGTTTAGATTTCTAACTTAATTTCATTGTGTTTGAAGAATATTTTTATAACATCAACCCTTTTAATATAGTAAGATTTGTTTTCTGGCCTAGCATATGGTCCATCTTGGAGAATACTCCATATGTAATTGAAAAGAACGTGTATTCTGCAGTCATTAGGTATGGAGTTCTATAAAGTTTTCCTTCAGAATCAACCAGGAATTGGTTTTAGGATCCCCTGGTGCTCATATCTCTTATATAAAATAGTGTAGTATTTGCATACATCTTATGCACGTCCTCCCATATACTTTAAATCATCTTAGATTACTTATAATACTTAATACAATGTAAATGCTATGTAAATAGTTGCATTGTATTTTTATTGTTGACTTGCTATTTTTAATTGTTGATTGTTTTCAAATATTTTCAATCCACAGTTGGTTGAATCTGCAGATAGGGAGGGCCAATTGCATATTGCTACTAACATAGAGTTGATTGATAGTATTGCTCAAGTCTTCAATATTCTTGCAATTTGGCAGGGGAGGGTCTGGTTGTTCTATCAGTTACTGAGAGTGGGGTATTAAAATCTCCAACAAAAAGTGTAGAATTGTCTTTTCTTCCTTTCAAGTCTATTGTTTTTGTGGTATTTTGGTGCTTTGTTTATAAGTCCATATATACATTTATGATTGCCATATTTTACTAATGTATTGGCTGTTCTATTTTTATAAAATGTCCTTATCTTTGATAACATTTTTTATCTTAAAGAAAGTTTGTTTTGTTTGACAGTAATGTAGTCATTGCAGCTCTCTTATGTTTGCATGGTCTATCTTTTTCCAATTTTTTTTCAATTTATATTTTTCTTTGAATCTAAGGTATATCTCTTACACACAGCATATAGTTGGATCTTGATTTTTCATGACAATCTTTGTCTTCTCATTTAGACCACAAATGTTTAATGCATTCATTGATATGATTTAATTTACGTTTACTGTGTTGCATTTCTAAATGTCTTCTTTCCTTTTTGTTACTCTGCTCCTCTTTGCCTTCTTTTGTGTTAAATACATATTTTAATTAGTTTGTTCATTTTTAAAAATATTTCTGTGAGTTATTTTCTTAGTGATATTGTTCTAGTGGTTATGATATGCACTTTAACTTATCATATTATACTTCAGATTAACATAACTTGATTATGATAAAACGTAGAAACTTTGCTCCAATGTACTTTCATTCATTCCTTATCCTTTGTATTATACTTTGTAATATTATATATACACACAAATACATACGCATGTATATAATAATTATAACACAATATTAAAATTATTTATTCATGCAATGCCACGTCTTTTAATATTAAACTAAAGTATTTTACATTCCCTGCAAATCTTGTTTTGATTGTTAAACCGAACAACCAAAAAGTTGTTTGGTTTAACATTTTCAAAGTTATCTTTCCGTTTCAGTGTCTGATTCACTTTGACCTCAGTGACCACTTAGCTTATTTGGTTCCCTAACTACTGTCTTGAGTTGTTCAGATTCTGGGTTTTCTTTTTAATGAGAAGCACTGAATTCTTTTGAATTTTAGTGTCTTTCTCAGCTCCTTGACCTCACCATGAGTCACATGACTGGAATCTTCTGTATTCAGAATTGAATCTGAGACCTGAGTTCTGGTTGAATTTTGAGCCATTCTAGCCCTGGACCACCTAATACTATGACTTCCAGATTTCAATATCTACATCTGGGGACATAATAGTTCAAGCTTTCACAAACAAGAAAGCTATTCATTTAAAAACTTGGGGTACTCTTGCTTAGGAAAATGGTGAAAATAATAACAAACCCATTATTTTTTAGGGGTTTTATCATTGCTTGCTGTTTTCTCCACAACTTGCATGTCTATAGTTTCCATCCTGCTTCCATCCATTCATCCATTCTACTTCCTAAGCTTCCATCTGGCTACTTCTACTTCCTAGGTAGGCCATGTGTCATTATCTCCCTATCCCCGGGTCAGTACTTCTCCCAAAGAGGCCCTGATTCAGTGGGCCATTCCATTTTTACCATGAGTGTGGTGATTGGTGACCCTTTCATGTGAATTATTTTATGTGGATGTGATTCTCCATACCTGAGCCAACACTGCTATCCCTGGGAAAAGGGCCTCTATGTGGGGTACAGGCAGGCTCAGCTGCCCTTATTTGATTTATGAGAATTCCTCTATTGACCCATGCTTTCCCCAAACTGACTATAGTTAGTTGGATTGTAGATCCCAAAAGATATGCCCATATGCTAATCTCTAAAACCTGTGAGGCCAGGCATGGTGGCTTATGCCTGTAATCCCAGCACTTTGGGAGGCCGAGGTAGGCGGATCACGAGGTCAGGAGATTGAGACCATCCTGGCCAACATGGTGAAACCCCATCTCTACTAAATATACAACAATTAGCTGGGCATGGTAGCTCATGCCTGTAGTCCCAGCTACTTGGGAGGCTAAGGCAGGAGAATTGCTTGAACCCAGGAGGCGGAGGTTGCAGTGAGTCAAGATTGCATCACTGCACTCCAGCCTGGCGACAAAGTGAGATTCTGTCACAAAAAACAAAAACACAAACAAACAAACAAAAACTGTGAATATAAATAATACCCTGAACTTTTCCCAAAACTGATCAACCACCTCCCCTTGGAATTTAGTGAGCAGATTAAGCTTAAGCTTTATGCCTGTCTTCAAATCTTCTCTTGCATTTGACTTTAGCTAATTTTTTCCCATTATTCCAGCCCCTTCCTCATTCCTACCCCTCTGCCAATATTCCAAACATCTACACAGAAACACCATGCTGCATTACTCCCATTTTCTCTCCGTCATTACCATAGAACTACGTAAAATCAAGTAGAGCGAAGGGCAAAGAATAAAAGCAAAATACTGGGGACACACTACTGTTATTAGAGATAACCTAGACATTTTAACACAATGATTCAATTTCTACATAGAATATTCCCATCCAGTTATGTCACTATCCCAGAGGCTGGTTTAAATCCCTTTTTTCATTCAATAGGAATTCATAAAGCACCTCTCTGCACAGCTGTGTGATAGACTGAGACATGTCCTTTGCTCCCAAGGAGCTCAGCTTTGATTAACTATGGACTATAGCTTCTCTTTTCTTTATAGAGAGGGTTAAAAAGGCTCAGTTTAATAGAATTCACAAAGTCATTACTGCAGAAAATTCCTTTAATATTCCATGCATAATTATTGCTGTCCTTAGTGGACCAGACCACTCCCTGCCTGACTCCTCAACAGCAATCCATATCAGATCTACAGAGAATCAAATAAACAGTGATGTGACTTGCTACATTCTTCCACATCAGTCAGCAAAGCTCAGTGTTCATATTCTGGATAATCTGCTCCCAGATGCTTGTTTATTAAAAAGTAAACTGAGTCTGCCTAGTGAAATTTATCCCACACTACTGGATGTGGTGAAATAAACAGAAAAAAGTCATTGGTCTGCCCTTCAGAATATGTACACCTACAGGGTCCCCATTACAGAAAGCATTATTTCTTTTTTCTGGATATGACTTTCTTTGGTTCCGTATGCAAAAGTGATATGTACTCGCAGCAGAAAATAAAATACAATACTAACAAAATAAAGGCACCCCCTAATCCCACCATCCACACAGATAACTACTGATAATATTTCAGTATGTAGTATATCTTTTGTTCTCTGCAGAGATACATACTTTTTGCTTACATCAAAACAGTCTTACATTTTACATATCTTGTGGACTGCTTTTTCAGTTCATAGTGCATAGTGAACATTTTCCCATTATATTCTTGTTAGAACTGACAGTAGAAGCATCGTTCTTCCTTTAACAGATTTTACCTTATGGCTGGCTGACTCTAGTTATCTCCTTCTGGTGTTCCTGCTTGAGTCTTTTACACCCCCTGGCCACCCTGTGCCTGGTTACCAGATTGATCTGCCTAAAATACTACTTATACCTTTGACCCCAGACCAGAATCCTTGATAAAACTTTTTCCTTCATTCTGCCCCAGTTGCCTAGAGGGAGGAGTTCTCACCTGACCCTTTATTCCAGGCTGTCCTCAACAAGTCCAACATGATTTATGTACATTGTTTTGCATCACTTATTACATAAATCCTTTGTCCAAATGAGTTTCCCTCCAACACGGTTGCTCATTATTCCCTGATAGACTGCTCAATCTCCCCATTGAAGCTGCTCTCTCTGCTGGTAGAGTCTCCCTCCCCTATTCTCTACCTTTGCCCAGGTTCTTTTCTGCCCTTACTTGCCCAAATGTTTTCTTTGCTTTTTAAATTTTTAAAAAAATTTTTATAGGTACATAGTAGGTGTATATATTTATGGGGTATATTGGATATTATGATAGAGGCATACAATGTGTAATAATCACATCAAGGTAATCACCTTGAGCATTTATATTTTGTGTTACAAACAATCCAAGTATACTCTTAATTATTTTAGAATGTATAATTAAATTATTATTGACTATAGTCACCTGCTTGTGCTATAAAATACTAGATTGTATTCATTCTTTCTATTTTTTTGATCCATTTCCTCCCCACCCCGCGTTGCAATTCCCAGCCTCTGGTAACCATCGTTCTACTCTCTGTCTCCATCAGTTCAATTGTTTTAATTTTTGGTCCCACAGATAAATGAGAACATGCAAATTTTTATTCCTGTGCCTGGTTTATTTCACTTAACATAATGACCTCCATGTTGCAAATGATAGAATTTCTTTATTTTTTACAGCTGAATAAAACTCCATTGTGTATATGTACCACATTTTCTTTATCCATCCATCTCTTGGTGGACACATAGGTTGCTTCCAATCTTGACTATGTGAATAGTGCTACAATAAACATGAGAGTGCAGACATCTCTTAAATATACTGATTTCCTTTCTTTTGTGTATATACCTAGCATTGGAATTGCTGGATCATATAGTACCTCTATTTTTAGTTTTTTGAGAAACCTCCAAATTAGTCTACGTGGTGGCTGTACTAATTTACATTCCCACCAACAGCTGTAGGGGTTTCCTTTCCTCCACACCCTCTCTAGCATCTGTTATTGCCTATCTTTTGGATAAAAGCCATTTTAACTGGGGTGAGATGATATCTCATTGTAGTTTTGATTTGCATTTCTCTCATGATCAGTGATGTAGAGCACCTTTTCATATACCAGTTTGCCATTTATATGTCCCTTTGGAGATTCAGATATTTTGTCCATTTTCAAAATCAGATTATTAGAATTTTTCCTCTAAAGTTGGTTGAGCTTCTTATATATTCTGATTATTAATCTGTTGTCAGATAGAGAGTTTGCAAATATTTTCTCCCAGTATCTCTTCACTTTGTTGGCTGTTTACTTTGCTGTGCAAAAAGCTTTTTAACTTGATGTTATCCCATTTGTCCATTTTTGCTTTGGTTGTCTGTGTTTGTTGTGGTATTACTCAGGAAATCTTTGCCCAGTCCAATGTCCTGGAGAGTTTCCTCAGTGTTTTCTTGTAGCAGTTTAATAGTTTCAGGTCTTAGATTTAAGTCTTTAATCCATTTTGATTTGATTTTTGTACACGGAGAAAAATAATGACCTAGTTTTATTCTTCTGCATATGGATATCCAGTTTTCCCAGCACTATCTATTGAAGAGACTGTCCTTTTCCCCAGTGAATGTTACTGGCACCTTTGTCAAAAATAACTTCACTGTAGATGTATGGATTTGTTTCTGGGTTCTACATTTAGTTCCATTGGTATATATGTGTGTTTTTGTGCCAGTATAATGCTGTTCTTATTTGTCATTCAGGAGCATATTGTTTAATTTCCATGTGTTTGTATAGTTTCCAAAATTCCTCTTGTTGTTGATTTCTAGCCATATTCCATTGTGGTCAGAAAAGATACTTGATATTATTTCAGTTTTTTTGAATATTTAAGACTTGTTTTGTGGCGTAACGTGTGCATATGGTCTATCTTTGAGAATGATCCATGTGCTGGCAAGAAGAATGTGTATTCTGCAGCCGTTTGATGAAGTGCTCTGTAAATAACTATTAGGTACACTTGGCCTATAGGACAGATTAAATCTGGTTTTTCTTTGTTGACTTTTTTTGGCTAGATGATCTGTCCAATGCTGAAAGTGGGGTGGTGAAGTCTTCAGATATTATTTTAGTGCTAATAATATTTATTTATATATCTGGGTGCTCCAGTGCTGGTTGCATATATATTTACAATTATTATATCCTTTTTCTGAGTTGACTCCTTTATCGTTATATAATGACCTTCTTTGTCTCTTTTTATGGTTTTTGTCTTGAAATCTATTTTGTCTGATACAGATGTAGCTACTCTTGCTCTCTTTTGGTTTCCATTTGCATGGAGTATCTTTTTCCATCCCTTTATTATTTTCAGTCTATGTGTGTCTTTATATATGAAGTGCATTTCTTGCAGGCAACAAATCATTGGGGCTTCTTTTTTTTTTTTAAGACGAAATCTCGCTCTGTTGCCCAGACTGGAGTGCAGTGGTGCAGTTTTGGTTCACTGCAAGCTCCATTTCCCAGATTCACGCCATTCTCCTGCCTCAGCCTCCTGAGTAGCTGGTACTACAGGTGCCCGCTACCATGCCTGGCTAATTTTTTGTGTTTTTAGTAGAGACGGGGTTTCACTGTGTTAGCCAGGATGGTCTCAATCTCCAGACCTCGTGATCTACCCACCTCGGCCTCCCAAAGTGCTGGGATTACAGGCATGAGCTATCAGCCACATTTTTTTTTTTTAAAAATCCATTCAGGCACTCTATGTATTTTGACTGGAGAGTTTAGTCCATTTACACTAAATGTTATTACTAATAAATAAGGGTTTACTCCTGCCATGTTGTTATATATTTTTTTAGTGGTTTTGTGGTCTTCTCTTCCTTCTTTTCTTCCTTTCTGTCTTCCTTTTAGTGAAGGTGATTTTCTCTGGTGGTATGTTTTAATTTCTTGCTTTTTATTTTTTGTGTATCTGTTGTATGTTTTTAGATTTGAGGTTCCATGAGGCTTGCAATTAATATCTTATAACTCATTATTTTAAACTGATGACAATTTAACATTGATTGTATAAACAAACAAAGTAAAAAATAAGCAAAAAGAAAGCTAATAAAACTCTATAATTTTGTTTCTCTGTTTTGTAACTTTTGTTGTTTCTATTTATACACTATTGCGCTGTCTTGAAAAGTTCTCGTAGTTATTATTTTTTAACATTTCATCTTCTCATCTTTCTACTTAAGATATGAGTAGTTTATACACCACAATTACAGAGTCATAATATTCTGTGTACTTACTATTACCAGTGAGTTTTGTATCTTCACATGGTTTCTTATTGCTCATTGATATCTTTTTCGTTCAGGTAAAAAAAAAAAACTCCCTTTGGCATTTCTCATAGGACAGGCTGATGATGAAATCTCTCAGCTTTTGTTTGTCTGGGGAAGTCTTTATTTCTTCTACATGTGTGAAGGAAATTTTCATCAGGTATGCTATTTTAAGATAAAAGTTTTTTTTCTGTCAACACTTTAAATGTGTCGTGCCACTCTCTCTGAGCCTGTAAGGCTTCTACTGAAAAGTCTGCTGCTAGACATATTGGAGCTCCATTGTATGTTATTTGTTTCTTTTCTCTTGCTGCTTTTAGAATCCTTTCTTTATTCTTGACCTTTAGAAGTTTGATTATTGAAGGTTGTGAGGTAGCCTTCTTTGGGTTAAATCTATCTGGTGTTCTATAGCTTTCTTGTACTTGAGTATTGATATCTTCCTCTAGATTTGGGAAGTTATTTGTTATTATCCCTTTAAATACACTTTCTACCTCTATCTCTCTATCTCCTTTTTAAGGCCTATAACTCTTAGATTTGCCCTTTTGAGGCTATCTTCTAGATCTTGTTGATGTGTTTTACTCTTTTTTATTCTTTTTCTTTTGTCTCCTCTGACCATGTATTTTTAAATAGCCTGTCTTCCAGCTTATTGATTCTTTTCTCTGCTTGATCAGTTCTGCCATTAAGAGACTCTAATGCATTCTTCAGTATGTTAACTTCATTTTTCAACCCTAGAATTTATACTTGAGTATTTTCAATTATTTCAATTTCTTTGTTAAACTTATCTGATAGGATTCTGAATTCCTTCTCCGTGCTAGCTGGAATTTCGTTGAGTTTCCTCAAAACAGCTATTTCAAATGTTCTGTATGAAATGTCAAATATCTTTCTCTCTCCAGGATTGGTCCCTGGTGCCTTATTTAGTTCGTTTGGTGATGTCATGTTTTTCTAGATGGTCTTGATGCTTGTAAATGTTCACCAGTCTGGGCATTGAAAAGTTAGGTAATTATCATAGTCTTTGCAGCCTGGGCTTATCTGTACCCATCCTTCTTGGGAAGGCTTTTCAGGTATTTAAAGAGTCTTAGGTGTTGTGATCTAAGTTTTTGGTCACTGCAGCCATATCTGCATTAAGGGACTCCTCAGGCCAAGTAACACTGTAGTTCTTGTAGACTCGTAGAAGTACTGCCTTGGTGGTCTTGTATAAGATCTAAAAGAATTCTCTGAATTAGCAGGCAAAGACTCTTGTTCTCTTTCCTTACTTTCTCCCATACAGAGACTGTCTCTCTCTGTGTGAGCTGTGTGGAGCTGGGGAAGAGTGACACCAGCACCCCTGTGGCTACCACCACTGGGATTGTACTCAGTCTGACCTGGAGCCAGCACAGCACTGAGCCTTGCCCAAGGCCTGCTGTAATCACTAACTGGCTACTCCCTATGTTTGCTCAAGGACCTCAGGCTTTACCATCAATTGGTGGCAAAGCCAGGCAGTCTTTTGTCCTTCCCTTCAGGGTGGTGGTGAGTTCCCCTGGGCCCCAAGTGGGTCCAGAGTTGTTGTCCAGGAGTCAGGGCCTAGAGTCAGATACCTTAGAAATCTAGATGGCACTCTATTCTACTGCGACTAGGCTAGCAACAAAAACACAAGACAAAGTTTTTCCCACTCTTCCCTCCCCTTTCCCTAGGCAGAGGGGTCTCTTGCCATGTTCACCACTACCACGGGCCTGTGCGCAATACTCCCAGGCTACCACCAGTGTTCCCTTAAGACCCAAGGGCTTTTCAGTCTGCTTGTGGTGAATGCTGCCAGGCCTGGGACTCTATTTTCATGGCAGTGAGCTCTCCTCTGGCCCAGGGTAGGTCCAGAAATGCTTTCCAGGAGCCAAGGTCTGGAATTAGGGACGCCAAGAGCCCTCTTGGTACTCCTTCCCACTGTGGCCAAGCTGGTACCTAAGCTGCAAGACAAAACCCCTTTTATTCTTCCCTCTCCTTTTCTCAAGCGGAAGGAATCTCTTCTCATAGCCACCACTTCTGTGAATATGCTGGGTCACACCTAAAGCCAGCATGTCTCAGAGTCTTAACCAAGCCCCTGGTGTATACCACCTGGTTACTGCTGCTGATTATTCAGGGTTCAAGGACTCTTTAGTCAGCAGGTGGTGAATCCTGCCCGGAATAGTTCCTTTTCTTAGAGGCAACAGGTTCCATCCTAGCCCAGGGTTTGTCTAGAAATGTCATCTGGAAGCTAGGTCCTGGGAAGGGGGACTTGCAACTCTGCCTGCTGCCCTACCTACCATGGCCGAGCTGATACCCTAGTTTTAAAACAAAGTTCTCTTTACTCTTCCCTCTCCTCTCCTTTCCTCAAGTGAAAAAAAGGGGTCTCTTTTGGAACTATGAGCTACACTGCTTGGGACTGGGGAAGGGGGAGGAAAAGTACTCCCTTAGCTGCTCTGGCAGGTGTCTCACTAGGTTACATGCCCTCCAAATCCACTGGCTCTGAGCACAGCATAGCACTTAGACTTGCCTAGGAATTGCAGGCTTTATGGCCTAGACTGCCTTTCAAGTTTATTTAGATCCCCATAGCACTTTACCCCCTGGCAGTGAGGCTTCCCAAAAAGCAAGCTCCAACTGCTAGGATGGGTAATTCCCCTCTGGCTAGGCCTGGTCTAAATGCTCCCTCTGTGGGCATTGGCTGAGTTCTGCCCCATGTAGCTTTCCTCTGTGACAGCACAACACTGGGTTCCAGTGCAAAGTTTTACAATTGCTGCACTCTTCCCCGCCAAGCACACAGATTCTCTTTCCATGCCATGCAGCTGCTGCTGTGGGGTGGGAGAGGGGTGGCGTCAGCAATTCACAGTTGTCTTTCCTACCCTCTTCACTGCCTTTTTCAGCGATATGAAGTTAAAACCAGGTACTACCATCTCTCAGCTGATGTTTGGTTCTTATGAAGCTGTTTTTTTTGTGTGTAGATAGTTGTCAGATTTGGTGTTCCTGTGGGGAGGATCATCGATGGAGGCTTCTCTTCGGCCACCTTGCTCCACCTCCTCGAGATCTTTTCTGACATCACTGTAGTCTCTCGAACTGCCCCAACCCACAGTGGTCTCTCTCTCTTCCTCTAAAGTGTGTATCAGCTATTGCACTTATTCTGACATATAGAATACATAGCTAGTCATCCATGAATATCTGTGTACTCCCCAGGTAGGAAGTGAGTCCCATGAAGAGGGCTGAATTTTCTACCTTTTTCTCTTTCCAAGGTATAGAATTTGTCACCCAAGCAATAAAAAATGCATATGGATGATAGTGATGACAAATATTAATAGTTGACTTAAGGATAGATGATACACAAAAAGGAAAAGACAAATAGAAAAGAAAGGCACGGGGTAACTGATATATACCTTGAAAAATCCTCAACTACATACATGAACAACAACAATATCAATTACAAAAACCACAAAACAATGCATGGGAAATAAACACCAAAGCCAAGAAGACACTGACAATCTGGATTACCCAATGACATTTTCTCCTTCTTTCTTCCATGTATCCCTGTTCTCACCCTGCTCTGTAACCAAGTTTCACACATGGTTAAGAGAATTACCTACACTTTCTCAATTTTTCCATTAGGAACTTGCGATACCTTTATAATAAAATACTTATTTTATTTCATTTGACTTACAAGAGTAATTACATGGACATTGTAAAAACCAGAAAATACAGTACTTGGAGCGTAAGGTAAGAACTGAACTTTTCTTTTAACTAGGAAATTTATTTGACAAAATCTTAATGACAGATTTGAAGGTTTTAAATAAAAAATAACTATCTGCGATGTAGTCAAAAGTGTCTTTGAATATCAGTTAGGATACCTGGATGATGGCTCAAACTCTACCACTAAGTAGTTCTGTCAAAAGTTATTGAACATTTCCTGGGTTTTTGTTTTACAGATTTATTGTGGTATAATTGACAAGTAAAATTACATATATTTAAGCTGCATAACTTGATGATTTGACATATGCATACATTGTGAAATAATCACCACAACCAAGGTAATTAACATGTTTGTTGTCTCACATAGTTACCATTTTCTTTTTCTTTTATTTTTTTCTGGTGAGAACACTTAAGATTTAATTTCTTAGCAAATTTCAAGTATACAATGCAGCATTGTTAATTTCAGTCACCATGCTGTCGGCGGATCTCCGGAACTTAGCCATCTTGCATAACAGAAACTTTGTACCCTTTAACTAACATCTCAACATTTCCCTTGTCCCAAGCTCCTGGCAACCATCATTCTACTCTCTACTTCTATGAGTTTGACTATTTCAGATTTCATGTGTAAGTGAGATCAGACAGTACAGGTATACTTTGGAGATATTGTGAATTCAGTTCACACCACTAGAATAAAGAAAATATTCCAATAAGTTTGTTTGTTTCCCAGTGCATATGAAAGTTATGTTTACATTACAATGTGGTCATATTAAATATACAATAGCATGTCTAAAAATAATGTACACACCTTAATTTAAAAATACTTTATTGCCAAAAAGTGCTAATGAACATCTGAGCATTCAGTAAGTAATCTTTTTGCTAGTGGAGGGTTTTGCTTTGATGTTGATGGCTGCTGACTGACCAGAATGGTGGTTGCTGAAGGATTGGGTGGCTGTGGCAATTTCTTAAGATGACAATGAAATTTGTCATATCAGTTGACTGTTCCTTTCATGAAAGTGTTCTCTATAGCAAGCAATGCTATTTGATAGCATCTTACTCACAATAAAACTTCTTTCAAAATTAGGGCCAGTCCTCTCAAACTCTGCCACTGCTTGATCAACTAAGCTTATGGAATATTCTGAATCATTTGTTGCCATTTCAATAATATTCATAGCATCTTTACAAGGAGTAGATTCCATCTTAAGAAACTACTTTTTTTTGCTCGTTTGTAAGAACCAACTCCTTGTCTGTTCATGTCCATCATTAGTTGCATCAATTCTGTTACATCTTCTGCCTCCACTATTAATTCTAGTTTTCTTTGCTATTTCTACTATATCTGTAGTTACTTCCTCCGTTGAAGTCTTGAACCCATCGAAGTCATCCATGAGGGCTGGAATGAACTTCTTTCAAACTCCTGCTAATGTTGATATTTGACATCTTCCCATAAATCACAAATGTTCTTAATGGCATCTAGAATGGTGAGTTTTTTTCCAAGAAGATTTTAAGTTTATTTTGCCCACATCCATCATAAAATCACTATGTATGGCAGTTGTAGCCTTATGAAATGTATTTCTTAAATAATAAGACTTGAAAGTGAAAATTACTCCTTAATCCATGGGTTGTGGAATGGATGTTGTATTAGCAGGCATGAAAACAACATTAATCTTCTTGTACATTTCCATCAGAGCTCTTGGGTGACCAGGTGCATTGTCAATGAATGGTAATTTTTGAAATATGTCTTTTTTTCTAACGAGTAAGTCTAGGAAGTTGGCTTTAAAACATTCAGCAAACCATGTTGTAAACAGATGTGCTGTCATCCAGGCTTTGTTGTTCCATTTAGAGCACAGGCAGAGTAGATTTAGCATAATTCTTAATGACCCTAGGGTTTTGGAGATGGTAAATGAGCACTGGCTTCAGCTTAAAAGTCACCAGCTGCAGTAGCCCCTATTAAGAGAGTCAGCCTGTCCTTTGAAGCTTTGAAGACCATCATTTACTTCTCCTATCTAGCTATGAAAGTACTAAATGGCATCTTCTTACAAAAGAAGGCTATTTTGTCTACATTGAAAACATGTTGTTTAGTTTTATTAATAATTATCTTAGCTAGATCTTTTGGATAAGTTGCTGTAGCTTCTATTTAGCACTTACTGCTTCACTTTACCCTTTTATGTTATGGAGATGGCTTCTTTCCTTAAAACTCATGCATCAACCTCTGCTAGCTTTAAACTTTTCATCTGTAGCTTTCCCACCTCTCTCAGCCTTTTGAATTGAAAAGAATTATGGCCTTGCTCTGGATTATGATTTTTATTAAGGGAATGTTGTGGCTGGTTTGATCTTCTATCCAGACCGCTAAAACTTTTTCTCTATCAGCGATAAGGCTCTTTTGCTTTCTTATCATTTATATGTTCACTAGATAAGCGCTTTTAATTTCCTTCAGGAACTTTTCCTTTGCATTTGCAACTTGGCTGTTTGGCAAAAGTGGCCTAGGTTTTGGCCTGTCTTGGCTTTTGACATGCCTTCTTCACTAAGCTTAAAAATTTCTAGCTTTTGATTTAAAGTGAGATATGTGTGACTCTTCCTTTCACTGAGAGGCCATTGTCGGGTTATTAATTGGGCTGATTTCAATATTATTGTATCTCAGAGAATAGAAAGGCCACAGGAAAAAGAGAGAGATGAGGGAATAGCTGATCAGTAGAGCAGGGAGAACACACACAACATTTATCAATTAAATTTGTCATCTTATATGGGTATAGATTGTGGCACCCAAAACAATGACAGTGGTAACATCAAAGATTACTGATCATAGATCAACATAACAGGTATAATAATAATGAAAAGTTTAAAATGTTGTGAGAATTATCAAAATACGACACAGAGACATGAAGTGAGCGTGTGCTATTGGAAAAATGGTACCAATTGACTTGCTCCATGCAGGGTTGCCACAACTTTTCAGTTTATAAAAAATGCAACATGTGTGAAGTGCAATAAAAAATGCAATATGTGTGAAGTGCAATAAAGCAAAACACATTAAGGTGAGGTATGCCTGTATTTGTTCTTCTGTTTCTAGCTTTTTTCACTTAGCAAAATGTCCTCCAGGTTCATCTGCATTGTTGCAAATGGTGGAATTTTCTTCTGTTTAAGGACTAAATAATATTCTATTGTATACATACCACATTTTTAAAAATCCATTCATCCATTCACAGACACTCAGATTGCCTCCACGTCTTGGCTATTGTGAATAGTGCTGCAATAAACACAGGAGTGCAGATATCTCTTCAAGATGCTGATTTCATCTCCCTTGGGTATATACTCAGTAGTGGGATTGCTGGGTTACACAGCAGTTCTATTATTACTTTGCTGAAGAACTTCCATATCATTTTCCATAGTGGTTGTACTAATTTACATTCCCACCAACAGTGTACAAGAGTTCCCACATCCTTGCCAATACTTGTTATCTCTTGTCCTTTCGATGGATAGCAACAGGTGTGAGGTGATAAAACATTTATGTTCCCAAAATGCATTTCATTTTAACTGTGATAAAAAGTTGAGAGGGTCTCCTACATTAATTTTCTGTGATCTGACAAATTTAAGTACTTAACTCTTATAGAATTTCATAGGATCTTGGATCTGCCCTTTTTACAACACTCTTCCTTCAAAAATGAATGGAATAAAAAAGAAGTGAGAAAATACACTTATTCATAAAAACATATTAGATGTTATGAGGTAAAGAGACATGTAATAATGGCTTTTCTCACCCAAAGAAGATGAACAAATATGAACAGAAACAAATTTTGACTTATTAACTTATTTCCTGAAAGACCTTCAGGTTAGATATTTTTCTCCATCCCATCATGCAAGGTTAGCATTATGTGGGAAGCTCTTCAAGAGTCTAGTTCACTGTAGTTTTCAAGGGTGAAGATAAATGTTTATGTAACTCCACCTGTAGAATCGTTAGTTTTGAGTCCAATTAAGTCAGATGCTTCACGAAGTCTATTTTTTCCCCTTTCCTTTGAAATGAGATAATGGATGTGGAAGTTTTTAACACAGTGCTTACAGCAGAGCGGGTACTCAAAAAACATTTTCTTTTTTCCTTCCCTCCTTCATTTAATTTGCAGTATTTTAGATTTAAATTGCCATAAAATGGGAATTCATAATATACCATTTTAGAAATCATCATAGTTCATCAATTCTTTGAAGCATATTTTTAAAATTTTGCTGAAATTGTGAAATCATTTTTAACTGCCGCTGGCCAGGCAGCTGTCATGATCTGGTTGCTAATGCCTGTAAGTTGTGCATCAAAACTCTGAGAGTCGGTGTCACCAGATTGGAAAAAAGTCTCAGAGACAAAAGTTGAGCATGCTTTCAAAAAAAATGCTACATCATCAACACAAAGGATGGCTGTGTCGAAAGACATGGACATTAATAATGCTCAGTAAAACATTCATAATTTCAAATTCTGAATGTAAACAAATTTGGGAATACTTTAACCAATTTATTTCTGTCATATTTTCCTTTTATATATGTACAAGAGTGAAATTGGAGGGAGACAGTCTAACTGAGTTTAAAATGATTCTTTGGATTAATTGAAAATAAAAAAATAAGGGATAAGAAAGCATTATGTCATAACTGACCACATTTTTTATTTTAGTGGTATATAAAATAAACATGTGTATTTGGGTTGACATTATTTTACAGTAGATGAAATATAATAATTCCACTTATCTTTGAAAACAAATTATCTGTGGGTTAAGGTCTTTAGGAAAATCTCTTATCCAAAGACATGGCCAATATTTATGCCATCTTGTTCTAACATAGGACAATGGCAAAAATTATACTAATGACTAATAATTTAGGAAAAAATAATGACACTTGTAAAAAACAAACTGACCATGTGTCCCCGTCTCCTCTTAGTGCTATGTCCAGGTTCCAGACAAGCTTATGAGAAATTAACTACCATGAAGAGGCCTGAACAAAATAGTCTGAATTGTGAATTTCTTTTTTTGGTGGGGGGGATGGGGGTCTCACTTTGTCACCAGGTTGAGTGCAGTGGCATGACCTTGGCTCACTGCAACCTCTGCCTCATAGGCTCAAGTGATCCTCCTACCTTAGCCTCCTGGGTGCCTGGGACCACAAGTACAGGCCATCATGCCCAGCTAATTTTTTATATTTTTTGATAGAGACAGGGTTTCACCGTGTTGCCCAGGCTGATCTCAAACTCCTGAGCTCAGTCAATCCACCTGCCTTGGCCTCCCAAAGTGTTGTGATTATAGGTGTAAGCCACCGCACCTAGCCTGAATTTCCGATTTTTCACACTTGCTTCCTATAACACTATGGCACCTTGCCTCGAGCATATAAAGTGATGGATAAATAACAGAGGTCTTCTATGTCAGAGTGTTCAAATTCAGGAAATAATCATCAGTGGCTGTAGATATAGTTTAAATGTTCATTGGAAAGCACACCTATTCTTTGATTAATTATGCTGTAGTTCTGGACATGTGGCTGGTAGTGTGAGAAAATCTGTATTAAGCCTGCCTTCAGAGTTTCTCAGTGGAGGTTCTCTGGTGAGCCTGTTTTTCTAGGGAAATAGGAGGGTAGACATCTGGAAATGTGTTCTATTCAGCAGAGCCTTGAGTATTTCCAATATGGCCTCTCCATTTTACTTTGCCTGTTATTCGAAATGCTCTATTCCTGCAAATGTGGGCCCATACTAATTTTTATAGCTGGTTCAATTTTTCAGAATATAATAAATTGCTCTTCAAACTCACGTTTTAAGAATTTCTAATGAATAGCAAACTTGCATCCTAGATTCTTCTTTTAATCACAAATGATAGCCACAAAAACAGGGTCATCTGTATACTTGCATGTTTAAATTCTTCTAATATTAGCATTCTTTTCTGTTTTGGATAAACCCAATTTTTCCTGGCTGCATAACTGTTTTCTGTCCCCTGTTGACTGTGGTTTCCAATGGAATATAAACCATAAGTTCTGAGTGGACCCAGTAAAAAATGTTTGGTTCTGACTTTACTGGCAAGACATTTAATCAATCAGTAACTTGCCAGGTGATTGGAAAAAAAATTTTTTTGAGCAACAGGAATAAAGTATCATGAAGTATTTGAACATGTTGATAACAGACATCCTCAAAAGCTACCAAGCATAGGTGATTTAGTTGTTCTAAAATCTTTACTCTTTTTAAATGGAAATTATTTCTATCACTTATAAAAATATCGGGGTTTCTTTTAAACTATATTCATAAAATGACATGATTTAAAGCCCCTGTCATAAGGAAGTTCTTGCAGTGAGGATCACTGTGCACAGTGGGTAAGAACCAAGTCTCCAGAGGTAGGCTGCCTCAAGTTAAATTTGAGTGTGCCTGTGTCACTTTAGGCAAGTTACTTAACTTCTCTAAGTGTCATGTTTCTTCATCTGTAGAATGGAGTTGATAATGATAGCACCTTTCCTGGAGAACCATGTTCTTGCACTATTTTATCTCTCTGAGGATACTGAGGCTCAGGGAGGTTAAGCATCCTGCTCAATGGCACACAGGAAGGAGGGGCAGAGTAGAGCTGGGATTCACACCCAACTCCAGCTGACTCTATACCCTAAAGTCCTTTGAGTTACCATGAAGACTCTAAGATGAGCATGAGGAGACAGGGCATTGGCATATGAGCTATGTAGCCTGTGATCTGTTCCTAACCAGCTCTGTCACCATGACCCAATATGGGAGACATTAATGCCAAAGAATTCCACATGTTACATAACAAATAGGGACCAGCTGAGACTCAGGCAAAGCGTAAGAGTAAGTGATTATTTGGCCCTGTGCAATGTTGCAACCTCCATATCTATTTTTTAAAAAAACTACCCCAGTGTATCCACAAAACAAGAGGAAATCAATTTCACAAAGTAATAAAGCCTCTATATGGTGGCTTTTGATACAAGAAGAGGTGATTTTCAAGCACTTTATTATTAAATCATGATAACTATCATTATCATTCACTCTATACATCCTATATACAATGTGCTCCAAAAAAGAGCTCCAGGCTGGGCATGGTGACTCACGCCTATAATCCCAGCACTGTGGGAGGCTGACGTGGGCAGATCAGGTAAGGAGTTTGAGACCAGCCTGGCCAATATGGTGAAACCCTGTCTCTACTAAAAGTACAAAAATTAGCCAGGCGTGGTTGTGCACACCTGTAATCCCAGCTACTCAGGAGGCTGAGGCAGGAGAATTGCTTGAACCCGGGAGGCAGAGGTTGCAGTGAGCCACCAGCCTGGGTGGCAGAGGGAGACTCCATCTCAAAAAAAAAAAAAAAAAAAAAAAAAAAAGCTCCAAATACAACTTTGTATATAGGTTGCATTAGGGTGGAATAATAATGATAGTTATCATGATCTAGTAACTTTTAGAGGCACTTTCATCAGTGAGCTCCAACAGTTTCTTGCGAGCAATGATATAAGAATTAAAGTAAAAACAAACTATGTCTATATCTGTATTAATTTGTTATAGCTACTATAACAAAGAACCACAGACTAGGTGGCTTAAACAACAGAAAATTAATTCCTCACCATTCTGGAGGCTAGAAGTCCAAGATCAAGGTACTTGAAGCGTTGGTTTTCTCTGAGGCTTCTGTCCTTTGCTGATAGACAGTCGTCTTCTCCTGTGCCTTCCCATGGGCTTCGCATATCTGTGTCCTAATCTCCTCTTTCTATACGGACACCAGTCACATTGGGTTAGGGCTAGGGCCCACTCATATGACCTCACTTTCCCTCAGTTACCTCTTTAATGTCCTATCTTAAAATACAATCACATTCTGAGGTAGTAGGGGTTAGGGCTTCAACACATGAATTTGGAGGGAACACAAGCCAGTTGAAAACAATATCTATATCTATATTTACACCCACATCTATATCTATGTTTATGGGTCTTACTGAAACCTGAAATAACACTGAAGACTTTTCCCGATCTTATGATGTGACAATGAAAAAATATATATTCCAAGTCTAATTGGCATGTGGCCTCTTAGCACAAACTTATTAAGAATGAGCATTTTCTCAGCCAAGCGTTATCTAATTTCTGGGCTCCTGAGACCGACTGCTCCATTAACGCTGGGAAGGGGAGCATGGCTGGGGGAAGCCACCAAGCTGCTGGCTGGCAGTCAGAATGCCCATGTGGTGTCGGATCTGAAAAGGTGCACTGTGGGCAGCCAGAAAGAGACTGGCACTGTGAGCATCCTCTGGCCTCAGGTCTTTGATTTTCTTTGAGGCATGTCCTAAAGGCTGGGACACTCATCTACACACAAGAGGTGCAGACATGAATATGGGGCAATTATACACTCCTTTCAAGTGAGCTGGCTGTGCTTAAACTAGAACGTGCAGGATTTTCTTTCTTTCTTTTTTTAAGGAATCAAGTTTATCCAAGAATATGGCATCTTCCCATCCACCTACCTTCCTTCCTTTCTTCCTCCCTCTTCCTTTCTTTGTTTTCTTATCTCCTTCTCTCAATTATTTATAGAGTGAGGGCCTGCTATGCACAAGGCACTCTGCTTGGTCCTATGGGGGATAAAAAGGTGACTAAGAGGCACTCTGCCTTGCATGTTTCATTCTGATAACCTACTCCCTGTTCTGCTGTTGGTTATGCTTTCAGGCATTGCTCTGCTAGTTCTTGGCAAGGCTGAAAGCCACTTCAGCTTACAGCATCCAGACCTTCAAGGTCTTCTGTCCTCCCTGTGGAACTGACAGCACTCCACCTCATCTCTGAGCCACCCACACATCTCCTCCCGCTCAGCCAGTGTCCAAGCTGAAGTTCCTGGCTCCTGACCCCTCTGGTCCGATGATTATTCATTCACTGTCTCTCGCCTCCCAGACTGCTTTATTTTTTTTCCTTTTCTGAGCTGTTCCTTCTGATTCCTCCCACTTCTTCCTTTTCTCATTTTGACTTCTTTCCCAATTCACATTGATCATCTCTGATGAGCCGGCTGAGTGTGAAAAAATAAAGGTTCTAATGATCTGTCTTCCTCTCTGCCCACTGTTGTTTATCCAGGGAGTAAAGACATGCTTCAAGTACTCCTCCCTCAGAGCTGAGCATACAAGAAGGGGTCCCAGACTTATTTTTTCCTTTCCACAACACTCACTCATTCTAAAGTTACTTCTCAATCACTGAACATTAGTCAATATGTTTATTTTTTAAAGTAAACAGTGGGAAGGTTGTGGAGAGTGAATGATGAGGTTCTATAATCTGATTTAAATCTTATCTGCAGGTTATAAAATGTTAAATTCATGTTTGGAATAGAACGCAACACAGGCACATATTCTACTTGAAAATTTTATTCCTACAGTTTAATTTAGTTGGGAAGAAATGGCCAGACCAGCTATTTTTTAAATCACATAGATAGTGTGTCCTGTCCAAACCTGGCAACTCCTGGGATCACTGCCTTCTTCCTCTCCTGCTAATCAAATTCAACCCATTTTTCATGTCCCAGGTAAAGTCTCATTCTTCTAGGAGGGTCGCCTGGGCACCTATGAGCTTCTTGAGGGCCCAGCCTCTGTTTCAGCCACATCTTTGTGGCCCAGAAACAAGTAAAGTCAGGGACTTTGTAGAAGTGTGGGGAATGAATCGAAATGAACAACTTTCTCCAGTGTACTTTCTCTAGTGTACTTAGTGTCCGTGCCACCCATTCAGATATGTCATAATATGCCTTCCAACATTGTTAGTCAGACCCTTTAAGGCTGAATATTTTGTCCTTCCCTCCCAGATGTCCTGTTCCTTGAGGAGGGGGACAGTGCTTCCTTTTTTCTCCATATTGGTCTTCATTGACTAATACGGTGATGGTATTCAGAAATATTGTTGAGTTAAATACTGGTTATTTTTGCTTGACAGCAGTGTCTGTTGGGAACCACATTTAGAAAGCTGATTTTGCAGAAGCCATAATTTTATTGTAAGTAAATCTGCGAGAGGGTTTGGTTTCCATACATTTCAAATGGAAAGTAAATTACCAGCCAATTGATGCTTAGTTTGGTTCAGTCACATTTATTGAGGAATTGCTTTGCACCTGACATCAAATCAGAAAATATTCCTGCCTCATGTGGGTTCAGAGTCCCCAGGGATGTCTTACTGCCCACCTGACCTGGAGATAGGATATAGTGATTGTCCTCATAGCTGGGCACAGATGATGAATGGGCAGTGTATGTGGTCTCAGCCATATGCCTGGACCTTCCTGGGTGGTGCTGTGGACCTGCTGCAGCACCCTCCTGGGTGGTGCTGGATTGCTGTTCCTCCCCCATCCCAGTCCCTCCTCTGGTAGCCAGAATAAATTTTGCAGTAAGTTAGCAGAGTTGATTCCAAAAAATCTGCACTGTGGCATCTCAGGAAACTTCAAACTTATCTGCTTGAGAAATAACTTGCAGAGAGGAAAGGAACTCTGACAAGGCTAATAAAAGGGATTTCGAGCTGTGTTTCAGCAAGCCAGTCACAGAGTATTCACGTGTTAATTCACTGGCGTGTTCCGCGGCAGAAGCACCCCCTCTCCGTCTTCCCCCAGTTCCAACTGTTGTGCTGCAGCAGATTTGGTCTGAGTCTGGGCAGAGCCCCTTTTTATGGAGCAACCCTCCCGATTCGTTACAGCAAGAGTCTGGTGCAAGTGATCCTTGCCTTCCCATCGCACACAAAGGCAAAGAGCTCCTTAAAGGGACCTGCCTGCTGCTCCTTGCAGCTGCAAACCCGTGTCGGTGCAGGCTCAGTAACCCAGGCTTTTGCTCGAGAATGAGTGGGGAGGGGTCTTGAGGAGCCCCCACGTCCTCCCGGAGCGGAGGCGGGAGGGAGCTGACAGTCGGAGTGGATGGAGACCACCAGTCCGCGGGGACCCGCTTGCGATTAGCTGCTTCTTGGGATGCTCCGCGCGCCAGTTGAGCATCCTGCCTGTGGTCCAGGGGATGCTGGCGGCGCATCTTGCGGTAAGCCTGCGCTGATTTGAGCCATCGCCCAGAAGCGAGCCCGCATTCAGACACCGCGGACCGGCTCCGCGAAGGGCTGCGTGCAGTCACCATGAATGCTCAGCTCTAGGCTTCTGTAAAAACCTCCCCACTGCATGGATTTGGCTGTTTAATCAGCCGAGATTACAGCCCGGGAAGATTTGCAAGCCTGATTCTCCCTCCAGCTGCTGTGACAACTTCGGGGCCGTCTGTTTACTTCTCTGGGTCCCCGGGACTCTTTCCGGCATCGCAGCCCCTTGTGCCACTTTGTGGGCTTGACTCGGAAGTCAGCCGCCAGGACTCCTCTGACGGCATCCCCAGGAAGGGGGAGCAAGGAGGGCTTAAAAGAAAAGCAGGACTCCCCCCAACTGCTCAGCCTCTCGTGACTGCCTGTGTTCTGGGGTTCTGAGAGGGACCGTGCGCTGCCTGGGGAAGCAATGCAAGTCTCCATAGCCTGCACAGAGCACAATTTGAAGAGTCGGAATGGTGAGGACCGACTTCTAAGCAAGCAGAGCTCCACCGCCCCCAATGTGGTGAACGCAGCCCGGGCCAAATTCCGCACGGTCGCTATCATCGCGCGCAGCCTGGGGACGTTCACGCCTCAGCATCACATTTCTCTCAAAGAGTCCACCGCAAAGCAGACTGGCATGAAATATAGGTATGCATGTAAGATTCTCTCTGCGCGGGGTATCCAGGTTCTATACAGGTGCAGTGGAGACAGCCCATCGGTTTTGAAAAGTGACTTACTCGTCAGTGGGTTGCTCACTTCAGAATTCTCAGGTGCTTCTAAAATAGCTCCTTAGGGGGATGAATAAACCCAGGGTGGTTGTGTGTGTAGAAGATTTTAAAAAATGTGGCCCATTTTGTATAATTCTAAAGTCCTATGAACATCTTAGGAACTATGTACATTTCAGTACCCAGAAAAAAAACACAACTGCTGGAACTGGTATTTAGATCAGGATAGTTTTTCAATAGCAAATGTGTTTGTTCTATTTTATGATAAAGACTGTAGTTTCTGGGATTATACTATCAGAAATAGTTTCCCATCTAGTACTGCTCTCTTATTTATCTTTTGTTTGTTTTGTTTGAGACAGAGGCTTGCTCTGTTGCCCAGGCTGGAGTGCAGTGGCACGACCTGGGCTCTGTCTCCTGGGACAGAGTCCCCTGGGTTCAAGCGATTCTCCTGCCTCAACCTCCTGAGTAGCTGGAATTATAGGCGCCTGCCACCACACCCGGCTCATTTTTTATGTTTTTAATAGAGAAGAGTTTTCACCATGTTGGCCAGGCTGGTCTCGAACTCCTGACCTCAAGTGATCCGCCCGCCTCGGCCTCCCAAAGTGCTGGGATTACAGGATTAAAACACCGCGCCCGAACTTATTTTTCTTTTGAAAGACCAAGTTAACAAATGCTATAGAAAGCTTTTTAAAGAAGCTTTCTTGCAGGAAAAACCACCTACAATGGTAAATTAGATTGAATACTGCCATATTTAAGCCTAAATACTGCTTGAAATAAAATGTAGACCTTGTGAAATAAGGAGAAAATGTAAATTGTTGCAGTTCTACTAGTTTCCTCATAAATTTTAAAGCTTCCGCATCCTCTGTGCTGTTTTCCATAGTTGGAATCATCCTGGTAATAGTGGATGCTCTGTCTAATGGGGCATGACTTACATTTGATAAGTAGAAAATTTCATTATTCAATTATGTGACTCCTGCCTCCTCATTACATTTGCTTTGTACCAAGTCCCTCTGACTTTATTTCTGTAAAACTACTCTGCTTCTAGTTTCTAAAAGTGTTTGTGAATGTAGAGGAGAGAAGCTACCAACACATCTTCCAAAAACTGTGGTTACTTCAGTTTGCAGATATGATTTTGTTAATTATCTACATCTAACTAACTCTTGTCTTTGTTAGGAATCAGGTTTTAGGATAGGATGAACTTAATTAAATTAAAATAATGCATAGGCAACACTGTGTTTCTCATGTGGTGTTGCTGAAATAAAGCATTTAAACCTATTTTTATAAAAGTCGCCCTTGAAAAAAGTTTCTTTGCAGAGTTACAGGAAAGTTTCTCATTGCACAAACGTCAAGCACTATTGTTTTGATATATGTTTGAGCCATTAAGAAAAAACGTCCTTGGGTGGGAAAAAGCAAAACAACCTTAACTAAAGCTCTTTTTGCCCCAGCTACAGTACAAATGTAAGCAGCCTGACTCATTGAAGCACCAGCTATGTAAGTGGCTTTGCTTTTCCTGACATCCCTGTGATGGAGAGAGTGGGGCACCACAGTGACAGTTCTCTAAATGAGACTGTAGTCTTGAGTCCACTGATGTTTTCTACAGCTGCTGCTGGGGCACACACACAGCCCCTGCCCTGTGGACACAGTCCTGCTCTGCATGCATTTCAGCTACTGAGATGGAGATGAGCAGCTGCTTTCCTGGGCAAGGTCCCCAGGAACAGGACCCTCCAGGGTTAAGGCAGATCACAGAAGGTGGTTTAAATTGTGACCTCTAGTACTTTAGCAGCACTATGAACTTTCTTTCTGTAAATCAGAAGAAATACAAAGTAAGATCACTAATTTCTTGAGGCAGAGTTTCATAGTTGCTTGATGATTGTGTTGGAAGAGTTTGCTGTTATGAAGGCCTTTGGAAGTCAGGAGATTTCCTTTAAAGTATTAAGGTTTTTCTGGTGGCGCAGCTCAACTCTGTTGAGTGATAACTCTCTGCTTCCCAAAAGCTCAGGGTGTGAGCAAGGTTCACTTGGGCACCTTTCATTACTGACAACTAAAGACAGTTCTCTAACAAAAAGTTAGCCATCTGGGGTCTTCAGTAGACTTTGTTTCTTAAGGTAACCAAACAAGATGCCTCTTCTTCACGTGTGCTCATATTCCAAGCCACTCCATCTATAACAGTCAGGAGGCTTGCCTGTGTGTGTGAATGTGACTTACTCTTCTGTTTCAGATTCTACTCTGAGTGACCTTTATGAAGGAGATTATGAAATTATGCCAAATGTACACCAAGCTTTCTTAGGGTTAAAAGGGGAAGGAGACTAACTATGTACTTTATAAAAAATGATAGGAGTAACTTTTATTAGCTAAATTATCCTTTTTTACATTGTTTTAGCTAAAATATAATGTGCATATATGGACTATTTGTTAATGATAACAAATAGCAGAAAATACAAAAATAATGCCATAGAATACGGAAGATAATTGGTTTAGGTAAGCCATCTGGAGAATGCCTGAAATAACTAAAATGGAAAGTTAGTGGCTAATTGTGGTCACAATTTCATCCTTGAAAATGGTTTTCATGGGCAGAGCTTTAAAGGGGATCCATAAATCCAATAGAAGATTTTTAAAAAGTCTTTTTGTGCATTTTTCTGAGGAAAGGGTTTACTGCTTTCAACAGAATTTGAAAATGGTCTACAACTCAAAAATTGTCAAACAGCAATGTTGTTTAATGAAGAGGTACTCATCCATTCAGCATAGTCAACAAATATTTATTGGGCACCTATTCTATATCAGGAAACTCACTCAACTGGTATGCAAATGTGCAGAAGCCAGGTGAAGTCTGGGGCTTATGTACAGGTTGAGGAAACAGACCATAAATAAGAAAACAAACAAGCAAACAAACAAATAATATAATTGTCTATTATAAGACATTCCAAAGAAGTTTTTTTTTTTTTTTTTTTGGAGGGGTGATAGTCATGCTTGGTCCAACTTAGTTGATCCATTTTGAAGTTACCAACTCTGCTTCAGTTCCAGAATTAATGATTGCATCTTCGGGCGTGAGTAATTGTGCCCATGTCTGCCACCCATTTTGCTATCCTAGAGACTTCTTTAAGGTATATGGTGCTACCTGGAAGCTGAGGACCTACTTGTGACCCTGATAAATAGGTAGAATGCCTTCTACTTATACAATGCCTTATGATTTTTAAAGCCAACTAATATAACAGCCTAAGGTTACCACCCATTAATCAATAACTAACGAAACTGGGATTTTAGAAAGAATTAATGTATACTTGTGCAAAACATCTGAATTTTGCAAGAATAAAATGCTTAAAGCCACTATTATATTCACACCATCACTGTGTAAGAATCTTGCATAAAACTGGTTATTGTTTGAAGGTGGAAGACAAAAAAAATTTACTAGAACATTCTGGCATTCCAAAGCTACTGTCAGCCCAAGAAAACAAGATCCCACCTAATGTTTATACTGAGGACTATCCTGTAGGTAAATAACACAGGACTTCAGAGGGTTTTTCCTTTCCTTAGAGGTTTTTTTTTTTTTCAATACAGAATATTTGTATATATTTATGGGGTACATGTGATATTATATATTACATGTGTAGAATGTGTAATGATCAAGTCAGGGCATTTAGGGAACCCATTACCATCAGTATTTATCATTTCTATGTGTTAGGAATATTTCAAGTCCTCTCTTCTAGCTATTTTGAAATATATAATACATTATTGTTCATTATAGTCACTCTACTCTGCTATCAAACATTAGAACTTATTTCTTCTGTATCACTGTATGTCTGTACCCATTAACCAAACTCTCTTCATCCTTTCACTCTTAGAGTTTCATAATTGTGCTTTGTTAGTGCATGAAAGTTCCTTTGTTCTATTTTTGTGTCTATTTTTAATCTCAGATTTCATTACACTGTGTTAGTTTGGTGTACACTCCACTACCATACATGATAGATTTTTCACATGATAGATGTAGGTATATACATGAACCTTTCATCCTAAGAAGAGCAAATCATTCCAAACAGAAGTTAAGGCACATTGGTTTGTTTTCGCTTCTTTGATTGGTTTGGTTTTTGTTTTTTTAAATAACTTTTTAGAATGATCCAGCTACCAGTGTTTGACATGGTCTCAGAGTTTCTGTCATTCAGAATTGAGCACTTTTGTACTGATAACCTTCCTCCTCCTCATTCTGAAATTGTTATTTTAGTTTTAGAACAATTGGAATATGATGGGCCCAATTTCATTGTAATTTCACTAAAAACTTCAATTTTTCCCCCATTTTTTAAGTTAACTACACTTTACCATTAAAATTGTTTTTGAAATAATTATAAATTCACAGAAATTTGCACAGAAAAGAAGTACAGGGAATTTCCATAGGCCCTTAATTTCCCCAGTGGTAAACATCTTGCTTAACGACAGCATGATAGCAAAACTAGGAAACTGATGATCCATATGGATTGGTACAATCTGTAGGATTTATTCCGGTTTTACCAGTTATACATGTATTCATTTTTGTCTGCATGTTATATGCCTATGTATTTTTTATCACATGTATAGATTTGTGTAACCACCACCACAATGAACAATCAAAATTGTTCCATCATCACAAAGCTCCCTCATACTATCCATTTATGACCACATTCACTCCCTCTTCTCCGATTTCTAACCTTGGGTAACCACTAATTTTCAAGTCATCTCTATAACTTTATTGTTTCAAGAATATAAATGGCATAATACAGTATGTATTGAGGTTGGCTTTTTTTTTTTTTTTCCCCCCCACTCAGAGGGTTTATACAGGGAAGTGGTGAGAAAGAATCTTGTAGTGGTAAAAAGAGATTGGAATATGGCTCCATGGAGCCATATTTTCAAGTCATCTCTATAACTTTAATTTTCAAGTCATCTCTATAACTTTATTGTTTCAAGAATATAAATGGCATAATACAGTATGTATTGAGGTTGGCTTTTTTTTTTTTTTTTTTTTTTTCCCACTCAGAGGGTTTATACAGGGAAGTGGTGAGAAAGAATCTTGTAGTGGTAAAAAGAGATTGGAATATGGCTCCATGGAGGGTAAGCTATTTAGACACGAGGGAACATCAGCAATGGAGGGACTGGTAAGGATTTTTAAGCAAGATGTCTGCTTACAAAGTTCTGTTAAGAAAGGATTAATCTGGCAGTTGTTCCCCCCTCAAAAAATCTAAGAGTTGTAGCTATGGAATAAGAAAATTTATGTTAAATTCCATGGCACTCTCTGTTTTCCTATAGAGAGTCAGGACTGTATGCAAAAGACTCAGACCAGATACCAGATGCCTTTCCCATGCCATTCCTTTCACAGCCTCTTTATTAAAGCACATGTCACAGTCACCATTCTTTACCTCCCACGAATGGTGGGTAGTTTTTGAATTAAAACAATTCAAGTGAAAGATCAATCTTGTCAGCCCATTATGTAAAAGGCACTTAGTGTGTGTGTGTGTGTGTGTGTGTGCTCGTGTGCGTGTGTGTGTGCATGCAAGTCTCCGTATGTGGAAAAGTGGGAGGAAATAGGTGGGCTGAAGAGGAGGAAAAGGAGAGTCAGCTCTGTGGCTGTGTTTCAAACAGAAATATTTGATTTTAGTCCAGAAAAAAAGAGCAGTTTGGTTATTTGAAATGCCAAATTGCTTGGTTTATTTTTGGTTTTTGTTATTGTTTTTTGGTAAAGAATATCGTTGTCATTTCCACTGACACCCATGGGTATGGGCTTTCCTCTCTGCCTCAAAGTAAAATGGTGAGAATGGGGAGGTGGAGAAGCCTTCCTAAAAATTAGTTGCTGATTCAATCTCATAGAGTTTATTCCACCTCTGCAAGGCAGCAGTCAGAAGTCTGGCATCCATGGGATGGTGAGAAAATGGTAGGAGGGGAGGGAGCCTCCTGGAAGTTATTACGCAAACATTGTTCCAGTTCTATGGTTCTGGAAGTGTGTGTGGGGGCTGTGGGGCTGTGTGTGTGTGTGCGCGCGTGCACGCATGTGCGCACGTGCACGTGAAGGAGTCTGAAGAGTTTCCGGAAATGGCCAGTTTTCTAGCTGCAATCTTCAATTTGGTTGTTACACATGGAGTCCTTAATCCCACATCCACTCAATGATCCTCTTTAGAAGTATACTTATTTTAAAGAAATTCTGTTTTAAAAAATTCTGCAAACATTATGGTAATTTGAGAAATGTTCTGAGAGGAGAAAAAAATTCCATCACATTCAAAAGGAAAACCAGATTCCTAAATTTCACTTTGATTTTTAAAATTTCTTTCATCAAATTCGTAGTCTATCTTCAGTACATCATTTTATGAACAGTATGAGATTTGGATTCAGTGAATTTGATCAAAATATAGGACTCTTAATTGCTTTGAGTATCCTTTAAAAACTTTTTTAGGAGAGAAAACTCTCTTACGAGAAGAATTCAGAAGCATCAATTAATTCATACATTTTTCTTGAAGAATGTCAAAGCCATTCAGATAAATAGCTATTAGGCATCATAAGAAGATTTGATGTTGCAAGTTAATTGTATTGTATGCTTAAAAACATTTTTGTAACCAGTTTTTCACGTTTTTAAGAATGAGAAATAGAGTGATTGAGTCTGAAGAATTCAAGGCAAAAGTTCTTTAAATTTTCATTTCAATATTGAGAATTAGTAATACTATGTGATCACTAGAAATAAGAGAGTTAGCAATGGTTGGTGAGGGAACTTAAGATGCCATCTAGTACAGTCACTTTTTTTTTTTTTTTTTTGTGAGACAGAGTCTCACTCTGTCGCCCAGGCTGGAAGTGTAGTGATGCAATCTCGGCTCACTGCAAGCTCTGCCTCCCGGGTTCATGCCATTCTCCTGCCTCAGCCTCCCGAGTACTTGGGACTACAGGCGCCCGGCACCACGCCCAGCTAATTTTTTGTATTTTTAGTAGAGACGGGGTTTCACCGTGTTAGCCAGGATGGTCTTGATCTGCTGACCTCGTGATCCGCCGGCCTCGGCCTCCCAAAGCGCTGGGATTACAGGCGTGAGCCATCGTACCCAGCCATTCACTTTGTTTTATACAGATTGGCTAGTTCCTTCGTCAGAGTTACCCAGTAAGCTGGGCAGAGGCACAAGGCCAAACTGAGGTCCTGACTCCAAGGGCAGAGTTCCTTATGCTCCTTTCGCTTCCACATTGCAGCTTCTTGGGTAGGCCCCATTTTTCAACACAGGAAAGAAGCACAGCACATGAAACACTTCTAGACAGGACAATCCCCTTCTCTACATATGCACAATTTGGAGCCCAAGCTCTTATCTCTGGAAGAAGCAAAGCCATGCTGTGTGCTGAGAGAGCCAGGCCAGCTTTCTCTATCTCCTGCAGAGCTGTGAGGACCCCACAGTGCTGCCACAGAGGCTCTCCACTGATACATATTCTCAAGTTGGACATAAATCAACTTCCAGATGATAGCGTGCTTAGCATCACAGTGTCTAAAGCACGGGCTTCTCAGGAAGAGATCTACAAAACCATGGGCACAGATGACTGAACAATGCCACATGTCAACACTGGACAGGAAATGCTCATTTGGGCATTCTGTGCTGAACATACTTAACTCTCCTGCATGCATTTAGAGATTACTTTGAAAGCTTGCTCCTGAAAGTCGGAATCAAAATACATTTAAAATTCCTTACTGCAGGTTGATTTTCATTTACCCAGATTGGAAACCAAAACAGAAGCCCAGCAGTGATTTTTTTTTTTCTTGGAATCGACAGCTAGGGAGGACTCTGAGAGCATTCACACAGGCCATCTGGTCTAGCCCTCATGAGAAATCTGTCCTGTTTTTCCAATTTGCACTGTGCAGCAACTACTTGTAAAGGCCTCTGAAGAAATATTGTGTAATCTTTCACAGCAGTCATGAAAAAATTTGGCTCTTCTTTTTGAGAATCGGAATCATTCATTAAGCTCTAAAGTCCCCAGAGGAAGTGATAAGGTGAGGGTTTTCAGAATTGTTGTCTATTGCCTGGACTCCAACAGTCAAGTCAGGGAGGAAAATGAGTATAAAAGATTGAAAAACAAGAAACCAAGGGCACAGCAACAAGACAAGGGAGGCACATGTGGCATACAGAGGACTCCCACTTCCTTCTGATACCTGGGGAGGGAGATTCTCTCCCATTCTCATCCTAGCACGTCTTCATCAGATCTGGCCTGACTGTTCTACTACGAAACCATCCAAGAGTCAAAAAATACTTCCCCATCACAAAATTCCTCTTTGCAGTTGACTCGGCTTCTTTAAAGCTGCACGGATAACTTCTTGTCCTGTCCTCTGTTGACATGAAAATGAGCTACCTACAATTTTCTGCCTCATATGGTTGGTGGTACTTGAAAACCATTACTACGACTCAGCTTCCTAATTTCCAGAATGGTTCCAGCCGTTTTCTCCTAGATTTCATTTTCTGATTCCCAACTGTAACTACAACTCTCATTCAAACCCTCTACACGATGAATACCTCTTCTTTGAGTCATTCAGTGCTGGATACAATTCCAAGTCAAAGTCTAGACTTTTCAGTATAGAATAGCAAGATTGCCTAATAACAGAAACATGCTATGTCCTTTTGCCTGCATGCCCTGGTCATGCTTCCTGTTTTCGAAGAAAAAAAAATGTTTTTCATGTTTTGAATCATTCTATGAAACAATTTCTGTAAAACATTTAAAAAATCCTGACCTATTTATTAGAGTAATGGGGGATGACTATGCTGACACATAGCAATTCTTATGAGATATCAACTCGAAAAATTATAATGGCGACAGTTGAAGTTTCTTGGGTTAAAGAAATATGAAAAGGCCAAATTTGACACATAGGTTTCAATGACAGTTGAGTATCCAGGTAGAAAAGCTAACAACTTGTACTGTGATTAATTTGCTTTCTGATATATTCTTATAGAGAATTTATTTTTAACATAGGAGGTTTAAATATAAATGCAACTGTATATGACTTCTATGATTAACAAGAGAAGTTTTCTGTATGGGTAATTAACATCTTCCAGGAGAATGCCCATGGAGGGGCTCAACTCCAGAAATTACAAGCACAGAGCTCCTCGTGATTAGTTCGCATCTACTGGAAAGCCCATCTGGTTTAACAGAGCTCTTATATAAGAAATGCAAGATTTTTCCTGTGGAACACATGCTAATAAGCTTCCTCTTTTTCATTAGCTTCCTCTTTAAACTAGGTTTTTGTGTTTTTTTTTTTTTTTTTTTTTTAAATGTCTGGCCTGAGACCACAACAAGAAGCTTGTTATAAAAATCAACTGCGTAAATAACATGGCTTTAACGAATGCTACTCTCTCTCAACTCAAGAATCAGCAAAGAATTCCTCTGAGGCATTTGAGGAAAATAAACCTTTTGACTCACTACTCAATTTCCTACCTGTATATGCACAAGCACATCTGCATGATGGTGTCTGTGCATTTACCTTAAAAAACTGAAAATGCTCAGAAGAAATCTTAGCAGCCTAATTTCAGAAGGTTTCATCTTGATGAAGAACATATTTATTTCATTTTAATGAAGAGAAAATAAATGAACTGCTACTCTAAAGAGACCCAAATAGAAAGAAGGAGTTGGGAAAGCCATGGTCTAACATACAATGTCTCACTCAATAATGGCTTATATTTCATTTCCAAGGAAGGAGTTTAAGGTTTCACTTTCACTCAAATACAGTTTCTCCAGAAGCGATCTTTTGGAAATCAGGAGGCTTGGATCTTAGTTCATAAAAGTTCAGGATAATTCCTTAATGAGAAAAACAAGTGGACATTTGCCAGAGAACTCCAAATTTCACCTGATATTTTTTCCTGAGGGCTTCAGCAGGACCTTCTGTGGGTTCTGTTTCAAAATAAGAGGTGATTTTTTACAAGGGGGCACAGCAAGTATCCTTAAGAAGCAAAGCTATAAATTTCACACTGTATTATTTCCTCTTGCTGTTAATAACAGATTTTCACAAAATTAGTGTCTTAAACTAACACAAAAGTATTCTTTTGTAATTCTGGAGGTCCAAAGTCTAAAATTAAAGTGTCAGCAAATCTCCTTTCCTCCAGAGGCTTCTGGCTGGAAATCCACTTCCTTGGCTTTTTCGGCTTCTAGAGGTTGCCTGCATTCCTTGACTCTTTCCTCCATCTTCAAAGCACATCACTCCAACCTCCAGTTCTGTCTTCACATCTTTTTTTCTTACTTCGATTCTCCTGCCTGCCTCTTAAAGGACTGCTGTGACAACATCGAGCCCACCTGGGTAATCCAGCAAAGTCTCCTCACTTCAGAATCCTTAATTAATTCCACCTACACAGTCCCTTTTACCATAGAAGGTAATATGTGCGCAGGTTCCAGGAATTGGAACATAGACGTCTTTCATGGGCCGTTATACAGCCTGCCACCCATATCATGCAAAAAGTGTTATATGGGAGAGGGGAGAGTTAAAGGAACCCTAAAATATCTAGCATCAGATCCCCATCACTTTTTCTACAATGTAAGACTTGTTCAGGTGAAGCAAGCCAGCAAAAAGAATAATGGGATCATTGGAAATGCTGTATGGTGGGGATTTTCTCTGAGTAAGGCTACAGCTTGGGTTTTGAATCAGAAATAAAACTCTCATTTACATTGTGTGGCTACAGTTTGGTAAAGTCTTGGCCTTTGCAATTAATATTACAGCAGCTACTATCTGAATCTGCTCTGCTTCCCTCAGCCCCTCACTAACACCTATGGGAGTATCTCTTTTTGCTTTTTTTTGTTGTTGTTGTTCTTTTTTTGTTACCAAGACCTAAGTAAGTACAAACTAGATTAAGGGGCGAATATTAATTGAAAATCAATGGAGAGCCACAAAGACCAAGCTGTAATTAAAATGCTCATGACTTAAAAAATATATCTACCTCCAAATTTCATGACTGTAATCAGTGAGATACAGGAATAGAACTTCTTTCTAGCACTTGGGATCATGGGAGATGAAGCAGCGCATTCCCAGTGCATCTGGGAGGCTCTGTTCACATCACAGAATAGACCTTAACCCTTCCATAAAACTCACGCTGTCCCTGCTTTGTTCACATTGTCATAGCAGTGTCGTGGAGGAGAAAAGAAGGAGTTTATTATGACACACATTTTCAAATCTTTTAAATCTGATGCAGTTTCACCTCTGTGAAGTTCTGTCTCACACACCAACACCTGGGTGTTCCCTGGTTCTTTCCAAAGACCTACAGCTCTCCTATCACTCCCTAGAATACTGGGCTTTGAAGGTTATACTCTTGATTTCAAATCATTTAAGTCTATATACTGTCTTCTGGCACACAAGCAAAAGTACCAGATTGCATTACATCTGGGGAGAAATATTAGTGGTTACAAATCAAAGTGAGTTAGGAAAAGGGTTTTCTTGGAATTCAGAAATCAGGAGAATCGAGAGTTAAAACTCAACCTTTGCCTATAATTTAATTTCTTGTGGCCAGATATTGTTTCCTGGAGGCTGTAAGAGACACCATGCTTGAATAAGATGGAAATGAGGAAATGGCCCCTGGGGGACCTTGCTGATTGTGAACTCTGCTACCACCCTGACATAGAGTCTGGGAAGCAAAGCATGGGTTAGAATGCAATAGTGAAGGAAGTCATTCTAAAACAGGGACAGGAGGATATTGCTCTAGAACCCCTCACAGGGCTAGGTAACTCCACATGCACTTTCAACTAGGTGGCGTCATCTTTATATAGGCAGGGCAGTGTATTTAGAGTGAACAGTGCACATCAAGTCCCTCTAGTACTACATCGAGGATAGTAAGGGGAAGAACCTGACCTACCCTTGCTGCCTTCCAAATTATTATCACCAGGGTCTGTATTCTAACTTAGAAAAGACATTTTGCTTGAGCCTAATGCAAATACAACAATGACAATGTTGGTTCATATTGACAGCAGAAAAGAAAAATAAGCAAATCGAAGTCTGCATATTTATTCTGCAGATGGATTCTGCCTGATTACAAGTCATTGATGACCATTAATGAAGCAAATGTGATGAGGTTAGTGTTTTACAATTTCATTTTTTAGCAGAAAGGCAGTACTGTCACGTGACAGTATCACTGAGAAGTATTTGGCCTTTAATAATGATTAGTTTTAGAAATAGAACATTTGTAAAATGTTAGTTTATCATTTTGATTGTTGCTATTCATGCTAAGGATATTAGTACAGTCTCTACTTATTTTGAGATAGAAATACCTTGGGGACAGGGTTTGACAAAAGAAATGCTAATTATCAGAATGTCTGACTAACATTCTTTGCCAGTAAAATCATTATTTATGCTGATTATCTCATGTCAACATCCAAACCAAGGGATTGAATAGTTTAACTACTATTATTTTTATCCTTGAGAAAAACTCTGAAAGGGGGTAGCAAGCAATGTTATGCCCATTTTAAGTTACAGCAGCTGAGGCACAACTTAAACAGAACTAAATGGTATATTATGTAGTCTAAATTATTGGACTTTTGATTTCAATTCTAAGTTCAGACAGCTTCTTGCCTACTTTCTGTTATACTGACCAGCGTATGTTTATACCAATAGTGACTCAGGATTAAAAGGAATGTAATATTGGCAAATGACATTTCTGAACAAGGTTTTAATTTCCCTCATTGGCATGTGGCAGTGGGATGTCCCCCATAATTACTCAGCCCAGAAAACCAGGGCAGAGGCAGGACTGGAGCAGTGTGGTGGTACAAAGAACATGCACTAAAGAGCTTAGGACTGATGCCAGAATCCAAAGGCTAATGGAAGGTTCAGCAGCCATTGAGGTTTTTTGTTTTTGGCAGTTCAAGCTGTTAGAAATCTGCCTCAAGGGAGGAATAATGCATCATCAGGTGTTAATAGGTAAATTAATATCAAGCTTAAAGAAGTAATAGATGTTTTGAAGGTGATTTTTATGGCAAGTATTTATCCTACATATTTAGCCCATCATTTATATTGAGTATGTGAATGTGTGTGTGATGTGTGCTAAGCTGCACACATAAATGAGGTCGTAGGGGTGAATGGCTTAGTGGAAGCATGGCATAGTAGCTAAAGGGACTCTAGTATCAATTTATTTTGCTTTGTCTTTACTACCAGTGTCTGTAAGATGGACTTGGTAATCTTTTTCAAGAGTTTCAAGATTGTTTTCTTAATTGCAAGCAACCATATATCTGAAGCACCAATTACTATCCATTAAAATTATCATTAATATCAGTATCAGCATAGAATGGGACAAAGAGACAAGAAAAAAATTAAGTTCTTTGAACATATGATATCTTTGCAGTAGGTCTTGTTATTTAGCTTTGTATGTGCATGGCTCCAAAATATTCCTGTTTTAACCACGGTGGCCTGGTATGTTGTAGGTGATCAATAAAGGTTTGTAGGATGGATGAATGGATGCATGAGTGATCCAGTTTTCATAAGCTTCAAAGTCTTCTGTGGGATTGCATTACAATACAACCCTTTTGCTTTCCAGTGCAGGCTTAATTCTCTATGAGACTTCTCTTCACATTCATGATGGGCTTCTTTCCTTTGGAAATAGGAATCGTATCTGTTCTTGACCTTGGTTACTGAAGAGCCTGACCAACCTTGCTGTCCCCCAAATTATTCTGCCGTAATGACTGGAAACTAATAGTTGTACATAATTTCTGTTATATCTACTTACACCCAGCCTTGTTCCAGAAAATGATTTAAGGTGGCTGTCAAATTTGCACAGGTTATAAAAGAAAAGAAATGTAAAACCAACAGAGACAGGAATCAAAGATGCTTGTAATAATTTGTCCTACTGTTTAGACGCTAAAGAGCACACATGTCCTCAAGAAACATTTCCTGGTCATTGTCTAGGTTGTTGCAAAAGAGAGAGTGGAGCTGCGTGCGGGGTCCTGGGGAGAGAATTGTGCAGGGACTTCTTGAGTCTTTGTTTTTGTTGGTCTGCTCAGAATGTGGGTCAGTGTAAGGTAGCGATTCCTGAGTTATCACTTGATCCTTTACAAAGAGGGGGTGATGGAAGCAACATGGCTTATAAAACTGTATTCCTTAAAGTAGTGAACAGATAAAGTAACAAAAAGAGAGTATCTGTTTGGAAGCTATAATGTGGGGGCATGTTATTTATATTGATATTACAGGTTAGTATTGATCAATTAGCAAAAGTGATATAACTATTCCAAAACTCTTAGAATAACATGGATTTTGAATGTTGAGCAGATGTGGTGCACAGACAGAGCTGAGTCTTCCCTGTGTGGCATGTTCAGTCACTCTGGCCTTTTTTCAAGGGCTGCAGTAGCCAGGAGACAGAATAGTCCAGGCCTAGGCAGCAGGGCCACTTGAAATCCCAACTCCAAGTCCATTCACCCGGACCTGCAAAGAGCTACAGCTTTTTCTTCTAGGTTGCATGAACAAAGATGGGATCCTCCAGTTTCCAGTTTGGTGAGGCCATTTGAAGATATTAACATGTGGTGTTCCTCCCTGCATCTCTTCACTTGACTATATTCAAGCAAGTAGCTTATGCTTTCTTATTTGCAGAAAGTGTGTTTTTGGTTCCCAGATGTCTAAGTCCATTACAGAAAGTCAGGTTTGAAATAAAAGGCATTTCCCAGATTAAGGTGAGATTCTGCTGGTTCGGTGTAAAGTCTGTGAGTCCCATAAGCCTTGCTCCCTTGTGCCTAAGCGTCCAAGGCACGTGATGGCCCTGTGGACATGGCCCTGTGATAGTGGAGAGACTGGATTCCCAGCTAGGGATTTCCAACCTCTCCCAAGGTCTGTGAAGCCCCTGGTGTGGCTTGAAAGCAGCAGAACTGAGGAACATGTGGTCTGGAACAGCTATAGACACATGACCAATGATGGGCAGAATCATCCATAATCATGTGGTAAACATGGACAGAATTCCCTGACACTTAAGAGTCTAAGACCCGGGGACCTTGGCCCAATCTCAGCAGCATCAGTGTGGAGGGAGTGGTGAGGGAGTTAATATTGTCTAAAAATTAAATTTCCTGTTGGCTTGGTAGGAGGGAGTCCCTGGGGTGAAATTAAGTTAATTCATAGAAAAATATTAACATGTTGTTTGTCTTGCTACCTAAGTTTTTGACCTAAGATTCTTACTTGCTTCGTGTACATTTTGGGAGATGGAATTGGAGAGCAGGAAGGACAATTCAGGCATCATTTCAAGATAGAAACCAGCCAGCCAAAGCATGGAGACAAAGATGAGGACATATGCTTCATACTGCAAAGAGACATGAGTCTCCAGACTTAGCCATTCAGAGACTATACTGATTTGATTTTAGAACAGAAGAGATTATTTTTATGAAAACAGAGAACTTCTTAAGTTTGGATTCTTTTCATCATTTTCTTTCTATTGTTGGTCTCCCTCCACAAGAAAAGAAAATGATTTATTAGGTTAAAAAGTTCCCCTTGCCAGTACACTTATTTCTCAAAAGAATGATTAAATTGCTTTTCCAGTTAGAGTTGGAACATGAGCGAATTTTATTAAAATTGAAGTTGAGTTTGGTAGTGCAGGACCAACTGTAAAAAGAAAATTAAGGGCTGTGAAATCATTCTGGTGCTGTCATTTCCCCTCTGAGGGAGGAGAACCCAAGGTGGCTCACTTCATCTCTGGGCCGAGGAAGGTGCAGATGTGTAAATGGGAGGCTGTCAACTGACCATATTATTACTGAAATGTCATCATGCCAACTACAATGGAGCAGGAGTTACAGGACAGGTCTGTCTCATTACTAGACTATTGTTATTCAAACTTTCTTCATATTTAATTTTGATTTTTCAGAGTAAAATAAGGCTGTACAGAATATAGTCTCTGAGCATCATGCTCGTAGATATGAATTCTTTTTTTTTTTTTTTTTTTTTTTTTGAGACGGAGTCTCGCTCTGTCACCCAGGCTGGAGTGCAGTGGAGCGATCTCGGCTCACTGCAAGCTCTGCCTCCCAGGTTCACGCCCTTCTCCTGTCTCAGCCTCCCGAGTAGCTGGGACCACAGGTGCCCGCCACCACGCCCAGCTAACTTTTTTTTTTTTTGTATTTTTAGTAGAGATGAGGTTTCACTGTGTTAGCCAGGATGGTCTTGATCTCCGTACCTCATGATCTGCCTGCCTCCGCCTCCCAAAGTGCTGGGATTACAGGTGTGGGCCACTGCGCCCAGCCATGAATTCTTAACCATATGATTTGGAGTCAGTTGATTCATTCAATAAACATTCCCTAAGCACCTACTCTGTGCCAGGCACTGTTCTGGGTGTTGAGGATGAGGGAGTGAACAAAATAGCCTTGGCCTTTGAAAAGCTTATATTGTAGAAGAGGAGAAAAAGAAACAATGTTTAGCATGTCAGGAGGTGATACTTGCTATGAAGATAAGCTGGGCAAAAGGTGGAAAGTTGTGGAGGGTGCTATTGAAAGAGGTTGGGCAGGGGACATTATTTGATAACTTTCAGTCATAGATTGGAAGAAAGTGAGCAAGTGAGCTTCTGAGTATCTGCGAGAAGATCAATCCAGGCAGAGAAAAAAGCAAGTGTAAAGGCCCAAGTGTGCATCTGAGGAACAATCAAGAGAATGTTAAGGTTAGAATGGGCCAGATATTGAGGGCCCTGTGGGCCATGGTGAGGACTTTTCATTTTATTCTGGGTGACATGGAGCAGGATTTTGAGCTGAGGAGTGATATTATCTGACTTTGTCTTCCTAAGGATTGCTCGGGTTTCTTGGTGAGGAATAGACTATAGGGGCACAAGTGTAAGCTGAGAGGTCAATAAAAAACAGTGTATAGTCAGTTCATGAGGACAATGGTGGCTTGAATTGTGGAGGCAGGGATGGAAATAGTGAGAAGCTGTAGCTAAGCCCATGATGATAATGATGCAGTTCTCTCACATATGGAGTTTCTCTTCTGGGGCTGTCCGCTGTAGTGCTTAGCCTTGAGTTTGAATCCAGCACTGCCACTTATATGTTCTTGATGCTGGCCAAGCTTTTCATCAGTGAAATGTAGATCATGAGAGTGTCTGTCTTACAAGTTGTTAAGAGGATTGAGTGGAAGGCTTAGCACAGCACTGACTTCAGCGTTCTGACACTTTAGTTTTATCATGTTAATACTAGAAAGCATCAGAATTTTTGTCATCATGTTTCTTTGTTCTGAACAGCTATTTTTAAATGGATGGTGCATTTTTCAAATGATGGAAGATTAGAATTTAGGAAATATGTAATATAAAAATAAAAAATTGGCACACACACTTTACTAATAATTTATTAGCATTAGCTTTCAGATTTTCAATAAAAGTTATTTTCCCTTTTAATTGGGGGCCCATTATTTATTTTTCGTGCTTTTTCTTCTTCTAGAAAGAAAAAATAATCCTTCCAATTTCAAAACTGGAAATCAAACATTTCATCTGGAAATGTATTAGAAATTTACTTTTTTCTTGTCTTACCTACTTCTCTCTGGCTCCCTACTGAGTTATAAACAATATATCAGTTTTTTTTAATAAAAAGCAAATACCTAATCATATGGGTGTTTTATATCTCTGACACTGGAAATATGAATTTTAAATCTGACTTATCTAAGTTTTTGATGAACAAAACTAATATTGAGTATCATGTAGATACAGCTTTATTAGCCTGAATGAGGCTGCAGTTGTCTTTACCACAGAGGCCTCAGCCCTCTCTGGCTTTTATGTGGCAGTGGGAAGCCATCACAGATGCCAGCACTGGCTCTCAGGGCCTATAAGCCCATGCTGTTCATGTTCCATTCAAGTCAACAAATCTAGTTTTTATCTGTTTGTGCGTAGCACCATGGTAGGGTTTCTGCATAAAGCAAAAGAAATATTGAATGCTACTCCTTTCAGTTTTTACCTTTATTGGGGAGACAAAATTTACCTGCTTAAATGAGTCGAGAACAATGTTAGACAATATAAAGTAGATTGCCCAATAAAATTAAAATAATATATCAAATGGAATGTTACAAACCATGGATTCCAGCTCACACAATCTTTGTGATCAGCATTAAAGAAAGATCTGGCATATGCTTACAAAAGGAGTGATGTAAAGGCTGGCAGTCCTCAGTCCTGCTGCCCTCTTTGTGATCAACCTGATTATCAAGTGTTACAAGCCAGAGATTGCAGGGGCAGAAGAATTCTAGGAACTAAAGAGAATTAGTTCTAGAATTCTAGAATTCTAGAATTGCGGGCCTTCACAATTCTAGGAACTAAAGAGAAAGCCAAGTGCCTAGTGCAATGTTTTCTATTATTCAGGGAGTGAGATTAGTCCTATGCATTCTGTTTACACAGCTGCCAAGTGCCTCCAACAGGGGTTGTTGAGTGATGAGATTTCAGCGGAATCAATCTTGGCACCATCTCCGTCGTCTACTCCGCCAATTTAATATAAAGAAGCAAACTGGAGAAAGAATGAGAGGCCTCTTTGTGCAGTAGTGCAGTGGTCTTTCTCCCCTCACTAATTCTCCTCAAGAGAATGGGGTATTTCTCTCCCTGCCCCCAAGCCAACAGGGAGACTCCAAGAGAATCACTTATAAAACTTGCCATGACTGTACAACATCCTCAAAATCCAAGATGGTGATGGAATGCCATCTTGATAGTTTTCAAGCCACTGGCTGCTGTTAGGGTGTGGAGGAAGGGTCAGAAGAGAGGTGGGTGGTGTGACATGGGGCAAAGGCATGAAGTATGAAGAAGTGTGAAAACAGGATCCTGATTGGTCCTGCAGGCCCTGAACACTGAGCCCAAAGAGATGAGTTTCCAAGCTACAGACTTCTGGGTGGGACAGGTTGGATATGCACCAGAGGAGATGATAAGAAGCTATCAGCTTAACTGCTGGGCACGGTGACTCACGCCTGTAATCCCAGCACTTTGGGAGGCCGAGGTGGGCAGATCACGAGGTCAGGAAATCAGGACCATCCTGGCTAACATGGTGAAACCGTGTCTCTACTAAAAAATAAAAAAAAATTAGCCGGGCAGGGTGGCGGGCGCCCGTAGTCCCAGCTACTCGGGAGGCTGAGGCAGGAGAATGGCATGAACCCGGGAGGCGGAGCTTGCAGTGAGTGAGCTGAGATTGCGCCACTGCACTCCAGCCTGGGCAACAGAGTGAGACTCCATCTCAAAACAAAACAAACAAAAAGCTATCAGCTTATCTCATAAAGGGTCCTACCTCCTAAGAATTGTCCACCAGCATCCACTGTTGAGCTTCAAGAAAATGAGCCAGGGCAGCAATGATGGCCCATATGTGGGGAGGACTGGAACTCTCCACAGGCAGAGCAGAAAGGAGACTCCTCTCCATTTTCCTCATTTTCTTGGATCAACATCAGAAGCAGGTGCAAGTGAAAGAGTAGATGGTGTTTGAGGAGCAGAAGACTCCCCGCTTCTTCTCCTGCTTTTATGTGCCAGTAGCACTGGATTAGGGTAGGGTCAGGGATGGAAACAGATGGAAATATGAATTAAATGTGAGGTCAACATGGTAAAAGCAGCAGGGCTGAATCTTAGAACGTGTTTTAAGAAAAGTGATTTAAACGTAATGGAATTGAGCTAACAGAGGCTCGATGGAAGGTATCACCTTGTGGAAAAGAGAGAGAGGGTTCCAAGAAGTTGCGTTGAAAGTTGTGAGTAGGAAAAATAAAACCAATTGATGTTTATACCCTGACAAGTTAAGGCAAGAGTATGTGTTGTGAGAAAATAGGAAAGGGAAAGATGAATTTTGACCAGAGAGTTATCAAGAAGGCTTCAGGGAGAAGGTGGAGGTTGGGTCCTACCACTGAAGGATAGATGGTGGGTGAGTGAAGCGGGGAGAGCAGGTGGGCTGTGTGAAGTAGAGGGACGACCAGCCTGCCTGGAGCAGAGGCATGGGGAGTATGACAAGTTGCACCCATGCGCAGACCTGGGCCAGGGGTGCCCAAGCTTCCACAGGAGGAATTTGGCCTCCATCAGAAAGACAATGGGAGTCATTGCATATACTTTAGCACTGGGTGAGTGGTCCAATATGAAGGATGCCTTAGGAAGATGGCTGGTGTGTGAGAGAAAGAAGCAGCAAAGGTGCTCCTGAGGAAGTTATTCCAAACCTCTGGTGTGGGGCTCAGGGACACATCAATACGACTGTGACTTGTTACTCCTGACTCTTTCCTCAGCCCCATTTACTGACTGCGAATAGTGCAGTGTGCCCTTGAGTCCCTTCGTGTTACTGGGTAGAAAGTCTCTGCAGCCTGTTGACAGCTATCCATTCATAAGCTGCATGTCCCTGCCTGGGCAGCAATCAGTTTTGGAGCACCCCACTCATCACACATTTTATTTATGTTACTTTTAGTTCTCCTGTTATCTATAATTTTAAACTGCCGTGTGCTCCCCCAACCTTGCCTTGAAATGCATTAGTAGCTATGGGAACATGATGCTATTAGAATGAGCAGAGCTTACTGACATGCACAATTGCAGTGTTAAATTGGTTTATGAGATGACTGGCAGTGTGGATGCTATTGCTGAGTAAAGTAGGCGACAGGTATTGTGACCACATTAACATAAACCATCACCTCTGGTGGAAGATGTGGTATTAAACTTAAGACAGAAATCAAGGCTACATCCTTATCTTGAAGAAGACATGTTCCCAGAGGTTTTAAATCGCATGAAAAATGAACTATTGAGAGTTCCAGTAAGAAGGAGACTTTTCATATGCTAAAACCAACAAAATTTCCCCAAAATGTGTAAGTATGAACGCCCATTGTGGCTATGTCAGATATCTCATAATCCCAGCACTTCAGGAGGCCGAGGCGGGTGGATCACTTGAGACCAGGAGTTTGAGACCAGCCTGGCTAATATGTTGAAACCTTGTCTCTACTAAAAATACAAAAATTAGCAGGGCGTGGTACTGCTTGCCTGTAATCCCAGCTACTTGGGAGGCTGAGGCAGGAGAATCGCTTGAACCTGGGAGGTGGAGGTTATAGTGAGCCAAGATAGCACCACTGCACTCCAGCCTGGGTAAAATCATCATCATCATCATCATCATCATCATCATCATCTTCATCTCATAATAATGAAATTAGTTCTATGTACATTTGAGTGGTCATATTCTACTATAAAGAAAAAGATTACTGCAAGCTCAAAGGGTGCAGGTTGACTGCTCATTTGGCCCTCTCCCCAAGGTTTATGGAACTTTCTCTCAAGGCAGGAAAGGTGTTAACAGCTGCCTCTTCTAACAGAAATGGCCACAAGCCTGGCTCCAGCCGGATCAACTAGCCCTGAGGACTTTGTCCACTTTGTGAGCACTTCCTTCCCTGTCTTGTGTCTCCTCAACCCTGCACCTCACCCAGTATTGCAGACTGGATCTTTTTGCTTCACATTTCTGTTTCTCAGGAAGTATCGATGGTCTTATACTTCCACAGCATTAGTACCAAATAGCAATAGCTCAAATTTATACATTTAAATGAAATCCAATGAAAGAATTTAAGCAAATTCTGATTAACGGTAGACAGTGTAAAAAATAATATATTATCAATTCACTGGCACATTTGCTGGATTCAATATTAAAATGGACTAGAAAAAAAAATCCAAGTGTTCTGAAAACATTTCCTCCCACCCCTATTTTTTGGCCACTGTGGTAGGTTGAATAATGATCCACCAAAATCCCTGGACTCTGTGCACGTTCATGGAAAAAAGGACTTGCAGATGGGATTGAATTTAGGATCTTGAGATGGGAGATTATCCTGGATTATCTGGGTGATTCTTAAGCATAATCACAGGTATCTTTACAAGAGTGAAGCAGAGGGATATTTGACTACAGAAGAGCCAGACAGAAGGCTATGTGATGATGGAGCAGTGAGAGATTTGAGGATGTCACGCTGCTAGCTTTGAGATGGAGGAAGGGGCTGAGAGCCAAGGAGTGCAACTATGGAAGCTGGAAAAGGCAAGGGAAATGGATTCTCTCCTAAAAGCTCTGGGAGGAATCAACCCCATCTGCATCTTGACTTTATCCCAGTAAAACTGAATTAGGGATTCTGCTCTCCATAACTGTAAGAAAGTAAGTTTGTAGTGTTATAAGCCACTGTTTTTGTGATAATTTGTTATAGCAGCAATAGGAAACTAATAGAGCTGCCTGTCATCATGTTAAAGCATCAAGATAAAACCCAGAAAATGGAGGGAAAAAGTATTGTCAGTGTTTGAGTGACCAGAGTGGGAGTGAAATTCCTTTTTTAAGCACTGGCTCATTTTCATGGTATTGATTTAAGCTCAAAGTCCCCCTTTTCCATGTAGCCTTCTTTCCCCATCTGGTTAGAAGTATTCTCTGTCTCTTGCCTCTGTGTCTAACACTCCCATTCCACCTATTTTCTGCTAGGCATAATTACTAGGTATCTGGCATATAAATGTCTTATCTGCCAATTCATTAGTAAACTCCTATAGGGCAGGGATCCCATCTATACTTTCCTTTGATTCATTCAACCAATATTTATTGAGCACATGCTATATACTGGGCACAGTTCAGAGCACTTGAGGGGCAGAGTTGGAGGTGAGAGTAAAAAGGCAAAAATGTAGTACATGTATTTGGTATGTTAGGTGCTGTGTCAAAAATGTACAAGTGTTCAGGGACAGTGTTAACATGCGTTGGGTTGTTACTATGTACCAGGCATGTTACTAAATGCTTATATTTATTCTAATATAAGGCTCCCAACTTCCCTGTGAGGTTAGTGCTATTATCTCCATTTTATAGGCAAGTAAACTGAGGCTCAGAAAGGAATTCTATCAAAGGCTACCCAACCTGCCTGACTCCAGGGGCCAGCCTCCCCACCATTCTGCATTACTGCCTCCGTAAGCCTACTCAGCTAGGAAGCAGTATGGGCAGGATTGCCGAGGATGAGGAAGCCCCATGGCCCTGAGCCAAGATCTTTTACATCAAAAACACTCAATGCCAAATGCTTATTATCTGATTAAAAGCTAGTCATAAGTTAAAGACATATGACAGGTGCATAGGTGACTTTAGCTCAAGATGCAAATAATTGCCCTTCAATTTCTATTGCAGGCTGAGTGCAGTGGCTCATGCCTGTAATCCCAGCACTTTGGGAGGCCAAGGTGGGTGGATCACTTGAGGCCAGGAGTTCAAAACCAGCCTGGCCAACATGGTGATATCCCCATCTCTACTGAAAATACAAAAATTAGTTGGGCATGGTGGCACATGCCTGTAGTCCCAGCTACTTGGGAGGCTGAGGCAGGAGAATTGCTTGAACCCAGGAGATGGAGGTTGCAGTGAACCGAGATTGCACAACTGTACTCCAACCTGGGTGACAGAAGGAGACTGCATCTAGAAAAACAAAATTCTATTGCAACATTTTCTTGGGTGTCCAAAAAATCTGGCATCATGTAAGCAAGAGGCGGGAAGCTGGTACATACTTTGTCGATAGGACAATTGCATTACCAAATAATTACATGATATTTCCAGCGTCAGAGAATGAGTCAGAACATGGCCAAAGGAAGGTGAGGCTTGTCTCAGTGGTCCTATGGGAGTGCCTGCTGTTTTTCTCTTATGGTGGCCAGCCTGCCTTGCCAATGGAAAAGGAGGTCATCATCATCTATCTGTAAGCAGGGGATGGGAGTACTGGGGTTTGTAGGCTATAGCACATTCAGGCACTCAGGGGCTCTGGATTTGCCTCTGCTCGATGATGTGGCATTAGCCAAACCCCTGAGATTCTTTGGGAGCCCACCTGTCCACCACTTCCACAGCCAGGATAACCTTGCTTACTGAGGTCCCTGGAATTCCTCATGACCTGAGGCTTTACAGATACAAATACTGGTTCTCTTTCCAAGGACCTGTGTCCTGGAATATTATCAAATATCTACTTACCTCCAAGCTGATGTAAAGGAGTGGAATCCATCTTTTTTTTTTTTTTTTTTTTTTTTTGAGACGGAGTCTGGCTCTTTCGCACAGGCTGGAGTGCAGTGGCCAGATCTTGGCTCACTGCAAGCTCCGCCTCCCGGGTTCCCGCCATCCTCCGAATTCAGCCTCCTGAGGAGTAGCTGGGACTACAGGCACCCGCCAAAACGCCCGGCTAATTTTTCTATTTTTAGTAGAGACGGCGTTTCACGGTGTTAGCCAGGATGGTCTCGATCTCCTGACCTTGTGATCCTCCCGCCTCGGCCTCCCAAAGTGCTGGGATTACAGGCGTCAGCCACCGCGCCTGGCCTCATCTTTTTACTATCCCTTAGAAAAGCTTTTATTTTTATTTCAATCACGACTACTACGTATTTGTATCTCAACTGTAGCATAAATGAACCCATTTAAGAAAAATGTTTCTTATTATCTATTCATGTGGGATAAAACCACTTTATAAAAGTATATCTTCATATCTGTATTATCATATTCTCTGAAGTTATAGGAAAATGTTTCTCATCTACTCATGTGGGATAAAACCACTTTATAAAAATATATCTTCGAGGCCGGGCGCGGTGGCTCAAGCCTGTAATCCCAGCACTTTGGGAGGCCGAGACGGGCGGATCACGAGGTCAGGAGTTCGAGACCATCCTGGCTAACACGGTGAAACCCCGTCTCTACTAAAAAATACAAAAAACTAGCCGGGCGAGGTGGCGGGCACCTGTAGTCCCGGCTACTCGGGAGGCTGAGGCAGGAGAATGGCGTAAAAACCCGGGAGGCAGAGCTTGCAGTGAGCTGAGATCCGGCCACTGCACTCCAGCCTGGGCAACACAGCGAGACTCCGTCTCAAAAAAAAAAAAATATATATATATATATATCTTCATATCTGTAATATCATATTCTCTGAAGTTACAGGTATGTCTGATTACACAGAGCACTGATAATGGTGAATACAATTTTCTTACTTTCTAGAATGGCTGAATGTGAATGTGGGGTCCTAATGTTTAGAACATATAAAATTTGAACTGCACGTTCAAATATGGGAAAATAATAGTAGATAACCTGACAACGTGTTTGTATCATAGAAGAATAATGGTATTCTAATCTATAGAATGAATAAAAGAGAAATTCCATGTGTGCATATGCACACACATATGCATAAATACATACAGAGAGATCTATATCTTAATACTGTTAGAAATGGTACAACTCAAAAAAACTAGTTTACATTTATGTAGCAGTCACATCTTTTTAAGGTTGTTTCACATCTCTTTTCTCATTTTTATTCTTACAAGAATCCTGAGGAGTTAAGTGGAACAAGTCTTATTTCCCGCATTTTATAGATGATGAAGCCAAGGCACAGAGAAGCCAGGTGGCTTAGAAAACCAACACCCCCCACCCCCCCCCCAGCCAAGCAGTGGTAAAGTCAAGTCAGCTCTTTACTGGGCTGGAAGCCTAGACTCTTTTCTTGACACCTCTGCAGAAAATCAACACAGTAGTGACTCTGTTATAGAATGTATACCATATTGGTTAAAAGCCTGGGCTGAGGTAAGATCTCAGATCAAATCTTGACTCTAGCATTTACCAGCTGTGCAATCTTGGATGTGTCCCATAATAGGTCAGTCTCAGTAGTTTTCAATCTATAAAATGGGAACTGACTGTACTGTACTTTTCAGGGTCCATAAAATAGGTGGCACACTCAAAGTAATTGAGACAATTTAATAAGGGATAAAAGTGTAGGCAGAGTTAAGGACAGTCAACAAAGGACAGTAAAGCATCCTGTGGCTAGTAAAGCAGCTCCCAACTCTGAAGAGGGGAGCAGCTGCCAGCAGCTGAAGAGAGGGTAGTGCCTGTGGAAGAGGGCTCCTGCCAGGAGGCGGGTAACAAAGAGAGATGCCAGTTCTCAGCCAAAAGAGCTCAAGTTGGGAGAAGAAATACCAGACTTTACTCTCATCTTACTTTGGGAACCTGACAGAAGCCAGAAGACATGGGAACTCCAAAGATGAAATCCGTGAAGGTCAGAGCACAAAGCAGGGTAAAGAAAGATGGAGAGTGGATCGGCAGAAGCAAATGGAGAATAACCTGTACATGAACCCCGTCACAGGGTGGAGGCTGGGATGATTATATGAGATAAGATGAGAGAAATGACTAGCACAGGGCCCAGAGCATAAGTTCTCAATAAATGTTAGTTGTTAGAATGGTTCTTCTTATTATTGTTCCCATTAATATTTGGTGGTGTTTTTCAGTTTCAGGGAGATATTTTTAGAATCTTGACTGAAAAGAACTGACTTTGATCTGGAACCTAGAATAATTATTCCACTCAGAAGTGGGATAGGTTTGTCAGCAGTTAGAAATATAATTCTAGACATATCCACAGGACTAATTCATAGGCTTATAAAGGAACTTTTACATGTACATTTTAACATTGCGTCTGGTGACAGTGTAATTAAGATTATGTCAGGGTTTCCATTGTGTCTTGCTATTTTCAAGCTTTTATAACTTGGTTATAAATTTTTGCCTGGCAGAAATTTGGCTTACTATATCTCAGCCTTTAGATGAATTCTTTTTTACAGAGAAAAACAGTCTTTTAATTGTCTTTCACTTGAGTAATGGAATATATGTGTGTTCACTGTGGGTGTAGATGTATGTGTATATCCATCCATTAATACTTGTAGTAATAGCTTTGATGTTTTGTCTCCCTTCTTCTCTATCTTGATGCCATTAACCCTGCCACTTAATAAAGGAAATGACTCAAAAAGATGACTCATCCACAATTCCACCTAGCGGAAGAGAAGAAACAAAGAGCAAAAGAGCAGGAAAAGGCAGAAGGGAAAAGAATGGCTATATGACAGATGATTTACAATAGCCTTGCAAGTAATTTTTTAGTGTATCCCAGCCCTCAGACTTTTCACAAAGTCAGTTCCCATTGGAGCTGAAACATGGAACCATTACTCTGCACCCATGTGCCTTCTTGGATTTATTGGGAAGGAAAACAGTGAATGAGTTAGCAAATAACATTGTAGAGCAAACAGGACCTTCCAGCAATATTAGCATATTGCTTCCATTAAAGCAATCTGCTAATTCCCATTCAACTGCTCAACTGAAATTTTAGGCAGGTAGTTAGATATTTAGGATACCTAAGGTAGAGGTGCTCTTGGTTATTTACAAAGCTAATCTGCATCTCCAGAATAAAAAGCCTGCTGGAAAAGCAGTGACAGAGAGGTAAAAGGAACAGGAAGAAAGCCAAGGAGACATCAAGTGTGCTGGATGTCTTTCTTTCTTTCTTTCTGGAAGAGTTCAGTCAAGTGAGAGACAATAGGACTAAGCAGGATAGGGGGCAAAAGCCTTTGCTTTTTAATATACATCCATAGCTCATGATTTTCTATAACATATTTGAAAATACTCAGTTTTCATTTGGGGTTGAATATACATTTAGAATCATGGTTGTTAGAAATAAAGGTCTCTGAGGGGTCATCACAAACTCACAGACCCACAGGGTCCAGGCAGAAAGAGTGATGCCCACGTGGGCCTCTCTGAACCTGGAGGAGCAGACCACATGCCTCACCCACAGGGAGTAGACCCCCAGCTTCCCAGCAACTGTTGCTTTGTTGGAATATGGACCTTATGTTGCCAGATCTTCCAAATATTCAAGAGAAGCTGGAAATCTTCTCAAATGTCATTCCATGAGGTCATGGAGTTTTTGTCTGTTTGTTTGTAAGTGTGACCCTGGTGTCTGTAAGAGTGTATGGCACACAGTAAGCTCTCAAAAAAGATTTGCTGAATAAATACATGTAGAAAAGAAAGTAGACAAGCAAGCAAGCTGGATTTTATGTGATTGCTCTTGAATTTTAATGTTGACAAATAGATTTTTGTTTTGCATGGCTTAATTGAAAGTAGGAGCCCACTTCTGGGAGGACCAAACAAAACTAATCTCAGGGCTAGGTGCAATTTATCACGAGATGCTACTTTGCCATCTCATGTCTAATTCAAGTTATCTGTGCTGCAAACAAGAAAAGCAAGATCCTAAGACCTTAAGGACTAGTTTAAGAGTCACACAGATGATTAGTGGCAGAGCCAGTAAACCAGTCAACTAACCTTCATCTTCAAATTTCCCATTTATAGCTTTTTCTTCCTTCACACCTTGCTACTATTTCAAAAATAAATACAAAAACAAAAGCAGAAGATTAATAAATAAAGTTATATTCCTTTATAAGATTTCAAAGTATAGCTCAAAGCTTTAAAATTAAAAGATAAGTTGCAAGGGAACATGGAACAACTTAGAAAGATACAGGAGGAACCGTCCCTCCTGTGATTTTCATACAGTCAGCCTGGCAGTGACATAAGCTCTCCTTTCCAACATTTTGTCAGTTAGAGTAGTCCAGGTTATGCTGCAGGAGCAAATAGCCCCAAGATCTCAGCAGCTTTAAGCACAAGGTTTAGTTTTTGCTCACACTACATTTCCTTCATGGGTCCACTGGAAGTTCACTCTGCATTGTCCTTACCCTGGGACCCAAGGTGACATTGACCATTGCTGTGGCAGACTAATTAAGTGAGCATGGCAAATGATACACTGGCTGTTCAAACTTCTCCCGGAGGTGATGTTATCACCTCCATTCATATATTGTTGGGCCTTGTAAGTCACATGGCCATGCCAAACTTAAAAAGGACAGGGAAGTACTATCCTACCGTTTGCTGGGAATGCAGGGCGCCAGAAACACTGGTGAACAGTACTGTTGATTACTATGCACAATTTCACCTGCAGAACTCAAGAACCCTGTGAAAAGACACCATTTTTCCTCAATGCATTCTTACTTTTAGATGATGTCATGAAATGCACTGACTATATCTACATTTTTTTTCCCTAAGACTAGTGAAAGGAAAACCAAATGTTCTGCTTATCAACATCTTTTAATTGGATATTCTCCGTTTTGCCCTCTCTCCTTAAAAATTCTTCCAAATAACCTGGTAATCAAGTGCTTAACCAGATGGAAGGAAACAAAAACTTAGAAATATAGCTTAATTGTGAGTACCATGTTACTATTCTGGGTTTCCAAGTAAGTATACCATCTGCTTTGATGAAGTCCAGTTTTAATGTAGATCATACAGGCCCTCTCCAACTTCATGAGCATCCTGTCCACATAATCAGCCTGCACACTGTGGGCAGAAGCAGGGCTAGGTCCATACTGGAAAATGAAGTGTTTTCAGATACATTATATTTCCTTTCTACATTCTCTGAGGACCTCCCAGGCCATCAGACAGTGCTGTGCACAGGGTGTCAGGGGGACATGCTCTGTAGACTGCAGGCTTAGCTACTGTGTTCTAGCTGCACTGATAAGAAAAATTTTGATTTGTCAATAATTGAACTACCCTCAGTCACGCTGCCCTTAATCAAAGCTGACTATTTTGTCTCCTTAATCTAAACTGTGAGCTCCTCAAAGGAAGTAAATTTTCCTTAAACAAAATAAACAAAGGCTTACTTGTTTCTGTACTCTTAGAATCTACATAATCCTACACAAAAGATTTATTAAATGAACGAGTGAATGGTGCAAGCAATTGATATGAGCGTAAATGCACTGAAAGAAGTTCTTTGCCCAAATATGTTTTATATAAGGACGACTTCCTTGGAATTGAGAAAGTGGTGAGGGCCCATACAGAAATCTTGGTATTCTCACTGTGTATAATTCATTTTCTTTTGCCATTTTCCCACAGAACATTCGGGAGATCTCAGAGAAAATCTGGAAAGTGGGAGGCTACCACAGCAGGACTGTGTCCAGTGAAAGACTGGCATTGTGGAAGGCACAGGGGAGAGTGCCAGGAATGTTACTGAAGTAGCTCTAGCTGGTCCCTCTGTCCTTATTGCTCTGGGCTGGCCTGTCCAGCAGGTTTTGGGAAGCATGGGGAAGTTCTCCTCTCGTTACCATCACATGTCCACATCTGCCTCCTGCTGCAGGCACCCCCGGACTAGAGGAGGACATGCTATTTGCTAATAATAATAGTGGAATAAATCAGTGCAAGTGCCTGGCCCAGCACAAGTGCTTGCCTGTCTACTTTTTTTTTTTCTATATGTATTTATTCAACAAATAGTCTTTGAGAGCTTACTGTGTGTCACACACTCTTACAGACACCAGGGTCACACTTACAAACAAACAGACAAAACTCCAATATTGTTTGCTAATAATAATAGCAGAAGAGGTCAGCACAAGTGCTCGGCCCAAGAAGGGGTGGATGCTGGAGCCCTGTCAGAGAAACTTTTCCCAGACCCCTCTCCGTAGTGCACACTTTTCCTTTCTTTTCATTCACATTAGATAAAATATTCTTTAGAGTGAATGTTTCTGTGCTGGGCATGGTTTTTTGGTTAAGATTCCTGAATTCCCTGTCTCAAGAGTGGCTGTTGGTTGGAGAAGCATAGGGAGTGAAAATGTGGCGTGCAAGCCAATCACACCCAGAGGAACCAGTGCAAAAGCAAACTCAGAGCCCTTTTTATGTGCAACATGGGTAATATTGGCCCATTATATCCTCAAGCACATCTCTGAGGCAAATACTCTATTATCTTATTCTAAAAACGCACAAACTCAGAGTTCAACTTGTCAGGACCGAAAGCTACTCAGCGACGGTATTTGAACACAAACAGTGCTACTCTAGCACTCTCAGCTGCGGTACTAGGCTTCCCGCTCTGTATCCTTCTTCCCTTATGCTTCCAGTTTTTCTTTGCAAGGGTATACACTTCAGAACAAAGATTTATGTGGGCATTTGGGGAGTGCATATACCTTTTATACAATTTATGACATTGTTTTAATATCAAAATGCATTCTGAGTTCTAAACTCTCAGCTTGGAAATAAACTTTTGGGCCTCACTCTATTTGTAAGCTGGAGTTTGTTTTTGGTTTTTTAATTTCGTTTTAAATTTTAGGAAGTTAAAACAGTGTTTTAAAGAAACCAGGCAGTCTGGTTGCAGAAAGTCAAGATCCCTTAACATACCCTAGACTTTAAAAGATAGATCTTAAGAGATGCATCTTACTTGTTTGTTACGTTCCAAAATCAATGCATACAGAGAAAACCAGGTGTCAAAAAACTACCCCTGAAAATAGGAAGGCCCCACACTAGAGGCCAACTTAACCACCTCCAATGTGGGAACAAACTGTGGTTACTTCTGCTGAACACTAGGTGAAGTAGCCAGCATTTAGGGCCACAAACAAGTGCATAACTTCAGGATCCCTTCAGCCAAGTGAGACGCTCACTCACACAGCGACAGTCACAAAAGACGGGGTCCAGCTGAGCAAACACAAAGGGCAGATTCTCCCAGCTCACGCTTGTCCCAGAACAGTTCTTAGATGAAGGAAACCACCAACAGCATGGTTTTAATTATTCTCCTCTCACTTTTCTGCCCCAGTGTGTTTTGTTAAATTTGAATATGTTAAATGAACGTTTGATGTGACTGAACTCAAAATATGTACAGTCAGTCCTTTGTAGTTATGGGTTCTGCATCCAGGGATTCAACACACTGCAGTGTGAAAATATCTGGGAAAAATAAAAGAATAGTTGTATCTGTACCAGATAAGTAGAGACATTTTTTGGTCATGATTCCCTAAACAATACCGTGTAACAACTGTTTACATAGCGTTTACACTGTATTAGGTATTATAAGTTATCAGAGATTATGTAAAGTACACAGGAGGTTATATGCAAATACTACACCATCTTAACTTGAGCTTCTTATATCCGTTATAGGTCCTGGAACCAGCTTTGCACAGAAACCCAGAGATGACTATATATATGATGCAGGCCAATAGGAAACTTGGGGCCTGAGAGTGATTTTAAGATAATCACAAAGCATTCTGATTCTTATGCCTTTGTCTGCTTCTGTAGAACACTTTAATATTTAACAGAACCACTGGTTTCCAAGGAATTCCCTTTAGAAATGCAGTATTAAGAGATGGAGGCATTACTGACTGCTCCAAGTGCTTCTGGGGTTCGGATATCTCTTGCCTAATGAGCCTCTTAGCCCATGTAAGGCCTCAGGGTTTTTAAGTCCATATATCTGACGAGATTACACTATAGTGGAAGCTGCTTGGATTTTGAGTGATCAGCTCTTCTTTCATTAGAAGATGATGCTACCGATGTGCCAAGAAGAAGCTCATATTTTAAATTATTTTTCCAAGGGGGTGAATCTGCACCCATCAGCAACATCTTTCTACTAGCATCTGCTTGGTGCACTGATCAGCAGGTCATTTGACTTAGTTGTGGACTTACCTTCTATTATTTGACTGCTAAATTCTTCTTAATTTTTTTTAAGATTTGGGGCTCACCTATGTAGGAAATTAATTCTTTTATTACCCATATTAGTGTATAAATATAAGTGGTTTTCAGGAAGATTCTTCAGGTAAAGTGGTAGATATTGAGGACCAATGACTGGAATGGGTTTTCAAAGTGTCCTTTGAAAAAGCATAAAAATGAAATACTTGTACTGTTCCATTGGTATTCAGGGGGGAAATGACACTTGCATTTATTAGACTTCTCCTTTATCAGATTTGTATTTATTTACATCATTCCAGTAGAACTCCATGCCATAAAACGGTAAAAATGCTTAAGTCAATCATTCATGTACTTGGTTTATCTTCATTCTGTCTGTACATCGACCCCCACGTCCTAAATCTTTCAGCCATTAAAAATAGTATTAGAGAAGTATTTTTTAAACAAATCCCTTGATCCTATGTGAGATCTGTGTCATTCTGAAGAGAGGATGTGAGGTGTTTCTTTTATGTCGGTGAAGGTTGAGTTGCCATGGTAATGACTTATTGTGCAATATTGGGAGACGTGCTTTAGGAACATTGCATGTGGCAACCCCATATTGGGTTCCTGTTATTATAGTCTTGTCATACCTTGACTTTTCTTGGCCCCAAACAATCTTTCCATCTTTTATACTGTCCGGAATTTGCATTTCTAGTCTAAAGCTTCCTTTTTACTGCTTCATGTTGCTTTTAGAACAACCAAAAAGAGAATTATTATGGAAATGGCTTTTATTAAGCATGATAGAGAAGCAAAGATCCCATGATTTTCACAGCGTTGTCAAACATGTAGAGTGCTTTGCTTTTAATTTCTTCAGTTATGCATTGTTATTACTTCTTAAAACCAAGGAACATCACATAGAACAATTGTCGAAAAACGGAGTAATTTATTTTGCTTTTTTTTTTTTTCTCTCATGTCCTCAGGAGTGCACATATGTTTGATGAAAATACATGAAGAATTGGGTGTGCTTTTAGGGTATGATCAGAAATGTGAGTCTGAATTAATAGAAAAATTCAAACCATAATCTAAGTCCTGCTGTATCAGCATCTTTTTTAGCTGAATGGATAGACATGTATTTTCTCTTAAATAATTCCAGTTCATCCTGTCCTTGGCAACAGTTTGGCTCTCACAAGCCTTTAGAGGCCAAGCTGTATTTTCTATATTGGTCTATATTACAATGTGCTTTAATTAGGAAGCATAATATATAAGTAGAAAGTGGTTTCATTAAGACTTTGCTCTATAATTTTCATTCATTTCCAGGGAAATGTTGCCCATGTATGTTTCCTGTGAATCGGTGCCATTTCAGTGACTATGTTGAACAGGTTTTTCAGAGGACGCCTCATTTATTCATGCATTTACTCATTCAATAGATACTATTGAGCACCTACTTTGTGCCAAGGATGATAATTTGATGCCACACACTAACCTGGCTGATGGAGTTCTCAAGTTCAGAACTGATACCAAGTGGGAGCCAGCAGTCACAGGCCACTCCTGTTTCCTAGGCTTTGCTAGTTTGGGGACTTTTCCCAGACCCTCAGAGTCATATTCATTTTTCAATGGTTCTTTATCAAAATATCACTCATTCGCTCAACTGGTGTTACTTAGGCCAGGCTTTCTACCATGCTCAAGTAATAAAAAGACCAGGGTAGTCCCTGCCCTAAAAGGCTTAGTCCAGACCCTTTGGAATCCAGTTCTTGAGAGCATGAGTACAGGGGAGCTCCTTTTCTTATTAACCCCACTAGAACGTTAGGTTTTCTTCAAACTCTTTCATCTCTTCAATTCTCCCCTCCCTTTACTCCTCCAAGCAAGGCCTTATGAGGGTACAATTCCTGCAAATCATGGCGCTGAACTTCATTCGCTCAAGGGTGCCCCATAGTACATGGGATAACAACTTTCATTTATGGAGGATTTACTGTATGCCAGATATGGTGTGAAATACCTTACACCTACTGGCTCATTTAATCCTCACAAAAACCACGTGAAGTGGATACTACTATCATTCCCGTCTTACATATGAGAAAATTAAGATTCAGAGTAACTGCTCCGAGATCTCTTAGGTAGATAAATGGAAAAGCTGAGATCTAAACCCAATTTTTTCTGACTCTAGGGCTCAAGCTCTTAAACTTTGCAGTAGTCATAATTACTCCATGGCAAGATATGGGTCCCACTGAAGTGTTCATTCTCTTTTATAAACTGATATCCATGACACTATTTTTGTTATACTTTATTGAGAAGCACATGTCTCTTACTTTTAAATCTCTCCTAAAGCAAGTGTGATTCATAGACCTAGGAAGAGAAGTAGATACTATTATTTAATCGATTTCAGAAAGATTTAAAAATTAAGTAAAGAAAATAACGTCTTTCCTTTGGATACTTGTTCCATGTTTTTAAAAAAATATTTTCTATATTAATAAATGTACATTAAAATAACATTTCTATATTAAAGAATGTGAGGGTTCAGCATAACATGAAAGTCTGAGATATATATTGTCAAATTAAAATTATCATACTGGCCAGGTATGGTGGCTCACACCTATTATCCCAGCTCTTAGGGATGCAGAGATGAGAGGATAGCTTGAGCCCAGGAGTTCGAGACCTGCCTGGGCAATATAGCAAGACCTTATTCTCCACAAAATGGAAAAAAATGAAATGAAATAAAATAAAATTGCCATACCAACTCAGGAATGCACATGTTTTATTTATTTAACCTAATTAGGTTTTATAATTGCACAAAACAAACTTCTCCTCATATTTCCTCAAGTAAGTTGGGGTTTACAAAAAGGATACCCATAAGATAGTGAACCATGGATGACAGGAATCTTACAGGACTCCAAAGAAAATAGTCATAGAATAGCCAGTTCTCCCCTAAAGTGGATACTAGGCAGCTCTAGAAACTTCAGAAGCAGGGGTTAGTGCATCATGCCTTGGGTGCTTCCCTACCAGTCACACCCAGCTACTCTGGGGGTCTGCTCCCTTCTCCTGCATCTCTGACTTGCTTATTCATTTCTTTTTTCCTGTATTTTTTCCCGTATTTTTTCCCTATTGCGCTGGATGTGCTTATTTATAACCACTAACTGTCTTTGACATGGCATCTCTATACATCTCTTAAACTCCTGCCTTACCTCCTAACAACTTCATTTTCTCAGGATATTCTAGCTAAAATTGCTATGAGAGATGATCAGATACGCCCAGCTTATAACCGTTATCTCTGTCTAAGCAGAGTTCTGACCATATATCATAGAATACTGGCAAATATATAGATGTCTCAAGCCTGTAGGGAGGTGCCCACTCTGATCCCAGATGCTTTCAGTGCACAAGAGTAGTAATGGCAAGGAATGGGATTCTCATGATGAAAAACATGACATTCTCAGTAATTCTTCAGCAATGCATTCTACTCTGACTCCATGAGATCTGGCATATGGCAACTTCTCCAACCTCAATTCTTATCACTACTTTCCCCATTCAGCATACTGCAACTGTGATACAGTCTCACCCTTCCTCACTGCAGCATGCTCCTGCCTGAGGGCCTTTGCACTTGCTGTTCTCTCTACCTGGAATGCTCTTCTCACAGCATTTGGCGTGGCTCCCTTCTATACTTCATTCAGTTCTCTGCTCAACTATTTCCTCCTCCTTGAGATCTTATCTGGAAACACTGTTTAAAGTAGTAATCACTGTCATTGTCTATCTCCTCACCCCATTTATTCTTCTTTATAGCCTTGACCACTACTTGGTATACCTTTATATGTTTATCTAATTATTTGGCGTCTTTTTTGTCTTCTCCCATTAGAACACATAATTAAGAGTAGAAGCAACATTTGTCATGTTGTAGCTCAGACTCCATGCCCTGAAAAGCAGATGAGAAACAGTTGACAGGAATGCTGGCTCGCAAACCTCTCTGTGTCTAAGTAGGATTCTCTTTGCAAAGTTTACTACACCAAATTAAACATATTTTTAAAAATCTGGTTAAGGCAAATGTACGAGCAATGATAAAATAGCATGATTCTATGGTTGTGATCCAGCCCACTGACATATTCAATATTTGAAAGATGGGGAAGAATTTTGTGTTAATATCAGTCACTTTATTTCATTCTTGATCTGAGACTTAGAATTCACCTTAATCTGCCCGAAATAGACAGGGGTGCATGTGTTGAGGCCATACAATCCAAATGCCTTGTCTTTGAGTAGATATGACTACCTTGGAACATGGCTTGAAAGGCATTTTCTCAATAATGTATTTTTTTAAGGATGATTCATAATGAGATAGATCAGGATATATTAATTTCCATATGCTAATATTAGCATGATACTTTCAGAAATATGATTTCAAGCCATATTTAACAAGTTAGATATACCATTAATTTATTAACCCATATATAATGTGTACTGTGTGTCAAGTTTTGTGTTACTGATGCGGGTATAGTACTATGGGCTAGATCCAGGGCTTACATAAGTGAGTAACTCATGGCCCTATCACCAAGCAAGCATTCATTGTAGCGTGGAAATTGGAAATATGAACAAATAACTGAATATCTAGGCTTACGGGATCTATTACAGAAATATCCCAGACACAGGGTTGGCACAGAGTAGAAAGTGGTCAGCTGTATCTTGGAGTCAGGGGAAATGGAGAAGATAAAGATTAAAAGCATTTCAGGAGATGATTAAGACAACAAAGGTGGCAAGCATTCCAGATAGGTGGCTTTCTTCATTCCTGCTTATCTCCCTCATTTCAAGTTCTTGACTCTCTACCATAGCTTTCATCTCTCTCTATGGTACTCGCCCAGCATTTGTTTCTCCGGTTCTGCATAGCTCTTAACTTTGCCTGTGACTTTCTTCTGGGATCTCATGTTGTCTAACTCCTGACTCTGTGGAATTATTTTCCCTATACCTGCCCACCACCCCAAAATTCTAGCCCAAAGCCAACGTTCCTTCCCATCCACACTTCTCCATACCTCATAACATGAAAATTGAGGCAAGAACAACATGGACAAAGAAACAAAAACGCAAAAATGCTTGGCCTATCAGGAGGCTGCATGTCGTTTGCAGTGGGATAGCAGATAAGAAATAAGGACGATGCTAAATGAGGCTGGATAGTGGAAGTAGATCATGAAAGGCTTGGTATACCACTTAAAAAGAGTTTGGGCTCCATTCTAGAGGCTGTGATGAGCTGTGGAATGTTTTTGAGGAGGAGCTATAGCAGAAGCTTGGAGGTTGGATTGAAAGAACATGTCATTCTGGAAAACTACGATGAGATAAACACCTCTTCTGGACACTGATCTTATAGTAACATCTCCAAATCTACTAGATTTCCCAAAGGATTGTCTCATCTTTGGCACATGTTGCTATTGTGGTTAAGTCATCTGGATACAAATTTGGTGCTCCTTTATTATTTAGCTGGGTCACCCCTATCCTGTAGTTATGTTATTATTATATTAAATACTACTAATTATAAGACATAACTTGTTATTGAGTTGAGTTTTTTTTTAATTTATGAAAATTATTTATTAATTTCCAGCATTTACCATATCATTAGGTGGCACCAGGATCCATGGAGTTACATCTAAGAGAACTAAGCATCTTTAAAGTATCTCTTATCCACAAAACTCATAACCATCCATAACCAAGACCTGTTATTTTTCTCCCTAATCATCTCTTTAATCTACCCATTATAATTTTTAAAATTTTCACTGCCATTAAAGTTCAAAAAACAGCCAAGTCTTACCTGGACCATTGTAGTAGCTCTTTAACTTGTTTTCTCTCATTCATGCTGCCTTCCCCCAATCCATTGTACATACTACAATCAGAGAGATCTTTAAAAAGACAAATATGATAATGTCATCTTCACTGAAACTCTTCAGAAACCTCTCATTGCTTCTAGGATTAAAAAACAAATTGACTTGGCATACAAGATCCTAATTCTCCAACCTCATCTTGCAATATTCTTTTTTTTTTTTTTAATTATACTTTAAGTTCTAGGGTACATGTGCATAATGTGCAGGTTTGTTTGTTACATATGTATACTTGTGCCATGTTGGCGTGCTGCACCCATTAACTCGTCAGCACCCATCAACTCGTCATTTACATCAGGTATAACTCCCAGTGCAATCCCTCCCCCCTCCCACTTCCCCATGATAGGCCCCGGTGTATGATGTTCCCCTTCCCAAGTCCAAGTGATCTCATTGTTCAGTTCCCACCTATGAGTGAGAACATGTGGTGTTTGGTTTTCTGTTCTTGCGATAGTTTGCTGAGAATGATGGCTTCCAGCTGCATCCATGTCCCTACAAAGGACATGAACTCATCCTTTTTTATGGCTGCATAGTATTCCATGGTGTATATGTGCCACATTTTCTTAATCCAGTCTGTCACTGATGGACATTTGGGTTGATTCCAAGTCTTTGCTATTGTGAATAGTGCCGCAATAAACATACATGTGCATGTGTCTTTATAGCAGCATGATTTATAATCCTTTGGGTATATACCCAGTAAGGGGATGGCTGGGTCATATGGTACTTCTAGTTCTAGATCCTTGAGGAATCGCCATACTGTTTACCATAATGGTTGAACTAGTTTACAATCCCACCAACAGTGTAAAAGTGTTCCTATTTCTCCACATCCTCTCCAGTACCTGTTGTTTCCTGACTTTTTAATGATTGCCATTCTAACTGGTGTGAGATGGTATCTCATTGTGGTTTTGATTTGCATTTCTCTGATGGCCAGTGGTGATGAGCATTTTTTCATGTGTCTGTTGGCTGTCTGAATGTCTTCTTTTGAGAACTGTCTGTTCATATCCTTTGCCCACTTTTTGATGGGGTTGTTTGTTTTTTTCTTGTAAATTTATTTGAGTTCTTTGTAGGTTCTGGATATTAGCCCTTTGTCAGATGAGTACATTGCAAAAATTTTCTCCCATTCTGTAGGTTGCCTGTTCAGTCTGATGGTAGTTTCTTTTGCTGTGCAGAAGCTCTTTAGTTTAATTAGATCCCATTTGTCAATTTTGGCTTTTGTTGCCGTTGCTTTTGGTGTTTTAGACATGAAGTTCTTGCCCATGCCTGTGTCCTGAATGGTATTACCTAGGTTTTCTTCTAGGGTTTTTATGGTATTAGGTCTAACATTTAAGTCTCTAATCCATCTTGAATTAATTTTCGTATAAGGAGTAAGGAAAGGATCCAGTTTCAGCTTTCTACTTATGGCTAGCCAATTTTCCCAGCACCATTTATTAAATAGGGAATCCTTTCCCCATTTCTTGTTTTTCTGAGGTTTGTCAAAGATCAGATGGCTGTAGATGTGTGGTATTATTTCTGAGGACTCTGTTCTGTTCCATTGGTCTATATCTCTGTTTTGGTACCAGTTTTGGTTACTGTAGCCTTGTAGTATAGTTTGAAGTCAGGTAGCGTGATGCCTCCAGCTTTGTTCTTTTGACTTAGGATTGTCTTGGAGATGCGGGCTCTTTTTTGCTTCCATATGAACTTTAAAGCAGTTTTTTCCAATTCTGTGAAGAAACTCATTGGTAGCTTGATGGGGATGGCACTGAATCTATAAATTACTTTGGGCAGTGTGGCCATTTTCACGATATTGATTCTTCTTATCCATGAGCATGGTATGTTCTTCCATTTGTTTGTGTCCTCTTTGATTTCACTGAGCAGTGGTTTGTAGTTCTCCTTGAAGAGGTCCTTTACATCCCTTGTAAGTTGGATTCCTAGCTATTTTATTCTCTTTGAAGCAATTGTGAATGGAAGTTCATTCACGATTTGGCTCTCTGTTTGTCTGTTACTGGTGTACAAGAATGCTTGTGATTTTTGCACATTAATTTTGTATCCTGAGACTTTGCTGAAGTTGCTTATCAGCTTAAGGAGATTTTGGGCTGAGACAATGGGGTTTTCTAAATATACAATCATGTCATCTGCAAACAGGGACAATTTGACGACTTCTTTTCCTAACTGAATACCCTTGATTTCTTTCTCTTGCCTGATTGCCCTAGCCAGAACTTCCAACACTATGTTGAATAGGAGTGGTGAGAGAGGGCATCCCTGTCTTGTGCCAGTTTTCAAAGGGAATTTTTCCAGTTTTTGCCCATTCAGTATGATATTGGCTGTGGGTTTGTCATAAATAGCTCTTATTATTTTGAGATACGTTCCATCAATACCGAATTTATTGAGAGTTTTTAGCATGAAGGGCTGTTGAATTTTGTCAAAGGCCTTTTCTGCATCTATTGAGATAATCCTGTGGTTTTTGTCTTTGGTTCTGTTCATATGCTGGATTACGTTTATTGATTTGCGTATGTTGAACCAGCCTTGCATCCCAGGGATGATGCCCATATGATCATGGTGGATAAGGTTTTTGATGTGCTGCTGGATCCGGTTTGCCAGTATTTTATTGAGGATTTTTGCATCGATGTTCATCAGGGATACTGGTCTAAAATTCTCTTTTTTTGTTGTGTCTCTGCCAGTCTTTGGTATCAGGATGATGCTGGCCTCATAAAATGAGTTAGGGAGGATTCCCTCTTTTTCTATTGATTGGAATAGTTTCAGAAGGAATGGTACCAGCTCCTCCTTGTACCTGTGGTAGAATTCAGCTGTGAATCCATCTGGTCCTGGACTTTTTTTCATTGGTAGGCTATTAATTATTGCCTGAGTTTCAGAGCCTGCTATTGGTCTATTCAGGGATTCAGCTTCTTCCTAGTTTAGTCTTGGGAGAGTGTAAGTGTCCAGGAAATTATCCATTTCTTCTAGATTTTCTAGTTTATTTGCGTAGAGGTGGTTATAGTATTCTCTGATGGTAGTTTGTATTTCTGTGGGGTCAGTGGTGATATCCCCTTTATCATTTTTTATTGCGTCTATTTGATTCTTCTCTCTTTTCTTCTTTATTAGTTTTGCTAGCAGTCTATAAATTTTGTTGATCTTTTCAAAAAACCAAGTCCTGGATTCATTGATTTTTTGGAGGGTTTTTTGTGTCTCTATCTCCTTCAGTTCTGCTGTGATCTTAGTTATTTCTTGCCTTCTGCTAGCTTTTGAATGTGTTTGCTCTTGCTTCTCTAGTTCTTTTAATTGTGATATTAGAGTATCAATTTTAGATCTTTCCTGCTTTCTCTTGTGGGCATTTAGTGCTACAAATTTCCCTCTACACACTGCTTTAAATGTGTCCCAGAGATTCTGGTATGTTGTATCTTTGTTCTCATTGGTTTCAAAGAACATCTTTATTTCTGCCTTCATTTCGTTATGTACCCAGTAGTCATTCAGGAGCAGGTTATTCAGTTTCCATGTCGTTGAGCGGTTTTGACTGAGTTTCTTAGTCCTGAGTTCTAGTTTGATTGCACTGTGGTCTGAGAGACAGTTTGTTATAATTTCTGTTCTTGTACATTTGCTGAGGAGTGCTTTACCTCCAATTATGTGGTCAATTTTGGAATAAGTGTGATGTGGTGCTGAGTAGAATGTATATTCAGTTGATTTGGGGTGGAGAGTTCTATAGATGTCTATTAGGTCTGCTTGCTGCAGAGATGAGTTCAATTCCTGGATATCCTTGTTAACTTTCTGTCTCATTGATCTGTCTAATGTTGACAATGGGGTGTTGAAGTCTCCCATTATTATTGTATGGGAGTCTAAGTCTCTTTGTAAGTCTCTAAGGACTTGCTTTATGAATCTGGGTGCTCCTGTATTGGGTGCATATATATTTAGGATACTTAGCTCTTCCTGTTGAATTGATCCCTTTACCATTATGTAATGGCCTTCTTTGTCTCTTTTGATCTTTGATGGTTGAAAGTCTGTTTTATCAGAGACTAGTACTGCAACCCCTGCTTTTTTTTTTTGTTCTCCATTTGCTTGTTAGATCTTCCTCCATCCCTTTATTTTGAGTCTATGTATGTCTCTGCATGTGAGATGGGTCTCCTGAATGCAGCAGACTGACGGGTCTTGACTCTTTATCCAATTTGCCAGTCTGTGTCTTAATTGGAGCATTTAGTCCATTTACATTTAAGGTTAATATTGTTATGTGTGAACTTGATCCTGCCATTATGATATTAACTGGTTATTTTGCTCATTAGTTGATGCAGTTTCTTCCTAGCCTCGATGGTCTTTACATTTTGGCATGTTTTTGCAATGGCTGGTACCGGTTGTTCCTTTCCATGTTTAGTGCTTCCTTCAGGGTCTCTTGTAAGGCAGGCCTGGTGGTGACAAAATCTCTAAGCATTTGCTTATCTGTAAAGGATTTTATTTCTCCTTCACTTATGAAACTTAGTTTGGCTGGATATGAAATTCTGGGTTTAAAATTCTTTTTTTTAAGAATGTTGAATATTGGCCCCCACTCTCTTCTGGCTTGTAGAGTTTCTGCCGAGAGATCTGCTGTTAGTCTGATGGGCTTCCCTTTGTGGGTAACCCGACCTTTCTCTCTGGCTGCCCTTAAGATTTTTTCCTTCATTTCAACTTTGGTGAATCCGGCAATTATGTGTCTTGGAGTTGCTCTTCTCGAGGAGTATCTTTGTGGCATTCTCTGTATATCCTGAATTTGAATGTTGGCCTGCCCTACTAGGTTGGGGAAGTTCTCCTGGATGATATCCTGAAGAGTGTTTTCCAACTTGGTTCCATTTTCCCCCTCACTTTCAGGCACCCCAATCAGACGTAGATTTGGTCTTTTTACATAATCCCATACTTCTTGCAGGCTTCATTCGTTTCTTTTTCTTCTTTTTTCTTTAGGTTTCTCTTCTCGCTTCATTTCATTCATTTGATCCTCAATTGCTGATACTCTTTCTTCCAGTTGATCGAGTCGGTTACTGAAGCTTGTGCATTTGTCACGTATTTCTCGTGTCATGGTTTTCATCTCTGCCAATTCGTTTATGGTCTTCTCTGCATTAATTATTCTAGTTATCAATTCTTCCACTCTTTTTTCAAGATTTTTAGTTTCTTTGTGCTGGGTACGTAATTCCTCCTTTAGCTCTGAGAAGTTTGATGGACTGGAGCCTTCTTCTCTCATCTCGTCAAAGTCATTCTCCATCCAGCTTTGATGCGTTGCTGGCGATGAGCTGCGTTCCTTTGCAGGGGGCGGTACGCTCTTATTTTTTGAATTTCCAGCTTTTCTGCCCTGCTTTTTCCCCATCTTTGTGGTTTTATCTGCCTCTGGTCTTTGATGATAGTGATTACTGATGGGGTTTTGGTGTGGGTGTCCTTCCTGTTTGTTAGTTTTCCTTCTAACAGTCAGGACCCTCAGGTGTAGGTCTGTTGGAGATTGCTTGATGTCCACTCCAGACCCTGTTTGCCTGGGTATCAGCAGCAGAGGCTGCAGAAGATAGAATATTGCTGAACAGCGAGTGTACCTGTCTGATCTTGCTTTGGAAGCTTCCTCTTTTTTTTTTTTTTTGAGACGGAGCCTCGCCCTGTCACCCAGGCTGGAGTGCAGTGGCCGGATCTCAGCTCACTGCAAGCTCCGCCTCCCGGGTTCACGCCATTCTCCTGCCTCAGCCTCCCAAGTAGCTGGGACTACAGGCGCCCGCCACCTCGCCCGGCTAGTTTTTTTTTTTTTGTATTTTTTAGTAGAGACGGGGTTTCACCGTGTTAACCAGGATGGTCTCGATCTCCTGACCTCGTGATCCGCCCGTCTCGGCCTCCCAAAGTGCTGGGATTACAGGCTTGAGCCACCGCGCCCGGCCGAAGCTTCCTCTCAGTGGTGTACTCCACCCTGTGAGGTGTGGGGTGTCAGACTGCCCCTAGTGGGGGATGTCTCCCAGTTAGGCTACTCAGGGGTCAGGGACCCACTTGAGCAGACAGTCTGTCCCTTCTCAGATCTCAGCCTCCATGTTGGGAGATCCACTGCTCTCTTCAAAGCTGTCAGACAGAGTCGTTTGCGTCTGCAGAGGTTTCAGCTGCTTTGTTGTTGTTGTTGTTTAGCTGTGCCCCGTCCCCAGAGGTGGAGTCTACAGAGACAGGCAGGCCTCCTTGAGCTGCTGTGAGCTGCACCCAATTCGAGCTTCCCAGCCGCTTTGTTTATCTACTTAAGCTTCAGCAATGGGGGGCGCCCCTCCCCCAGCCTTGCTGCTGCCTTGCTGCGAGATCGCAGACTGCTGTGCTAGCAATGAGGGAGGCTCCGTGGGCGTGGGACCCTCCTGGCCAGGTTTGGGGTATAATCTCCTGGTGTGCCCCTTTGCTTAAAGCACAGTATTGGGGTGGGAGTTACCCGATTTTCCAGGTGTTGTGTGTCTCAGTTCCCCTGGCTAGGAAAAGGGATTCCCTTCCCCCTTGTGCTTCCCAGGTGAGGCGATGCCTTGCCCTGCTTCAGCTCTTGCTGGTCGGGCTGCAGCAGCTGACCAGCACCGACTGTCCCGCACTCCCTAGTGAGATGAACCCAGTACCTCAGTTGAAAATGCAGAAATCACCGGTCTTCTGTGTCGCTCGCGCTGGGAGTTGGAGACTGGAGCTGTTCCTATTCGGTCATCTTGCTCCACCCCCTTCGAGTTGAGTTTCGTCAAGTTAGTTTCAGCTCATTGTTGCAGCTTGTCTGTCCTTTCTAGCTGTAGGCCAGGTACAAATTCCATAACTGCATCTTCTGTTGTCTGTAGAATTGTTAATAGAGTTGTTGAGCAGAGTGCAGTATAGTATAGAACTGCATTGTAGAGCAGCATTAAGGATTTACTTCCAGGGAGAAATTGATCTATAATTCAATAGGCTTTGAGTAAGTTCTTCAGTCAACTACAAAGCCACTTGGCTCCACAGTCTACCTGGTGAGTCTTTGCCTTGTTGAAATGGAGGTGTTTGATATTTGTATTATTTCTATAGTCTACCAACTTATTATAGTATATCTATACATTTGGTATCCAAATGGGAAATGGGTCTATCTTTTGATATTATCAAAATTTTCTATAGTGAGGTATTTTCTAAATGGGAAGTTGTGGTGACGTTTATAAAAACTTCCTTTTGCTATACTTATCTTTTTGCTGGTGACAACCTTGTATTCAGCCAGTCAACTTGAGATCTCTAATATCTTCAGGGTGAGTGGAATTGAAAACCAAAACATGAGATTCTTGACTTTAAAGATCCAAATATCAAGAGGCAGGGCAAAAACTTGAAATGCCTTGAAATCAGACAGAGTTTGTCCCCATCTTCCCCTTCCTTCCCCCAACCCTTAATGTGCACACAAGATAAAGGCACTCTGAGTTGGAAAGGGGATGGAGAAGTGGGAAACAAGAGAATGAGATGCTGGGGCAGGGGTAGGGGAGCAGGGATTGATTGCCTGCCTACAATTCTTAGAGTCAAAGAAAAGGATGGAAATCAACTGAACTCTTCTACCTTTAGAGATCCAAGAGTAGAGGGAGCCCTGGGAGAGAACTGCCCTACAGCTGGGCCTTATGAACCAGTGGCATGAGATGGGAATAGGTTGGATAGTAGATTAGGAATGACTATAAGGGGTCTCTTGGACAGCGCATCCTAAGGGGGACACATGGAGCCATCTGTGGCCTCAGAGGAGTGAGGGAGGGCAGCTCAATGTCCCAAGTAATGTGGGAATTTAGCTAAGGAAGAGAAAGAAGCTGAAAAAGGAAGCCATTTCACTCATGCCAAGAAGAAACACCAGAGAAGAGAGCCACAGCGACCATCCGATAGAAGACAATACAAAGATGAGACTAGAGACTCTTAGCAGATGTGGATGTAGACACAGCTCTCCTTTGAATACCTTCCATTAATCCCACATTTCAAGGGAGTCCAGACCAGACTGGGTTAAGATTTAGAAGTAAATGTTTTCCTTTTTCAACACTTGCATTTACATAAGCTCAGAGTTTATAATCAACCCCAGGGAAAATGGGGTAAAGAGAGAAAGGAATCCTGAATGAAACAGAGTTTTAATTCCAAAGTAACTTTGAAATCCCACATTTCATTGATTTCCTCAAATATAATTAAATTTTTGAAAATGAGCCCTACAGAAAAATTTCAAAACTTGTTTTGCAAACTTAAGTATGTAAAATATATGCCGTCCCCCCTTTTATAATAAAGTGGGGAGAAACAATGAAAAGTGAAGAAATTGGATGTTCTATGGCTTATGATCAAATGCATGTTGGTGGCTAATTATAAATTATAACCTTTTCCTCAACTAAATGCATATCCCTAGCCTAGGAATCAGCATTCACCTTATCAATGTTGTTTCCAGGGCCCATTTCTTCCCATTAAAAAAGAAAAATCAGGGCAGCATTGCCCTGTTTCCCCTCTTTAGGCACTTCTCTTTACCATGATTGCTTTCAGAGCCCTAACAGTTTCCACAGTCCAGGTATCTATACCCGTGGAAGATGGCCAGGAAGGCTTCCAAAAAACATTCGTTTACAGCCACAAGGGCGTTTTACTCTGTTGCCCCCAGTGCTAGGTCTTAGTTCCACTTTGAATCATTTCTTCTGACATTTTCACCTTGAGACTATTTTCACTTAATGGAGGAAGATGAGCTAGAAAGGACAGCTCAGAAATTCTGTTCTGGTTATCACTAATCACATTACATCACCTGTCCCAAGCAGTGACCATTCTTTCATCATTTCCCTAAGACAATGCCTGACCCAGGTAGATGCAAAGAAAATCTCTGTTGAGTGAACAGAGCTCCCAGCATGCTTTCTGTGGTCCCTGAGCCTTTTTTATTTGTCTTTTAGTGCTTTTGGTAAGCCTCAGCTCACTTCTGTCCTCCCAGGGCACGCTGCATGCCTTCTCAAAGCTTCCAGGCCTTTCAAGCTTTATAGCTCAGCCCTTAGCATTCCTTTTCTAGGTTACTATTTTGGTGTTCCTCTTATGGAATGTTCCCCTTATATCTTATTAAAACGACTTTCTAAAAACAAAAAACAGTTGTGTGCAGGGTAGGGAGACTGAACTTCCTTCTTCTCATTCTGAGCGTAGCCATCACCTTAGCCAGGGAAGAAGTTGTTGTGGGCAGTGGATGTGGCTCTGGCCTCAGGCTGGAGAGGGGCTCCTTGTCCATCATTGATAATCAGTCACTGGAAACCTGCTCCGAGGACCCTTGAAGTGATTGACTGGCTTGCAAACAATATTTTCTAACCAGTTATTTAAAACTATACTAAGATCCTTTTCTGAACACTTAACAGCACCAGTGATCGTGTAGATGTTCTAACAGTAGGAAACACGGTCCCATTTGGGATGGTATTCAGACACAACTAGTGAAGAGTGGAGCTGAAGAACGGAAAAAACCAGGGGTGGTGGAGGTGGTTATTGTACACATCAGTAGTACCGAATTGCCAGACAGAGGTCCAAGCTAGTTCAGACAGAAGATTCTAACAGTGCATGGCAAAGTGAGTAAAATAAAAACAAAGGAGTCAGTTGTTTTTTAAAGCTCACCATTCAATATAAAATAATACCCTTTCATTTCTTAAGAGAATTTAAAAAATATTTTGACATATAGATACATACATAATTTTACATAAATGAGAGCATATAAATGATTTTTAAAGTAAAATTTAGAGTATTTTGTTTCACTTTTTTGTGGTATTACTACGGCTTTTTCTTATATGAAACCCTGATAATAGCAGATAGTGGTGGGCATTTTTCTGCATGTTAGCTATATCCACATTTGGCAAAATAAAAGTTAGCAATCTTATGTCTACTCCCCAAATTCTTTTAGATTGCCTACTTGTCCTTGAAATCCAGACATCTGGAAGCCCCTGGTTTTGATGAATTCCCCATGAACCAAGTTTGCCAGCAGGGGGTCAAATTTTCCAAACAGTCTTGTGTTCTGAAACCTACCAGGATGAGCCAGACAAACATTAAAAAGGGGGATTTATACCTACACACAAGTCAGCAGTGGCCTGGAAATTCTCCCTGCTCTTGTCAGAAGTACCTGAGCTCAGGATATGTAAGGCTGGGATGCACAGGACTTCCCTGCAGCCTTCCTTCATTCATCACATGTGAATATCTGGTGTAACTTGGTGCAACACTCTTGATTGGAATGACTCTTGACACATTTTATACAAAAATAAGCCATGAATAGTATGTGGGTTTTTTAATTAAAATGAGTTTTGGTTACCAAAAAAATTATTCATTTCTGGGCTTTATGTGTTTGAATTCTTATTTGAATGGTATGTTTTGTAATGTAAAACATTAATGAAAGTTTACACACAAATTAAAAGGTCAGGCATAAATAGTTTGATGCCAAGATTTTCTTACTTTCATACAAGGATCCCACCCCTTCACCAAATTGTTTTTATCAAGTTTAGTCATCCAATTTCTTTTCATGAAGTGAAATCCTTTATACTCTAGTCCTTTAACCCTCTCAATTATACCGCATTTATCCATAAACTTGTGCATTACATTTACTTGGAACTTGTCTGTTGTAGAATAGTGCTCTCCCTACTGTATGGGTTAGTTTCAACCAGTATTTGTCAATGTTCACAAGCACAATTTTTCAGAGTGTCTTGATATCTGCTATGAAAAATGTCTGCACCTGCCAAACGAGACTAAGGCTTCCATGCTCAATAAACCTCCACCTACCCTAGAGATGCAGTAATTTCCATCCAGCAATCAGAGCACAGTCAGACCAAGATGTCTGAGTTTTCTTTTCAAAAATATGACCACTGTGATACAAACCCATTGGGTAAAATTTTAAAGTAATGATAAAATTGTGGTTGATTGTTGTGAAAACTTCCTTATCCTTAGGTACTTAGTACTATGTATGATTTGAGATTTCCTCTGGGGAGATCAATTTTTCCCCTGGATCTTATGATTGTTTATTTCCTAGTTTCCACAATCAAGTTTATTCAGAAACTTAAATGTGAAACAGTTCTCAAAATTTTTTATTTTTTTCTTGATTTCTTTATGAACACTTTGTGGAGTTGGCCTTGCCAGGTAAAGCCTCAAGGAGCTTTGAAGCTAGCCTGAGATAAAATGGGAATGAGGGGAAAATGTGTCTGGGTAGTACTCCTGCAATCCAAGCCCACTTAGGCATCATTTCTCACTCCTTCGTCCTGTCTTACCCTACTCCTTCTACTTTGGAAGATGGAATAAATGCACACACAGTGGGACAAAACTTCAAACGGTAAAAAAGAATACCTAGTCACAAGTAAGTTTCCCCCTTTTGGTTGTCCTGAGTTCCTCCACGTTGGACTATAGCCAGTTTTCTATGCATTCTAACAGTCCATGCACATATCAGTATACAAACACACACAGACAAGCACACACACACACACACATGTGTATAGCTTTTTCTTATAAAATGGTGACATACTATACACATTGACCTTCATCTTGCTTTTTTGTTTAATAATATATATTAAATCTACTCATATCAGTGTGTATTGCTTCATTTGTTTTAGGAGAATATTCTTTGTGTAGCTATTTTATAATTGACTCAGAGAATTCAAATCAATGAATATTTAAATAGTTCCCAGTTCTTTTCTGCACACACACACAATAGTTGTACTGAATAGCACAATACATGCATTTTTGTATGCATTTATGAGTATATTCATAAGAGATGTAAAATTGCAGGGTCAAATTGAATGTCCATTTTAAATGTTCATGCACATTGACAAATTATCCTTGAATAAGATAGCTTCCAAATACACTCCTAGTGATAATGTTTGAGAATGCCTATTTGCCACACTTTAGTAACTTTTTGATATTTGCTAACATGACAGGTAAAATGTGATATGTCAATGAAGTTTTAATTTGCATCTTTTCACATATTTAAAATTCACTTTTGTTTTTTTTCTCTTAACTTTCTGTGAATGTGTTCATTTTTCAATCAGTTGTTGGTCTTTCCATATTGATGTGTTTGCGCTCTTTATAAAAAAATTACCTTTTTAGATATCAGACAGAAAACAAATCATATTTTCCCAGAAAAATTTAGTTTGTATGTATTCAAATGTATTTGGTTTTAGGGTTAGTGTCATGCTTTAAAAGCCCTGAAAGCCCTTCTAGATTAATTTTTAAATACCAAATTTTCTTCTAAAACTTTTATGATTTTATTTTCTGCATTTAAATTCCTGATCCATTTGGAATTTGTTTTGGCATAATGAGTGTCTTTCTCCCTTCATCGTAAAGGAAAAAGAACATTCCCCATTGTGGCAGCACAGGGTCAGGGAAATAGAAACACAGAGTCAAGTGGACAGCTATACCATCAGTAGGTAACCTTCTCTGACCAGTGGATTTATCTCCCTGGCTCTAAGCTTTCTGACAAATGAATGTGTCGATAGAATGATGCTGTGGGCTCCTCAATATCAGGACTTGGATGAAGGAACCACCTTGGAAGGGTCTTCTCTTTCCTATCGGATCTTACTTGCAGAATGGTCTTGAGTCATATGGACCTAGGGGCAAAACCTGGCTTTACTCTTATCAGTTGTGATGAGTTGTTTTATCTCAGCCTCAGTTTCTGTATCTGTGAAAATTAAGGACAACAGTTCCAACACATCATGGTTGTTATGAATTAAATGAGAAAAAGTTTATGATGTTTCCTGGCACTGTGCCCAGCATCTAAAAGCTGTCCAATAAATATGCATTTAATCCTTAATTTTCCTTTGTTTTTTTTCCACTTAAGTTTTTCTCATACCAATGGACATCAACACTGGTTGGAAATCACAGTCCCAGCTTCCTGTTTTGACCTTCTTCTCACAACTTAGCTCTTTCACCCACTCTTTTCTGGTATTTGGGACCCTGGCCTCTATACCCATCAGCACTCATTGTGGAATCATGTGGACTTTAATGTGAACCCCTAAGCTTGAACCTGAAATTACACCTGGATTTCCCCAACCTCAGACTTTCTCGTATCAATACTGCAATCATTGCACTGGTTCCCTGATCATTTCCTTGACTCCAGTCTTGCCCTTCTTTCCCAAATGCATGCAAAAGCCTGCTGCTAAATTGGTCTTCCAGAAACAAATTGGATCACATTGCTTTCCTGCTTAAAGGCTAAAACCCCAGTGGCTTTGCATAACAGACAATGCGCTCCATGATCTCCCTCCCGCTGGCATCTGGAGCCTTTGGTTTCTTGTGGATTTTCTGAACACACTATTAATTTTCCTGTCCCTGTGACTTTATCCTTGCCATTCCTTCAATCCAGGATGCATCATGCCTTATTCTTTGGTCTAAAAAATGCTTATTCCTCAAGAGCCTACTCCAGCTTCCTCTTGCTCTCTGTGTGTTTGCACACCCTCCCCTGTGCCCACTGTCATTACCTTGCTTTTACCTCTGCCTCTAACCAAGGAAAGTGGCTACTCCCTCCTTTGAGTCACCACTTTATACATACATCAATCACGACACCAGCTGACACCTCCATTACTCCTCACATGGTATGAAATTATTTACATATGTGTCTGGTCTTCCCTTGACTGTGAGCTCCTTGCTATTGAGGACTATAGCTCTATTTATTCCTATCGCATGGCCTAGTACATATTAAACACTAAAATTATTTGTTAAAAATAGTAATCCATCAATATCCAGACATTGTCTAGATTTCCAGATAAGGAAGTAATTGTGTTAGGATTTCCAGACTCTGGAACGTATCATTTTCAGCTAACACTGAGATACCTCAAGAAAAAAGCTTTCATTTTTCTTTTCACTGTCAACATTTCACCTGTCATTTGGTATTTTATGATGTGAACTTATAATAAAACAATAATAAATCAAAACTGTGTTTAGATAGAAAGAACACAATGCCTTAAAAAAAAAAAAACATTGCCAGCTGTCAAAGTGGGATTCTATAAAATTGTTTGCATTTTTTTTTTATTACACAGATATGAAAATAATAGCTTGAGGTCCTTTTGGCTAACATTGTGCATTTTACATTTTACTGTGAGATGTCATTTTTGTGAAGTTGATTTGTGGTTATCTACTTGAGAGTAAAAAGTCAGAAACGTTGGTTACAATTCTAGGAACTATAATTATTGGTCTAATTTAATTTTTGGAATCTGGAAAATATTTAAGAGTAACAGGCCAGGTGCGATGGCTCACACCTGTAATCCTAGCACTTTGGAGGACTGAGGCGGGCGGATCACTTGAGGTCAGGAGTTTGAAACCAGCCTGGCCAACATGGCAAAACCCTGTCTCTACTAAAAATATGAAAAGTTTAGCCAGATGTGGTGGGTCGCTGTAATCCCAGCTACTTGGGAGGCTGAGGCAGGAAAATTGTTTGAACCCGGGAGGTGGAGGTTGCAGTTTGCTGGGATTGTACTACTATACTCCAGCCTGGACAACAGAGTGAGACTCTGTCAAAAAGAAAAAAAGTAACAATACTTTTAACCATAGTGCTAATATCATGGCTGTTACTGAATTAGTTTCATGATGTATGGGGAATAACAACAAATACTCTTTCAAGCTAATCTATAGGCCATAACTCTAAACAGCACCTTGAAGAGAATTTCGAGTTTAATTTTGGCAGTCCGTGAATTGTATGTGTTCAGAAAGGCACGCATTAAAGACATTTGGGTGCTGATTTTTATATTGATGAAAAATTAGACTGATTTATTTGTACATATGTGTTCATGGTAAATTTCCAGTGACAAACCTGGAGATGTCTTTTGCAGAGTCTAAGGGAGTGTTCTTTCTTTTGAACAAATGCTTTATCTTGAGAAAAAAAAATACAAGGAGCAGGAAGGAAGGATGGACACCCACTTGGGCAGCCCAGTTAGCTGAACCAGTTGTGGAGTTTGGTGAGTTATATATCACAGCTCAATCATGCCCAGATTCATAAGCAAGTTTCACATGAGAAATCCAATGACTACGATCTCAAAAGTAGATTTTTGTGATAAATGCAGATTAAATTAGCGTTATATGTTTATAGCTAATTGAAGTGCAAGGACTAGACATAAGACCTACTGAAAATGCTATTGTAGTGTGCAGAACTGGTCGGCAAGTAAAAATCAGAGTTTTATAAGTGACTGTGATTATCGTCACCTTATTATCCCAACTTTTTGCCTTTGCTGCCAATTGTACTAAGTTGACATAATTCACATGGCATTTAGATGCACAGACATTATTCAAATCATCTGTTTCTACCTGACAGACCAACAACTCCTCCCCTAGAAACAAAGTTGCATTATATACAAGTGAGATAAGTTGGAAATAAATCATCACCTGAGAACACTGAAGTTGGGGCGGGTTCGAGTGAGGAAGTTGCTATTTTGAGGAGTAGAGGGCTAGTGGCTTCAGCACTATTTGCCAAGAGAGACTGGAGCATTTCTCATAGGAATCAGAGAGCTGAATAATAATGGTTTGACTTGTTTCATATTCTTTATTCCCCCACTTTCTTCTTTTTTCCTTTATGTATCTTCCTCCTCCTTCCTCCTTTTTTCTTATTCTCTCATCCTTCCCTTTTCGTTTTCCTTCTTCTTCCTCCTCCTCCTTCTGGAGCCAGAGTTCACTTTGCCTAGAGATGCCAAGTGGTCACTGCCTTCTCTACCGATGAGGCCCCTTTGTAGAGCCATAGTACATCCATTCAGAGTGTGACGGTACATTCACTGTGGTGGTTGATAGTACATTTCACTCTATTCTGGAAGCTTAAAGGAAATCACAGTGAATGTAAAGATCACAGTCTCAGAGTTAGACAAATCCGGTTCACACCTCTCTCTCCACTTAGTGTTTGCCACTAGTAACCTTAGGTAAGTTGTTCCTCAGCCTCATGTGTGAAAGGGAACAGTGATCCATCCCTACCTGAAAAAATGATTGTGACAATTAAATACAATGATAGATTTCAATATCTAACATAGCAATAAAGCATGTTTGATTAATACTGTTTTCTTTATGCTGTGTCACATTCAAGTATTATCTATTTCTCTGTTCCAGACACTGCAGTATGAACTAATAGCAGATCCTATTGTGAGGAGTTTATTGTATGGTGGGGACGGTGATGTATATACAAGTAACAATGTTGCTTATGTACACAAGTAACAATGTTGCAAGCCACTGGGTGATCTATGCTGCTGGCCTCCAGAGATGAGGGGAACTCTGTGCCTCTCCTGGCACTGCCTGCTTCAAGGAAAGATGCACAAATCTGGTTGATCAAGTTCCAAGGCCACATCAGTCAGTTTGCTGTGTGCTCAAAGGTTTCGCATATGGAGACAGAACTCTCTTTTCTTCCTTTTAGGTTGAAAACAATGGCCCACTTTCCCTTGGGGAGTCAGTCATCTTATACTTTCTTTCTTTTTTTGTTTAGACAGAGTTTTGCTTTTGTTGCACAGGCTAGAGTGCAATGGCACAATTTCAGCTCACGGCAACCTCCGCCTCCCGGGTTCAAGCAATTCTCCTTCTCCTGCTTCAGCCTCCCAAGTAGCTGGGATTATGAGCATGTGCCAGCACACCCAGCAAATTTTTGTATTGTTTAGTAGAGATGGGGTTTCTCCATGTTGGTCATGCTGGTCTCGAACTCCTAACCTCAGGTGATCCACCCCCTTTGGCCTCCCAAAGTGCTGGGATTACAGGCATGAGCCACTGCACCTGGCCTAGCATTTGCACTTCTTTCATTTCACTAAACATCCCAGAGTGTGGTAAATTTCAAGTGTAAGTTTAAGGGAGACAAAACAGACCCACTGGGTCTGTATCCCTGACCATGTCCCAGCTTCCAGTTCCCATGATTCTACTTTTGGGAGCACCAGCAAACCCCGGCTAGCAGCGGAGAGAGCTTCTCCTGCTTGCTCATCTCAGTGAGTCATTGTCCTGTGCCTGTATCTCCCTTGGCACCTCATGGGGCTGTGGCCAGGTGGGCAGTGTGTCATAGACAAGATTGGGGCGCTCCTGGTCACCTGACCACAATACGGCCTCAACCCCACCAAAATTCCGACAACACTGCTAACACATATCTTTAAAAACATATGGTCAAACTACAGAGAAATTCCCAGGAAAGGCAGTTCAGCTTAAGTAAAAGGAAAAACCCAATGGAAAATGACTTCTAGATAAGCTGTAAAAATAAAGTAAAACCCCCAAAGTCCTTAGCAGTGATTCAGTTTTCCTTCTGAAAGAGAGAAAAATTATTCTACTAAATGCCAAATTCCCACTACACCTCTCTTCGAATGGGAGGGGCATTGAGACCATCACAGTGCACCATCCTCAGCCAGAAGCACCTTTCTTGAGCATGCCAGGTGCAAGGTCCTGGCAGATGTAGCTGAGGGGCGCCGTGGCAGATGGAACTGGTTCCATCTCAACCTACACTTTCCTTTGGGCCATGTGACCAAGTTTGGGGGCCATCATCTATCCTTCCTAACCCATCTTGGGTAGTGCTGCCGCTGATGTCTGTTGACCACGTCCTTCCCTTTCCAGATGGTCTGTCTTTCCTGCTGCCTTGGACAAGCTGATCTGAAATAAACAGCCAATGTAGGGGACTTTGCAGGGAAAGTCTTCAATGGGCCTGTGATCATCTCAACAGATTGGGCAAGTCAGTGTGAGGAGAGGAAATGGGTTTTATACTTTGAGTGCCTGCCCAGACTTTTATTGCTATGTCTTTATTGGCCACCTTTGTTGCCAAGGTAGAGTTATATCCTCCCAAAATATAATGGCAGGCTATTCCACTGTTGTTGTTGTTTCTTCCTGAAAGTATTAGACTCTTCCAAGACCTCCCACCTCTGCCACCTCCAAAATTAAGGCAAGTAATTAGAGAAATATTGGTTTGATCAAGTGATTATCAAACAAAAGAGACACTCCTCCCTTTATGCAATACATTGGTCTAGAAAATGGAGCATATTTTTACATTTAAGTATTTTTATGGCAAATTTAATTATTTGAAATACACTTTGAAAACTCAATTACAGCAAAAAATACAAAACTTCTTTTATGATGTAAAGTCACCATTTATTGATATAGATGTCGAGATATGGATATTAGATTCTCTTAGAGTACTATACCTACATTCATGGATAATTCGTAGCATCAAAAGCTGGTAGTAAGTCATTGACCCTCAAATGAGAGAAACATACAAAATAAAACCCAGATCTAGATGATGAGTTAAGTTCTTTTGAGGCACATAAGCCCATCAGACTGCCTTCCAAGTTTTCCAAGAAAAAGCAATACCAGTAAACTCAGTTCTTATCACCTTAACCACACTGCCAATGCCCTGAATTCCCCTTAATTTGCACTGCCATTGAGGCCCAACACATGTCATTCAACACTTGCTCACATGCTGTCACTCCCCGCTCTTGCTACTGTTGTTCTCAGAGCCCGACTGGCCTCCGAGCTGTGTTAGGATGAGATCATGGCTTATTGTCCCTGTGATCCGTGTCATGGTGCTACAGATGCTGCATCCAGGCATCCAGGCTGTGTCCATTAACATTTAATTGTTATTCTGCTACATAGAAATATAATCCTGTGGTTCTCAAATACTTTGCACACAATCATAGAAAAAAAAATATAGAAAGAAATACATTTTGTGTGGTGACCTAATGCATACATACATATACATATTGTACCATAAACCAGAATTTCACAAAACAATAATCATCCTTAGATATGGGATGGACCTTGAGCTCTGATATTTTGTATTCTATTTCATTTCATTCTGTGACCTTTTATTCTATTTTAATATACTGGATGTGACCTTTAATATAGATTTCATGACACACTAATGGGTCATAACTATCAATTTAAAAAACAGTACGAGGATATGTCTAGAAAGGTTTATCCCCTGCCCTCACCAGAGCCACTCCCTGGCAGCTTCTCCCACCTCTCACACCACCTCCATGCTCCCAGGTGAACTTGTGCTACCTTCAGCTTCATTGTGGATGCCACTTGGAATGCCTGGTGGCTTCAGTAATACTCCATCCCCAACAAACAGATGAATGACAAAGAAAGTGTGAGTGTGGGGAAGCCACACTTCCTTTCACTTCTGCATTTCTTTTTGCCTCTATGCCACCTCAACCACAGGTGGTACTAGAGGTAGACTACACTTCAGCACTGGGGAGACCTAAAGGAATTCAGACGTCTAGTTCAGTTAGAAAAGTTTATCAATGCAAGCTTCACTGACTATCGTCTTAATCCAAGGGAGTGCACCAAAGAAAGTGAAGCTCTTCACGTGGGGTCTCCTTATGGACAAACCTCAGTGCCTAGCCATGGCCTCCATGACACATCATACAGTTCCCAATACCAACTTAGTCAGCCTGGCCAGTAGATGCTGAGAGCTTTTAGAAATACCCATGCACAGAGCTGCAAACCCAGAGATTCACATTGAACTGGTTGGAAATGGGGCTTGGGCGTTGGAATTTTTGAAAGCTCCCTATGTGTTTCTAATGAATGACCAGGGCTGAGGAACACTGGGATTGACTGACCTGACTGGGGATCTTCAAGAGGGAAGTCCAATGGGGGGCTTTTCAAGATGTTCTCACCCTCTTGAGGTGCACAAGAATTCTTCCTGAGCACATAGATGTGAGCTATGGAATTAGACACACAGATACTTCTCCCCAAAACAAATAATCACTAGAGTCAATGTTTACATACATGTTAAGGAAGAAAACTGCCATGGGAAACATAATTTGCACAGACCCTTTCATTATTATAAAAAATCGTATTAGCCTCCTTACCCTCACCTCCTTATTCAGTCTCTACTTCCCAGGCTGGAAACTTAGATCTTCCTGCATAAAATGGATTTTAATCATACAGCTCTCTAGTTGCTTCAGCTTTGAAGTATTTTCTTCTCTGTATCTTAGGTTAGTGTTTCTCTAATTTTAATATGCACAGGAATCACCTCAGTTCTCGCTGAAATACAGTTTCTGATTCAGTAGGTCTGAGGAGGGGCTCTGGATTCTGTATTCCTAATCAGCTCCCAGGTGATGCTGCTGCTGCTGCTGGTCTACTCTTTGAGTTTAGGCCTTAAAACAGATTGGCTTCTGGCCACAGATCCCCTACCTGACTGCTCTAAGCAGGTAAAAAGCTATGTGGGAGTTTGTGATAGTTCCATGAAGTATACTCACAGACCTGAGGTCGAGGGAGGGGGAGGGATTTCTCCTCCGGCTACAGAGAAGCTTCTTTCAGCAAATTGGCCTTCCGAGTCAGGGCCTTTTCAGCCTCCCCAGCTTGTGGGAGGGTATGGGGCTTATTGGAAAGGCCCCAGTTCTCATTGTAGTTGAGACCTTCCCTCTTTGTCTCCCCTTGGCTGGTTGACTTTGATCTTGGTTCTGATAACATCAAAAGCATCATGGTTTAGGTACCAGCATCTTTAGGATTGGAGAGTTTAACAAACCCAGGGAACAATCACCAGTGACTACACAAAGAGCCTACTTCTTTATAGTAGCACCGTAACAGCTAATTTATATAAATATATAAATGAAGAAATACCAAGAAGTTAAAGAAAAGAAAGTCTAAGCAGAAAAATGTGTATTGCTGCTTCTTACTAGAATGTGAAGATCCAGTTCGACACATTTGGCTCCCTCTGGATTTCTTTTAGCAGTTAAGATCCTGGCTAATTGATTATATTATTACTTTCCTATTCAGTAATTTGCTAAAACCACAACATCTTGATTACATGTCTTCTTTCTTGATACCCAGGCAGTCTCCTATCTGATAAGGATCTCTTAGCAGCAACCCCCTCCCCTCCTTTCAGTTCTTTCAATGGAGCCTGCCTTGGCCACAGATACCCCACCCCGACAATGTCTTTTTATCAGGGAGCTCAGTATCACTATCATTTGAGCTCAGCTCTTTCTGGCTAACTTCCTGAAGGATCTATTAGGATTATAAAGGACAGGATCATCTCCCTCAACAAAATAAAACATGGTCCTCTAAGGTCCTCTCTAAGGAAAAGGGGAAATTTGCCCTGTGACAAAGAACTGCTCAACTTCTCAGCGCTGATTTTTTTATGCTCTCTTCTCTCCTCATCTGCCGAGAGCCATTTTCCTGTTCTGAAAGCTGCTACTGACTGCCTACCCCTCACCACAGGTCTTAGATGCTGGGTACCTCCCTCTTAATATTCTTGCCATGTGCATAACCACAGGTGAACCTACAATCTGTTCAGCGCACAGCTGAGAGAGGGTGGGAATATTTAAACAAGGCTTTACTAAAAACTAGAGCAGTGAATCTCAAACTCATATGTCTAAAAATCCATGGGAGGATATTAACCGCTTTAATATCAGATAATACGTTTCTAAACCCAAAGATTCTGTTTCAGTGGGCCTGGGAGGGTTCTGAGTGATTCTGAGCAACATGTTCTAAGGATTACATTTCGAGAAACACTAGCGAAGAGATTTTTTAAAATGAGATAAAAATAAAAAGAAATAAACTGAGAGAATAGCATACAACTAAATGGGACCAGTTTGTAAGTTTGTGTTCTGAAGCTCTAAGATCCCATTACGTCCTATCTCCAGGAAAATGGAACATCAACCTCTTGGGCATCCATGCATATGCATGGTACCCCAGATGGTATCGCCTCTTCCTCCCAGAGTTCACATTCTAAATAGCCAAAATAAAATCAAATTACCCTAAGCATTCTCCTGCCAAATAACAATGAGTTGCTTAAAATATTTTCTGGAATGAGAACTATTCATATAAACAGATAAATAGTATGATTTGTTTTATTTACTTGTATTTTAATTGCATGTTGTGTTCAGCAGGCAGTGGATGAGATTCAAGAGGCTTTGTAATTTCCCTTTTCCTAGTGACAAAGGTGAAAAACTGATCTCTACATTAATAATGTTTGTTTTGGAGTGAAGGAAATGGATTGACATTTTAGAAATAAATATGTCACTTTGAAGTTGCATTTTAATTTACTTTTTTATTATGGTCCTAGATTCTGTAAGTTTAGCATATAATTAAAATAAAGATATACTCTATTTTTGTTCAAGTGTAATCTTAATACAAGGAAAACTCAAATAGCCTGAAATTTTAGATAATGAAACTTAAATTTAAAGCAGATTGATGGATTTATGGCTGGTACCTGTCTCCAAGGTTAACATTGTATTACGGCCTACAAAGCAAAAGTGTTTTAGTTTGAGAGTGTTCCATTTGAGAACCTTGGATTCAAGGCAATGAGAATGAGAAAGGTGTCTGTATGACTACATTTGGCTGGGACAAATTCTATTGGATGCATGGCTGATAGGTTAGCCCATGTGCTATAGCAGAGCATTAACCTTTTAGTTGTTGAGTAGTGAGGACAGATAGAGGGACAGGACAGCAGCTGGGACTTTGGTGGCTAGGGACAGCTTGAGGCAGAAACTCTTTCAGAAGCAATTCGGAACTGATTCAGAAATACAGTGTTTGAATATTTTCCACCAACTCCAATTTGCACTAGAAACAGAGAAGAATGATCAGTTCCGGCCTCTATATGAAAGAAGAGAAGGAAAAGATAACAAAAAGAGAAAGCAAAGTAAATCAATGAGGATGTCTTATGCTGTGCTACTGAACAGTATCTCACTATAGAATACTGAATTGAAATAAATACAAGTTTGCTCAGCTTAATTTTTGGAGCCATCTCATTGTTCTAAAGAAACAAATGGGAGGAGTACAAGCTTAAATTAAATGAATATTTAGCATGTACCTGAAATCACAGCAATATGTATTAATGGCTATCATGGTCTGATGTGCCATTTTCCATATTCATACAGTTAATTATGTCTTTTGGAGCTACTCCAAAAAATATAATTAACTATATGAACACGGAAAACTCTTCTATCAGACATCTAAAGGGAAATGGAGAAGAGCAAAAAAATTCTTCTTGCAGACACCTAAAGGGAAATAAAGCAAATTAACTATTGCTTAAGCCCTGTTACTTTTGAACTGGTAGGAGAAACACTCAGAGGAAATAATGTAATTTGTATGTATGAAGTACTGATGTATATGTGGTAGGAGAAAAACTCGGAGGAAATAACATAATTTGTATGTATGAAGTACTGATGAATATGTGGTCTATGACAAATATGGTAATATGAAAGTCCACAAAGAAATAAATTAGCAGAAGAATCATGTCTCTGGACAAATAAGGAACAGCTACACTTCACTAAAGAGAGTGGCGCCTGGTGGGAAGAGGCATAGAATTTGTGATTGGCCAAGATTTCAGTGCAGATCATGACATTGTCTCTTAAATGCTTAATAATCAGGAGAAAACTTACTATGTACCAGTTTTTCTTTCCTAAAAAACAAGTATCATAAGCTTCAGGTTGGTGTGAGGATTAAATTCAATAATATGCATAAATTGTCTTATTCATAATAAGTAATCAACCAAAGCTAGCTACAATAATCATCAAAAATTAAGTAGTCAAATATGGAAGGGTCTAGGAGAAATCCAGAAGTTGATTAATTTTATGGAAATGTTTTTTTTTTTCAGTTATAGCCTTTGTATTTATTTATCAGATGAGTTTTCAGCAGATGTTTTTCACACATCTTGCTCACTCAGTTCTGTTCTTGTCAGCATGCCATTGTCAAAAAACTTGTGAGTTGACTGATATTAGAGCAATAGAATGAACCCACCTCTCTTACTGAGATAGTCAAAGAGATAGAGAGGGAACCTAAATGATATTATTTTCTTTTCAGAGTGTATTTGCTTATAAGTTATTTCTGGTCTGTGGTGTACATATGTAAAGAAAAAACCCTGAAATATAAAATATGTATTTATTAATTTATTACCCTTAAGGTTAAAAAAGGTAACACAAATTTTAATTCATTTTAAAGACAAAAAGAAAAAGGAAAAAATGTTTAGCCTCAAGTACCAGATAAAGACTCTGATCAGTATTTGTGTTGAGACAAAGGAAACTATAGAGAAAAGAAAACTAGAGCAGCGAACACTGAAATAATACCAGGAGAAATGAGATCACTGGTCACATCCAACTCAGCTGCAAATGCAGTTTCCAGCCCCGAGAATCAGCCCTAACAGGTGAATTGAGGGCTTTATTGCTTGCAGTGTGAGGAAAAAGTTACCTTTCTGAGCTCGAGTCCTCTGAAGACTCCTGAAGACTCTGAGAAGACACCTCTGCCTTTCTCTGATGGCTTTGCCATCAGTGAGAACCTAAATCATTGGAAGGAGCTAGAGAATCAGTAAGTTTGGACTTCTTTAGTTCCATATTATAAAGAACTCATCCACCAGTTAGCACATTTCATATGGAAATGTGCCCATTATAGTATGTTATTGCCCCTGAGAAAATAAATCAAAATAGTACTTAAAGAATCTGGAGAAGCCCAGTCATAAGGTTGTTGGATAGACTCACATTTCAACTAATTGGGACAGCTTGTTCACCATTTCTGAGTGGTATCTTCCTTCCAAACATCATTTCCAAGCTCTTCAAAGTTGTACCCTTTAAATTTTCTTAAAATCCACCCATCTTTGTGTACTTCAAACTAATTTGGTACTTTTGTGAGTTTCCCATGGAAAATTCTCTAAATTCACACAGTATGGATCTGGCAGGGCAAAATAAATGAAACCAGAAACGGGGATTAGTTACAAAAATTCTTGCCCATCCTCCATTCATTTTTAAATTAGGAAATACATATGAATCATCTAACAAGGGTCAGGCATTGTTATACACATTAGGGAGACAGGGAGAACAGGTCACACAGGGCCCCTTTCTGCTATATGCAAGCCAACAAAAACAGACACAATAAAATAGTGTAGGCTAGGATAGGAGATATGAAGGGAAAAAACACCAAACAAAACAAGGGGTTTAGACAGAAAGTCACAAGAGAGTGACTTTTAGATAGGATGGTTAGTTTGGCTTTTTGGAGGCTGTGACATTGAAGCTGAGGCCTAAAAAGGAGAGGATAGTAAAGAGTAAGTGGGAGAGCATCCAGACAATGAGAATCGAATGTGCAAAGGCCCTGAGTTGGGAAAGAACTTGGCTTGGCTGCAGAAGAAGCAGACCAGCAAGGGTCTGTTGCAGCGTTAAGGCAGTAGACACTAGTGATCAGATCGGGGTGGTGGCAGCAAAGGTTCAGGGCAGTGGGTTGAGATATGTTAGGGGTGGGACTGACATTTCTTGTCAGTGGATTGGGCATGAGAGATTGAAAACTAGGACTCCTCCCAGGTTGCTAGCCTGAGACATGGGGATGGTGGTTCCATTTACTGAGTAAAGGAACAGGTTTTGGAGGAAAAAACTTGTGTTCCATTTTAGACATGTAAGGTTTGAGATAACTGCGTGACATCCAAGTGGAGTTATAAGACAGACAGTTCTGTACCTGTGTCTGAAGTTCGGAGGGGGGAGTGCTCCGATCTGAAGAAATAACTGGGAATTGTCAGCCTAAATCCCATATTGTTATTGAATCCATGGGAATGGACGTGATTTCCCAGGAAGCATGTATCTAGGATTGAGGCCTGGTTTGAGTGAATGTAAAGAAGCCTCTATACATGGTACCCATCCTTGATGGTTCTCTCCATTCTCAAAAGCTCAGTTGAATAATTAGTATTTAGGAAGAATCCTCTGGACCCTCTAAAATTCTTCTCTGTACTAAGCCAGGCCACTGACTGTATTTTGATGCTGTACCTGAACACAGAATGGCTTTTATTAGATCATGCTATCAGCCTCTATTGAAGAACCTTATAAGAAATCATGCAAGAAGCATCCTGGTGTTTAGCAGCAGGAGCTTCTGTTTCCCTGACTTCACAGAGGAAACTGAGACACAGGGAAGTTAAGGAACACACGCTTAGTTATGCAGCTTCTGAATTTTCAATCACTTTATTATATTACATCAACTAACAGAAATGATAATCAGTCTAGAGGCACCATTTAATTTGTCCTTCTGAGGTTATTTAGGGGCAAGTGGAAGGAAAAAAGTGAGAAATCTGGAGACAGGGCATTCACATGATGTTCCCACCACTGATGGACTGAAACAGAAACTGCCCTTCCTGTCTCTGGCCCAGCCCTATGTTGGAAAGCCAACCCGTAAACAGTTCAGTACAACTCCCCGAGGAGTACCTGTCTGCTTCACAAATACTTTCTAATGAGAGGAAGATAATCAATAGCAATGAGGCAATAGTTGGTCACCTTCTACCTTACCTCGTCTACTTTTCTATTTTTCTTTTCTTCCACCTTACCACTTCTACCAATTCTCCAGCTTCTTGTCTTCTTGCCTTTCTCCTTCTTCTGGTTCTTTGAGACAGGGTCTCACTCTGTCACCCAGGCTGGAGTGCAGTGGCACCATCACGCCTCACTACACCTTGTCCTCCTGGGCTCAGGGGATCCTCCCACCTCAGCCTCGTGAGCAGCTGCGACCACAGGCAAGTGCCAGTAAACCCAGCAAACTTTTTTGTTATTTTTTTGTAGAGATGGGATTTCACCATGTTGCCCAGGCTGGTTGTGAACTCCTGGGCTCCAGCGATCCACCTGCGTCAGCCTCACAAAGTGTTAGGATTACAGGCATGAGCCACTGTGCCCAGCTGTTTTTCTTATTTAATTTTCATTTTCTACTGGGTTCTTTTCTCCCCTCTGTAATTCCTTGTTCTTATTTCTTATGTATGTTTAGCCTATTGGTGTTGTCTAGTCTGGATTTTCTTCTTAGCCTAGGACAGATCTTTTCAAATTTTGTTCATCTTTTTCCCAACTAGTTTCAAAATGCAGAGCTGAGTGTTCTATTTTACATATACCAACATTTGTATGCATGACTTGTTATTTTTATGTTATTGTTACCTGTGTCTTTTATCATTGTATCCTGACAATCCTTAATGACAAGTGATCATGTCAGGATAACTTTGGTTCAGTTCTGAGCACGTGAGTACAGATGTTTTTAAAATGTCAGATAAATGAGATAAAAAGCTGAGTTGGTCAGATTAGTTAAGAGGAAAAGGGCAGGCACAGTGGTTTATGCCTATAATCTCAGCACTTTGGGAGACAGGGAAAGGTGGATCATTGAGCCTAGGAGTTCAAGATCAGCCTGAACAACATAGTGAGACCCCATCTCTACAAAAAATAAAAAATTAGCTGGGCATAGCAGAACGTGCCTATAGTTCCAGCTTCTTAAGAGGCTGATGTGGGAGGATTGCACCACTGCCACTGCACTCCAGCCCCGGCAACAGAGAGAGACCCTGTCTCAAAAAAAAAAAAGGAGAGTGATTATTTTCCTCACAGAGAAAAAAATCTTCTCCAAAAAAGAAGTGTTCTGAATATATTTAGATTTTGATTTATAGAGTGTTTTACTTGACAAGAGCGGTCACAAGAGGAAAAATGGAATTCTAAATTGCTTCATAGCCTTTGCCTCCTGAAGATGAGCAAGAAATAAAAATAAAGCATTTCAGAAATTAAGATATAACTCCATGAAAATGTGTTTTGATTCACCAAAATTTTCAGGAAAGCATTGCTTATGTAATGCCAGAGATACTATGTCACAGAATTCTGGTTAATCATTAAATAATATCTTTTTTAATTAAATAATTCCTAGTACTTGCTGTGTCCCTGGCACTAGGCTAAGTGCAGGGGCAGCCTGTGCCCTCACCCAGCTGTGCAGGGAGTGTGAGAGCAGGGCTCAGCAGCTGAGACACCGTGTGTGAAGTTTCCTGTGAGATTTGCACAGGTGTCATGGGAGGGACGTAGTACACGGAAGGAATCAGACAGATTAAAAGATGGTGCGGTGGGAGAACAACCTAATTTGGGGACCATCCAGTATGGAAAGGAAATGAAAACTTGAACGCATCTAGAAAGATCTCATAAGAAAGATTGCTGACTTTTTCAAGTAATCTCAGAGCAAACACAACGCTTTTGTTATTGTCTTGGTTGGCCACACTGAGTGTGTCTCACGCTGAATCCATCAGGGCAGGTAAGCAAAGAAATCAAACATGGAATCTAACGAACAGAATAGTCGGGGCTAAGCAGACAACTCTGTGACAACATAAGGGAAGCTCCATGTCAGGGGGGCATGTGAGCTTCTTGGGAAGAGGCAACAGAGACGTGAAGACAGGCATGCACGGATGTAGGCTCTGTCCCGCTGCCTGGCACGCTGGGCTCCACCCAGTCTTTCAGCATCCACCTGATGTTAATTAAGGCTCCATTTCCTCTAATTTACCACTTACTATCCGATTGTTCATTGCCCCCTAATTTCTTCTTACTTTCTAACCTTCATTTGGCATCTAATTGGCAGTGCAAACTTCTGGAATCACAGAGATTTCTTCCAGCCTGTTTGGAGGTGGAGGGGCCTGGTATAGTGCGTTCTGGCAGAAGCTCCACTCAGTTCCTAAGTCCCCTCACTGGCCCTCTTGACAAATGAAAGGCCTTGAGGTGGGTAACAGTCTTGCCTCACCAGCTGAGCTGTGCGAGACCCGTGACATTCTTTACTTCTGTGTTTACTTTTATTTATTCTAGTAGATGTGTGAAACAACCTCAGACAATTCAGGGTCTCTCCCTGCCTTCCTCTGGGGCAGTGCATCTTTCAGAGAGAGTCACACAGAGCCAAGGTGAGTTTGGGGTGGGCCACCCTTGCTCCCGCTTGGTCTTGAGTCTTCATCCATGCAGGTCCACACCGCACAGTCCCACCAGTGGGGGCTCCTCAGGCTGTCTCTCAGGGCATGTTCTGAAGCCCCCTGCACTGTCCTGGGACACTGCTGAGCTCTGTGAGGTTGGCTCAGGGGCAGCTGCCCAGGCTTCCTGCTGCCATTTCAACTCAAGCCTGCTGTGAGGCTTGGAGCAGGGTCTGGAGTGGGAGGTGTAAAGGAGTACATTGCAACTGTGCTGGGCCACACTTCTCCCCTAGCTCACCCTAGAGTACTGCCAATAACCCATCTCCTGTGGGCTCCTCCCAGGGACCCGTATCAATGTCTAGTTCTCTTCCTTCCTCTGGCTGCCTCCCTTTCCCGTTGTAAAGACTGTTGTTATCTACAGGCTGGGGGGATCCTGCGATGCCTGATCAGATTCCTCCAAAGCTGTCAGGTATGCCCAGAGCTCTTTCCCCTCAACTCTGAAGGTGAACCTCTGCATTCTGTGGTGTCGCAGCCATTCTAAGCAATGACTACTGCAGGAATTATAAGGGACAGAGCCTCACTGAATATGCCATACTATATTGTCCTCACAGAGCTCACACAGTTGAAAAGGACCTCCGAGCTCATCCACCCCCAATCCTCAGCTGTGTTTGGGCCTTTCTATAGTATCCCATACTTTAATGGCAGGATCCTTACTCGGCCCTGGACAGCCCCTTCAGTTGCTGAACAGTGCCATCTTTACCAAAGTCTCCCTATGACATTTGTACCTCAGTCAGGTCTGTCCTTGGCGTCACACCCAATGTGTCTTCTCCATGTTCCCGTGATGCTCCTGGCTGCTCAGGCCCCAGCTGACCAGCCTGGAAAGGAAAGGACCTCCAACCACAGGAAAAGGCTTTGGGCAGAGGGTGTCAGCCTAAGCCCGGCTGAGCCTTTCCTGCTGCCGGCCCTGTTTCCTGGCAGGCCTCTGCCTCAGGGATTCTGCACAGTGGGAAGTTAGCTGCCTGTCATCAAGCCCATCTGTAGGCTTCCCTTGTGCTGACAGTGTAGCCTCTGGCTTCTCAGTCAGGAGCAGCACAGATGCCTGGGCTCACCCTAGACATCTAACAGAGTGGATCCGGCATTCTGTACTCACACGTTTGACAAAAGCTCCTTAGATGATTGTAGCACATACCAAAGGAGAGAAGTCTTCTACGAGTGATTGTGAAGCAATTTGCCAATTGTAAAATTAAATTAGAAGTAGAGGTAATATCTGTGCATTCAGTGACAGTTCTTCATTAGCAGCCGACTGTTAACCCACAGCTTTCTGTCAAGTGAACTGGAGCTTGAGTCTTCGTGCCTTCACTGATACCTACCTTTTCCTTTTCTCTCTCCCTCTCTCCATCCTTTTCTCCTCCTCTTTCTTCCTTCCTTTCTCAAACATTTACCGAATTCCTATATGTACAGGCAGTGGGCTAGGTACCAGATAGAAAATGATGAATCCAACCAAGACCCTGGCCTCAAAGAGCTCACATTCAGACAAGTGAACATATTAAGTGTTGGAGGTTGTATCAGTTGTCTATTGCTGTGCAGCAAATCACTTCAAAATTTAGCAGTTTCAAGCCACATTTAATGTCTCATAGTTTTTGGGCACCAGGAATCCAGGTGGCTTAGCTGGGTCCTCTGGCTCAGGGACCCTCACAAGGCCACAGTTAAGGTGTTGGCCTGAGCTGCAGTCATCTCAGGGCTCAGCAGCAGGAAGAGCCACTTCCAAGCTCATGTGACTGTTGCCGGGCTCCTCTCTGGCTGTTGGCCAGAGGCCTCCCTCAGTTCCCTGCCACATGGGCCTCTTTAGGGAGCAGTTCATAACAGGGAGGCTGGCTTCCCGCAGGGTGAGCAAGCCAGAGAGCCAGAGAGGGTGAGCCTGAAGGCAGCCAGCACATTTTTTGTGACCTAATCTCAGAAGTGACATCCATTACTCTTGCCACATTCTATTTGCTAGGAGTTATTGGGTCCAGCCCATGCTCAAAGGGAAGAGGTTACAAAAATATCTTAAACAAATTGCACTGCAGGAGCCATTTGTGTGACATGTGATTAATGAATACCAGGACATGGGGCCCTTGGGGGCATGTTAAAGGCCCCCCACAGTAGAGGTATTGTCATAATACCTTTTTTTTTTTTTGACAGAGTTTCTCTCTTGTTGCCCAGGCTGGAGTGCAATGGTGTTGGCGTGATCTTGACTCACCACAACCTCTGCCTCCCAGGTTCACGCGATTCTCCTACCTCAGCCTCGCGAGTAACTGGGATTACAAGCGTGCACCACCATGCCCGGCTAACTTTATATTTTTAGTAGAGATGCGGTTTCTCCATGTTGATCAGGCTGGTCTCAAACTCCCGACCTCAGGTGATCTGCCTGCCTCAGCCTCCCAAAGTGCTGGGATTACAGACATGAGCCACCACACCCGGCCCATAATATCTTTAAAGACATTTAAAGACTCAAATCACCTGGCCCAAACACAGCAAATTAAAAACATCAATTACCCTTTCTTTAAGATGCCATAAGGAAGGTATGTGAAGAAACTTCCATCGGATTAGACTAAAGTCCCAAAGAATAAAGACGGTTCCTCATTCCTGTTTCTCTACTTTGCTAAAAGGTACACTCAGATGCTGTCTCTAATGGAGAATTGAGATAAACTTCACCAGGCCTGCTTAATCAAGTATATCTCCCCTCCAAAAAAAAAGGAAAGAAAGAAAGAGACCAGTGCCAGTGAGACAGGTAGGGGATATTCAACTGTCCCTATTTAGTTCCAGAACAACTAAGGTGTTACAACTTGCAATGTATCTGGTTAGACTCAATATGTTTTGTATTCAAGTTTCCAACCAGCAAAATTTGTGACCTTATTAAGAATACTAGTTCATACTCAATACCCAGAAGAAAGATTTCCATTCCAGAATCTAATCTACTAGCTTGGTTATTATTCATTTATAGTGTCAGATCAGAGAAAGATTGAAGGCATTCCTAATTAGTTGCCTTGGGATATAACACATTTGAAATAATATCACTCGATATTTCAGTGTCTGTTAAGCCTGATTTATAGGGACTTGTGTTTCAGTCTAAAAGATTAATCACGTATCACACAAATGGATCCTGCAGTGCAATTTGTTTAAGATTTTTAAAAGTATATTCACATGTACCATCATTTAAACAGAAACAAATGCAGATTGGAAATATCTAAGTATTTTATAAAGGACATATGATACTTCACCAAAGAATCCCACTATTTTAATTAACATAATTTGCTGACATTGACTTGAGACCCACATGTGTAGATTCTCAGTCTAACAAGCGTAAACGCAGTGGCCCTTGCAAACCCTCTGAGAGAAGGGTCAGAGGCCTGAAACTGAGTTAAAGGACATGTCCTCATTGCCTGGACAGTTTCCTCATTGACATTCAACACTCCACTTGCCTTCTTGCAAAACAAAAAACAGTTAGCCCTGCATGTTGACCTACCTGAAAAGTCTTTGTTAATTGAAACACTGCTGCAAATTCATAGTTTGTTTTTTTTTTTTTTTAACTTACGGAGACAAAATAAAGCCAAATCATACTTATAACTCAAAAGTTAGAATTGTTTTGCTAATTTTGTAAATGAGCAAATTTATCTTTTTCATCAAAATTCAGTTTGAAAATATTCCATATCACGTACAGGTTTCTAATACTCAACTACAGCCACTTTTGAGGGACTCGATTTTGAATCTTCAGAGTATCAGATATTGTTTTTCCTCCCATAACATTATTTTATTATTCTAAAATGCTTGTAATTTCATATTAAAGAAAATGTGACCCCAGGGTTGGCCATAGTGGCTCAGCCCTGTAATCCTAGCACTTTGGGAGGCCAAGGCAGGTGGATCGCTTGAGCCCAGGAGTTCAAGACCAGCCTGGAGAACATAGGGAGTCCCTGTTTCTACAAAAACTAAAACACAAAAATTAGCCAGGCATGGTGGTGTGCACCTGTAGTCCCAGCTACTTGGGAGGCTGATATGGGAGGATTTCTATAGCCTGGGAGGTCGAGGCTACAGTGAGCCATGATCATGCCACTGCACTCATGCCTGAGTGACAGATTGGGACCCTGTTAAAAAGAGAGAGAGAGAGAGAGAGAGAGAGAGAGAGAGAGAGCAAGCAAGCAAGAAAAATAGAAGGAAGGATGAAAAAAGAAAGAAAAAGAGAGAAAGAGAGAGAGAGAGAAAGCAAGAAAAAAAGAAGAAAGAATACAAAAAGAATAAAAGAAAGAAAGAAAAGAAAGAGAGAGAGAGGGAAAGGAAAGAAGGAAGGAAGGTGATCCCAAATGAGAGATATACTGAGAAGAAGTGCTTGAAAACCTGTCATAATGCATAACTTATAGAGGAATGAATGTGAACAAGAAAACTTTCATTCTGCAAGGCCAATTTCCAAAAGAAACACATCAAGTAAGACCAAGGTGGAAACCACAGAAAATAACTTAAATTCTGTTTTCATTTTTTTTTCAAGAACTTATTTAAGGTTTAAAGTTTTCCTTTGACCTCTGCAGGGGCAGGGATCATCTGCCCAAGTTGCTGATGGGACAATAGAACCCCACAGAGGGGCGGTGACATCAGCAGTCAGGTACCAATTAAACCCAAGTGCTCTGATTTTTTCCTCACTACATTTTAGAAACCCAAAAGCCTCCTATTTTTCAAATTTAGAAATTAAACAACTTTCAAAGCTCCCTTTCTCTGGGCTTTCTGTACAAATAATATAATAAAATGCAGCACAAGTTGAATCTACAATTAACTTGGGAATTTGTCATCACTGGCTCCACAAAGTACACTTCCCTTACTGACTGCACAAGTTTCTGCAGAGGTGTCTTTTAGTAGCCTAAAAAAGAAAGGCTAGAAGAGCAATGTTTCTTTCGAACTTTCCAGCAATTATGAAATCCTAAAGAAACAGGTCCACGTTACAAGAGAGGGACTGTGGTGTCAGAAGTAAGTCCTAAGAATAATTACTCTAGTTGGCTCTGTCTTTCCAGAGTTACAGCAATAGGGAGTTCCTTGAACTTCCCACTCAACCGGCAGATGCCTCTGGCATGGTGTGATGTGGTGGGTGTTTTATTCGAAATGGTGAAGTGAAAGAAACAAACAAAATCTCTATGGCCAAAGTCACAATGAAATACAAAGTTATGCACAAGCATGTACTCATATCACACATTATCCATTATCTCTCTCTCTGTCTCTCTGTCTCTCTCTCTCTCTCTCTCACACACACACACAAACCTGTTCTGAAACTTGGTTATCTTACCAAGACTGGATAGATGTCTGGTGCTTCTTAATAAAAGTGTTGAAAGTTTCCACAGTGAATTCATTTTTTGGTCAAAAAATGGGCTCATGCTGCAATGGGTGGAAACTTTCAAGTGGGAACAGTTAGAATAGGAAGTCATAATTTTTGAGCTATAGGAGAAAACTTTTTATGATACCCTCAAGAATTCAGTTTCTTGCTTTTTGTATGACAATGTAATGTTTCACATACTTAGTGACTGCATGACATGTAGTACAATGTTCTGTTTTTCCTTTATGTGATTCCACCTATTTAAAAAGCCACCAGAGCCTGTCTACTGCTTGGGATACTATTTCAAACTTTTAAATGATAGAGAGTACTACAGCAACTTTCTCCAGTAGAAGTATAATGAAGCCACATATGTAAATTTAAATTTTCTGGTAGCTGTATTTAAAAAGTCAAAAGAAACAGGTGAAATTAATTTTAATAATACATTTTATTTGCCCACTGTATCCATAGCATTATGACTTCAATATGTAATCATGTATCATGATTCAGATACCACATCAATATATCATAATATAAAAGGTATTAATGAAATATTCTATATATTTTTTAATACTAAATCTTCAAAATCTGGTGAGTATTTTGTACCTGAGGAAAACTCAATTTGGATGCTAAAGTTTTATGAGAAATCCTTAATCTGTACTTAGATTTCATAAAATTTACTGTTGAAAAAGTTGATTCATGTTTCCAAGTTGTTCCAGACATAGTTAAAATAATTTGTGTGTGTAAATAATTAAAATTAAATAATATTAAAAATTCAGTTTCTTAATTATGCTAATGAATTATTGTTGTTTCGAGTGAACAGCAGCCACCTGTGGCTAGTAGCTACCTCATTAGACAGCGCAGGTTTACATCAATGAATCCTTTTCATCTTTGAGCCACCATAGGACTCACTGGAGATGGATTTATTTTAAAAGATTAAAACTTTGGGCAGAACGAGGCTTGAGAATTTTTTTGATTGCTTCATATCATCCCTCCACTTGAAACAAATCACCATCACCAACAACAAAGCTAAGGTTATGACATAATTTGGGTTTGTCATTTCCGTCACTTCTGCCACCAACAGTAAAGCTAAGGTCATGACATAATTTGGGGTGGTCATTTCTGTCCTTCCATCAGCTAACAGCAAGGAGGGCAGGAGAAAGGGAAGGGAGGAATTGTGCTCTGAGCCCTGCTGGGAGGACAGCTGGGAAGCCAGAGCAGGAGCCCAGAGGAAACCTGCTCTACTCGCTCACCAGGTCTCCTCTCTGGCCGTGATCTTCTAGTCCCCTCCCTCACCTTGCCTCCCAGTCACTGCAAACAGCCTTGCATCAACTTACGTCTCTGCAATTTCCTTGGGAGTCTTTTGGGAAAGGGTAGAGGTTTTCAAGAAAATTAGAAAACATTGCATATGCCTGTGGAAATTATTATCTTAGTGATCCCTGGTAGGGTTTTTCTCGTTCCATTTTTTTTTTAATTGAAGGGAGAGCCCGAACTGCTTCTGGGCCAGAGTTCCAGCTCCCTTTCTTCCCACCTGCATTGCCCCGTGCGAGGAAACACAGCTCACTTTCCCTATCAGTGAAACATGGTTTCGATGAAGGTTAAAAAAGTTGCTATTTAAAACATCTAGAAGCATGTCTGGTGAATGGAAAGCCCTCAAGAAACAGCAGAGTTTATTATTATTGTTTTACACTATGGATTCCTATAAAGTTTTTCAACAAAGAACTGTATAACTACTATATATAAAATATGAATATTTTAAGCACAGCACGTCCCACAGTGCACAAGGGAGTGAATGTCTTTTATAATTTGGCAAAAAAGCATTTATTTTTAAATAAACAAATATTGGGCTTTTAAAAAACATATGAATGTGCCTCATAGCACCATTCTCATTTTATCCTGAAGAGGAGTATATATTACTTGCAGAACTTCTTTCAAAGTCATGCTGTTTGAGTCATTCTGTTGGTACTCATTAAAAACTAATGTGGCCCCCTGCATTGCAAAAGAAAGAAACATTATTTTTTCCAGCGGTCACTCGTCTGCTTTTCTGTATTAGCTTATCCTTTTTTCCTTATTTTTAGCCTATTTCTCCTCTCCTCAGCTCACCAGCACCTTATGATATGATAGTCCTCAGTCTGTGGCTCAGAGGGGACATCAGAGGCCAAACATCCATGACTTTAAGAAAATGGGCAACAATCTCACACCTTGTCCATCCTCTCCCATAACCCATTGCCACTGGTTTTCAAAGGAATTTAAAAAGGTGAAGCCCTATGACTAAGCAATGATTTCCTCCCAGTTTATCATTTCAGATCCATTGACTGTTGTTGCTTTGGGATTAGTAAGATCAGTGACCTTAAACCAGGATCCAGGAGATCCAAACTGAGCAAGGACACCAAGAGAATGATGAATTATTTTCTTACGTAATGCTGATGAAATAATCACTGTGGTAGGTGTGCATCATTATGTGAATTTATGTCATCTGTAAGTGATCATGTTAGCTAGAAGCTGGGCATCACCATGTTATGTGATATGTACAGCATGCCATTATGGAGTCTACTTTGGGGCAAGATCCTGAGATCTTTAATGGATATTTAGTTGCAATGAGCTTTCTATAGATTTGTCGGAGTTCCAGAAAAGTGGAACTGGAAATGTTATATTAAAGGCAATGGTGGTATGGTAGAAAAAGAATCTTAGAAAATCCAAGTTTGTGTCCTATCCTCCCACGTACTGTAGACCATTTGACTCCATTGGAGCCTCCGTTTCTTCACATGTGAATGAGCATCAGAATAGCTATACTATGGTGTTTGTGTGAGGATTCAACAAGATAATAACTGTGGTTTTCTAGGATTATTCTTAAACTTCAGTGTTCCGTTACTATTGATTTCAAATTTATGTAATTTCATTTAACCAGGTAAGAAAATGTTCAAATTATGTGGTTAAATAAAAACAGTATATTACCATATTCAAAAATTATGTAAATTTTGTAATAAACTATTCACATCATTGCATCGAGCCTGAGTTTCTCCCAGCTCTGGGGCTCTAGATATGTACATCCAGCTGTCCATCTGTCATCTCTACTTGGATCTCAGACTTCACATATCCAAAACCAAATTCCTAACCCCTGACTCACCATCCCAACCTAGCCTGCCTTTCTCTAGCTTTCCTCACCTCAGTTAATGACAGTTAATTTTTCCTCACGCTTCCAGTCAGGAAAGTCTAAACTAGCTGGGCACACAGGCTCATGCCTATAATCCCAGTGCTTTGGAAGGCTGAGGTGGGAGGATCACTTGAGGCCAGGAGTTTGAGACCACCCTGGGCAACATGACAAGACCCCCTTCTCTACAAAATAAAAATAAAAAATTACGTAGGCATGGTAACACTTGCCTGTAGTCCTGGCTACTCAGGAGGCTTGAGGAGGGAGCATTGCTTGAGCCCAAGAGGTCAAGGCTGTAGTAAGCTATAGTTGTTCCATTGCACTCCAGCCTGGGTGACAGAGCAAGACTCTGTCTCTCTCCCTTTATTAAAAAAAAAAGAAAAACCAAAATGTTGGAATCATTCCTAATTCTTTATATTATCTTCTGCCTAACATCTAATCTGTCAGCAAATCCTGTTAACTCTCCCTTCAAAATGTATCCGAATTCCAGCTGCTCCTCACCTCCTCCTCTGCTACCATCCAGCCCAAGCTGCCATCTCTCACCTGGGTTAATGCCATAGCCTCCTAATGGATCCTGCTACTGTCTCCCTTGTCCTCTTGGCCCACTTGCAACAAAGCAGCCAGTGATACTTTTAAACCTGAAGTCATTTCACATCACTGCTCTGTGTAAAACCATCCAATGACTTCCCAATACACTCAGAATCAAAGCCAAAGCCTTCACAATGGCCTAACATAGCCCTACATGCTCTGACACCCCAATTCCCCAGAACTTTACTGCCCTCATCATTCTTCCCGTCTCAGCTTACTCTGCTCCTGCCACACCATCCCCCGGGATGTTCCTCAAACAGACCAAGCCCCTCCTACTCCAGTGCCTTTGGACTTGTTTCTCCCTTCCTGCTCTTCCCCAGCCATCCACATGGCTGCCTATTCCCCAGTTTCAGGTCTCATCTCACAGCGCAGGTCTTCGGTGAAACCATCAGCACTGGCTCCCTATTCCACATAGCCACCCCATTCCTACTCCACATACCCCTTCCCTGCTTCATTTTTTCCCATGAAGCTCGTCACCACCTGACTTTATCACCCTTTGATATGTGTATGTATATATGTGTGTGTGTGTGAATAATATATACACACACGTAAATTTATTTATTGTCAGTCACTCCCCACTATCATGATGCTCCATGAGGGCAGGGATCACTGTTTTTCATTGTGATAGCCCTACTGCCCAGAGCAGTGCCTGAACAGAAAAGGCTCTCAATAAATATTTTAGAATTTTTTATTTATTTTATTTTATTTTATTTTATTTTATTTTATTTTATTTTATTTTATTTTATTTGAGATAGGGTCTCTCTCAGTCGCCTAGGCTAGAGTGCAGCCTAAGCAACAGAGACAGTGCACATGATTACGGCTCATTGCAACCTTGACCTCCTGGGCTCAAGGCATCCTCCCACCTCAGCCTACCAAGTAGCTGGGAGTACAGGCTCATGCCACCACACCCAGCAAATTTTTAAAATTTTTTGTAGAGACAGGGTCTCACTATGTTGCCCAGGCTGGTCGCTAACTCCTGGGCTCAAGTGATTCTCGCACCTCGGCCTCCCAAAGTGCTGGGATTACAGGCGTGAGTCACTGCAATGAGTGAATTATTTGTCTATATTTATTCAACAAATATTATTAACCCCTCACCCTGTGCCAAACGTTGTTCTAGGAACTTAAAATACAACAGTAAAAAAACTAGACAAGAATACTCTTCTCATAGAGCTTACATCTGTGTCTGTAGCTCTACATCCATCTATATCTATCTGGATGTCAACATCTATATGCACATCTACACATATCTATCTATCTAAGACCGAAAAGTGTACAGTGAAAGGATTATGGCTGATTTTTCATTATTGATGCTATTCTATACATTCTGAATTTTCTAAATTAAAGCATAATTTTTAAAATTTCTAGAATGATGTGATTATTATTGTAATGAGAAACAATTGTGTAAATAGGAAAGCGGAGTGAAGAAACAGTTAAATGCAAGAGAAAACTTTGACATGTATATTGTGCTCATGTGAACTTCATTAACATCTGATTAAGTATCACAACTTTCTATCACTGCTATTGTTTAGGCAGGGCGGCATTAAATTGAAGAACAGAATTGCTGCAGACAAATTGCCTGGGTTTCAATCCTTTATAGTTACATGACCTTACTTAGGCTCTCTAGCTCAGTTTCCTCATCTGAAAATTGGAAATAATAATAGTATTGTTATTACTAATACTAGTTCATTGGTTAATGTGAGGATGAATTGAGTCAATACATGTAAGGTGCTTAGAACAGTGTGGGACACAGATAATCAGTGATAAGTACTATTATTGTTTTCTTGCTATATATTTATCTTTATTATTATTGAGTGAAAAAAGGGAAAGTTGTATTCTCTAGACCATTACACTTAATTATGAATCTACTGGCTCCTGGAAAAAAATACTTATTCTCATATACAAATTTGAATAATTTATCTAAAGTATGGTCTTCCGTCGATAAATTCATCAGGAATTAAACAACAATTCTGAGAATAGAAGCAGTCAACCCTGATGAGCCCAGCTCCGTTCTTGGAACTTTCTCAGGCATTGTCTGTGGCAGCAGATTTTCTGGCCATGTAAGAAGGGAGTCAGGATGCTGCCTCCAGAGCTGCCACAGAAAGAGCAGTGGAAATGGCTTAGTGTGATTGGCACTTCAGTGTGAATGCCTGGGTGCCCAACGGGAAGTTAATTATATTAAAGCTAGAGAAACCATTACATTGCCTCAGAAAAATAATTGATTTCACCCCAGATCACATTTGAAATTAATGACATTATTGTGTATTAGGTAAATACACATAATTCTTTGCCAAGCATATTCAAATGCCATAGTTTGACAAGTGGTTATGCCTTATTACGTTTAACCTTGAAGGTTTTAGCATTTTGGTTAGTCATTTATTTGTTCATTTGTTTTTCCTACTCTGATTGAATGTCCAGCCAAAATGGATTACATTATTAATTGAAAATATTTTAATTGAGCATTTTATCATACTCATTCACAAATAATCCAGTTAAATCTGATCAAGCGTATTGCTTAATGCAAGAATAAGTGTAAGACATCTGCAAATTCTGCACTTTGGCAATCTTTTTTTATTTATTTTTTGAGACAGAGTCTCGCTCTGTTGCCCAGGCTGGAGTGCAATGGCGTGATCTCAGCTCACTGCAACCTCTGCCTCCCGGGTTCAAGAGATTCTCCTGCCTCAGCCTCCTGAGTGGCTGGGATTACAGGCACACACCACCACTCCCGGCTAATTTTTGTATTTTTTTAGTAGAGACAGGGTTTCACCATGTTGGTCCATGCTGGTCTTAAACTCCTGACCTTGTCATCTGTCTGCCTCGGCATCCCAAAGTGCTGGGATTACAGGCGTGAGCCACTGCACCTGGCTCGGGAATCTCATGTATTATAGTTAGGGATGTTTACAAGGCAACTACATAAAATGGTGCAGAATCTCATCATTAACCCATTTCCTCCCAAACTAATGACTAGAAAGCTCCAAGATAAGACTCCATGATGCTAGATCATACCATTTCCATTTTAGCCACTAAACTTTAGTGACAAATAAGTTCAGTGCAGTGATTTAGGTGCGTTGTGCTTATGTACTTGATAATTGAACAACCTTTATTTCCCCTGTCCCACACAATACTTGGCAGTCTCTCAAAAACCTTTCAATCACTACCTACTCAATTCTTATCATATCAAGAGAGACTGCCAGGGTGGGGTGGCATGCCAAGGAGGGCACAGGATTATCAACCTGCAGGAAGTTCCAGAGGTAATCTGTCCCATTCCTCTGGATTGAGACTGAATTGTAGAATTAAGAGTACAGACTTTCATAGACCTTTACTCTCTCAGAGCAAATGAGATATATCTGTGATAAATGAGGTGTATTTGAACACCAGGGTAAAGTGATTCGTTCTAGTTAAGATCAGTCCATTTTTCATGTCAAAAATTCTCTCTTCAGACCTCAGCTAAGCATGAAACCAAGTCCTTTGATGAATATCAAATGATGATCAGCTCATAACAACACATATTAGGAATTACTCTGAAGGAGGTATCCCTCATACAGCAACAGAGATGCCTCTATGTGCTTTAAAACTGCAACACAAGGCTGGGCGCGGTGACTCATGCCTGTGATCCCAGCACTCTGGGTAGGCCGAGGTGGGTGGATCACTTAAGGTCGGGAGTTTGAGACCACCCTGACCAACATGGAGAAACCCCATTACTACTGAAAATGCAAAATTAGCCAGGCGTGTTGGCGCATGCCTGTAATACTAGCTACTCAAGAGGCTGATGCAGGAGAATCACTTGAACCTGGGAGGCAGAGGTTCCAGTGAGCCACCTCCAGCCTGGACAACAAGAGCGAAACTACATCTCCAAAAAAATAAACCCTGCAACACAAATAAGCACAGACACTTGAATGGGAAAAGAGACAATGTTCAAAAATCAATCTCATTAAAAGTACCTGCACACTTATTTTCAGGGAAAAAGTGGCAGAGGGAGGTCATAGGAGAGATGACATTCAGTAAAAAGGTAATAACAAAGCTAAATATCAAACACAACCTATTACTAGTAAAGATGTGGATTGTCCTCTTCAGAAATGAAGTGTAGCATAAGTATTTGAGGAACTTAGATCTGAGCTGGGGAAAGGAAAGAGGAAATTCAGTTTTTCTAAGTGTTTTTTTGTGGCAGAGACAGAATAGGGCTTAAGAGTTGGACTTTGGACTAAATTGGCCTGGTTTAAAACCTTGTTCTAACTCTTACTGTGTAACCCCAGTCAATTTGCTTAACCTCTTGGTTCCTCATTTTAAAAATGGAAAAAATGGAGATGCTGGTAGTAATAGTACCTACCTCATAAGGTGGTTGAGATATTTAATGATGGAACATGTGTAAGTTGCCTGGTACATAGATACTGTCAATAGTGTTAGTTTCTATTTTCTGAATGGAGTAGATGTGTAAGAGGCTCATCTTCCTCTTGACTAAGGAGAATGATAATTGCCACTGAACTTCCCTTTAGTCTCATAGAATGTTACCATTAATAAGGCATTTTAGTGCCTCCAAATTCTCCTAGCTTGTTGCACCCCCTTTGCAGTGTTTGCTCTTATACACCGGTATTTTTCACAGCTGTAATCATGGTGATTGCATGCTTTCATATTCAAATACTTTCTTATCATTTACCTTTGAGTCTAGGCTCCTGCTGGGTTGTGTGTTGTGCTCTTTTGTCTGTAGTGATTTGGAAAGGGCCTTGAAGTAGGACAAATCAAACTCTTTTGTCTGGAGGCCTGAGCCTCTTCATCTTGAATTTTTGCTTGCTATTGCTCATTATCTTGCAAAGCATTTGGTCCTGGCTTCAGCCTTTCCAAAATGAATTCAAATAAACAAGATTCTAAACTCGAGGAGTTTACAGCCTCATACAATCCAAATGGATGCAGATCAGACATAATCAAGGCAAACAGGTTTTGAAAAATTGCAGAAATAAAATTGTTCAGACTGCAGAAGTCTAAGAGGTAAAGACTGTGGCTTGGAGGGGTGGGCTCACAGTTCCGAAAGGCTGGGGCCTGAAGGAAAACGTTCTTCTCCTCAGCCTTTATCTTTTCTCCTACGCTTGGCCCTTACACATAAAAATTAATGAAAGAAAGCAGAAGTTTTGGCCCTCAAAAAGTTGATAAAAATTATTATAACTGATGCGCAAATATCACAATGTGTGCAGTATGAATGCAATCTGGCATTTTCATGACTACTGAAGATGGGAAATGGCAAACTGATGGTTTGCAGTTTCTTTTTTGAAACTATGTTCACTCCTTCTCTCCTATAGTGTTTAAAACAAATGATGGGGTGAAAAAAGAGTGAACTTTGAATAACTGAACAGAAACTGAACGTATGGAAGCCTGGCTGGTGCTAGAAAATAGTGAAGCAAGAAAATCTGGAATCATGCATTATATGGCCATTTGTCATCTGTCTTCTACACCGGAACTGTTAAGGACATTGGCTGCTTTGTTTATCACTGTGCCCCTGGCTCCTAGAAGAGTGTTGGGCCCTACTAGGTGCTCAATAATCATTTGTTAAGCAATGAGAAAATAGAGGACAGAATTTTGACCTCCTAAGCTTGTGGGGCTTGATAAAGTCAGGCGCGATGGCCCCCACTGAAAAGGTAGCCATACCGTGGAGCTCCCAGCTCCCAGCCACCGTGATACCCTTTAAGGTCATTTGAGGGGTAACCAAATCAGGAATTGAGAATTCTCTGCATCCCATCCCTTTAAGACAAGGATAATTCTCCAGCCTGCAGCAAAGACTGCTGCATCACCACCTAAGCCATGTTTAGAGCAATAATTTGGAATCATATACAGTTCATAGGGGAATCCAGTATCTCTGCATCTTAATTTTGTCTTAACATTCAAACAGGGAAACCACTTTGCTCAACAGTGACCTCTCATGCAATTGTAGGTTACATATGTCTTATTTTAAAGGACTGCTGCATTTAAATTTAAACCATATAGCTCCCAAGAATAATGTTAGCTGCTGAGAATAGGCATAAAGTTAACAGAAGGAAAATACCTGGTCCCGGGAGTATTGCGAAGAACTTACACTAAAAGCAGAAAGTCATAATATTGTGAAAATGGCTAATCTGTAGTAATTTATAGTTCATAAAAGTCATTTGCATGAATTATTAGTGCCTCTAACAATTCGCCTCCCTGCAAGTGGCATCTCAGAGTAATCTGACTATCTTAACACCAATCCTTTATTCACAAAAAAACCTGTTTGGAGAATCTGAAAAAACAATCTCCCTCTACCCTTCCAACCCAAAATTGATAATTCAAAAATTGTAGCTGGTACTGTTTTAGTAGCTGGCAATTTTGAGGAGACTTTTCATTTTTCTTAACAAATTGCCAAATGGAAATAGCTATAGCAGCAACATTGGGCAGGCCTGAGAGGGTCCCAGTGTTTAGTCCCTTTTCTTTCCTCTTCTCCTTGCCTTGCATGCTGCAGGCAAATAAGCCAGAAATGCAAAGGAACTCTGTCACAGATTCATTTACAAATCAGATATCTTTTCCTTTTTTCTATTTCTGAAATTGGAAGATATTTTAACAAAAAATAAACAAGACAAAAATTTGAGGTGGCAGAATTTCCCTACAGGATCTCCTTCCCTATCCCAAACTCCAAACAAACAATGTCCCCTTTCCTCCTCAAAGCTGTTTTCAAGGTTTTGTTTGTATATATGTTTCATTTTATGCAATTAAACCTAAATCCTGTTTGTGAAATGAAAGGCTCTAGGATGTGCAGTTATCACAGAAAAGATGGAATGGGAATGGATAAGGTTGCCAAATTTAGCAAATAAAAATACAGAATGCCCAGTTAAATTTGGATTTCAGATAAACCGTGAATAATTTTCCAGTTTAAGTGTCTTCCATGCAATACGTTGGGCATATTTATATTAAAAAATGTTTCCGTGGTTGATCTGAAATTCAAATTTAACTGGGCATTCTGTATTTTACCTGGCAAACGTGGGAGGGTTGGGAGGTCATATTCTGAGTAGGGAGCAGTTCTTTGTGCCCCCAAAATCTCAATGAGTCCATCTGTGCATAAAGCTCACCTGGTGATTCATTCAAGAGGGATGATGAGCAACAGTTTTATTCTTTGTCATTGTTGTTTACAGAAAGTTTCACTCTTTGTTTTCTTAATGTTTTTTAGAGACAGGGTCTCTCTCTGTTGCCCAGGCTATAGTGTAGTGGTGCAGTCATAGCTCACTGCAGCCTCAAACTCCTGGGCTTAAGCAATTCTCTCACCTTGGCCTCTCAAAGCATCACCCTTTGTTGTTATTTTCAACCATTATTTGCAAACAAAGCTTGCCTTGGAAGAGCATCTTGGTAGAATGGCATCAGTGTGCCTGGGATATAACTCCAACTCTGACATTTATTAACAAGTGTGACCTCACACTCATTCACATTTAGTACCAGAGATGATACATACCTGTTCTGAATACTTCCCAAGTTGAAGTAAGAATTAAAAGGTAAAATAAAGTTACTAACACAATGCCCCTTGCACAAGAGAACCACCCAATGTCATTCCATCTCCTGCAACAGTTTGTCCCTTAGTAAAAGAAGTGCTGAAATAGTTATAGCCCCAAGCTCCTTGGTAAAGCATGGATGCATAGGCTTTGGCTATAGCTCTTTCTTTGCTTGTTTCTTTAATACTTTCATTGATGTATAATTTCTATGTGGCAAAATGCACAAATCTTCAATGTACAACGTGATAGATTTTTCATATGCTCATGTAACCACAGGCAGGTCAAGATCTAGAATATTTCCACCCCCACCCCCTGCCTCCGTAGAAGCTTTTCTCGTATCTGTTCCCAGTCAATATCATCTCTCCATAGGTAGCCAGTATTCTGATTTCTTTGACCATAGATTAATTTTCCCTGTGCTTAAAATTAACAGAAGTGGAAATTTTCTGAAGGTATCCTTTTAAGTCTGGCTTCTTTTATATATTTGAAATTCATCCATGTTTTCATGTATACTAGTAGTTTGATCTTTTTCATTCCAGTATGATATTCCATTGTAGGAATATACCACAGTTTATCCATTTTATTGTTGATGAACATTAGGGATGTTTTCAGTTTGGGGTCATTATAAATAAAGCCATCATGAACATTCTTGTGTGTATCTTTCTGTGAGCATATGTATTCATTTCTCTTAGATGTATAGAAGTAGCTTGACTGGGTCATGGAGTTCTCACTCTCTCCAATCCCAGGTGGATCAAAAGCACATAGCTTGCATAGTAAAGTTGCAAATATTTTTTTAAAGGGGAGAGAAGCAGCAAATAAGAAAGGGAAAAAAAAGGAACTGCTAGCCTATCTTCCTCACCAAACCTCACATTCCACTGTAGGAAAGTCTCCTGAATTTAGGGGAAGAGATTCTTTGACACAGTTCAGAACACAGAATCCACAGAGAATCTTGGGCCTTGTATATTTAGCCACATATGAGTGATGTACTTAAGCTTAAACAAATGTCATTTAAGCAGAAAAACTGTAGTTTCTTCTAACTTAAAATGTATGTTCAAATCTTGTCATTTGTTTATCTTACACCAATCTTAATGATACTTTTGTGAATTCTTAATTTACTCCAACTGTCACATCATGGAGATTAGTTCTTAGATATAAAAAATACTTCCCAAACAAGTCAGTTTTTAAAAGCCAAAGATACACTAAACGTCATTAGCGTTGTTTCCATTTTGGAAAGAAATTGAAGATTAAATTTCATGCACAATAAAATGTTCATAAAAAGGGACAAAATAATTCTTTCACTTTCCACCCTCTGGACAGTTTGTGCCTTTTGCTGCAATTTCCTCGTATAGGTCTAAAATTCTCCCTCTTGTGTTATGACAGTGAATACAGCTACATTTTGACACTAGAATAAGAGAGGAGTTGAGCTTCAACTGGCTCATAGGATAAGAGAGGAGTTGAGCTTCCACTGGCTCACTGCGTGCAAACACGCTCCTCTGATGTCGGCACTAAAATATGCAGGTCTGGGCATTCTATTGTTGAAGCTACTCAGGGAAGGAGGTTTATGGGACATAGTAAGAGGGAAGCAGTGGAGTCCACCAAAGCAAGAGCTCTTTCAGATAAAGGGCTAGAAAGTTAAAAATGTGGTTGTAAAGTACAGTCACTTATAAAATAATGTGAAATGTATTATCCTGCCTGAAATTTTTTTAGCCCTAAGTGAAATAATCCATAATACCAAAAGTCCAGTGCCAGGATTATAAAATTAAGCCTTCAGAGAACACATTCATAATGCCCCAGGACACTAAGAGGGATGAGGGTTCTGATGTGGCGTTTGTTCATTCAAAAATACATCTTAACGCAAACTGATGTATGAGACCGAATCGGGTCACTGGAAAGGGAAGGGGATACGATACAAAAGAAGTCAAGGCCGGGCGCGGTGGCTCAAGCCTGTAATCCCAGCACTTTGGGAGGCCGAGACGGGCGGATCACGAGGTCAGGAGATCGAGACCATCCTGGCTAACACGGTGAAACCCCGTCTCTACTAAAAAATACAAAAAACTAGCCGGGCAAAGTGGCGGGCGCCTGTAGTCCCAGCTACTTGGGAGGCTGAGGCAGGAGAATGGCGTGAACCCGGGAGGCGGAGCTTGCAGTGAGCTGAGATCCGGCCACTGCACTCCAGCCTGGGCGACAGAGCATGACTCCGTCTCAAAAAAAAAAAAAAAAAAAAAAGAAGTCAAAGGGTCGGTTCCTAAGCTCCAGAATTGAGGAATTAAAGCCCTCCCTGAATTGTATCTCTCCCACTGTTGTGCCAAACTTCTATTAAACTCAATAGGGAAGGGTTAAACAGGCCAAAGAGACCCAGAACCAGCAAAGGAGACATGGGGTTTTATTAAGGGCTCACATACAGGGGAGAGATTCTGTGGTGGCAGGCTGGGCAGGAGAACCGCCTTACACACGCGAACGATCCAGTGGCGGCAGGCGGCACAGGGAAACCGCAATGGCTTGCGAACGTTATGCAGTTTATATAGCCTTCTCAGTCAACAACCTCTACCTGGCATCCTTCATTTAACCCAAACTCAGGGCCTGAATTCCCTGGATGGCCCTATGTTCCATGGTACAAACCAGAGGCTCAGATGTTTATCATAGATAAGGAATGAATCTCAGCATTGGCCACTTCCAGATTTTCCAGCTTGGAACACACATTCAGATGTATCTGCCATACAGAGTCATTCTAAGGATATGCTTAGGTTATTGTTTTTAGGTGTGTTTCCCCTACACCCACCATCTGCCCTCAAGGGGTCAAGGAAATTGCTTAGAGAACAGTGTGGGCTTGGGAGGCAGTGGGCCTAGGTTCAAATCTTAAACTTGTCACTTACCAGCTCCGTGAACTTGTGCTTCTCTTGAGCTTCAGTTTTCTTATCTGAAAAAGAAGCTACCACAGCGTTATTGTAAGGGTAAAGTCAAACAGCAAAAGTTCAACGAATGTTTGCTTCTAACATCCCCAACCTTCCCCCATTCTATTTTTTCTGCTGAAATACCCTGAGCAGGCCAGTGCATCATTTCTTCCTCTTGAAACTGTCTTGACTGCTGATATCATTTTTTCACTTCCTGAGATATGATTCCATTTAGAGAAAAATAGGATACTGCAGACTAGGGTCTTAAACAGGTTTTGAAAAATTACAGAAATGCAATCTTACGGGAGGGCGCTCAGGGTACATTTTTTTCATGTGAAAAAGAAACCAGAGGAATTGGGGCTTGAATGTACTGCAGTGATAACCAATTTTAGTAAAAACAAATTAAATCTGCCCCTCAGTTTTCTCAGTATTTTACATATAAAAATACTCGGTATAGCCAATAGATGCTGAAATGAATTACAATGGTCAGTCTAACTCTGAATGTAATAGAAGCAGAGCCCAAGCTAATTTTCCTCACAAAAACTACTTTAACAACCAGAAGGCAATAAAATGAGGATTATGAATCCATAAATCTTTACTCCTTACAGAATACTGAAAATGGTTTCAAACTAATTTTATTGTAGCAAACTGTTGATAAAACCTTGTGACTGGTTTAGTTTTTTGTTCGTTATAAGCAAATAGTCATCAGCCACCTACCCCAGACCACATGTGCAGTTAAAGATTAATTATTTGCAATGTCCCTGGTTTAGAGGACCTCACTGGTCTCAGGCAAACCAGAGACTTAAAATTATTCATTAAATAATACAATGTGAACATGGAGATTGGATACAACATACTGGGCAACACAGAAGCAATTTAGGCAGAGAGGAATTTCCTCATGGAGAAAATAAAATTCTGAGAGTAGTACATGGAATAGTAGGATATGGTGTGGTTAAGAGTGTGACTTTGGCCCTAGCACTGTGGCCTTGGATAAGTTACTTAATGTCTCTATCCGTCAGTGAACTCAGTTGTAAAATGAGGATAATAATATTATTCACCTTATAGGGTTGTTTTCAGAATTAAGTTTAAAACAGTGGTTCTCAAATTTGAGCCTGCATCAGAATCACTTGGAAACCTTGTTAAGACAGATTGCTGGGCCCCACCCTGGAGATTCTGATTCAATAGGTCTAGGGTGTACTCTAGAATTTGCTCTTCTAGCAAACTCCCAGGTAGTACTGATGCTGGTGGACAGGGTGCTACACTTTGAGAACCACTGAATTATACAAGTGTGGAGTTTGAACAACTCTGGCACATGGCAAACACTCAGCAGGTGTGAGCTATCATTTATAAGCTGTGGAGCTGGGTTTGCCAGATAGAGGAAGATGCTTCAGGAAGAGGACACTGTAGACAAAGAAACAGTGTGATGTTTCAGAGATAAACTGGAAATTTGGTATAGCCAGAATATAGAATGCCTTGGGGTTAGGGAATGCCAAGGTGAGGCTGTGAAAGAATATTACAGGATAGTTTGTGAATGCTTGGGAGTGCGACAGAAACTTTAAATGATGACTTGATGAACACTTAGGGCTAAAGTCCTCTCTCAGGTCCTCTCTCTTATGAGACTTTGGCTATTGGAGGACTGGCAGAGGCATCAGCACATGCCAGACATACGGAGAACATTTAGTAAATGCTTCTGGGCTAAGTGCATGTAAGCAGAAAAGGTAAAATTATGTGTAAATTATAAAGGGCAGCAGATGACCAGTTAGCAGCTTCCTAAGTTGGAAAACACAGGCAGCTCTGAGCTTCTTAGGTCAAACACAAGATTTCAAGGCCGCTGAGCAGCTGAAACTATCTTCTTTTGTTATTTCATCCCAACACAACAGGGCAAATCCACGAAGCAATCTCATCTACTGAAAAACAATTACAGCTGGGCCAGGGAAAAACACCACAAAAGCCTTGGAAATGTCCTGAGAGCCAGGTATATGAAATCTAGACAGATTTAATCACTCTTATTGCAGCCAGTCCTTAAATGGGGAGCTTAATCTCATTTTCATTTTCCATAAAGGATAATTTGGAGAGACTTCGCGGAAGTGATGAGTCAAGGCCTCTCGGGTTTCAAGAGAGACCTCACTGTTTTTAAAAAAGGAAGAAATGCAAAATGAAGTTACAGAAGCTGAAGTGCATATTAAATGTTTATTATCCTGTAAATATCCTTTTAACAGGAAATGTAAAATAGTTGTCAATCACAGGATAACAAAATACATTTTTTTAAGAAAAAACAACCCACAGTCTGTAAGATAAGCTATGTTTTCAGTCTATATGGCAAAATTTGTTTCCACTTTTTCTATGTCTGTCTGAGACTGTGCATGGCCTGGGTGAGAAGAATACCAAAAGGCTAAATGTAAGGCCCTCCACGGCCATCAGCCTTGTACCAAAGGCTCTTTCTGACCTGCACTGTGGTAGGCCCTAGCAAGCAAAAACAAAACAATTGATCCTACCAAAGGTATTGGTCAGAACAGAGATCATAATGGTCTGATCCATACAGGCCAGGTAAGGGGCTGGCTCCCCAACTGTGTCTGTCCTGTGTGAAATGGGGTGGCTCATGACAGATCTGGAGGGAAGCAGGTTAAGAGGAGCCAAATGGCCAGGGTTAGATTCTTGGCTCTGTCTTCACTGGATAAGTCACTCAATCTCTCTATACCTCAGTTTCTTCATCTGTAAGATGAGGGTGATAATAGCACCTACCTTATAGAGTTATTGTGAATATTAAATGGGTTAGATCTTACATGTCCCCCACTCCATAGGGAGTGACCAGGCGCCAGCCGCCTGCCCACTGGGTGGCCTTAGGAAACTCACTTAACTTCTCTAGGTCTCAGTTTTCTCAGAAAATGAGAGAATAGGATGAATTTACCTCTGAGAACTTTCCTGTTCTTAAACTCTTTGATCCTGTGACTCTGTCCTGAGTGTCTATTGTGAGAAATAAAGGAATGGAGAGGAGTGAAAGACTAACTTTTGTCTCTTCTCCTCACTAATTTTGGCCATGAATTCCTGAGCTATTTCAGTGTTTGAGTCATACCCTAGAATACTTTATTTGCTTGGGAAGCTTGATTTGTTCGTGGTAGTTTGCACATACAAAGTGTTTATTTGTCAAACATTATTTTTTAGAAGGTACACCAATATTGAGGCTTAATTCCTAGCAATAGGTATTTCCAGTCCAAAGCCTTATGGAAATTGGCTTATGGAAATTGCAGCGGAAATAGCAGCCTTGGTGGTTGCATGGGTAGGAGCTTCACCTTTGCCCTTCCCACTAGTGAGAGGTGGTAGAATACAGAGGTGAATGGCACAAACTTCAGTTTCATTGAGGCAGATGTGGTCCCATGCCCAGCTCTGCCACTTACGGCTGTTCGGCCTTAGTTACTCAACTTTCCTAAGCCTTGCTTTTCTTATGGATGAAGTGGGGCTTAGGAAAGTAGGTATTAACAATACCTACTTTAATAAGTTGTTGTAAAGGTTAGATTTTTTTAAAAAATTACAGATTAAGTGCCTAGCACGATGTTCTGAATATAAATGATTAAGAGATGTGAGTTCTCATTATAGAAAACACAAAGAAATTTAAAATGTTAAGCCAACATAAATCTTTGATATAAGTATACAAGGACTATATTCACTATGTAAGTCTCCCTCACTTCTTCCTTTTTTGGCCTCTGCACTGATATTGTTTGATTTGGTTTTATGTTCAGAGTAGGTTAGTTAAGGTAAATGATGATAAAATAACAATGCCTTGCATTAGACTGTCATGATTTATAAAACAATTTCACATGCATTATCTCCCATATTCATAGTCCAACTTTCTTCAAACAAGAAAATTGACCCTAGATAACAGAGCTGGTGAGTGACAGAGCAGAAAGTAGAATGCAGTTTTCTTCATCCTCTGTTCCTTGCAGAAGGCCACAGTCCTTCTTTGTAGAGTTTATGAAGCTCATCCCTATGCAGCCCCTCACTCCCAGTCACTTTCATGATGGAAGCTGGGCTGGTGTTATTATCTCCATTTGTTAGGTGAGGAAATTGATGCTCCGAGAAGTTTAATGACATTCCTGATGTTGCAAAGCTGGGAAGGGGCAGAGGATAGACCAGAACCTGCTCGTTTTCTAGTGACACAGACAGAAACATAGGTAAGCAAATCAGAACAATGTTAATACGTGCTATAATTCTTTAAAAATGAATTATAAGTTGGTGTTTGGTCTCAGCGGGAAAGAAAATAATTGTGTCTGTGCAGAGGCACAAGCGCATGTGTATGTTGTCCAGGGAAAGTCTCTCAAAGGAAGTGACACTTGAACTGATATTAGGAAGAAAAGTAGGCAGCAAAGTAGGCAACTAAAGAAAATTAGCAGTGGAAAAACCATGTGCAAAAGAACAGAGGCACAACACAACTTTGCCAGTATGCGAGGAAAGTCTGTATGCCTGGAGTTTAGTGTCCTACATATTGAAGATGTATTCTTTTTTTTTTTTTTTTTGAGTTGGAGTCTCACTCTGTCTCCGAGGCTGGAGTGCAATGGCACGATCTCGGCTCATTGCAACGCCCCCTCCCGGGTAAAGCAGTTCTCCTGCCTCAACCTCCCAAGTAGCTGGGATTACAGGCACACACTACCACGCCCAGCTAATTTTTGTATTTTTAGTAGAGACAGGGTTTCACCATGTTGGCCAGGCTGGTCTTGAACTCCTGACCTCAAGCGATCCACCCACCTTGGCCTCCCAAAGTGCTGGGATTACAGGTGTGAACCACCGCATGTGGCCTTTCATTTATTCTTTTAACAATTCTTAATTGAACATCTACTATGTGTGGGGCTTTATGCCAGCTTGAGGTCCCCATAACCTGGTCCATAGGGTACTCAGAGGAAGTTGGAAATTCCTAGATGGAATTCAGGAGCAGGAGAGAGGCACTGTGAGAGCAACAGTGGAAGGCACTGGAGTAGATGAAGAAGTCATGTCCAAGAGGAAAGAATGTTGAGAGGAGGGAGAGGAGCCAAGGATGAGTCATGGAGTACAGCATTTAAGAGACAGACAGAAGATGCAAGGTCAGTGTAGACTACAAAGCAAAGTTCAAAGACTGAGGAGGACAATTTGGAAAGAGAATGAAAAGTGAGGGCAAGGCCAACACTATAATACATAGTGGAGTGAAAAAAACAAGGACCAAAAGTCAACCACAGGGAAAAACTATTGGGAGGTTGATGTGGTTTTAATGAGCACAGTTCTAATGAAGTGCAGGGAAAAGAAGCTAGACAGTTGTTGTTTGAGGAATAATACAGGTAAAGAAGGGTAAAGAAGAGATAAGCCCCTGAGATCAGATGACTTTCAATGAGCTTGGCTGGAAAGAAAAGGGAGAATCTGTGGGTAGCCAACAGCTTATGTATGGAAAGGTTGAAGCTACAACCAAGGGAGGGTTGTTTTGTTGTGTTTTAAGAATGCAAGAGACTTGGGCTAATTTTTAATCTAGAGGAAGGAGTCAGTGAAGAGGAAGACCCAAGGCACTAAAGTTGAGAGAGAAGGTAACAATGGAACGAGGACTTGAGGAGATGGGATCGAGGACACAGGTAGATACAAGGAGGGACATGCTTTTCCCATTTAGGAGAGGTACTCTTATTTTGTGTCAAATAGCAAAAAAGTAAATAAAATAAAATAAATAATTAACCGTTGGTTTGCAGAATGAAGCAATTCACTTAAACAAAATAAGGCAAGTTAACTGAGTCATTAACTGTAAATTCTAAGGATGGATCTGGTTTTAAGGGCAGCTGGATCATGGGCATTAGGATTTGATATCACTCCATTTCTCAGCTCTTCATTTCTGTTTGGCTTCAAAAATATGGAAATGCCCAGGAGGCATTCTCTTCACATCTGAAAAAAATTCTCAAGACTAACTCTTGTTGGCTACATTGGATCATGTACCCTTTCCTGACCAATGATTCCAGCTGGAGGGAAAGAAGAGCAGGTTGGCTTGAGCAGGTCACAAGCCCATCTGTGAGTTAGAGGAGGGATGAGCACCTCCCCCGAGCCACGCGAACCAAGAGCTAGGGAGCTCTCAGGGAAGACCAGAGTGCTGCTTGTGGAAAACTGGGGAAGAATGTCAGGTCAGGGAGAAAACAGACCAATGGTTGTACACTGCCACTTGTGACAAGGAGATAAGGATACTTCAGAGGAGGGGGCACTGAGGAAATCCAGGCTGGTGGACTGTATTGTATGTGAGGTGAAGGCCTGACTTGGCAATGCTTAACGAGCTCTGCAGTCACTTCCACGGACCCCAGCACTTCCTCCCCCAACCCCTTTTCCTCATCACCACCGAAGGAAGGAAATGCCTATTGTGAGTTGGAAAGAGGTCCCATGCAGGAGGTAAATACCTGCAGGTGTGATATGAGAGCGATTGCTAAGAAAACTTTAGCCAAGCCCATCTGGGAAAATAGCTTTTCAAGTTCATTACAAAAAGAAAGGCCCAGTAAAGCTTCCACGAGAACGAGCTAAGCTTGTGGAAAGTGCTGAGAAAAGCTGATTTATTCTCAGTGTGCTTCCCTATTTTTATGGCTTGCCTCAACTTTTCTTCAGACAAGAACGATTGGTTCCAATAGTGCCACATGGAGAGAGACACTGTCAGTGTCAATACCACGGGCAAGTCTGGGGAGGTGCTATGGAAGGTGTGGTATGCGTGGGGAGGGGCCCGCCTGGCTTTCTGAACAAGGGTAATTAATGTGTATGTGGACATGCAGGGAGCCTTTATCTTCAGAACACATTTCAGAAATGAAAAAGCAAACAAAGCGGAAGGTGAGGAAAATGGATTTGCCATAACTAAGGAACAGACCTGGGTAGAGAAGTAAAGACGAGAAACTCAGTTCTTCATCTCCAGAGTCCAGACTCAGGAATGGAGATCACTCGTAAGTATTTGGGTCTGTAAACTAGGACACCATCATGGTCCCAGAACAAAGGGTGGAGGAGGTAGGATTGAAAGCCACTATTTGGCGGAGCTTCTCTGACCCTTACAGTCCACCCAGATAAAAGGCAGACAGCCTTTTTGTTTGGAGGAAACCTCAGAAATTTTCCTCTTAAATTTGGGCACTGAACTATGCATGCATGGTGTGGATGTTTCCGGAAAGCCTGTTTCTTAAGTTGGCCTGTCTATCTCCTCTCAGCCCTTTTTGGCCAGTTCACACCCTTCCTTCTTCCTCAACCTTTCTCTGAGCATCTACGTTCAAGAAATCCCTCACCCCCTCCTCTGAACTCCAGTGGTGTGTCATTCATTCAACGTTAAATCAGGTCCTGCTTCCCTGTTTTCCTTTCTATGTGCGTTCATTTCCTCTCCCCAGTGTGGCCATAGAGTTCTAGATGGCAGGTTTCATGACTGGTTCATTTTGAGGTCTCTAGAACCCAGCACAGTGCCTGGGTTGATACTCCAAACATGTTTATTGGTTGGGTTCTCTCTTGCCTTAAGGTGGCTCCAAGCCCAGGAATGAGGAAGGTCAAGAGCCAAGCTGGACTCAACAGAAGCCAGGAGCAGGCACCCCAAAACAGTGGGAAGAGGGTCTACAAAAGAGAAAATGGAATGTCCCGCAGTGCCTCAAGCTGGCATGGGAACCATTCCAGGAGTCAAAGGCTGTCCTGACAGTATCTGCAGAAAAATCCCCAGAGCTGTGGGGGCTCCTGCCTGCAAAGATCATGCTTCCTGTGGGACTTATAGCCAATCAGTCCCTAGGAACAGTTTGAGGGGGATTTGCTGATTCATCTGTTTTAATCCCTTTGGGAAGAACTCTGTGAGCATTGTGTGGCAGCAGCGCTCTGAAGGCCGGTGATGGTCCCACTGAGAAGAGTCGGGATCCTGTCTGTTTCTGAGCTTGGTTGATTTAACAAACATATATGGGGGCCCTATTACATCTGCAAGCTCTGTTCCAGGTGCTGGGCACATAGCAATAAACAAATCCAACAAACATCTCTGCCCTTGTGGAGCTTACATTTTAGCTGGGGAAGAACCGATAAATAAGATGAGGAAATCATGTACTATGTTAGGTGGTGTTAAGTGCTATATGTAAAGATAAAAAAGGAAGGTGGATGAGGGTGTTGGTGTGGGAATTGTATTTTTTTTAAAGGGTACTCAGGGAAAACTTTCTTGGGAAGGTGACACATGAGCTGGAGGAGGTGAGGGAGTGAGCCATGTGATAATCTGGGGAAGATTTCCAGGTAGAGGGAATGCCCTGTGCAAATGCCTGCAGCAGGAGTGTGCCCAGCATGTTAAGAAAAAGCAAGGGAGTCCCTGTGGAACCACAGAGTGAACAAGGGGAGAAAAGTAGAGCAGGTCAGGGAGATAACAGGAGCCAGATCTTGCAGGCCTTTGCATGGAGGGAGATGGGAATTCACCAGAGGGTTTTGAGCAAAGCAGTGATGGGATCTGACTTGTGTTTTGATAAGATCACTCTGACCACTGCATAGGGGCTTAGGTTAGAGGCAGGGAGACCCTTGCGAGGTGATTTCAATGATCTGGGAAGAGGTGGTGGCAGTAGAAGTGGTAAGCAACGATTTTTTTCCAGACATACTCTAAAGGTAGAGTAGATGAGATTTACTTCACAATGGGGTGGATGTGGTATGTGAAATGGAGGAGTCAGGACTAGTGCCCAGGTTTCAGCCTGAGTAACTAGAAGGATATGGCTGCTCTAAGTCCTCTTTCTGCAAGTTCCCTTTCCTACACCTCATAATTCTAGATATGGGGCTTCCCACCACAAGCACATGGAGGCTACTGAACAGTCACATTGCAGCAAGTTGACTTTCTGCTCTGTGACCCCTCTCCATCCATCAGCTGAGGTCTCTAAACAAGCCTGATCCTTCTCCAGCGTTTTCCCCTCTCTCTTCCATTGCCAGGAAGAGACAGAAAACCAAGATGACATGTGGCAGCTTTGTCTTCTTAGTTGGTTTGGATTATAGAAAAATATTCACCATGTTCTCCTCCAGTGTACCTTGATTTTGTTTGTGAATGTTTTATTCTATACAATGACTGCTATTTACTTTTGATAGCTATATGCATTCCTTGGTGTACTGAGCATTTATTTGGGAAGTCCTGAATGACATTTTGAATACTTTCAATTTAGATTTAAGAAAACTTAAAACCTAAGCCCTCCAAAATAACACAACTATTTCATAGAAAACTAGCATTAGATTTCAGTCTCCAGACTGAACAAAATTTTAGAGCACTTATCAGGTAGATTTCCAGGTAGAGGGAATGGCCTGTGCAAATGTCTGCAGCAGGAGTGTGCCCAACTTGTTTAGTGAAGCCATTAATAAATTTGGTGAGGATGGGAATGAGGTATAATTTCAAAGATGAATAAAATATAGCCTTAGGGAAATTAGAAACTAGGGAGAAAGGTAAAATAACCTACTTTCTCTTCCTTCCTCTCTGAAACATGTATTAAACATCAAATAGTTTCAAGAATTACACCACAAGATGCTAAGGGTACAAATACACAATATAGATCAGGTCCCTGCTTTTGAGGGGTATAGTCTGCTGAGGGAGACATCAGCCTCCAACTAAACTCACTATAATAGAGATGGAAAATCTTTCAGAAGAGAGCCACAAACAAAGAGCATTATAATAGTGAATTAAATATTTCCGATTTACTAAAAGAGTAGATTTCAAACATTTTCACCATAAAAAAATAAGGATGTGAGGTGATGCATTTGTTAATTGACCTGATTGAATCATTCCGCACTGCAAACATATATCAAAACATCATATTGGGTCCCAAAAACATACATAACTGGCATTTGTCAATTAAAAATACATTAAAAAACAAACCAAAAAGGCTCCCAAAGAGCCATTAGACCACAGATGAAGGAGTATGGAATATTTAAAACTGAGTCTCGGGATTAGGGAATTTTGCAGATAGGTGGTGATATCTGAACTGGCCGGTTAAAGGATGGAAATTTCTGCAAAAGAAGAAAGAACATTTTTGGCTGAAGGAACAGCATGAGAGCCTCCAAAGTGTGTAGCAGTTTTAGAGAAGAGTCCCAGTAGAGGATACTGAGGGGATTCTGGTGATACTGAGGAGACTAGGAAATGAGCCAGGACCATGTGGTAAAGGAAGTGAAGCCTCCAGTGTAGACAGAATAGAGCATTCACTCTTTCACCAAGGCTGGGATCTCCTTGCCCGCAAGCAGGGGTTCTAACATGGGTGTCTTCCAAGCAAACACAGTCAGCAAGAGCCTTATCACAAGTTTCTTTAATAGGCTCTTCAGGGAAATTTACAGAACTTCTCACTGAACTAAATCAGTGGACATTTTGCAAGCTAGAAGGCAATTATCAGCTTGGCCAGGAACACAAAATGAGGAAAGGATCTTGTTCTGGAAAATGGAGCTGCTTTAGCAAGCGGGAAACACAGGGAAGTGGCTCTAACACACTGCTACTACCTAGTTCCTTCTCTGCTCACCTCCACATCCTGTGGCCCCTGGAAAAGATGAGACCTGGGTAAAACCAGTAATACCCATCCAGTCATTTGACATGTGAAAGGCCCCCAAGGCTCAAAGAACTGACGCATTAGCCTTGCACAGATGCTTAACATTTCATTATATTTACTCTTTTAGCTGCAAAGAAAAAGATGAAATGCAAACTCTTTTGAAGTAACAGTGCAGCCAAGTTGAAAGAACACTGGATCATGAATCAAGAAACCTAACCTCATTTTGACTTCTCCTGAATAGCTGTGTGGCCCTAGGTATAATAGCTCACCTCATCTGTAAAGGTCCCCAACACATGGCCCATTCCAAAATCTTGGGGAGATTTAAAAGCTATATTCATTTCCAGGTCTCATCCAGATCCACTGAATCATAACTCCAGAAGTGAGATCCAGAACCTGCATTTTCAGGCTGGGCGCAGTGGCTCACACCTGTAATCCCAGCACTTTGGGAGGCTGAGGCAGGTAGATCACGCGAGGTTGGGAGTTTGGGACCAGCCTGACCAACACGGAGAAACCCATCTCTAGTAAAAATACAAAATTAGCTGGGTGTGGTGGCGCATGCCTGTAATCCCAGCTACTCGGGAGACTGAGGTAGGTGAATCTCTTGAACCCAGGAGGTGGAGATTGCAGTGAGCCGAGATCACACCATTGCACTCCAGCCTGGGCAACAAGAGAGAAACTCCATTTTAAAACAACAACAACAACAACAACCACCAACCAAACAGAACCTGCATTTTCTAGTCTTGTGATACTGGTTGGCGTTATTTACCAACTATTTTGCGTCCTATTGGCTTCTGGGAACCAAATAGAGTTGCATTTTGTGGCCCCCTTGTGGTGAGGTGGGGCCATGGGAACAGTTCTGGCCACTGAATGGGAAGTAGAAGGGGCCAGTGTCTCTTCCTCGCTGGAGCATGGAATTGCCAAAGTGAGACTGTCTCAAGTTCTTTTTCCCTCTGGCATTGCAATCAGCCACTTTGGGATCTCCAAGTGACCACCATAAGCAGAGCACCCTGCTTACCTGCAACGAAAAAGAAGCCTGATGGCTGGTTATGTGTCGCTGAGGTGTGGAGCTTGTTAGCACAGCCTAACCTAGCTTAGACCGACTGATAACCATCCTCTGGTGATTTGTACACAGTCAGCCTGATGCCAGGCTTTGACAACCCTTGGCTAGATGATCTTTCAGGTGCTTTCTACATCTGAACTTTGTTGGTTGGTTCTGTAAGCAGGTTATTAGCTATTAACTTCTGATAAGATGCTTACTGGCCATCTGATAGGAAAAGCCCTTGTCAGGTCTTTCTGAGAGCTGCTCTTGCAAAATAGGCAGTGTGAAGAGGTTAGACTGGGGTTGGGGGTATAGCAGAGCTCTCAGAGAGAGCAGCTATATAGGTGGGAGCAAGGAGTAGGTACATTCCCAAGGGTCAACTCACCTTTGGCCTGAAGGCCAACTTGGCATCTGGAATTTCTATTTCTACTTTTAACAATTCAACATTTCTTGCCACTAGAATTTTTATATAAATGAATGGGTAATCTGCTTCAGGGGTTTTCATCCTGGGTAAACATGGTCCCTTAAAATTTTGCTTGCCTGGAAACCCTTTTGTATGAGGCCTAAACTCCTTAGCACTGTAATTTAGGCCACTTCAATCCACCCTTAGGGTAAATACTCATCCTGGTTTGCCCAGAATTATCCCAGTTGTGCACTGAAAGTCTGGCATCCTAGGAATTCCTCAGTTCTGGGCAAACTGGGACAGTTGGTCACCCTACAGGCCATTTTGTTTCTTTCTAATAACATCACTGTGAAGATAAATTCTCCTCACTCCACCCTGATAGTTGGCAAAGTTAGGTTTCAAGCTCTTTTCATGTGCTCTGGCTCAAGTCAGAAAAAAATAAAACCTCAACAGCTTCTGTTCTGCAGAAAGAGGTTTACAGATTTCAATATGCTAGCCAAAAAGAAAAAAATTATTCTCAGCTTGATTCTTTTGCCAGCTTGATAGGCATCGGCAGAGATGGATGGTTTCCAATAGCGTTTTTCGCCCCTGAGCTGGTTTTGAGCCTCACAGCTCTGCCACTTGACGGCATCCAGGTTTCCAGACGCTGGCAGGGATGCTACAGTCTGTCACCACCAGGGCCGCTTTGAGTTTTTCTGTTCTGACAGCTAGACAAGATGTCATTTGAAGGGTGTTTAGTACTTGGGTGGTTGTTTTCAGGGTGGATGAGCCCCAGAGTAGATTTGATTCAGGAAACATTAAATGTTGGAGGCTGGTCTGTATCCTACTTGAAGAGTCAGATTAAAGGGTTGTATAAAATTAAACACTTTTTATTCTGCAATTAAATAAGTGCACTGACCTTTTGCTAAAAATGCATAATGGAGAACTGAATGGGAGCTTGTTGGAAAATAGTGAAACCCAGAGTGGCTAAAGCTGATACAACATTTGCTTCACCACTGTCTTTTTACAAGATATTATGAAGTGACTAAGGAGAGTATATTCAACTTTCAGAAAATACCTCTGAAGTGAACTCTTTGCCTGAATGTCCTTCTACTCTGCTGCCGAGCAGCCCAATGGTAAAGAATGATTTGCTGAAAAGCCCGATTTTCCCTGTCTTGATCACTCTGTTCCCTCCTTTAGTTCTCAAAAAGTCCTGGGTCTCAGACAAAAGATTGTTCCAGAAACAACTTGCTCTTGGAGAAATGCACCAAAAGAAAATAGAGTGCAAAAGGAAAAAAGTCTGTTTCTAGGAGCCCAAATTAGGAAGAAATGAGAACATGAGATATGAGTAGAAAGAAAGGAAGGGAAATAAGGACCTTTCTAGAGGCAGGGACGGTTCGTGTGGTAGGCAGGGTCATTGGATCTCAGGGAATATAGTTGAAGATGTGCTGGGATAGGCTTCTTGTTTCATATATTCACACAGGCACAGGAACTGCAACGTCAGAACTTGTACTATTTCTTCTTTTAGATGAATTCGGGTCCTCCTGAGAAAACTTCCATTCTATGAAAACTCCCTTGGAATGGATTCCTCAGAGAGGTTTTGTTCCGCTGGCAGGAGAAGGAGGGCACCTGAAGGTGTAGGGGTACCTGGAAGGTGAAAAAGCGTAGGTAGGAGGGTAAAGGCAATGAATATTATTTTTTCTACTTCAGTACCTTTCCAACAGCCGGCCCCATGGGAAGGAAAAGAAAACAAGAAAGAATAAAGTTGTTTGGATTGGACTTTTCTCCTAACCAACCTCCTCATGAATTTAATCTCAGTAAGATTTGTGCAAGTAGATTTTGCCTTAATGTCGTTTATTTCTTTAAGACTTTGGCTTTTCCTGCCAATGCCAAAGTGCCAGTCAGAGTGCCTTTAGGGCTTTCTAAATCTGGGGCTTTGAGGGAGGCACCCGTGTTTCAGAAGCATGTGCCCTGAGGAAGCTCAGAGATGAGGATGATGATGATAAAAGTGCTGCCTTGGGAATCTTGTCTGCTCCAATAAGCCACATCTCTCACAGTCTCCATGGCCCCCACTTCTTGTCTCTAAAACGCCTGGCTGTTTAGTGCCTTCTAGATCTTTAAGTCCATTAGCCTAGAAAGCAGCTTATCAGAGAAGAAACCAGTCTGTTTAGTGCCTTCTAGATCTTTAAGTCCATTAGCCTAGAAAGAAGCTTATCAGAGAAGAAACCAGTCTGTGTTCTGCTTCAGACAAAAGGAGGATCTGGTTGGATGGAAGAGAAAGAAAAGCATCCAAGTTAAAGATATAGATATTGCCTACAATAAAAATAATTATTTTAATATACTTTTCAAAAAAGCATATTTAAAAAATTATTTCAAAATTAAATAAAATGTCAGATATGGCACAGTTACCTAATTTAGAAGAAACAGAGGCAAAATAAATTGTACTAAGACAAACTTTTATAGAGTAATATTTTAAGTAAAACCAGAAAAGGAAGTTTAATTTAAGTAATAACTTTATAAATGAACACGGCAAAATACATTCTTCACATTTTTCTGAATGTTAGACTCTTTTAGAAGAAGTTTATTCATTCTCATAAGCAATGATTTCCCTGTGATTAGCTCATTAAGTATATCTATAAATTAAAGTGAGCACTTTCTATTTTGTGTATTTGTTGTATTCTGCAGATTGGATTTCAATTTTTTAATGTAGTTTTTCTGATTATAAGTCATGAAATATTTAATCACCTCTTTAGGTCAAAGAAATTATATGACTCTTCTTACTACCTTCAAGCTTCTAAGCAATGGATATTTCAAATAATTCAACCATGATTGTTACTGGTGGAAGGTATCCAAGTTACCAGCAGTAAATCCATACAGGTCTCTAGCAACCTCAATTCTTGCCTCCTCAGAAGAAAGAATTTGACAGAGGGGCATAAGGCAGAAAAAGAGACCAAGGCAAACTTCAGAGTAGGAGTGGAGGTTTATTTTAAAAGGCTTTAGAACAGAAAAGAAAAGAAGGTACTCTTGGAAGAGACCCAAATGAGCAACTTGAAGAACAAGTGTGGTATTTAACGGTGATCCTAGGACTTTATACACTGGCCTCTTTCCCATGAGTCTTCCTTTAGGGTGGGATGCCCGCATTCACAGTGCCCTCCTTGCCATTGACAGGTGAGCACACACAGTGTGTTTAGGAAGTTGCACAAATGCCCATCTGAGGCTTTCTTCCCTTTTCCAGTGGTGTGCCCTTGGAAGGTCATTCTCTGTCATTATGTCTCTTAATGCACGTGACAGGGAAGTTGCATCTCTCTGGCATCTGCATTCAATTAACACTTTAGTGCAACAGGTTGGACCATCAGGAAATGGTGTCTCCCTGGTACTGGCTGCCAATTTATTACTTTTAGAGAGGCAATGTGATAATTGCCAAACCATCACCCGACATTCCTAGTGGGTGGGGAAAGAGCCCTTTCCTGCCCTGCTCATGCCTGTCTAACTACCTGTAACATGATTGTCAATATAAGTGTAAAATGAGGTCAAATTTACTTATTAGACACAGGGCATTGTTTAAAGTCACCTCACCTCATCTCTGAGGAAATCTACCAATTTCTTTACCAAATTGGAGTCAGATGCTCAAAGGTTCCCTTACCAGATAATGGTGATCACCACCAGTCTTGGAGCAAATGGGAGTGGTCCCAAAGGAAAAATGAATCTTTGAGAACCAAAGCCAGCACTGCAAGGCCCAGCTTCCCTTTCATGTCAGCTCCTTATCCTTTGCTGATCCTGGAGGATCTGAGCTTGATTTCTTTCTCTTTTTCTTCCTTCCTTCCTTCCTACCTTCCTTCCTTCCTTCCTTCCTTCCTTCCTTCCTTCCTTCCTTTCTTTTTTCTTTCTTTTTCTTTCTTTCTTTCTTTTCTTTCTTTCTCCCTCTCTCCCTCCCTCTCTCTCTCTTTCTTTCTTTCTTTCTTTCTTTCTTTCTTTCTTTCTTTCTTTCTTTCTTTCTTTCTTTCTTTCTTTCTTTCTTTCTTTCTTCCTTCCTTCCTTCCTTCCTTCCTTCCTTCCTTTCTCTTTCTTTTCCTTCCTTCCTTCCTTCCTTCCTTCCCTCTGAATGTTAGGCTCTTTTAGAAGAAGTTTATTCATTCTCATAAGCAATGATTTCCCTGTGATTAGCTCAGGGAAATCATTCCTTCCTTCCTTCCTTTCTTTTTTCTTTCTTTTTCTTTCTTTCTTTCTTTTCTTTCTATCTTTCTCCCTCCCTCCCTCCCTCTCTCTCTCTTTCTTTCTTTCTTCCTTCCTTCCTTCCTTTCTCTTCCTTCCTTCCTTCCTTTCTCTTTCTTTTCCTTCCTTCCTTCCTTCCTTCCTTTCTCTTTCTTTTCCTTCCTTCCTTCCTTCCTTCCTTCCTTCCTTCCTTCCTTCCTTCCTTTCGAAAGCCAGTATGCTACTCTACAATCTCTGTAGACTTACAAATTTTCTTCTTCAAATTGAAAAGTACTATGTGTTCTAGAAGATTGGCTGGGTCAGGACAGATGTGACCAGGGGTGATTGACACAGGTATGAGGTCCCAGGAGTCAAAAGGGTGTGGAGCTGGGTGAGTGCTGAAGCAGCCCCGGGCCAGAAAAAAACAAAGAATGACCACCCCTGTGGTGTATGGATTGCCTGAGGCCAAGTCAGGGAGCTGAATGTTGTGATCGAACCTTAGGGAATGAGTACAGAGCTGGACAGAGAGACAAGCCTAAAGGTTAGAATTGGCCTAGGGATAGAATAGAGATCAAGAGCGAATAGAGAGTGATGCACGAGATTTAATGGGGTTTCATGTTCTCAGATAAAAATGTACAGTCCTATCTTTTAATCCAGTGGCATTTCCCATTAGTATAATTTTAAAACATTTTTGGTGGCTGCATGTATTCCATTATATAGCTGTAGTGTAATGTCTTTAGCCATTTCCTTATTGTTAAGTTACAGTGATTGATTTTCAAGATTGATTCTCATTTTTAATAGATTCAAAAATTAAAATGGAAAGGACAATTACTAGACAGATACAGATTCACCAGTGTAAGAAGAAAAATACAGATTTTTCATTGTTAACAATATAAACATATTTAACAAGCAGGGGCAATCTTGAAGCCATTAGGGTGAATCAGTGTTTTAGACCAAGCAACTCTGAATGTTGAAAATGGTGTGAACAAGCAGGCACTCTTGGAGATGTGTGCAGGATATGGACTTTTTTAAAAAACTTCAAACCATTATAGAAGAAAAGAGATATTTTTCTTAGTGAAGAATAAAGTGAAGACTAAATTAAATGGTAAAGAAAATTCACCACATATTTGTTATCGTACTTTTAAAAATTCTTCTCTAAGTTCAGGTTCCATTTGTTAATTTAAAAAACATATCGGTGCTATTTATACTGGGTTTCATTTCTGTAGAAAAGACGTAAATATCTTATAGTCAAGGTGTCACTCTGTTATCTATACTTGGGAAAAGTCTGGTCAACTTGTTTACCAAGGGAGGCATCACGGATCTCCTGGCAACTGTTAACTGAAATACATATGATATGGTAACCAGTGCCAGAACCCTGCAGACCCAGCAAAAATCAAAGGAAGTAGAACCTTGTATCTGGAGCTAATCCTATAAAAAAAAAAATGCTTCTAAAATAGGATTGGAGTGAGGTCTTTAAACAGGAACGAGGACTGAAATTAGGTTCAGAGTTCCTGGAAGGTTCAGGAAGGCTCTGAGCTGGGACTGTGAGAGCCCTTTCAAGGAGCAAAGGGTCACACAGAGCAAAGAGCAGTATAGCAAGGACGGTGTTTCTTCTCCCAGTCTGGTCCTTAGACATCCTAATAATATTCTAACACCATGTTTCCCAGCACTCTGTGACCTTGAGCTGATTCTCTTCAGCCTGTCTTCTTGGGAAGTTCTGGTATGGTCCAACCAAGACTGCATCCCTGTGATACAAGTGTGAGTTGCATAATAGTCTATTTCTTGCTAAGGCCAAAGTAGGGGAAGTCGAAGTAAATTTTCAAATGCTATTTGAGCAAGTGGCCATGGAAATAATTATGCTCACATTCTTCACAACAGAAAACGCAAGAGCGTGCCTCACTTGCCCATCACATCCTGTGGGCAGCTCCACTCACAGTTCCAACTCTCTGCAGCATCTGTTCACCAGCTGCACAACAAATCTCTTGAGAAGCCCACAACAGTTGAGGGCTTAGTGTCCAAGCTCTTTGCACACCAACCTCCAGCTTTGACAAGTCTGTCCTTTTACATCAGGGGCATTTAATGATTAAAGAATCTCAGCTCTCCTAGTCTCAGGGAGTTGGAAGTATTGGCAGGTGAGAGAGACTGGGCTGTGATGGTAGAGGTGTTTTGGTAGGTTTCCTCCCACCAGATGTTTCATTGAAGCCTCCAGTTCCACAGCCACATGCCTAGTAAGTCAATTCTGACAGTATATGATCACAGCAAAGTAGTGGGGTCTGGTGGTGCTGCAGCCTCTCATGACAAGCAAGGTCTTTGTAAATTTTCCCTGTGTCCTTCTCACTTGGCTCAGAGAATTCCCCTGTCCTCTCCCGTGCCTGGACAGAAACAAATGCAGCCAGCCCAGGCCATTTGCAGCTGCAGTGAAAGGGACAATCCAATTCTCTGGAAATTTTTCTCTCTGAAGAGCTTCCTGGTGACAACAGCTTCAGAAGCTCCTCACCTTGCCATGACCTTGGCTCCTTTTGCCTCCTTGGCTGTCCTACTCTCACCCCAGCAAGAAGTCAATTAGAGGAACAAGCAAGTCTGAATCTCCCAACTGCTGCTCCTAAACCAGCTCCTGCCAATACTGCATTCTTATGACCACATGCCTGCCACCTGAGATCCCATGTACAGGAAGAGATCTGTTTATGGCAGTGATTCTCCAAGTGTGGTCCTGGCTGCAGCATCCCTATCATCTGGGAGCCTGTGAGAAAGGCAAATTGTCCGACCTCCGCCCAGACCTACTGAATCAGAAATACTGGGATTGATGCCCAGCATTCTGTGTTTAACAAGCCTGCCAGGTGATTTAGATACATGCCAAGGTTTGATAATTTGCATTTTGAACAGTTTTCTCGGATAATGCTGATACTGTTGATCTGAGTACCAGGTAGTGGGAACCACTTACTTATGCACTTGTGGGAATGGTTATTCTATAACTAGTGGTTTGCAAACTATAGCCACTTGTAGCAATACAGCCCACCACTTCCTTTTGTAAATAAAGCTTTATTGGAATATAGCCACACCCATTAATTTACATATTGTCTATGGCCTTCTTGCTATAATGGCAAAGTTGAATAGTTGTGACAGAGACCATATGTCTTGCAAAACTGAAAATATTTATGAAAAAGGCGTGTCGATCCCTGCTTACACAGACATATCCTTTTTGGACAAACTACATACCATCTTGCCAAGTGGAGTTTAGGCAAAGACAACAATAATAACACAAAGGGAAACTGGGCACTTGCATATTTTTTCTGTCTGGAAATGAAAGGGCTTTCTTCAAACATATGAAAGCAACTCTAGCTGAGATCAGAAGCCTCTGGTAGAGATTGTTACTAGCAGTGTGCCTCTCACCCACCCCAGGTCCAAGGGATAGACCAGGGGCAGAATTTGTAGGTACACAGGAATGGAGAGGCAGGAATGGAGAGGCAGGAATGGAGAGGCAGGAATGCTGGGGTGTCAGTTGTGTAGAGAAGAGGCTAATTTTTAGTAGTCTAAGCATTCCTTGACTTAGAAAAAAAAAAAAAAACTACACTTTTATATGGCAGCATACTCATGACTTTTTCAGATCAACATGTCCATAAAATGAAAGGTTTTATGTCAAAGGCATATTTGATTAGTTTAGAATCTTAAAAAAAGGAGGGAGAGTCTTTGAACTCTTTTCCTTGGCAGCTAAGAAACTCGACTTTTCTTTATGGATTCTTTCTTTCCTTCCTTCCTTCCTTCCTCCCTTCCTTCTTTCCCTCCCTCCCTCCCTCCCTTCTTTCCCTCCCTCCCTCCCTCCCTCCCTCCCTCCCTCCCTCCCTCCTTCCTTCCTCCTTCCTTCCTTCCTTTTTTCTTGAGACAGAATCTAGCTCTGTCACCCAGGCTGGAGTGCAGTGGCGCGATCTCAGCTCACTGCAAGCTCCGCCTCCCGGGTTCATGTCATTCTCCTGCCTCAGTCTCCCAAGTAGCTGGGACTACAGGCGCCTGCCACCATGCCCGGCTAATTTTTTTTGTATTTTTAGTAGAGATGGGGTTTCACCATGTTAGCCAGAATGGTCTCGATCTCCTGACCTCAAGATCCGCCCGCCTCAGCCTCCTAAAGTGCTGGGATTACAAGTGTGAGCCACCACGCCGGGCCTTTCTTTGTGGATTCTTTCTACAGTGATTGAATACACTTTCCCCACTCTTCCCAGTTGCGAGTGTTCCCAGAACAAGAGCAATCTGCAAATGTCTAAAGCTGGGGAGTGTCATTAAGTCAGACCTCCAGTTTAGATGTATGGTTTGGTTTCTGATACTCATCTGTTAGGGAGTGGGACAGGGATATGCTCCAGGGGAGGGGTATTTAAGAGATACAGATAATGGGAATAGCCATTCTGTGACAGCAGTCCCTGAAGGTCAACGATGTAATGTGGTGGAGTGGCAAGAAAGTTTCTGGAATTTGAATACCTAGGTTGAAATTTCAGCCCTGTCATTTTCTACTGGAGTAGCCTTGGGGAAGATACTTAACTTTAACCCTCTGAACCTGTTTCCTCATCTACAAAATAAAGATAATTATATCTATATCCGAGATTAACTAAAACTTGATAAACTCCTAATACGGTATAAGGGTACTTAATCAATATTTTCATTTGCCCCACTGGCCCATTGTTAAAATTTTTCCTTTTGTTTTATGGTCCTTTCATTTTGTTATTTTAGACAATGTAGCGGAACTCAGAAAAGGGTGACTCTTTGGCAACAAATTGTGCTGCTTGAAGAGAGCTAAAAGAACTTCTCTAATTTGAGGAAAGTGCTTCATTTATTTATCTCCACTGAGGAGCTGTCTTTGAAATTGCTTTTTCCTGGGTTTAATACCTCTACAGGATGTGGGCGGGAGAATTGTGGGCCAGAGGACAAGGATTCCAAGCATAGCCTACCACCTATGGGGAAAATAAAACGGAGTAGAAAGATGATTCTAACAGAACCGGGTTCCAGACCTGCTTGAGACATTGACCAGGCAAACATTTTTACTTCACATCTCCCTGAAAGTAGAGCAGCCCCAGCTGTATTTACCTGTTTCAAAGAGTCATGTGACTTAGATGGCACAGAGGAGGGGCAGAGTGATGGCACGTGGGAGAAAAAGAGCTCCACAGAGATCATCATTATTAACTAGTATTTCAACCTCTGTAGTTTGCAGATGCCCAAAAACTTATGGATCGTTAAAAGAAGAAATGTTTTGATCTCTAGAAACAAAAATAGGTGTTTTGTTATTAAGGGCTACACCCACCACTCTCGTAAGAAATACATCGATTAGCTTGGAGAAAAGAATTGAAGTGTTCTTGGTATAAAGCAAGATTTCTCATTCGGGCCCCACTCACAGACACCTCCTAAGAGAGGACTTCCAATCCACCGTCTGAGGTCTGTCCTCTCCAGCCATTCTGCTACCCCTGCTCACACCCCTGCCACCAATTGCTGTAACATCATTTGAAATTCTATGGTGTATGTTTCTGATTCCTTTTTTATTGTCAGTATCTCTATCCAGTAGGAAAAACACCTCTCCCTTATTCACTGCTGTATCCTCAGGGGTTAGAGCAGTATCTGACAGGCACTCAACAAGTATTTGACGAAGGAATGAATAAATTATTCCTCCCAAAACATTTTTTAAAATCTGGCTAGAATTTGTGTCCTATTGTAAAAGAGAGATTTCAAGGCAAACTGACTCAGTAGTCTCTCGTTTCAGAAGAACTCTCTCCTATTTCTGGCTTCAAGTTTATCAATCACTTACTAATTTCTGATGCTTATGCTTTCTACTCCTAGCCTTACTGTACTGTTTCAGTCAATACAACATTGAATATAATGATAATAATAAGCATCTTTTTCTTGTTCCCGATCTCAAAGAGAAAGCTTTTAATATTTCACCATCAAGTATAATATGTGGTGTAGAATTTTTGAAATACCCTTATCAGATTAGGGAAAATCCCTTCTATTCCTAGTTTACTAAGATGTTTTTTGTGATGTATGAATGTTAATATAAGCAAATAATTTTGTGGCAACTATTGGAATGATCAAAGAACTTTTTTCCCCCTTATATTATCTAACTTCAAACCATCCTTACATTCCTGATGTAAATCCAACTGGGTCATGAAATATCCTTTTCATATTTTGCTGAACTTAATTTGCTAATATTTTGCTTTGAATTTTGGCATCTATGCTCATTAGTGAGATTGGTCAGTAACTTTACTTTCTCATAGTTTCTTTATCTAGTATTAATATCAAGGTTTTGTTGACCTCATAAGATAAAGTGGAAGTTTTCCCTGTTTTTCTATTTTCTGGGAGTTTGTGTGGGATGGCTGTTATTTTTCTCTCCAGTATTTGTTAGAATTTACTACCGAAGCCATTTAGGCCTGGAGTTTTCCTGTGCTTCTATCAGAGGTTTGGGAAACAGCAGATCACATTGGAGTTGGAGGATCATCCCCTCTAAGAGGGGCTCCAGAACAGACTTGCACCAGGCAGGATGGTGGGAACTTGTCTTCCCAGGAGACTTCCTTAAAGGAGATGGCACTCATCCAGACGAACATGACTGAACTTGTTTGTAAGGAGGCATTACTTGATGATCTCCTTGGAGTTTTTACCCCTTAGGTATGTCCATTCCTCAGAGCAAACACATCCCACTCATCTCACTTCTGCACCTTCTCTAGTCACACCCTCTCTTCAGGATGCCCTCCTTCCCCCCTAGTTGCTGCTGAAATGCCACCTGACTGCCAGGTCCCACTTCTTCTGTGTACCCTTCTCTTACTAATCCAACCCCTAGCGACCACGTGCACCCCTCAGCTTTTTATTCCTTCCTGTGCTGCTTCTTATAATAATTATTGCAAGTCAAGATTTCTGTCTGACAACCTATAGGGCAGCCTTTTTCAACGTGAGAGTCCTGCTTCCTATGCTACTATTCTTGCATGGCACATCAGTGAACACATACTCTGTGTTAATAAATGCTTATAAATTAAATAATATCAGCCAATATATGACAGGTTAAGTGGCAAGGTCTTCTTCCTCCATTCTCTCTTTCTAGGGAGGGTGGAAGACAGGATGTTCAAAACGAAATAGCTAAATCTAGTTAAGGAATACGTGATTAATCTATTCATCTGCACAAATTGGAACCTGTCTTAAATTGCCAAGCTGAAAATGGTTACCACAGCAGCACCAGGAAGAAGATGCTAAAGATAAAAGCCTTTTTTTATACCTTTAATAAGTTTCTTTTGCCAGCTGAGAGAAACACCATGGGTTAGGGAGAGACCACAAGTGCTGGAATTAGATGACCTGTGTTCGGGACCCGGCTCTGTCCTTCCATTTCTTCTCTACAAAGTCAGTTAACTATTGGAGTGTTAATTAGACACCATTAAATGAGAACAATATGTACCCTGCCCACTTGAAATGAGAATAATGAATATAGTGGGTTCAAACGAGATAGTGCTATACAAATGCACAGTTGTCTTACAGAGATAGGATTTGGCTTATGCTGGAGAAGAGAAACCTGGAAATACAAGCTCCATTTGTATTAGCTTCACCATCTCCCCTAGAATATCCTAGAATGGAGCTCAGCAGTACTGAGGGAGCTGGAATAAATCAAGTGTTGATTCTGCCATGTTCTAAAAATGGGCCCACAAGAGTGAAGTCTATTTTCAAAGGTAGGGACCAGAAGTGGCGGGGGAAGTTGGGCTAAGATAGAAATGAAAAGCCCCGGAGGTGCTTCATCCTGAGAGCTATCACACAGTGTTGACTCTGGGCAGAGCAGAGGTGAACAGGGATCTCTTCCTCAGCTGACTTGTGCAAGGGAGGCAGCTGCCACCACAACCATTTGTCAACTCCCTATCTTAATTGAACATAGTGAAGACAAGCTCTGTGGGGATAAAAGAAAAAAAAAAAAAAAGAATGTTTAAGGCCAAATCACATAGAGAAGTTCAACATGTTTGCCCTATATAGATGAAGTTAAGCTGTTCAGCCTTCATGTTACCCTCAGCACATGTCCCCAAGCACAGTTGCTGTACTTGTCCTTGTAAGTGCCGATTAATTTCCAGTCTTTGCATATTTTTGTTTACCAGCTTTATTCTTCTCTCTTCAACTCCGAGAAAGAATGTAGTAGGAGTTCTTGCTCTGGCGTTCAATGCAAACTTGGAAATGGTCCAGGATATAAATGAATGTAATGATTAATGTGTCAATCATCTAGTGTTATTGAAAGCAGCTCATTGCAAACGTGGAAATATTCTTAAATAACCAGAGATGATGATTTGTGAACTTCTAAAATGCAAGCTCTTCTTGGTATTGTGCATTCTGTTTCATATAACCTTTAGACATGAAGTAGAACTTCCCTAAATTAATTTTCTTAAGTTTCTTTGGTCAAAATATGGAACTAGTAGACGTGTGCTCTTTAATCCCAAGAGTGTTGTGATTATTTTTCCAGACAAGTGCTCACCATACATAGTACAATTTTCATTGATTGGAACAAAAGGCTTGTTCTTCTTTTTGTGTACTTAATCAATAAATTTTCAGCTGTGTTGTAATGTGCAGTCTCAAAATCAGACATTGTGAAGGCCATTGTTTCCAACGTACTGTTTTCAAAAGGAAGCTAGTGCTGCAAATTTTATTTATTTATTTATTTTTCCTCCTCTAAGGGAACAATGGATTCTGGATTTATAGTGAACCTTTCCAAAACAGAATGCTTCATTCTGGGAAGCTCGCTCTCTTTGGATTTAAATATGTATTCTGAAAATGGTATGTGCAGAACATCTAAGAGACCAGCCATAAAGGGACGGACTTACGACTGTGAAGAGACAGATTCCTCCAGTGCACAGGAAAAGCAGCCACCTTCCTTCCTATTTCATACCTTGTTACCATATGTAGAAAATACCTACTCAGTCCTGCCCAAGATTGGTGCTTCTAAAAGATAGTCAGACCAAACTACATTATTACTTCAAAGAAGTTTAGAAGTTGAAACAACGTAATGGTGACTGGTAATAAGAACATTAAACAATACAGTGACCCCAAAAGGTTCTATAAAACTATCTGGCTGTGTAAACCTTGTTTTAGCTGACTCTGAAAGGCTTAAGAACACTCCTGTTTGGACAGGACTTGTTTGTTTTTCTTCTCTGGTCACCTTTGATCATCCTAATGGGTTAACTGACCCCAAATGGTTTTTTTATGCATAGCTAGCACTAACCGTGCTATTTGAAGGTAGGTAGAGCTAGTTCAGATAAATCTGTTTTTACATATAGACTATGCAAGTTCTAAAAAGAAAATAGAAACAACATTTTGTTTCCATTTTTAATTTAAAAACTATAAAGTTAAAATGCAAAATATTAACATCCAACAGGGCAGCCACTTTCATCCTTCTATACTTAAAATGCATCTTTTCAATCCGTACGAAGCATTTCTTACCAAGTTCTGCTTATATGTGGCCTCATTTACCAAAGAGCTCAATCACGACACACCATTATCAGTCAGCCAGATAAATCATTCAATAATTCAACTTATTCCTTTCTGCCTCCAGTGACTCCATCCTCTTCCACCAATTACCGGACCCAGAGAACATTGTAGAGGGCTTACATCTTTCTGACAAATACACTATGTAATAAAGCATGGTACTCCTATTGCCTCAAATTTTCTGGGTTAGCTTTCTCTGCCTAGGTATATATTTGGCAGTAATATTCATTTTCAACATTTCCAATGACAATTAATTATTCTAAAACTGGGGGTGGACCACAGTCATGGAATCACCCAAGAAGTTATACAAGCCATGCTGGGGCTGGGAAATCTGAGCTTCATGAGGATTTTATTTTAGTGGCTCTGGCATTCACATAACCAGTGACTTCAGTTCAGATGTGTTTCTTCTTAATTAGGACAGGCAATGTAATGACACAATCAAACACATATGGTAAGAATCATAAAATATTTGGGCTGGCTGCTGGCTCCTGCTGTGGTATTTACGATTGATGTGTACATGTAAAAATGTTGGACTGAGGAGTGGTAATTGCCACTCTTCCTTGAAGCAAGTGAACACACTTAGCTACCAGAAACTGCACAGGGTAATCAGAGCGAGGCCTCCTTTTATAAAGTATTTGAGAACTTCATGACATCATGAGTAAGGCAGAGTTATGTAAAATCCCTACTTCAAAACTCACTAGCTAAGAGACTTTGAATCAGCCACTGAACTTCTCTATGATTCAGTGTGTTCTCCTCTAAAAAATGGGGGAGACAGCAACTTACATGTGTTGTTTATCGGGAGTAAATGGGGTAATATATGTAAAGTACTTGGCCCAAGTTCTCTATAGAAAGAACATTACTGTGAGTACCTGGATACCTACCATGCAGATTTGAATCTCTTTATTTTGCAGATGTCTGAACCGTCTGCACATTTAGTTAATACTAACTGGAAGAAAGACCTCAGGAATGGCTCATGTGGGAAATTAAGCTGTCTTACTGAAGAAATGGAATTATTGAAGTTTTCAATGCATTTCTCCTATGCTATGTAACAGTGCTCCCTGCCTCCTGGGAAACTATAACAGCTTGGCTCACAGCCTATGTGAAGATGCATATGTTTCCTTCCCATTTCCTTTCATAGAGACATTAAAAATTACTTTAATTTGGTGTATTAAGAGCCCTCCCACACAAGAATTACAACCTCAGCTGACAGGGACCCATCCTTTTACAGGGTAAATGGAGCTTCTTTGTTCGTTATAGCCATTCTACTCATTCTTTTTGCCACATCTGTCATGATCATTAAGAACCATTACCACACTCATTGTGTGTGTATATCTGGGGAAAAACAACTAATAATTGATTGTTTACATAAACATATTTAGTCAGCTCCCTAATTAGAATGTAAGTTCTTTGGAAATAAGAGCTTTAGTGTATGGATGGTTTGTACTATAGTAGATATTTTCAAATTGCTTTCATTGTGTGCCTTAATCAGGAAAACCAGGCACCTCCAATGAACAAATATTTATTTAAAAAATATATACATGTATCACTATGCTCATATTATAGTAACTATAAAGTTCATGTCCTTTTGCAGGGACATGGATGAGGCTGGAAACCGTTATCCTCAGAAAATTCACACAGAAACAGAAAACCAAACACCACATGTTCTCACTCATAAGTGAGAGTTAAACAATGAGAACACATGGACACAAAGAGGGGAATAACACACACTGGGGCCTGTCAGGGGGTGGTAGGGAAAGGGGAGGGAGAGCATTAGGACAAATACCTAATGCATGTGGGGCTTAAAACATAGATGATGGGTTGATAGGTGCAGCAAACCACCATGGCACATGTATATCTATGTAACAAACCTGCACATTCTGCACATGTATCCCAGAACTTACAGTAAAAAAAAATACACACACACACACACACAAAATACTATACTAATTAAAAAAATAACAGAAAGTAGAAATTTTTAAAAGAAGGGATTAGAGATGCAAACATGAGTGCTACAAATATTTTCTTCCCACACCATAGTGGGTTGTCTCCTGGGGCATATCCCATTTTGGAGACGACTGTCCCCTAGCACTGAAGAACAGGACAATCTGTTTCAGGACTGAGCAGCCACAATGGCCACCCAGTTGTGTTCTGCCATGATTGGCTACCCAGATGTGTTCTCTCATTGCTTTTTTTCTCCCATCAATCTCCTACCCACCAAGCTCTCTCTCTCTAATGCCTCCCTCTTCCATTTACATTGCCTTAGCCGGTGTTTGGGGCAACATTTGGGCAACTGATTTTTTGCTTAGCTTACATTCATGATTATTTTATTGGATATAAAAGATACACCAGCAGCCTGCCTTTTCTCCTCATCCTAATAAATACAAGAATCTTCCAGGGGCTGCTTGTTCCCAAGGAGCCGCGCTCTGGTGTTTCAGTCATGTTAGGTGTGCTGTATGGAAAGGCCACCCACAAAAATTGTGGAAAATGTTCTTTCTAGAAAAAATAAAAACAGTTTTTCATTCCAGGGTGCAGATGGTAGTGTCATAAAGAGGTGCTGGGGAAAGGCTGGGGTATGTGTGACATCAAGTCTGGGCGATTTGTGGGTTTCCAGCGAACCCATACAATAGCTTTCTCACCAAATATGTGCTAGAAATGCCTAAGACAGGGTGTTCTCTTTAGAGAGTTTTTAGTCTTCCTAAATATGAACTGGGGAAACTAAATTACAGTGCAAGCAGCTGGCATCTACAGGACATGGCAAAGTTATTCAGAGGAAGATCTGTGTGGCCGGCCTGAGTCTTGACAACACAGCCTATGAGATCAGAGCTGCCAGAAAGAGATGACCAAATTGCTTAGAGATGGAAACTCACACTGAACAGGATACTGAGCACACCCTTCTAATGCAGCTGGAAGCCATTCTTGATGAACTGAATCTGCCTTGAAAGGGTAGACCACAAAGTAAAACTTAAGAGGTGGGCAGGTTTTATCACTAGAATTTTCCATCACTAAAAGCAGAAAAATAGAAATCATTCAATTGTAAAACAGCTGAAATCATCCAGTTCAGAAGCAGTAAAAATTATTGCACCACCTTCTCCACCATAACTCTTCCTTTGGGCTTTTGACCACCACCGTCTAGTTCAGTTATCAGCATTGTTAGTTCTTCTGCACACCCCACCGAGGCCATACCACCCCCTCGCACGCCTTCCACATAAGGGGGTCCTCTTTATGGTGGCCGCAGTTCTAAACACCTGAGAGTTGAGATGAATCCACAATTAGTTTTCCATGTGATTTCCAAATGTGAGCTTTTCATTTGTTTTCAACACTTCCTAGGGGGGAAAGTAAGATATCTGTCAGTGATATAGAAAGCAGAAGAAAAGATTACAAAAGTTTGATGTTAATGCTTTAAAATGTCTAAATTTCCTGAGGATATTTCCAGGAGTGGTATTCCTTAATTTGCTAAGTGCACAGGCAATGTGTTTAGAGCCTGTAAAACCCTGCAGCCTGCAAAGGTAACCACCACTGTGCCTCAGGTTCATTAGAAAGAAAGAGCCCTTGTCAATCAAAGGCAGCTGCTCTAGTTTAGACTCTGATACTTCTTTCTTTCGATGACTGAAATCGCCTCCTAATCTCCCTTCTTCCAATCACAGCCTCCTCCAATCCATCCTCCACACTGCTGTCAGTATCTTTCTGAAATGCAAATTGGATGACACTTTATCCTTGCTTAAATTCTCTGATAGCTTTCCATCACCTACAGATTACATTTCAAATTAAACAGGACATTCAAGCCCTTATCACTCTAGTTCTAATAGATTTTTCTAGCTTTGTTTCAGGATCCCTAGCTCTACTCTGACCCATTGGTTCATCTGTACAACGGTCCCCACAATGTATATATAATGTACCTTCTTGTTTAGATATGGCTGTCTATTCAAATTTATTTCTGACGTTGTCTCCACTTTTTCTCCTAGTGAACACCTTCTCTCTACTCAGGTCTTAGCTCACATCCTTTCTTCCTGGGAAGCCTCTTTCAAATACCATCAAGCAGAGTTTCTCACCCACTTCTCTGCTCCCATCCTACCCCCTACTTAGCTCTGTTATATACTCATCATGTCACAGAATGATGCTTATTTACTTGTCCTCTCTGCCTGTATACCCTTAGAACCTGACACAGTGATACCCAAGGGCTACTCAATAAATCATCCATGACTGACTGCACAGAAGAGAACTTATTGAACGTTTAGGTTTCCTAATGAGAAAATCTCCTTCTTGGGGGGTTTATATAATTCTTGTTTGCAGGTGGCCCAATCCTCGGGTATCTTGACATGGGGGATCTCAGACCTAGTCACCACTTCTCTATAAACATCTTTAATCAAATTATGGATTTTTGGTAAATACACAGAAAGCCTCAAATTGAAATAGAATGTAAACAGAAACAAGTGTCCTTCATTGCTAACTCTTCTTCTCTCCACATATATTGGGCCCTTTATGCATAAGTGTATATGAAAACTGTGTAAGTCCCAGATGAACCAGCTGCAAGCTGGGTTTCACCAGCAGTTCTGCATCTGATCCTCTATGATTGAACCAGTCCTTGACATTGAAAGTGTACTTAATGAATCACTGAACTTGGTCTTAATTGTAGGTTTTTTTCTTTCTATTTTTATAGAGAGGCAGTGAAATTCAAGTTAAGAATGCCTCAGCTAATAGATAGATCTTGGTGTTGAAATGTGGCTGTTCTGGCCCATCAATGTCCAAGTTCATTCATTTAGTGCATGGAAAAGCCAAAATGAGGGTCTGAGTCTAGATTTTCTTTCTCTTTGTCTAACAATTAGAACTCAATTTCCCTTGAGTTAATGGTTTGCTACACCAAGGCTACAGCTACCCAATAAAATCTGCCTTTTCTCTTTTTTCAGAACAGCAACAAAGGCCTGCAGCCAACTTTCCAAAGTACTTTCTCCAAAATGAGCCAAATTAAATTTAAAGATCATTCTAGAATATGTTCTTCTCTACATTTGTAAAATAATGATTGCTTGGCAAGGCAGCATTAAGAGAAAAGGTCAAAATCTCTCCAAAGATTTTCAACTTTTTTTTTTACACTAGTTAATAGTGTTTGGAGGAGCAAATTGTGGTTTGACTTTAAAAAAAAAAGAAAAGAAAAGAAAAAGTGTTACAGGGCGGGGGAACATTACACACGTTGTGCACATGTACCCTAGAACTTAAAGTATAATTAAAAAGAGAGAGAGAGAGAGAAAGAAAAGTAAAGAAAAAGTGTTGTGGGTGGGAACATAATAAGAAATGCAACAATCTTAGTGTTTCATAATCCTTTGAGACCAATATTAAGTGCTATCAGAATCTAGTATCTCTAAATATAGAAACAGTATATTTACAAGTTAGTCTAAAGACTATTTTTCTGTTCACTTAGAGCAAGAAATGGGTCTATTCCCAACCTTCACATAAGCTGTCTTTGTAAACATAACTTTTGGCCTACCAGCGTTTTCATCGAAAATGTCTTGGGGAATTTTAATGTAATTATCATCAAACTGCCCAGAGCTAAATAAACAGGTTCTCAATAACTGAATCTACATTCCTATAACACTTGCTATTTTAGTGATAAATCTAGTGGTTTCCTTTCTCCTTTTGCAGAACAGATGAGACAATGATATGTAATTACTCAAAATGTGTTTTGCTTATCTGATAAGGATTGGGATGCTGGGATTTCCTTATCTGAGTAAGATCAACAGAGACTACAGTCCACATTAGCTTACCTCTGGCAGTAGCCTGTGTATAATACCATGAAGGAAGGCTAAATCCTTTTAATATATGAGACCAACTTGTAATTATACCACAAGGAAACGAATCACTGTTGAAGGCTCAGTAGTCAACAAAGATTATTCTCTAAATTCCTTTGTTGGTTTTTTCCTCCTCCTATTATGGTAACTATAACTGTGAATATTATTTCGGGAAATGTTTTAATATTTCGGTAGAATTATACTAAAATAGTCTAGAGTTTTATTGTCCGTTTTATGATTTGAAGCTTCATTCAACAAACATTTGTTGAGGATTTACCTGCTCCTGACCCTATGCCGAGCTCTGAAGATATAAGTACAGATGGGATAACATTTACCTCTACTACTTAGATATGGGGAAAAAAATCGATTTCTTGCTGATGGCTGGTGAGAAGGCACTTAAAATATTTCATTCAAAGCTAATTCCATCTCTTCTGATTTAAAAGGTAAAACTCTCTATCAGGAACCTCTCTTTCCTTTTTCCCAAAATGGTGTGAGGAAGTGGGAGAAAGTGTAGGAAACTTCCAGGCTGCCAGAGTGAAGCCTGGTCACCATGCTGTGTTGCCCTTCTGGTCAAGCCGTGCTAGTGGGGAGCTTCCATCCAGGGCTTGGAATTATTCCAGGCATCTAAGGACCTGAGGAAGAAGTACTCAGTCTGAGATTCCCACAGACTTCTCTGGTTATTTCTATTCTTTCTTTACCCTCTGGGGAGTTTTAACCATAGTGGGCAGGTGGGGGAAGGGGTGAGCCCAGACAATTACTTCTGACCTATTTTTCTCTTCTTTCCTGCAGAAGAGAGTTCTATTTTTCTTCTGGTGTAAGGCTCAAGGACACATAGCTATTAATTAGATTTGATGAGGGTGACCATATAATTTATTATCCAAAATGGGAGACTTTTTAAAACAGAAAAGGAGGGCCAGGCATGGTGGCTCACACCTGTAATCCCAGCAATTTGGGAGGCCGAGGTGGGCGGATCGGATCGTGAGGCCAGGAGTTCAAGATCAGCTTGAGCAACATGATGAAACCCCATCTCTACTAAAAATACAAAAATATTAGCCGGACGTAGTGGTGCACACCGGTAATCCCAGCTACTCAGGAGGCTGAGACAGGAGAATTGCTTGAACCCTGGCGGTGGAGGTTGCAGTGAGCTGAGATGGCGCCATTGCACTCCAGCCTGGGCAACAGAGAGGGACTCCATTTAAAAAAAAAAAAAAGGAGGTGATCCCATGCATAGTTGTGTACCAAACAACAGGTGCAGGTGCAACTAGAGCCTGACCTGGGTTAACCAACGTGCATGGCCTCCAGTTAGATGGAACCAAAATTCACCTATCTACTTCCAGATTTAGGATTCTTTGCTTTATATTATAATGGCTCTTCCTAAGTACCATGCATAGTTGATGTAGCAAGAGATTTCCCCTGAAAAAACATGTGTATATTGGAGTTTAAAGACAATTTTAAAGCGAAATTACTTCCTACTATCTTTTTTTTGGCCTGAATTTGAGTGAAGGTCTCAAAGCACAATGACTGAATAATAATTTTCTTTTTCACAAAACATTTGTCTCCACTTCTATTTAAAATATTTCTTAGTCTGTTTTTTTTCTTTACTGCATAACTGGCTACACAAAATGTTTCAACTGAGTTCTTAACAGTGTGAATAACTTGATTTTACTACAAAGTCTGTCCATCAGTCCATGGAACCAAGGGCTATTCTTCCCCTTGACAGCACACAAATGATGAATTGTCTGTCCCCAACTTGTTTCAGCTTATGCAGCAGCTTCTGAAACTATTAATTCCAATAGTTATTATCATGGTAATAACTAATGTAAGTAAAGAATCTAAAGCTCTGCAAACCTTTTCACATGCTTTATCTCACAACGACTTTTTGTGAAATAAATAGGTTAAAGCAAGCATTAAATGTATGCACATTTTATCCATGAAGACACTGGGACTTGGGGAAGTTAAGCAACTATCCCAGCATCCCAGTGTATCCTGGTACGTCCTGGTGCAAGTGACAGGTGGAATCCAGTCCTAAAGCCAGAGGTCCTTGCTGCTGATTCCAGCCTCCCATTACTCTACTTCCCTTTCTCCAGTTTTACTTAAAATCTTTTCTGGGAGTAGGAAGAAGCAGAAGGAAAGTGTCCAGAAATTACTTCATGCAAAACAACTTGATGGCTTTGACGCTGCATGTATCTGTTTTGGGAAAATGAAAAGAAGGAAGGTATCAGCTATAAAAGAGATGTACTTAAGATTCAGGAGCAAAGCTCAAGAGAGCTCAGTTATAAACTTTAGGCAAGCCTAGAAGGCTTAGCACCTAGTAATGAACGGCAAGTTAACATTGCTAGATGGTGATAAAGTCCTCTAACTGAGACTTAACTTAAAAAAATGGCAAAAGAAATATGAACCCGGCTGAGGTTAGAAGCTCCCTCTACCTGTAAAAAGCAGGCCCAGTGAGGGGCTCCTGCTGAGCCATGCAGTCAGTCTTGGAAAAGAGCCTCGTTCCATTTGTCCAAACCCAGAGAAGTCACAGTCCCATCTTAGGCCCAGCCTAGGCAAGATGAAGCCATTCCAAAACATGTCTTCTATGCCTTCCCACCTCCTGCTATCCAGTCTTTCTGGT